>NC_134174.1:49279724-50673724 GCF_964188355.1 Buteo buteo
CTTAGTTGTGTTGTGGAATCTTCATTAGAAGTTTAAGACCCTGCTGTACATCAGTTGTCCAAGATGGTGTACATGCATGTAATTTGGTCTGAGCACAGAAGCTGGATAAGATGACCTCTTGTAGTAATTCTTACAGCCCCATATTTCCATACCAACACTTAGTTGGCATCTTTCTGTTTTGGGTTTTTTTTTGGCTGGTTTGTTTTTAAATATTCACATCAACCACTACCTTTCACTTGGGCTCTGGCCTCTGTTGTTGCTTGTTAGCCCTAAAGAAATACAAAGTATAAGTGAGTGTATTACCACACAAGATGCAGCTACCAACACAGCCAGCGCTCTAAGAATTTACTTCAAATGTTTCAGCCAGCAAGTCGAGTAAAACATGTGCAAATCTAGCACACTGCACACCTCTCTAGATATAACAACCCAACATTGCAAATTCAAAACAAAACCCCCTTGATAATGACTTTCATATAGCATGGGTGACAACTGCATGCATAAGATTAGGTACTCCTGAACTTTTGTAGATATTTTGGTAAAGACCACAATTAGGCAAAAAGTGAGTATTCCATGAAACCTCAATTCCTGTCATAGCTGTGATATGCTGCAAGCATAAGCTCCTAAAACGGTATAACTCAGGCTGCCAAACAAAACCCAAATAACCTAAAAGTCTGCTTCTACACATGGAAACTAATCAGTGAATCTGGTTAGCTAGAGTGGGATCTGAAGAACAAAAACACTTTCTACCAGTGCTTCATATGTTGAACTGTATCTCCAGGCCAAAACTTCATGGAGAAAATTGAGCAAGTTAATAGTAGATGAAGCTTCATCAGCCAGAGAACCTCTAAGCTCAGCATACTAATAGGCATTAAATACCAAACGGTATCTAAAGAGCATCTGGAGAGTTGGTATTTCTACAATAAACATTAACAGGATGGCCCATAGGAAAAGATAATTGTCTAGCAGTCTGAAAACTGCATGTACCATGTCTTCAGCTAGCTTCTTGAACAAGTTATTTTATTTCCCTTATTTCTCTGTGCTTCAGTTTGCCTACTGTAATCATTATTTTTTTTTAATATATATGAATTTAACTCTCTTGCAAAGCCATTCATGGAGACCTCTGTATGAGATACTCTAGATAAAAGCTAGATGAATCCTTGGTCATGGATGGAGAGTACCTAAGTATTCTCTAGGTACAGACCTCTATAATGTCTTTTTTATTTTTTAAGTCAGCATTTTCATAAAATTAACCCCTTGGAAAAGAATTGGCAATGTTAGCTTCAAGAAGCCCTTCCCACAGCACATTTAATTATACAACATTTAATTAAATGACATCTCGTTTGTACACCTCATCAAGTCCCAAGAACAATGAACAAAAGTTCTACCCACAGTAGGATGACAGGCTGAAAGCCCTTATGTATAAGGGCTTAGATGGACACCATATTTAGGAAAAAAGAGAATACAGTACATAAAACAAGTTGGAAAAGGGAGCGCACATCCCATTTCATTCAGTTTAGGAAGCTTTCCTGTTACGAGTGAGTGATGTGGTAACAGAGAGCAGAAGCAATGTCACTGCAGGGGTCCATGCTGCCTTTACGAGGTTTCTCACTATGAGAGCCTGAAATTAGATCAACAAGTAACAAGTCTCTGTTGACAGTAAATACAAGCCAGAGGTTGTGTATACAGCAGATGTTATCAAATCTTCAGGTGTTAGCTTCAGTTGTGTACAGATTAAATGCAGCAGGCAGTTTAACCTATAAAAGGCAGTTCATTGAAGGGGCACTGATACTGTTTGCTAAGGAAAGAACTGCTTAAGCTTCTCAGCTGATGTAGCAGTTATACATTAAAAGCCTCTGTGCAGCTACGCTCCACAGAGCTGTATTCCATAGTTCCCTATTTTTATATGCAGGCATTTATCCACTGCTTTGCTGAATGTCAGCAGCCCCATTTCTGGTTTTGGCCCCATGTTTCCTGTCCTGCCAGGTTGTATTCCACTCCAGTTAATACGCCATGTGCTCATTCTTGGAGGACAGGGTCCAACATCACACAAAATAACATTTACTTCCCTGGGTAAAGGTGACAACCAAAATTAGTCAGCACTTTTGGGTGCAAAGTATTAATTATATGGGAAGAAATTAACCTCTCTTTTTTTAATTGAAACTTATGTTTCCAAGTTACAGAAATCAAAAACTGTAGAAATACAACTTTTGATTAAAAAGTCATTTAACGAAGTGTTTCAACAAAAGAATTGCAACTAGTTCTGCTTAGCAATCAGCCAATATCTTCCGTGATCAGTCAAAAAAACAGACTGTGAATCAGACAAGAGACCAAACATATGATCAAGCCTTTGAAATGCTATCAGTAGATTTCTTGCCTCTTTGGAGCATAAATAGTACAGACCATAAAGGTTAACAGTACTAACTACTAGCTCTGCTGTGTTAGGTCAAAGGTTAGTGTTTGCTTTAAGTGACAGAACCACTCACAGAAAAATGTTCTAGATGAGTAATAATTGACCAGATCACTTCAGGATAATCTTTCTTCTTAAAACAAATCTCTCAACTTCTCAAATTTCTAGTTAATATTTGAATTTCAGAAAAATAACCAAAGAAGTCTCCCACACGCCCCAAGACATACCCTCCAAATGTCACCCTTGTTAGCTATAGGTACATAGAAAAAGGAAGAGGAAGCACATTTGGGTGCACACCAGGGAACACCAGCTGGAGACCTGTGCAGGTGACATCCTCCTCCATACTCACTGAGAGAATCCAATTAATTTTTTCCTACATTTTGGAAGAGATTGTGAATTCCTCCTTTATCTCCTTTGTCACATCCTGGGTTTTCAAAAAAGATGCAGAATGCTCAGAAGACTCCTAAGTCCTTTTTGCTACTATGGTTATCATGTAAACTGATCACCTTGTTGAAATGAGGAATGAGTTCACATACTAACTTTATATACCTTCCCACCCAACACAGGCTGCTCTCACAGTGCTTAGGTCCCACCACACAAAGGAAAGAACTGTTTCTCATAGGAAGGAAAGCGTGCAAAATAATGAGAACACAAGTTTATTCATACACATACTTTCTCATCTGGGAACTGCATAACTCTAAAATACCGCAACTGTGCTACTGTGTGCTTCACATGACTGCACAGCTTAGCAAACTGTCCATGGAAGAACCAAGTGTACTAGATTATGGTCAAAACCTACTCAATAGTCCTAGTGAGAACTCATGCTGGTCTTCTGTTAGAAGGTATCCTTACAGTTACTATGGGGGCTGAAAAAGAATCCAGAAAAATAAGTAGATAGAAGAAGCAATTTAATATTTATTTTTTTTTAAACAGGAAAATTAGTTCCTTAACTCTGAGGTAGTATCATGAACCCTAAGATGACATTTCTAAAGTGTTCCAATATCACAGACTCGAAGATACTGAATAAGTTTTATATGCATTATAAACAATTGACTTCTGAAGTATGGTCTTCTCCTAAAGCCTTACCCTTTCTGTTCCTACAGTAGAATATATTAAGATCATCCAACAGATGCAAATGACTTTTTCAAGACTTCCTTTTCTATTCCTTTTACACAAAGAACAACCATCATCAAAAAACCTAGCTAGCTTTTGTGTCTCAGATAAACCCCGTTTTCCCAGTGTTTCCTGTCTTACAAGCCCTACACAACTTGCACCTTCTTAAGCACAAAATCATAACAGAAAGCATGCCTTGGCAGCTGGCATCAAACCAGATTAAAAGGGCAAATATTGTTTGGCTGAAAACTTGAGCTCTCTTCCATCCTTCAAGTTTGCCCCTATTTGGAATCTACTGGTGTTGAAGTCACTTTTTACCACAGCAAACTTCCACTGAGGCCATAGAAAAAAATGGTGCGAAAGCAGCATTGGCAATCCCAATCAGTGACTTGTCTAACATTTTAAAAATCTAGGAGTATCTGAAAAGCACTGGAAAATAAACTTACTGCTTTAAAGGGGCCTACGCTAAGCACCAAGGAACAAATGAGTTTCAGCAGCATCATACAAAGCCAAATTTGGTCCCAATTAAAAATACAAATCACAGCTTGGCACTTCAGGCCTTCCCCCACAGTGACTGACCAGCAGGACAGGGCACAGACTTTTTACCTCGCTGTTCATATTTGTACCAACAGCAAAGTTGTATTACACTTGAGATTTATTAAGTTTTATGTGGATGGAGGCACATAACCTTTATGAAACAAACTTCAACCTTCTACATGGGTTAAAAGAATCAACCAGAGGAAAGATTTATACCATTACACAGGACTGACTTAGAAATATATTTTCAGAATAAGTAAAAAATCATGGCAGGGCCTTTAATGGGCTACCCTTGAAAGAAGTCCTCAAAACGTTTGTTAGTATTACATACTCAGATTTTGGAAGATTTAGTAGCCACATGGTTCTGCAAACAAAGTACAGCTTAACACAGATATCTATCTCAACCATACCAATTCTCAGAGAATGGTGTGGCTTCACCAGCGTTGGCAGGTTTACCCAAATGTGCAAAGCTGACACAAACATACTTTGTTCTTTCAAGCCTGAACGCAATATGCTAGCTGAAACACCCACTGTTTGTAGAAGCTCTCCCAAAGAAGATAAATACAATTTCACTCAAGTGAATGAGGTGACTGGATTTATGCCAGGAACTGGGACAAATGCTTTTTGATAATCCCCAATTTAAGCCTCCCTTCCTCAACAAATTAAGAACAGAAGCAAATAAAAAAACAAAAAACAAAAAACCCTGGTATTTCCAATCCAAAATTCAGGGGTATTTTGCTCAAAGTGTTTTTCCTGAGCCCATCTCTAAAAGGAGGAGTAAGATACTGACATCAGGTGCCACTCTGAGAATATGGGCATAGTCAACTCAATAACAGACTGAAATACTAGATACACCGTTACCTGACCTTCCCTACTCCTGACATATCTCCTGAAAGGGAAAATTCATTTCAGTGTTTATCTCTCTTTCTAATATAACTGATATTGATATCACCTCAGATCAGCAGGCTTTTCATTTAGCTTTATTTTTATACTGCATTCTTTAACTTCACAAAGCTTACGTATATTGATAAACTTTACCCTGATACAACTGCGATGCAGACAGCAGCCTCATATTCACCAGATTCCCATGAATGTGTTTGTTTCACCTTTGTCTCAAAACTAAAACGTGCTAAGTTGCTACAATTTTTGGAATCATACTTTCAGTGTAGTAATTATAAAGGTGCACTTTGCCTTCCCGAAGTTTTGCACAAGAAATAACTTTCTTTTTTTTTTCCCCTCCTGTTTTCTCTGGTATCCAACTTCAGAGTATTTTTGGTTACTGAACGAAAATTATCTTCAGTTGTCAAAAAGTTAAAACATTTAAGAGTTCATTTTACAAACTCCAACCAAGCATGTTAACGTTTTTGAATATTATTCTTAAAAGGAGATCACTTTCTACCGAGAAAAGGTACACTTCTTTGGGCTCACAGATCACCTGTTCTTAGAGCTCCTGAATCCAAACTACAAACTTTCAGCAAAGCAAACAGGATGCCAGCGGCAGGTCCCAAAAGGTAAACCTATGCAGCAGCCACCTTGGGAGGAACTAACAATCCATATGGAGACAGGAGAATTACAGTAGCTTTACATGGGCCAGAGACACTGCCTCTGTGCCTCCTATACCAGCCTATTCTAGACTCCTGGGAGCTCGACCCTTCGGCAAGTATTCACATCTGTCAGGACATAGAACAGGTGAGGAACGACTGTCAGCTAATCCTATTGCCACACTAACCACCTTTTTGAAAAAGAAACCACCACTCCCCCTCCCACCAAACTTCACTTGTTAGCAGAGAAAAAGAAGAAACGATGAATTGTGTTTTAAGCATAAGATCACACCCAGATATAGTTTTCAGGTTTTGTTGTCGGGGTTTTTTTGTTTGGGGTTTTTTTTCGTTTGTTTTGGTATTTGTTTTTTGGTTGTTTTTTAATAAACCACAGAGACAGCGACGGCACCTTCCGAAGGACTAGAGGCTGAGCACCGAACACATGGAATAAACGGCTTAGCTTCCCATTCCACTTTGTCCTGTTGGAGCAGCCGGCAGGTCAGACCGCTGCCACGGCCCGGGCTGCAGAGGCAGCCGGCCGGCGGGTCCCGAGCCGCACTCCCCCGGCGCCGCCCCGCCGGAACGGGAGACAGCGCGGGCAGGAGAGGGGCCGCCGCCTCGGTTTCCCCGTCACCCTGGAGGGGGCAGGTAGTTACCTCTGGGCTCCTCACCGCAGCCTTTGCAGCAACGTAGCCCCATGGCAGGCGACAGCGTCCCTCGCAGCCCCGGCAAGCCCGCTCCCTGCCAGGCGGGGCCGCCGCCAGCCTCCTGGGCAGCGGGGCTGCCAGGCCCGGGCTCCCAACAGGCTACACGCAGGGGGCAACAGCAGGTTGGGGCGCTGGGGCTCCCCGCCTTCGTCGCCCGTATTTCTAGCCGGCCTTGGGGCAGACCTCAGCGCTTCACGGCTCTCTCCTCCCGTTAAACTTCACCGGCTTATTAATTACACTCACCCTCTTGAAGGGGCGAGAGCCACCCGAGGCTGCTTTACGCGAGTGGCAGATGCTCGCTCTCAGATGGCCGGAGGGCATCAGACACCAAAGGTAAATCTTCAGCGTGCATAAAAAGATACTGGGAAGGCCACTTCACCCCTTGCAAAATTAAGTCAGCACAGGACAGGGTCGTGTCGCATGCACTCCCCCCAAAAGAGTGAACACTTCACCATGTATCTCTGGTAGTCTCTGCAGAGATCCTAAGGACTGAGAGTTACAGGGACCTTGCATTCTTGCAAAGGTCAGTGTTGTTCTAGCACTATTCAGAAGACTTGTTTAAACACTTACTTCTAATTGCATTAACCTAACTAAATCACTAGCCACAACAACAAGATAAGAGTTTTGTTTTGGGATAAGGAAAGAACAACAGCCCTAGAACAGATGTTTGCTGGTTCTCTGATCATTCAGTGTTTGTTTTCTAGACCCCACAGCACTTAACTTAAATCAGCAGGGACCCCGCTTATCGAAGACCCGCTGCCCGGAAGCAGCAATGCCCTAAGCATTGCAGCAGAGTCACATAGCTTTGTTTCATTCAGCAACTGGCAGGCAAATGGGGTGCCTTTGCAAAGCTTGGATCAAGTGTTGAGCTAGATGTTAAAAGACAGAGACTGAAGTATAAAGTCTTTTCCAGGTTGGGCACCACAGAAGAGAATGCTCTGATAGCAGTATGCAATGCACAAAAATTAGAGTGCGGGTAGAAGGGGAGAGAGATACACAAAGAGAAGTTTGGGGGGTGGGGGAGCAGGCATGGTAACAAGGAGCTATATTGTTAAATATAGTGCAAATACCAGAAACAGCCTGAACCTGAGGCCTGATGAGAATCTCCAGCTTCTGCTCCCATACATAGCCCAGCCTCTTGTGATCAAACCAATTCTTCAGACTGGTCTTCCAGGATAGAAACTGAATAAAATGAAAGATAGATGTCTACTGGGTCTCCCATCATCTAAAAAATAGGGCTATGATAACGTGCTACAAAGAGCATTCAGCTGTTACTGCACACTTGAGGTATCCCAGATTATGAGCATTCACTAGCACAAAAACCAAACCAAACCAAACCCCAATCCCACGCAGGATGGAAGACGGACAGGGCAGCAAAACTTTTCCATCACCATCAAACATGCTAGAGGAAACTCAGGATATTCTTGCAAGAGAGCTGAAGGAAATCCAGTATTCTGGCTTTGCTGGTACCAACTTGTTCCTCTTGGCGAGAGGCATGAGAACTCATCTCAGTTGTTTTGTTGAGCCTCTAAACTTGTCAAACACCACCAATAGTTGGTAGCTACTTAGAAATCATCTCTTGTGCAAATTGCTACCTTCCCCTTGTAAAGCAGCAGATACTTCTCTTTCTTCTTGGCTAGAGGGTGACCTGATCTCAGAGAAGAGGCACATAAACAACCTGCTTGAGTGGCTGGCCACTCTCCTGGCAACAGCCCTCCATTTCATACAAAGCAAACTCCAGAGAGCCCCCAGCAGGGGTAAGATTTCCACATTCTGGAAAACTCACACAAAGTGTTTACTAATGATGCTCACAGATTACCGGTAGGTAAAAATGTGTGGAGAGAGCACCCCCCTCTCCAGCTGTTCCAGCCTGGCAGCCAAGTCAGCTCCATGGGGATTATTACTAGATGCTACACCTCAGAGCAACCCCTCAGACTACCTAAAAGTCACTGAAATTCAAGCATTTAAGAAGTTTTAGGACTACTACATACATCACCTCACATTGACAGATAGAGGCTGCTCTGGGGTTACGCACATGCTTCTTTTAAACAATCAAGCTGACAATTTCAGTTAAGCATGTCATGAATTTTTGCATTTCTATTACTGAAACATTACAATTCTAAGCTCTCTTTATTTTCACAAAGTACTTGGAAAGCTGACAAAAAAGTTTGTCCTCCCTTTTGATTATGTTACATTGCATGAGGGAATTAAATGGTCCCAGATGAAAATAGCTGAGATTCATTTACTGCAATAACCATTACCATGTATTTAAGAGAATAATCTTCAGATGTGTTCATTGCAAGAGGGATGCAGACCCTCTGATGTCCTTACCACACCGACATAACAGGACATTACCCAAGAGTATCACTACATAAAATGGAGTTAAAGAGCACTTAGCCCTTCCCTCACTTTTGCTCTGGATGGCAATAATCATTACAGTGAAGTGCAGCAATAAAACAAGCCAATATTGACAGCTTTCAGAAAGCCATCCAAAGTTTGCATATGCGTGGACCATCCATGCTTTCAATTTCACAGAAAAATATTTTATCCAAAACACAGTAGTTCTTCAGCACTGGTTTATTAGAACTGGATGATTCATTTAAGGAAAATCTTCATTGGTGACCTGTATTGGTGACCTTGATATATGTTTGTGTCAGAGGTTTGAGTGAAAGGCTTTGGAATACACTCAGGAAACACAAAGCCCTGGGCAGGGGGAAATCATCTCTGTAGCTAAAGAGTTGTTCATTGATAATTCCATTAAAGAAGTGGGAAAGTAGGAATAATTCACTGATTAAATGTATGGGATTAAGTACAGAAACCTAATCTATAGTAAAGTAAAACACTATAATCACCATCACTTTCATAAAACCTCCTTATGACCTGAAAAAAATCCATATAAGCAATATAAGCTACAACATACATGCTGTACATACCCTCAGTGCACTTTGCAGATCATCTGTCATTTAGCTTTAGAGGGCACATATTTTGCTTCTTAAAACTTAAGCCAATACGTGTATGTTGTCAAACGTGCTGCCAGTCCAGATACTGACAGACAGAAGCAGCATCTAGCAGGAGAACAGGCCAGCAGAGTACATCCATACAAACCAGACACCTTACAGGGGAGGAGGGGACCCCAGGGAGTGGGGGCGCAGGAAGCCATTTTTAGATAGCTGGACAATGTTTGGGAGATGCAGAAGCCAGATCTGTCATCCCACGGGAAATTCAAGATTCTTCAATGATTTCTCTTTTGAATGTAGTCAGGCCCAAGCAGATCATCTCAGAAGTCTGCTAATGAAGGTAAGAGTGCAGAACTGCCACTCAGATCTTTTGCCTAAATATAAAGGCAACCCTAGAAACTCTCATCCTAGACCCTAATACATTGATTGTCTGATACAGATACAAACTCTGCTCCTGAAGGGTTTGAAGGCTTAACACAAGACGATATCACAGGGATAGCCAAACCTGTCTGCATCAAACAAAATTAAGGTTTTATAATTTTTTTTAATATTATATAAAATGTATTTATATTTACACACACTGAAAATTTCAAGTAGGTATTAGCTTATTCCTACAATAAAAGTTGGTTATGCTTGCACTTTTCCAGCAACAAAACCCACTTACTCTGCAGTAAGATTCTTCTGAGACTCATTATCTGTTAATATACATAACTCTTTCTGTACGGCAGGAGCTGTTCAAAGTGGGATTTCTGTAATTCTTAACAATTTGACCTTTTAGATCTATGGTTAAAACCCTGCATGTCTTCTCCTTAAACTGCACATACCAACTTTAGACTAAGATTTATAAAATCAGGAGCCCAGAATTTATTGTCTAAATCTTGACTTCAAGTACTAAACAATTGCCTGATCTTTCAAAAACACCAAGTAATTAGCAGGTCTCTGTGAAATGAACTGGTGCAGACCGAGTGCCCTAAGTTTTTCTGAATAACCAATATACTTTGCACATTTTTTCTCCAGCCATAGCTTTCAGCTTCACCGTCTGAAATTCTTGATTTACAGTTTACACTCCCTCCCACTTCTTAAGAAATATAAGAGTGTATTGGCTGCCACTGAAAAGGAAAGCTGGCTGCTAAACATTGTGTGAATGATGAACTTTCCTATTTAAGGACCAAGCTGAAGATCTGGAAACCAGAGGTAAAGATTTCAGTTAAGCCAACCACTTTTATTTGGGGGTGGGGGGTGAGTGTGATTTAAAAAAATGCAAGAGAGTAGAGAAATATGGTATTCTATTTCAGTGATTCATTCCAGATGTGACAGCTCACTGATGGCTGAAGATATTTATTTTTCATTCCCTTACTAGGAGGCAAATGGTTTTTGTGGTTCCCAAATGTATCGGAGTTGCATCTCTAGAGCAAATGTTGCTTTTCATACTTTTAGACACAAGGCAGGGATTACAAAGTTTGGGGGTTTTTTTCCCCTCAGCTTCCTCCCCCCCCCACCCCAAAGCACAAACTGGTCAGAAGAACACAAATGTTAGCAACACCTTGCATCACTAATATGAAAACAGGTGAACTGTGTTTCATAGGGAATGGATCTGAGCTAGCCAGTACAAAGCAGATGCACTTGTGAAAAGCTGACAATTTTTATTAATACCCATGTTCAAAATCCAGGAGAATATGTTAAAATTTTCAAGTTTGGCCAATAAAAGCTTGTTTTGTCTGAACTGCAAAGTTATTTATATTATGAGCTTCCCCATACTGTTCAAAAATCTAAAAGTCAAGGAGCTGGTAAACTACAGACTTCCTCTTCAGAAGTTAGAGGCTTTCTAAAATGGCAAGTTTGCTTTTTTGCTTTTTATGAGAAGTTTGATTTAACCTGGATTATTCCCTTACTTGATTACCAAAACACATGGTGAAGCTCAAGTAAAAGTGGCTTGCCAGGCCCCAGTGGGAACACCCTGTGACTCTCCACAGAATCCTAATAGTCATTGGATGTCAGGAAGAAAAGAGAATATTTTGGCAATGTAATAACACAGGTAGAAGAACACATTACAGTCACGTCTTAGTTTGTATACCTCTAAATACTGTAACTCCCTTAAAGACCTACTTCACCTCTTATAAGAGCCTAAAACTAGAAAGTGAGTTTTCTGGGTTACTATTTAGTAATAAACTGACATGCTACCTCCCTCAAGGCTTCTTTCCTGTGAGATCAGAGAAGTCTAAACCATCCTCCCCTGGCAAGCCCCTGTCTCCATTACCCCCTGCCCCTAAAAGCCCAACCCTCCAAATACACACTTCTAATGCCTTTAATATAAACTGTGAAGGAAATGTTTTTGTGAACTCCAGTTCCCCAGGCTGGTAAGACTCTGAAAAATAACCTGCTGAGAAAAAGAATCAGACCTTCATGGTTTAAGGAACAATTTATAGTTCATCTATTCCTCATGGAAGACATTGGCACAGAAGAACATGAGCTGGATGTAGATAAATCACTAGACTGTATGAGCGGTAGGTACTGCATGGAAATGTACATTTTGTACTTGCACATTGCCTTTTCCCAAGTGATATAACACCACATTCCCATTACCCAGGCTAGGCTAGGCTTATAATATGGCACAGTTCTGTTAAGAAAGGGCTTAAAAAAAAAAAAAGGCATTTTAAAACACAGGATTAAGAGTCACCTAACTGTTTGGTCAGGAACAATATTTCAGAACATACAATAACTTGCACTGGCATTTTGATGGTTTTTTTTTTCTGCATAGCACTAACAATATTTTAAAGAGAGATTCCCAGGTGTCCACCTTCTTTATTCCTCCCATTCAAATAATGACTCTGCAACCTAAAGCACTTGTTGAAATGAAAAAGGAATCCCATGAATTCTGATGGACCATCTGTTGTATGTGAAAAGCTCACAGCTTCCTAAGCAAATTCAAAACAGAAGAATTTTAGGTGCAAGCATCAACAAAGGAAGAAAGCTTGTAAGTAAACTCCAATATACCTTTAGCCACACCACGCTAGAGCATAAATCCCCAGGTCTTTGTTTCGGGGGCATTAGCAAGCTCTTAGGGTTCTGGCATTGAAGTACCAAGGAAGCATGAAAAATCCCTGACTAGTCAGCCTTACCCATGGGCAAAGTCCCTTTATAGTCAATCTTTTGCACCTGGTCCTGGCAAAGCTGATGTCCTTACTGTTCCATTTTTGTTGGTAGAAAGACAATGTATGCCCTGATTAAAGGAGAGTGCTAGGACAGCTCTTACTGCTGTGCTTTCATTGCTTTCAGCAGCAGGTGAGCACACTGGCTGACATCAGCAACTCTTACCTGGCACCACACACTAGTTCTCATTGGTGGCCATGCATCCATAGCTGCTCTTGCACCCTTCACACTTAGAGCCCAAAGGGGAAGATCAGCTAAGCACATAGATTATAAGCAGCACAGTTTTATTGCAAGTATCTGAAAGCATCTTTAAACTGCTGTAAAAACAAGAACCCTTTCCTAACAGATCCCAGTGTACACAGAGAGCCAACAGCCTACTATTAACATATGCAAGTTCTTACACTTACTAACTTTAAAGAACCATTGCTTCTAGAAGAGAAAGGAGGATCTGCTTTGGCTCACAGACACACAACTCTTCACCAATTGAAGAATCTTAAGATAATGGCAAAAAGATCTGAGATGGATAGGAAATATCTGGACTCCTACAGCCTGGGATGCCTTTGTGGAGCTGATTAAGAAACAACTCCTTATGTGTAGCTTAATCATGCATTCATCAAAGTTCCTGAGACCAAAGCAGAACCCTGTGGTGGTGTTAGCATTACAGCTGAAGGCAGAACTGTGCTTTCCAAGAGGAAATAGCTGTGACCTCAGAGTACTGCTAGGGGAGGACACTGAATTCCCTCTCACTACTCCTCCCCAATCTTTATGTATTCCCTTCAGTAAGACAGTCACCCTACAGATCCACAGCCATATTTATGACACCTTCCACAGACCTCCACCAGCTTCAGGGAGGCAATATTTCTCTTAACAAACACGATCATAGGCACAATATTTCCATTTGTACTAACTTTCACTATTCTCTGCTGTAAGGTGTTTGGGTCACAAAGCTAACTAAAAGTAGTATGTGTCCTTTCATGCTCTGCAGTGTCAGCAACACATGACACTGATGATCCATGTTGAAGACCTATAAGGACATAGGGACAGAAATAAGTTGCTGAACCCTGTTCTGTCCACTCAAAACAGACCACAGGAAATTTAGTCGGGAAAAGATCTTCTGCTGAACCCTCCCAGAAGGCATCATTTTGACTCTCCGATTCATATACAAACCACATGGTCTCAAAGCAGAGCCTTTATGGCCTCTGCGGAGTGGGAAGATTCTCACAGCAGCATAGCTAGAAGGCTGCTAATCTTTGTAGACACTTATATTTGTGTTAAGAAAAGTAATCTGCCTCCATGTTACATTAATATGCCAGTACAGGCTTTCTTTTGACATAGTTATACCAGTACAGCTTTCCTAATGTGGACAAGGCTCTTCATCTCTCAAGTTAGCAGCTGCCAGTGTGCTGATAAATCCTCATATTAAAATCCACAACTCCAAATCCAGGAAAGCGACACAATTTGTACAATTATCCTTCAATGCAAAGAATATACGGTTGGTTGTAACAGTCTTTTCTCATGGCCTCACAGACACTCCCTTTTAACACTGTATACTTTTAATTTCATAGCTCTTTTCTTTGTTATCTCAAATTCCTCCTGCCCCCTCCCCCAAATTTTCATAGGCGTCAGACAGCTGGTGATTAAAAGCAAGCCCTAGAACTAATAACAATGCTTCATGAGTTCAGCATTATATATAGCATCTCTGGTACCACATGGAGGCATGGATATCAACATATTCTTAAGTGGACTTCAATTAGATGAGCAATAGTTTATGGATGTACAATACACTGCCTAATCCTGCAGTTAAATACATATTTCTCCTCTGGCTGAGATTCAAAGCCAGATGCTGAAAGAATGCATATGCACTGGGCTGTGCACCTGCAAGAACAGAGATAGAAGACACAAACTTAGAGAAAGTAAACATTTAGAGTCTGTTAAAAGGAAGAGTTCTATAATTACAGGTGATCTGAACTTTGTCTTCCTAATGGAAGAAATCAGATCCATTTCAATTAGAGTGCTTGAAGAAAATTAGGAAGATTAAGTTTATCAGAATGTGCTACACTAAGCAGAACATAGTCCTAATTCCAGCTGCCTCACTGTTTTTATACAACAGTACCTTGAGCAGGGCCCCTGTGATGGGCACCGCAGAGACACTGTGAAGCTTATATTAAACTTATGAGAATAAAGTTGTTGTAATGCCACTAAATTCAACACAGATTAGCCACACTTCTGTAAGTGTTCTCAGTGCTCGGGATGTCAAGCTCCTTTTAAAATCTTCTTGAAAAGAAGATGAAAAACATTAGTGCAAAATACAGCTTTTTCAGCTTGTAGTCATAAGGAGCACTTTTCAAGATCTGGTATTTTACACTTGTTTAGAAACAGATTGCTAAAATAATAAAACCAATGTCATTTCTAGTGTCACTAATATAAACACATAACTTGAGTTCTTTACTGGCATAGCTCAGGTCTAGTAATACAGTGCAATGTAAAATTAAAATGGTATGGCATCCTCTGCATAACAGAGGATACATCTAGGCATACTTATGCATGCCCCGTAAGGGATGCTATACCTAGGTAACTAGCACAAGGAGTTAAAACTATTCCCTTTGTGTGTAGAGGGGGTGAAATTATCAACAGAAGAGTGAAACACAGCCATGCTGGTTAACATAAAGCTCTCAGGAAGGAAGAATTGCTTCCAGTGTCCTGAAATGCATGTAAACCCAATACCCAAGCATCTACAGGATCTTATCTGATACAAGAGCTTGTATCACAAAATCCCACACATTCCAGACATGCCAAAGATTCCACATCCATTCCTTGCTTAATAAATTTCTTTGAACAACAGGAACTGGTGACTGATATTCTTACAATTTATTAATTTTAAAACAAACAAAATGAATTCCTTAGTTTCCCACTAGACAGGGACACTCTGAAGTAATAAAATTGCACATTTCATTTTTTATGCAATTAGTGTCAGTATTTCTCTTGGCTATACCAGGGAAATGGAATTGTTCTGCTTGTTTCATGTTTTACCATTTTCATGTTGTACTTGTTCTTCAGAGCCTGCATTTTCAACAGTTCAGATCTCAGACCAATTTGTTTCCCTGCACTAACTTGCATCTTTTAAAATTTATTCATAAACATCAAGCCCAAGAGGGACCCATGTGATGACACAGTCTGAGTTCCTGCATAACACAAGAGAATCTTATGAGCAAGTTCACAGTCAGGCATATATTTTGTGAGCAACCAAGTTGATAGGATCCTACTCAGGGGTAAGGCTAAGGACAGGCATGTGCGTAGGATAAGAATTGGAAAATCATTAAACAGAAGCACATAAGTCACTTCCATACCCCAGCCTTCCTCCCCCCCCCCCCCCCATCATACCTCATCAGTACTTTGGAAATACTTAAAGTAGCACATGAAGGCTAAAGAAGCTTTTACAATGTAACACTAAGTTCTTGTTACTTTATAGCATGACGACTTACCTAAAGTATAAATCTTAAGCGTTATGCCCGAGGCAATACATCTTTGCCATATTTCCTCCTCCTCATGAGGTTCAGAAAGCCCAGTGCAACCTGGTTCTCAGTGATAGTACGCTAGTTATCCCTAAAGCATTTCAGACAAACACAGAGTGGGTTTTGCCTGTGAACCCTCACAGCTGTTTGACAGAGGGCTAGCTACCACTTCAAACTGACATCAGTGCATCATTCAAAGACACAGTTTCATAAATACCTCAGATAGCAGTTTCCCAATTATAATTCCTTTTGGATGCTGGAGCAGCACATTATCAGCTTTGCCTCCATTGCCCCACATACCTTTGTGTGGGCTGTGTGAAAAGGAAATATGTTTTATTTTTCTTACCTATGCTCCCCAGAGTGACTTCCAGCTGGTATTTTCAAGTCAACATATTATACTGAGCAGTTAAGCTACCAGCACTAACAGGTACCTTAACAGCATCAGTGGTACAGCCTTGCAGGATTGTCAGTAGATAGTGTGTTTTTGGATGACTGTTCCCTCTCTACCCTTTAGATAAGGGTTTCTTTAAAAAATGTGTCAGAATTCCCTTCTGGAACAGTCTGGGGAGCAAATATTTCAGTTTCATTCACTTATCTGCCACCCTTCATTGGTTTAGAGACCAGTCCTGCTTCTTGTCCTCTTTTCAGCAAGTACAATGTTACTGATGCAGTTTCAGAGTGTGTGTGTCTATATTCTGCATAGCCTGCACCTGCTGCACACACCACAGAAATCAAATCCACAGCATCTCAAAGCAGGCAGGAAGTCAGAGTAAGACCACGAGTCATTAAGTGCTGTAGATGTCATTAAAGAACTGCTGTAACAACAGCAGGAGCACAGCAGGTACGCAAAAAATTCAGTTACTGCTCCCTGTCCACAAGATTTTACACTTAGAAACAAAGACATGTTTTCTTTATTCTTGCTATTACAAAGCATGAACTCTGCAAGCAGATACATGCATCCACTTACAGGTTCGGGATCCACAGAGTATTAAAAAAAATTTAATGACCTCAACAAAGAATCATCATCTATCCATCCAAAATTCAGCAATTTACTTCTAGTATCAGAGCTAAAGAAACTGCACTCAGCAGACATGCTGACCCTTTAAAAAGCTCAAGTACAGAAAATAAAGAGGAAAGCAGTCCCCAGGAACACTGAAGGAAAAGAGTGAGCAACACTGACTGCATCTCCAGCTCACACAACCAATACAACCCTGCAAATTAATCTGAAGTGTATTCTATCTGTAATTTAACATGACTGTATCAGATCAGCTAGGGACAAGAATTAACCCACCAAACTGCACAAGGCAAATCAGAAGAACTTCAAATAAAGGGTCCAATCCCACAAGACTTAGAGATCAACTCACCTCAATAAGACCATTGAGCTGGTAAAACATTTGTGGAGCAGGCACCTATAAGCAGTAAACCTCCTTTTAGCTTGATGCTTTCTTTTTCATGCTGATGTTGACCTCTAATACTTATTTTTACTACAGTTAGAATTTGGTCTGTTCTATGAACTACATTGCCATATATCATGTGCCTTATTTTATTTTACTTCATCATGCTAACCTACTAAACTAGAGTACTTTCTTAGCCTCAGGGATCCCAAATATTGCATAAATCTTGTGGAGAATTCACCCATCCTTATTGCAAATGGTAACACAGCTGCTTCTGGGGCTGAAAAAAGCTTAACCTGCAACAGCAGCACCAGAGCACACAAACTGCAAGACAGCACTGAGAACTTGATGTTTCACAAATTAGCAAGAAATATAGGGAACGTACTATATAACTGATCATGTTGACAGTTTGATAAACATATCCTTCTGGAACAAAGCTATTCTTGAACAGAAATGCTTAAAAAAAAAAATACCTCTACTAACCACACATGCCTTAGGGCTTAATGTATTATCCTTAAGGCAGAATACTCAATAGTAGAGCTTACTCTGGAACAGTTCAGCAGGAAGAATTCAAAATCTTGCCTAATTTGCACTAAAAAGCCTACCTGATGGGATCAAATGATGCCTTGTACATTCCAGCAACAACATGCCATCATCTTATAGAGCCACCTTCCTATACCCAAAGGGCAGCCTACACAAAATGCTATGCAGACAATTTGACTTTAAGGAATACAATGGGTTAAGGAGAGTTGCTCAAGAACAGTCAGAGATTGTGTCTTAATGATCTGCACCAGCAGAAAAAGCTATTCATGAAACTCCTTAAGCCTTATGCTCCTTTCCCAGCAGACCTCATGCTGTTGCAATTGAAGCTGTAAAAAACAGCACTCTTGTTGAAAGCCAGCACGTACATTAAAGACAGCTAGGTGCTACTGATCAGGGATCAGATGCAGAGCTTCTCCTGGAGATGCAAATTCCAGGATAGCAGAACACGTATGCTGTCACAGCCCGTTTCCAGGCCTACATTCAACTGCCCAGGGCCCCAGAGCACTAAGGGATGTAGACAGTATAACTTCGAGTAGATCAAACACTTCTAATGAAACAAAGGCAGGATCTTGTTTATTTCATGAAGTAGGATCTTTGCTTGCCAAATGCAAACATAAGCCTTGGGCATTGCATACACTAGGGAAAAAAAAAACAAAGCAAAAAGCAATTTACAGGCTGCAGGTGCCTCCTGATGCCCTTCAAGATATTTTAAGATGATAACATAAGGTAAGCCAAAACACTCTCAACTATCAGAGAGCCTCATAGCCCTCAGGGCAAAGTGGAGCCTAGTAACCTTTCTGTGCAGAAGTCTGGATGCAGTCTGAAGACCTTCACCAGCAATGAGTCATTACCTTAAGTAGACAATAATGTAATGGTCAAGTTCTAGGGATACACCACTGGACTGAACACAACACTGTTGAAATCAGTAAGGTTACATGAATTCAGAGGGAAAAGTTCAGTCCCTTTTTTCACGTCCTCTTTTCAGAAGCATTCAGTGACATGGTACCGCCAACTATTCAGGGAAAGTATGGATCAAGAGATCAGTAGCAGAGAAGCCTTGCTTGCAGAAGATTTGAGTTGTTAGTGTCTAATATCTGCATGAGGGAAACAAAAGCCTCCATTAACTTACTCAAATAATAGTTGTTCAACTCAAATCCATTTATATAAGCCTAGAAATATTGGCAGCTGATCAATACTGCTGTTGATGCTAAATGAAGTTTTCAAGGTCTGGACAGGCCACAAAGACTATGTTTTAAGTTGGACAAAAGAATTTCAGTGGAATTAGGAAAGCAGTTACCCTGAGGAAGACCATTAGTATCTTTTGGTCTTTCTGTCAGGTCCCTAAAGAGCAATGCAGTGGGAGATTTGATCAAACTCCTTCACCCCCACACCAAGATGGAAGACACAAATGCCAATTCATTAAAACTGGGAAAGTCTGAAGATATATATTTTGAAAAATAAGTTTAAATCAGGCTCATAAAGGGGGAGGGGAAGAACAGTCAGACAGATGCCACAAAATAGCCAGTAACCCCTGGGTCAGTAGGTTAACCCAAAATAGTGGAGGCCTAGGTTCAAGCGGCTTCCCCACACAGTCATTATTGTACATGTCTATATAAAACATGCTTTGCTCTTCCATAACAAATAAATCTTGTTTTCATCTTAAGATTAAATGGGCAAACAATTTGAACTTGAATGTTTTCAAAGACTGTTGATTTTGGCACCTGTTACAGTGGCAGAAAGCATTAAATTCCTTATATCTTGTGGGTTTAGACAAAGACACTCATAGCAGGGCAAATCTGCAGAAATGCATGCAATACTATATTCTGTCTACAGACCAGTGTTAACTTCAAAGGCTAGGCAATAACATTGTTAAGGAACTCTTGCTTGCTGATTTGCTTTTGAGGAGACACCAATGAACAATAAAGAGTGGCCAATTTCCTCTTACAGGATGAACTCGCACTCCTCAAGTGATTCAAGACATATGCCATAACTGACAGCAAGTGTCCAAGCACAAGGTGGAAAGAACCAGCACCATCTAGTGCTCAGGAGCAGACAGAGCAAGCTGTACATACGGAAAAATGTATCAACAATTTTTAGGCAGGAAGTACAGCATACATACTTCCAAGGACGCTCAGGCTGCACTTACCTGCCACGTAAAAAGAGACTCTGCAGCTGCCAGAAGCCAAGCAGATGTACCTGTCATTATCTTAGTGCTAAGACTGCATTACCTTGAAGGTCTTCAACTGTGAGAGACTGAAAGAGTTAACGTCTCAAACATTGTGGTGGGGCAAGTTCTGCTTAAAGACAAACCCTGCACAGCAAGGAACCAAGGTGAAAAACCCATCAGCTCAGACATCAGCAACAGGAGGGGGAGGGCGTGCTGGAGGGTGGGCAGCTCCCTGTTCTGATACAAAGATCAAACAATGGCCAGTCTGCAGGGAAGGAGAAGTTACACCACAAATGACGCCCAATCCCAAAGGCTCACAAACTGCTCATTAGCCTGACGAGTTCGGGTGCTGGCCCAAAGGAGGGGCAAGGATGATAAAAGGACACAAACTGAAGCCCTAGGCACACAAGCCCACCGGGACTGGACCCCTCGGCTGACTGGACCAACGCTGGACCCAGGACTGGTGAAATCTCTCTTCCTTTTTCTCTGTCTTCATCTCTCCTTTTCCTTTTCCACAATCCCTACACCTCATCCATTTCAAGATATAAACCATTGACCAAGTCTGAGACTAAGAGTGGATCCAGCTGTCCCTGGGCCCTTCTCTGAGGAGGAGTCTGGAAAGCAAGGGGGTCTGCTCTGAACCTCGTGACTCAACAGGACAGATCTCCTTATTCCCTGAATCGATGTATATGGTTACCCTGGGTTACACAGTTTACAGAAGTAGTCTTATGCCAATTCCTGTTGCAAGAAACCCTGCCACCTACTACCACGCCTCCCCAGTTCAGTTTGCTTCTGTCATGAATAAAATCTTTAACTGATTGTTTGGTGTCATTTCACCTTAATTTAGCCCAAGGGAATTTTGAATTAAACACGACTCCCTGGTCTGTCCAGTCTGGGTCGTGACATCAACCCAAGCTATAAGGTAATAATAAACAGTTTCCAGAAACTGTGACTGCAAAGGCAGCATCCAATTTTATCATTCTGGGCACTCCTTTGGAAAGACAGCTCAGAGAAGACATTTTAGGTCTCTCCCTCCTTAACAAATGGCAAGTCTACCTCATGTTGCAAGACAGTTGTCACTTTTAGTGACATACAAATATCTGCATGCCCTCATCTGCACTCCAGACACCCAGAAGCGTTAAACACAGATCAGACAGTGCCCTCCACTGCAAACCCAGGACCATCAATCTTCTCCTGCAGGTCAATGCAATTCCATGGACACTCTGATGTCTACAGCTCTCACTTGCTAAGTGTTTCCACAGCACACTGCTGAAACTACATCATCTCATTCTTTCTAGTAGGACCCAAAACTACTTTATTTTGCTGCTATTTCCCTAGTCAATATGCTGAGTGCCAAATCCCAAAAACCTCAAATATCAACATCATCACATATTCAGACATGCACAGTCAGTTATCAGCTGTAGAATTCAGGAGAAAATTTCATTATCAGTGGCAAACTCAGTTTCCTGCTGTCAGTAAGAATTGCCATTTGCATTGAATAATAGAGAACATGGAATGATTTTTAATGTCTGAATTTCTAATTTCCCCTCTGGGTATTTCAGTTATACACCATCTCAACAGGAACTGATATATAAAGGCCACAAAAATAACTTAACTGGTGTTGATCACCTGGGACACAGAAGCGTACCCCAGAGCAGACTGCTTTGTAGGAATCATTCAACCTACTGGGACAAGACAAACAAGCTGCCACTCCAGCTGCTCTGTAAGACACTGCCAATGACACTGATGGACTCCCTACAGAGCAAGTAGTCAACAACTACTGTCCCTGTAAGAGTCTGTACTCCCACCTTCCGATTCTGCCTTTTTCTACTTGTTGTATAGCACAAACAAGGCAGTGAAATAACTTCTACATAAACCCTGCACAGAAGTTCCTGGATGAGGCATTTTACTGTGCCCCAGCCTAACTTCTGGCAGAATGCAACCACTATTCCAACTTTCAAGGAGTCACTATTGAATGCGGGTCCCTTTCCTAAGGGCAAGCTGCCTATATTGAGCTCAGTATTTATAATTGAAGAGCATGCCACAGAGCTCTGACTTCTAAAGTTTTGAAAACAATCTTCTACATGTGAATCAAGCATAGGCAGTCACCTTTGCTCTGGCCGAGTCTGCAAAAAGCCTGAAACGACAGTTCTGAACAGGACTGAACTGCCTCACTAAAGAGGGGGCTGGCTAGCATTACTCAACTGGAACACAAAAAACAACCTGAAAGTGCAGTTTTCATCAAGCTTAGTTGGATTGACCTGAAGTCCAACTGGTTTGAAAACTGTTTTATCCAGTCATAAGAGCTGAAGTGAGAAATGTGATTAGATATTGGAAGAAGCCAAGAGGTAAAAGGGAAAGCAAGATCAATCCCTTCAGCAGCAGTTTCCAGTGAAATCAAATTAAACTTATCACAAAACTGCACTCTTATTTTCATAGAAAGACCCAGCTAAGAGCTACCACTGTTGACCTTGGCAGAAAGCACTGTGGCAGGAAACAGGAACTAGCTGTCATCAGTGATAAGGAGGTACCAAGATGCGTACCATGAATTTTGGTCAGGAATTTTCAGCAAGGCTGCTTTCAACCATAACATACCAGTTTGTTGAAATAGAAAAAGGCACATTTTCTTTGGACAAGAGCATTACTCTAGGATGATTTCATAGTAAAAAATGAAGCAAAGCCATCTTTCCCAGGAAAAACACCACCACAGTAGTCACTAAGGGTACTTGCCCGCTACGCAAGTGACAGATTCAGGTTCATGGTCTAAACCCAGTGGAACAGAAACTTCGGTCTCCTGCATCACAGGAGAGGATGTTAGCTAAAGAGGTACCAGGTAATCCATAGAAAATTTCTTGTTTGTGTTTCTATCTTTCCACTCTTACTCTCCCTGAAAAGATCAATTGAATCCGTTCTGAAGCAGAATAGAAGAATCTTCTTAAATGTCACCAAGTTTTCTACAAAGCAAAACTATTCTCCTATCAGTTGGTAATAACGCTTGCCATACCTAACAGAAGACAACACTTTTCCCCTCCTAACTTCTGAACCTTTTTACCACTCCAGTCCTTGACTCTGTAAACCTTACTGTATCAGAGAATTATCTCTGACTCTGCAGAGAAACTTGAGCATCTCATCTAATAGTGCTGCAAAGACCAGAGAATAAAACTAGGCAGACTATTGGCCACAGGGCATTAAAAGCATCAGCTTCCTAAAAGGTGAGACCTCAGGAGCATTGAAGCCATCAATATTCCTTAAGACATTCTCAGAGATCAATCCCTGTGCTTCTTACACACTGCATTACACCACTCTGAAATGCACTGTGACCCCAGGCTAATGCATGGTTGCCTTGTTGCCCCTAGTAATCAGTCAGCTGCTGTTCCTGTTACCAGATTTGGACTCCTCTTCCAAGCAACAGACAGTGGTTACTTCCATCCAGAAATATCATCTGCTGTGTGATGATTACCCCAAATGGTTAAAGCTTTGCACCTGACCTCAAACTACCCTGATAATTTTTATAAAAACATCCCCCCCCCCCCACCTGCTAACGTACACTGGAACATGAGATCAACTTGAGCCTGCAGCTTACCCTGCCATTCCACTTTGAACTTCACTAGCTGTGAGGGATGAAAGCATGAAAGGGTCCAGAAATGTACATAGTTTCCCCAGAAAAGAGGATAGAGAACATCACTGCCAAAGTAGGTATTTCAGGAAGTCCTGCCACCAGACCTAACACTAGTTTGACTGTAGAACTGTTCTGCAGTCTCTCATGTCCCTAGTTAACCCTTCTCCCAGCTGCACTATACAGCTTAGAAATGAACTCGATGAGACATGAATAATGCACAATGCCCATCATTAGTTCTTGTTACTCAGCAGAAAATCAATACATGCTCTGTTACAGCACAGGACATGCTGTTACTCTAGTCCCTGTGCTCTGAGGAAGCAGTTCCTACAACCAAGCTTTACACAGCCTGCAGCAGGGGAAAGGTGGGATGATCCCAGCAACAAGGATGCTGAAAGCCTTGGCTATTGATGACAAAATAGGTTTTTGGAGGTAACTGGTACCACAAACTTTAGAAAGCTTTGGACATTTCATTGCTGGGAGATCTCAGCCTCTCCTTTTTGCCAGATAAACTGGTATCAGGACACTGTGGGAACATTTTAGGAATGCTGCACTCTTGTTCTTAATTTTGTTAGTTAAAGCTCTGCTGCTTACAAGCACGGTAAAATCCCATATCTATATTTACATCTATGTACCTGTATTCATAAGATCCCTAACTTAGTTAAGACAACTAAAAAAAATGTCATCATCATGATAGAAACTATACAGTCCTAGTTTACAGTGGGAGAACTGAGGCACAATTAGGCAGAGATATGATCGTGGCCATATATCCAACACAGGGGAAAATGGGAAGTGATGGAAAATAATTATTTGGGTCCTGCAAGATCATTTGTGCTCACCTTCCTGCCTGGCATCCACTTAAGAGCTGTTCACTATGTGGGTGTTCTGCAGGCTGGCAACCACACAGAAAAGAGTCATTTCAGAACACGTGCGAAAAAGAAAAGGCATTTATGCCAAAACCAGCACAGAATAAGCGTACTGTGAACAGAATGGGGAACTCTTCAGGCCAGATTCTCCAGTGACGTCTGTGCCGAGTCACATTCTGTATTGACTGGCTATAGCCTTTTTCAGTACTTGCCATCCACGTAGCAACTAAGCTTGCTACAAACGTGAATGGATTTTGCTCTACAAGGCAGGAAACCATCACAATTTTGCAGGCAGGACAGTAGTGCACTAAGATTGAATTGTTTTCCCAGGGAACACAGGGAAGGGCAATGTCAAAACCACAAGCTGAACATAGATGTCCTGGTGTCCTGGTTTCAGCTGGGATAGAATTAACTGTCTTCCTAGTAGCTGGTACAGTGCTATGTTTTGAGTTCAGTATGTGAAGAATGCTGATAACACTGATGTTTTCAGTTGTTGCTCAGTAGTGTTTAGACTATAGTCAAGGATTTTTCAGCTTCTCATGCCCAGCCAGGGCACCTGACCCAAACTGGCCAACAGTGTATTCCATACCATGGGACGTCCCATCTAGTTTAGGAACTGGGAAGGGGGGGGCGGGGATTTCGCCACTCGGGGACTGGCTGAGTGTCGGTCGGCAGGTGGTGAGCAATTGCCCTGCGCATCATTTGTACATTTCAATCCTTTTATTACTACTGCTGTCATTTTATTAGTGTTATCATTATCATTATTATTTCTTCTTTTCTGTTCTATTAAACCATTCTTATCTCAACCCAGGAGTTTTACTTCTTTTCCTGATTTTCTCCCCCATCCCACTGGGTGGGGGGGGGGAGTGAGTGAGCAGCTGCGTGGTGCTTAGTTGCTGGCTGGGGTTAAACCACGACACCTGGGATTTGCAATTATGCTGCAAACAGTGTCACTTTTTTCCACCCTTCTAGATAGCCTCTTTCAAGTAATCACATGGCATTGCTTTACCAACTCTGCTGAAGCAACAGCTACCTGCAGTTCATGACAAGTCTTTTGCAGCCTACAGTAACATAACCTGACAGGTTGGGCAAGAAGTGAAGAATGACTGTTTTCCCACCTGGAACCAGAGGACAAACTCAAATCTGCAGGTAACTCAACCAAGCCAATCTGTGGCTCAGTTAATTATCTCAGGTCACTGCCAGAACACATGGGATTATTCACAATCACAACAATCCAAGTGCTTTCACATCCCAGGTCCACAGTCCTTTTACAACAGTATGGTGCACAATCTTTGGAAAACAGTGCAGATGTGTCACATTCAAACAGTGAATACACTTCCTAGGAGATCTTCCATGCAAGCAACACTGTGAGACCAATGCCCTGCTGTTTGTGGGGCCCTGCCTACGAGGCACAGTGCAGGATAAGAAAGAAGAGCCATTAATAAATAGTGTGCAGTGATAAGGAAGAGAAACCAAAAATAAATCTCTTCTCCCCGAGTAGCTTCCTGTGTGTCAAACAGAATGCTGTGACTGAGTTATTGTAAAACCCTGCCTGCTGGTGTAATTGAAAACCTTGCAGCACTGCCTGTTCTTGCACTGCCTGATACTGTGTCAAGAGGTCTGTGCAACACAGGCATTTTAAGCCAGACTGATCAGGGGGTAAGAAAGACCCCAAAGACACAGGTAAAAGCACGCCTGCCTCAACAGTAACATTCAACTACAGGGACAAGTGTTCACTGTGTTATCCATTCCATTAAAAAAAAAAAAAAAAAGAGAGAGAGGCAGCCTAATGTAATTACTTTTATCTACCTTATCAACACCACCAACACTGTGGGAAAACAAACAATACTAAGAAGCATGGACAGGTAGTCCCTGTAGGAGAAACTGGCCATGAAGTAAAGCATGACTGAGTCAGTGCACTCACATCATTTTTACCATAGTCATGTTTGTCTCCCTCCTTGTTTCCAGAAACTCAGTCTTCACGTATTGTGAGACAGCTCTGGAAGGACTAACCCGGTTCATCTTTCTCACTCCTCTGGTCTAACACTGCTAATGGTGCAACAGCTTTCTCTGTAGATCCAGCCACCTGAAACTACTTCTAAAATATACTGCATTCAAATCTATGCACAGGGATGGTCCTCTCCCAACTACAATCAGAACTGAATAAAGTGAATACAATTGTTCTGTATGCTGCAACAGGGAAGTTAACTCTAAATATACCCTGAAGATACCAAGCCAGTCCACAGGAAGCATTTACACAGCAGCTAAAAGGTTTTCAAAAGTTTTACATTAAGACTATGTTGACAGATCATTAGATTTTCTACCTAACAAAATTTCGACCTCTCTTCCATAGCAGATCATCTATTGTCTTAAACCTTTTATCCAAAAGCAAAACATTTTGAAACTTTTTTCTTCCCCTCCCCAAACTGAAAGAAATTAGATCCAGATACAGAAAAGGGGTGTGTGGTAAGTTCTGTGCTGTGCTCTGTGTTAGCTTCTCCCATAACAACCAGAAAACCACATCAGCTTGGGAGACCCCACAGCACTCCAGGCAAGGGGCACCCTCCAAACAGAAAAGTCAAGGAGCATGATGCATCTCAACTACAATTTTCACGAGGTACCACAGCAGCAGTTATATCCAAAACAAAGAACACCAAGTAGCCTGTCAACTTCCATTTCCCAGTCTCTCTAGATAATCTGTCTAGTGTATCAGAATGCTAAGAAGTGAAGTGATCAGTACAGTTCAATTATAATTAATGACAACCAATGGGAATGAGATGATGTTATGTTGAAAGTACAAGGAAATGCTGGCCTACCTGGGGCAATTTCAAAGAGATGTTTCCCTGGTTCATCGGGATTAGGTGGCAGCTCATTCACCTGATTGCCTTGCAGTAGTATCAAACCCTGTAAGGGACACAAACACCAGTGAAAGGCCATGAAGAGTAAAGAAAAGAAGATAAATATGACACATATAGGAAATTTAAGCCCCACTCTTCCACTGAGGCCATCTCCTTTCCACCCTTCTGAGCAAGAAAGTCGGAGCTGGCCATGAACCTGCCTCACCTGTCCTTTCTCTCACACTGGACACTTCTGGTCAAACGATCTTTCCTCTGGAATAACAATACTCTGAGCACACATAGGTGACTCTCCTTGGTTTCCATTACACATTGACCTTTGCAAAAGTTTAATCTCACATTACATCTACTCTTCCTTCACCCTTTAATTTCTTGTTGCAACCTGCAGCAATGAGGTGGCTGAAGTTCTATTTCTAAATCTTAATTTCTGAAAATGAAGAAAATGGCCTGTTTTCCAAAGATTCTCAGTGCACAGAAGTTCCCAGGGAGATACTGGAGGACAGCAGCTGATTTAGGTTTGCAAGGCAATGGGACCAATCCAAGAGACTATAGTTTCCCTAGCAAGAAGTCTGAGCCCCTTTACTTCCCAAGTTCAAATGCTACCAGAATTCAGATTCATTTTCACCTTGACCCTAAGCATAATTAACACAATGTATTCCAGTTCGGGAATTCTGCATAGCTGGTGACATAGTATCTTCAAAATGAACAAAATCATCTTTATCTATAGAAAGGCTGAAAAAGAGATCACAGGAAGCTCTTGTCCAGTAACACAGGTGGAACAAGAACAAACACACTATTTGGACCTCATTGTTTCTCCACTTTTTTTAGTTTAATCTTTGACATTTTAAAGGGTTTCCAGCTAACATTCTTTAGGACATACACACAATAAGACAGATAAAAGGCAGTAAGAACCGGGACTCTCAGGAGTTAGAGCCATGAAGACTGAACTGCCCTGGAATGCAAGCTGGGTCCAAACCATCTTTTTTTTTTTCTGAGCAAAAAGAGAAGAAAGAAGTTGTTTCAGTCAGTTGTTTCCACACATACTTCTAGTAAACATGCACAGTTACATTCTCTCAACCAGTCTGGCAACAGCCAAATCCAAGACATCTTGGAGCATCATAACATTTGTAATCAAAACAAATACCAGTTACACTCTTTGTCAGCCTCCAGATCCATATTACTGAGTAATACAATTAGTGTCTCATGAGACAGACAATCCAGGATTTCAACTGATAGAAGACAACCCATCACATGACCTTTGCAATCTTCTCCATAAAATAGAGAAGCCAGTTGTGTTATTTTTTGTTACATCTGTTATGGCATAAAGTTCCCTGGCTTTGTCCCTTGGTAATACATTTTCCTACAGATGCTTTGTTTGGAGAAACCACTGTAATAAACCAAGGAGCCAGCTTGTATTAAATGTAAATGAATTAAGTTTTACTCTTTTCTTTGAACATAGAACACTCAAAAACTATTACAAATAAATTACCACAACAGTAATGCTTAAGATGGAAAATACTTCAGCTAGGAAATAAGCTCCGAGTCATAGAGGTTTACAAGTTTGCATTTCAGTTCTGACAACACACCCTATTAAAATGACTTGCTGCTTTGAAAGTATATGTTCATTGCAGACTGAAAGTGTCTCACAAGTACTCAAATCTGTTCTTTGCAAAACAGAACTCAACCTGCCATGTTACTATAGATTCAGCAACCTGCTTCCATGTTTTGCCATCCCTCAGTGGCATCAGGTTATAGACCTGCATTTAGTTCCTTTTGACAAGCCAGATCAACATTCTAGAGCCCTGTCATCCAGAAGTCATGAAACTCTACTCCAGTTAATCGCACATTGCAGGTCAGTGCATAGTCAAAAGGTAGAAATGCAAGACACCATGAATTTGAGTATTCATAGTCTATAGAACAACAAATATTACTCTATATCCAACAGATCTGCATTACCATCCCAGTGTTGCTACATTAAAAAAAAATCAAAAAATAAAAGTTCCAGAAGCAAATTACCCTGACCACATTGCATATATGCTGAATGTTCAACTGTGTGGACTATTGCTGCTCCATTTACAGAATGTAAAAGCAAAAATGATCATGAAAAAAACCAAAAAGAAACATTCTTAAACAAGTCCGATTTTGCATTGAGGCATTCAGTTTAGCTATCCTTGGTTTTGCTTTAAGGAAATGGTGCGTTTACATTTCTATCTCAATTTTGTTTCATTGCATTTAAAAAAAAAATTTCCGTGCTTCATGTAACAGCAAAAGATGGGGTTGGATGTTTTGTAGCATATTGTAAAGTTCTTCATAACACATTTGAGAAATCAAGATTTGAAAGGGGAAAGAAAAACCTGAAGGATGACAGCAGGGACAGCTCAGAAGAGCCAGAGGAGTTCAGCCAAACTCTGCAAGGGGCCAAAGCCAGCACCTGCTGGCTCCACAAAACATCCCAGAGGGGAAGAGTAAAGTGTTAAAGTGGACATTATATATTTCTGTGTGCATTCTGTCCACATAAAAAAACCAACAGCTGCCTGACGCTGGTAGCTAGAGCAATCTGGGAGCAGAGCATACTGAAAACAGTGAAAGACTATTAAATACTCCTGGTTCTAGGCTACTCAGCCCAGAAATTTATTATTTGCCAGGAGTTACAATAAGAAGGAAAAAGATGGAAGATAGAAGTCAACTTTTATTTGAAAAAAGGAAAAAGGCAATCAAAAGAGATATTAAACAGAAAGCTACACATGCTATCCAGCACTACCTTCCCCTGTGCCCCATTCTGCAATAGGCTGTGCAGCCCAAAACAGCATCATGCAGCCCCACTAGGCAGACATTTGTCTCCTCTCCTGTTACAGTCCCTGCAAAATGTGGATGTTGCAACTTGGACAGGTGCTCTTCTCCAGGAGCGAGGAAGGAGAAGGGTTGGACCTGAATGACACTTTCCTTCCTCCCTTTCCTCTACTGAAGGAAACAAGGAACATTGCCCACCAGAATGCCAGAGCGGAGCTGCTGTGCCTATGTGATCAGCTGGGGAGTGGGTAAAGGGCTGAACTAGATGAGGATGGGGCATACAGGCAGAGAAGTACCTCTCTGCAGTGTAACCTCCACCATGAAGTCCCAGCTTTAAGTAAGATCAGATCACCTGTGGAACAGGAATTTCTAAATGGATCAAGTCTCCCCTTCCCTCTGATCCCTTGTCTAAAAGGACAAAATACTTTTGATATCAGCAGCCTGGAAAATTAAAGTGATACCATCAATTACTACCATAGCTAAACTGTCTTCTCCCAGAAAGCAAAGAACAAATTTCCCAAGCATATCTCCCAAGCAAATTAAAGCTCTGTGCACAGTGCAACTCATGAGATTCATGAGAAGTAGAGGTAGTCTCATGGAACATTACGTCAGCCAGGAACAAGGACCAAGCAGTGATCAAGTGAACACAGCATTATTTTCAAAGACAGGACCCTGAACCTTGCTTTTACCCAAGCAGCCTCGAATTTTGGCTTGAGCTGGAAGATTGCTTTTCTCAGTCTAGTTTCTATCAGGTAGTTCTCTGAAACAAAAATGGTTTAACTGGATGTACTAAGAGGTCCACGCTCCCTCTGCATCTCTTCTTCATACTGAACGCACAAGTTTTAAAGTAGTTTCATAGCATTCTTCTAGGGACACCATATTCAAGAGGTAAAATGGTCAAAACTGTTAAATGTAAGCATCTCCTTGCTTTACCACAGAAGAAAGTTCCTGGAAGAGAGGTGAGAAAAAGAAGTAGCTCCTATGTCAACCTGAGGCTGAAGCACAAGGGAAGGCATGTGGCTAGATGGAAGTGTCACAATTCTTTGTTTTGTCTTTAAAAAAGCTTCTTTATGAAAAACAGACCCTAAAGTTTCAACACTGCACACAGAAATTCAAACCCTTTCCGCTTCTAGGATTATATGGAACATCCCTAGGGAAATGGTGAAATGGCAGCACAAGCAGAACTAAAATAAAATATCTAAGTTGCACAATTGAAACCAGAAAGGATTTCAGAATAGCTTAAGACAAGAATGCCAAGAAACCACAACAAAGGACCCTGAAAAAAATCACAAAGTTGGCTAAAAAAAAAAAAAAGGCAAAAAAAAAAGCAACTCTTAAGGTAGTTTTGTTGGTTTAACTTAAATTTTGTGGTTTTTCATTCTCAGCTGTAAATTTACATTTTCAGGTCATTATCTTATTAACAGAAACTAGAATTGTACATATAGCAATAAAAACTAATATGGTATCAGTTGATGCCAGCTGATTAGACTTTCAGAGCTTCAGGTATCACTTGAAAGCTGGCAATAGCTATTTTCTGTCAGAAGATGTAATCCTCTTAAATGCTAACAGCTGCTTTTCTTTGGGGGCTAATTTACATTTTGCAGAAAGAAAAGTTGTTAAAGAGACAGCAACTCACTCTCTCTTCCTTTAAGGTACAGTCCTCTATTAAGAAGCCCTCCAAGCAAATCCAGCCAGTCTCAAAATGGGCAGTGCCTACAATCCAGCACGAAATAAAAGTTAGGCCTTCCTTATCCATTAGTACAAGGCAAGCATAAATCCCCATTTGAAACAGTTACCTAAACCTCACATTTATAATCAAGCAGAACTCAGGACCCTGAATCAAGCCCTGTGTTACTCCAGAAAAAGGCACTTTTTTTGTGGAGGGTTCTTTCCCTGAGCCTGAATTAGTAAACTTGGCAAATACATACAATCAGGTCACACATATTTTAGGCAAAACCCAATGATATATAAGCTAATTTTTTGCTATTTTATAGCATGGAATGGTGAAGATGTACAGCAGTACATACAGACCAGGAGATTCAGAATGTATTTACAGTGAAGAAGAACAGGAGTTGTTCACAGAAAAGTGCTGTCATACTGAAGAGTTTCAGAAAGCCCATCTTTCTGCAGGAAACTGAAGTCAGTGATGAAGTCAAAAGGTTAAACCAAAACCTCACAATGCAGTGCCTTCCAGAAGTTGTAATTTGCATGACTCAGGTCACCCTTCTCCTAAAACAAAACTAAGCAAATGGACCTACTCCATGCTTGATGCACCATATGGCACAATGTCACCTGCCCCCCTTCAGTGAGACACACCTTTGGTACACAAGGGTGATGTTTACTCTAGAATATATTAGAGAGGCGTAAATTGCTTGAACTAACACCCTAAAGCATTTCCCAGTCAGAATACGTTTCCTTTCTGATCCTTTTCAGAACATATTCAATTTCATATATTCTGTAGAAAGCTCTCATTGAAGTGACTTGTTTCTTATTCTCATTTTAACCAGCTTTGATGAAACGGAGAAGAGGAAGATCACTGTGTAGCAGAGCTCATTTAAAAACAAACAAACAAAAAACCCAGAAACACAACCACAGGCACAGGACAGTGGGAGGAATGCAGGACCTGCTGCAGCCACAGTGGCAATGGGGACTGTACACCAGTAGAGCTACTTTGTCCTTACCAGTGTGCACCTCTTTCAGCTGTGCCATGAAGTTGCAACAAGTTGAGCTGATCGCATAACAACTGGAAGAAGAGTAGGGAAATAAGAGAACTAGAAGAATGATTTTTCAGAAAGATAAATTGAGGGATGCTCACTCTACCTATAAAAGTAGGAAAACCCTGCAACCTAGACTCATCTCTGGTAAGTATTTTTAGGTCATAGATGTATATATAGCAAAGATCTTCAGATCAGCTTCTTGCACATTTCTCTCCACACGTGAGCAAATCATGCTGAGCTCTTCTATCTTATATAACTGTCCTGGTTTCAGCTGGGATAGAATTAACTGTCTTCCTAGTAGCTGGTACAGTGCTATGTTTTGAGTTCAGTATGTGAAGAATGCTGATAACACTGATGTCTTCAGTTGTTGCTCAGTAGTGTTTAGACTATAGTCAAGGATTTTTCAGCTTCTCATGCCCAGCCAGGGCACCTGACCCAAATTGGCCAACGGTGTATTCCATACCATGTGACGTCCCATCTAGTTTAGGAACTGGGAAGGGGGGGAGCAGGGATTTTTCGCCGCTTGGGGACTGGCTGGGTGTCGGTCGGCGGGTGGTGAGCAATTGCCCTGCGCATCATTTGTACATTTCAATCCTTTTATTACTACTGCTGTCATTTTATTAGTGTTATCATTATCATTATTAGTTTCTTCTTTTCTGTTCTATTCAACCGTTCTTATCTCAACCCAGGAGTTTTACTTCTTTTCCTGATTTTCTCCCCCATCCCACTGGGTAGGGGGGGGAGCGAGTGAGCGGCTGCGTGGTGCTTAGTTGCTGGCTGGGGTTAAACCACGACAATAACCAGTCCTTTTAGGGGATGAAACACTTCTCCAGAGGGTAATGGAGTACCTAGCTCACAGCTGTCCAATCTGTCTGGCACAGAGCTGACAAGGTAGAAAAAACCCAATTCATCTTAGCAGGGAGGGTGTATCAATTCTGACAGTTGCTGTCACTGGTAGAAAGCCATTACTAAATTTAAACAGATTGATGCGTCCTTGTCTAGCAGCCACTCAGACTGCATTAGCAATCTTGCTTGGGAAGTAAATTAATGATGGATTAAATCAATTTAAATACCCCAAGGTCTAACTTGATATATGCCAAAGCATGCCCCAGAAATAAACTTCAATTCATGACTACATTATTCCCCCCCTCCCTCCCTCAGGCCTTGGGAGCCTGAGATGGCTGAACAGCTCAAGGGGCAGGCAGTAGGTTACAGACCTTCCAATAAGCCAGAGGTTCAAATCCAATTTTTGATGATAGCATCACCTTGCTCCCTTTTGGGGCCTTGGTGCTTTGAGGGAGAATCTTAAGAGGACAAGTGTTCATACCTTAAAGGTATTACTGTAGTCCTCCTTAAAAAGACCAATTAAGAAGTCCTGCCCTGTACCAGGCTCTGGTAAAGAAAAGCTGTGACACAGGAAATGTAAGTGGAAAGCTTCCTTTTCTTGACTGAGTCGTTCAACAAACACAATTGGTGCTAGAACACTGATCATCCTAATTGTCATACCATTTCCTTTAACACAGCGCTTCAGTCACTGTTACAGATGTTTACAAGATGGGGGGGGGTGGGGGGTGGGGTGGGTGGGTGGGTGTGTGGAAATAGTGGGGCTTAAATCTGCCCTCAGGTATGCATTTCTGAATTCCGGGCCAAGGACAATAAACTAACTACATGAACATCTTGATTTTAGCTGAACATGGAAAGAAATTTCTGCAACAGCTTTATACCAATGAATTATCTCTGACCCCGAATTCTAAGGAACAAATAGCCCAAGGTAACCCACAACCAGACTTAGCCTTTGTCTCAGTGAAAGAGATAGAAGTCAAATTGCCTCATATTTGAAGCAGGCTAAGGATAGACCCCACAGTTCAACTGGTAAGTCAATTGTTGTCTCAGATCCTCACATCTCAGGCCAGGAATAGAGAGCAAAATGACAGAGGAAGCTTTCCTAGGTGTTTGTGAAGAACTTTCCCAGAGCTACACAAAAATGAACTTGTAGAAGAGCTCCCTTACCTCTGTTGTTCATCATCTAGACACTCAATAATAGTTGTGTCAATAATAGACAAAAAAGGTGACTTGCTGGCCAGCAGACATTCCTCCATCAGCTATAATCAAGACTTCTCTGAAACCTCAAGGGCCAAAAAGCCAATCTGTCACTCCAGCCACAGCAAATGATCCTTTCCAGAGACTCATTCTCAAACTGGCACTTTGGATCACAAAGTAGATCTACTGTGCCACAGGAGATACCCAACTACGAGTTTGCTGCATTATGCCAATCTAACAACTAAGTTGTCTGCATTACAATTCTTCTGTCTATAAGATACTGACAATGTCCCTGTAACTGCAGCTGCTTCCACAAAAGGAACCTGAGCCTATAGAATTAGTTCAAGACCTTGGAAAAAGAGTCGTATAAATAAAAAGGTGCTATTTTTTTTCTTCTTTTTTTTTTTAAAGAGAATTTGCATCTAAGTTATATTTCAATGGCAGAAGAATGAAGACTATCACATCCAAAGCCATCGCTGGAGATGTACTCTGCATATTTCAGGCTGGAGAAATGTCAGAACAGCTGCACTGGTGTCAGTGGTTGAGAGGAACAACCAATGAATATTTTAAAGATGGAAACCAACTGGAGAAGTAGTGAAGGCTAAGAATACAATTTTCTTTTCCCCTCTCTCACTCCATAGGAACCTCAACACTAGCCTTTTTTCTGGAATGATCACGTTAATTAAAGACACTGAGCAATACGGAGGGAAAAAAAAAAGAAAAATACAGTATTAACAACATGTAGTAGTTAACCGTGGATGCACTGAGCTCACGCATTTTCAAGAAAAGTTACTTGACTTGTTATCATTTAAGGCCATGCACTTCTTACTACAATCAGTTAACATCCCGATACTTGCAAAATTACTGCTATGGAATCAGTTCTCCACTCCAAGTGACAGGAAAAGGGTCTGTTCTTAGACCACTGGAAAAAAAGTTTAAGGATCTGGTGTGCCTGAGCTTCATCAATATCTGAGAACACTATAAATAAAACAGCCACTTTCTGGAGCTGTGTAAGCTTCAGACTGTTCTGTAGATTTTAAGGGCAGGAGAGATTAGCAGGATATCTAGCCTGGGCTACCGTTAATGCACTAGCACCCCTGCTCTTTTTGCTGGTTTACATTCTTCCTAGGCTCAGAGCAATATTAACATTCTGTGTACTTTATAATTTTTTGAAAGAAAGGAAGAAGTGAATGCAGATCCTGAGAGAAAAAAAAACAACTCACACATTAATATTCATCTCTCCTGTGTTCTTGACAGTCTCAGATTTCCACCTCTCCAAATAAAAACAATAACCTTACTTCCTTCTCAAGTAAGATTCCACCTGAATTTATGCAACGGTCCATTTTTGTCACAGTGCATTTTTTTGGAAAAGAATGGGAAGTTTCTCACTAACACTACTGGAACTAGATTGTGTTTGGGGGACCATTTTGTGAATAGCAGCCCTTAAAAAAATTCTAAAGTCAGTACTGGGAAATGAACGGCTGAATACATGTCAAGAAACCTCTAAACTAAGGCTGTAACATATGTCTGTATTTTTTTCAGTCAAGGTATACCTACAAATCACACTGGACCAGAGGGTTACAGGAGCACCTACAGGTGTGAGTAACAGCAACAGTCCAGCCTGCATATTGCTGATGGAGTAGATAGAACACTTCATATTTCAAAGATTTTCCAGGTGTTGGTTGTCTGTTTCTGCTGGGAAAAAACTCAAACCAAAACAAAATCCTCTTCATTAGCAGCTAATAATCTCCACAATAACTTGAAGAAGGATGAAATTCCAGTGTGTTTCATATGTTAGTACAGCTTTGCTCCTTCACCTTGCAAAGCACACCCTAGATTGGAAAAAGAAAACAGCCAGCCACTAGGTGGATTTTACTGACAAGACATGCTCAGAAAACTTGTGGATAGTCTGAGAGGACAGAGATGTGCAGGCTCATGCAGACCCCTTGGAGAAGAGGGAAAAACGTCAAAATGTCCCACTATTACTAGGTATTAATTAACAGCTAATTAATTCCCTTTACCAACCTCAATGAGTATTCTCCAGGTACCCAGTGTAATGAATAAAAATGTTCACTGAGTTTGTGTGTTATGACCCCCCTTCATATTACACATGCAGCTGCCTTGCTACTCTCACTTCTCCTTTTGAGTGTCCCATTATAAAGTCTGTTATGGGGAGATCACGTTGTTATCTCTGTTCACTGACTAGAATAGAGTCTGTTCTAATCCTCTAGTAGGCTCTCCAGGTAGTGCCACAGAACAGAGTGTCAGGGCTCAGTTCCTGTCCCCTACCTACTGAAAAGGTAAAACTGTGGAAGGACACAATGTAGGAGGGTACTTGAAGTCCATACTGAGTGGTTTATCTAGAATGGTTGTGAGTTTTAAAATGGAGGAAAAACAAGTCAACAGAACAGTATAAACTTCCAGTACTCTTCCCTCCCAATCCTATTGTCCTACATTTTGACTTTGAAGTTCACTGAAATTAGAAGACATGCTGAAGGCATTCTGAAGATAACAGGAAAACACTGGAAAGGGAATATGACAAAGTTGCAGATGCATCACAAATTATTCCAAAATGGTACAGAAAACTATCACATACAACATCTTTAAAGTCCAGTGGCTAGAACACATTCTAGAAAATTCTGCTGTTTTCTAGAGTGCAAAATTCAAGCCCACTGCAGATGCACTAAAGCCTTTTATCATACCAAGTCAATACTGAAAGAAAAGTTAATGAATTAGCTGCAGAGTAACTTCTGTTTCCCTGGAAACTGGGGAGAAGCACATGCTACCTCCTATTCTGGGAATAGGAACAAACCCAAAGGTACTTTAAAAACCCACAAATATATTGACAGACTTAGTAGGAGCATCAAAAGCTCTTTGCAGGTCAGTCCTCCCTTCCCCCTTTCCTCATGGGGGCACCTGAGAAAATACTCAAGAAAAGCAATGGCTGCAAGTTCACCCTCTAACCTTTGGCACAGAACTCAGTCCGATAGAGTGGACTGTGCAACTGCAACTATGTCATATGGCACACAAACACATACACACCTTCAACAGCACTCGACCCATTAAGACCACAGAATAACTCCTCTTCACTCCAGTAAATCTATGCCATTCTCTTGTCATTAGATTACAGCTCCATCTTTTCAGCATTATTTTCAAGGAAGGAATATCTAAAATTCCCTCTACAGTCCTGGAAGCACAGCTTTTCATAAAAATGGGCAACACAACATCCATAAACAAAAAGACATTGTTTAGGGTTTCTCTTTTGAAACATTATGGCATAATGTCAGATAAACAATAAGAATATGACCCTCTTCCAGAATACACATAAATAATCAAATAGACAGAAGATCAATGGGAATTTTAGTGAAGCTATTGATTTAGTTTTTGCACACAAGCTTTCAGGCCATACTTAATATTTAAAACAAAGATTTAAAAGAAGCATGAGTATCTTTAGAGCTGAAGGAAATTAGGGATTAATATCAACTGATGAAAATATCTACATGGCCTGTAACAAAGATCTCCCAGGGTCACAGCTGTCTTCCTAAGCCATGTGGGCATTCCTGTATCATTGTCCCTTCATTCCAGAGAATCCCAAGCAATAGCTATCTACAGGTTCCAAAAGTACATTTCAACTGTGGGATGCATACAGTCCTAGCTGAAGTCAGATATGAATCCTAGTTTGCAACTGTTACAAGATTAGTCAGGACATGGTCCTGTATCACCCTATACAAATTGGCTTCCCCAGTGATAAATGTACAGCAACCCTGTCCCCCAAAAGGGACAGGGTTAAAGAAACCCTTTCCAACATGACTACCTGAGGCAGCTCCTTCCTCATCTTGTTCACTGATACAGTTCAGAAGTGCCCAGCTCTCCCCATGCCCTGTATAGGAAGATAAGGTGCTTGTCTTAAAAGTGCAAAATCCAGCTGTTGCTTGCAGAGGCCTGAGCAACAACAGGTTACATCATCGAGTTCAAGCCTCTCTAGCCCTCACACAGCAGGCTATCCATAATGATGGATCAAATTCCTGATTAGGTAAGTGCAAGGCGTAAGATGCAGCCAACATCCTCATGCATCTACCATGCATGTGTCAGGCTCACAGGGGAAAATTCACTTCCATTCTCACTCTACAATGAAATTTATGTGTAAGAGTTAAGCACGCAGCTGTATCAAGCAGTTTAATAATAGGCTATAATGAGGTGTGGATGTTGATATTACACAGGCTGTCTGTCACTCTGTAATGCTTGTACTGACTCATCAGGAGACAGCAGTACAGAGACACTGTCTGGCTTATTCAGTTATATTCCCTCTGTTCAATGACTCTGGTTAGAGGCCTGACAGTCAAAACAATGACTACTTGAAATATGCTGCATAATATACTACAGCAACTAGGAAAGCCCTTAGCTCAAATGCTGCAAGAATATTTTACAGGCATATTGAAGAACTTGAATAAGAAATTCTTCATCTCAGCTGTAAGCTTTGTCCCATCCTGTAGCACAGCACACACCTCCACTAAATGCTGTAGATATAGAATGGTCAGAAACAGAAAATCATCTTGAATTTAGTGCTGGGTCCAGACTGACAATTGCAAATGTCCTCCGCTCTGCATTTACCCTAGGTGCAGGAACACTGTCCTCTGAGAGCTTCTTTTAGAGAACCATATTTAATAGTAAGAAATTGGTGCTAGACCAGCAACACACTCACAAAAAGCAGGTGAAGCAGCAAGTAGTAAAAAGTTCCATTAATATTTGGCTTGAGAGACATATTTGTGCAATGTTCACTTTATTAAAAAAACTGTTTAAAATCTTCACTACCAAAAAGTTGCAAGTTAAAGACTTTCTGTGCCCATGGGAATGTTGCATGGTGACTGCCTATTATCCTTTATCACCAGCAAACTGCCCTACAGCTACTTGGCACATAGTTATTTACAATCTCCTAAGTCTTCTGCAAGAGTAAACGTGCTTTGGAAAGCTTTCTTGCACACAATTGTCCCATGGACAAACTGATAACAGCTGATCTAAACTTACCATTTTAAGTAGCCCTACTGTGGTTCAATTTATTCAATTAACATTTAGTGGTTGGTATTAAATTCTCTTCTCTGCTAGCTCCTAAACATTCAGATCCTCTCCCTTTCCTCTGTCCATTTTCTTTCCACAGTCTACTTTAGGATGGATCTATGACAGTGTCCAATACCTATTGCACAGCAGGACTTAACCAGTGGTTTCCACCAGGAAAAGTGTTCTTCTCTTTAATTCATGCTCCATAAAGTCTAAAAGTTTTGATAAAGGCAAACTTCAGACAGTTTAATTTTGTAGAAGGTCACATTGTGCCCCAGTCTGTTAAATTAGTTTTCGCTATCAGACATGTACTCCTAGACAGCATATGGCCTTGCATAAATTCTTTCTTCTCAAAATTTACATAGAAAAGCAGTAACTCCCAGGTGTATATAAAACACACTGAACCACATATTACAGCCCATTCAAGTCCTGCATGCTTGCATGTAACAAAACCTACATACTCTACCCACACAAGCTAGCCCTAAGCAGCTGGTTCACCTCTGCTTAACAATAGATTATTTGGGAGATAATGAGTCCCAGCTGGCTAAGCAAGGTTTTTCACTCCTGCCTCAGCAATCTGGAACTCCATAGTTCTTCCTGTCAAACTCCAGTCTCATAGATAACCATACTAAGATTTGGAGGTCAGCATGCCCTAGTGGGTAAATAAACACCTTCTAAACTTCTCCCAAGCTCTACTACTTGGGTAGTAGCTAAGTCTCCCTGCAATGTCTCTTGCCTCTGAACCTCCTTAAGTGGGTATAGTTTTGGCTAGGACAGAAAGCAACTGAAATGAGCTGTCAATCAAAGCAGTGACTGTGACCCACACAGAAGTCGCAACCAATATGCCCTACAGTTCTCTAGTCATACCTGAGGTTTAGTTTCCTCTTCATCCTTATAATAGAAGAGCTGGTCCCCACGCAGCACAAACCACCGCTGCTGCCAGTTCTTCATAATGCTCCTTTGTTTCTTCAGCCAGCCACACTTGAGCACACGCTCTTGAGGGTTTGGAGAAGAAGGTCTGGAGGGAGGTCCAATATGTTCACCCATCACCAAACTCTTTGACCGGGCTGAAAAAGCAATTACAGAGTAAATGAAACAAAGAAATAAGGATAAGAACACACAGAGAGGCTAAATAACTGTTACATACTTTCTTCTCAGACATGGACAGACCATTACGTGCATGCTCCCTCTTCGAGTACATACATTTTTTCAGGGTGTACATTCAAGTTCATGGCAGTCAAACACAAGACAAACATCAACCTTTTGGTACTGCTCACTCCAGCAAGCTTCTAAGTGACATACCTCCACTAAGGCTCCACTGCTCATACTGCCTTTCTTTGTGGCAAGTCATTACTGCCTTCCAGCTCTACAAGAGAATAATGATATTGCTCTCTCCTAAAGGGATATTTACCCAATGAGGATGTGTAAGTGTGGTGAGGGGGGACAGAAAAGAAGGAAGGAAAGAGTATAAGAAAATATTTTCACTCCACACACTACCACTACTGGGGTGATTAGTCAGTGAAACCAGCTGCCGCAGGGAAAAAAAAAATTGAAAGAAAAATTCAAAAAGGGATGTGTCACATATAGATAACATAGCTATCCAGAATGATTAAAGTCACCTTATTCTTCACGGCTTTCTGACATTGAAGCAGAAAAACACAACAGAAATAAAAAAAAAGATAAAATAGAGAGAAAAAACCCCATGTAAATATCAGGAAAGGCTTCAGAATAAGTTTATCGCCCTTTCCTTCCTCCTCTTCTCTCACATGCCTGCAGTAAGAGTACTGAAGCTTGGGGCATTTAAAGCTAGTCTGGAGTAGCAGATAATGATTATATATTGCAGGCAGCAAGCCAGTCCTCTAGAATGGATAGGTTAGATGACCTCACAGGTCTTTTCCACCTCTACTTCCTTTGGATTTATGAAGTATCTTGTAATAATAGTTGTTTAGTATCTCATGCCATTTTCCTTCGTTAGTGCTAACATGATCCTGTTCTTTCCCATTTTCTACATTCAGCTAACTTAAAGCACAATTTATAATTGCCCACTTGAAACAGGAATACAGATTACAGGCCAGTACCAGTAAATCTACATCACTGATGTCTTACATTAACACTGTAAACTGCTGCAGCTAAAAAACAGGCAAGCTTCTTATTCAGGGATCCCTGATACACTACAGCTAATTCAGCCTGTCACAACAAAGGGCAACCCTCTGCCTCTCAAAGTACTGTCTAGTTTTGCCTCTTTTGGGTTCAGACAATTAAAACATATGGCCTTGATGTTACCATCTGACTCTGGTGCCTCACCACACAGTGATGGAACTGACAACATATGCCAAAGAAAGAAAAATAAAGTGGAGGTGGTGGTTGGGGAATGAAAAAAAATTAAAAAATAATCACAATAGCAACATTAAACTTGATCCTATTTCTTCTCTTTCATGAAGCAAACTGCAATAGAAGGATAGGCAGGTAACAGACTGAGGTCAGATCTTTGGAGAGCCTCCTCAGTGTAATCCAGTGAGGGAAATCACATTCATGTCTGTGATAAAATCTACTTTGACCTTCCCCATAACCTAGCAGTCAGGCCATCATGTTCTGCTTCATAAAGAAATATAAAACCAGCACTTTTACACACTAAACACTTCTGTCAGTGGAGGGCAGATCTGAATGGTACCACGTCATCCATTATCAAAAAGTCTCAGTGACAGCAACCTCCACTTCTATGGTATCATATACTTCCCCCTCGCCCAGGCTTAAAAATCTGCTCACCTTTCCTGTAACCATCCAGTAGGCACTCAGACTGGCCTCTGACTTCCCAGTTTTATAGGCAGAAGGTAGCATCACTTTGTTAGTCTTAAATTTCAGAATCAGTGAAAGCCCTGTCTGATAGGCAGAAGGGATTTTTTTTTCCCATTTCTCTGAACTGCTAAGGTAAGTTCTGCTACTCTCAACAGAACTGTGACTAACAGGTTTTGCCTTGTGCCTCAATCAAGAGAAATTAGGTTTCAACCTATAACTATTTCCTGCTGCAAGAAATTAAGGTTTTATTTTGGTTTTAGTTTCACTTTAAAATTTAATTGAAAAGTTTAAATGTTATAAGAAGTCCTGATGCAGTATCATAGCTTTTTCAGAATAACACCTCCCTTATTTTTAGCTGAAATACCTTGCTGAATTAACCTGAGCATGTATACAGCATTAGTCCTACATTAGTGAAGTTTACCAGTGAAGTTTACCAGCAGACTTTGGATTCGCTTAAGCAATCCAGCAGTCATCAATTCTGATTTTTATGTAGCCAAAACAAAACAACAACAAAAATCTTAATACAGAATTCACTTAAAATCAGGCTTTGATGTATCCAGGCTTATTCTCTAAGTTTACCCACTCTAGTCTGAGCTCTCACAGACAGGCATTTTCATTCCAACAATATATATTAAGAACAGCTTTTCACCATGAAGCCAAGAACCTTATGCCTTAATATATCCCTTTCTGGCAACACAGTGCCCTCTAGCAGATGATTACAAAACATACCCGAACAACTTCATCTCCTCCCCCCGCCCCTCACCACTGCCAAGAAATGGTGGATCCTATTTCATATGCGTGTAGTAAGAAAACAGTCTTTTCACATTTAAATCTCTACTGCAGAGGCCCATAAGGATTTAGCTGAAGGAACCGCCTCTGCCCAGTCCCAGGCCACATTTTACAACAAGGACCAAGATCCTGTCCCAGATTCTTTTCCACATTCATGTTACAATGTATGTTATTACAAGAACAAGTATCCCAGGAATTTGCTTCTCCAAATGGAACTATAATGTTTCTTAGGCAACATCTTGGCTATTAACCTAACCAATTAGTCTAATAATACCAAAATCCATACTTCAGTAAGCACCTCACTCCACACTCAAGCACCTCAGCACTCTACAGATTAAACATGCAACTCCTAGCAGTTTCCAGTTTTCCTGACTTGCATATAGTTACATAAACCCTCTTGTACTTCACATCTCCTCCTAAAAAGAAATTAGATTTATTTAACTGGAAATCTGCTACCTTTATTTTAACATCTATATCAACACAGACCTCACAAAAAAACAATCAAACATCTAGCTTTTGAATAACCTTAAGTATGATATCTCTTACTTCTGCTCACACACCCTTTGATGTTATTTGTACAGTTCTACCTAGTAATTATTTGAGTGAAGAGTTAAGGCTTTCATGATTGGTCACGGGAGAATGTATATCTTCATATTTTTATTTTAAGCAGCACCATGTCTTAGTTGCAATGGTTGTTAATTCTTCATGCTGTCTTAGATTTCTATTTCCTTAGAGTTTCTAGTCATGACTATAATAGTTAATTTCATTAGGAGATACTTAGCAACCTCATCTGTAAGTCAACAACATGGATCAGGTAGAAATGTGTAGCTGGCTATTAACAGCATTGATGTTTATATTGCATGCTCCACGGAATACAATAATTGCATAGAGGTCAGAAGGAAACTTTTCACAAATAAGCACAGCCTGCCTTTAAAGCAGCAGGTATCTCACACTACTTGGATCAAAATATCTGCTTTGATAATCTTACCCAGTACATCAAGCCCCTGATTCTTAATGGTAGATACATATTCTTAGTGCTCATCTATTTGACAGAATTATGGAACTGGCAGAGCATAAGGAAGAAAACAAATCAATAAATCACTCACAACAACTCAGCAAGTACTCTACACGCTCTAGAGTTCCGATCCAGTAATGCCTTTTCAATACCACTCAGTTTGGTTTTGCTTTTCACATTTTCATTAACTGATTATTGATTCAGCCATACACATAAGTTCTAAACAGAAATCAATGTAGAAAGGATTCATGCTCTCCTTGGAAAAAGGTTTAGGATTCATTTGCATAGCACAGCAGTACTGAAATGCCAACTACAGCACATACCCACTCAGAAGCAGGGAAACAAGGCAATTACAGCACAGTAAGATTACAACAGACCAGGCAGACCCATATCCTTGCTGGCCCCACAGGTAGCACTAACAATGAGGCAAGCCTGTTTGGGGGGATGGCAAATCATTAGAAGGCAAGAACCAGAATTGCAGACCTTGAAAATACTCCTGTGACCAAAGCGACACCAGCATATGGAAGTTCTCATATCTAGATAAAGATGGGAGGAGGAATACAAAGTAAAGGCAGCAGGGTGACAATCAACGCCCATTGTGCAAATGCCTGGGCTACACTAAATAAGCTCCCCATCCAAAAACCCACATTTGATTGCTATGTCTTTAATAGTAAACTCGAAGATTATCCTAAGGAGCGGATGGACCAAATCGGATGGGGCCATGCTGCCATTCCTTACAGAGATAGCAATCCCTATCCCCATCCCAACTCAGCCCTGTCTAAAGCTACTATTTCTCCATTTCTCTTCCTTGCCCCATTAACAGAGCACCATACACTTCTACAAGACTTCCCCTGCAGCCCAGACCTGCCTCCAAGCAACATGCACATTCCTGTTCTCATCACATCTATTTTCTACCCTAAGCATGCACATAACAAGAGACAACTTCTTCTCTTCCCTATCCATACTATCCCCCTTTCCTGAACTCAATACTGCCTGGCAACATTATACAATCTCTCCTGCTCTCCTTCTGCCGCTCACAGCTCTGAACATCACTACAGGTCTGAGCAATCAACAAGTACCTACTTAAATCAGGGACATGGAAATCAATCAAGTCAATGCAACTCAATATCAATTAAAGTTGTAATCTTTTGAAGTTTCATAGGCAGTTAGCTTAAATCAATATAGCCATTATAATTGATTCTGGCTGACAAACTGTCCTACAGTGAAGGCACTTTGCTCTAGTGTTTCTAATGACATAGTGACACTACGTATCATTTCTGATGTGGTGTTTGTTTAATGTACTAACCACAAAGGGAAGTGGCTTCACATACTATAAACAATATTCTCAGTTGTTTTATTTAATTCAAACTTTGCCTCAAAAATGGATGCACTGAAAACACAAGAGTCACATGCCTTAGAAAAAGATACTGCATGTCGTTTCACCAAATCATCGGGAATAAAATACTTGGTTTAGATTTGTTTTCTGTGTCTATTACGCATTTGTGTTTGGATTTGATTGCTAAGATAGCACAGCCAGTGAGCACAAATGAAACCAAGACACTTCCTCAACACAGTCTGAGAATTTAGCAACTTGAAACACAATAAGCAAAGAAATTAAAGGCAGAATGTCTGAAGTGGTTGGTGATGAGATGTGTTTAGGCAACTGGAAGGATATCAGAAAGAAACTGGCAAGGGCTTTGAGTTCCCTCAAGCCAAATAGAGTAGCAATCTGTATAGAGACAAAAGGGTGCTGCTACACAGCCATGTGGCTGCTCACATTTTGTGACCTGGAGGACACCACATTCAGAAACACTACCACAAGAGCAGGTTGTGCTCCATTACTTCTATTCAATAAAGCTACACATGTCTATTACGAACATTTTATAGACCAAGACAATGTGCTGTGTTCTACTTCTTTACCTTGGTTTGTTTTTCTTTTAGCCAAAATAAAAATATGAAAGGATGTTTTACCCTAGAAAATCATTCTTCATGGCCACCCACCAGATATTGCTGAAGAAAATGAAAGGAAAAATAAATGGGTCTGGAAACCCATAGCTTTTTCCAAGAGAAACCATACATGCATTATACTGGAAGCAGTTCTGTAACCTTGCTGCCCAACTGAAGAAAAAGCAGGGAGACAATTGGCTTTACATATGTTTGTCTAGTATCCTGTATTTTCTGCAATGGTTGGGATACCAGACTGCACATACCAAAGCAGGTAGGCTTGCCAAGAAAAGATTCTGACAGTCTGAAGGAAGGATCTGTTTGTACAAATGTTTACTTGATATTAACTTCCTGCGAGAACAACTGCATTCCTGAAGGCTACTTCATAAATCTGAAACCCAACATAAACTAGTATAATTTCACTCTCAGACAAGGGATAAGTGCTGTTGGAAACTGGCTGCACATACAGGGTTAAATACCTTTCAGTCCTTACCTGAAGGGCAGAAACTTTGATTATAGATATTTACATACAGGTAAGACACATACTGTTAAAAAAAAAAGGGAAAGAAAAAAAATCCAACCAAAAAAAAATCCCACACCAACTGCACAGACAGCCTTTTAAGCAGAAAGAGCAAATTGATGGATGACAGAAGATCTGAATAGCAAGGTAATGACTAAAAAGCACATTTCAGCTACAGAGCACAGCTATGGCCAAAGAATTTGAGCCAGCCTGAAGGATTCTGACAAGAAATAAACTATACACTGTAGCAGAAGATGCATCAGCATCCCCAAAAAGGAGCCCAAATGGATTGGGAAACTAAGACTTGTTCATGAAGGAGCACCCTGTCTCCAGAACACAGGTTCATTCCCTCTCAGAACTCCTAAGACCAATAGCTGAGGGTTCTGCTTTCAAGATGTTTGCTATTTTACAAGGTTGTTACCTCCTATCTCTTTCGCAGTGTCTCATCAGTCAGTGGTCTTTCACCAGCAAAAAACGAAAGAGAAGGGAACTGCAGAAGGTGCACATGCACCAAGGAGTTCTGAAGAATAAAACTAGACTGCATGAATTCTCCACACCAGCATGTTTTAAGAGTGGGTACACTGACAGTACCTGGCAGAACGGGAGGCAAGATTTCCTGCTAGCTAGCAGGTTAACACACCCAAACAACACTGTTGTACTACACATACTGCATCTGGTACTGGAAGCTGTGTAGCCCTGCCATGCCATAAGCTCAGGCAGAGCAACGCACATTTAAAGTTGCCTATAGCCTTTCCAGAGTCAGCAGAGATGACTCCAATCTTTGCCTCAATCTTCAATAAGCATTCAGCATTTCCTTCGTAGAACGCGTAGAAAAACTACACCTGTTTTCCACTTACAGTGGAATTACAGCATTTACAGAACACGGTCAGAACCAAGAGGCAAAGACACACTAGTTTGAGGGCAGTTGCTTCCTGACTGGCACGAAGAAATTAATCTTAGTCTTCTTTGTAGTGTTCAAGGTAACAGCCATGACCTTTCACCACCTTAGAAATGGTATAGTCAGCTCTGTATAAGGCATGTTCTAAATCAGAAAAATAATTTTATACTCCAGTGACCTGTGCAATATGACCATAAAAGCCACTTTACTGATCAGAGTTACTTTGCAAAAGTATGCAGGTAGCACACCTAAACAAGGCACTGTGGGGGATCAGGCTGAAGGAAGACAAGAATCAGCTTCAAACTTAGTTATCTTTTAGAATGACACAAAGGTTCAAGGCTTCTGTGAAATATGCTAACAGATGACCTGGTAACATCTTGTCTTTGTTGCATCAAAGAACACACATACAGTAGCACACACTGATACACATTAATGCAGGGCCTTTCCACAACTCAAGGAAAACTCATGGCTATTTGATAATTAATGCAACCCACCCCACACAATGAAAAAAACCCCCACATAGTCAGTGGGATAATTTAGCCCTTTACTCCTGAAGAACAATTTACATTTGTCTTCAAACTATTGTTACAAATTCATGGCATCTTGGACTCCAGATCAGATAAAGATTTTGGCAATCCATCACTGCTATCATATAGGTAAAGGGGCATTGGTTTGTTGGTTGACCTTTCACTCCAGCTCCGGAGACCTCATTGACCTGTGGACACTTCTGACCTATTTTACAAAGAAGTCGCAAACTTATTTTGCTGTCATCAGCAGCAAGACGACCAGCAGGTCTCAACTCTATAGAATCATCATTTAAAGAGTTTAACCTTGTATTTTCGAATGGATTTGAATTACTGCCTCAGGTTGTGGGAATACGCGGGGGGGTTGGCACCTGCCAATGAATAAACCTTAAATTCCGCAGGTAACCTGCCACCAGCTGTTCACAAGAGTGCCCTATAAATACATAAAGCCATGCCAGTCTTATCAAACAACTAGCATTAGATCATGGATAATTGCCAAGATGGAAGGGTGATGGCTTGATTCTTTCTGCTACAACAGACCAACCTACTGATTTACCACCTAGTAAAGTGAAACACTATTCTAAAAAGACAATGAATTGTGGGAAACCACTGAGAACTGTCAGCATTCAGATGAGGTAGCCTGCATCTTCTGTGCAGAGCTGGGGAATTTGGCTAGGTCTATATTACAAAGTAGTACAGCACACTGGGTGGAACAAGTAGGGAGGAACAGCTGATACCACAGACCTACCATCTACACAACACTTATTTCAGGGATTTTATTTGGATTGACTATAGAAGCATACTGCACACAGAGCACATTTTCACTCAGAAGTAATCCAAGACTATGCTAAAACCAACCAAAGCACAGTAGGTAAGAAAGATCAGGAGATCTGCTTCAAAAGCATGCCATTGACCCAAACCCCTCCGAATGAAGACAATGGACAGGATCTGCCTACTGACCCAGCAGCTTAAGCTAAGGACAGAGGCACACACTTGGTAGAACAGACAGTAGATAGTGATGCTTTTAGATATTATAGTAGTAGGGACTAGTAACTGTCTTCATTGAAGAGTTTAAATCTTAACTGTTGAACCCAGGTGTTCCCATCTCTAGTTTTACTGCTCCCAGTGTATCTGAAGTAGCAGCATGGCTGCATCTGTACAGCGTGAATAAAAATGCATACAGAACAGGTAAGAGAAACTATTGTAAAGAAGTCTGTGATAGGACAAGAAATAAAGACATCATTCATTTAACACCCTAACTACTGGCTCTTTATTTCTCAATAGATGATACTACACTGAGGGGTGCAATGTTTATTCCTTTCAGTATCAGCCATTTTGCTACAGCAAAAAACCCAAACTCATGCAGCAGTATGAGTTAGCTTCTCTATGACAGAGTGCACAAAATACATTAGAGCACAACCATTCAAATTTGCCTTCATCGTGTTCCCAACCTTTTCTTCACTAACAGTGGCCACCTCTCCCTCCTAAAAATGGAAGTATGAAGTAGATTTGCGTAGGTTGCTGCAAGTCATATTTTAAGCATGCCATTTAGCATGGCTTTCTCCAAGTCGATGAATATAAACACAAAAGGCAAGGAACAACAAGGTGATGCTCTGTACTCCTGAAGCAAGGTTAGAGAGCTACAAGCACCATGAATTGAACACTAGTCACTCAAGTAAAACTCACATGCTTCATTTATTTGTTAGGTACTGAGAGGGACACACAGAAGCTGGAAGCCAGTTCATTATAGATTTATGCTAATCTACACCAATAGACAGCAGGTTCAGGTCAGCTTCAATACCAAGAAAGATTAATTTTTTATTTTTTTTTTAACTTTTTTTTTTTGGAGGGGTGTGTATCAAGGATATTCTTACTCCTCTTCCTGCTGACCATGAGTAAGCTCTGTAACCAGCAGGTCAGAGCCCCAAATTCAACCTGCTACGTTCTTTGTTATTGCAAAATCAGAGTTACAGACCATATTGGCAGGCAGCCCAAGTACAGAAACCTGCTCCCAGCAAAAGCCTGCCTTTTAATTTTCAGGTCCCTTTATCTGCACCATCCTCTGATAGTTCCCAGCTGGATCCACTGCAGACTATTCAGAGGATAGATCAGCACTTAGGTCACAGCCATTTGGTGTGTTGCTTTAAAGCATGTCCACTTGTAACACAGTGTGGACTACAAAACTATCTAGCAAACCCAAGCACCAGATTTCCACTCCCATTGAACCTGGGCAGAATCTCTTAAAAGCTGTACATCTTCTCCATCTGGTTGGTTAGAACTGCCCACCTGACAAGCACTGCTGAAGGCATCTCTGCTGCTGGCAAAGCTCTGTAGTTCCATGGGCGACCACGCTGAGCTACAGCTCACTGCTGCCAGAAGAGGGAAGTCTTACTCCCTTCTCCCTACACCCACACTGCTTTTTCCTTCAGCTGATACATCCAGCCTTATATTCCTACATTTCACTGACAAGGTGAGACCGTTTTATAAGAATAGGTACTTACTGGCATGGCAGAAAGTTCTCTCAGGGCTTTTTTCTTCCTGCTACTTTAGTGAGTCAAATCGGGTCACAGAAGGAAGACTGAATGAATACCTTGTACTCCCTCTGCAATCAGCAAAAGCCTCTTGTAATCCTCCCCACAGGTTTGGCTTTAGGACTTAATTTTTAATAGCCTTCCCAGCCATAGTGGACTGAGGAGCAAACAAAAAAATGCTGACCATGATAACATTCAGATTGGAGCTGGGACTGTACCCTGAGCTCATACCACATCAAGTAGTGTGGAGTCCCAGTCAATACTGCAGCTCTTTAGCGCTACAGATGCAGCACAAAAGTAGGTCTACTGCAGTGTAAAAACTCAAGCTAGTCATGGGCCCTCCAGTCACCATGTGTTTATAATAAATACTAATGCCTGTGCCATGCCAAGCACATGGTCCATATTATTCAGACATTGCAGTGGCTGCTAGTATCACTAGCATCTTACACTGATGTTATGAGCACCGAAGATGTTTGTCTGCCACACACCATGAGATATCACTTCCCAAAATTATTCTGGACTGAAAAAATAATCAAGAGTACAGAAAACTTTGTCAAGGCCTTTTGCCAGCAACTGGCTGTAAGACTGAAGTGATATCATGGATTGACCACTTTCAGCGATAAACTTCCTCAAATTCAGCCATAACATTACATTTCTCTTGTTTCCCTCATTCAGACATCAGGAAGGTATTGAATTCCTACCCTACTTCTCAGGGCATAGCATTGAGCCAACAGTTCACCTGTTTGTACCTATTTCCAATGTGCAAACAAAGCCTGCTTCCTTCTCTGTACAACAGGTGGCTATGTGACTTGCCCTACTGCTAGGCTTGATTTGGGGACACAGGCAGAAGAAATCCAGGCATTCTTACTTCTACATTAATTCATACTCTGAACCTAAGCACCCAACTTAGATTATTTAGCCATAAGTATCTGTAACAAGATGTCACCAGTTAATAAGGTAAGGGTGGCTCCTCCTAAGCAGGAGGTCTGCACAGGATTAAGTATTAACGCTACACCTATAGTTCCCCCAAAGAGAACACGATTGACCCAATCCTTTGCCCTGCAAAAGAATCAGTTCTCACCTTAGAACCAACGTATACAGCTTGTCATTTAGCTCCTTGTACCATAGGTTTGTTTTTTAAACTTCGATACCAGTTCACATCTTACTGAAGCATAAATAATTCTTAACACCTGCATTTAAGAGGAAGGATATTACAAGTAACTTTTTTCAACTGCAAGCAAAGACCTAGTATCTCTGCTCTTTAGCTCTTCAGCAAGACCAATTTACTGCCTTTTGGGTACAAGGGACACACAGAAAAGCTCTGTGGAAGGAACACACATTAGAAAGACTGTCAGCAGCAGCTTTCCCCTCCCATCTTAGTTTTAAATACCTTAAACACACACTGGCCTGGGCAGAGTCTAGGCATAGATCCTTTTATATTCCAACTCACCAGATAGCTCATACTGCAGCTTCATCAAGGGGTTTCCCCTCCCCACCACAGTCTGCAAGTGCCTTTACTGTTGCCTCAAACTACCTCTGCCCATAATGTAGGGAGCTGGAGGAAACAAATTAAGCCATTTATGCTGTTGCGCTTGCCTATCAGCTACCATTAATGTAAATGGAAAGGCAGCAAGGAAAAAAAGTCATTCTAGTAGTAACCTTGCAATGAAGAGGAATACATTTATATAGGCACTAAAAGTAGCAGGTGACTGTCCTTTCAGGAGAGAGCTGCTAGCATTTGTGGTGCTTTCACTGTGCTCTTCACAACCCTGCCAGTTTCACCCCGTACTCACTCAGTAGATGTTTTACAAGTAATTAGATAGCCTATGGTTTTTTCATTTTTTAATATTTAATTAATTCCCTCCCCACAAGCTCTCTTCCCAGCAGTCCAGTTACCCCTTGAGCTGAACTACTGCTCTTTCTCAAGGCCCTGCCCCTCCCCAGGAGGCAAGACCATGGCTCATTATTTCAAGTTCAGATTGCCTGTGCTTAATAAGGTGGTGTGTGCCTGCAAACTTTTCAGGGCTTTTTCTAAGGAGAGTGATTTCCTGCCTGAGCCTTCAGGCAGGGACAGAAAGCTGCTACTGCCAAGAGCAGCACTTAATTCAGCACACACTGTGAATCCTATGTGGAAAGAGAGGGGCACCTCTACAGACCTGAGAGGATTAAACCTTTGAGCAGCCTGGGTCCTTGTTCACAGGACACACCACAAAGCAAGAGTGGGAATCTGAGCCTATCTCTGGAGGAATCCCACAAATATCACTTTCTTGACCCCTTCTATATATGCACATGGCCACTGAACCAGGACAACAGAGACAAAGTAATTACAGCACACAGCCAATAGTGCAGCTCACTGCCGCACACCCCTGCACCAAAGCAGCACAGTGCCAGGAGACTGACCTGATACCAAGGGGCAGAAGTAATTCCCTGCTTTGTTCAGCTCCCTAGGGCTGGATGTGGCGAGAGGGACGCTCAGCTCCCTCCTTGTTCACTTCTCCCCCACACTTTACCCTCTAGTCTGGGCCTATACCTTCCTACTGCCTTCAGGGCAGTTAATCCAGCAGTGCACCAGCTCCAGCCCCAATACCTCCCTCCACAGCCCTTGTACCATTGCCTTAGGATTTTAAGCTCAACTCAGCAGCTTTATCTCACATTCGTAGAAAGCAAAAAGATGAAACCAACCCAGACCCACACCAGAGGGAGGGGTCAAGTCCTCCTCCCCAGTGACTCACAGACTCCTTCCCTCCACCAGCTCACAAACCGTGAGCCGTAAACAAAATCATATTTACCAGCATTTCATCCTAGCCTTTTACCTACATACCTTTCTAGCACACAACTCCTGAAAATACCCCTTCTGCCTCAGAGAATCACTCATTTAAGGAAGGGGTTAGTGCGCCTCCCCCTCGCAGCTGGGCTCCTTGTTAATGGTGGCTCTGCCATGCCAGCTGCAGCTCGTCACACTGATTGCTCCCTGCCCCGGGGGCTGGTGTGCTCCCACCGATGTTGGTGGGATCTCGGGAGCTGAAGGAAATGTTTGGAGGAGTTCACAGCTCCAGGGCTGTTTACTTTGGTTCCAGGAGGAAGAAACTGGGTGTTACTTGCCTGGTAAGCTGGAGGTGCCAAGGTGCTGGCCTACCACATGCTCTGGGATAGCTGTGTGCACAATCAGCCCCTCAAACCAGAGCTGCAGCGTGAGGCTGTGGAGGCATTGGTGCTCCTTTCTGGAGAGCTAAGAGGCTGCAGGTGCTAAACTGTGGTTTGGTGAGGGGAACTAGACACATGGGAGAGTTCCCCTTTTCTGCCTTTCACTGGCCAGTGAAAGGGGAGCTCTTCACACAGCATGATTTTGAAGGCAATACAGCCAGAGGAGCTGCCTGCACTGAGCAGTCTCTGATGTCTAGGTCTTGCTCCAGCAGCATGGTGCTGGTCTCTGCTGGAATTGGGGCGAAGCTGCCACCAGTTCTCCCCTAATGCCAGAGGAAAATAGAAACATGACAGTGAACTGCTGTTGTGCATGAGGCAGAAGGATTGCCTCCTGTTTGTGGAGGACTTGGACAACAGTCAGAAGCTGGAGGGTTGATGCCTCAGCAAACAGAGCGGTCTGAGCATACTTAGAACTGTTTAGCTGCCTCTGGGTCTCTGTGAAATGTCTTTATTTCACTGTTCCTACTTTCTTCTCTGCCACGTCCTTTTTCACAAACTGAGTTGCACACTGTTTCTTTTTCTGCTTTTTGTTGGAATCTCCTTTAACCACTGGGTTTTTTTCCCTTGATGGACCTCATCTCAGCTCTGCCTGTTGTACAGATTGTCCTGCTACCTGTGTCTGCTGCTGGGGTTGTGAGGTTGCCTCTTAGATGAGGTCCAACTCCTGGAACCTGAAGTGTGTCAGTGGTACTGAAGAATTATTAACTGGCCAGCCCAAATATGACTCTGAACAAGCAGCATCTTCTAACAGTCAGAGGTCACGTTCAGTGGTGTAAAAATGCCTAATTCCTGTTTCCTTAGATGTCATTCATCATCATCAAAGCTGATTCCTGAGCCTGACAAACTCAGGATAGATGAGAACTTCTGAAAGCCAAGACTGGTTGATAGCCTGCTGCTGTTATTAAGACTGTCTTGAAGAAGTGATTAATAATGTCATTTCCTTTAGACAAGGAATCTCTAGAGGGATGACTCCAATCACCCTATGTTTCTGCTAGAGAAAAAAAGTTCCTAGAGGCATCCCCCACAATTTCGTACTGTTCATCCTATTATGCTGATAACCTCCACTGGTGAGTTCTTAAGGAGGCAGATGTGTTCTGATGACAGAAAATGGCCAGTGAAAATCTGTTGAATAAGAAGGAAGGATAGTCCAGTATTTTTTCACATATACTAAACTTTGGGAAACTCATTTCAAGCCCTGGCTCTGCCTTGGACTTTGTATGTGGCCTAGGGTTTTTCCCTAGTCCACAGAATGTAAAGGTTATCCATAAAATGTGGCATGTGCAAAGGTAAATAAATTTTGAATTGTTAAGTTCTGAGATACTATGGTAGTAAATTGTTGGCCACCTAAGTAATGTATTAACATAAAATTATCAGTTCTGTATACAAATGTCTTGTGACTCTGACAACTTTGGGGATGTCCAAGTTAGCAAATAGTGCAGATCATTAGGAGTGGATCTGTTAGTTAATGGCAGGGAACTAATATCCATGCTACATATGCGTTTCAGGGGACTCTGTTCTCGACTAGTTCTGTTCTGATCCTATGGACTGAATACCCGTTAGTGGCTGGAGAGTGGCTGCAGAGGTGCACTCCTGAAAATATCTTCCCACCTAGTTTAATCCAAAAGGAATTCTAGTTTGTTTATCCTGAGACCCCTTCATGACATAACCAAAGTGCAGGAAGTGAGGAGAATTAGATTTGTTTCAGAAGCCCACTTCCAAGCCTAAAATGCTTATGTAGATTCCAAAGTGTACTACTATAATTCTCATAACTTGCTTTTGTATTAAATAATATACTTTCAGTCTGCAGAATTAAGGAAGTCCAGATTTCTAGTGATTACTGCCTTATATTCTTCTATTTCCTCAACTTGCATAATGCTGTCTCTTCATCTTCCTCAAATACCCAGTTCCTTCCACATCCCCAACAACCCAATACATTCTATATCCCTTAGCTTTTGGCTGACTTGAACATATGTGTCCTCTTACAGGACAGCCAATATGTGTCTCGGATGGTCAGTTGGGCATTATCTTTCAGAACATACATTTCTGTTGAGCACTATGTGACAGTTTTCCCTAGGTGTACAGATGTGGTTGTCTTTCCTCTGTCCTGTCACCAATTTTCTTTGAGTTTATAGGAATGAAATATATTTTGATACTCCTTTTCTGCTTTCAAATCTGGCTGGATTTAGCCAAGCAGCTCAAAAATTGTTAGGACAGAGACAGATGGAGAAATCCTGCAATCATATATCCTTACTGCCATAAGAAAGCAGTTAAAATATAGGGTATTTGTGCTCCTGTAATCACACAGCACTTTCATAAAAAATATAATGACACCATTGCAAAAGCACTGAATACTAAAACTTAGCTGTCCTCACTGCAAGCATGTGACGCTTACATTGTAAATGTGCACACTCCCAGAGGGCTATAATAGTACTTTACCCTCTAAAGTCCCTCCTGGCAGCATTAGTATACACCATCCTTAGAAACGTTTTAAATATGCTAAAGCCCACTTTTCATTAAAACTGAATTATGACAAGTTTCAGAGAAGGAAAAAAGAGAGAGGGAAATAACTGTTCTACTACAGCCATGTGAAGGATACCTGAGGTAAAACCAGTTCATCTGCAGCAGACTAGCTAGCCAAAATGTCTCCCATCACTTTTTCCAGGCTCTAAGTTTTAATTAAACAAACAAAGGTTTCATTATTATGACTGTGAAGAAAATTTTCAACATACTGTAACATATGTATAAGCATGCCGCAAACAGCAATAATAGGTCAGAGAAGTGCAGACAATTCCATAATGTCAGACACCCATTAGTACAAAGTCTCTGTAAGGAAAGAAGGTTTATTCTTAGTACCTATACAACTGAGACAGACTGTGCTGAAGACACGAATATTGTAAAGAATCTATTATTTCAGCAGGCTGATTCTCTCACTATAGAGGGCAATCCCATCACACCACTTATTAAAAAACAAATGCATAAGCTTGTAGTCAGTCCAGCTTCCATTTCCTAGCACATTTAAATGCAGCTGGGCAGATATAACCTGTTTGAGACTTTTCACACCAAGGAGCAAATGCTTTGTTTCATTTTTTTCATCTCTTAAAAACAATGAAACAAAAATGCATTCCTTGAGACTGAAGGATGTAGTCTGAAAACTGCTTTCCCTGCTCTCCATACTGAAAGTTCTTTTGCCTCCCCTCTGGAAGGCAGTATTTCTATGCCCCATGACATAGAAGGAATTTGAAAATAGATGTTTTCCATTGCAGTCACTTATTTCAGAATCCTGGAGTCTGCCAATTGCTGTACATAAAGCACTGTAGATGAAAAAATAATGCAAAATCCATTGAGGCGTAGATGGGATGAATGATTTTCCAGAAGGCCCATTTATGCACATTAAGATTTTCAGTCTGTGAGAGTTTACACCTTCCTAGGTCTTATGAAAACATAATGTACCTCTGAACGCATGTTTCTCACTTGCAGATGTGAGCTTGCTGATGGAACGGCAAGGACTACATTACACTTGACAGTTACCTCTAATAAGGCAAATTATCTCTGTTCTCTACCATACCTTTCACAAATACTAAGAACTACACCCCAGATGTCAGGCTCAAGTCCAGACTCAGCATTTTCAAAAGCCTGAATGTCTTTAAACCCAGGAGCTTTCTTAAGAACATCCACAAGTCAAACAAAAACGACAGCAGCAGATGTTACAAGTGAAGTTTTAAAGGTACATTCTCAGTAGAGATTTGGAAATACAAGGGGAGCTGATGAAGCATTCCTGTTTGCACAGATGCAGGGATGCTGAAGCAAAGAGCTGGACATGCACACAAGGTGGTTTGGGTAATTCAACCACAAGAAATCTATACCAAATACATGAACATGCCTAGGTTCAGCTTTATTGCTGCCTCCTATCACACTCAAGTGGAACCACAGGCTGTACCCAGAGTATCCTCCCTTGTCCCTTCTCTTCATTCTGTCTGCTCAGAGAAGTCACACTGCCTCCCTTACACAGCTAAGTCCTCAATGGCAGAGCTAACAGCCACTACTCTGAGAAGTCAGCCAAGCTCACACAGAAGCTTGCAGCAGATCTCCTGCCCTTGTTGATGCTTACTACCAGCAGCAGATTCTTGCAGCCTTCTCAATACTTTGCTTGCCCACCATATACCACCTGAACCTTCATTAGCAATCCCAACGGAGAGTCCAGGGAGCATGAACCTTGCAAGGTAGGACACTTACCTTCAAGAAGCATTCAGCAGCACTGCCTGTTTGCAGCTCCTGTGAACAAGAACTATAGAAAAACCTTGCAGGATTAGGTCCTACTTGGTAACCTTTGTAAGAGGTTAACCAGTGCTTTGCTATGGCATTGCAAAAGTAGGAAAGTTCATGAAGTTTCAAAAGCTACCAAGTCAGCTCTTTTCATGAGTTCTAATTCACTCAGAAATAAACCTACCAGTGCACAGTTAATGAACCAAACAGAACAAACCCTGAGAAAATGACATATACTGCTATAAATTGAAATTGAATCACAAAGGTAAACTACAGTTTGTACCCCAAGCAGCAGTAGCCCAAAGAGATCTAGAATAATATCTGTCCCATAACTAGACTTCAATATATATTAATATACAACTTACTGTCTTCCAGATGAATTGAAGTAAGTGGAAGAATGGCAGGCATGCAATTGTGAAAGCTTGTGTTCCTTGCTCTGACACAGACTTCCTGTACCACTCTAGTTGCATCATTTAGCTTGTCTCATCAGAGCTGTAATAGCCCACAGGAATGCTGGATAACAAATATATTAAAGACTGAAAGAAGATTAGACACCCCTTAGAAGGGGGATGGCAAAGAGACAGCACCTACGAAAGACTTGCTGAACTTCTACAAAATTGTGTAACTAAAAAAAATAAGTACATATGACTTTACTGTGGGTGAGGCTGTACATATCTGATCCTGACACCTCCAGATGGCAGGAAGCTTCTTCCTTCCAAGATACTAACAGCTATTTAATGGGCCGTTGGTATTTTAAGGACTGTTTAGCATGTAATACTGCTTTTATATATATGATGCAACACGACATTCAGCTGGAAGTATCTGTCTTGGAATCACAGCAGTTAGAACCAGTGACACTTTCCTATTTTATAATGCTGGCATGGCTGAAGAAAAACCTATTCTTTACATACTCTTCTGACTGCATCTGCTTTTGCTCCTAAATGACATTAATCTAGCCTCTGTTTCCAACAGGCGGGAAGATACCCCTCTGAGACTGTCATTAGGCTGCGAAAGGCAACGATGCTCAACAAATGCCATGTCAAACGAGGAACTGGTGCTGCAGCAGATCACACCGCCAGAGCATCTCTGCCAGGGAAGCTGGAGCGGAGACACCGAATGTGCCCAGCCCCAGCCGATCGCTTTACAAACACTGCATACTACACCTCGCAGGTCTGAACGGCTGCTCAAAGCAGCTGTTGGAGACCCGGGGCAGGTTTTCCTTCCTTCCTTTGTCTTGCCCACAGCTCACACAGAACGACTTTCCCCACCTCCTGCTTCCAGCCCTGGAGGGATAACGTGCTACAGCAAACCGCTTCTCCAAGATGCTGCAGGTAAACTTGTCACAACTGTCTCCGGCTGTTATAATGAATTTCAGCACTAGAAACACAGCATCAGCAACCACCCCAGGGGTGCAAAGGCTCCGTCGAGTCCCAGGACGGAGTACGATTTTTGAATTATCCCTGCTGCTCAGCCCTGACATTGCAGACCACGTTGGTGAGCACAAGTATGGGTCCCGACCTCCTACGCTTCGTTCTCCCCGAACCTCTGCAAGCGCCGCTCCCTCCCGCTGCCCTCCCGGGGGCCGGCTTCGGCCAGCGGGGCAGCAGCCTCGCTCTGCCGGGGGGCGGCCACTGCAGCTCGAGGGGCACTCCGGGGGCACTCCGCGGGCAGCGCTGGAGGCTCTCCCACCGCCGGCAAGTTTCCCCGTGCCGGCAGCCGGTCCCCCTCCCCGCAACGCGAGGCGCACGGGAAGGCACACTCACCTCTCCTGGCCTGCCTGATCTTGGGGCTCAGCATGCTCCCGGCTGGGCGCACCGCTGCCGGCAGCCTCAGCGACCGGCCGCGGCCGCGGCCCCGGCCCCGGCCCCGGCCCCGGCCGCCGCCCCGCGCATCGCCGCGCCCGCCGCTCTCTCTCCGCTCCAACGCCACTTCGCTCCACTTCCAGCTCTGGCTCGGGGGCGACGCTTCACATGGGGCTAAATAAACCCTAATGCATTATTTATCCGGCCTCGAATTAATTCCAATCCAAACTAGGCATTAAGTGTCTCGGTAATTACTGTCGATAAATCACTAGCACGCAGACTCGAGGGCTGGACCTAGCTCCTTCTGCTAATTGGCCATGCATCAGTGTTATTAATATGCCTCTTGCAGGCAGCAGCGCTGATCCCGCACTCCCCCTCCGCATCTTCCTCTGGTCGCGCTCAACAGACGCTTTGACTCGACAAGGATCAGATCAGGAGCTGAATCTCTGCAAGCCCGAGCCGGGGCGGGGGGGAAAGGGCACGAAGCACACGCCGAGAAGCTTGCGCATCTGATTAAGGTTGTGCGTTCAAGAAATACCAAGTGCGCTGGTCCAGAGGGCAGCGGCGTGCTGGGCTGCCTGCTGAGCACTGCGTCCCTCCCGGGGAGGTATTCTGGTAAGAGCCGGGTTGCTGAGAGAGAAGCGACCCACTGCTCTCTGCAAGGAAGAAAAATCTCTCTTGCCTGCACTGACAGCCCGGCGGGATGGACACAGGGGAATGCCATCACTCCATTTTAGCACCCATCATTTTTATTTGTACTCCTTGCTAAGCTCTCCCTCACCTCTCCCTGGGTGGGAGGCAAAGTCTGAAGTCAGTAACGGGGGGGGGGGGAGACAGACAGACATTTTATGAAACAGTTAGGTACTATTAAATAGTATCTATAAACTACAAATAGATACGTGGGTGAAAATTGAATCTGAGTAATTGGCACATCCTGCCCCTGGGCTGCTCTTAGCACAACCTCCTTCCTCACCATCCCCATCTGCCTAGCAGGTCCTTCTGCAGTGTAGAAAAGGGGGTAAATACTTCCTTAGCAACGTGCATGCCCTGCAGTATCACCCTGCAGGTTTGTATTGCTGAGTTGCATTGACAAAAAGCATCTGAGATTGGCAGCTTCCTCCTCTGCCAGGAAGATCCGTCGTACTGAATACTGGCCATCAAGTCATATCTCCAATAGTGGAAGAGGTTCTCTGGCCCTTTACAGAGGCTGTACTTCTCAATGTGCAGGTTGCAGCAATGGCTAAGATGTTTTGGACCTCTAGCTGCTTTAGCTACTGGTGGAACCAGCTGCTTAGAAGTGATTGTAAATCTTTGAGTTCATGGTGGTTGTCCCAGATTTACACACTTGTAAATGAGGCTAGAAGTGGCATCTGAACAGTTGTCTCTCTTCTGAATACACAGGTTCCTGCAGTCATCTCCCCACTAATCATCTGCATTAGCTGGGCTTCAGCACAGTGAATAGTAGCTAACTGGTGATCCCTTGGCCAACAAGCTTAGCAAGCATCCTGATAACTGTGGGTAGCCAGCAAGAACATCAGCAGAGGGAAGTTATGCTTCTGCCTTTCTGCCCAATGTCAGTCCCTGGATCAAAAAGTCACTCCTACCAATCATTTAATGGAAGTCTTTCTCTCTCCATGTTTTTAGGATTACTTGTCTGCTTTGATGCTGTTTATACACATCAGCAGTTTGAGCAGGAAGCCAAAAGGTGGGTATAGTAAAACATGACAAGAGATAAAGCTAACTGAACTTTCAACCTCATGGGAAACACGGGACACTTCATCCTGCTAAATCACTTCCCATGAAAGCTTATTTCCCCTCTGGGGAAAGACATTATATAGGGACCTATACAAATAATTATCATGTTCATGGGTAAAATGAAAACATTCAAACAATTAACAGCCAAGTTCAACGCTAAATGCTAACTTTGAAGGTTTGGGGGTTAAATAAAAATGTACTCAGTATAAACAGGAACATTCAATTTGATCCTGTTTGAAATGTTTTGCTTTGACTTAAACATTTTCAGCCCTTCTTAAAACAATTTTCAATAGAGAAACATTTTTTTTTTAAGTTGGAAATTTCCTATTTTTTCCCACAGCTTAAAAACAATAAATTCAGACCTGAATTTTTCAGATGTGCTCTTTGGGGCAAATAAACTATTTGTCGGGGGGGGGGGGAATAAAAAAGCTATAAAAAAATGCCAGCTGAGAGACAAAAGAAATCACCTCCAGCAAGTGGTTTCATGCTAGCTGCAATGCCCTGACAATTTAAAGAAGTACTTCCTGAAAGAAACACTGAGAATAGCTCCAATAGAAAGGTAGCCTAGCAAGTTTCTAGAAGGAACCAGACCCTATGGGAATGTTTAATCCCTGAAGCTTGTGTACTGAGCTACTTGGACTGAGAAGGATAATTAGGACAACATATTTCAATGGTTTGTATTTACCTTAATTCTCCTGTGAGTTTCACAGCCCCTTCCCATCCCACAGCTAGTTTCTCAGGGCGTGTGTTCCTCAGCTGTACTGACCCCACAGAAACACCTCCCACAGGGGCCCTGCCCATGGAGCAGGGTTGGGAATGTATTTTTTCTGTAGCCCAAGTCAGCTCTTCACATGCATATGACCCACACCACTGCCAGCTGCACCTTCAACATACATACCTGGCAAGAGGCTTTTTGAACATATACCCTTCTATATGAAAAGCCCATATGTAAAAGGTGACAGAGCTCAGAGTAGTCCGTGGTGATGCAGGAGGGAAAAAAGGTTGCTGTCCTGGTTTCAGCTGGGATAGAGTTAACTGTCTTCCTAGTAGCTGGTACAGTGCTATGTTTTGAGTTCAGTATGTGAAGAATGTTGATAACACTGATGTTTTCAGTTGTTGCTAAGTAGTGTTTAGACTATAGTCAAGGATTTTTCAGCTTCTCATGCCCAGACAGCGAGAAAGCTGGAGGGGCACAAGAAGTTGGCACAGGACACAGCCAGGGCACCTGACCCAAACTGGGCAACAGGGTATTCCATACCATGTGACGTCCCATTTAGTATAGGAACTGGGAAGGGGGGGTGGGGAATCACTGCTCGGGGACTAGCCAGGTGTTGGTCTGTGGGTGGTGTACAATTGCACTGCACATCATTTGTACATTCCAATCCTTTTATTACTACTGTTGTCATTTTATTAGTGTTATCATTATCATTATTAGTTTCTTCTCTTCTGTTCTGTTAAACTGTTCTTATCTCAACCCATGAGTTTTACTTCTTTTCCCGATTTTCTCCCCCATCCCACTGGATGGGGGGAGTGAGTGAGCGACTGTGTGGTGCTTAGTTGCTGGTTGGGGTTAAACCACGACAGTTGCGTAATGGCTGATTTAACTTATTCTCCCTACATCAGGTTTTGTCTGACTCAGATGTTGCTTCCAAATGGCAATGGTATTGATGACTTCAATTGCTTGTGGAGGACAGTAATTGCAATCTGAAGAGTACATAATTGAAGTATACTGAAGTTCATCGGGTAGTTCATCTAGGGACAATTATTTCAGTGCAGTAATTTTGCTTGAATGATTGTGAAGATGTGAAGAAAGAAGGAATAATCTGTGAAAGTTTTACTTCTGCTGTATTTGCGTCAGATCTCTCCCTGAATATGCAGTCACATAATAGAAAAAAGGGATCCTAGTTTAGCCCAGTCCAACTGGGGATTTATTAGCCCCATATTTCATTGCTAAATTAAAGCTAGTAAGTACAGGGGTGATAGAACTAGGTAAAATAGAGATACAGTTCTGTGACACCAGTTGCCCCCTCTCACCTAGCAAAGGTATCCTCGAGGGGAGTTTGAAAATACCCTGATAAGAGAATTTAGACAGAAGTGCCAGAAAAGGCATCTGGGTAGGCTCCCCAGCATGAGAGTACCCGAAGTTGTGTGCTGAGCCTCAGACTGAATCCTTGCACCAGCAATTCTGAGTAACGTCTGCCTGCTGCTTCAGAACATGATTCATCTGTGTCCTTGCTATGAAAACCTAGGATAATGATACCAGAAAAATTCTTGCATAGAGGTGCAGAAGGAGTTGTAGTGGAATCACAGCAAGCAGCAGAGTCATTCTTGCACCTAAGCACACTCTGCAAAGACTATAGAAACTTATATTGTGGCCCTGAAGTGCATTAATAGCCTTAACAGCCCCGATCAGCCTCACATGGCCACCACCCACACCCTCTGCCCATAGGCCCAGGAGCTCCACTTAAGCCCAGGCTTGGGGCTTTATTTCCAGCCTGAGCTGTCTTGTAGGAATATTGATCTTTAGCTCAGCTGTACTGATATATGGGTCTTGATTGTGATCTGTGGACTGTTTTCTCAGCCTGACCTTGTACCTCCCTTGTTGCTGTGGATCTACCTAACAATTGCTAGATTGTGTCTGATAGTGGTAACTTTCATCCAACCTAATTCTGACTGAGCTGCGCGTGGTTTTCCTCACTTGACCCCAGACCTGCTTCATCATCATGAATGTGTTTGATGATATGGACTCCTGATTGAACTTGACCATTGTTTCTAAGTCTTTCTTCCTTACCTCACTCAGGTACTGTGGGGACTATGCCCTACACTGTTGTGCTGTCCCTCCCTTTCCTTTAGGGAGCAAATGGCCATTGCTGGTCATCCCATTCCAGAGCTAGGCTAAGGTGGCCTAATTTAGCAGGCTTCTCAGAGAGACTTAGGAAGCTGCTGGGCTGTAGGCAATAAGACTTTTATGACTGAGTGACCTAAGGCAAGAGGAGCATTCCTGATGGCTTGAGATACCAATGTCAAGGTGTGTACCAGTTGTTGGAAACCACTGCTCTCATGGTTATCTCTCTCTGCTTGTCCAAATCCAGAATGGCAGTCTATCATGGACCACTAAGCATCTACAAGGCTAGAAAATAGAAATCAGCTGACTAACCAAGTACTAGAGAAGTGCTACTATCTGTCTTGTATAAGAATCTAAAAATAAATGTGGTCATTAATTATCTGCTGCCTGTTCAGAACGTAGAAAAACTCTTCTGTATATCACAAGTGTTTACCATTGATGGCTAAGCACACGTAATGAAGGAAGGTCATGTGGCCTAGGGATTAGAAAATTTAAGGAGAGTGGGGAGGCATGGCCTCCAGCCTTAATGCCAACTGATTCCCATGGCTACAAGCAGGATATTCAGTCCCAGATCCCATCCAACTCCATGCAGTGTTTTGGGACCTGGGATTGGCAAGTGCTATCTAAATGCAAAGGATGATAATAAGTTACTGCAGCAGGGACACTCACAGAAGATATGATTCATCTGTTGGCACCAAGGCTGATGGCTGGAGGCTATGAAACATGTTGGGTGCTTGAGATGGAAGAGTGCGTGGGCTAGTGAAGTTGCTGAATCTCTGTGGGGGAGTTGAATGGATCTCTCTTTCCCCAGGCTGCGCACATAGCATGCTGTCACCTACCAATTATTACACGGCATATCCTTTTTTCCTCCTCCTCATCTTCTGCTTCCATATACACGCCAAGGACTTGTTGTAACTAGCTGATTGATGTATTTTCTTTACTCATCAGCAAGATGCATCTGGATCAAAGCCCAAGATCTAATCACCCTGGGCTTTGGCACTATTGAAATCCAGATTCAGTTTATTTAGATTGCAACTTTGGTTACAATCTGTTCTCATATGGTATAAAATGGAGTTGATGGAAAAGGGTCCAAAGAAACAAGAAGGACCATGATGTGCATTTCAAGATCAATAACCGCAGCAGCATTGCCTCTGCAAGGCAAGCTAGAATAATTATGTATACAGGAACTGTGGGAATTCTGCTGAAGAAGATTCGGCATATATTGACAACTTTTCAAGTATCTAATGACCAGAAGGAATTTTAGTTTGATATGACCCTTGCTTCCAGGCTAAGTGATCACCAGTTCAAACCTCTTGATGATGATGCCATCTGGTTTTCCAGGCGAAAAGGGCCACTGGTCTTTCAGCTTCCAGTAACCAGTGGTTTTACTGGCAGTCTTAGGAGACAGAGCAAGAAATATTCAGACCATGAAGAGAGAATTCCCCTATTCTCCTTTTGAGATGGCCTCTCTAGTACCAGGTAAGCTGATGTTGCAGTATGGAGAAGGCTGTGCAGGTGTTCTAGAGCAGCTCTGAAACAAGTGGATGCTCAAAAGTATTTTTGAGAAAAATTAATAGTTCAGGAGAAGTTTTAGTTCAGGGATTATCTAAGGCCAAAAGATAAGAAATGGAGCAATTTCTTTAGGTTTGGCTGAAAATTAAGAAAATGCATAAGCCTAATGGCATCTTGGGCTTCCTGGGGTAATGCTTCCTGGAGGAGGCAGTGAATATGCCAAACACATCAAGACTCCTAAGAGAGGACAGAAGTATGATCTCATGGAATTACATTCAGGAATGAGGGATAAGGTGGAGACTATAAGCAAAAATTATTTTGAATGTTTTATAGAGTGAAACTAGGCAATTTCTGGGTTTCTTTGTAATTCTTTTACAGTCACTGTTCCTTCCCATCTAGTCATGTTCCACAAATAGGACAGGAGTAATTAAGCTTTCATTTCAGGATGTAAGAGTGAATTTCTAGACAGCAGCTACAACTTGAGAGAAGGCTATAACACAGCTATCGTAGACTTCAGTGGGGCAAGAAACTTACCAAGCAGTGATACTGCTGGCAGCCAAAGATGGCTTTTATTTTTTTCTCCTCTGCAGTGATGAACATGCACAAAGTGTACCTATATCCCTGAAAGATCTCTCCTACTATTGTAGCAAATACCTGAAAATCATTTGACTTTATTCAGAAGAGTGCCCTGTGAGTAGGAAGAATAGGTATTTTACTTAAGTGACCTGCAAAAGCACTTTGAGAATTGTATGCTGTTGTTCACAGTAGATAAAGAAAGCTTGACTTAGTGTTTTCTTCCCCCTTTTTTGTTTATACTTGACAAAGATCAGAGATGTTGAAGTGCCCTTTCTGGTTTTGTCATAAATAGTGGTCTCTGACCATGTCGAGGGTGTGCCCTATACTGAGAAGTAAAACCTTTTAACAGAAATTTCTGACTTCCAAGAAGTTATTAGGCAGTGCAAGAGGTGACAAAAGAATGGCTAGACAATTCTGAATGATCTGATAAAAATTTCCAACTTCTTTTTGTGATGCACCTTCATACATTGGAGGCAGGCAAGACTTAGATTATGACTGTAAAATCTTTCTTAAAAACAACATATCTCTTATAAATTCAAAGATTCTAGACTTCTCTAAACTTTATAAGCAATGGGACAAAGCATGTTCCTAGTTCTTATTTAATTTTGTATATTTTCTCTTCAATACTAGTCTTTGTGGTATCATCCTTATTACACCAAGAGCAACATCAGGAATGGAGATTATATGCCCCCTTAAATAGCAGAAAGTCTCTTGCTATTGCAGTATTTCTAAACATGTCTGCAAGCAAAGTTTTCTTTAGTAATGAAGGCAAACATAGGCTTACTGAAATAGGGTGGCTCCAAGTCTTGCATCTCATTTGCCTTTCACAGGGTAAGGAGATAAATTACATACAGAATGGATACTGGTTGTATGGACAACCAGTGCCTACCTTAAATTTGTGCCTAGATGATAGCTTTATTAATGAGGCAGACAGAAATCTTTTTATCTTTGCAAAATCTACTGAAGACACCCCAGGGCAGATCAGAGATTTTGAATTAGTTTTTTCTGCTCCATACAAGGTCTAGTAGATATTTTCCAATCTCAAATAGAATGGCAATGACACTGTAACTTGTGTCTCATAGCCAGATAATATACTGAGTAACATAATTAAGGTACATACAAACAAATTGTTCCCAAGTGGTACTTGGCTTGAAATCTGTTTCACATCTGAATAAGGGCTACTCAGATGGTTGAAGACTAGGGTGCATCACCTACAATGAAGGCTTGAGGGAGACAGACTTGCTTAATCTGGCAAAGAGGCTAATGGGGGGACAGTTTCAAAGTCTATGAAACCAAATACTTCTTGGTAGTGGCAGATGCTAAAACAAAAAACAATGCTCCCAAGTTTCAGCTTAGAAACTCAGATTGGAGCCTAGGAAAAACTTTTTCACTAGGAGGGTGGTGCAGCACTGGGGCAGATACCCACAGAGCAGGTGAGACCTCGGTCTTCAAAGGTTTTCAAGATTGCTAGGTTAGCCTGGTTTTGGTGCTAGCTTTGCTCCAAACAGAAGGCTGGCCTAAGTAACCTCCAGAGGTCCCTTCCATCCAACATTTTTGTGAGTCTGTCCAAAAGCCTGTTTTCTGCTGCTATAGCTGTTGGTCTAACAAAATGCTACTTTTCTCTCCAACCCTTGCCTCACTGTAACTTTCAGATCATTATGGGTCTAACAGGGCTGCTACTGCAGTCAAACCTTTCAAATCAGGGAAATGGCAGCTGAAGGTCTTCCCTTCATCATTGCCTTTTTCAAATGGATGATTCTTCTCTCAGAAATTCTCTATGAAATGAATTCTGATTTTTCCCTGAACCTGATTTCCTGATTCCAGTACAGAAAAACATTTAAAGGCTTAACTTAAAACTATGAGAGACTACTCACATGCTTCACATCAAAATACATGGTTAACTGACCTGCTGGATCAGAATTTATTGGAGTAGTTCACGTTATTTGGATTTTGCATTATGTAAGCAAAGCATAGAGCCTCCAACTTCAAAGGTAGCTACATGACCAAGTCCCAGTTAACTGTGCTGTCCAGCCCAGGTCTCTGATTCTGATTGCATTATCTACACAGTTATGCCTCCAGTTGTATCTTGACATCAGTCTGCTCTCACTCAGATCTCCCAACAAAATTTGTCCGTTTGAGTTTCTCTGACATTCCTGGGACAGGTGGGTTGTGAAAGCCTGGAGAGATTACTGATTTTTCCCTTGTTCATCTGTTCCTCTACATGCCAGACCTTCCCTGCACCTTTGAGAACAGTGGCAGCAATATAACCTTTAGTCAGGAGCTGCAGGACCTCATGAATCAGCCACATTAAAACACGGTAACCTGGGCAATCACTTATCCTATCTGTCATCTATGGGCCTAGAAGAAATGAGGTCCTTGACTCAGAGGAGATGAAGAAATGCATTATTTAAAACTTAAATGCTATCTCTGCGGAATGGATTTTTTTTTTTTTTCTTTTAGTGGCAGGAACCAAAGAGCAGTGCACGCATATTTTAGACACTGGGGACTGAGGCTGGCATCCTCAGGAACATACCTCCTCCTGCTGTCTCAGGGAAAAATAAGTCATTTAGGCAGATCTGATTCAAAATGAAACTAGGGTGAAAACTGGAGGCTAGGTGAAAAATGAAGGGAGCTAAAAATTTCAAATGTGCTGTTATTTTAACACTGACCCATTTTTCTTCTGTTTCAAATAATTTTAAGCAGGCGGGGAGAAAATAATGAAATTAAAATAGAGTTGTAATTATTAATGACTTCTGGACTTGGGTTTTGGAGGCCCAGGTAATATCTGTGGCTCTGCCACTGGCTAGCAATGTGGCCCTGGGTATGTCCTTCCAATTCTTAATGTCACTGTTTCCAGCCTGCAAAATGGAGATTATAATACTGACCTCTCTGATAAACTTTTCATGATGTATGGAAGAAAAATGCCCAATAAAAAGGGTTTCATATATGTAATATTACTTATTAAGTAAAAATGTGACCTGAAAATTTCTTCCTGTAAATATTTTTGCATCAAAATGTAACACAAAAATGTGAAAAGCATTTTTGTTTTTTAAATAATGATGTCAGGATTTCCATGGGGTAAAAAAAATAACTTATGCATCACAGCCTTTTAAGATCAGCATTCAGTTTAGAGCAGATAAAATCATAATCAAAGTGGTCTTAATTTTGGTAGTCAGCATCGTGTTTACAAGGATACCTGTTTCCTGGAAGATGACAAATACTTCTTCCCTTTCCCTGCCCCAGTATTAATATGTGGAGCAGACTTATTTGGACTATCCAACTATGTATTTATACAGATGTCTTCTCAGATACGATCTTCTGTGGAGGTTGTTCACTCATAGCAGCTGCAACATAATGAGTCTGCATAGAGATACTTAATTTGAAAATCAGAAATTTGTAGCACCAAAAAACCCCCATGGTTCTAAATGCTTAGCAAGACAGTTCCTAACCTTGTGTTCCTGCAGGGAATTTATAGCTTGGGAAAAAAACATGTACTGTAAAGCTCTATATTACTGGATTTACAGAGACAGAACTGAACTGTTCATTAAAGTTGTATGAATAGGAATTTTTTTGTTTAAAAACAATGAAATAACCTTCTAAAAATTATTAACTCCCCACAAATAACATTTGTCTTGAGATATTCTGGTTTATGTTATGCTTTATTTAGCCTTACTAATATTTTTGTTCAATTTTTAAATTAAAAATGCCTTTTCAAAACAGAACATCAACTAGTTTAATTTTGAAAGTATTGAAAAAACCACCTTCTATTAAATAACCCTTATTCTTTTTCCTTTGTCAAAGCTGACCCAATTTACAAGTAATTTGCTTCCCCCCAAAAGTCCATTTTTCATTCACAATCTTTTATCTGCTCTGCTACATGCAGACACTTTTATAATCTGTGCCCTAGAGTGAGAGGGTCAAAGTAGACCACTGTTTTCCAAGTGGCTTCTCTGCTGGGTGCCCAACTGAAACCTGTCCATTCCAGAGGCTGGTGGGAGTATGAAAACGTAATCCTATAAATGCTCAAACTGCCGAAAGTGAAGAAAACCAGGAAAGTAAGTCGTCATATTTTGTGCTGTGATACTCTCCTGTCTCATTATTTAAGACGGACTGAGGAAAATAAATGGAAGTTGCAATTATAACATGAATTGTGTACCTGCGGCTATATATGATTTCTGCTGTCTCATGTTAACAGCAGACCTTGAAAGCCCTTCTGTCATACTGCCATCTGGTGACGCTCAGAGAGGAAGGTGCCAACACAAAAGATGCTCAGAATTAAGGCTGCCCATGTTACTGCCGAGACCCACGAACCAGATAATGTCTGGAGCTCGGGCAGAAGCTACAAGGCTGTAAAGTATGGTTTCGTATTTATGGTCTGTATGGACAAAATAGGTGTGTGGGAAAGGAAGAGTTCTGAATATCTCTGGCAGGAATGCCTGTATTGGGCAAAGGCAGGCTGTCTGAATTTTTCATCTTTATTCTCATCTCACTGGAGAAAAAAATATGAAATAAAAATAGAAAATAAAAGTTGAATGGAAGTGAAAGAGGATAAGAACTTAAATAGAAACAAAAATACCAATAAAGCCTGGCATGTCTACATTAAGTATAGTCATACACTTGTCATCTGTGCATTTAGGATGGATTTTAAGATGGATCCAATCTCTGAGCTACTTCTTCAGTTGTGCAAAATAAAACACAAGCCACGGGACTGACTTTGACCAATTTTTTTTCACTGGTAATTCTGCCAATGATCTGAACACAGGGTCTGGTACTAATTGTTGCTACATAGTTGGCATGAAGGGGACAAACCTTGCAGATTGCATTCTGAATGTATGTTGGTCCCAAACTTTTACAAGGTAGACTTCCGCTTTCTTCAAGTTAGACACCTGCACATTCCTCTAAGCAAAGTGTAGTGACCAATGCACTGAGATACAAAACAATTATTTAAGTTTCACCTCATGACTGGTGTCTGGTTTTCAGACAGCTTAACAACTCTTGTTACTGAATAAGCCTTCTTAGCCCTCCATGCGAAGCCTGCCATTCACATTTCTCCGCCTACAGAGAGACAATTCTTCCAAGCAGAGGCAGACCTAGAGACCCTGTGTCGGAACTGGCATCCTAACACTGAGCCTTGCAGAAGGAATTTGCTGGTTTGTCAGCTCTGAGCCACTGCTCTCCAGCCCTGGAAAGGTATCACAGCAAAAGGGACTCCGATCTGACACACAGGCGCTGAGGAGACTGTTGCACTTCCCTCTCGTGGTGAGCCTCTCTGCAAGGTAACTACTGCATTCTTTTACCAGTTCCTCCTTTACTCCATGTGGTAGCAGCCTCTGCTTCAAATGTGAAAGCTGTGCTTTCAAGTTCTGCTGAATACACTGAGCTCACAAATGATCATGCACCCAATGACTAGTTTCGCTTTGCTCTACTTTGCTTTTTTAACAAAGTATTTCTACGTGTTTAGTGCTAGGGTTTAATTTCATTACCTCTCTGCTGAGCAGCAGCAGCAATTTTGTATATCCTTACAGGTCAAGTTCCTAGCACAAAAGAAAACACTAATGTAGAATCTTGCTATAAATTTAAGTAGAGTTTAAGGAGATTTTTCTTATTATTTATCAGGCTAGAACAGTCATCTGAACACTCTAAAAGCAGTCCTTTCCTAGGAAAAAAGGACACTAGAGTCCCCAGGGAAGCTACTCAGCTTCAAGAATTGTTTTTTAAACTAGAGTATACCAGGTAGCAAAACTAATGCTTTGAGCCCATTCCTTCTGTCCAGAATTTTGTATGCCATGGCAAAAGCTAGCAACAAAATGGAATTGGAGTAATTAGTTCTGTAAATACGGAATTAGAGGGGAAGATACATGAGTCAATTTCAGAGAGCTAGAAGAATATTTGTAGAAAAGCCAAGCTTATCCATGAATAGGGTGTTACAGCTCATTAAGCATGCTTATTAGCTATTTGAAGGTACCTGAGTAGTTAACACTGTGGGAAACGAGCCTTCCTGGGTACATTCAGAGTCTCTCTGGTAGTGCAGCTGTACTGGGTCTGGCTGAGATGGAGTTAATTCTCCCTATAGCAGCCCTAGTAGTGTTGTGCTCTGCATCAGTAGCTAGAAAGGTGTTGATAACACACCAGTGTTTCAGCTACTGCTGAGCAGTGCTGGCACAGCATCAAGGCTGTGTGTTCAACATTTTCACCCCCCTCAAGGCAGGCTGGGGCTGGGCAAGATCTTGGCAGGGGATGTAGACAGGACAGCTGACCTAAACTAACAAACAGATATTCCATACCATATGACGTCAGCTCAGCTATAAAAGCTAAGTAAAGGGAGATGGAAGCGGGGGGATTTTCATCTTCTGGAGCAACCACTACAAGTACTGAAGCCCTGCTTCCTAGGAAGTGGCCAGACATCGCCTGCTGATGGGAAGTAGAGAATAATGTTATTTGTTTTTCTTTGCTTTTGTGCATGACCTTTGCTTTCACTTTATTAAACTGTCCTTATCTTGACCCACGAGACTTTTCTTATATTTTCTCTCTCCTGTCCAGCTGAGGAGGGCAAGTGATAGAGCGGCTTTGGTGGGCACCTGGTGCCCAGCCAGGGTCAACCTACCACAGCAGCTTACAGAAGAGCAAGGTCACAGGAGCAGGAGTTTATAAATAGACTTGGAAGCTGCAAAAGGAAAAATAATAGTAGTTAGTATGAGGCACATCAAAGATGGAAAAAACGTCTGCTCTCATACTTGTGTTGCAAGGATTTTGCTTAATTTCTTTAGGCTGAACTTCAAGCTCCCTGTTTCCTCTAAGATGCTGATGAGAGTTGCTGTAGCCTGTGCAAGCTACACAACACCCTCGCGGAGAGTAAAAGAGGGATGTTAAACAGGAACTGGGACCAATTTCTGACACTTAAGAAAGTGGTGTTTTCTGCAGAAGCTTTGGTCCTTCTTTTGCAGAGAGAGTGAAAAGAGTAAATCTTCCAAGAAAATAGGTCTTGGTCAATATATGTTTATGTAATTATATCTTGTGCTTTTTGTCTAAGGCTGTGTCTGAGAGTGGTATTTTCTGATAAGCGCTATGTGTTAAAGTCTACCTTTCTATTTTGTAAGTATTTGTAAAAATTTTCCTGCAGAACTTCTGTATCATGATCCTTTCATTTGACAACTTTCGAGTTGATCATGAAAACAATGAATTCCTGTGTATCCTGTAGTAGAAAGTTAATCTGAGGTACAGGAGGGGGGAGAAATGGTATGCCATTATATTTTGCATTAGCCTTTCAACTTCCTCAATCTCGTTAGACTAACATGCCTTCTAGTGTGGAGATCATGTGTTCAGTCAAGCTGCCTTAAAAATTTTCCTGAACAACATTTTGCTAGTCAGTAGGTGGCATTTAATCAGAATAGCAGCTTCCCAGAGGAACTTTCATATTTGATACTTTTTTCTTCTGGGGAAAAAAAAAAAAGATTCTGTTCATTTGATCAAGATGTTTGGGTCTGACAGTTTCAAACAAGAATGTTTTCGCTTTTGTTACAAACCAATTTTTAAATGTGGCTTCTTTTTTCTTGTGTTTTTAAAAGTTGATATTGTTTTACTGACTCTGGAATAATTTTGGTGGCATTTAGTTAAGCACAGAATTTTAAAAAAAATGTAGTTTAAAATTATTTAGGATATTTCTGTGAATATATAGTCCAGTGACTGCCCCACCCCCACGCGACTACTTTTGAAGGAGCCAAAAAAAGATGAGTAAAGGGGGGAGGGGGGGCTGTCAAGCAGCAGACTTACACAGCAAGTGTAAGAGTTCATAGGAAACTACTTCAGGACTGCACAGACTGGAAAAGCCTGAAAACCACTGCTCCAGTCTGACCTCTAAGATGCAGGCTATTAGATATACTTTGGTTCATTCCTGTTTAAACAACAAAAGCATTGGAAGAAATCCCATTTTGATTTACAGGTTATTGTTGATGGAGGGAATTTGTTCCAATTTCCAATGAAATGTTTTGAAATAGCAGAATTTCATGTGACCAATTGTCCTTATCATGTAACACTGCTACTACTGATCAAACCTTACCAGTGCCAAGGTGCAGGCTGGATGTCGGAAGGCACAGAGGACTGGTTGCAGACTGCCTGGCCTTGCTCTGGCGGAAACACCAGGGGAAGGAAATGGTATCCCTTTCCTGAGACAAGTTAGGACCTTGACTCCAGCACGAACACTGCAAACTGCCCTGTCTTTTTACGGCCCAGCAGTCATGGTGCCAAAGTAGTCAGTGGTGTTACCAGACCTCCAGACCCAGACTAAGAGTGCTTAGGAAAAGTTGCCTCGCAGATATGATGTACGTCTTTACCAGCTACCAGTGTCGTGGTTTCACCAGCATGAGCTCCATTTAATTTAAAGCTGAAATTTAGTTATCTGTGCAGGTATAAAAATATGCAGGTTACTTTACAATCTGCATAGTGTGGCCATGCATCAGCACATGCCGCCTTATTTTCCTCAGACGTGGTGGTGGTGCGGCCTGGGGGCTGCAGGCCTGGGTGGTAAGGCTGCCTCTCGAGGGCCTTGGCCCAGTTTGTGGCTGCCTGGCAGCACCAGCAGAAGCTGGCTTTTACTTCCCACCTCCCAGGAGCTCTGCCTTCCTGGGAAAACCCAGCCAAAGAGGTAGGGTGGCCTTCCCTGCCACTCCAGGCCTCCCCTGTGTGTGTGCCAGAGGGAGAGGAGCTGAGCTGCTCAAGCTCACAGTCCTGCGGCTTTTCGCTTTGTAGCCCACTGCTTTCACTTCTTTGGGAAGATTTGCTGAAGGAGCTGAGCCTCTCCTTTATTGCAGATTTCAAAGTTTGCTGAGAAAAACGATGAGTGAAAATGATGTTTAAGCAGATGGTTTAAATTTTTGCCTTGCCTTTCTCTGCGGTGTCACTGTCAGCTTCTGTTCTACCATTGAAAAGAGGGGAGGAAAATGAAACACAGCCGCTTCCCTTTATGATGTTAAATAAATGAAAAATGATTTGATGAACATTTTTTAATCAACATTCTTTTTGTCAAGAAAAAAAAAGATAGCTGGATTTTAGCAGGAAAGGTGAAGAGTGGGAAAAAACCTGCAGCTAACTCAACTTCTGGACACTGCGGTGTTGAAAGGGACATGCATTTAATTGGCTTTTTTTCTAAATTGAAAGTTATGAATGTGCAGCAGAAAAATGTATTGTCTCAGCAAAATCAGCTGCATTTTATTTCTTATGTCTCCCTCCAAGGAGAGAAACTTGCTGAAGGGAGAAATACAGGCTTTTTGGCAAAGTTCCATCCCATTTGGGTTTGCAAGTTGGGCTGAACTATCAGCCCCTCGGGCAATGGCAACTGAACAGCAATTGCCAGAGGACATGTTTGCTCTTGGTGTAATCAGTCAGCCCAATTTGGTGAATCTAATGCAACTGAAATGTACTGCAAGTTGGGTTTCTGGAGAAACCTGCAGTAGCTGACCTCCAGCCTCAAGCTGGAGAAATGCTGTGCTTCTAGCTGTTCTGGACCACTAAGATACCTCCATGTGGGTGGTATTAATGTAAAGGCATGAAACAGGGTTTTTCCACTTGTGTGTGGAGGTTGGAGTGGCAAAGAGAAGAGAATTATAGTAAGAATCAACATAGGGGACATTATTTGATGCTGTGAGACAGGTGGACCAGATCCTTGCCTCAGGAAGCCTGCTGTATGTCCTCTCAGGCAGGACATCTTATCTCCACTGGGCTTTGCATGATCTGCTTAAGAGTGCTGCCCCTATCAGATGGCACTTTCCAGTCAGTGTTGGTAGAGCTAGCTCCTGGGTCCAGGAGGTTATTAGTGCCCTTTTCAGAAACCTTAAATCAAGATGAGGATTCCTTTGAATTAGGTGCCCTGCACAGAGATGCAAATGCAAGTATGTGGGAAACATGCTTTTTTTTTTTTTTTTCCTATGAGATTGGGGAAAAAGGACACAGAAAAGAAGGATTTTTCTCTCCATTTTTGTAGGTGGAGGCACAGTGCAAGGGGTCATTAATATAAAGAGCCCAAACTGACAAAGAGAGTTGTGGCACTGTCTCCTACTACATTAGCTATTAGCTTCTCTTTACCCCTTGGAGTTATTTTTACTGCAGATAATTTGGTTACAGCTGTTTTGCTTCAGTGAAGCAGGAGGGCATGTTGAAACTCTGGACTTTCAGCCCCATTAGCAGTTAGTGTAGAATGAAAAAGAGAAATGGTGCTTCCTCTGCCGTGTGGATTAGAAATCTACTAATGACTGTGTGGCTGCTTGAGTCCTGACAGCATCTAGTGAGGGGGGCACCACTGGATAGGGAAGGCTCCTGGGAAATAAACCTCTCTGATGAAACAGCATGGAAGGGCTACTGCAAATGATATTCTGTTTTGTGATTTTAAACTGACACTAAAAGGGTGGAAATAGAGCACATTTAGGCTTGTTTCTGAGTTAGGAAAGGGAAAACAATGTTGGCTAGATTCCAGCTGGGAAAGTATTGTCCAATATGTGAACAGCCTAAAGCAGAAAAGTAGCGGATGTGTAGGCACAGCCTTTTGCAGGCTGTGTGAGCTTGCTCAGCCTGTGCTCAGAGCTGCCCAGAGGCCTCGCAGCCATGTTGGTGCAGCACTGAGCTCAGCCAGACCTGTGCATGTCTCAGTGGAGCTCACTAAAGTGGCCAAATGTGACATTCACTGGAGCTGCCCTGGGTGTGGGTAGCTCAGTGTGAACTTGCATCTGCTTGGAAAACACCCTGTAGATACTTAGTTTAGCTAATGCTTTCCAAAACCTGATCAACTTAAGGCTACTGTCTGTACAGATTAGAGTGCAGTATTTTCTTCAGGATTTTCCTCAGTATATATCTCTTTGCAGCAAAGCTACAGAGCTCCTTAATTCCTGGTATAATCTGTAAGGGGGTGAACTAAACCCATGATTTTGCTGCTGCCTCTATTGTTGATCTTTCTTTCAATAAATACACTTCCACAGTAAGGGACGAGAACAATCCTCTGGGACTGTTCTATGCCAGAAGCACTGCTGTATTGAGGTCCCTGCAGTGTATAGGCAATTGCTGTCCTGTCTTATTACTTAACCCTATCGAACAATGAAATCAGTCCTTTTTAAGACTTGCTGCTTCTACTTTCAGAAACATGAGCAGCCTCCAGTGCGGATACTGCCCTAGCTTAGCTGGAAGAGGAAATTAGTTTTTCTCCTGAATAGTTTTTCAGGCATTTGAATGAAGTGGATGTTAACAGAAAACAAATGGCTTTAACCAGCTAGGGTAGAATCCCCTCAGGTTTCAGTCACTGTAAGGCCATGATCCCACTGATTCTCAAGGTCACCATACAATTCCCAAGGAGAAGCAGTTTAGGAAACACTTGAATTTCCTGTGGAGTTTAAACTCCACCTCCCCTTAAAAACCAATTATAAAGCCTTTCAGGTGTGTTATTAGGGAGAACAAAAAAGCAACTAGACAACGGAGAAGTAGTCTTCCACCAACCCCATAGCTAATCTAGGCTCCTTTATTTTGTGAGTGAGCTTACAGTGCTTGTTTGCCTCTTGATCTGAGTAGCTGCCTTGACTGTTTTAGTAGAGAGGTCAAAGACTTACCCTTCACCTCAGCATTCAGATGTATTTATTTTAAGGAAACTGCATTTGAGGAAGGACTCCAACTGTTGCCTGTCCTTTGGGCACAGGTTGCACAGAGAGCATGAGCTTTGTAGTGATGTATACCTGTAGTAGTTCGGTAAACCTTAAATTTAAAAACAAAATTAAACACAAGACCACCCCCCCCTTCTTTGTGAATATGGTATGGGGAGAAATATCTGGTTACTCTTGACCCAGGGAGAAGCATGCAATGCCTGCCAGGTTTGTGCATAAGCTGAATTGTTCTAAGTTGCTTTGGGAGCTTGGTGGGCCCCAAGCATGTGGTTCATTTGCTCTTCACTTCTGCTTTCCTCAGGAAATAAGTGCAGCAGCTAATCAGGTGATTAACAGTGGAAAGTTTAAAGAGCAGAGTGGGAGCTGCTGCATGCACCAAAATGCCTAGGAGGACAGAAGCAGTAATGCTCCTTTCTCTGGATGTGGTTATTGACTGCAACAGGAGCTGCCAAATCTAGGAGCCCAGGTATGTAAAGAGATCTGTTGTGAAAACAAAAGGAACAGACTCTTAACTGTTGAAGGAAACTGCTTTATTATCTGCAACTGGTTTGTTGTAGTAGGATCATTTTCAAACAGAAAAGGTTTCAGTCAAAGTTGACCCTAAACTGCAGTACAAGGAGGAAAAAGGATCAGTGGTTTGCTTGTATCCTTTAATCTAAGGGTGGTAATAGGATTGCAGATGTAAGGGGTATATCTGTTGCTGCTGCTAGTGGAGACTTGTTGGATTTGGTTTAAATGCATGTCCTTATCTAATGAGCTGTTGTGTTGAGATGATCAGGATTGCCCTGGTCTTGTTCCTTCGAATTTGTTGCAACTATATTGTCTGTGAATCACCAGAAGCATTCTGTTTGCTCTTGAGATGGGGGCATTACTTCACCAAATCTCAAAAGCAAGTGCACCCCAAATCTCTGCTTCTCTCTTGGCTGCAGTAGGGGTATATACAAGTCAAAGAAACAGTTCCCAATTAGATATTTAGAAGCTACTTTTTAAAACAGAAAAAAAAAAAAAAAAGAAGAGTGGATACATGAGGGAGAGCCTAAGTCAGTTTTATAGCTACTTTTGGATTGCATGGGGATGCTTTTCAAACAAAAATAAAGAGGAATGCAGTTAAGTGTTTGAAATAATGATTTGTAAGGTTGCACTGCAGAAATGCTTTGTCCAGCTTAGATGTACTCAAAAAGTAAAAATATGCTTGGACAAATGAAGTCTGAGTGTAAATGAATGCAACTCCTTTAGTAGTAAGAGTGTCACACCTTCTTGAAACAAGCTGAAACTGTATTTCTATTGCTGAAAAAATAGGGGCTGTGCCCTACTGAAATGGGACTTGTTCTTTGAACAGTATTCAACCTTCTCTAAGCTGACAAGTGTTTTAAAACCCCTCTGTTATTTGTATTTTGTCAGCTATTTGCATTTCAAGGCACCAGCCAGGTTAGGCTCATATTGTATAAATTGCTGTGCCAGAACTTAGGAAGAGAGAATACCTTCCCCTTAGAATTTACAATTAAATGGACCTGGCAAGGATGGGTAGGATATTGAATTTTGCAACTTGTTTTAATTCGTTGCAGTCTTCATATTGTTCTGCAATAAATAGAGTGACATCAAAGTGTAAATCTTCTTGGTGGTGTTTTTAGGTTTGCCTCATGAAATATGTCAAGTATGATCATTAGACATAGAACTGATAGGTGTAGATAATTTAGGAAAGGCAGAGGGAGCTCAGGGAGGAAGAATCAAGCTGATTAGGAGGGACAGAGGTAAGGGAGTAGTAGATGGACAGCATCTGGCACAGTGTTCATTCTGAGGTACTGTCATTTCCTGTGAGCACAGAGTGGTGTGAGCCACAAAGGGGGAGTTTGTGATTGAATTGGGAGAGAAGTATAATTTGTGAGATAAGATGGTTCATGAAGGAAACAAGCAATGCTTTCTACTGCTTGGGGTTGTTATGGCATCAGACAGCTTTCCTGGGGAGGTAGTGGAATCCCTGGTTTTAGCATTTAAAACGATTGCCTGGAATGACTGTTTAATGAATAGATTTATCTTGGCTGCACAGGAAAGCAAAGGCGTATGAAGAGGTATCACACAGTGGATTTTTGGAGTGCTGTAAGCCATGTGTCTCTGATAGTCACCAGAATCCTGAGTTTTAATAGTCAAGAAAAGGCTATTAGGAGAAGGGATAGTTAAAGCAGTTAGTCCTAGTACTAGGTGTGTGATATTGAGTCTAAGATGCCTCTTGTCATCTGGACAGTTGGAGTAAACAAGAAGGCAAATCGTAGTCCTCATTTTGCTTTCATGTACTTTTGGAGATTAAAGATTTCCATGTACACTCAAATATCTGACATTTTTTGCAGATACTTACCATAAAAAGTGGACCAAACTATGAAATTTGGCATGAGACTTGATTGTGTTTTGGTCACCCATCTTGCCGTGAGACCCTTCTCTGATAATAAATGATTTTAAATGTATAAGTAAACTTCTTGATCTTGGTACAAATTGGGATTTTGTAGCTGTACAGGATCATTCTTTGGACTGCTGGGGGAGTTAACCCCAGATAAATATAATTAAGATGTCATTTAAAAAATCATGCTTGTTCAGCCAGTAAAATTCTAGTATCAGCATTCTGCCTGTGTTTCTGCCATCTTTGGTCAGGCCTTTCTTCCCTTTTGTCTTACCAGTCTGAAAAGGCGTAGCCCCAATGCAGTGTGGTTTCACACAAGCTTAATTTAGAACAAAAGGGAAAATACATGAATAAGTTTCACTTCCTCTCTGTTACCTGACACTACTTTCTGAATGATAGCATCAAGTTTATTTGATATATTTTCACTTTCATGTCTTTTAAAATCTTAATTATTTAGACTTTACTTTTTGTATCATTGTGATATTTATAACTTACTAAAACTGAAATAAGCCATTAATTTACACTGAGGATCAGGACAAATTGTGGGATGTAGAAGACAGCCAACATACAAGATCTTTTCAAAATACCTAAGCTATCCTTAATACCAATGGACCCTGTGATATTGTGATTGGTCTAGAAGAATAATTATCCTCCAAGAGGAACAGAAAACACAAAAGATTTAGAAGTCCGAATGAAATTGTAGACACAAGAAAAGGCAGAGTGAGTTACTTGTTACTTAGCATTGATTTAGGTTTAGCAGAGTAGCTTCCAAGGTGAGAGATTTCCCTTAGGAAGAGAATGGTGCCATTTGGGATGCAAAAGCAGCCTCACTGAAAAAGTAACTCTGAACTATGCTCACTGAAGCCCCTAGAACAGTACTGAGGCTTTCTCAACACACTGTACAGCTTCACGATGACTCAAGTGGGCCAAAATCCCATACTAGGGTTAAGTATAACATATGACAAATGTACCTCCCACGCAGTCATGAGGAACAGAGTCTTCCTGTTTACTCTGTGCAGACAGTAATCACACTTCTTCTGCTCAGAGGGCTGTGTTGTCTTAGCACAGATAATTGAGGGAAACAACAGCAGTGAAACACAAAATGTTGTTGTTGATGTAGGAAGTTCCAGATTGACATCCTTGGAGACAGGTCAAAATTTTGTAGCCTTCTATCTCCTAGCAAAGGACAGAGTATGGGCTGTGGTAGAATAAGTTACCCTCTGCTGTAGTGTGAACGATCAGCATTTAGATCCAAGCATAGGTATCTGCTGGGACCATCACCTTGCTGCAGGTGATGTGGTGCACAGTGACAAGATAAAGTCACCCTCTTCATCTCTGCGGTATGGAGCTACTGCGTGAGTGTGGAAGTGAAACTGGTTCATCTGGCTTGGAGGGGGTAGGATGCAAGCAGTAAGCAAGATGTATAACTGATGGATGGTGAAGGAAGAGAATCCCAAATCTAGTAGTAGTGTTGGCTCCTAATTGCTAAACTAGTTTCATAATAGTCTTTTTAAAAAATTTATTTTAAGGGGTGTATGTATTGGTAGTGCATATCTAACTCAGTTTTTTAGTTATGTTTGCTTTTTGGCATTTTTATTGACAAGCTAGAATGGCAATCAAAGAGACACTGTAGAGAAGGAACCTGTTGCCTAGAAATGGAGGTACATTGGTGATTTTCTTTGAGGGGGTGTAATGATATGTTAAAGATTCTTCTAGGGTCTTAAAAGACAATATATTTGGTAAGTAAAGTAATGAGCTACATTCATCTTGGTGACAACTCCCCAGCTGACTACCCACACTATGATAATTTATGTGTCATATTTTGAGTAGTCAGACGATATCCTAGACACCAATAAGCATATGGCTGATTTTAATGGAAACTGGAGAAGCCTGATTTCCACTGGTGTAAGCATTGTCATTATGTAGGCTCTGGGTAGCAGGGTGAGGTCACAGAAGGCTATGGCAAAGGAGTAGGGTTGCTGTGGATTCAAAGCTGTGTCAGTGACCTCCCAGAAGACTATGGATGAAAACAGGGCTGTGAAGTAGATGAGAGGACTTGGAGTTGAGATGAAGGTACCAGAAGGATTCCTCTACCTATAGGGCAAGATGGACCCATTGTAAGTTCAATTTGATGGAAATAAGGCTGCTAGAATCACTTTGCTTCTTCATTGAGGCATATCCATTTCAGTTTACAGGATCAGCAAAACAGGTAATGTTGTAGTAAAAATACCTATCTCTTGTACAGAGCTGTACATCTGCAGTTTAGAAGAGCTGAATGTTGCTGCCTGTTTGGGCCAGCACACCCATGTGGGGAATCCTTGGCTTTTCCACACAGCTCCTGTTCCAGCCAGTGCTTCAACCTCACTCTAGGTGAGGAATGCATCAGAAATGTGCAGCTTAGTTTAGCATCCATACTCAGTGAAATGTGTAATCTGGCTCATGGGTAGTGCTCTTCTGTTGCAGATCTGATGATGGTAATAGTTATGACTTGTTTTACAATTGGGGTGGCTGAAGTATAGGGAGAGGATCTGGCTCAGTGGCAAAGCTGGAGCTGGAATCCAGATTTCCTGCATGGTTTACCAGTTTGTCCTGCCAAAGCCCAGATGAGCTGTGTGGGACATGTACACGTGTCTCATGGGAGAGAGCTTGTTCATGTGATTGCAGGGTGGTAATGCTCTTGTCCAGGAGCAGAGTGCTTTGCCATCAGGATTGGAAAAGAGTCAGTGGCTGCCCGCATTTCCATACTTCTAAACTCCCCAGCTCCAGTAGTTAAAACTGTCAGTGTCTAGTTTCATGGGACAGTTGACTGGTAAGAGATGATGCTAACTGTAAATAACACAGTATCTTTAACTTCAGGTCTCATTTTAGCATGGACAAAGCAGCTGAACTCACGTGGCAGTGGGAGGATTCACCTGGCAAAACAGAACAGCAAGAGCAAAGCCCTGATGATGGAGACAAAGCAGAAGTGCCAGGACAGCCTGCACACAGCAAGGACAAGCCACCCCAGAGCCATACCCTCCAGTGGGAGACTCTAGGCAGACAATTTGTAGAGTATGAGCAGGTGGCTCAATTTCTTATCCCAGAGGAGCAACAGAGAAGGCTGCTGGACTTTCTTCCCCCCTTCTTAAAGGTTTGTTCTCCTTGTTGCCTTTGGTGAAGATGCCAAGGATGTGAATTTGAGTTTCTGTTGCTCTATGTGTTCTGTGGTGACCCTAACTGCCAGTGGAGTTAATTGGAATGTGATCCCTTTGTCTAGGTGATAATTACTTTTATTCTATTGGGAGCCCGGGGAAACAGTTGCTTGTCCTCCTTTCATCTAACTAACCTGCTATGTTAGCATGAGAAAAGTATCTGGGGGAGCACTGATTTAGTTTCACGAATGGCTAAATTCTGTTCTTGGAGTTAAGGGATATGTTGATGAGACAGGCATGTTTCAGAGTACCCTGTGAAGTGGTCACTTCATGTCTGCCTCTTCTATTTTATTACTTAGTGGGGGGCTGAGCACAGTTTCGGTCTGGGAAAATGTGGTTGTGGCATGCAGCCACCTAGGGGAAATGCAGGGGTACAGTCTTAAGAGGGAATTTGGGGCTTAATGACAGTGCTGATGTCTAATTTTAGTGCTTCAGAGAGGAGTTGTGTTATAGACAGGGAAACTGTGGCATGAGGAGAGGAAGGTCACACTGTAGTTGAGGGACACAGCTGAGAATGAGAACATTTTAGCTAGCTGCCCTCCCCCATGCCCTAGAGCTTCCATCAGCCAACTATTTCTGAGATGGCCATATTGAAAGATGAAGCTGGAAGAGCTCTGTGATGAATAGGAGCCTTGTGGGTTGGTTTCGTTTGCTGGAGTTTGTGAAATGTACAGGGAACTGTTTGAGTGGACCATATAGCAACAGAATAGCAGAGCTTATACTGAGAGGAGGAGAAAACCTGGCCTATCTTTAAATGTACTGTGGCCATGTTGTAGTACAGAAGAATTGTTTTTCTCTTGAATTACCTTGGGTATCTCTGGGTATTGAATCTGTGTTTTTACACTCTCACTGTGTAAGTCTTTCAGAAAGAAAATAAAAGCTTGGTTTTGGTGAAACTATGTTTTAATGATATCATACTTCAGCCATCTGTACTTGTGAGTTTTCAGTGTTCTTGAGTGACCAAACTCAGATCCATCTGTTCCCTACCTAGCTGAGTTGGTTTTCTGATAAGTCGTCGGTGGGTAGGTAAGAAAAAAAATAAAGTTAAAGACATGGTCACTCTGTTTATATGGAAGCATTGTGGGACATAAAAAGGGATACTCTGTAGTGAGAGGGACATTTTGAACTGCGTGTGCAGGGAAATCACTGTGCTCAGGGCTATGAAATCTTTGGTGTCCATGACAGTAAAGCAGGATTAACTTCCAGATGGTCATAAGCATTTCACTCAGCTAGATGGAGCATGAACCTGTGAAGCTTGTAAGTCCTGGTGCAGAGCAGGACTTTGAAATCACTGTAGATGTTGGTGTCAGTTAACAGCACTGAATTAGGTCACTCATTGGTGTTAGTGTGATGCAAACAGTTGAGTTGCAGGTAGGATCTGGTGATGCCTATGGTGAAGAGTTTGCTGTGTTTAAGTACAAGCTTGCCCTGGTCCAAGGCAGTGCAGACAAAATGAATGGAAGGGTCTGAAAAGGCAGTGAGTGTATAGCCTGGAGTCTCAGAAGCAGCCTTCTCATTTAATCTAGATGGCCCTACAGTTATTTTATGATTACTGAACAAAGCTTTGACTTTTCAACACTTCCTCTCAACTTCTGGATTTGTTTGCATTGAAGAGTCTCCCTCCTGAACCAAAGGCTATATTTGAGCAGAAGAGCTGTTACTCTGCATATGTGGCTGTCACTGGAAATGTGTCACTCTCTCTCTGCATAGGGCACAACATGTGCTGGGGCAGGCTTGGCTCTCTTGGGAGCTCACCACAGCTTTATCAGGTCACAAAAATTCTGGCTTTGCAAAGGGGCAGCATTCCTTCCTCAGCCTTCAAAAAATGCTCTTCAAAGTCAGATCAGGATTGATGATCTGACAGTTTTCTGTAGAGGAGCACCTTCTTATTCCATGGATCTGCTTTTTAATGGTGTGCTGAAAATTGCACTGTTCTTTTTTTGAGACAGCACAGCAACAAGATACAACCTTTTTGCTTGGAGCAAGAGCTGCCTATTCTGCTTTTCCTAGAGCTGTTTTCAGACCTCCTGTCTTCCTTCTTCTTGAAGCTCCATGGAAAACATACATCCATAATGTTTTGAGGGTATAAATTCATCACAACAAAGATAGGCTTTGCTGTGGAAGATAGCCTCTCCAAACTGCTCCCTCCCCCTCTTGTAAGCAATGTATTGCAGGCTTTTTGTGAAAATCTGCTGAGGTTTTCCTGCCTCAAATTTACAATGAAATTGAAATTCCCAGATCTCAAGGTTTCTGAGTTCTGTTGTGGCTTTGGATTTTGAATACCATATAGTGAACATGAAGAAAGCAAGTCTTGGTGAGATGAGATTATGTAGAACAACTTCAGATTTGCTGATCATTGACAAAGTATGAATAGCAAGAATGTTTTCCATGCAAAGGTCATTTTTTTGGAGTGAAATTTTCAAAGGACTGAGGAAATTGTTACTGAACAAAGATGATGAAAGCTATAAAATCTAGAAGTCTGAGGAATTAAAAATTGGACAGTAAAGCAGGAAGTTGCTTATTTATCATGACACATGAGAAATAAACTTTAGTACTGGTGGGTCAAAGGACAGCTATTCTACAGGAGGCAAGCTGAGTATGGCTAAGGAACTGGTCATGTTATGCATATGCACACCCACCATGTGTTTCCCTTCTGTAGGACTGAACTTCATATGCTTTAGGGTTGTAGAAAGTGATTTTCTGAATTGCAGTAATGCTCGCAAAGATGGAATTTTAAATTCCTAAAGGATCTTTTGGCTACAGAATATATTCAGAATGGAGATGTGCATTTCTCATTAGCTTAACAGTTGATTTTGTGCCCTAAGAGAGACTGTTCCCCTTCACTTTCCTTAGATGTATCTGTGGAGCTTTGCAGTTCTTTGTTGGCATTTAGGTTCAGATGTGTGGCTAGAGTATTTTGGCATTGCATCATTGATTTAGGAGTACATTGTAGAGGATCTGGCCTTTTAGCTTCGAGTCCTAATGTCCTTCCCCATGCGACTTTTACTCCCTTCATGTACCAGCCTTCTGCTTTGTCCTAAGCCCCTGGGCTGGCTTGGGGAAATGCATGTCAGTTTGACTTGTACATGTTATGAAGTTCTTACAGAAACTACCTTGCTTCCTCCTGTTTAACAGCGGACCCTGCATAAATCTACTCTCTCCTTGGAGGTTTTTCATCTCTTGCTTTTCCTTTCCTTATTTGATCATGCAGATGCCAGCGCATCTCTGTCTTTTTGTCTTAGAGTGCTTTAGCTCTTACTCGGTTGGAGAGAGAGGGCACTAACCAGGAGCCACCTGGGGTGTGGAGACTCATTACTCACTGATATGCTTTGATGTAGAAGGAAAAGGTGTAGGAGGAAAATGTTAGCCATCTGCTTGTGATTCAGGCCTAGGCTGGGAGTAATTTTAATGTACCCTCTGTATCTTCCCTTTTGGTGCCTCAGAAAGTATCAGAAAGTTCTATTACACGTCTGGCTTTTGAGCTAGCATCTTTCCATGAAGCATGGAATAGGAAGGACAGATGGCAACATCAGACACAGGGAACTTGTGGCAGAACATTAAACATGTAGAAACAGGCTTACGAGGAAGAAAGAAAATCAGATTACATTGATACCATATTATTTGAGTTTCCCCTGAAGGCAGACATCCTGGAATGGAGTCAGTTTGATACTCTTCCAGATACAGATCTTTTATAGGCTCAAAGATGAATATGGAACTGATTAGGTCTGTTCTTAAAAGAGAATGTATTCTAGAGATTGGTGTCTGACCCATGGGAAGATCACCTGTAAAATCAAATCAGAACATTAGAGGCCTGGTCTGTAGTGAAATGGACTAGCTAAATATTTGCATAATGATAGCATTTCTATGAACCTTTGATTACTGCTCTCTGCTGCATAAGGTCTGAACTTCTAAAATTTATCCTGCTCTTTCTATTAGCAGAAGAGTGAGTATAACAAGTCCTTTCTGAAGTGTTCAGAGGACGTTCCTCTCTGAGGCAGAGGGGCAGGAATCTATCACTACTTTCTTCTGAAAAAGCGTTTAACTTAATGACAACTATTGTGTATTCTTAAGTAGCTGTGGGTTTCTTGTCACTGTGTTTGCCCAGCTTGCTTCTGTTCTTTACAGGTCTTCCCTCACTTCTACATCAGAAGTAGAGAAGTTGTTGGCTCTTGCTCCTGCAACTGAGGGTCTCTGAAAATCATTTATGGTCAAAATCTGAAAAAACTAGCTTGTTGTTTTAATATTGTTGATTGTTTGAAAATTAATTGATAAGCACACTGTGTGATTGCATGTTACACTTTTGTAGCCTAGAAAAAAGAGTTGGGTGCAGGTCCAGAGGTCAATGCAGTAAAATGAAGTAAGAAGTAGGTGCTTGCCTGATTGCCAATGGACAACTGGCACTTTGTGGGGAAAGAAATAGCTTGTCCACAAGCTGCCATCAGCAAAGAAAGAACAAGTGATTGAAATCATTGGTAGGGAAGGAAATATGTTCGTAGAGGATCTTCTTTCACAATGAGTTGCACTGATTTTTTTGGCAGACTGTTATGGGGTGTCTGCTCCAAATTATTTTAGGAGAACAGGTGTCTTATTATTTTTTTTTATCTTCCTTTCATTATCTGGCCTTACAGCTTGATTTTTCTGAGCTTTTAGAAGGAGGTAACTTTTCTAAAGAAAATTTTCAAGGTTACTGGGGACAGAAGTGTCACAGCCTGTTATTTAGAGGTGAACGCTGCACTATTGCTCATACATTGATGTGTGTAGAGTTGAATGTTCAACATAAAAGTAATGGTACCTGATTCTTGGAGGCCAGTTGGGTGCGATAGTATTAGTCTACTGGAATATTTTTTTATTGATTTTGATTTTTTTCCCCCCAAAGTCAAGGCTAAGAAACATTTGAGAGGGGATCTGTTTGTCAGACTCAGAGCAGGGAAACCTCAAGTCTTGCTGTTGTTACTCTTGTCAGTTTTACATTCAATTGCTTGTCTATTCTTGAACAAGTAATTTACAAACTTATTTATAAATTGTTTATAAACTTGTCTATAAATTTTTTTTCCTTGGCTAGCTATGAGTTTAGGACTATACTTTCCTATTTAGGGGTGCTTCTTATAGCATAGGAAATGTTTAGAAATCCTGATCTGGTAAACCCTTACTGTCATCATCTCAGCATTTTAAAAGTGCATCTTTTCCTATATTAGCACCGATCTGTACTCATGATGTGAGTTGTCTTGTAATGTTGTAAATTCCTAGCCAGACAGGGTTGTCAGTCCAGGCCTGGCAGCTTACATCTTAACCTCATATGCAGATGGGTTAGGCAACTCATATTGCTGCAAAACACATCTGGTGCCTTTTGGGCTAGAATATTGCTGGGTTTTTAGCTCCTTTCACCATGTTTTCTTTTATTTCCTTAGTTTGCAACAAAGATTATTTCTGTCTGGCGAGAAATGCTGATTTAATGAGCCTTACTTTCCTCCCCAAATAGAGTAGAATTGAAAGGCAGAAACTTTATGAATGTATTAAAACCACCAACTACAAAAACCACACCCCCCCACTCCACCCACCCCCCCCCCCCCCCGAAGGCTTTTGCTTGTTTGTTCATTCTGTGATTTTTATAAATTTATTGACTTGAAATAAATACTTCGGTTTCAGGTGAATCTTGGCCAGTATACTGCTACTTGGGAGCAGTAGTCCTGTATTAGCATGATTTCTTCTTGACAGATCTGCTACAAATCCTCCATGAGAGCAGCAGTTCCAATCCCATTTCAGTCTCTAAGCAGCTGAGACTGTGCAATGACTGGCTGAACAGAGGAAATACAATTTTTATTTTTATTTTTTATTCAACTGAAAATCAGGTTTTGTTTATGACGATAGTTTTGGGGAGACCAGTTTTTGCAGAAGGATTTACTTTTACTGAAAAAAGACAACTGTAGCTGTAACTTCTTCAGGGTACAGGGTGTTTATATTGTTTTTCGAAAGGGACTAGCATGCTTTTTGATACAAATAATTAGTGACACAAGGGCTATGACAAACATTTACATTGTTTTGATTGTATTCAATGGAGAAAATAATGTAAATGCTCTCTAGTAGGTGCTTTACGTGATTCTAAAGCTAGTTCCAGGTTGAATTCTGTATCTGTAGTGTCAGGCTCCTGCCTGCCTGGCAAATACTGCTTAATGGACTATACTGGCTGGGGAGGGAATCTTGCAGGGGAATGTTAGCTTTATGTTTTTTTATTTATATGTATTAGTACTTGTCAATCTACCAAAGACCTGCTGTATCAGAAAGACTTAACAGTTACACTTGGATTTCAGGCCTGGGAGCAGTCTGCTGGAGCAATTGTATTCCCCAACATTCAGCTGTTAGCCAGTGAGGTTTCCAAGCTTCTGACAAAAGAAATTAAGAGGAATCTCAATGGCAAACCTGCAGGTAATGATCCCATACTATATCCACTGGATCCACTTATTCTGGATATGTGCTGTCATTCAGCTTGTCCTCTGTGCTTACCATGAGGGAAATGGAGGAGGAGCAGGAAAGTGCTAAGCGTAGCAAGCCAGATCTTTTAGTAGGTGTGAGCTAGCACTGGTTTTGGATGATTGCACTGAAGATCTGGCCTTGTATGCTGTGCTGACCTTGTTTTTGGAACTTTCATAGCTAGAAAAGTGTAATACTGCAGCTATGCAGTAAAACAGTAGGCTACACACTATTTCTCGGAGCTTTCTTTAATGAGAAGAGTTGCTAGCTATGCATGGCTTTCCTGGTGGCTGTTGTACATTCTTCGCACTGGTCAGCTGGCAGACTTCATGAACTGAGCTGGTATTCCCAGTGAAGCTTGTCAGTTTGAAACATGTAGTTTACATGAACTGACCTGAGCCCGATGCTGGATCAAAATCCTTCTATGTCCTTCTATTCACTTCAGTGGACTCCTGGAGGTACTGTAATTTGTTAAATTTGTCAGCTCTGTTAAGAGAGGATCAATGCAGCATTTTCATCTTTCATTAAGAAATTAAAGTTTAATGTTTTTGTGGTAACAGAGGAAGCTCGTCTGGCTTTGGAGCAATTGCTACAACAGAAAGGGGAAGCAGAAAATGGCCGTTTGCTCCTGAAATCAGTGTATGTGCTCTCACAGACTGACTTGGTAAGAGAAATGACTACAAAGTGGTTTGGTGGTTTTTTTTTGTCTGTTTGTTTTGTCTTTTTTTGTTTTTTTTTTTTTTTTTCCTTTTTATTTCAGAGAAGCTGGGTAGCCACCCCAACAGTGGAACACCTAAATCTCATGAAGTTTGAGTTATCCCCGACGCTTTGTGCTTCAGCATACCCAGGGTATACAGTCACATAGAGGACACACCACCAGGTTTATAGTCCAGGCTTTTCTAAAGAGGGAAGTAAGCCTTTGTGCTTCCAGATACCCTTTTTGTTTTGATCATCAGGCAGCTGTTTTTTCTAGTGTTGCTCTGATTCATCTTCCCCCCCCCCCCCCCCCCCCCCCATTGTGTATCACTGCTCTTCAACCTTCATCGCTCCAGCTTGCATATCAAAAAGATGACTAGTAAGGATCTGTCTGTCTGGTAATGCAGTTGTTGGATTTTCCATACTGATAGCCTCTCATGAAGCGTTTCAAAGCATTTCACAAACTCTACTTGTACAACCATCCCAAATGCAGACTGGCATCAGCAGTACAGCCTGCTGATGGGCATCAGGGCTGTGTTTATCCCTGACATTGAGCTGAGCAGTTTGTCTCATCCTTATTCAGATACATGAAAATAAAATCTTACTGCCAGCTTCTAGTGGGCATGTTCTGTGTCATAAGGAGCTCTGTAAAATTATATATAGTTAGTCACAGCATGAAGTTCCTGATGAGGTTTGTGTTTTTCACAGATTTAAGACATTGCTATTTTTTGTAGCACACACACTCACAAAACTTCATATCACAAACCTCACTCTTCTGTTTAATTTGCTGCTGATTTTTTTTTATTATTGTGTGCCAAGCAGGCACACTGGGACTTCTCTAAGTTGTACACAGCCATAGTGAAGATGGAAAGGAACTAAGTGTTGAGAAACATTGTGGAGAAACAGTGTCTCTTGCATTTATAAAAGCTATAATTAGAAGTGTGTGTGCAGTTATTTAATATGTTACAAAAGCAAAGGCATTATCACTAAATTGCTGCTATGCTGGGTTAAGGAGGGAATGGAGAATTCATGCTTTTAACATACCAGGTCTCTATAGCTGCAGGGTGTCCTGTGAACTAATGATAAAGGGGGCACTGTCTGCCCCTGGACTTAATTTTAGGTGCTAGTTAGTTTGCAGTTTGTGTGCTTTATCGACTATAGGTCTCCTTATGCAGGACATAGTAAGTATCTCTGTCAAAGCTGTAGTTCAGCTGGAGTGAGAAGTCCTGGGAACAGCTATAGCAACACACTGTCAGTGTGTTTACTTCTGCGAAGTGGATTTGTACAGCCATGCTGTATGATTGCCATGCTTGTGTGCCCTAGAACACTTGTAAGGATTGGCTCTTTCATCTGCCATGACTACACTCAGTGTGTAGAAACACAAGGAGACTGTGGTCACCTTCTGGAGGGGCTGATTTTTATTTTCCTTACTTAGAGGACTATGTGGAACATCATTGGATCTGGCCTTCCAGCTGCTCTGATGCAGTGCCTGTACCTTTTCTTTACTTTTCCTCTGAAGAAAACCAGTGATGATGGAGAGGCAAGTGAGGATGACACCCAAACTCAGGAAATGCTTGTTAAGGTGAGATGTGCCTCTGGGAGTTCATTTGCCCTGAGTATTCACATGTTCACTTAGGCTTTCAGCTGGTGATTGATTCAAACTGCCAAAAAAAGGAGTAAATTTGGACTGAAAACCATTGAACAAGCATCAGGAGCAGTATAAAACAATCTGAGATAATGCCACTATTCTCTTTTTTTTTGTTGTTGTTGAACAAAACAACATGACTTTGTAAGTGGGAAAAAATCCTTTAAGACTATCCTAGTGGTAGTTTTACTTGTTCATTTCACTCCATCCTTTCTACTGTCATTAGTATCAAACTGTAACACACACACCCCCCCCAGTGGATTTTTCTTCATCTCCCAGATATTTGTAGAGGTCATTATTGTAGCTGATGTTTGTTTCCTTTTCAGATAATGCTTAACATGTACAGAGAGGAACAAGGTGTAGAGGAACTTCTGGCAGCTGATAAGCTTCAGTCATTAATCATAGCAACTGCTTCCCTCTGGGACCAGTGTAGCCACTCGTGGAAAGTACCTACAGGCCGTGTGCTGAGAACAATTTCAAAGGCTCAGACCAAAACCAGCATTGTGTACCTACAAGGTTTGGTTTAGTAATTTGGTTTCTCCTTTCCTCATGGCTTCACTGAGAATGAATTCTCAAGACGAGTCTCCCTAGGATAGATTTTTATCTCTACATCATCTGGTAGTCAGTCAACTGGAAAACATGGACTCTTGGCTTTCTAGACAGGAGATTTATTTAGTTCTGATAGCTATCTGGAAACTGAAGTTTTTTCTACACAAGAAATAATATTACAGGCAAGAGCCAATCCCATCTGATCACATTAATGTAGGCTAGGACAAGATGTATTAAGGGTTTTTTTGAGTTGCATGACTCAATGTGTGAGCCTAAAGCTCATGCACACTCTAAATACAAGGTTGAGGGCACTGCCAGAGGAACGGTATCTTTTGGGACAACATCATTTCTTCCTAGGCTTTCTTAGAGTAACCAATTTTTTTGTTATTAAGAAAACATGAGTCTCAATTTCTTAGAAAGAAAAAAAAAAGTTTTGGAATCCACACTTTACTGTCAGTATTCCTTATCATGGAGTAACTGCATATAGGTATTTTTATTTTTTAAAATAAAAATTTGGCTTCCTGGGTGAGAATGGAAGACTGAGGACTAATAGTTCTAAGAGTAGCGAACTATTTGGACGTTTTGAAGCTGTCCTGGAAGGACTAGCCATCAGATTAGACAAGAGAACTAGGCTTCATTGCTGTGTATGTGTATACCCCATTACACATGCCTCATTGAGCAAAGAATTAATCTGTGAATGCTGCACAGACTGTGTGATTGACTTAGTACAAGACAATTAAATATGTCAGCCTCCACTTACTTTGTACTCAGACAGCTGGATTCACTTTATGTGAATTTTGGTGAGTGGGTGGGTTGGAAGTTTATACTCCTGACACTGAATCAGCTTCTGGGGTTTAAGCAAAGAAATGCATGCAAACTTTAAAACCAGTAACGTTCTTCATGTAGCCTCTGAGATGAGTGGTGATGTTTATATACCCTCTTTTTTCTTTCTAGAAAAAGAGTTAACTTACTCTTATTTTACTAGGAAATAACTTTTCAAACTTGTTCCATTTTTGTTAGTAACTTTGAACTTGTTTGACCATCAGTTCTTAAATACCTGCTACATTTTTGTTCCCACAGCTGTGGACTGCATTAAAATAGCTATTCAGAATCTCTTTAAACTGGCTGATACCCTACCTGCTTGTGATGTGTGTGAAGCTGCTAGTATTGTCTTGTGCTTTGTGAAAGATTCCTATCCCATATCATCAGCTTTATTAACAGAGTTTGAAGATAATGATGGCTACCAACTCCTGCTAAAAATTTTACTCAGGTAAGTAGAGAGGTTTTTAGTGGGCTTCTAGAGCATAGTAAAACTTTATTTTCAGAATGCATAGTGGTCTGTTTTAAAACATGTAGGTAATCCTGCGTGGATGCAAAGCCAGTAATAAAGACCCTGATATGGGGTCTTTCACTGCTATTTTACAAAGGGAAGCAGGACCTAACTTCTACTGAAACCATAATGGAAATGAATGGTAGGAGAAGTTAGTCTACAGGTGGGATAGGGACTTACCAAACACAAGGCAAAGATTCTTCATCAATTAGTATTAGAGGGGATGTAGATCAAAGATATTTGTCTCAGTTAAGGTTAACTCTTGATCCAGGAATGCAGTCAGCTGGGGAGGGAAACCTGATCTTGCTGTGCAGAAAAGAAACAAACTAACCCACCCAAACTTATATCTGAAATGGTTATGTTCTTCAGAACTGAGATGAATATGAACATATCGGGACAAATCCCCACTAGTTATCCTAATCAAAAATACAAAGTAGAATCTTTGACTCTCCTTGTCTCCTTGCATTGTCTAACCAGGCTCTGAGTTTGCTATGTCAAAACAGTACATTTTACCACTTCCCAAGAAGTACTTAGGAGCTTTGTTCTGGTTTTCTTTAATATCATATGAAGAGAGCATTTCCAGATCTTCTCAATCTATTGTTGTTTCCATTCTGACTTTGCCTTCTCTTGTACTTCTCCAACACTTGCAAGAACTTTGGTCCCTGACCAGTACGTTAGACTGAGAGGGGGTATTTTGTAATTTGGATCTAGAAGATTGTAATTTGAATCATGAACCAAAAGATATCTGTAGGTGAGTATTTCTGATGATTTTTGGGTGGCACAAAATTATTAACCTACAGTTGGAGAAAGTTTTTTTTTCTAGCAGTGTTTTCTTTAGTTACCATAGATTATCTAGCTTTCCCTTATAAATAAGCTGCGTTGAGATGTATATTTCTGATGAAATTCTATCCCTATAAGGACAGAAACACCTGATCTTTATCAGTAGAGGCTATGACTGCCCCCATCCTTTTTAACTGATGTAACTAGGCTGGAGAGACAGGAATAGCATACAGGTGCTCAGGGCCTCAGTTTAGTCTCCCTTCCCAGAGTATACTGGCAGAAAGGGATAGACAGAGAGCAGCTTTCCTGAATGTTTTGTGTGACCAGGTTTCCTCTTCTCTGATGTTTGGACTTTCTTTTTCAGATAAAAAGAAACTTGGTAATCACATTCTTTCCTGCTGAAATGAATACTAGCATTTGCCTGGCCCCCCCCCCCCCCCCCTTTTTTTTTCAGATTAAACCAGAACATATTTGTTTCGGTTTTCTTCTGAGATTTTCCTAACTTCCAGTATCACTCTATTGCTCTGTTGCTAACCCATGCCCAGATGCTGCAGTTTTCCTTAAGAATTGACCCTTCTAAGCAGTACAGAACAGGACAACATGATAAGCAGCTCTCTGCCCTTTGACAGACTCTCGCTTCTGTCTAAACTATGGCAAATCTGGAGTTACAGTTCAAACTATTTCCTTACGTAAGAGAGACATGCCATCTTCATGTCTGATTCACAAAGCTCAGGCAATACAATATTTTTCCTTTCCTAAGGGGTGAGATTTTTTTCTGTTATTTATCTCAGCGAGTGCCTTACCTTGCCAACCATATGCCTACCTTTTAATGTGAAGTGTCTGTTTTAATTTTTTGAACTCTTACAAAACTTAAATTTTTACTCCCCAATACAGGCATTCTTTTGGAGAGAATTACTTTTTTTTTTTAAGTACACGTAACTGGATGAAATTCCAACATTTATCTTCCTTTTCTTCAGAAGAATCTTACAGTGTCACCTCAGTTTTCTTCTTCTTCAGTTTGTAAGTTTTGTTCTGATTCAGAAGGTGCCACCATGGTGTGGAGTTACTGTTTGTAAGATGGTTAAACAAGTCACAGAAATAAGACAAAAAGACAGTAAAATAGACTGGGGAGGAGCAGGGAGTAAAATGGGTAGCTCCTATGTGCTCAGTACCTGGTGATATATCCAAAATATTTATATTACTAAGGCATGAATATGTGACTGTCCCAAGTTTTGTTCCTAGATGTGAGGGGTTGCAGCAAAATGAAGGAGACCCCTATCTGGATGAGATCTTGGACATGCTGACTTGCCTTACAACCTGTGGAAAAACTGAACTGAAAGTTTCCGGCAATATTGTACACCCACAATTACCACACTTCGATTTCGAACGGACACGGTCTTCTGGTACAGTAAATATATATGTGGCTACATAGGCAGGTCATAGAAAAAATGAAGCTCTATTCATTACATGTCTTAAGATGGGGGAAGGAGTATGAAATGGCATCTTCTGATCTATGTGCTTAATGCTGCAGGAGCCTGAATGCTACCTACACCAAACTGAACTGACTATGTCAGCTGTAGGGTCTGATCCAAGGTTGAGAACATACCTTCCAATCACATCCATTGTGTCTGTGACTCCTATTTCCACTCTCAGACATGACTTAACATTATAGTTATGGTGCTTGCAGTCTTAAATAGCATTGATGTAAAAGTGATCTCACCTGGTTTTATCCTACAGGAATGACAGTGAAAAACCTCCAGGCTTTTCAGGTGTTGCAGTCCATTTTCCAGAAAAGTAATGATCAGTACCTGTGCGGAAGAATCTTGGCAGCAATTGGTACCATATGGGCCTGGGACACAGTAAACTTCTTTCTTCTGGAATGGACACTACAACCTATCAACCAGTTTACTGACATAATCCATTTCAAACCACACCCAGTCCAAGTCCAGTTCTTCAGACTGATGGAGTCCATAGTGCTAGACCTCTCCTATGTCCCCCATGAAATTTTGAAGAAGGTTCAGTATTTGATAAAGGAAAACATAGCACCATTCTGCACATTAACAGCTCTTCGGTGCCTTCTCAACATGACCAGGAAGGACCTGTTATTCAGTGACATATTCCGTGACTCTGGGCTCTTAGGCCTACTGCTGGCACTTTTGAGGAAGCAAGCCAAGATCCTAAGGAAGTCAGGTACAATTTAATGTCATTCATAATGACTGCTGAAGTAGGCAGATCAATAGGAATGAATTAATCTCTTTCTACAGTCAATTTATAAATTTTATATACTGAGTAGCTAGATTTTGTCTGTAAGCCAACTGGCTTAAGTTTATGACATACTAAGTTGAGTCCTCCCTGAAATCTTAGCTGTTTATCGTCCTATTCACTAGCATAAACAGTTCTGGACTATTCTTTACCAGTGTACAATGAATTATTCTGGAGGGTATCATTCAGCCCACACTTTTAAACAGGTCTCAATTTGGGGTTCTCTAGGATGCCAGCTTGAGAGTAGAGGGAGAAAGAGTTTTCTGCAGTGCTTAGTTCCTCTGAAAATAACACTTAATCCTGAGGATTGATGATGGAAAGCAGTTTCTTGAATTTTGGCCATATATTACCCACAATTACTACCACCTATTGTCATCTATAGTTATGTCCTATTATGAAAACGAAAAGGTAATAGTCCTGGTTTGGCAATTGTAGGGTACAGCCGACTTAGGGGACAGACTGACATATTTAGAAGTTTATAACTGCTATTTTAAAGAAAGAAAAATGCATTATAACATCTTCTGTGCTGTGTGATTTGGGAAATGCCTTTAAATTTCAGTGGAATAGTTGTTTAATAAAGGAGGAGGGACCCAAAGAACTAGGTATAACTTCTGATGCAGCAAGCACAATTGAATTATTTATACACATTTATTCCAAGCAACAGAAGGAACATGAATTGCAACATTAGTTCCAGAGTGCAGACATCCATTACCTGCAAGGACACTTAGGTATGCATTCTTGATGTCAGAGAACTAGAGTTCTATACAAGAGTACTTTTTATAGAATGAGTGATTGAATGGCTGTGTAATTTGTAAATTTAGACACACAGATGAAGAGGGACAGGTGGGAAGACACTGTCTGAAGTGATCACTACTTCCCTCTTCTGGTTTCCAGAAATTTAGCCTGCAAACTTCAAGAATTTTAGATCTAAAAATAACCTACCTGACACTGTCTGGTCTTGGAAATGTTTGCCTTTGAACATGCAGGGGATTTCTACTCTTCACTTTTAGTTTAGGTATTTAAGTACTCCCTGTTGCTGTAATATTTTACTACTTTATAGCTCATAATCTGTAGTGTTCTTTTATCTGTGTGTATTCCTACCAGGTATCACTAAATAGGTAACTCTACATCAGTTGGGAAGTGGAAACACCACTATTACCAGTATTGTCTATAGCTATACAGGAGATCTGGGCTGCAGAGCATAGAATCAGTCCTGTGTTTCCCAGTCCCAGACTAGACCCTGATGACTAGACAATGCCTTGTCTGTAATTTTGTTGCTCATTTTGGGGTTCAAGTACCTTGTAAGTAATATTTAAGAGAAAACTAGAATTTGCTGGAGAACTAGTTTTCCTTTTTGGTTTAATATATTTTAGCTACAGTTAACCATGTCTTATATAAATTGTATTATGACTTTTAATATACTGACAGCTGGAACCCATCTGCCTGGTCTGGAAGAAGGCACTGAGAAGGAATTAAATGCTGTGATGCTGAAGATGGTGGCTGCCCTTACAGCGAGGTCTGTGAGGAACACTGGTAAGAAATGACATATGACTGCATTACCTTTGTGATATTTGGTGGTAAGCGGCCATGATGCCTCTTAAGGAGCACCAACAAATCTTCTGACTTTTGTGCTTCAGTGAGAAGTGGAGGACAAAAGCTAGAAGTGTAGGGATAACAGTGTCACACCAGGAAGAAATGTGGCAAAGATATTATCATTCTGCATAATGAGCCTTATCCCAGTAGTCACCCTGTTTCCCTCATCCATGTGGATACTCCTGAAGTGTTTACATAGAAAACACAAACTTACCTTGTGGAAAACAAGACTCTGTGTGTAAGTTTTGTGCAGTTTGTTCATCCAGATTTTCTTCCATGGTATCTATTACTTGAAATCTTGATGGGATGAGATGCATGCTGAGTAACTAACACTCTGTTGTGGTTTAAGCCCAGCTGGTAGAAGCTGCTCACTCATTCTCCCCACCCCTCCCAGCCCTGGTGTGATGATGAGGAGAAAATATAAAGAAATGCTTGTGGATTGAGACAAGGACAGGGAGGGATCACTCACCACTTACAGTCACAAGCAAAAGGCAGGCTCAACTTGGGGAAAAAACAAAATCAATTTAATTTACTACAAATCAGATCAAAATAAGGATAATGAGAAGTATAACTCAAATCTTGAAACACCTTCCCACCAACCCTCCAGTGGCTCAACTCCACTCCTGGTTTTCTCTACCTCCTCCCCCCAGGATGGGAGTTACGGTCAGGTCAGTTCATTGGTCAGGTCAGTTCATCACACGTTGTCTCTGCCGCTCCTTCCTCCTCGGCGGGAGGACTCCTCACTCTTCCCCTGCTACAGCGTGGGGTCCCTCCCACAGGAGACAGTCCTTCATAAACTTCTCCAACATGGGTCCTTTCTGTGGGCTGATTTTCAGTCACAGACTGCTCCAGCGTGGGTTTTCCCTTAGAGTCCCGGTCATCTTTGGGGGCATCCACCTGCTCCAGCATGGGCTCATCCCCAGGCTGCAGGTGGGCATCTGCTCCCCCGCTCACCTCCATGGGCATTGGGGGACAGCCTGCCGTTTCACCACAGGCTGCAGGGACATCACCTCCTCCAGCGCACCTCCTCCCCCTCCTTCTTCACTGACCTTGCTGTCTGCAGAGGTGTTTCTTTCACATTCCAATCTCTTCCCCCTTTGCAGGTTCCCCTTCTTAACTCTGTTCTCCCAAAAGCGCTACCACCGTCACTGATGGGCTTGGCCTTGGCCAGAGGCAAGTCCGACTTGAAGCCAGGGAAGCTTCTAGCAGCTTCTCACAGGAGCCACCCCTGTAGCCCCTCCCCTGCTACCAAAACCCCACCACACAAACCCAAAACACAATCATACATTTAGTATTGGTGTACCTAAGAGGTGTATGTGTGGGGAATCTTGTGGAACATAGTAATATAGAAGTTAACTCTTCTGAATACTGGAATCCATGTTTGCAGCATCTTACACAGCGCAAATATATTGTCACAAACTATCAAACAGTCCCCTTCATAAACTAAAGAGATGTTTAAGCTGAAAACTAATAAGGTGTCTTTTCATTCATTATTGTATTGGAAAGCAGGCTTGAGAGGTGGGCCTGTGCAAACCTCATGAAGTTCAACAAGGCCAAGTGCAAGGTCCTGCACATGGGTCGGGGCAATCCCAAGTGCACATACAGCCTGGGCAGAGAATGGGTTGAGAGCAGCCCAGAGGAGAAGGACTTGGGGGTGTTGGTTGATGAGAAGCTCAACATGACCTGGCAATGTGCATTTGCAGCCCAGAAAGCTAATCGTATCCTGGGCTGCATCAAAAAAAGTGTGACCACCAGGTTGAGGGATGTGATTCTCCCCCTCTACTCCACTCTTGTGAGACCCCACCTGGAGTACTGTGTTCAGCTCTGGGGCCCCCAACATAAGGAGGACGTGGATCTGTTGGAGCAAGTCCAGAGGAGGGCCATGAAGATGATCAAGGGACTGGAGCACCTTTCCTATGAAGACAGGCTGAGAGAGTTGGGGTTGTTCAGCCCGGAGAAGAGAAGGCTCTGGGGAGACCTTATAGCGGCTTTCCAGTACCTAAAGGGGGCCTACAGGAAAGCTGGAGAGGTATTTTTTACAAGGGCATGTAGTGATAAGACAAGGGGTGATGGCTTTGAACTGAAAAGAGGGTAGATTTAGATTAGAGGTAAGGAAGAAATTCTTCACTGTGAGGGTGGTGAGGCACTGGTACAGGTTGCCCAGAGAAGTTGCAGATGCCCCATCCCTGGAAGTGCTCAAGGCCAGGTTGGATGGGGCTTTGAGCAACCTGGTCTAGTGGAAGGTGTCCCTGGCCATGGCAGTGGGGTTGGAACTAGATGATCTTTAAGGTCCCTTCCAACTCAAACCATTCTATGATTCTGTGATTAGAAACCATCGTCATCCAGTCATTTAATCCCTACTTGTTCTTGTGCCACTCAGTTTGTGTTGTCTGTAGCTTAAACAGCTCTTCTTGCCTCTCCTGCTATATTTGTAGAAACGTGGCACTTCATACCAACACTGAAAATCTGCCTGTGAAAACTACAAGTAAAGCACAGTTTAAGTAACAAATGATACCGTATTTGTCCCCAGTTGTTCTGAAGGACTATGGAATGGTGCCATATATCAAGATATTTTTGGATGATGAGTGCTACAGGAGTGCTACTCTCAGCATCTTGGAGCAGCTATCAGTCATCAATTATGAAGAATATATGAGCATTATCATTGGGGCCCTCTGTTCTTCTACTCAAGGGGAACTGCATCTGAAACTTGATCTGCTGAAGGTAATTAATGTGGCTTCCCACTTGGTTGTTGTTTTCTTGGAAACTGTTTGGCTTGTGGCAAATTGCTCTTAATCTCACCCCTAGCCCTGTATTTTTCCAAGAAGGTAAGTGCAGAAGAAAAAAGAGCTATGGGCCAGTTTTTGATTCTGATAAACTGGGCACTTTGATTTTTAGTGATGTGTCTGTGGTCAACACCTTCACCCAGTATCAGATTGTGAAGTATTTTGAAGACTTAAATAGTAATGCAGAATGGAGAAATGGAAATGGCAAAGGTCACAGTTGTATGAGCAGTTCTATGTAACGTGACAGAGAAAGGAGAGACAAATGTGAATGAAAGTGGAGGAGATGTGGAGGGAGGATATGAGAAGAGGTGAAGGAGTAAGATTGGAAGGGGCAGGGTAGGCATGAGATAAACAGCTTGATTCTGATAATTTTCTGAGGTTGAAACTTTGCTGTCCTTAATTTTGTCACCTCTCACATACACCAGTGTCATGGAAAGAGATGTGAGATGATGGAAAGAAGGAATCTTATGAAAGTTTGGAGGAAGGAACTAGAACTATTCATACCCTCTATTGTGTTTATGGAGGGTCTGATCCATAAGCAATGAAGCAGGGGAAAGAATCAGTGTGCTTTATTTTGGTTTAGATCATAGGCATCAAATTGAAAAGCAGCAGTGTTGTAAGCAGTTTCATTCTACCTTCTCTACCAAGTGTGAACTGAATTCACCTTTCAGCACAATATAGCAGCTGCTTCTGTGATAAAAGAACCATGTTACTTTAGGAAAACAAAAATTTATAGCTTTGATATGAAACAGTAAACTTTAACAATGTTTGTGGAAAAGTTGAGTACAGTGTCCAATCTAATATGAAAATAAATGCAGCTGCAGTGTCTAATTTTGACAAATGATAACTGTATTAAAGCATAATGCAAGCAAATGAATTTATTATCTACACCCATTGGGACTGTGATTGTGTTACACAAAAATTCAGATTGATTTGCTAATATATATTTAGCTGTTAAAGCCTAAGCCCAAATGCAATTAGCACTGCCGTATTCCATCGTGGCACGTGGACAATTATGACGAATAACAAATAATGGAATGTGAAATAAATTCTGTTAACATTAACTGGGTTAGGGGGTTTCCGGCAGACATCAGTTTTATAGATTCAAGACAGAGGAATACTAACTCATAGGTGATTAAATTCTAACTGAGTTAGAGCTGGAGGAAATGTAGTTACTGTTGACCTTCTCTGAAATGTGTTAAAGCCATCCTGATAACTTCAACTCTGAGTTATTAAATTCACTCCCTGTTCAGAAGTCTCTGCCTGGTTTGATACATTATCATACAAAATTGAATGACAGTAATAGAGTTCTCCCTCCCCCTCCAGTTCTGGTAACCATTTCTCACAGCCCTACATCCTGTTACAGGGAGATATATTTATGTTAGAAACTGTTCCTCTTCAGCAGGTTGTGAAGCGAACCTCTTTCATTGGATATCTGTTGGGAAACTTTATATGTAAAATTAGCCCTTTCCAATGTAAAAGGTACAGCCTCAAATTTGAAAGGTCCCTGGTGCCTGAAAGAGCATCATATTTACAAAATGAATTGTGCAACATACCAAAAACCTGGGATGGATTACATTCAAATACAGTAGACTGTTTCCTTACAATCTCTTCTTTCTCAGTAATGTTACTTCCACCACTACAGCTCTTAATAACTTTTCTAGATTTGTTTTAAAATGGCAAGCTCATAGCATTCAAAATTTACAAGTGGTATAGGTTGGTTTTCACGCATGGTAACATTGTCAAATGGCATTCACTTACAACCTGCTTTAAGCCCATTGAAGTTAGAGAAAATCTAATCACTTAATTATCTTGGGATCTGACTCTTTATGGCTTTTTTCCTCCAAAGTGTTGTGCAAACTTTAAAAATGCCTCTGCTGAGAAACGGAATTATTATTGCCTTTATTAATGAGGAGAGCCTGCTGATTGCAGTGTTCTTCTGGCCATCCTGTGTCACTGCCTTTTTGGAAAGGGTCTGCTCAGTCATATGAGCAAAAGTCCTGTGTAGCTTCTCATGTGTATTCAGGGCTGTAGGAAGACTTGCCTATAGAGAGCTGTGCTGCCTTCTCAGTTACTAAAAGAGGTTATTTACAATTGAATCTCTGCTTTTATTTATTTAAGGCAAAGGCAGATTTCTTGAGAGAGTCTGAGGAGACTGGTGAAAGAATGGCCAAAGGTCTGAAACTACCTCTGGCCAGACTGACTAGGATATGTAATGCAGGAAATTTGATTTCTTCGCTTATTCCTGTGAGCTCTATTCTCTACCTGTCAGGCTGACTGCACGGGTTGCTCCAGAGGGTGCATTCAAATCTTGGTTGTTTGACTCATTGGGTATATGGGGGAAGGGAGGAGGAGAAAAGTTGTGCAGTGGTGACCTTTACTTTGACCAACTTTTTTTTTTTTTTTTTTTTTTTTTTGTCAAAGAGTGACATTTCAGTGAAAGAATTTTGGTACAAACTTGGAATTTTAAAATATTCTGAAGCTTCTTTGTCCCTTGGTTTAAGTGCTTCTTTTGTCTCCTTTCTTCACAATGTTTGTAGTCACTCCTAAGGATACTGGAGAGTCGCAAGAGCCATTCAGCTTTCAGAACCTGCAGTGGATTCAATGGACTCTTGTCCCTTCTCTCAGATATGGAAGGTGCATTGCAGGACCCTCCATCTGGGCTGTGGACAGCAATTGGGCAGAATTGCATATTGGAGCTTGTTTTCTACACACTTCAGGGGATATCAGCAGCCCTGCACCTGGACCCTGTCAACAGCTACTTCTTCCAGAGGAATGGTCTCTTTGAAAAGATGGCAGAGGATCTTGGGTCACTTGGATGCTTCTGGACACAAGGGCAATGGCAAATCCCTGTGACCCTTGAGAAGACAAGGACCTTTGCAGAATTCTTGGATGCAGCTTTCTGTTCTTCAGAACCTTTCCCAATGTGGCTAAAGAACTGCATATGGATTCTGAATTTTCTTGATCACATGGTCAAAGGAACCCTCCATCTGAAGAGCTACTTCAAGGAGAGAAAGCCAGAGATGGGAGAGGGAGAGGCATCAAGAGATGATCAGGAGGGACCCCAAGCTCAAGAAGAGCATCCTGCTGTTTTCAAAAGACCAGGCAACAAATTACCTGCCTCTGCCTGCAGGCAATGGGGAAACCCTGAAGAGAAGTAAGTCTTTATTTACTACAGGAAATAGAACAGTAAGACTGGTATCTCCATTTTATATGGTAGTAAACTGAGGTAAGGTGTGACATAACCTGCCTAGAACAAACAAATCAGTGTCACAGTCCCAACACCCAGGCCTCCAGACAGCAGAAATCACCTCTTTTTGAAAGGTAAATGGTGCTACACATTGGGGCATGTGTTCAGTGGAGCAGAGGGACACACAACTCCGAGAGTTACAGTTTGTGCTGATGATTCTGACACATGCAATGTGGGAGTAGGAATGGGCTCCAAGGAAAAGGTTGCTGGGACTTGAAGCTTGTCTTTAGTCTCTGCTTGAATCTGCCCTGATCAATTTGGATTTTCTCAATTATGTGGAAATCTGTTTCCAGTCACCTGGTACCTTAAAAATAAAAACTATTTTAAGTTATTTTAAATGCTCTTCCATGCATGTGTGTCCAGACAGGTGTCCAGACACACACACTCTCACTCATTTACTCATACAGCTGAAAGAGAGAAAGTTGGAAAAGCAATAATAATGCTGCCTGCCTCGTATAATGAAGGATTATATCAAAATATATATCCTTTGCAGGAAGAAAAGACTGCACCAGAAATCAACGTAGCTGTCAGCTGTGAATCAATTATGAATAACTTGCATTTCATAACTTGTGAGATCTTCTGCACCTTCATGTGTCTGTAGCTTGATCTTGAATCTCTCAGTCCTTTTCTCAAAAATGTTTCTGGTTGGAGTTATGCTTAAAAAGGCTAAGTTTATAACTGTGAGATTCCTTCAGCCCTTATTGTAGGTTATTCCACAGTCATCTTCCAGGTTTAAAGACCAAGTCATTAGGTCTGCCACTTGTAGCTAGCAGTCACTGAAGTCAGCAGAACTTTCATTCCCTGAGTACTGAGGCAGGCTGAGTAAGTATTTCTGGTCATATTTGTACTGGTTTGAAGGAACCAGAAAAACCTGCAGTAGATTTCTTTGCTCCTTGTGCAGCTGATTTTAAAATAGTCATGGAGAAGTTTGCTCCCTATCACCACTCTTTGAATTACACTGGAAGCTTCTGGTTAGATACTCAGTGCTGGGGAGAGGGCTTGGTGGCTCAGGAGGAATGAATACTCTTTTCAAAGTAGAACTTCCTAGCCCCATTTAGGAGAACATGGGTCACTGTGCGGAGACTATATGGATGGTGGTGGTTATAAGAAGTCCATAGCCTGTAGCTTATGTGTATAAGGGAGGTTCAGGGAAGGTGAGGGAGAAAGAGTAGATCAGTGGCAATGCTGGCAAGGGTATGGCTCTGTCTTCTGCTTATTTTTCTCAAGTTACTAGATCTGAAATGTAAAGCAAGGCTTTCTAGGTCCTGTGTTGTTTTGCCTGCTGAGCTGTGAGGCTGTGTAGTAACTGAATGAATACAGCTTGTGGGGAAATTAATCATATCAGTTGGGATCCATTCAGTTCACAGTGTCTGGTTTGGGACAGTTGGGCTTTGGTTCTGGGATGTGAAGGCACAAAAGGAAGCCAGATTAGCTAGAGGTGGCTGGAGACTGTCCAGGACAAGTGTATGCAAACACAGCAGAGGAACATGTTCTGGCAAGCTGTCAATATTCAGGCCACACAGCCTGTATCCCTTTCCAGCAGTAAATTTTCTGAAAATAAAAATAAGAAATCAAGTTCCAAGAGTTCCTGCAAGCCTGTGGTTCCCCTGATGCATCCTCCTCTTAGCTGTACTCCATGCTCACACTTCCTCCTGAAGAAGGCTTCAGCCTGGGGCTATGCAGCTTGAAAGGAGGAACTTGAGTGCAGTCAGCATAGGTGGCATGTGATGCCCCATCCTGCAAGATGTATTTAACATCCCTGAAGAGGGGGAAAGGAGGTCATCCTATGGGAGCCTGTGACTGAGAGAAAAATCAGCATTTTAACTGGATAATATTCTAGCCCCTTACACTGCCCTGTGGTCAATGATGCTGCAAGCTGCTGGGCCACAGGGCAATTGACCCTTTCATTCCCATCTGAAAAACAGCCTTCTGTGTTCCTGCTCCTGCATTAATGTTTGAAATACCTTCGGTGACAGATGAGGTCTCTGTTTTTCCTTTTGCTCCTGGTGGTTAGAGATACCTTACTGCAAACTGTGTTAACTAAGGCTGATCTCTCTTTGGGAGTGAAGCCCCTCTTCATGTCCACCCTAGCAGAATGGCTGCTGCAGCTGCTGTTACCACAGACTCACTGTGCCATTGGCTTTTCAGGTTCTTTGCAGCATCTTATTTTGTCCCCAAAACCTCTTATTTATCTATTGTTTAAGTAGCAGCCAGTGCAGAGTAGATTTGGGATTCACACCATGATACTGGTAAAGTAGATGGAGTGGAATCATGGGGTTGACTGGATAGCCCTGAGGCAGGAGTGCAAGAGATGAGATATTTGCAGGAGTGAGGAGTTGGTACCAGCTTTTGTACTAAGACAAGCCAGAAAATGAGGCCCTCTTGGAAAACCGCAGAGAAGGCTGGAGACAAGGCTTATATAATATTCTTAGAGGGGAGAAAGTATGCAGTGCTGGCAGGGAAGTTGAGGTGTAGTTCACTGCTGGTCGGGGACTCTGGATTTTTCTTCTTTGCTCTTCCTTGTTAACAGCCCTGAAGACTGCTAAACCTGCCAAGCAGTGCTCAAAAAATAAGACAATATCTCCTTATAGTTATGCCAATGTGTTAACTATTTCATGATTTTATTTACTTTTTAAAGGATCACTTTCTATTATTGCCTTCTGATATTCACATTTTGTTAGCTCACATTTTACCTTTACTACATATCATATGGGTTATAAAAAAAATTCTCTATATGAAAGCAAAATTTTGAGGTTCAGAAGTAACCATATTTCTTCAGTGTCTAAGTCTTTAGGAAGACTAGTGCGTGGTTAGGAGAACCAGACACACTGCCTGACAATGTATTTTTATAGTGCCAGAGATGGGAATTTGAACTGAATTGAAAGTTTGGGAAGTCAGTCCTTGAAAATAGTGGCTTAGGCTAAAAATGAACTTGCTCTGGGGAGCACAGCCACAGCAGGAAAACAGACTGAAATTTCGATCCTATTGATTCTAGTGGGCCTGGATTTTTCTCTTTTAAGGTGGTTAAGGTTTTTGGGGGTAGATGAGAAGAAAGCATATTTTTAGTATGTACTTTTTTCTTGTTCGACATTGAAAAACTCGCCCACATTCATGTCAAGTACAGGTGTGTGTGTCGAAACTGGGGGCACTGCTGCAGTAAGTATTTATACCACATCTGATTTTGAATCATTACACAGAAAATATTGCAAATTAACAATTTCTTTGAGTCTTTCTTGAGGGTGCAGTAAGAATTATTTGTCACTGTGTGGCAGTGTGCTACACATTACTCGCTGCTCTGATGTATCAAATGAGTCTTTTTGGAAGTGGCTAACATGTTACTACAGCCTTTTTACCCTCCTTTAGGTCCCTTGTAAAGGCTTTTTTTATGCTCACTCTTTTACTTGTACCTTTTGTTTTATACAGTCCATAAAGCATATTGTGCCTTTTTTTTTTTTTTTTTTCCCCAGTCTAATTATGGCTGTTAGATGTTGCCTTTTCTTTTCTCATGAGATCTATTTGGGACAGATGTTTCTGGCAGTGCACATCACAACTCTGGTTCAGAGGTGCACCCAGAAATGCTGATGATACTCTGAGCATGACAAGCCTGCAGTGCCTAAACTAGAGTTACTGCTATGCTGTGTCTTCGTCTTTGAGATCTATCTGACCTCTAGCCTGCATCATGGCATAAGCAGATCTTCTCTGTGGTAACTCTGATGCCACAGTTCATTCCTGTGCCTGAATGTACAAAGGTGATACATGGCAAAAATGAAAACTGGTGGGGAAGCACAGACATTTAACTTTTTTTTTTACTAGTTTAAGTAGATTCTGGTGTTGGAAGGGAAGGGTGGCATACTGATTTCATCAAGATTGTCTCATCTTTAATATTGCTATTATGGTTTTAAAGTATGCCAGTTATAATAGGACCAAAGTTACTGCTTGAAAATAGAAAATGTAACACTAGTTCTGGGCTGATGCGTCAGAGAGGTCTCCCTCTGGTTGTCTGTTCTCTCTGTACTGCAAGTACCTTCAAAGGCAAAAGTAGTTTAAAGAGGCTGCTGCACATCTTTGAATGTGCAGGTGCCTGAGTTGTGAGCTCATGAGCAGGTTATGTCCTGTCTTTGTTACTCAAAGGAGGCTTCCAGCTGTTCCAGGTCATCTGTATTGTTTGCTTAGTTCCGAATGCTGAGCTTATTACTGCTAAGAGGATTTAATGCTGTACTCTGCTGGAATATTGTTGGACCCTCTTTGCTGATCTTAATGATAATTATGACAGTAAGTCTTATGCATCTTTTTCTTGCAGGTGGGAAATGGGTGACTGTGCCATTGTAAATCCAGGTGCTCTCTGTGTTATGGTGAGGTTGCTGCCAAAGCTGTACAAAAAGGGACACTCTCAGGTGAGCCTGAATGTATCAAAGTGCCGTCTAAACAATGTCTGCTACTTTTCTGTAGCTTCATTTCCAAGAATTGCTTACTCTTTGCAGATGTGGAAGTACTGAAATTTACCTAGAACACTGGCAAGAGGAACAGTGCAAATTTCACTGAGTCAACAAATATAAGAACAAAAAAGGCTCTTGGCTATCAGTTTGACTAAGTGTTTCTATACCTATCTGATGCAGTACATGTGTCTTGGTCCCAGAATACTTACTGCAAAGGCACAAGTGTAGAAGTCCCTTGAAAATTGTTTAAAATATTGCTAACGGACCTAGCAACCAGAACAGTCTGGCTTTTTAGGCCTAACAGTCCATAAACTTTCAATGAAACTTAGAATCTGCTTTGCTTTGTCAAACCTTCTATGCACACACCCAATCTGAACAAGCATATTGCCTATATTGTATCTGCTATCTGGTCTAAAATACTTGAATACAGTTAAAGTACATACGGAGGGATTGAAATAAAACCAGATTGTTCCTTCAGAACTATGGAAGGTGGGAGTGCAACTAACTGCTGGCACATCCCAACTCTGTGTAGTGGAACCAAGCCATCAGCTAGTGAAATTTTAACTACAGTAATTAATTTCTGAAAAACAAGTAGAACAGTTAATTGGATGAGAGAGAGTGTCATCAAGAAATTTATCAGAGCTGGCTCTAGGGCTGAGCTCTATGAAAGAGAAAGTCTCTCAGACCCTCAGTAGATGGCAGTGTTCTTAAAAATATGAAGGACTAGAGCAAAAATTCCAGCAATTTCAGTTACGTATTTAAGTGTGTTCATCTTTTCTTCCCTTTTCACTCATTTTTTCTTAGTCAACAAGAAATTATTAACGATAGTGTTTGCTGTTGTGAATAGGATTGCCTCAGGTAAAATGGGACCGCAGTTGTGTGGGGTCCTACATAGTCAGACTCTAGCTAGAAGTTAAAACATGTCCTGAAGAACTTTTCATCAAATGACCCACAAAAAGGATAGAGGAAAAATAGGATTTTTCTGGCTAGTTCTATGTAAAAGTGGGTGAGAGAATGAGTGGAACCTCATGTCCCATAGCTTGGGCAGCTCACTGATGCTGCCAGGTAGTGACACAAAAGGCTGGACTTTAGTACCTTTAATCATAACATATACCATGACATGAACCCTTGTGCAATGAGGTGCTACTTGGAACATGGGAGTCGGGCAAGATCTGTTGCAAAAGGTGGACCTCAATGGCTAGTGAAGAGGAGCTACTTGGTAGAAGGATAATAACTGAGGGAACTTCTCTTTGAATAGATCTATTCTGTCCCAAACAGGGTATTATTCTTTCTTTTAGTGCAACAGTGTTTGACAGCTATATAAGAGATGAAATAATTTCTTTGTGGGTGGAACTCTTTTACTGCAGACTTTCATTCAAAAATCTGAAGGGCCTTCTTGCTCTGAGTGTGGGTCAAATCATACATTTTTCAGGAGCAATGGTGAAGAACAGACAGTAACTCACCTCTTTCTGCTTGTTTTAGTGCTGTGACAGATCTTTTAGGCCAAGGTGTTCAGGACTAATCTGGAAAAATCTTCAGAATCAGTCTAAGTCATGTGCAATCCTTTGTTTTCACAGAAATGGCAATGAGAAAGCAGTGCTTTTACAGAAACATTAATGGAACTCAATAAAATTAATGTACTTTGATTCTGATCCTTAGAGAGAATATCCATTTCCTGCCAAATTTGCAGCTTCTCAGTGACCTTTGTCGGACCCAAGCAGTCATGGGCTGAAGAAATGTTGAGCCTGTCAGCATAGAAAAAACAGCAGCAGACGGTAAAACAGGTGGTCTTGCACTTCAGCCATTTCTTCTGACTATCTAGAATGACAATTAAAAGCTGAGGAGAATAGATTTGTGGTTGTATATTACTGCTGTTCCTAGGTATGATCAAAAATAATTTGAATGTCATATGGGGATGAAAATTTGCTTAAAAGCCTTAACTCCCCTGTCCCCAAGAGACAGTCTTTGAGTCAGTAAACTGTATGTAGAGGATATTGCTCATGTTCATGCCTGGGACTGGTACTAAGCCAGTTCCCATCAGACTGCAAACAGTTTGACCAAATACAAGGTGGATTTTTTTTTTTATTAATATGCTGCCTATTCAGTGATGAAAGATAGCATTGTCACATGTTTCAAAAACAGTAAAGTGAGACAGGGTAACATCTATTTTAGATATGTGGCTCAGGATATTGACAGAGTTTTCTTCTACCTTAAAAAGAAAGAAGTTTCCCCTCAGACATATGTCATCCTTATCTGGCATTTTAGAACTGTGGCTTTTAAGAGTCCAGAGTGTCATGCCAGATCTTTCCCCTTTGTGATGTCAGATAAGGAGATCTCCTAGATCAGACAAGGCTGGGAAAGGGAAAGAAAAGGACTTTTGAGAAGAAAATCAAAGCATGATTGAGTTCTGTGTCATCATCCTGGCAGGTTTCTTGTGAGTATGGATAAAAAAAATCCTCACATGGTTCTTTGTGTAAATCATCTATACTTATGTTAAATAATATTATTGCTTCCACAGCTGGATTTGTTCTTTTTATTCTTATCCATGTCTCTCCTATGATGAACTGCTGTCATATTCACTGTTGTAAAACTAAAACATTGTGCATCGATAAGGACTTTGCACCTTTTTAAACACCTTTATCCCTGGTTTAAATTTAGCCTGAACTAGTTGTTCCCACTGTAGATGTTAACAGCATAACACTTTCCAAGTATATGTACTTCTTAAAAATGTAAATTCTTTCCAAACTGAAAAGGTCTTTGACATAGTTAGACATGGCCCACAGAAGACTGTGTGACATTTGAGATTTGTCTGTCTTTAGACTTATGTTACTGTTATCACTGCTAATGTAACTGTTAATATCACAGTGAATTCCTAAATTACTGCACTGCATTTTCTGCACAAGGAAATTCTTTGGGTATTTGGCTAGAGCTTCATTTCCCTTTGGGTTGTGCAGCCAAGGCTTTGAGAGAAGGGAGAGGAGAATGGACTAGAACTCTGGTAGGAAGGAGGCTAGCAACACCTTGGCTGTGGGTTCTCCAGCCTGTGCTGGTAGCTGAAGTTCAGCTCTTTCCCCTGAGCACTGTTCTGCAGGCTTTGCTCCAGGCTTGTCCCCTGGGGGATTATTCTTTGCTAAGCCTGATTACAGCACAACTCTTTTTTTTTTTTTTTAAAGAAAATGCACAGCCTGTCTGCATGTTCTTTTCCAAGGTTATTTTTAGGCTTTTAGTAAGAAGTTTGCTTGTTCATTGATCAACCAACTTCTGAAGCTTTCACTGTTTATACAGACCAAGTAATTTTCTTCCTGTTCATCCAACCCCACAACCTGCCCTTTTATTTGTCCTGTTTCTCTTGCTATTCACTTTCTCCTATAAAGCAGTCAGTGTCTCTAAAGTTGCACTAAAATATTGGTAATGTACCCTGGATTGAAGGGATAGGAACTCTGCCAAGAATCCTTGGCTAACTATACTGAAGATAATTTTCTATTTTGTCTTGTTTTTCATGCAATCGTATCATTTATAAGGTGGCACACAGAGACAGCTTTGCCTTCCTCTCAGGTGTCTGATGAACATCATATTACAGCACTGCACAGTAGCTTAGAAAAATGAGGAGACACTGCATTTGGCTAATACTGTGTGTGTGTGGGGGAAATACTGCAATTAATGTAATCTGGTGACCAAGAGGTCTGTCAGACCACCAGAATTAACAAAAGGATTCTTAAAATTACAAAGAGGTTTTGTTGCCTGGCTTCAAATGGTCAAGACTTACTAGTGTAATTTCTTTAGAAGGCAATAGTAGCCCTGGTATTCATATGAGGAAAGCTCTGTAGCTTCTCTTACGCACAAGGTATACCAAAGGGAAATATGAAAAGCCTGTTGGATATGATATAATTTTTGTGGGGCATTTAACTAGGCCCTATCTAGCTCCATGTTTTTGGAAAAGTACAAACAGTTGACACAGTTCATAAAGCTTTTTTTCCCTGTCCACTTGCAAGGAGTGCATGAACCCAAGTTATTCTGTAACTTTGTAAAACCCAGTTATACATACTGTCAGCAAAGGAAGTTTTGCTTGTTAAGGTCTGTGGGTGAATTTAATCAGCAAAATATTGTGGTAGAATGGGAATGTGCTTGCAGCTGGGAACTGTGCATCAGGAATTTGAGCTGTGATATATTTATGAATTATTTAATTTTGGTAACATCTTAAGGGAAAAAATTGCACAGATGATTTTCAGAAGCGACTCAAACTTTCTACAGACAATGGGTTCTAAACTGATGGATGTCTAAGTTTTCTATTGAAAGCATGATTTAAAATCCTGGGTCACTTGGAACTTTTTGAAAGTGCTACTTTTGATGTCTTGATTTCTTCATTAGTAAAACTAAATGTCTATCTTATGTTAAGAAGTTAATTCTAATTTTCTGTGGAGGGCTGCTAGCTTTTCAAGTGAGAGGACCTTTGAGATTGAAAAGTAAGTTTGCTTTTTGCAATTGCAGACAGAATTATTGCTGTATCATTCTTAAATCTGAAGAAATCACATCCCTTTGAAGTGAACCCACACTGCTAAAGGTTCAAAGTTCTTGCTCATCTGGAACATAGCATAATAATTTTGGAGATGAATAACAGTGAATTAAATTCAGCTACCAAGTTTTGAAACTGTGGGCTCTTAGGAGCAAGAATCTGGGAACTACTTAAGCAGATTGGACAAATTGTTAGGTGACATTTCACTCTTAAGACTCTAATCTGAGGCAGAGCTGTAAGACCAACTGCATTCTAACTTGCACCTTCAATATCGTGATTCATGGTGCAAGTAGGATGCGTTAGGAAAATCAATCCATGCATATAGAAACACGCAGCCTGGCTTCCTGGCCACCATTAATATTACCACTAAAATCTCATTTTACTGGAACCAAGATCCATGAAAACAGCACATTTTATTCAAAACAAGGCAATACTGGTATTGACAAAAATGCTAAGCTAATGAAAACAATCAATTTTTTTTTTGTATGCCATTATGTTTTTATTGGATTCATTTTATTTCACTCAGTCAAGACCTGTGTCCTTCTCTGTTTTCTCATGGTTTTATACATCTAAATACTTTCCTGCATCCAGTCAAAAATGGACTAAAATAGTAATAAAAAGATACAAAAAGTTATAAGCAAAGCTTTGATACACTGTAGCAATAAGTGCCTCTCTGAAGAATAGTGTACTTTGGTGGATGAGTTCTATATGTAATGAGATGCACAGTGAAACTTGTGTCACTGGAAATGAACAGTCATTCAGAAAGAAGAACATGTTATTCAAAGAACTCGCCCTTCAGATATCAAAAATAGTAGTTGAGTTTACAAAAACAATATGTAAGTTGCATTGGATGTGCTAGTATTATTGTCTAAGTGTTGCAGTTGGGGCTTTTGGTTGCTGAGCATTTTGAAAACAAATTGCTTGTTGGCTTTGAAATTGTCCTGTACTGGTTTTGTTTAGTCTGGATGCAAAAGGCCTGAATTCCTCTTTACACTTAATGAGCTAGCTTATCCTGAATCTAGTGAAGTTGCTTCTCATTCATGTTATAAAATCAAGTCCCAATGTCCTAATCTTCATGTCTGTCCTTTTCTTTAAAAGTTTGCATAGATATTTCCTACAAGAATGTATGAGAAAGCCAAAGAGCTCTTGGGGGTAGGCAACACTTTATCTTTGTAAGATTTGTGTTTAAATATGTGATGCACAGTTACTTTTGTGTGAAATCTAGTTAGGTCAATGGGGTAGGCTCCATTCCTAATTGGAAACAAAATGCTCTAAAGATAATTTGTGAGAGTTGGGATACTTCTTTAAGACCATTAAGAAGCAATAATGAAGTAAAGCTTCAACTCAGCAAAACATGTAGAGAAGTGTTTAAAATTAAGTAACTGTTTAATGATATTGCTAGATACAGTTTTGTTTAAGAACAGTGCTTTTAGAAGAGTAGATCCTGTCAATATGACTCTACATGTGCTTAATGTTACATATATTCTGAGTTACTGTGTTGGTCTTGAAGCTTATGCCTAATAACCTGCCCTTGGTGGTGGTCCCTTCTTTTGAATGACAGTGATTGCTCTCTTCCTTCACTACCATAGTGTTGTGGCGGGAAAGCTCAACTGTGGATGGCTGAGCAGCTACTCAGGTGGATATATGCATACTGTTCAAGTGCAGAGCTTTATAGAACAGCCATGCAGTTGCACTTGAGCCTCTGGCCTTAGATGCTTCTTCTTTTCTGGGCCAGGTTTTTACATCCAGAGATTTGACAACTGGGGGGGGTGGGAGGGGAGGGAGGGGGAATCAGTCACTGTGTACTGTTTTAGTTCCAGCACACTGACTTCAGTTCTGTGTCCATTTCAGCTTTCACAGGAAATCCAGTGTGCTGTGGTTGATCATATCCTCTTCCTGGTGAAGTCAGAGAAGAGTCGCCAGGTGATGTGTGGATCTGGTTTGCTGAGTACTGTCATAACTTCCTGCCAGGATGCCTTCCGCAATAAGAGCCATCCACTGCATCTGCCCCTCACTAGAGTGTTTGAGAAGCTTGCATCACAGGCTATTGAGCCAGATGTGTTAAGGTATCAGATTCTAATGGAACCAATTTGCTTTAGTGGTGCAAATTTTTTGCAAAGTTTGTGTAATAATTGGATACTTCATGTATTGCTCTAATTCAGCAAGACTCAGCCTTTTGTTTCAAGTCTCATTTAATACTACTTACATATTGATCACAGAATATATGTTTAAATGACTTACTGAAGATGGTATGAGTCTGTAGTGTTCTGCTGCATCATCTCTGCAGGGGTTGTAAAGCCATTTATGAATGGTAACTAATTAAATAGTTGCAAAACAACTAGGGTTATTCTCTCCTGGTATTCATATGGAGAAGCTGTTTCCTGAAGAGCAAAAGTGACTTTCTCTTAGCTTGGATCCATGTCAATTATAAATGCAAAAATAAAAAGTGTAGTCTTGTTTCTCAGTCTCTGTTGTTTCTACTTTGAAAATGCACTTTCTTCTTTAATGCTAGCAAATGCGAGGCATGAAAGTACCTAATACAGATCAGAGGGCAGATGAAGTTGGATATGCAGTGGATGATTGGATTTCTTTTACTCAAAAATTGAACAGAATTCTTAAAAAAAACACAACTCCAAAACCGAAACAAACAAATAAAAACCAAAAAAAAACAAAAAAAACCCAAATCAAAACCAAAACAAAGACCCAAAACCCAACAACAACACCCCCCCCAAGCCCCCATAGATTTTTTTTTTCTGAAAAATTAGTAGTATTCAAAAGTATTGCTGAAGAAAATAAACCTTTGATTTTTTTTCAATAGGAAAACCTTGAAAGGGGAAGTGTAAAGCAAAACAAATATTTGTGATGATATAATAGAAAACATTATTCTGTTTTATTTGGGATGTCTTTAAAATTTAGTCTTCAATAAGAAAGTTGGTCTCCATAGGGCTGAGCTGTATTTGAATGGTTGCTATGACTCCAAATTGTCTGACTTTATTGTTTTCCCTTTTAGTTGTTTTCTTTTTTTTTTTTTTTTCATATGAGGCAATTTCTTTGGTTGGGAGGTGCTCCACCACTACCTTCCAGGCCCAGCACAAACAAGACTGAGGTCCTTTCATGTCAGGGGAGTGATTCAGCTTGGAATGAAGGTAAGCACGCAATGAACAGTCTGTTGCTGATACAGTGGCTGGGTTATAGATGTCTGTGTAATGACAGGAAGCTGCTGTTGGAGTAGGTTGCTCCAAGACAGGCACAGTGAAGGTGGAATATGCCTGGATGTTTTAGACTGGGTATTGCCCAGGTTGGGTGGTACTTGACCAACAATGAGAGCTGATCTAATGACCAGCAGAGATCAAATTATAATACATGTGCTGAAGCCAGATGCTGATATAGACTCAGACTTTGCTGGATCAGACATGGAAGTGGTCTATAAAAATGCTAATCATATTCCACAAACCAAGGGGAGTGTCTCCTGGGTTTGCAGCATGTTTTCTCTGTGGTTTATATCTAGAAATAGAATAAAGATGTGAATAAGGAGCACAGCTTTTTGTAATCCCTAGGATACCCTAGTAGTCTGCCTTGCTTATACAGGCCATTTTCCATCCAAGTCCTTTCTCTGTTCTAAGATATTTTGCAGGTGAAATGCTACAGTAGTAGTATTTGGTGCTTAAACTGTTCTCATGTCTATGAGACACCTGATACAGCACGGTACAAATTTGGGTCTTATGTTCTTTGCAGTCATTCTTCAGATCCTCTCCCACATGTTGGTTGTAACTATTCTGTTATGGCAGAATTGAATGGTCTGTGTATAAGAAAAATGGCACCAATAAGTCAGGAATCTTTTTTACTAGAGGTGAAATCTGGAGCTGCGTGAAGATGTGTCAGGAGGAAATATGGCTATCACTTCTGCAAGCTCATGTCTCCTGCCAGCATCCCATTTTGAAATTCCTTCAGTGCAATATTTTTGTGTATTGCTGAGGATTTCTGCAGGCTGATGAGGATGTGTTATTTGAAAAGCATGCAGCGCTGTTCTTAGCAGTGATGAATTGAACGTGGGCAAAACCTGTGACTGAAAAAAGTATTGCAGACACTGATCTGGTTAGGCATTATGTTGATCTTGTAGGTTCAGAAGAGGACATGGTGGACAATAAAACTGATCCTCAGACAGTTGTGCCTGTCAGCAGCTCTCCTTGGGTGTCTAAGGGATCTGCATTGGCACTCCAGACTGCAATGAGTCTCATTTCCATGACGTCACCTCGAAACTTCCAGCTCCGCAGCAATGCTTTGGCTCCATCGTTTGTGGAGTTTGACATGTCCATGGAAGGATACGGGTATTGCTGCTGTTGCTTTTCTCTTTAGCTGCTCCGCAGTCTCAAAGCCCTTATTCTGGACACGGCAACTAATCACTTCTCTCTCCAACTTAGTCAGTCCTTGTGCCCTGTTGCTGCCTTCCTTCCAAAATGTTGCCAACCTATTTTGTTATTGTCTTCTTGCTGATAGCCTAGGCTCTGCCTTGCTAGCATGATTCTGCTGTATTAAGCCACTGCTGACCTTCAGGGATGATTTTATATTTTTGATGAATGGATGCTTTGCTTGCTTTTGTAGGTGTTTATACCTCCCTACCTTGGCCACTGTCATGGGACCCAGTGCAGAGCAGTCTGTCTCAGGAGGAATTGGCATGGGTAAGCACTTTGACTCACCGACAGCTTCCTGAAAGCGCTGACTTTTCAGCCCCACTGAAAGTGTTCAACATTTCTAAGAAATGGCAGCAAATAAGCTGTATTTTAGTAAACTTCTGTTTCTGTCTCCCAGTCCAGCTCTGAGCTGTATAATTCAGACTGCTCAATAAAATGCAGATCAGATGCAGCTTAATAGTGTGATGCATTAGCATTAACATTAACAATACAAATTTAAAGCGGGATGCTAAGAAAACAGTCTTAACAGGCAAAAGCCACCAGATTTTATGGTAATCTCCCACAGAAGGAATAGAAATTGCCACAACATGAAATGGGATTCTCCTATAGATCAATATCCTCTATTGGGTGAACTGGGAGATGGGTGTACGTTTTGCTTCCCAAATTTTGTGAACTTTGAGAACTTGTTTCTGGCTCAGTGCTTCCCAATTGATGAGGTCCGTGGCATGGAGACCTAGTAGTCATTTCTCATCAGTCAACTTTAGGTCATTTATATATGTGCACACATTCATGTGTGCAGCCTTTATGATACTGAAGATAGGCAGTGAAATCTAATAGAACAGAACAGAAATTAAAACTCATATTCTAATGTTTGGGCTACAAATGAAACAGGAAGCAGTTTGCTAATGTCTGCACAGGAAAACCAACGTCCTTACTGCCTTTTTTGCTTCCTGCCTGCAGGCACCAGAATGTTCCCTCCCTCAGGTGGCCTGACACTCTCCTGCTGGTTTCTGGTTAGCAAGTTTGGTTTGGTGCACAACAGTCACCCACTCCGTTTCCTCACAGTCGTGAGGCACATGTCAAGAACAGAGCAAGAATTTGTTTGCTTTTCAGTAAACTTCTTCCCACAGGACCTTTCTTTGGTAATTTCCACAGAAGAAGTTGAATTCCAGCCGCTTGGTAAGGCTCTTCTCAGTCAAGCTGCAGTGCTGTGTCCTCTGATTATCTGGAATTTTTCATTAACAAATTTCCTCTTCTTATAAGTAGTCAGGACATTAATGAGACTTTTTACCTCTTCATTTTTCTTCTGGCAGCCTGTTGTGACTCTAATTCTTGGTCATATTTCAGTTTTAAGTTTGCTGTAGGCATTGAGAATTATTCTGTGGCCTGCAATATGTGATAAAACTTAGACATCTTCTAAGGAAAACTTTTGAATGTCAGTTATAAGGTTGTGTGCAGTTGTGGAGACTGGACTTGAACCAGCTGGTACCTGCCTGTTCTGTGTGGCAGTAGGCAGGTTTGGAGAGTAGGACTGAGGAGTTTGGGAGTGATCTACCTTCATAATCAAACAGTTCATTTCATCTCCTCATTTTTAGAATGTTTTCTATCATGTCAGCCTATTAATCTTTTTTCCTTGTTGACATTTATCCCTTTCTCCTTACTGAGTACAGTAGGTACTTCAAATGTGAATGTGATTGAACATTGCAGAGGAGGTTGGGAACGGAGTGGGAATAGTAGCTGGAATTTTTCATGCACAGCTGACATTGTGTGAGTCCTCTGATTCCCTTAGATGATGTTAAAAATCCCAGCTTGCCTCTTTTCATAAAAACTACAAATTAATGTACAGAGTTTTATCATCTCATGAATTTGCTAGGAATTTTTTTTGTCAGCTAACTCAGTGAATATCCTGAGGGGTTCTCCTCTCAGAGAATATCTTGGCCTTGTCCTAGTTCAGTCTAGTTTTGCAGCATTGAGGCAGCTAGCAGGTATTGAGAGTTGTGTAAGTCTCAGATCCTTGTAACAGACCTTCAGGGAATGTTTTAAAGACATTGAACTGAACAGCACCAAATCACTCTATACACACAGAGTATCATGTTCTTTGTGTTACATTTGATAATTGTGTTCCAGAGGCAGGGGAAGGTGAGAGACTTGCTGTTGACTGCCCTGTTTTTGCTGTTACAGATATCATGGAACCTGAGGGTGAGATCATAAATCCCTCCCCATTTCCAGGGCAAGTCCAGTTTGGCTGTGGCAAGCTGCTGGTCACTGGCCAGTGGCATCATCTCACAGTGACAGTTGCTAAGGAAGCAAAGAAGAACTGCATTGTGTCAGCTTATATAAATGGTCAGATGCTTGGCTCTGCAAAGGTAAAGGCTCTCTACATAGATCTTGTGCCTGACATTTGCCTTTCATTGTTTTTAATTTTCATCTCCCTATGCACATACCATGACTTTTCAGTATTAATCTGAAAGACTCAAAGCATGGTGATTTGCATATATAACATGTGCCACTCTGCGCTGAGCGTGAGTTGAGTCAGAAATGCATACAAACCAGGGTGTATTTCTGCTGCTTTTCAGAAGTATGTTATCAACTTATACTGATGCTTTGAACTAGTTCCCCCCTCTCCCCTCAGCATGCAGATAACCAGGGCAATTTTGAGTGGTGACACTCACCTCAGAGTTGGGGTTATCTAGTTTGCAGGTAGCTCAGGGTTATGTTGATGAAATTCAGTTGCACTCTTAGGCCAAAATTTTCTGAATTGACTTGTGATTTTGAGGATCTCTCAGGTAACATCTGAGATTTTCAGAAGTTGTCAGCTACAAAAAGTACATCACATTAAGGTGTGACCAGAGAAGCCTAAACCAAAGGTGCTTTGGATTTAGGCTAAAACCTGCAAAGGTGATGAGTTACATAGGGAGCCTCCAGTTTTTTGAAGAAAAGCCTGGAAAAGCAGAAAGGTCGCAGAAAAATAAGCTTCTGTGACTGGCCAGCTCTTTGCAAGAATCCTAAGATGGATGGAATTTCCTCAAGCATCTTCCATGGGCATATTTCAAGCTGTCCTCTTCCTGTTACACCCGTTGAACAATCAGCTGATGAGTCAGTGGCCTTTTTCCCACTGGCACTCTAAGCATTCAGGAATAGATAGATGTTCCTCCAGGTTAGTTGTTCAGTGTGTGAGATAGCTCTTCAATTAAAATAATGCTTCTTTTTCAATTTAATAGAAATTTAGGATAAATTTAGGATAAATTTATAAATCTCAGTGATATCAACTCATGAGTTCATTGCAAATGTTGGTGTAGCTAACATTACCCCTAATGTGCCGTTTCTTATGATCATCTTGTTGCATTAGCGTTGGTTCTCACATGGTGAATTTCTCTGGTTGCATGAGATACCATGACAAAGCAATACAAATGGACCTGAAGGGTTCATAATCTACAGAATAAATGAGAAGAGCCCCTGGTTTATATTATCATTATCATCATGCTCCTGGTTTTGAAGCTAATCTCAAATTATTTGCGGGATTTGAATTTTGGATTTTGAATTCTCCAAGCTGGCAATGTTGAAAATGCAGCCTATTTCTATTGCAGCTTTGCTTGGTGTGGTGTTTTTTTGGTTTTGTTTTTTAGTAGAATCCTTTTATTAATTGAAATTTGTAACCTCGGTCTCTTCCTTCTTGTTCCCATATTTCAAATCAATCTCAACACATGCAAAGCTCACTTGTGTGTTTTATACTTCCCTTGTAAAAACAACCTGTTTAATTCCAAATATTCTCTTTCCCATACTTGAGAAAAATGATCTGTCTTCTAAATGCCTTTTGGGACCTATATCCATTTCAAGAATGAAAATTTAATTTAATTTGCCTTCCTTCAAATGAGACTGAAACTCATCAATAAAACTAGGCCTAAGCATTGCAATTGATTAAAGAATTCAGAGCAAATGTGTTTAATATACAGTGAAACAGCTCATAATAAATAAAACAAGCCTTTAGTAAATAAAAGATTGTCCCAGTGCTGGGGTCTCTGACATGATGCAAGCCTTCATCTCAATGCGTACAGTGAAGAAAAGATTGTGTAAGAAATTAGAATTGCACAAGGGTTGTTAACAATACAAAAAGCTATTTTTGGGTGGTGGAGCCAGGGGGTGGGGATGGGGGTTACTGTGTTGCATCAAGCCTTGGTTCCCAAGTATTTGTTCACTCAGGTATCAAGTCCTGCTTCCTAATATAGATCAGTCCTGTCTTCTACATCTCAGGAGTCAGAGATCAGTAAATACTCGGAGTCTCTCATCCTAATAGGAAATAGTTAAAGGCAGGGCTAAGCCCTGAAGTACAATATAGTTTCTCTCTACCAAAAAAATTCCAACTACTTCCTGTTAGAGCTGTCTACGTATAAATAAAATAACAGACTTAATTTAAGAGGCTGAATCCTTATTCTAATACCAAAAATAAATGGCCCAATTTCCTAAACTATGTCACTTTCACTTAAGCTAGCTGATGCACTTGGACACTACACTCTTCAAAACTGTTTATTCTCTAGGTGCCTAGTACAAAGTGTGATCTGTAACTTGGCTTTCTGTGTTGAAAGTCACAGTCTGAGTTACAAAGTTTAGAACAGGAAGAATAAGTCTGGGGTCAAGATAGGGTTTTTCTTTGCCAACACTTGAAATGATTTTGACTGTTTTTTGAACAAAGAGTAGACTTGAACTTTTGAAAATGCTTATGTTTGTGACACTTCTGAGAGTCCAGTTTCTAAACAGTAGTTGATAATTGTGTTGCATAGCTGACTGAGACTTCATTGAGGAAAGGGGTGGCAGGTAAGGTAAGGCACCCTAAGTGTATTTGGTCCCCTCAGTGAATTATTCTTCTGTTGCAGATGCAGTATCTCCAGCCCTTACCAGGTAGCTGTATTTCCATGGAACCCTCTTCCTTTATTGATGTCTATGGGTACATAGCTACTCCTCGAATTTGGAAACAGAAGTCCTCCTTGACCTGGCGCCTTGGTCCTACATACTTGTTTGAAGAAGCCATCTCTGTGGAAACCATGGAGGTGATTAATAAGCTTGGCCCACGGTATTGTAGCAATTTCCAAGCAGTACAGCTTCAAGGTATGTGATAATTCTCATATCCACCTCTATTTGTTTGTCAGGGCAATGCTCTTTTTATTCTTATAATCTACTATTAGTATTCCAACTGAGACTAGACCTTGCTCTAAAAGCCTGGAACTCTGCATTACTGAGCATTGTACAAGATTGTAATAAGATACCATGAGGATCTTTTAACATACTGTGAATTGTGCAGAAAAAGGGCAGGAATCAGGCAGCAGAGAGAGCTGGAGAGTAAAGAGGGATAACATGTCCTTGAGGAGATGTAAGATTGCAATTTCTGTTGGACAAATGTTAAAGCAGCAGCTTTAACTGCGACGTTCTGCATTTATGGCCCCACAGAAAAAACACAGCAGAAAAAGAAGCATTGTCTTTAATTGCAAATGCCTGCAGAGTAGGAAAGAGCACAGGGGAGAGAGGGGTAGGGGAATAAGTTACATTCCATTTAATGAAGAGGCTTTTTAACTAAAGTATACCGTTAGCTTCAATTATTAAACAGGCAGACAAAACATTTCAGTTATTGATTACTGTTTGTTCAACAAGTAGTGCATTCACCTCTGTACTAGAGCTTGGGATGAAATGGGATGGTCATCTCCCATTTGAAAAGAGCAGAATAATCTTGTCTGGTGATGCTTCAGCCTAAAGCAAAGTGAAAAGCCTGGCTGAAAGTACTCCTTCAGAATGCTGTCTATCTAGACAAAAACACCCCCAAAACCTTCAAGTCAAGCATGGGAAGGGGTTGTTGAAAGAGAAGTTATATCAAAATGCAGCCCTAAAATAAAAATATTAGCAATAGAAGTCAGAAGGATTTGATTTTTGAAGTGTTGAGTCTTTATAAAGTCTGGGGTGCTTGTTCTCTGCACACTGGTCGTCCCAATTGGACTTTAGTATTAATCATGGATTGTGGCTATCTGACTCTAGTCATGCCCTGATGCAGGGAAATCACAGGGCACCATACAAGATGCGATCTTATCACTGTGAAATGATCTCTCTCTCTCTTTTCCTACTCCCCTGCCTCTTTTTTTGGGGGGTAGAAGGTGGGCAGGGAGGGGATGTGGTACCTAACATCTCCCTATTCCATCAAAACACTCAAAGTAACTTTTCTAATGGAAATTTTTACTTTAAAAAGTTTCAGCACAAAACCCCCAAATATTATAGTTTATTCCTTAAAATGGATTTATGATCTTGTTGCAAACAGCAATTTGAATTGTTTCAGCAGTGTTGTGTCCCATCTCACCAGTATCTCATTGCTTCTCATTAATCAGCAGCAGATGTGTGGAGGCTTAACCATAAGTCCATGTCCTACTGGAAGGAAAATAGGTGACACAGTCTTGGGGCATTTACTTCTAGTTAATCTTCATGTAGAATATGTGCTAATTCTTTTTGCCTATAAGGGCTGTGTCACCAGCATTAGTAAACAGTTTCATAAATCAACTGTTTTCCCAGACTATAAAATAGTCAAAAATACAAGATTTTTTTTTTTTAAAAAGGTACACATACTTTTTCCAAGTGTGAGCAAGAATAGAAAATTCTCTAAAGAAAAACATGTGAGAATTTCATGTAAACATTAAACTGCTGAACCTGGTACTTTTTAGAAGCTTCCCATATGTTTGAGTTGGCAACTCTAAACTTTTGCCTCTGTCCTTTTTCTTCCACATGAATCCTTGCTCCTGGTACCCTTGAGAAAGCTCCCAGTAACACGGAAGGTCTCTGAAATGTTTTCTCTGCCATAAGTTTGTTTATATTGTGTGGACAGAAAAGGTTTATTCTGGACTTTTCTGAGCTTCGTGAGATACTGGGAGAGAATGTAGGATCTACACAAAGCAGTAACCAGAGGAGATAAACCAAGCACATCACCTATTGATGCTTATGCTGGCAAGCTGCCATGGACTGTGTTGCATAGGCTGAGGGCTTTTTTCTGATTATAGTTAAGTCAAAATCAAATTCCTATCTAAACTTTGGTTTCCTCTAGTTATTTTTCATCTTCCTCTTGCATGTTGAGCATGCAAAGTTCTTTCAGAGGTTTATAGTCTCTCTTGGTTTAGGTGAGGAGCAGTACAGTGATCATAATCGTACACCTCTGGTGGCAGAAGAGAAGATTTCTTTTGGAATCAATGCCATGTGTTCATCTCTCACTACAGTCCAAGATATAAAGAGCTCCTACAACGAAGTGGATGGCCGACTGATTGCCAAAGAGGTCACAAATTTCCCTCATTTGTCTTGAACATGTGTTCTCTTGTTTCTGATTGGTTTCCTGGAGCAAAGTTTGTGACTTTGTCTTAGTTGCGTACCTTCTGTGACTTTTTTTTTCCATCTTCTCTTCCCATTCCTTAACTCTATTCATAGTTTTGTTTTCATCTGTGGAGAGGAATAGACTGGATAGTGTGAGCACAGTGTTAAAAGACTTTCTTGAAACAGCAACAGAAGCCATAGTTTTCAGGTCTAATGATAATTTGTTTCAGTCTGTGATTTATTAATGCCTTCAGAATGACCTTTCACATGCTATTCTCACATTCTTGCCATGCCAGGCCTACTGACATGTCAAAGTAATGGGGCTGTAGGATATTTCAGGTGGGTGAATATTTGCCCTAACAATCAACTTTGAAGGAAAAATAATGTTTTTCATAGTCTAAAGGTAATAAAATAATCTTAAGTATTAGAGCATCTGCTTGTTACTTTTTGTCTCCCCAATACTACCTCATTTTTTCCTAGGATGTCTTTTATCTGTTTTAGATTGGGATTAGCTCTCGGGACAGTTCAACTCCAATATTCCTAGCTAAGAACATTGCTGGACACCTCTCAGGTTCCTTGCGGACTATTGGGTCAGTTGCTGTGGGCCAATATGGTAAATGCACTATACCTTAATGTTTCGTACTTTTTAAGAGTTGGGCCTTTCTCTGTCCAATAACAGATTTAGTCCATGTAACTTCCTGGTAGAGTAACACTGTGATTTCCTAGGGGTAAGAGTGTTCCAGTCTTCTCCGGCAGCTACTAGCCTGAACTTTATTGGAGGTCCTGCCATTCTGCTGGGTCTCATTGCTATGGCCCGTGATGACCACACCATGTATGCAGCTGTCAAAGTCCTGAACTCCATCCTGAACAGTAGCCCAATGAGTGAAAAATTGATGAGGCACATGCATGGATACCAGGTAGATACTCTTTTGTTCATTCATTCTGGTTATAGTCTTTCCCTTGGAGAACCGTATCCCAAAACCTATCAATGGCAGTGAACCAAACATATCCTGGCTATTAGCACTTACAATTGGAACTTTGTAAGTTATGTGATCTTTGAGAGGGGGATATAGGGTAGTGCTGTAAATCCTGTGCTTACAGTCTCTGGGAACCTCTATAAGAGTATATCTGCTGATGGGAAGGTGAGGACAGATGCCTCTTAGTCAGATGTGATAAACAATTAAGCCAGTGCAGCAGATTTGTGAGTTGACCCAACCTTCACCTTTTACCAACACAGTTGATCCCTCCCACAAGAGACCACTTCACAGTCAGGGCTGCTTCCTCCCCTTGGCTCATCCAGCCTAAGATTCCTCTTTACAGACTGCCCAGTCTAGGGCTGACAATGAATTCCTATGGCTAAGTCTTCACTGTGTGTTAGGAATGGTGCTGCTATAAATAAGTGTTGTCTGGATTTCATTGATTAGGTCTGTCCTGAATTCATCTTTCAAACCTGAAAGCTGTGCAGACTGAAGAGTTTGGTTGTATTTAAGCACTATATACGTAATATTGGATGGGTTAAGTCTCAAGTGTGATGTTTCAGTTCAGTATCATTTACTTTATGCTGCGTAGGCTAAGCGGAGTCTTATGGAACAGAGAAGACTCTTTAACAGAGATGGTTCCAAACAAGACTCTTAACTTTAGGGCTTCATGAATGATTTATTATAAAGTTTCCATTTTCCCAATTTGTGAATTGTTCATAAATTGATCCTGATTCATATGAATATATTTATCATACTTAGATATTTCTTGCCCAGTCCTTTCTTGTAGGTGAATGCCAGCCTTTAGATTGTGTACAAGCTGTTCCTTTTGACTTTGTGCTAAATAGTGTTCTCTCCATGCGACAGATCATCATGTTACAATGAAGTGGTTTTGCTGTTTGTTTGGATGTCTGAACCTTTTTTTTTTTTTTTTAAACAGCCAATGTATCTTGATATGTATTTTTAAATTAATATATTCCTCCCAAGCAGTTAAGAATGTGGTGACTTTCTGAACATTCTTCTCACCGTACCAAGAATTCATTGAATAATCAAAGACAGACTCAGTTGAGAAACTGGCAATGTTTCATACCAATGTCTTTCATTTGAAGAGGTCAACATTAATTTTTTTGTGTTAAACTAACACCATTTGCAAGGAACTAAGAATACATCCATGAGTAGTATAGAAAACCTACTGTGGTTATTTACAATTATATTTGTATGTTGCTTTTTGTAAATTCTATTCGACATAATATGGCATGTATTTTGCTCCTGTTCAATGCCACAGAGTTGTCAAACTCCTTCAAAGACTTACCCTTTCACTTACTGCACAAAATTTTATGCCTGGACTGAAATCTTCACTTTCTTCATGATGCTTGTGTAAGGTGTATGACTACTACAGCCAATTAAACTATGCATTTGTCTTGAATTAAAAAATAGTGTTATATGTTAGTTTATAAATACAGATTTATACTCACCAGATACTTAAGTCTTTTTTTTTTTCAGTTGCTGACCTATCTATTGAAGAGGAAGACACAGCTGTTAAACAACAGGATTTTACAGTTAATGTTTTCCCTAGTGGGCACAGCTGAGCTTGGCTTTGAGTCTTCAGTCATAAAAAATTATAGTGCATTTGAGTATATTCTCTGCAACTTTGAGGTAAAACTGTTGATGTTACTTTGTGGGTTTGGCTGTATTAACGATGGCTTTATAGTATGAGGTTTGGTTTGTTCACAGTACCTCCTGGATACCATATTTTGGATGGGGTGGTGTGTGGTGATTTTCCACACTGTAGCTCACCTGGGGAGGTGGTAGCTCCTGGAATGGCAGGTCCTCTGTCACCATGGCTCCACACTGTGCCCTGGTGCTGTTTCTGGAGTGCTCCTGCAGATCCTGAGGGCCTGCTTCTCAGGGCTAGCTCAGGAGCAGCAACTCCTCACACTGACAGGGATTTCTCAGTGCCTGCAGGTTGACATTGCAGTTTATGATGTTATCCTCCCTGAATTACTTGTAACTGTTTATCTGCCACAGGTTACTGTCCTCTCAGCTCATCAGGAACAGTAAAACCTCTGCTTTCCTTTGTCTTTCAGCTTTGGATGAAAGCACCAGAAAATCTTGACCTTGCTCTTTTTTCACATCTTGTGGAGATCTTGCAGTCCTCCAGGTATACAAGCTAGTGTTTGAATCAGAAACATGTCGTACAAGCTCATCTGTAACCTGAAGCTGGAACTGTGAGGTGGATATGAAGGGTCCAATCCCTAGTTGGAATCAGTGGACTCTGGGAGTGAATCATTCCTATATCGCTCTTTCAAGGCTGGAGTTAGTGATTTGATCGGCCACTGAGATGACTGTGGGGCCAGATGTGGAAAAGCTGTCTGGTGACCTGGTTCACATGGAACCACTGCTGTACAATGAAAGTTTAAATGTCTGCTGGAGAGGGGAAATATGAATGTTTGAACTGAGTATGAAATAGTTAAAAAAAAAGTTGTAGTTGAAGTTTTTTTTAAAACCAAAATACAACCCAAGAAGACTTTTTTTATAACAGTATACTTTCTTCATCAGCTGTACTAGAGTTAAATGTTATCTGAAGAGACATAGCGTGGCAGAGGGCCTGAACAGAGCAGGATGCTAGATTCCTTCTTTTTGGTACTAGAAAGCTCTATGCAGATGTGTCTGGTGTCGCTTACTGAGTTTTACAGCAATAGCATTTATTACCACCAACTCACTGCTTGAAAATTCAATAATGTTGTTTTCTTTGAACTCATTGAAATGCAGCAGTTTCCAGGGGAGAGGGCAGATGGGAAGGGTAGAGAACACACAAAGAAATCTTCAGATCTCCATTACTGACACATATTCAATTTGTCTGACAGTGTTTGAAATGTTGCCAAGGCAACATTAGAAGCCAAAGGTGCAAAGTATCAGTGCAACCTGAGAATCCTTTTAGCTGAAACACAGCAAATTTGGTTCTTTCCAGTAAAAGCTTTTAATAGTCCCTGTGTTTTTTTACAGAGATGGATGTCAGAATGCTGCAGTTGCCTACCAGGTGCAAATGGTGCCCAAGCTCATTTTCCTCTTCAATGATCCTGAAATCAGTAACTCCAGGATCACTGTGGCCTGCACTATTCTCTCCCATCTGTTGCAAGGGTACTTTAACACAAGAGATGTTCTCAGGTAACCTTCAAATCTATGGCTTTTTCTCAGTTTGTAGATGAACTATACTCTTGCCAGTGTTGGAGAGACCTCTATAGTAGAACTTCCCTTACCTCATCTTTGGTAGGACCCCCCAGATCTTTGACAATTGCACGATCCCCACTGATAAAAAACTCTTTCATGCCTTCAAAACAGAGTTCAGTCTAACCTTATATTTGTGTGAAGATGGGTTGGGTGATGGCCCTTACAATGATGGCACAAACAGCTCTGCTGCTATGACTGGGACTACTCAAAGTCTGTACTTAATATTTGTTTTCATTAAATCCTGGCCCTAAAGTATTGCAATCGCTATAGTATTGCAACTTGGCCCCAGTCAACTATGTACCTAATCTTATTGGTTTGGCTTATATCCCAGTAACTATCCTTTTTGTTTGTGAATTTCAACCAGTTAAGATATGTTAGTCAGGATTCATGAAGCAAAGCATTTAAATCCTTGTTTGCTTTCCACAGAATGTAAGCGCTGCTCCATTTTATATTCCCAGCCTAGTTCCATCAGCCTGTAGCCTATAAACTGAGGAAAGTCCACCCAGTGCTGTCTACAGCCACCTAACTCCAGGGAAATGCACTGCACAGATGACAGCTCTGTTTTTAAAACCCTTTGTCCAAACACAACATAGAAACAGAGTTGCATGTCAAATCTGTGGTCTCTGCAGTCAGCCTTTAGCTCTGTTGAAGAGTACAAACACCTCAAGTAACTTCAGTGGTTTAAGCTAATATGTGAACGTACTGCTTGCCAGCTGTTTTGTGGGCTTACATGTACATATGTTCCTACCCTGGGCTTATATGAGTTAGCATATTCTTTTTTCATACGGGTTCAAGTAGTGGATTTAGTACATTAAACTTGCCATGTGGTAAGGAGTGTGAATGAACATTTTTCTTAAAATATCATGATTTGTTATTCCATGGTAATTTGATTGGTTGTCAGGCCCATGAGTCCTGAGCAAGTGGATAAAGTTAGTCCTTATCCTTCCAGCTCCAGGGCAGCAGAGATTATAGCAGGGTCTCAGCAGCACTGAAAGGTGTTCGGATTTCTGCTGGTCCTAGACTTTTGACACATCTAATGGAAATTGCTGTGTGGACCATTCTTGCAGAACAATTGGTGTTCTGTCCCTCAAGAAATGCCCTTCTTGTGGGCAGGAGAGGTTATGCACTTCCACTAAGTGCGTTTGTCACATTAATCTATCTATCCTTAGAACCAGGTAATGTGTTAAAGGAAACTACAGGTGAAAAGAGATTGCCAGTCTTCTTCCCTGAGCACCTGCTGAGGTTTCTCTGCTCTCACCTATGTGCTTGGAAACCAAGTGGTGATAACGATGATATCTGAATGCCACAGGCAGTTCAGAATCTTTTGTATGAATAGAGTGCTTAACTCAGTATTGCTTTCCTCATAGTAGGGACCTTTAAAATTAAGATACAGAGAAAAATATTTCCATGGTAGAATAGATATTACTCACATTTGTAGATAGATGTCCTTTGTATTTGCTTCCTAGTTTATGAACTTCTGCATTCCTATTTCAACCCTATTTCTGCAGCAATTAGAATTTCCAATGGTTGTCATTAACAGTCATCATTAATGAGTACTGAGATTTGCATGTAATCTCAAAGTAATTAAATGAATGTCTGTCTTTCTGCTGACCAAAACTACTTCCCTCTTTCTCTGCAAGGATTGGATTGTTCCTTGTTTACACTTTGAAACCTTCTTCTGTGGATGAAAATCAGATTTGCCTGGATGGTGTGGCTGAGATGCCCAGTGAAGGTGAGGAGCTACCTTTGGTGTATGTGTTCTGATAGACAGCTAAGCATTTCCCTTCTTTCCCAGGGCATGATGAACCCTAAATGCAACATAGTGCTTCTGCCTCCAGTGGCAGGAAGAGACACAAGTCAAATGACTTCATCTGGAGAGGAACAGGCTGCATTGAGGTGACCTGAAATTGTGGGGGAAAACTTACATTGCTACAAAGGCCTGATGTGAAGAATAGTGAAGTGACAGTCACTGTATATAAATCCAGGAAGGCCTGACCTACCGCAAGATCCTTCTCCTGCTAAGGGAGTTCCTCTTTTGTCCCCTCTCTGCTAATAAGGCAGCAGTACTTTGGCTGCATTGTCCAGAGCCTACACAATGTTGAATTTCACAGATATACACAGAGGTGAAGGCCATTAAATTGAAATTGCCCCAAAACTAACGTACTGGGTTGTTAAGAGGAATAAAATTTCACTTGGGATCCTGGATTTTCTGTGAATTATAATAATGTAGAGCTCTGTACCTTTTAAAGCATCTGTGTATTTATGTCAACGTTGTATGTGGGAACTTCCAGTCAGCTGGCTCTCTCATTGTGATCTTTCAGTTGAGACTATATTGGTTACTGCACCTCTAAAAATGTATTATATTAAGGAGAAACTGATAACTGCAGTTTCTGTATATAGACATCACAGCTAGGCAATACAAGTCAGGTTGCCTGTTTACATTTCCCTCTCTAGTTAACCTGAGATTGCTTCCTGTGGATTATTATTTCAACACATACTCTGGATGAGTTTTAAGTACCTCTAAAGAGAGGACTTTGACAATGTAAGCACTGGTCATTTCTGATATTAGCAGGAATTCTTATGTCTAAAATCTGATGTCTGCATCCTTTTACTCTACAAAAGACTGATATAAGTACTTCCACTGGGCTGATCTGGTGCAAACAAGGTTGTTCATCAACACAATAGAACATGTGTTTTGTCTCTTCATTACTCTTTATTACTTTCTGATATTTGTAGCCTTAAGCCAAACATCTGGAAAGACAATCTGGCTTCGAAACCAGTTACTGAAGACGCTGTTAGATGTAATGCTCTCAGACAAACTTCATCTGTCCTCTGAGTAAGTAGAAACAATTTAGGAAGGCATAGGTAAGTGTCTCTGTCTTCTAGATTTCCTCTTTGGTGGTACTTGACCAGGACTAAGCATACTGGTAATATTTGAGTCTCAACAAAATAGTAAGTAAGAACAGAGTGGATTCAGAGTTATTTTTTGTCAGTGATTTATCTGGCATTCACACAGATATGTGATCAGATCACACACCTGATATCCATTTTGAAAAAGGTTTAATGTTTTCAGAAAATGTCTCGAAGGAGGAACTCATATATTGCTGTTTCTTCGGCATTGCAAGTGTTGAAGAAATCCCAGCTGTCTTTGAAAATCAATTCAATCTAATGTGGGAATACTTGCACCCCTCTATCACAACTATGAACATGCAGTTACTATAGTTCTACCTTGTATAACTGAATGACAGAGTTCATAGTTCTGGGAGCTGTAACTGCATTTTCATTAGTTAACATATCTTGGACTTCAAAATTTTAACTGGAATTTTGAATTTCATAGGTTGAAAGATCTAGTCTGTGGTGTAGTTTACCTCAGTTATTGATACACACTCTCAGAAGGAGCTTCATGTTAACTGGTTTGTTTGTCTGGTAGTAATATAAGGTTGGATTTAGTGGGAATTAAGCGGCTTGAACTGTGTGGATGAGTGTGTTGTTAAATCTTTGTAATTCTGTGTTGCGATATGCCTTTAATCAGATTTTTTTCTAGAGAAACTTGAGCTTCTAAATCACTTAGAGATAATTTTAAATAAAATCTCCTTTCTGTCTTCCACCACATCTCCTTTCATGTGTTTTCATTTCCCTGTTTGTCCTAGGGAGCAGGAAGAGACATTTTTGGTGCTGGGATCAGACTGGTTTCTGCTGTTCACACAGAGCTATGTGCACTCTAGCACAGTTGTGCTAGGAATCAAGCTACTTCTGTGCTTCCTCCAGAACCGTTTGCTGCTGAACAAATTCAAGGAGGGGATAGTGGCTGGGCGCTGGCTGGAAAACAGCTCTGTGGGGTTGAGTATTCTAATGGGTACGTGTTGGTTTAATGCTCCCAAGACAATCCCTTGATTCAGCTCAGTGGTAGATCACTGAAGTAGGTTATAGGAGAATCCCCATGATCTCAGTAGACCAAGAATTGATATTACTTTCTAGAGCAAGCTTGTCCTAGTACTTCAGCTTTTCTATGCTAATGAGTAGAAAGCATTGCTTCTCCCTTGCATGGTAGTTGGCATTTCTGATTAACATTTGCAGGGATATGGGCCTTTTTGTCTTGCATAAAATCAGGCTAGTTGATAAGCCTGTGAGGTGTTCAGATGTCAGCTTGTGCCCTGAAACCTTCTGTTTCCTTAAGATTTGTTCAGCTTGCTTTTTGATAACTAGACCTGTGGTTCTGAGAAAGGGAAGAGAAAGGAAGAAGAATAATTCAGGGAGAATCTCCCGTAACAAAAGTGATAGTGGGAACAGTTGTTATCTGTCAATCTGAAGAAGTTTTGTAAACTGTTGATATTGCAGCCTAGCAGAGTACTGAGTGGCCTGGGACACGGACAAATGAGGATAAAGTTGCATCAGTAATCCTTCCTCTGATATGGCATTCATTTTTAGACACTTCCTCAGAATGTTTTCCTTTTCTTTTCCTTTAAAGATAATTTAAAAACTGATCCTCCAGTGCCTGACAATGGCTCCTTCTTGATTTTTGGGTTTTCTGTGTTGCAAAGATGTCTGACTGATCATGTCCACATCCCTGAGATCTACTTGCTTGTGGCAGGGCTCTTTCTGGCAACTCCACAGTCTGAACCACCTGAAGCAGCCAAGGTATGAAAAAAATCGTGGACAACCATGAAGCTGCTATTGCTTTACTACTTTGGCATTTTGTGGCCTATTCTGTGAGAGGATTCTCAGGCAAGTTAACTCTACTTGATTTTTGTGATAGTTAAAATTAGTCATTCATACTTTAAAAATAAAGTAAGATAACTGAGATTTAAAAAAATTTGTGTTCACAACAAACTTGTTCATGCAGGCAGGTGTTAAATGCTATGTAACTACTATACTTTAGAAGGTAATTCAGATTAGCTTCCCTGTCTGTTCTTACGTTGTCAAGACTCATTACAATCTCAGAATTAATAATTCCCATCTCTTCTTGAAATATCTCTCCTCCTGTTGTAGAAAGATCTTGAGTCTATGTTGCAGTGGATCTTGCAGCACCACCTTAAGGAGAATGTCCTCAAAATTGGGTTGTGTGCAGAGGCAGCTGCTTTACTGCTGGAAATGGTTAGAGTCACTGTGGACAAGGTAAGCATTTTGTTGCAAGTACAGTGGAGTGTGAATGGCAGAATAAACTGCCTGAGAGTGTCAGATGTCAGTGGCAGTCTTTACCTGCAACTCCTAGCCTTCCTCAGCCCTCACAGGGCAATAGTGAGCATAATAGTGAGCAGGGACTTCAAACAGTCATCACAGCTATTGGCCTGGTTGTGTTACATAGCAGATGTTGTGATGGGCTCATGTTTAAGAAGTGAACACAGAGATGGATCTTACCCACAGCACTAACCATTTTGTTCATTCCTGATGATGAGGATATGCCACCTTTTTGATTCAGTGTATCTTCAGTCTACAAGCTGGAAGTTGGCTGCTTGTGCCTTGCCTGAATTCTCTGTGGCCATGTCATGTATGCTTAGTTGCTTAGGGATACCTGGAGAGGACCAAAGATGAGCTTATATGAGTGAGAAGAATGTTGCCTTGACTAGATGCACATTTGTCTGTGTTCAGCCTATTGCAGATGCAGAAGCCTCCTGGGAGATTGCCTATCCAGGGAATGTTATCCAGTTTCTGTGCTTGGTCTATCACAGTTATACTCAGGACCCTGTGTGGCACTGTCCTGACTTCTTGAAAACTTTGGCTATGGTTGCTTTCCATTCTGGACCACCCAAGGTATGTCCATCTGGGCCAGCACAAGCCCTTCAGATCAGAGATGGTTTGCTAGGAAGAAAAATCAATTTAAAGGAGATTATGAGTTAAAATGCATTGCTGTCTGCTTCCACAGGGAGGCTCTGAAGGCCTTTTGACTCCTGATGGTCCAGCCATTGCTGAAGGGAAAGGCTGTGTTGATCCCTCCTCTCTCCCGCTCCTACCACACCCTGCCAAGAAACAAGTGTGGGATTTTGTGCGAGTCCTCCTGATGGACAGTCTTCTCAGCATCCCAGCAAACAAACAAGGGCATCCACTTGAGCTGATTCTTGAGGTCTTTCTTGTATTCATCAGGCTTTGCTGCTATACCTTGCATTGGGGGTGGAAGGACAGGAGGTATCCTGCTAGCAGCCTAGTAAAGAAAGTGCTAATGATGATGAAGAGATGTATTCAGTCAGCATTTTCGACAGTCTAGGATAAGGCTGGGATCACAGCTCTTAGAGAACATGCACTACATCCTGGCCAATCTGGACCGCCTGCTTAGTGGAACAGAATTCCTACGTTTTTAACAGGGAATAAAGGCCTGCATTCATATGAACTAAGAAAATGCTGCCTCTAGACAACAACAGAGGCATTTTTAGGGCAACTTTTAATATTGAAGTAAGGCGTAAAAAAATTTCCCTTTTCCTTAGTAATACCTGCTTGTCATTAGAGCGGCCCTTGAATTTGTTGAGAACAGAAGACTTCACATAGAGCATTCCTGTGTACTGATTTTTGAGACACCAATTTCTTTTTAGTGCTCAAATAAACCAAAATCAGCTGTCTCCACTTTTAGTACAGATTAATATAAGCTGTAGCAGCTGAGCCTGGATTATGGATTTCAACCACTCAAAGCACTGGAAAGAGACAGAGTAGTCTGAAGAAAGGGAAAATGTAAAATTTGGGCTTCTGCTCCAAACTGTTAATAGTCCAGGTGTCCCAGATTGAGTTCTGATGCAGACTAAGCTTAGTAATACAAATAGTAATCAACATAAGCTTGACTGCAACTATCATGAGTTAAATCATGTTGCAGAGCAGCAGTTCCCTAAAGGTTTATACAATAACATCCCAAGGCTTGGTGCAGTTTAAAATAGAGGATGGCTCTTCTGACTATTTGAATCCTGAGCCTTCCTAAATGGAGCTGAAATATCCTGAGGGCAAGATCTCTTGGGAACTACCTGTGAATCTATGTTCTGTCCCTGTGCAAAACTTTCTTTGTGTTTAGTGTGAAGAGGGCAACTATGCTGGCTATCAGCTAGAGAGTGTATACCTATGTAAGATTTCCTGTTTTCCCAACTAGGATATGAGTTTCTGCCATCTCATCTGCTGCCCAGTAACTGTCCACACATGCACTCTTGAGATGTGCCATGTTGCCTTTGCATGGAGGAGTACACCAGATCTTTGCATTTATGTGTTACTGTGGATTAGCTGTCACAGATAACTTCTCAGCTTGCAGCAGCTGTTTCATATGCCCACACCTAAGGCTAAAGTGTGCAAGTGAGATGGAGTAGTTGTCCTTGCTCTTGTGCTGTTTTTCCCTTCCTCTTCCTAACATGGTGCCTAGGTGTTTAAGGGAAATGTCGGGCATTTTTAATTATCTCAGATAGTACTGAGTGTCCCTTGGAATTTCTGCTTGCTTCTTTGAGGAAAACTTTTGCTGAATCTGAATCTTTGACAGGCATAATCCGCCAAAGATCCGATGAAATCAAAGACCTTTTGAATAAAGGCTGAAAGTGAATTTGAGTCTGATTTCCTGGCTGGTTTTCTGCTGTACTAATATGTATATGTTCACTATATAGGCTTCTCCAGAGGATGCCACCAGTGAGCAGAAGAGACATTTTCAGACAAAAGTTTTGCTGTCTGCTATGGACATCTTCAGTGTTACTAGCCAAGGCGAGGGGAAAACAAGACCAAGAGGTGAGTGGTGAGAATCAGATCATTAGCTAGCTGGTATTTAGCATGTAGCTGTAATTGCTAGAAAGGTTTGGAAACAGTAGCTAGAAGGACAGTCCAGCTCAGCACGCTGGACTGTCCCTTCGCTCCTGCTATAGGCCAGTTTGCATAAATTACTATAGTTTTACTGTTTTTCAAGAGAGCCTCCTCAATTTTTTTATCTCTTTTTGAGAACAGACTCTGAGCATTAAAAAGGGAGTACTTAAAAAGAAACCTAGGTTTATCCTTGAGTGCTTCTGTAAACAACCCTGATAACTTAGTCGTTGCTGCTCTTCTTTCCGAGTCATTAGTTGGACCAGTCCTTCATGATAGTATTTTAGTGAGATTGGTTCTGTCCTTAGGATGGAGCTGTCATTTCCAATCTGAGTAAGGTATTGTGGTGGGTTGACTCTGGCTGGACACCAGGTGCCCACCTAAGCCATTCTATTACTCCCCCCACCTCAGCTGGACAGGGGAGAGAAAATATAACAAAGGTCTAGTGGGTGGAGATAAGAACAGGGAGAGATCACTCAACCGATTACTGTCACAGGCTAAACAGACTCAACTTGGGGAAAACTAACTTAATTTATTGCCAATCAACCAGAGCAGGGTAATGAGAAATAAAACCAAATCTTGAAACACCTTCCCTCCACCCCTCCCTTCTTCCTGGGCACAGCTTCACTCCCAAATTCTCTACCTACCCCTCCCAGCGGCATAGGGGGATGGGGAATGGGGGTTGTGGTCAGTCCATCACATGTTGTCTCTGCCACTTCATCCTCCTCAGGGAGAGGACTCCTCATACTCTTCCCCTGCTCCAGCGTGGGGTCCCTCCCATGGGAGACAGTTCTCCACAAGCTTCTCCAACGTGGGTCCTTCCCACGGGCTGCAGTTCTTCACAAACTGCTCCAGCATGGGTCCCTTCCACGGCATGCAGTCCTTCAGGAGCACACTGCTCCAGCGTGGGTCCCCCGCAGGGTCACAAGTCCTGCCAGAAAACCTGCTCCAGCCTGGGCTCATGTCTCCACAGATCCACAGGTCCTGCCAGGAGCCTACTCCAGTGTGGGCTTCCCACAGGGTCACAGCCTCCTTCGGGCACCCACCTGCTCCGGCGTGGGGTCCTCCATGGGCTGCAGGTGGAGATCTGCTCCACCGTGGACCTCCCTGGACTGCAGGGGGACAGCCTGCCTCACCATGGTCTTCCCACAGGCTGCAGGGGAATCTTTGCTCCGATGCCTGGAGCATCTCCTCCCCCTCCTTCTTTACTGACCTTGGGGGCTGCAGGGTTGTTTCTTTTACATGTTCTCACTCCTCTCTCTGGCTGCCATTTCTGTGTGCCCTGCAACTTTTCCCTTCTTAAATATGTTATCACAGAGGTGGTGCCACTATCACTGATGGGCTCAGCCTTGGCTGGCGGTGTGTCTGTCAGAGCCGGCTGGCATTGGCTCTGTAGGACATAAGGGAAGCTTCCAGCAGCTTCTCACAGAAGCCATCCCTGTAACCCCCACCACTACCAAAACCTTGCCGCACAAACACAATACAGGTATTTCTGCTAGACCTAGAGTTTTCTTAGACATGTCTCAACTCTGAGACATTATGGCATAAGACTGTTCCTTCTCAGGCCGGGTAACCTCATATCTTGCATAATTTTTTTGCATTTCAGCTTGTTTTGGAATAATCAACCCTCTTGTAATCTTTCCAGGCACCAGTGATCCTCATGGCACTTCAGAATCAACTGCACCTGTATACATGATGAATATTGCTTATTTTGCTCAGAAGCTGGTTGAGAAGCTGAACAGCAGAATGTTTGCTGCCGACACCAAGCAAATCCTGATCTTCACTTCCAAACAGATTATGGGGGTGAGTCACATGAAATTTTTTCCAACTGTTATCAACATGTTCTAATGTTCTGTTTCACACTGAGGTTGTGATACCACAAATCTCAGGAATATGGTTGTAAACCATTTGGTGATTTTGATTATTCCTATTTTCTTGCATGAGCACATAATGGCTCTAAATGACAATCAGACCTAGATAGTGCAGCCTAAAGAAGGGATAGTTAGCTCTTTTGTGCCACTGTCTGTTGGCTATGTACGTGTTGCTGAACAGGAATAAATTAATCTCTTCCACAATTCTGGGGACTTCAGCAGAAATACAGAAAAATTGGATTTGTATCTAACAGGTAGTTCAGGGGAATTTTGCTGAAATAAGTTTGCAACAGCTTAAGTGAAGTGAGAGGAGTGGATCATTGGGAGAGAGTTCTTTGAGCAAGCCAAGTACTCTGGTGTTTTGTGTTTTCACAGGTCTTAGAAAGCTCCGTTTCTCAAAAGGAAGTTTTCCTCAGTGCCCTGTACAGCTGTCTAAACAGAGCCATCCTATACTGCCTATCCAGACCACAACAATCGCTGCCTGAACAGTTTAACGTCCTGAACACTCTCAATGTCCTACAGGAGCAGTGGGACATTATTTTTGCAAATTACAACTCAAATAACAATTTTGTCGTCTGCCTAATGTACTGCCTTTGCCAACTGAATTCGGGCAGGTACAGATGTTCATCTCAGCATAACGTTTGTTTACATCTCTGTGCTGTTATCTATGGGAGTGGGTGCAGAGGGGGAGATTTCACAAAACTTAGGCAATATCCATTTTGGGGAATTGCTAGAAGCTGAAATTGAGCTGGATTCAGCTAGACTAAGGACTTTGGATGTAGTATATATACTGTATCCTAGCAAGCATTTAACCCATTGGGCTCAGAGCTCTGGGGGGTTAAAAGCACCTTTCTGCTTTAAATAGGGCAAACCTTCACCTCTGATTTGGTGTCTCTAGAAGTGGCAGAGTAAAGCCATTTGGGGAAAGAGGTTGTTTTCCTCATAGACTTAAATGAAAAACAACATCAGAAATGTTTTGATGTAATTTTTTGTCATTTAATTTGGAGGAGAGGATGGTTACTGATGTGCTCAGTATTCTGGAGGCAATGGATTGTCTTCCAGCAAGAAAGCAGAAGGGATAAACTGTTCTTCAAACAGAAGGCTATTTTTGCCTTGAATACTAGTGAGCAGAAAATTTCCTACCATCTCTCTTGCTCAGAAGCCAGCTAGTATGTGAATTTGTGGATCTAGTAAGCAAGGCACAGTGGATGGTAACAATGCAACACTAAATTCCACTTTTTTTCATTTTGAAAAGGGTGTTTCATTTCAGAGACACCCAGGCAAGCTTGCATGTTTGTCTAAGCAGAACCCTTAAATTTGCACATAGGTTTAATTGCTACTCTTTATTAACCAAAACAGCTGTGTTGTATCTGTTTTATTCATCCAGCATTTCCAGCAGCTTACTCACTTCGGAGTAGTAACTGCAGTTAACAAGCTTGAACTGATTTCAGTGGGGTTGGCTCACAAGCCCATCATTAAAATGAGAATCTGGAAATCTTCCTGGGATGTAGGCTAGAATCACTCCACAAGCATGCAGGTGGCCACTCTCTGAGACATCTGCGTGGGCTAATTTAGGGAAATGGTTTTTCTGATCCAGCAGCTATTGTTGTGTGGGTACATTTAAAAATATATATAAAACTGTGCATGGATCTTGTGAATCTTTCTGTTATGGTTATTGTTACCTGGATCTGAGCTGTAAAGTCCTGGTCATACTGAAGCTGGGAGTTTTGGCATTGGCTTGGATAGGGCTAGAATATCCATACCCACTCTGTTTGCTCTTCTTACAGGTGATGTATCAGAGGTACTCTTGCTAATCTAAGCTGAGGAGTTATTCTGGAAACTTTTTTTGTGAAAAGAAGCAAATATTGCCTTGTGCTTTATTCACTACAATGATGTTTGTTGTTTCAATGAAAACGTTCTGTGCTGCTTAGATGGTCTGAATTGAATCCATTAACACAATATCACATCAGAAATGAGCTGCACTTCCTGAGGTCTTTTCTTGATCGTTCTTATTCCAGTCAGATAATAATTTCCAGGCCAAAACTGTTGAGATGAGGTAAAGATTGATTGTATGTAGCAAGAGCAGAAACATTTTTAAAAAAAATAAATTACAGAAGTGTTGTTAGCCAAAAGCCAAACGTAGCAAATCCAGGGAATCAGAACTGTGGTATTTTAAATAAAATCAGAAATTAAAATGGTAGCTTTGCATACCCAAGAGATTTGGCTCTCCCATGTAGTAATGCGTGTTTACAATTGACAGAACATAGTATCTTACTAGTGGCTATATATAATATATATATATTATCGACAGCACTTCTGTGACCAAGTCCAGATTGTCTGGATGCCTTAACTAAGCCTGTTGCATTTATTGTATGCATTACTGCTGTGCTGAAATTCCTGTTGTCTTTTATCTACTGACTGGTAAATTATCTGACACACACCTCACCCCCAAAGCAGCACTAACTCTTTTTGGCCATGGTGATGCTCTCAGTTGTAATCACATCTACATGATACTAATACCATGGTGCTAAAGATTGTGCTTTTTTTTGTGCTGAATGCTTTATAAACTGAATGAACAATCATTGGTGCAAAGAACTTCGTCTAAGTAAACAGTTCAGTTGTAGGGTATGGCAAGGCAGTGTTTCCCACATAATGGGAGATACCTCAAGTGAAGAAATTCAGAGCAAAGAGATGGCATACAAGATGCTCAGGGGAGGTGCAAGAAAGCTGGATGCAGTCTGGCTACATCAGTACAGCCCTATGTTCCAGCTAATTGAGGTGAATGGTAGATGCAAGTGCACTAAGAAGTGCAGGGATAAGTCATGTACAACAGAGTGATCCATAGGATCTTGGTGACCACTCCTTGACTTTGAAAACCAGACTGGCAGTGGTTTAGTTCCCACTTCCTGTAAATCCTGCAATATCATGTGATTGGCATAAGCCCTTGAGCCTGGGAATACTGATCTACTAAATGAATTGAGTAGGAGTGCATGTATAGAAATACCCTTAGGTTTTTCACTATCCTCAGTTTATTCTAAGTCTGGTTTCCTCACATGTCCTCCCTTTTTTTTTTGTCACAGCTGTTCAGAAGGTTTTGGGGTGGATGCAAAACCAAAGTTGGCTTCGTATCACCAAATTTTCCTTGCACCCAGTGAAGAGGAAAAGGGCAGTCTGCCTACTCCTGATGATGGTAATTTATGGCACATGTTGCATTTGGCTTACAGTGCAGAAAGTGCGTGGCATAAACAGTTATCAGCAGCTTGTGCAATTTCTACTTAATTGCCTCTTTGGTGTATAGGCACTGCAGGCACAGCATAGAGAAAGGAAAGTTATGGTAAAAATCACTTGTGCTTGCATTATACCTTTTTATTCAAAATTCACACCCCACATCCTCAGGAATAATGAATATCAGTTTGGAGATCTCTTCCCTATGTTGTGGCCAGTATCCATGCCCAGATACATACTATTTGTAGCTCTATTTGTTTTTTCAAGGCGTATACAGAGCTTGTGTCTTTGTATTGTACACAGGAAGAAACATTTTGCTCTTTTAAGAGAAACAATGGAAATATTTTGGGCTGGATTCAGTGTGGGGGCTGTCAGCTGAACCCCACAGCAGAGTGATGTTCTCTCTTTTTTTTTTTAATATATTTATTGGCTTGGATACGATGCAACCAAATAAGTCTGATTTGCAGGGAAATACAGCAAAACAGCTCAGCAAGTCCTTGTACAGCATGCTCTTGCTGTGTCAAATTGTTTCACAACTTAGTTACCTTCCCCCCACTGTCTCTAACGATGTTTGGCAACACAAAGGAATGTCCTTTATGTGCTCTGGCATTCTATATATGATAATAAGATCATCAAAATTTTGATGAGATGGTTTTCGAAGGCAGACACCAGTTAGGATCATCTGTCACTCCTACTTGTTTCTTTCAGGGAGTTGCAATATAGTAAAAGAAATGTCCTGCTGTTTTCTGTATTAGATTAACTAGTCTGGCTTAGAATCTATGGAGGCAGTAGACAACACGGAGCAACTCCACTGACTCCAGCAGTTACTCTGGACTAGTGCTATTCCAAATGAGATATTTTTGCTTTATCTGCTGCTTGACTTGTTACACAAAAAATGATTCTTCATTTGTAGTTTCTTTTGTTTCCTAGTCCATCAGGAGATTCTGAGAACAGTAGAAATCACCTGGAAGCAGCTCATTTCTCAGAGGCGGCAGGCTTTGGAGGACACTTACAAGATGGATCTTTCTGTAAAAGGAAATGACAAAGAAAGGGACATGAAGATAACAGAGATCACTCCTTTATGGGAAGAAATTATGACAAAAGCTTGGCAGCACTTGATAGGTCTGTTCTTTTATGGAACACTTGTAGTAAGCAGACATTGCAGTAAATGTAGTGCTTAATGGAAAGCCGCTGATTCCTTGGTTATACCCTTCCTCTGCACATCACCTGTTAGATAAAGCAGATTCTCAGTTTCTCTCATCCAGGATGGTGATCTCTTTCTGTGTCATGCCCCAGCTGTTCTGTAATCACCTGGTAATGTTGTAGGGCTTCTGCCATACTGCAAGAAACAGAAATCTCCTTAGGCAATTGCATATTTGCTTGAAGCAGGGCATCCCAATATGTGCAGTGCTGCAGTGATTCAGAGTTCACATCTGTATAATGAAACTGATCAATGGCACACCTCTGTGAGGCTTTTAAATAAAGACTTGAGAAGTGCGCATTAGTTCAGTGCTTTTCTTATAAACTGAAGGACAATTCAGCTGGAGTGAGGCACTGCCATGTTGTCATGTCTTGTGTAACGGGGATACAAACCCTCTACCTTCCCACAGGCTCAACTTCAAGTTTTACAAGTTTTTATGTCTGTTCTGGCCCACAGCATCTGAAAAGAAGCTTCTCCAGAATAAAGTGGGGCCAGGCCCATCACAGAGCAAGAACAATTCCTGGAGTGAAAGCCTGTCTTCAGCTATCAGGTTGATGCCTGGCCGAAACACAAAGGAAATGACATGTAAATCTCAGGTAACTTCTGCTCTTTGTCTTTTCTGGCTCTGTCACCAGTCTGCCTTTTATATGGCTCTGCAGAGTTTGTCTGGACTTGGGAGTCTTCTGAGTATGTCTGTTGACATGTTCCATTGCAAACTAGACACCTATTGCAGTTAAGGATTCTATTCTAGACTGCTAGAAATAATGACTAAGAAATAGTCGTTGATCTGAAGAACTTTGGCTGGCAGCCTTAACTTATAATGTATTAATGCATACTTTTTGCATGAGGCCTAATTATTGCACTTGAAAGGAAAAACCTAAGCAACCCTTGTGTGTTTGTGCTCACAGGGCTCTGCTTGGGTCAGAACAAGGTGAGGAGATGCTGGCTTTGCTGCTGCTTTTGACTTAAATCAGTTATGTAAACTTTGTCCTTCAGACACTGAATTAGTAGAAAGGATCAGGTTTTACCATAGTACTATCCTTTCATTTTCTACTCAATATGAAGTATTAAAGGCCCAAATTTTAGTTTAGGCTCAAGAGATAAGGAGACAAGTGTTTATATAAACCAAGGATGAGTCTGGAGGGTATGCAGCATTCCTACCACCAGCAATGCAGCTGGACTATCTTTTGCATGTGTAAACTCCTCCTTTGCTGAGAGTGAGGGCCATTTCCATGTTTTTGCTGGGCATATGTTGACAATACAAATAAAAAGCACCGGTTAAGTGTGTTAGGGCTAGAGTAACCAGCTATATGGTAGGGCAGCAGTGCATTGACAGAATATTCAGGGCTTTGGACTGAACTTGTGTTATTGCAGTGCTGATCATATTAAGGTCTGTTTTTTTCTCCTGCTGAGGAGACAGCAAGTCTGTTACAGCATCAGTTTAGGGAATCTTAACCCTCTAGCCCAAGCTGCAGCAGACTGCAACTTTATCTGCAGTGATGACTGGTTCACTTCCAGGTGTATTGATCAGGAGGGCTATGATACCCAAGTAATGTTTCTGGTAGTACCTTACTGAGCTGCAAGTTTTTTCTCAGCATGCCACAGCATCGTTCTCATTCCTTAAAATCACTTTGCTGCTTACAGAGTGAGCAAGTTCTTCCCAGGTACATATGTAGACTGTGATGTCATACTACAAGAGCATCAACTATTTGCCCTGGGGTCTGTTTAATTATTTTTTAAAATTAATTTTGATTATTACAGCTGATTACACCTCAGTGAGCAATGTAATTGATATTTGTAAATGTATCCCAAGGAACATTTTGTACAACATGCTTTTTGCTGTTGAAGGTTAAAGACTCCGTTATTGGTTTTTCCCTAAATATGCCCACATCATTAGTTCCTCCAGTGAAAAGGTTGCCATCTGGAAAAAGCAGCACGGAGACATTATTCAGGCACAAGTGCATGAAATTGGTGTTTCTGCATCTTCTGTCTCTCTTCTGCAAGGAAGCGGCTTGTAATTAAAGGAGCTGGGTTTGGAGGAAACATTACTCATTTGGTGTTATTCCTTATCATGTCAAGGACTGACAGCTCCACAGCTCTGATAAATTGTTCTTCTCAATGAGATACAAAGCTACAATTCCAAATGTTCTTCTCCACTCTCTCTGTCCCCCTTTCTCCCTCCAGTCTATCTTTGAAAGAGTTTGATGCACTTTTCAGAGAAATGAAATCTAAGAGGAAGAAAATTAATTTCTTTGTTCCCCACAGCCCTCTTTCTTCATACACTTCACAAGCAAGGTATAAGGTGGGATTTTCAGTGTCAAAGTTGGGAGCACAAGTTACGTTAAAAATAAATGGTATTTGTGCTTCTAACTTGTTTTTTTGACCTCACTTTGGTAGTCACTTTAAAAAGTCACTCACTTTAAAAAGGGCTGTAATGTGATTTTGTATCATTTGCTGTGTCTCAGGTATCTTCTATATTGACCTGGGAAAAATCTTCAGATACTGGCCTCTGGTCTTCACTACTGATAGTTATGGACCTATGTCCTACAGTGACAGGCACCTGGTTGAAACATTGAGATAAAAGGAAAAGTAGCATAGTGAGAGGCAAAGCCTTTAAATCTTATAGTAAAATAACAATCTTTGCATTTACTGAGAGCTAAGCATGATTGTTCCTAACTGAGCAAAACTATTAGATTTGAGAAAGGTGCAGAAATTCAGCCAGGATTTCAAAGCTTTGCCCAGTAGAAAGAAGAAATGGGTTTATAATAAACAAAGAAGTTGAAGCGGTAGTTGCATTTGCTGCAGATGAAAAACATAACCAAGAAAACCCAAACAAAACACCCCCCTCAAAACTGTCAGCTTTTTCCCTGTTGTCATTTACAAGATAGCAAGAGTGCTTTTGAGACCCAATCCTCAATCTGGAAAAAAACAACAAAATTCAAACTATTCAGTCCAGCAAAGGATCAGGCTCCATATTTCTGCTGTACTTTCACTCAGGATCACCAGCATCAGTGAAGCCAATTCCCTGCTATTTGGTGGTAAATGTCAGAATTAGCAATCAAATACAGCTGTCTTTCCCCCATATTTCTGAATCTACTTTGCTATCTCATGCTCTGGGCTTTGTCTGGAAGGCATGATCATTCAGAAAGGAGAGCGTGATCACATTTCTGGTAGTAGAATGGTGATCATCTGCTCTGGTAATTGCTATTTTGTGCTTTCTTGGAAGTCCGAGTAGCCATGCAGGAGCAAGAGGAGCACTGTACAAAGTCAGATTTTTTAATGCTTACAGGTGACACAGTTGGGTAAATTTGCCAGCAGGAGAGTCTGTAAGGCTGAATACAGTGCCAAAGGTTTCCAAGTCATTGACTTTCCTGTTTCAAAGCAAGCTTCTAGATCTCTTGCTCTTTCTCCTCCTTTCCTCCCCCAGTCCCCCTCCCCTCAGTTTTGCTGTCAGAATCTAGGATATATATTTAATGTTTAGGTTAGCAATGACTGATTGTTTTTGTCATCTTCAGCAAGCTGCAAAAGCAGCAAGGGAGCACTATAGCAATCATATTTCAGTAAATTGTAAATCAGTCAACAGCTTCTACCATGCAGTGTCCTGAAGTTCTTCCTGAGGATGAGCGCCTGAGCAAGACTACAGGCAGCATACTTCTTACTACTGTAAGACACACTGCCTCAGTGCTGTAGATATAGCTGTTATTCTTTGCAAGAAATGCAGAGCCTCCTGAGTTCTACAGCAGGCCTGATCATACCTGTCTTCTCCTGTTTTGGTTCATTAATTACATTCCTTTATGCCAGAGGCCCATATACCTTCAGAGAATGAAATAGAAAAGGTCTTTTTAATCCCAGTCTTCAGAAAGAAGAGGTTAAGAGAGACCTAACTTGTAATTGCAAAACCAGAAACTTTACGGTAGGATTTTGGACAGCAAACACGCTTGTGAGACAGCTATAGATAAAGAGCCAGCATCTGATGTCCTTTGTGCTGGTTTTGTCACTCTGTTGCAAGAGAATTCCTCCTAGTTAAGTGATGGGAGAATGCAGCCTTTGAACCCTAAGGATTTTTGAGCAGTTTGATGGATAACTTGGTTTCTGATCTGCTGCCCTTAGTGTATGCAAGGTCACTGCAGAGCTAGCTGCAAAAAAAGCATTTAATGGTGTAGCTCTACAAATCAGAAAATACTAGATGCCAAGTGTGGCTTGACTGGGAGTGATTCATTTTTCTTTAGTTGGCCTTGTAGTAAGAGCCCATCTCTTGTGCTTACTTTTGTAAGCAACAGGCAGATTGGTAAACCCACAGCAAATCTGTAGAAGATAACTGCATCAGTGTGTCAGCAAGACCCTTCTTTGCCTCTGTGGATAACTTTGTGAAGTCAGGAGCTCCAAGAAAAGACCACTTGGCTGGGACTTAAGTCACTGTCAGACACAGAAACTACTTCAGTTCCTTTTGAAAATTCTTTCTCTTAATTTTTTACAATGTAATATTTTATTTATTTATACTGATCACTAAGCAGTCTTGATGTACCTGCTGAAAAGAAACTGCAAGTTCATTAACTCATTTAAGAAAGTGAGTTGTATATCCTCATCTTATCATTGAGCAAGAAGATGGTGATATGGCCAAGGACCACTTGAATTCTGCATAGTTTCCTAACAACAGATGCCCTTGGTTGAAGTAATAGCAAGTGTCTCTTGGGCAAGCTCCACTGAAAGTTGTCTGTCGAGTCCTGCCTCTATAGTTAGATTCCCAAGAGAAAAAAAGACAGCCTCTGAAATCTCTTCTAGGAGTTAATGTTTCTTTTGAATTCTGAGAAAGACTGAGGCATGTTTCAAACAATATGTTATTTCAAAGTTTTTAGGACTTTCTTTACTTTTAGATGTACAGGAAATTTGTTTTTTTTAGTTTTCTCATCTGTTTATTCACCAGGCTTCTCTTAGGCCAGCACCTAAAAGTGTTGTTACTACAGAAAATTATTTGTTTGTTACACCAAGAACAACAAATTTCACAGACAGCAAAAAATCTTACAGAATTGTTTCACATGTAACACTCATTCTTAAGATAAATATGGCTAGTATACCTAGTATCTCTAGTCATTCACCTGTGGTGGTAATGCATTATATTTTGAGAAGTATTTAAACATAGAATTTTCATTAACATCAGTGGAAGCTTGAACTACAGGCTTAAATTCCTTCTGTGCTGGAAATGTATATCTCTACATCAACACTTACAGGAGGGTTTTTTATGTTTTGTACAGTGCTAGGACTTAACTACCTAGTACAAGTAGTAGCTGCATCACAGATAGAGAATTAGACCTGTTTCAAATTAATATGTACAGATCATACTCACAAATTCTTGAGTGAGATGTCTGTGTGCAGAAGTCTGTGTTTTAGAGGGTAGTTTTAAACAAGGGATTTTAAACAGAAGTGTTTGATTTTGAACTGGAAGGCTGATGATGTATTCCGAGGCTCTTGTCAGGGCATGGAAGACTCAGCCCCAGGACGTAAAATCAGCGTTAGTCAAAATGCTGTATGTCAGTGGGCTTTGACTTCTGTAAGAAAGAAACTATATCTCAAGTTGACAGACATGAATTTACATAGACTTGGCCATTATCATCCAAGATGTCAGTGGCAACACTAGCAGCTGAACCCAGAGCTAGTTAGTGGACCAGTGCCTTCAAATACTAGCTACTTCTTTCCTGCATTGTCATAGCATCTTTCAATAACTGACTGTAAAATCAAAGCTGATGCTGATGAGCCTGGGTTTTCAAACAACAGTAGAGCCACTGCATCAGAGAGTGGTTGTTCAAGGTGTGGAGGAATGCAGGGTACTGAAAAGGAGAGCAGGGTTAAACAGAAAGAACTTGATAATTTGGGATGAAGGAGGAACAAGCTCAATTTAGCAGTTCCTGGTAGGTGAAATGAAGAAGATAGAAATATTTGAAACATAATCACGATTACTACTTAAACAAATATTTTTCTTACCAATCACTCAGTTGATCTTTCACTAGCTTTTCAAGTTAACTGAGTTAAAGCAAACAAACATATAATGATATTTCTTTGAAAAGTGCATCATTTGTGTAACATCTTTATCTTCAGAATAGAAGGATAATTAACATCACTAATTATCTAATTAAGTTCATTAACTATCCACCAACAGTGCACCGTGAAGTTGACATTATGTTCTTCTGTCAACAAATGCTTTGATTTCTTAGGAAGTAATTAAAATGTAAATTAGCATGTCATTAAATGCACAAGGGAAGTTTGGAATCAAATATTCATTTCAAAACTGCTCATAGCACACATTTTTTCTTTACTTCAATGAAATAGGCACTTTACTATTAATGATGTATATTAAAAAATTTCCATTATAGTATTATTGTCTTGTTTAATAACTGGCTCAAAGCTAAATTACAGTATGCTGCAGCAAGCTGGAAAAAGTTTCTTTAACTTTGAACAAAGAAATTTTTATGTCCTCTTAAGCGGGTATCTGACACACTGCTCACTTATCATTTTCAGATTGTTCCCAAGATCATAAAGAAATAATTCAACAGGTCAATAAGTTAGATAAGAACTGCATGAAAACACAAAATGCAGACTATCTGATTTTATGTAATACAAATCACCAAACTTTCTGAAATGCATGGGAATAATTTCCACATTCACTGAAGACAACTGTTTAACAGAGAAGTTGGATGATGTTGAATACAAACCATTAGGCTGACTCAGATCCACAGGCCACTCACTCCACAGTCTGTCCCCAGAAATCCAGTACCGGTTGCTACAGGAAATGGTGTGTGACAGCACAATGCACAGTAGAAAATCTATCCTAGCAAAACTGTTCCTTTCTTGATTTATATCACTTTCATCTTAAAACCTAAAATACAAGAAATAATATCTCTTCCAAAACTTTTTGTTAGTAACTATTCAGAGGGAGTTTTTCTGTGTTTTTAAACTCAGTGGTGTCCTGTGGCAGTGAACACCCTTCATTCAATTATGCATTGTATGAAAAGATGTTTTCTTTTATGTTTCCTGCATATTTTTTTTAAAATAGATTTTTGCTTTCCAAACTAGAGATTGTGTCTTGTTCAGGTTTAAGCTTGGATATAGGATTTCAGCAAGTGGAGTTTAATGTTTAAAGCTGTTGGCATTGAAATCTCATCTTTCAAGAGCTGCTGGTTGCAGAGTTTTATTCTCATGTAACAGAGAGGATGGCAAATGAATTGAATGGTGTCAATGTGGATGAAAGCAACGTTTTATCTCGTTGCAGAGAAACCATAGAAACAAGTGCTAGCCAGTGAAACAGAATTATTTTTTTTCCTGCTGAATATATAGAAAGTAAAATATTTTTTCATATTTCTTGGTTCAAATATGTCCATTTTCTTCCAGAATTTTGATGCAACCTATTATTTATAATAAATTCAAAAAAATTATTTTAATTAAGTTTCTTTATATGGATCATTTGATTCAAAAGCCTGAAGCAGCATTAAACCGAATCAAACTTACGTTTTTGTTTTAAAACTTTGGGTGGAATCAACATTCTCATCCAGTTTCCCAAAAGAAAATAGTTTTTCATTATTCTTTTTTTTTTCTAAGTTCTATATTTGCTCTATTTTTAAAGACAAATAATGCACTTTTTCAATTATGCTATTTGTTATTAGAAATCTTTATAAGGAGAAGAATTATGACCAAATTTGCTTATCAACAAGTTATGAGTTTGTATATGGTGTCTCATCTCATGCAGGGAGCATTATAAAATGCTCATAGGAGTCTGGGTGCCCAGAAAATTAAGTATGAGTTTCCATCAGACAGCAGGGACTGAAAATAGCTAAGAGTGTTAACTGGATGGTGGTATGTGCAAGTAGAGAACAGGAAATCAGGGGAGGTCCTAGAAATCTCTGCAAGATGAACTTAAATGTTTCTCCTAAATGAGGGTATAAATTGCTAACCTGTGCTGAAGTCTGTGACCATTCATTTCTTGCTGTTCTCATCCTTGCTAGCCAAATTAAAGGTAAAGCTTGGTTGTGCCTGTGTTCCATTCATGCTTTCTGCTGCAGAGTATTCTGTAGAGTCCAGGATTGTTCTACAGGCACTAAAAAACTCCAGAAGTAATCTTGTCACCTTTAAATGCATGTCATTTTAGGAAAACTGATAATTTTGGGGGTCAGGGAAGAGATGTTTCTTTGTATTCTGTACTCTGAACTCTAAGCATATGCTAATTTTTACAGAATTCTTACATCAGCTAAAGGATTAGAAGTGCACATTTTTCTTAAATAAAAGCTATGATTCAAATGTAATCAGAAAACGCCAGTGCGTGAGGCTTTCAGATAAATGCATTGAGATACTATGTAATAAAGCCCTAAGTTATATACACCTGTAGGACTTCACAGAAAATCACCATTTTAAATAGAAATAGGAAAATGGTGAGTAAGAACAAGTGAAGGCAGAGACTCCATTGCTATTCCCCATAATGCCGAAGTCTGGCCACCTTTCACTAGAGGTGAAAGCTAATACCTCTGCTGTAACAGGATGGAAACTGAACCCTCAGGAGGTTGACTGAATTATCCCAAAGTCACAGAAGTCATCCTCAGAGATAGGACTAAAGAACAAACATGTCACACCTCCCATTGAGCTTTTTTGCTATTAGGAGACAAGTTATCTGTTCTCCCAGGAATTCATCTCTTGAGTAGTATCATCTGTTGGAGTGTGTGTGTATGCACACATATATACATACATATATATATAGTTGCTATAGAAGTAAAGCTGCTTCTGTGCTGCCTGAGTTTAGCTGATAAATGCAGTGTGGAAGTCTCATCACATGTACACCATACTTTGGTTTTATCCTCTTGAAACTCACCCCCATGTGTGGGTACATTTATGATGCACTGAAATATGGAGGTTTTTCTCATTAAGCTTGCTATTCCCCAACCAACTGGTGATGCCAGGAATCCATCCATGATCTTAGGAGCAGTTGGCACTGTGCATTAGCCTCCTAGCGGGTTGAGGCACGAAGCTTCCATGCAACACTTAACTGCTGGAACTACAGTCTGTTGAAAAGCTAAATGAATTTTGGCAAAGCAACAATAAAATCCACATGGCAATAACAATTTTGTGATTCAAAAGAGCCTGCAAACAACCCTCAGCATGGAGAGTGTATGTGAAGGACTAAGATAAACTGATCTTTAATCTGCTAAGAAAAACATTATCTGCCTTAGCCTGATGCTTGTTACCTGGTGACTAATGAAACAATTTTTCCTCTTATGAAATGAACCTATTCGCTTCCTAGTGCATAGTCAATTACCTGAAAAGTAGTCTTGTCACAAGATGGGTGGCTTATTGTTTGCACAGGGTAGCAGTATACCTGGTCTCTGATTCACCCTGTTAGATTTAGTAGCAATAGTAGACTTGGAGATGTTATGCACTTTGTCCCTGTATCTGAATGCAACAGGGCTGGTGAATTGGAGAATTCACCCAGCTCTAGTAATCTACTATAACATTCAGATTCTTCTCTGTAAAACTGCCATGCTAGCTGTAATCCTATCCTTGGCTTGTGAGGCTGTTGAAGAAGGGATTGATTTATTCTCTGTGATTTAGCAGGAAAGGACCAGAAGCATTGGGCTCTAATTGTTCATGTCAGGAAGGGAAATTATGGTTAGATGTGTGGAAAAAGGAGGAGCATGAGAACTGAAGTGAATACAAGAAGATGGTTTTCACACCTCAGAAAAGTTTAGGCTCAAAACGTAACTGCTGACAATCTGGCTCTGTAGCTATTTATGTCATAGTGGTTCAGGAATTTTCCGTTAAAAAGATTATTGGCTTTAGATGGTGACTGTGAAAATCAGTCACTTTTGTGAGAAAGTGTCTCCTTCCTGACTAAGTCACAGCATCAGTGACAGGAGATCCACTCTGGTTGGGGCATGCAGTCCAGAGGACAGAGCTGGGATATGGAGCTGCCAAGAGGAGCAATGCTGCACCACAGGTGGATGTCATTTAATGTTGTGCTCCAGGGAAATATATACTTAAGTAAAACTGAACAATTTGCTCTTTATAAAATGACATTTCCTTAGTGTTCCATTTCATAAAAAATGCAGCTTTTCTGTTTTATTCCAGATGGGAAGAGTGTATCACATTAGTATCATGTCGTATTTTTCATTCTAATAATGATAATTTTCTGTTTTGCTCTTTATCACCCATAGAGGTTTTAAGCATGTTTAATTGCCATTTTTAAGGTACAAGTGCTGCATATGTATTATCTGTATGTTTGTACCTTAAATGCTTGGATTAAAGGCAAATCTTCCCCCTTCAGTAGCAGACAACCTGTATATAAAAGTTGCGAAGTATATGCCTAAGCTCATCCTGAAACACAGTGATTTATTGAATCATGGTCATCAGATCTGTTTCTGCCATGCACAAACTCTTTGCCACTGTCACATATGCTATTTACATGCAGTTTCTTGTGTCTCTAAGAGCTCCTTACCTCCTGTTATATTCTTCTATGTCCATAGAATACTTTCTAAAAGCCTAGTGATTGCTTGAATAGCTGTAATTAGATCAAAAAACCTTCCATGTAGAATTGTGAAAGCCCAAGTTAGAGAAATATGGTATGTGGACTCTTCCTGTGATGTAAGATCTAGTATCTGGTAAATCAGCTATATTAGAATTCTATCTGGCACTGGGAACATAAGAGTAGAAGTGATTTCCAAATTGGTTCATCAAATTGTTTCCCCCTCCCACTACTGCATGCTGTAACCATATACATCCTCTTTGTGGGCTTATCAGGCTGTTTCAAATTAAATCAGGTTGGGTTTGCCCCATCACTAATCCCCCTTCCTTGCAACCAAGTCATAGTGGCAGGATGTTCCAGAAACTCACTTGGTTTTGTTTCCCCATCTGTAAGCTGAAGACTTTGACCTCTGTCATGAAGACCTCTTGAGTTGTACTGGTGAAAAGTACTATACAAGAGTAGATATTTTTATTATAGCTGTGGTGCTATATGAATGCTCTTACTGTGTGTACTTCTATATTTTTAATATTTCTTTTGCTTGGAAGAGCAAAGTAGTAGGCTAATATCACCAATTCTAGTCCTCACTAACAGATGACTAAAACACATGCTTCAGAACAACTACGTGGGTATTCTTGCTATCATCCATGGGACTATTCACTTGATACAGTGAGGGATCTGGATATTTGGGCTTCCCTTTTGGCCTTTCAAAGTCCAAAAATATTTTGTCTTGAAGTTTATTTTTATTTATTAAGAGTTTTGGCACATACTTTTGTGTGCCTGTGTGTTTTGTAATACAACACATAGCCTTTAATTCCCCAAGAAAACCTCAAAGTGCAGTGCTCCAATGACATAATGTTTCTTTAGGAAAGAACTGTGGCATATGTGGCGTCTGTATCATGCAATATGAGGTTATTATGGCAAGCCTGAATATTTATGGGGTGCAGGAGTACTAAGTGATATATATATATATATATAAAAATAATTAAAAAATCAGACATAAAAAATTCCAGAGCTCAGTAGAGAATTGTTAACTTAGAAGTCGCACCTCAGCCTTTTTTCTTTCTTTTTTTTTTTCTTTTCTTTTCAACTGTTTCTTATTACAAGCGGCCTTTCAATTGCTTTAGTTGAAAGAAATTATAGAAAATCCACTCTGGGTTTTTTTTGGCATGCTAATTTGTCTGTTTGCCAGCATTTTTCTCCTTGCTGGTTTTACCTTTCCCCAATGCTAATCATTTTCTCTCCTATTTGCCTCAGGTCTCCATGCAGCAAGAGGAGAAACAGGCTTTGATTCTGTGGTTCATTTTTTTTTAATAGGGAAATAGCTTGTAAATTCCATCACCTTTTCAAGCTCTAAATATTGGCTGGGGAATCTGAGGCAGCAAAACAACCTGATTCTACTTAGAATGTGATTGTCTAAGGCTGCAAAGTAGAGAAGGCTGTATAAAAAAGACTTAAAGCATGGTATCATACTCAGATTTTTAGGCCAGGATGGGTCAATATGGCCTGTTAGTCTGCTCTTCCCTAGAATGCGAGTCATATTTCTTGCATTTACACCTGCTTTTCAGCGTATGAAACTCAAACCTTATGTTACGCAATATTAACAATTATCAAAGCTGGCATATTGTTTTTGATCAAGATAGATATTACACTGTGGCTCTGTTGTATTTAATCTACTGCATAAGGAGTTGCCATTTTAAAGGATAACTACCTACAATTTTTAATGGAAACTCTTTATTTGTTAGAAACTTGTTTGCACTGGTTGTTCATTAAGCATTACAGTGTAATTGTTCTGACTGAACACTTAATAAGTAATAGCCTGGTCTATATTCTCCATGTTTATTTGATATATTTTTCAGGTTTTGTTTTTGTTTGTTGGTTTGTTTTGCAGGTTGGGTTTTTTTGTTGGTTTTGTTTGTTTGTTTGTTTTTGTTTGTTTTTGTGGTTTTTTTTCCAGTCACAGTGATCTCCAATTTTGTTAACTGTTCATTTCATTTTACAACCAGATGGTTTTCCTGTGGGGATCATCATCAGGGACATGTTCATCTGGTTGAAAATGGCTAGCTATATAGCTCATTTGGAAGCCAAAGTGGTTAGTCTTCAGTTCACCAGACGTGGCTAGCAGAATTTTTCTTTCTTAGGACTCTTCATATGTTTCGAAAGCTAGGAGCTGGGTGAGTGAAGTCAGTAAGAATCTTTGCAATGTGGGCTTTGACCTTAGGGGTCTGATCGGTGACCATGAGTGAAATAACAGACTATGAGCTACTTTGAAACAGCTGCCAGTAAAGCACTGACTCTGCTTGAATAGCCTGTGGGTATCTGAAGTGGTTGTTAATACTTGGAGGAATTGGTTGTCTATTCTGAATGGCTTTTACCCTATGTCCACATAGAGCTGGGATCTCAGCTCTTCTCCTGTACTGGGCCTGGCTCAACAGCACAGAGATGCTGTTGCTTTCTAGGTCAGCCTTTATGGGAGTTTTATATGAATTATGGAATAGTTTTGTGAGGCCGCAACTGTGATTACAGGTTTAATGATGCTTTAAACAAACAAAAATGTAATGACTTCCATCAGTGTAAAACAGGAGCTTCCTGCAGGGAAACACCAATAAATGTGACTTCGCGGCAGGGGTACAGACCTGGCTGGCAGCCAGCAGTAATCGGCACACCACATAGACCTTGTGTGTTAACTTAATTATAGCACAGTGCAAGCAGCAGCTAGATAGTTTGCTGTGAGGAATCACTGCCAGCATGGCACAGAGTCCATGCATTTAAAAGTTACCCATCTGATCCATGGCTTTAGGTAGTGAGAGGCTGGGACTTTCACAGCCAGTTTAGCCTTGTGCTGTGACTCACAGCAATCTCACCTTTGTCAGGGAAGCTCGGGTGAGCATGAGAGCCTTCGAATGGCACTGGGGGCACTTTAACCTCTCCTGTATAATTTCTGATGAGCTTCTGCCTTCTCTGCCACCTCTAATCCTCAGGAACATATTAAAGGAACAGATACTTCTGCTACTCTCTGTAATGCCGTTAATGATCAGCCACTCTGATTCCTTTTTTTTTTTTTTTTTTTTTTTCTTTTCCCACTTCATGGCTTTGGTATACCTTTTGTAAATTCCTGGAAAGGGTAAGCAATCTTATTTTGACTTCAAAATCATGTTCAAGTAAGCCTGCATCCTTCCTACAAATTTGGCTGGCACATGGAATAGATATTTATAGTTTATTTGGATACTGTGATTTTGGAGATTCTCTTTCTTTCAATAGTGATTAGGAGCATCATCCCGAGTCAGGTCCCTATGTGCTGTACCATTAGCTTCAGGGAAAAAAAAGTTGCTCTTTAAGAGAGCTTTTGGGTTGGAAAATTTTAAAGCAAGTATGCCCAGAAGATCAGACATGGCATCATGTAGTTGTAATAGGATAGATAGAATCTTTTTCCAGGAAATACACTGTCAAACAGGAGACTGTTAGTAAGAAGGCTGTGATAATGAATTCTTCCCCGTAGCTACTTGCCAGCAGTCACACAAAAGAGACACTGAGCAAGGAGAGAAATAGATGGAGCAGCTATCTTTGTGTTTGCATAGGAAAGTCTGAGTTACAAGACTGTAGAACAGTCCCCTGAGCATTGGACAACATTTTAAAGCAGAGTCCTGTGCTGGTTCTTCAGTTGCCTTGATGCAATAAGATAAAACAAGCCAGTAGCTTACTCAGCAGCTATTCAGTGCTTCAGCTATACACGCAGCCTTTCCATATGCTTTGTGTCTCTGATCAGGCAAAAAAATGTCATGAGAACAAATACTTTATTTCAAGTCTCTTTGGGACTCAGAATTTCATAGATGGCTAGGAGAAATGGGGGAACAAACTTAGCATTTTCAAAGCTGGAAGCTTGTCTTTGATTAAAGTTTAACAGGGGAATTTCAGGAATTAGTATGATAGTGAAAATCTTGGGTTGTATTTTGTTGTTATTTGCATGATGCTAGTTTCGCACCTGAGGTATTCCACTGAGTTTAATAATGTTTCTGCTGACCTTTTCAAAAGGGAAGCTCAGATAGGAAGCACTGTTTGAAATTCTCCAGTTTGTGTTCTGTATAGGTCTTGGCTATGTGAACCCTGTGACCCCAAAACCTGTGGGTTTTGATGGAGTAGATAAGAAGAGAATGAAACCCATTTAATTTCCCTACTCCCTGAGTTTAAGGATCCCACCACACTGGAGGGTTGTTAGTCTGTGTAACTTTGAGGTTAGTATTTTAGTCTCTGTTTTGTGGTTGGAGACGTAGTGGTTTAGGGCAATTGCATGTCTTGCTGAAGATCACATAACAGTCTGTTTGCAGAGTGGGGAATGCAGCTCATAATCTCTTGACAGCAGTTCATCAGTCTTGTGCTTGCACAGAGACCCTTAGCTTGAGAAGTTTATTCCAATAAAACAGCAGATGAAATGTATGACCGTTAATACAGGTTCACTGTTCTGTGAGTCTAGTGCATTCTGGAAGAAAAGGAAAGGTGGCCAGAAAGTGCTGTCAGACTGCTTTGGAATACATGTATTTCCAGAAAAACCTGAGTAGCACTGGGGTTTAGGGCATGTCTGTGCTGTGTAGTGGAGCAGAGACAGTTATTATTATATATATGTTGCACTAGCACAGCTCTGCAAGTTTCCAGTTCTAGAGGTAGCTCAGATATCTCTGCATCAGAATCCCATTAAATAGTGTGTTTATACTCCAAGTCACTTGTTGCCAGAGGACTTAGGGTCCTAAATCTCAAAAATGTTTTTGGAAGCAGTTAGCTTCCTGTCTGTAAAAAGGGGATATGGACCGTTCCTTTGTTTGCACTTTCTGTTTACGCAACAAGGAGCAGGTGTATTGTTATGGATCCCTACCTCAGTTGAGGTCTCTACAACAGAAGATTGTCTTTTATGCTACTTGCAGTACTAACTAATTCAGCTCCAAAAGGAGGAGCCTTAAATTTTATTTGCTGTTTTCTTTCTCCTCCTGAGTAGTTCCACTAATGACCGTTGTTAAGATCATGAATATGTTTATCTTCCCGGTGTAAGTGTGCAACTTGCTCTCAAATCATTGCCTCATCACTATACTGTCTGGAGAGCCATCAAACTTGCAGACAAAGGTCATATTCCCCAATTATTCTTGTAAAAGACAGAGCAACTAACGCCTGCTTCTGCTTCTCACAGAGTGTACACCTGCAGCACCTTGCTGTAATGTGTACTGATGTTTCTTCTAGGGATTTGTGTCATGTATGGAACAGTACCGAAGAATTGGGCAGGAGCTGTATGCCGCTTTGTACAAGAACCATGTACAGGTAAAGAACAGGAATATTGTGCAACAGCCTTCTGTTGTTGAAAGGATGCTCTTGGACTACCCTGAGAAATCTGGCATTTCAGAAGTGAGATGAGTAGTATGCCCAAAGAAATGCTGAGAGTTAATGAGTCAATACTCTGTTCCTGACGTCACCCCTGAAGTGTGATATAGCATCACTCACCAGATTCTTCACTTTATCTTCAAGAGCCTTTTTTCTTTTGTTTAAATGAATTATTCCACTCCTACAGTGGCAAAAATGAAAGTGAGGACTTTGACCTTTTTTTCTCAGCAGCCAGTAAAACTTTTCAAGAGGTCTCAAGCTCGTAGCCAGTAAAATCTCACAGGTATGTTTTTGTTTCAGGATTGGCCATCAGAGACCAACAAGCTTTTCATTTTTTGAAATTCTCACCTCTTCTCTCCTTTAAATCGATATTTTAGTGTACCCCAACTCCCTGCACACACCTCCTAAGCAGAAATAATTAAATTTATGCCATTCTTGGAGGGAGCACAGTACACTTCTGACTGACACTTTCAGACTGTGTTTTCAGCGAGCATGGTTGTTGCCATTTGACGCAAACATTCACCAGAAAAAAACTGGAGTGAATAAAACCTGTGATGCTGTTCTCCTGACTCACTGCTTTTGAGTTGGAAATCTAATGAAAGCAGCCATTTTCAAGGAGGTTGAAGGTTGCGACATGCTTGTGTTTGTCACTGTATCTTAGTTTGACTAGTTGTATCTCCCACAGCATACTTTCAGTGGTCAGTTGGACCTGTGTTTGCTGGGTCTGCAGTGCTCCCTCTGCAGGGGTCCCATCTGGTAGGTTGGGTAGATCCCTCTGAATCACTGGGGTGGTGCCACTGCTAGGCAGGAGGACGGAAGTGTGCAAAAAGGTGGCACAAAGTGGTTCTGTCCCACAGATGTTGCAGTGTGGTTACAGCAAAGCAGCCAAGGACTGGATTATACTTGAGGAGCAACTTTTCTACAGAAGAGGCCTGTGGAGAGATGCAGCACGATCCTTAGAGCCACGATGGATTCTTGATTGTTATGAAGGGCCTTCGCGAATGAGGAGGAGGATTCAACGTGTGAACACCCGAGTGGCAACTATGCGAATGAAGAGTGAGGTAGAAAGCTTTTGCAGGAGGTGCACAATTTCTGTAGCAGTTGCTGGTGACTTTATACTCACCTCTTTCCTCTGGTTCTCGTCACCTGATTCATCAGCATGCTGTGCCACACATAAAGAACCCACTGAATGGGTCTGGTTTTGAGAGAGTAAGAGGGGCTGCAATGTGTTTAGCAGCAACAGAATGATTTTCCCTCTTTTCTGGTATAAGATCTCCCCAGAAAGATGAGATTATAACCCAACCATACTTCTCTGCTTGTAGTATCTCATGAGTATAGCGCTTCCCAATGTATGCAAGAGAGCCCACTTAGAAGGCTGTACTGTTCTGTTAGTCTTATGCTTGTCAGGGCTGCTAGAACTGGTGGATGATCAAAAGGGGAATTAGACTGGTTTGAACTAAGCATTGAATTGTATATGTGTGTATTTACAACTGTCTACCTCTGTAGTGTCTAAGTGCTATATCCTATCAACCAAAGCTGAAGCACTTTAGTATATCAGGAGGTTCCCATCTCTAGGACATTTTCAGCCTTTATGTGAAGTTTGGATTCTGGTAGTTTTCTGTAGGCTAGGTGGTATGTTTTTTATCCTATAACTGGCCTCATGCAGGGTCGTCTTTGAAAAGACAATAGTCCTTTTGCTTAATTGTTGACATTTGTTCCTACATTATATTGTTCCTTTGGGTCCTTTCAAATGAGTTTATTTGAATTTCCAAGGCATTTATTTGCAATGTAGTTCTAAATCTGTGTTTTTCTCTGCAACAATATTCTGAGTTATGTTTACCTGTCTGCATATTCCACTCTAGTCATACCTAGTCTCTTTTCAGGTTCTCCTAGCAAACAGAAATGAAACAACACCCCCTGCTGAAGTAAATCCAGGTAACCTTTTAGGCCTAAATTACATCATCAAGAGGGTGGACACAAACAGCCAAAGAGAACTGGAGTTAGTGTATGGAGATCCAGGTCAGAATTTCATCTAGTGAAAAAAACTTATTGTCAGTGCTCTGGGCTAAAAAGTCACTGGGAAAAGTCTGGGAAAAGACTGATGCAATTGTTAGAGGTGGTACATAAATTGTCTTCAGAATTTGTTGCTCTCTTGTTGCCACCAGAAAGATCTGAAAGCAAAAAAGCTATCTTGAAATGAAAGCTTTGGGCATTCTTGGGCACCTGGAAAGCTCCTAACTGCTTAAACTCAGAAGGAAAAGTGCAGACTTTCCCCCTGCTTTTAGTAGACACTCCAGTTCTACCTCTGAAATAGTATTTAAAACCAGGTGATAGATGGCTATTACCACTTGGTAATGGGAATTGTAACTTTCTGAGAATGTGGACAAAATAATGGAAAGCGGAAGGAAATCATCAAGAATATTAACATTTCAAACTGGTTTTCAACATTCAAAATAGAACGAGATTTTTCAAAATATGATCATTATGTCAACATTTTTCATTTTCCAAGGCCAAGTTTTCTGTTACGTGAGACAGTAAAAGAAGAGGGGAGGGGGGGATGAAGTATGGTATAGAAGTCAATAGTTTTTCAGAGGGGGTGGAAACATTGAGAAAGAACTATAGTTTGGAAATGTCAACCAAGTCTAAGGCTGTGGATTTCAACCATCTGTATGGCTGCTCCAGGTCAAGCTTCTAGTGTACACTGTTGGAAATAGGCAGTATTGTCGTATTTTTTTTAATGTGATAGGGCCTAGCAAACAAGTGAGAGTGGAGCTCGTTGTTCTAGACTCCAAACAAGATTGAAGTACTACATAGTTTCTGCATGAAAGTGGTTAGTCTACCTCAATAAGAAGGCTGATCATGCCTTCCCTAACTGTGTGAACTGCATGAATTTGCAAAACTTGGGACACAGCAAGATATGAGTGGATTGTCACTCCTTGGGTTCTCTCAAGATCCTGCTCAGTTCATGTCCCCAGAAGACTACCATTTTCAGTTTTTCCTAATTTCCTAATGTACAGTGATTGTAGGAATTTAGTTTGAATTTTGACTGAGTCCAGCTACCTGTATTTAGTTCCCTGAACTAAGCATCTTTCTTTAGCACTCACAGATTTTACTTCTCTCTTGCCTGTTTTTTGCAGATAAATAATGTTATTTCCCAAGGTAGAACAGACTGGGTGAAAGTCTAAATTGCAAATGCTTTTGGTGTTATTCGGCTGCCACTAAAACTGCAATCTCTTTTATACTGATATAGGAGAGCTGATGTTAAATGGAGCAGAAAGGGAGATGGATAAGAAGGGATTGGATTGCAACCAGCTAACATTCTTCCCTGCACTACACGAAAGTTTCCATTCAGAAGACTTCTTGGAACTGTGTGTGGAGAGACAAATTATACTGCAGGAGTTTGCAGAGAGTGAAAAGGTAGGAAAAATGAGCTAGAAAATTTTCTCGGGGGGACGGCATTTTAGAGGGTGAACTGTATTTGGAGGTCTATCTGTTCCTTTCAGTTTGGGGTTCAGGTGGATTCTGGCTACAGTAAACATCATCACTATTTGTTTCCTTAGAGCAGCTAAAATTTTCCAGCCTCTGTATGAACTCCTATATAGACTTATTCTTGAAGAACATTTAACATTAACTCTTTGAAGTAACAGAAAAAAAATTGGGGCATGTGACGAAGGTATTCTTGTACCTGTGAGACAGTATTGTCTGAATTTGCCTAAGACATGGCAAGTTATGAGACTCTGAGTATCCTGTCCTGCTTCCCCACCTTTACTCATGCTCAGAGTAGTGCCTGGATCAAATTTATTTATTACTTCTGGAAAAGTGTGCCAATTTTGTATAGGTTGTTAGTTCAGTGATGTTTAAATCTCTTCCTGATGAATATCAGAAAACGTTTCCTCCTCCCTTTGCATGCCTTTTTCCTCTCTGCTTCCCCATGACTACTGAACAGATTGTTCCCTCTAATGCCATAGACACTTTCCCTGCTTCCTGTTTGATGTTTCCATTGTGTGTCATGTAGTCAAAACAGTGCTGTTCCTTCTTTGCTCTTGTACTGGACTAGATGGCCCTTCTCCCAGGTTTCTTCCCAGCATAAGGAAGAGGCAGGTTCAGGAACACTGAGGGAGGACATGAGCTGTGGAGTAAATAGGGGTGACTCTGTTAGGGGGATGGTAACTTTGGTCTGGTGTTCTCATTTAATCCCTTGGCTCTAAAGCCAGCAACCTGCCCTTTGCTTTCAGCATAGTCCCCACAAAGGTGATTCCAAATCAAATCCTTGATGTTGGATATGCACTGCATATAGCCATTTTCTGCAGGACTATGAGAGATTTTGTCATGAGTAGTAGACCTGGCCTCATTCTCTGATCTTTTGAAGTCTACCTGTTTCTTCCAGTTGCATCATTCCCCCTGTTGGCCCAAGTGTTAGCATCCCATAGTGGAAGCCAAGGGTCAGACTTGGAGTATTTAAACTCAGCCATCAGAGTGCTGTGATAGTTGTACATAGATACAAAAATAATTATTTTATTTTTGTGTCTCAATACCATCACCAAATTTTCTTGATGCTTTGCCAGTGGCCAAGGGTCACATTTGTGCTCTCTAACATGATGGCTTCCTCATGCTATTAGAGCTGTTGGTACACTGTCTGTCTATAATTCATTTCCCTGCCCCTCCTCCTTTTCTCCTCTCCCCCCAAACCTCTCCCCAGGAGAAGGAGACAGGCATGAAAATGTGAGGCATGTTTTCCGTGAGCTGATCTCATTTTGAGCCTTCAGGCTGTTTGTCTCTTCTCCATGTAACTCCACAGGAAGCCGTCAGAAACGCCAGGCATGTTTTTTTCCAGCAGCAGTCACTGTGTTGCTGAGCTGACAGAAGTATTAAAAAAAGCAGTAGGGGGTGACATTAGCTGTCCTGCGCTCACTTAGTGCGCTGCGGTCCTGCCTTGTAAATGGCTGCCTCGTGAGCTGTTTGCACTTTAAGCAGGCAACTGGAACCATCTTACCTACTGCACTGCATAGAAAAGACATTGGGATGCTTTGGCAGATACTAGGTTGATTTCTGGAACACAGGGATAGCCCTTGTCTGGAAAGTGATTGTTGTTTTATAATGTCATCCAGTGCTATTTTTTTGCATTACCATTAAACAGACACCTTTGTACGTATTCAGATATGAGAGATGGCTTTTTGCAGAAGCAGCAGATCAAATGCTATTGACATTGTCTGTTGGTTCAGAGTCTGTTCTTCAGCAAGTTAAATCAGGAGAATATGGGTGCAGATGGGGTATTGTTATGCTAATATCATCAGTCTTTTGTTTTATCTTACTTGAAAAGTAGAGTAGAAAACATTTCTAGGCATTCCTGTGGAAATAATTTTAAGTATTTCAACAAGGTAAGTTTACCACTTGGACTGCAAGAGAAAGGGACTATAAAGGAGAAAGCAAATCAATATAGTTTAAGTATAGGCTAAAGGAAGCTACTGAATGGTTAGTCCCTGAGGGAGGGGAGACTAACTGTATGAGGGAGCAGTCATGCTCTGTGTGTTTGAACAGCACCCAGACCATGCAAAGTCCAGCCTTTAGATATGTCCTTTTTTGTCACTTTTTTTTTTATGCAAAAAACTACCCACAGAGGAATGCATTTCCCAGATTTCAAAGTCAAACACTCTGAATTTAGGAAATGCCAGAAAACAAGAAATTAATGCCAGATCTGTGCAATTACAGCCCTTAATGACATAATCACTTGCTGATTTTACCGTAAGACTATCTATTCTGCTTTACTAGTACATAGAGTGGAAGGTATGTCCATCCAAATCCATACCTTTAAAGTAGTATTTAGTTGTATTGTTCATAAGTCTGTCTCTTCCAGCCAGGATCCTTGTAATACATATAACTGCATGTTCTGTGTTCTGTAGCAAGCAGGAATGCTGTGGATTCCAGTCATCTTCCTTACACAGTGTTAATTTGTTACTAGAATATGTCCATCCTCAGCAGGCTCTATGAAAAGAATAGTATTTAATCCTGTAGTTACATGGTAACATAATGCATTTGCAAAGGTGCTGAATTCAGGCTGACTTTTGAGGGTATGACTTTGCAATCATAATAATGCTTTCTTAAATTTTGTGTGACGTTCCCAAAGCTTGAAAATGGAGGCCTCTATCAGACCTCCCAAGAATAGCAGGCCAATGGCAGGATTGCTGAAAATTACAGGTATCACACTATCATCTGCTGGAGAAAACACCTTTAGAGCCTTTCAGGCCTTTATAATGGCTTCTGCCAAGTGGCAGCTGGAGGGGATAGTAGGAGTATGTTTGATCCTGGATATGGACCTGTCCTGTAGAGGGAGGAGGTTGCAAAGGAAACACAAATCTCCTCCACCGTGTGTCCCAGCCCTTCCTTTGGGAGGGAGAGCGTGTTGTGGTGAGCACATTTTCTTTCCTGATTATTTGAAGTTTAGCCTCAGCTGTTGTGACCCTCTTAGCTGCCCCTGAATTCCTACTGTGTTTGAGCTATCTACCCCATTCTCCTCACCTTTATAGTACAGCCTCCAATTCTCAGGATTCTTGATCTCATCCTATTTCACTTGCCCAGAGAGTCCTAGTCTCTCCTCTACAGTCACCCTACCCTAGATGTAGTGTCATTTCTAGTTATATGAAGCTCCTTGCTGTTCTTTCCCTGTTTCTTTCTATATTCTGCACCAGTTTGCCCTAGTCCTCAACAGCTTTCAGTGATCTGCTAGATGCAGATTGAAAAGCCAAAAACCTTGTATGCAGTGTTGGTGAAATGCAAGATACAGAGGGCCATTGTTGTGTTTTGTCTCTGTGGAGGTATATAAAGAAGTAAGTGGGTGTTCAGAGGAGTTGTAGATGTTTGTGGCTCACCCACACACTCAGAGTCTGGGCACAAGGGATGGAGGGTCAGGGTAGTTGTTTGCAGACTAAAGCAGAATGGTGGGCTGGTAGCTGAGGTATTTTGTTGCTTCACATCCTCCCTTACAGATGGCCCCAGCAGGGGGACCACTTGTGAAAGCTGGGCAAAAGGACTGCTCTTGGTGTGCTTGGGACAAATGTGACTTTGAAGTCAAAGTTGGGAGTTGAGTCACCTTATTGTTTGGAACTGGTGCTGTAGTTACAGTAGTGTAAAGTAGTAGCTATGTGTATATGCCCAAAGCAGCACAAGGTGTTTGGTTTTTCCTGCACACAGGTTGATGTGTGTAATTCACTAGATGAATATATCAGTCTGCAGGTGCAGGTTTACAGATGCTGCTGTCAGGCTTGTCCTCACAGAAGTTACTGAACTGTCATACTCTGGCTGCTTGGTTATACATTTTGCTGAGGCTCTGTTAAGGTTATAATGCGCACAGTGAAGATTATATTTTGCATGTATCTTTAGTATACTGAGACTGTACACATTACAGGCATGGAAGGACAGGTTATCTGTGATGTGGGTGATGTTACACAACATGTGCTACTGCAGAATTTTGCAAGAGAAATGCAAATAGGAACTTGTCCTGAACTAATCTATCAACTTGCCTACCAAAAGCCAGAGCCAACCCTTTAAATAACGCTGGCTTACCAGCAGAGACAGGAAGATTGCATTCCTTATCTGCAACCTGAGTCCCAACTGCGAGATTGCTTCCCTGATCTTTACAAGCCTAAAGTGGTCCTACCAGGTTGTTAATGTGCAGTTAGCATGTAATAGATGAAGAAAATGTTGGAAGGCTTGGGGAATGGTTTTGGTGTAGAAATTGTGACTTTTGGGGAAAAGTAAACCTCTGTTTGCCAGCAAGTCATTCAAGATGGTAAGAAATCCAAGCAGCTGGGGTAATGAATCTGAAGTTAACAAGAGGGCATGGCCTAGCAGAAATCTGGGCACAATGCCTTTCCTTGAAGGAGGGGCTGGAGAGAGCACAGGAGATGCCAAGAACAATAGCAGAAGGGACTAGCATAAATCAGAGGGAGTGGGATCCATGGTTGGGAGAAAAGAGCTGATTAAAGAACAGGCTCAATTGAAAGAGGAAACCGCTATAAAGGTCAGCATCTAGGACCTGCAGAATGGTGCGGCAGCTCTGCATCCACTTGTGGAGCCAATGTTTCTAGGGGCATTGCACATACCTCACAGCTATGAATAGAATAGAATAATTTCAGTTGGAAGGGACCTACAGTGATCATTAAGTCCAACTACCTGACCATTTCAGGGCTGACCAAAAGTTAAAAGCAAGTTATTAAGGACATTGTCCAAATGCCTCTTAAACACTGACAGGCTTAGTGCAGCAACCATCTCTCTAGGAAGTCTGTTCCAGTGTTTGACCACCCTCTCGGTAAAGAAATACTTCCTCATGTCCAGTGTAAGCCTCCCCTGGCACAGCTCTAAACCATTCCCGTGCATCCTATCACTAGATTCCAGGGAGAAGAGATCAGCACCTCCCTCTCCACTTCCCTTCCTCAAGAAGCTGTAGAGAGCAAAATGCAAAACATCAAGGCACGCTGTTTTCATGGGAGCACTGTTACACTTCATCCCAGTGCAAGGCTGCAGCAGTAGAGAACTTTACATATGCAGATGTACAGTGGGAACAAGGGACTAGCTGTTGTGGTCAAAGTAGAAGGCTGGGAAGCCAGGTCCTTGGCACAAGCCCCTTCCCTAGCCCATGTTCCTCCACCCCTACCCCAGCTCATTGAACAACTTTGCTACTAGGTGCAAAGGACAGGGTCTGACTCATGCTGTAAGTGTCACAAAAAACCCAGAGCATCTTTAGCTGGATCTCTGCTCTTCTGGACGTGCTCCTTTACCATACTACTTTGTGCTCCATGGATACATTCTAGTATTCTCTCTTCATATCTGGTTCTGGGGTGGGGGTTTTTTAGTGTTTGCCTTGATGAAAAAAGTCTTTCAATTGCAAGGCTGTAGCTTCTCCTTGGATCTCTGCAGAGCTCCTGACAAACTCCAGGGCCCTGACTGACACCTCAAGCAAGCGCAGCTGATCCCCTAACAGTTGCTTTCCATAGAATGGTGCAGCAGGGAAAGGAGCAGGCAGACTTTGCTGTGGTTAATCCTGAGAGATTCACGGGAGCAGTTCGAAGGGCATGAACTTGAGTGAACTGACCTAAGGGGAAATTTAAGGGCTTATATTAGTTTTTGGCAGCTTTTTCTTTTTGAGAGGAGCCTGGAGTGAGACAGAGATGTCTGGGTGTGCAAGAGGTATAAGCACAATCCTATTAGAACTGTCTTCCAGATGCTATCATCAGCTAAGGGATGCCAGCTTCTCAGGCTGGTGATGGGCCAGGACAGATGGCAGCTTTCATCACAGAAAGCAGGGACAAAGAGCAGTCCCAGTGCCCACAACCACGTACAAGACAAGAGCCTCCTGCCACCATTGCTTTCTCCCAAATATCTGATATTTTTTCCTTGCAGCATTTGAGAAGTTGTTAAAACCTGAGAAGTGCATGCAGAAGAAACACCTTCCACAAGGGGTTTTGCTCCAGTGGAGTAAGGGAGGGAGGGTGAGTGGAGGCTAGCTGCAAAAAAGGAATGTGTCCTCGGTCTTCTAAGGCAAAGTTGTGACAACAAGGCTTTCTTGCTAGTGATTGCAATGGTTTCACTCAAGTCTCAGCAGAAGAAATTTGATCCAATATTTTTAACAGTTCAGATGTGACCAAACTTGAGCCTAGAGCCCCTACCACTAAAGACTAGGTCAAGCAGATTTAGTTTCCTTTGGTCATTGAGCAGCTGGAGAGAATGAAGCAACCTGTCATGTATTCTTAAGTTGTGATTAATGAGACACATGTGTGATGGTTTCAAAGTAAGAGGAGACTTCAACAACAAACAAACTAACAATCATTGCAGGAGAAATGTCTTGTGAGTGGCACAGAGAGGTGGACCTGTGTTGCTCTCACTTACCATGATAACACGTATGTTTCCCTAGCAAAAATTGTGAAGGCAGTGTATTTGATTTCATGCACTCCCAGTAATTCTAAACTCTGTGGCCTTAAATAACATTGGCCCTAGTTTACTGACATGTTATTTGTAGCTGATGCACCCTGGGATTCCTCAATACACAACAGAAAGGGCAGAAATAGTGTATGACTACAGGTTTCATCTCTGTGATTCCTGATACAGTGCTACCTGAATGTGTTGCTTTTATGTGTATTGTGTAAAGTTTTTGTAGCTTTTGCTGAGCAAGTGATCAGAGACAGCTGTGAGTGTTTACAGGGAAACATGAGATGTGACAATGAGGAGGAAGGGGCTTCAGGAAGTCCCTAAGCCACTGGTTGCTGGGAAGGTATATGAAGATCAAGAATCACTCCATACCTAGCACGTTTCTTATGCTCTTTCCATAAGCTTCTATTATTGAGATGCAGGATAGTTGTTTAGATGAACCACTGAACTGACTTGGAGTAGCTATTCTTTTGTCCTTATTCTGTAAACATGCTGTGCTCAGGAGATTGTGTGGCATGGGTAAGTGTGTTCCAGTAACATGGTTTTGTGACTTCAATTTGCTTGCATTGTATTTTTCCCTGGAGGGACCATGCTAACGCTGCTAGAGTCTGCAGGAATAGATGGCTAACCTCTTCCAGTGTTTTTGAAAAACTGTGTAGACTCTTTGCATCTTCAGGCATGTAATTCCTTTGGAAATCTGGGTCTTGAACTCAAGAGCAAATATTCTTTTATGGCTATTTGCTTAATGCAACTGGAACATTTACAAAGAGCTCTTCTGAAAAACAAGAAAAAGAAAAAAAACCATGCCTTTAGCTTTAATTTCCTTGTACATCTGAATGAACAGAGCAATCAAGAGATGCAGGGCTTTGGGCGATACCTTAGAAGGTAATTATTCAATTATTTTATGTCATGTTTGCTTCATTGATTAATGATTCTAGTGGCTGGTGAACTGGATTCTGTTCTATTTTGACAGAAAAGGAAAGGTTTTATTTAATCTGTGATAATTTCAGGCTGCTTTGTGTTTCAATGCAAGACCATAGGTACAAGACTGTCCTGGTGGGGGTTCTGTAGTACACCTCTTTGTCAGATCTTTATTACCCACCCAGAATAAAATGAGCCCTGCTCTCCAAATTGGAACAACTGACTCAGCCCAAGGGCTCTAGTATTCCTAACAGTGCAAATGTGTTTAATTCTGTTGGGGGGTATGACATCAAATTGAAGAAATTGATTTGGCACTGGTGACTGTTACTGGTTGGGTAGTACAGAAGACAGAATGTACTGGGGCTTAGAGTTTAGGGTTTGAGAAAGAGAGGTACACGGTCTCTCCCCTCTCAAGGCCTGCTAATGTGCCGGTCCTGCCTTAGGTGGAGTAACAAAGTGATTATTTGTGCCAGACCGTATTAGTGATCGTGAGCAGGCCCCCTTCACAATCCACGTGCCTCCCAAAACCACACACATGATCTCTGGCACATGGGCAGGGTTTGCTGAGGTGGATTTCTTAGAAGTCTGGATTTCAACTTTGTGTCCATTTAGCTATTTTACACAACTGCCTGATGTTTCAATATTCAGTTACCTTCCTTTTGGGAAGAAGTGATCTTTCTGCTATTTAATTACTTCAGGAAACCCTGTGGTTTGCTAATGTGAGCAGAATTCCCCAGTATTCTCAGTGCAAGCATACATGCCTCTAACCATGTAATGGTACAGACATACGCAGGCAGTCTAGTTCAGAGAGTTCTGTGGTTGGCATATCCCCACAGAGACAGGCATTCCTGTGGGATCGGCAGGAGAGGTGATGGAAAAACGCTAGCTTCCTCTTAAAAATAATTTAGAGGGGAAAGAAAAAGAGATTGAAGGGATTTTAATGAAAAATTACCCACAGAAATCTTTCAGGGTTGGTTTTTTTTTTTAAACCCAGACTGAAAACAACATTCTGTGCCCACTATGTGACTTCAAAATGAAACCCCCTATTTTGCGGGTAAAATAATTGCTTTTCAGTAAAAAAAAAATAAAATTAAATGTAGAAAAAAGATTTTATTTCAATAATTTATGAATTTATTATTTATGTTATGCTGGCATCCAAGACTGAAAGCTTGTGTAGCAGTGTCGGTCTGTTTCAGCTGACCTGAGTTAGCCTATATGTAGTTTGAGATAGAGGCAAGGAAGGCTGTATATTTGATTCCAGAAATTGTGTGGTAAGAAAAAAGGCAAAAAGCAAAGGAGAACCATACCTACTCTACATACGACTGTGTAGAATTTACATGATCCAGTAGAACCGATGCTATTTCTGGTTCATTTTTGCATGCATAAAATATAATACAGGACCCTTGTTCTTATGAAGTTTGGTAGAGGTAAGATCATTGAGATTTTAAAAGAAAAAACAGACTTTGTGATACTTCTCATACTTGTCAATCAGTTCTCTCAAGAACATTGCACTAGATTTCTGAACCAGCAAACTTTGTTATGCAATTGCCTCTCAGATCTAATCCCTCTGTATGCAGCCCTCTGGTCCTTGGAGCTTCAGATGGACTCAGCTTACAAAATTTTACACGAATTTCTGGCTTGTAGGTAGTTCAGGATTGTCTTGTTTTACAGGGGGAGCTCAATAGTGAGCAGTTTTCTTAGTATGTAAGGTGGTGTTAGTGTTTTAAATTTTGGAAGCATTAGTGTTTTGTTGTAGTATGAACATTTGAAGGGATCTTTGCAAATAGAGGGTGCTTCATCTGAGACTGGGCTTATAGGCTGATGCTTAGGTCCTACCTCCTTTCCTGGGAATGTAGGATATACTGGTTCAAAGTTCTGGTCCAAACTGGGCACAGCAGTGGGTTGACCTTGATCCTCCCAGTTGACTGCACTAACCAGTGGACTGCTCTTTTGGAGCTGAGTATATATAGAAGAGAGAATCGACAGATAAGAAAAATTAGGAACTTCATGCCTCTAAACATTAGGGAAATTCTTTACAAAGAATTACTGCTTGATTTAAAATCAGAACTTTAAGTTTCCTGCAGCCCACACAATTTTCCAGATTGTTGGGCTTTTCTGGTCTCTGTATTGGTCTGTTTCCTTTCTGTATCATTGCTCAGCCATTGAAACTGTTCCAGAAAAAAGGCTTTTTCTTCTTTATCAAATCTGGTCAATTCCCAAGAAAATTTTCTATGAACTGGCATATATGACTGAAGAACTACTTTGTTGAAAAATTCCCAGTGCTTCTAAACTGTGGGTTAGAAATTCCTCAATTTTAAGGGCTAAGTTAATTTGCTCAGGAGAAAGAAAAAGAAAGTGAGTCTTAGGATGCCAAGGGAGGTTTTTTAAACTATTCCAGAATGTTTAACTAAATCTTTAAGACAACTAGAATCATAGATTCATATATTTTGATTAGCCTTCTGTATAATATAGGATGGAAAAGTGCCAGTGCAAGGAGTTTTATGTTACTGAGATTTCAATCCATTGTATGCTGATCCAGCTGACCATGGTGAGATAGATACCTAGAATATTAGATCCTTTCCTCGCTCCTTGCTCCCTGGGATCCCTTTGTAGGATTTTTTTCAAGTATATATTTCACTGGGATCTAAATAAAAGTATTTGCCTTTCACTGTATTCTAAATATACATATATTTATTACATGCCACTGTTTTTCTGATTTGGTGCTGTGTAAGTCAATTCCTTCCTCAGGGCTTCAACCCCCTGCCTGTGTAGTAAGTACTGCTGTCTAACAAAGTTTTGCAGTGATAACTCCTGTAACATTTGCAAGCTCTTCATTTTCTGTAGTGATGTTGCTAAACATAGCCACAGATAGATGAGGAAGTAACAGATTTACCGGGGGAAAAGAGCGTAAGACCCTCCACTACTAGTACCACAGAGGCAGGCACTATCAGTCATATGGTGATTTTGTGGCTGCATCCCTATAGACCTGCTGATCAAGATGGCAGCTGTTTTGGTACAAATATATGTCATTCTGAATCATTTGGTCTTGCTTCCTGCTGTCCCTGTCTCCCGTGTTACCCACTCCTGGTTCTATTATGCTTGCTTCCATACTAGGTCACATTCAAGTGCTCTGTGGCAGTTGTGCAGGGGCATACGGCATTGGAAGGAGTGCTGCTTTTTGGCAAGGAGCACTTTTACATTTGTGAGTGCTTTGTGTTATCTCCTCTAGAAGAAGTCTACTGTACACGTCACTGCTTGTCCAGGTGAGTCATTCTTTCCTCCCAAAGATCTGCTTGGTTAACTTCAGTATTGACACATGAATACTTAGAACTTGCACAGACTTTGAGGGAATTTCAAGAAGGATATTAGCACAGCAAGAAGTTTCCCATTCTTTCTATCTATTCATGGAATTGTTTAACATAACTAACACAGGTGCTTGTTCAGAGGCTTTGGAGGTGCAACAAGAACTCCCAGCTCCAACAGATGGCGATGGTGGGCAGTCTAACACGTTGTTTTTCAATTCTTTTAAAGTGTTGTTAATGTTTCTTTCTGATTGGCTCCCATCTTTTATTCATATGGAACAGTCATTACAAGAGCCTTGAGCTTCATTGTCTCGTAAGCTTTTTGTTTCTTTCTCCAAGACAGAATCGTAATTAATATTTGGCACACTGCTATCATCTTTGACTCATGATTTATTGAGACTGATCAATATTGAAAATGAGCCTGTTAGACTTAGCTCTTTGCGCATACTGTGTGCTCACGTGCAAAGCCCAGTGGGACAGTGAGTAACTCAGTGGTTTTACTCCCTGACTGTCTGCTCCGCATCCGATTCTTACTAAGTCCAATATCAGTCAATCTGATCAGGTGACTTAAGGATCGATTGGACTGGGTCCAATAAAAGCTTAGGTTGTTTTTCTAAGGGATTTGCTATGGACTAGGCTGTAGATAGCAATTGCAGTACATGTACATGACTAAAGTAATAACGAATTAATTGCTTAATTATTAGTTCCAATTAATTGCTGTTTATAATAGCTGTGTGTCCATATGATGCTTGCCCTTGCCCCAGGCTTTCAGGTTCTCCCACCCAGCTCCTTCCCTTGCTGCTTCTCACACTTTAGTGTGTGCAAAACTTTGCTGTCTGCCTGTTTGCATGCACTAAAATAATTCCAAACCTACCCTTAGCCTCCACAGGCTATTTAATTTATTTTGGGAACTAGTACAAAATCTGCCTTCACTATTTAGCTTTGTTTTCAATTCATGTATGCCCCAGTTGATCTTGCTATCTCATAGTATTTTTATTCTTCTTTAGGGAGGACTTGGATGTTCGTGATGGCTCTCCTGATCTTTTTTGTTTCAAGTTAATTTTTCTTCCTTTATATTTTTCTCTTCCAGCATCAGTGATCCATTTATTTTCAACTTATGTCATAAAGATCATGCTGTGGGAGACCAGATGTGTTCCCGTTATTTGTATCATGATATAAAAGAGATTCACCTGATGCGCTTTCTTCTGCAGGTAGGAGCTAACATGCTCAGTCATTTGAGAAAAAGCTGCAACAGTAGTGATGACATGTGACTGAAAACTACTTCCACAATTTTTACTAAGACTGCTGAGATTTACTTGAGTCCCAAAATGCCTTTGCTCCCATCATTGCTTCATTAGCCTTTGGAATACAAATTCCTTCCTATATTCACCAGGGTGTTTAAGCACCCTCACTGGAGTGGTTGGCTTATTAGTTGTTAGGCTAACAATGTTCTTCACAGTTTATCTCAATGTTTTTGAAAATAAGACTTGAAGTCAATATCCTGTGTTTTGATGGAAGCTCTCAGTAAGTGTCTGACTTTCAGTAATACTCAGCTCCCACCGACTTCAGTAGTTTTGGACACCAGTGGATTATGGGTATGTGTAACATTCTTACCCTGGGCCTCTTGCAATAACTTCCAAGTTGTGCATGTGAGTCAATAAATGAATCAAAAGTCAGAGCAGAGGATTTGAATCCTCTGTGCCTTTAGCTGTGCTACCCAGAAGCTACTCAACACCAGTTGCCTGGTACCCTTTTAGTTTTGTCTGGTTTAGGTGGGCCTGTGATGAGAATCACAGAAGAGTTGTAGCTAGAGCTCCTTGCAGCCCCAGAGCCTGTGCTTGCTCTAGAGGGTTTTGGTACAGTCTAAAGAGTAATTCACAGATTTTGTCTGTCAAAAATATGGCATTTTGAAGCAGCTACGACTGGTTAACTGTTATTTTGAATCCATTTTTGGAAGGTTGAGATTCAAAAGAGAATTAAGAAGACGTTCAGAAAATTCAAAGGTTGGAGAAAATGGGGCTGATAATTGTCTTATGTCATGTAGTACGGCAGTCATCCATGACTCAGGCCTGTTTTATATTATATTTAATTATGTATGCAAAATGGACAATTTTATTAGGTGAGACGCTTCAAGATATAGGATATCTCAGTGGTTAGGTCACTCTTCAAGCATGTATAGGAACGTTAAGTCTTGTTCTTAGTAACTGTATGAAGCTTATTTTCTTAATATCACTGGTGAGCAACCTGAACAACAGAACTGTCACCTCTCCTGTTTTGTGAATAGCATCAAAGTTGCCAGTGGAATCTTGCTGCCTTCTCATATATTCAAATGTCTGTGTATGCATGGATTTTTTTAAACATGTGAAATGGAAATGTTTTGTGTGACCCAAAGTGAAAAATGGAGATGAGTAAAACCAGTCTTTCTTTGAGTGGGCTTGGGGCAAAGGCAGGGCTTGTTGGTTTGAGGGTGTTTTGTGGTTTCTTGGTTGAGGGGGCAGTTTGGTGTTTTTGTTTTGTTTTGATTTGTTTCAATTAACAAACTGAAAACTCAGGTATCTGTATCAGGCTCTCAAGTTCTTGCACTAGGACTCCATGTCATAAACTGCTTTGAAAAAAATATTGCAGAAAAAGGAGAAAACTGATTCCTTGCACTTTCCCTGCAGGACAGGTAGATCAGCTGTTTGGGCAGCTACTGTGCCTCAGAAAGCTATCTCCTGTTCATGCACATAGCCCAGCTCAGAGCAAAGCACTGTGAAACCACACAGCCCAATTCTGTAATTATGATACTTGAGCAGACTTGGTTTGGGAAGCTGAGCTTCAGAGCAAACACTGCAAGCTGTTTATTGTCATAGTTGCTCTCATATTACCTTTCTGATTATACTTTATTTGTGAATCATGTATGGGGCAGTTGCCATTGAGATGTTTTTCTAGGTTTGTATTGCACCTGCCATGTTTGGATTGAAACTCATCTCTGGGGTCCCCAGACACTACGTCATTTGTAGTTTTACTTGACTGACTTTGGGGAAAAAAGGGCCACTCAATGAGTAAATAATAGGATTATATGCAAATGTCTAACACAAAAATTGTGTGGAGACCTTGCAGAAAAAAGGGGGTGAAGTTTTCAACTTTGATTGTTTAAAGCTTCAGTGAGAAGTGTCATAAACTCCCCTTCCTCCTCTGCTGCTTCTTGTCAGGAGAAATTATTTTGGCATTTCTGTTGACCTCACTATTCATTTAGAAAGCAGTATGGTTGCTTTCTAAAAGAAACTCTTATTTAGCATCCCCTCTTCATGTTATCTTTCTCACCTGATCAGAAGTGAATACTACTAATGTCTTGTTAATCACACTGAGATTTCAAGATAAAAATGCTTCAGAAGCAGCAGAAGGAGGTGAGTGATGGAACCAATATCTGGGGTTTGGGTTTGCTTCAGAGAAGCATTTGAACTCCTAGTCAACCCAGCAGGACCATTCCTACAGTTGGAGAAATTGGGAATATTAGGCATATTTTGCTGTAGTTCTTCACACTTGATATAAAGTCAAGGCCTGTTTTTTTTAAAGCCCTGAAGAATTGGACAGGCCATGATGGACTCTTTGCAGCACTAGGCTTTGCTCTGCAGCTCTTCACACTGTAAATGGTTTCTCTTTCCAGGAGATTGCCTTGGAAATATGCTTCAAAAATGGTTACTCCAGATTTCTTGTCTTCCATGACAGCGACAGAAATAAGATATTTAAGAGGTAATCACTACTTCATAATAACATGTGAACACACAGGTGACACTCCTGGTCTATTGCCCCTATTTATCCTGGTTTCAGATGTCTGTCTTGTGCTGCCCCAGGGGCTTTTTCTTCAATTGCAGGCCCTTGGTCTTTACTGGGTTACACTTAAGCAAAGCTATGAAATTTTCCTTTTGCTGACCTGTGAATTCTTCAGAGCATTATATATTGATTTATCAAGGGAGCTAGTGCATGCGTTCTAGCACCCAGTGGTGTGTTGTATGTCCCTGCATCCCAGGAAATTGCATTTGTAGCTGTGCTGCTTCCTCTCACTGAGATGACAGCCACCTCCATCTCGCCTCACAGTAATGCGTGAAAGAAGGTTTCTTCCTGCCTTCTTCCAACACAGGAAGTGTCATTAGATTCTTAAGGAATAAAACTTTTTTGTCTCTCTGACTCTGACTTTATCTTTGGTGTAGAGTTAACTTTTAACAATGGAATTTTTGTTTAAAAAAAGATTTCTCCTTAAGTGCTTGTCTTGTTTGATGGAACTTGAATGTAAGACTATGAGGTGATTAATTTGCACTTTGTTTTCTTGCATTTTTTTTTTCCTATGGCAGTTCTGGCCGTTATATCAGGTTTAATTTCACTGTACTTTATGCAGAAAAAATACTTCAATACATAGTAGTTCCTGTGGCAAATTCTGCAGCCTGGACTGAGGACTGGTACTGTTAATTTCTAAACAATCATAGCAGTTCCTTCTGCTCCTGAAATCTCTGAACAGTTTCTAACGGGGTATTGCTTAAAAAGTCAATGCAGATTTATCTGTTTGTTCTTTTTAAACTGGCTACATAATGTGGCTACTTAAAATCACTGGGTTCTGCCCCAGAGCCTGCTGCTTTGTTTAGCCCTTATCTTTGCTGTGTCTCAGCTCTGACAAATATCTCTTTGGGGGAATCTTGTGGAGGCAGTTCAATATAAGGTTTTGATCCTCAGCTGCCTGTATTGCCCCTCAGCTGAAGGTCACCAAACCTACATATTTCAAATTTAGTATGTATGACACCATAAACCCCCAGTGAAAGTAAACAGGAATGGCTGAGGCATGGGTTGGTATTCCTTTCTGCTGTTTTTCCTAGGTAAATGTCTGAGCAGGTTCTCATTCTTTGGCTTTAACTAATAGCACTTTAAACCACCTGATCCTAAGTCCATAGCCCTATATATCAATTCAAGGTCCTGTTTGGGAAAGAAACTGCTTTTATCCAACCCATAGACAACTCCTTAATATTAAATGTATGCTTTTGCTGTGTTGTCTTGCAGCTTTGTCCTAGGTTAGAGTCTCAGTGAAATGCTGTGGCATCCTTAAGGAAAAAAGTTGCTGTCAGAACATGATATAGGTTATATACATATGTAAAGTATACAGATAACCATTTAAATATAACGTGACCTTTCATATCTCCTATAGATTTTGCTCTTTCCAACCTGCTTTGAAGTCAAAGGGGATAACAGAAGAGTCTTTGAATATAAGGTAAAACATAGGAAACATTGGATAACTATAGATAAGTGCAATTGTGTGAATAAGTTGCACCTTAAAAAAGCATCTAGAAACTTATGTATTTGTGCCCCCTGTTTTAAAGATTCAAAGGTGCCCCCAGAACTCTGAAAAGCATTCTAGTGTACAGCATCCACAGTATGAAGACATGAAGAACATGTTGAGTAGCTGACTGTGCATAGTTGATTAATAATTATTACCTCCTTAATATGACTTTATTGGTAAACTCTACACAGATGGTTAGTGTGGGAAAGAGACAGTCAGTGAGGTGAGGTTAGAACTAATCCATAATGCTTCTGCATAATGTCCTCTTTATTGTGTGGTTAGGGCAGACAACAATAGATGTTCACATGGATGTTTTGGCATGCTATAGTAACTGTGTCAGATTTACCACTGCAGGGAAAAAAGTTTTCTTCTAGTGGGAGGTGATTGAGAGCATGCTCCATGCTGACCTTGAGTTACTTGCACACCTGTAACTCTCCTCAATTTAGATATCTGAGGAACACAAGCCTGAATGCCTAACTGGTGTCCTCTGAAATGATTACCTGGAGGCTGGAATACTGCTTAGACCTGAGGGGCAGATTACCCCTAGGAGTTATTGTGGCCTGTGTCAGCTGTACTACTCTTCTTAAGTTTTACTCTACCTGTTGTAGATCATTACCTATCTTGTAAATGAACATTTTCACCCCTGAGTACCAGCCATCAGCTTGCAAAAAGTATCAGTGCAGTATGCAGCCAGCTCTGGCTAGAGCCTAACCTATGCCAGAGGTGATGGTTGAGTCTATGGAGCATGATGCATGTTCTGCATGGAGTAACCAATAACTGACCCCAGGGTTTCCTTTCCCAGTGCTTGCTGGGCGCTCAACAGGTGGGAATGTCTTGAGATAAGATGCACTGTGGCTGCAGAAACTTTGGGCTTTAGCTGGGCATGTGATTATCATGAGACAAACTTGACTCTTGTTTGGTCTCAGAGATTGAAGCAGGGAGTATGTCTAGGTCTAAAGTAGTCTGTCCTGAATCCCATAAGGCTCTGCCTTCAGTTTTACTCTATTGGCTGAGAGAGGACCCTGTGCACCTTACTCACTCTCAGCATGTAAGGGGCCTTTGGCATAGCTTTGGCTGGGCCATGTTAGACCATGAGCTGAATTAAAATAAACACGAGATAGTGCTACTGCCTAAGTAATGATCCCAGAAAAGTTGTGCTTAAGTGGAAGGTTAGAGAAAATGACGCCAGTGGGCATGATTCCCTTTACCAAGCTCCAGTCTGGGAACCAAAGGACTGAGGACTTGATGATTTTACTTTTCTCTCATTTAAATTCTAGAGCCACTTCTGAGTTGGAAAAATTCAAGAGCAGCACAAGGGGCTCCTTCCCCATCTAGGGGGCAATAGCCATCTTCCACAGCATCCCAGCTTTTCCTGCCCTACCTGAGACAGGGAGGAAGTCCAGACTGAGCTCTTTGCCCAGACACACTATTAATAATTGCACAGCTGAAGCATGGAAAGAAGAAATTACTAGTTTGATGTATCCTATGACATTGAGGTAGTAGCATTTCTGTGAAACCCCATATCAGTTTTTCCACCTAGCCCATAGGAATAATACCCAGGAGTTCTGACTCCCAGGCTCTACTGTAGCCATTTAAGAAATTATAATGGGCTGTTACTGGACAACTGAGTACTTTGCCCCTGGCACTTTATTCTTCATTTAAATATACTTAAATGTTTGCCGTCACCATATGTTACTACGGCCACAGCCAGCATCTCTTCTTGCGTCATGCTTGACTGCTTTTATAATCTGCTTATTGGTTGTACCTGTATATTGCTGTTTGCAGGCTGCCAGCACTCTCTGCCCTAGGGATGTGATTTGAGCAAGTGAATGTGTGTGCTCAGGTGCACGTGTACATGTGCATATGTGAACAGAAAGCTAGAAGTACTGTGGGGACACCACACCTGATTTAATCAGTTCACCAGCTGACTCTTGGATCATGGAAGAGGGTGACTCTTTTCTTTTCACTGCTTAAGTGATGTGCCCAGAATCCTTAAAAAGAGCAATCTTTTCCCTACCCCTTCTCTATTCTGTGCCTTCCTTGGAGGGAGACTCAGAGTAGACAAAACACAATGAATATAGGTGGTGGTGGCTGATTGTGTCGTTCAAGTTAGAGATCACAGCGCCCAGGTATAGCACTCAAAATCCCAGAGAACTTCCTTATGCAAAGTCTGGCCACTTGATGGCAAATGGGATGACTGGTTGTTTAGCTCTAAGCATTGTGTTTGCACTGCTTAGTTACTCCTGAGCATAATATTTGTGTTGTCTGCCTCTGCTGAATTGGAACAGGCTCATGGTTCCTACACTGACAGTGCCTATCTGAGATTCTCTGAGGGGTTGGTGGCAGCCACCAGCAGCAGAAGTTTCCCAGGTCTGTTCCTTTTCCTCCAAATGGTATTTACTGAGACTAGTTTAACTGTGTCTCACCCTATGAAAATGAACAGAACTAATGTTTGGAGCTCAGTGGTGGGAGTGGAGTTACTAGAAAAAACTATCTTTTTGAAGATTCTTTTGTTGGACACGTGCACACACAAAAGACCAAAAAACCCCCAAACAAGCCCAAACGTGGAGAACATGTTGTAGGAACAGGTCCGGATGGAAATAGTCCTTCCTTTCCCGAGTATACGTCTGTTTTAGTTGTTTTAGATTCCATTTTAGAGACCACACAGGTCTGCTGCTTCTAAAACTGAGTAGATCTTTAAAGGAAGAGAACTGCAGAAAAAGGGAGGAGGAAGGAAGTCAGCTTTTTATTAGCTTGGACTGGACTTCATGGGACATGGTCTGTGGAGTGCCTTGGTATATTTCAGGGGTGTTTGCCTCTTAATCTCCATTCTTCTTGATTATCCTTTGCAGTGGAATTGGGTGTAAGGAGTAAAGGGAAACTTGGCTTCTTTGAGGGGCTACGTGTCACATTCTTTAGCTTGTTCAGCTTGTCCCTCTCATCCTGACACATCTTCAGGCAGGAAGAGCACAGGTCTTTATCTTGTACTAAGTAAAGCATTTCTGTGCGTTTAACAGAGTCAGCATGCTCTTCTTGTTCTGTTGTATCTGGGAAAGGGTTTCTTTTTGCATTCAGTTTCTTGAGCTTGGGGAGCTTTTTCACACTGTTTGGGATGGTGGTCAAGGCGTTGTCAAAGAGACCTATCTCATTAAGTTCCTTCAGGGCCCCAAGACTGGTGGGAATACTGTCAAGACAGTTCAAGCCAAGGTTAAGAATACGCAGGTTGCTGAGAAGGTTCAACTCTTCTGGCAGATTTTTGGTGGTCAGCTTGTTGTTACATATATTCAGGTAGAAGAGGTTCTGAAGTGTACCTATTGCCTTGGGCAGCTCCTCAAGCTGATTACTATGCAGGTCCAGCCAGCGCAGTTTCTGGAACTTCTCGATGCTGCTTGGAATCTTTTTTAACATGTTTCTGCTCAGATCAAGTTCATCCACATCAGCCAGTTTCAGAATGCAGTTGGGGAAGGTGGTGATACCCATCTTGCTTAAGTCAAGACGGCGCCCTCCATCAAAAGATATCCGGATGGAATTTTTGGCAATTTTCAAGGTGATCTTTTTCCCTTTTTGACCTTTTGCTTTCCCCTTGGCCATCTCTCCACTGAGAGGCAGACAGACACACCAGACTCTGTAGATAAAGGTGGAAACTCCAGTAAAGCCTTTGAAAGCAGTGGCTGTTACTCCCTAAATAAAAACAAAAGAATCACATAGTTACAAATTAACATGTGACTGCTGGACTGTTCAGAAGTCTTCTTTTTTTTTTTAAGGTCAGGAATTTTCAACCCTGAAGCTGCAACTCTGAAAGTTCTTCCTGAAAGTATTTTGAGTAGATGAAATTCTGATAATTTACAATATTACTTTATTGCATTGTAACACCTATATTGCATTACAGGGTGAAATTACAAATGGGAGAAATTTTCTGTCTTTCATCCTTAGATACTGATTTGAGCTCAGCATGTAATGAAACTGAGTGAAATGTGTAATTACCTATCAGCTGTTTGGGGACCTAAGAAAAATGTATTGTGGGTCTCAATCCAGTCCTTAGGGACTGAACTAAAAGAAGCTATCCAAAATTGCACATACTCTGCCAGACCAACAGGTTGCCTTCTTTACAGGCCTGGCATCTGTTGAAAGGTTGGTTAAACATCCTGTTTAATGGACCTGAGATTTGGGCTGTGGACACTGCTGAAAGATTAAATATTTAAAGCGAATGATTAAGAGTCTTGTTTTAACCAGGACCTCAGGAACATAGTGGGCTCCCAGATTTGCCAGGACTGCTTGCAGTTCATAGATCACCTGCAGTGCAGACTGCAACAGGGGGTCTGTGTCAGTGCTGCTTAATGACATGTTAAACCAGGCCTTGCTAAGTGCCTCCTGTGCTTTCAAGGACAGACTCTGGATACTCTAACCTTGTCTTTCCATTTGTGCTGCAGGATAGATGGGCTCCCACTGCAGAGGTGTCCCACCCTCAAAAAATGCATGTAGGTGCTCTGGTCAGACTTTTGACTCATACTGATGATCAGCGTGTACTATGTGCTTTGTTGAATTGAGGCCTGTATGAGTAGTAGTCCACTGTAGTCTCAGGTTTGGTGAACTATCACTCTAATCGAAGGTCATCAAATACAGCTGCTAATTATGGCTAGTGACAAAGGAAATAATAGACTGATTCCCTGGAAATGGATGACAACGTCCTCTCAACCAGAGTGCAGAGAGGAGCATGGGTTACAGCTGGCTAATCTCAGGATGGTCCGGGTGCTCTGGCATTTAATTGTGAAGAGTCAAATTGCAGCTTTGATGAATGATTGTTTGGGACAAAATATGGATTTGTCTACAATACATTTCCCTATTAGAAAGGCTTCATTACAAACCCTTCAGGCTTTTTGGCTACTCATTAATCATGTGCAAATACATGAAGGGGAAGCTCAGGCTACAACTAAGGCATTTCAGCTCCTTTTCAATTACATGCCATAGCCAAAAATAATGCAAAAGCAAGGGGGATCTCTGCCAGTTACCACCCACCCTCCCAAGAGCTCCATAATGAGGCAGATGCTTCAAAAAATACTGGAAGCATCACAGTGGGGTCAGTCTTGCCCTGAGGGTATGTTCCAAAATTGGATCTTTGTTATTTTATATAAAAATATTTAAACACAGTTAAATCTTTCTGTGCCTGTCACTCCCACATTTCTGTCTCTCACCAGTACTTACAGGGCCATATTACTATTATATCTGAAGGCCTCTCACTCTTTGTTGTATTTAACCTGACAGTGCCCCAGGGACAATATCAATGCTATTCTTTCCATAGTGCAGACTGGTAAGTGAAGCAAAGTACTCTACAGTGGAAAATTAAGCACTTTCTTCACCTTTGTTGAAGTTAGCTTAAATAATTTGCCCAGGAGTGGGTAGGAAATTCTGGAGATAAAAATGACAGGTTTTTTTAAATCACAATTCACTCATTTTAAGGATTTGATGCAATATTCTTGTTGGCAATTCTGTGAAGATAAAGTTCAACTGCATGGGAAATGCCAGAGCCCTACTGCTGGTACAGGACACCCTGAATCTGTTACCAGTACACCGAGCATCACTACCATGCTTCAGAAAAAGATCTGCAGGGCAGCTTCCTTACACTTTGGCAGAATGGAAAGAGACTTTCTGCTTCCTGTAATTGGTGTGAACCTGGTGACTTTTGGGTCCAACTTTATCTCTGAATTTTGTGATGAGTTGTCCAAAACATTCAGCACGTTTTGATCAGTGAAGATTTTCAGCCAAGTATGCCTTTAAAAAAATGAAAGGGAGCCTCAAGGAAAATTTTTTTCTGAATTAAAAATGGTAATTTCTTTTAAAATTATTTTTGAAACGTCTGTAAAACTCTCAGAAAGAAAATATTTTTTTTCAGTTCCTAGTAATTTTTTTCTATTACTTTTCATTTAAGCTCCAAGGGGGAAACACTGATCCAAAACAGGTTCCTTCCTTAAAAATACCAGATTGCCAAAAAATCAGCCTGTTCTGCAGCTGTCTGTTAATGCTGGCTCCCAGTGCTGGTGTCCCTCTGTGCTGTGCGTGCCTGGGAGCACTAGAGGGAGCCTGGTGTACAAGGTTGAGTGCTGGAGGCTTGTTAGGAACAGCACCGTTCAACCTTTTGGGTTTGAGTACCTCTCTGTCAATAACCCTTGCCAACTTGTTACAAAGTTTGAACCTGGACTTTCAGACCAAACAAACAGATCACTTTAATTTTCCTGAAGACAGATCTCTTTGCATGTTGCACTGGATAATGCCCAGACTTCAAAGAGATTTTTAACTGCCTCCTTTAGTCAAATTTTTTTAAATCCTGCTGTGGACCTCTAAGATGCACTGATCAGGAAAACATGAGTCCCTAGGGAGTGCTCATCCTTTCCAAGTGCTATTTCCTTTGTGTTAAAAGTTGCAGCCATGTTTCAAACTTACAAAAAGGTGATTTGCAATCCCAAAGATAGGGGTTTGCACTAGAGGTCTGCAGAAACACCGAGCGCCAGACAACTTGAAGGGAACGAATAGCTCTCTTCTCTCCACATGCTTGTAAACTAATTATCAGTGTTTCACAGGGCTGTAGCTGGAGATAATGGAACTTACTTAGCCGTGTCTCATTTTCTTTAGCTCTGCATAAGAGGGCTCCAGTTCTGTAGCCACTGATATTAAAAATTCAGGAATTGCAGGAGCCCTCCTTGCTGTTTGACCTCATGCTCACAGTGCATCTCCTGGGATAGCAGAGGGAGAGTTACATGTGTTGCACTACTACCTGAGAAACGATGATGACAAGAGGGAACTCCCTTTACTCATTTTCTTGAAACCCTCACCACACTGCCAGGTTCACCCTCTGAGTTGCTGGCAATCCTTTGCCCAGGGGTGGGGGTGCTGCTTTTCTGTGTGTATAAGGTCTTGCTAAAGAGTATCTTAACTAGAAAACTCTTTCCCTTTTTATCCACACTTGGTAAAATCTTTTATCTGGATTGGGCTTTTGAAAGCCCAGGGCTAGCCCCAGAGCTTTAAGAGTGTTTCACAGGCCCAAAGCTTTGAGGCTGACCTGATACAGGAATTGATAGAAAATGAGTTAAGGGCATCATGCTGTCTGTGGTGCTCTGTGTTGCTGGGAGCTGCAGGGAGGGAACAGACCTTGAGCATCAGGACTAGGGCTGTCAGCGTTTCTCTGAGGCAAGGAAGGATTGGAGATTACTCCTTATCTGCACTTAAGCACTTGCACAGGTCCCAGTCATGACTCCTTGTAGCTTAAGCCTGTCTTAAGAAGGAGTTCTGATCCTAGAAGAATACAGATTTCGACCCTGCTGATGCAGTCTATTCCACCTGACCCTTTCTTCTTCCTTTCTCAGCATAGGGCTGGTAGGAGCAGAACAGGCCTTCTGCCTATGACACTGTCTGGGTGTTTCAGGACCTTGTCCTCTGTGGTTCTGCCTGTTCTTTTCATGCCATAGGTTGCTTCACTGCACCCAAAGCTGCACAGAATCATCTTGACCCCATCTTGAACTAGTCTGTGAGAAAAGTTTCCTCTGTCTTTCCTCCTAGAAGTCTGTGTATTGCAGAGCAGTCCTGCCAAGCCCAGTGGAGCTACGCATGCCCTGCACCTCTCTGGTGGCAGGAAAGCAGTGAGATGACATGTTCTAATTCACCCATGGAATAGCTCTATAGAAATACTTTCACATAAAGCTTAAAAACAGCATTTGTACAGTGAATAATTTTGCATGAAGCCAAGCAGTTCCAGCTAGGGTACGTTTTTATTTTCCTGCTTACAAGCCTGTTACCATTTCTTTGTTGTTGGATACAATCTGTTGTGGAAGAGAGATTAATTCACTATCTTAAATGCGGTCTCATGTGAGCAGGCAGGTTTAGACTAAATCCTGCCATGAGCAAACAGGCAGAGAGAGGTTTTCTTCCTTAATTTTCTTGCTTTTCTAGATCACTTCAGAGCTACTGTGCTACCGCAGAGTGCAAGGTCACTTATAAAACCAAGACCCACCAAAAATAAATGAAAATATTGTTTCATCTTAACAGTTCTGCCAGACTGCCCCCGTGTGTAAGATCTTACCGGCTAGCAGCTAGGAAGACTTAGAAGGCGAGGTATAGACGTCAAAAGCTGCTTGGTTTTTTTCAGTAGTGTGGGATGAGCCTTCATGGTCTGTTACTGTGCAGTTGTCCTCTGTCTACTCGTCTTTGAGTAATGAATTAGTCTTTCAGTCTGTAAATAAACCCATGAGCAGGGAGCACAGGACAATTTCCTTGTCACAGTCCTGCAAATTCTGAATTGTACTTCCTTGATGGAAAATAGCAGCCCTTCAAGAAACTTGTGTATGTGAATGTGCGGGGAGGAGGAGAAACAGTGAAAAGGACTTCCCCAGCTTCAGGGTCTTTCTGTTCGATTCTCTTTCCACAGCCTGTGAAACTTTTGTTCCTAAGCAACAGCAATGCTAGGTCCTTGGAGATCATTAGCATAATGTTTGGTTCCGGCATGCAAGTTCAAGCTGGAGGGAAAAGAACTAAACGGCATGCAGTGCCTGCAAATGTTAGATTTCAAATTATGCAGAAAGAAAAAGCATCTGGACCTCGTTAGAAGCTGTTCGTCAGCTTCTAACGTTGCCTTAACTGTCCATTTTAGTCATTTGGCTATTTCATTTTATTTGGATGTAACACAGTGTGAGATACTTGTATGTGTGTGTTAAAACTCACACATACATCATCACTCATAACGTTTGTGATGCCATCTTTAGCACGTGCCAGGTCAGATAGATATGGACACAGGAGGGAAGGCTCATTCAGCAGTGCAGCAGAGAGGACGTGAGCTATGGCTTATATTCATCTATCTGTGACCCTTCAAAACTGCAGTTGGTACAACAATTTCCCTTTGTAGTATGTGAATATACTGGAATTTGTCTCTGTGACTGGGGCTAACAAGCTCAAGCTTTTAGTAACTGGTTGCAATAATTTCAAAATAGTATCTGGAAAAAAAGAACCATGAAAGAGAAATAGCTGTGTGTTTTGTGGTAAGTATTGTTCACAGGAGATGCAACATTGAAGTCCCTCTCTTGCTGATAACGGGTCCGGGATATTATTGGCATAAAGAATCTGATAACGTTGATGTGCTTGCCTGATTCCAGGATTGGAGATTGTATTCTGCTCACCTCAACAAATTAATTGAATTTACTTGATGTTTTTCTTCGTGACCTAACGTGTGCCTGTGTGCAGCATTTCTGCAGTGGAAATGTCATTCCTTTGTCTGGTTGAAGCCTGTGAACAGGTGCAAACAGTTTTCTGTAAATGAGGGAGATTCCTTTCTCCCTCCCTAGCCCTTTCAAGACATCCTACTTCAAGGAGCCCCACTTTAATATTAAACTTATTCATAAATTTTGTATTATATTTCTATTCTTTGAGCACAGAGTAAGAATCCCCAGAAGGTAGACTGGTACAATCAAACAAGGAGGATGCTGTACCTTTATTCTAAAGTAGTCTAACCTAACACTTTTCTGAGTTTGAGAGAGACTTGATTGTTTCACAGGGAAAGCTGGCATTCCTTTTGGCATCTCCTTTCCTCTTTTAATAGTAGGACTTGGACCGAGGTTGTGGCTTACCAGGAAGGGGATTTTCCTTACAATATTCTTGGTAATTGCAAAGATTCTTTAGGAAAAGTGGTTTTAGGAGAGCCTTGGCACTGTTTTGCAGACTTAAGAAGTCTGGAGGATGGAAGACAAAAAGAAAATGAAAGCAGCTTTGTGAAGTTTAAGAACCCATTAAGTTTATTGGAATTTTTGTATTCATTTCAGTGGGGGCAAAATCTTATCCTTTGAGATTATCTCATCTGCAATGAATCTCCAAATGGGTTGAGGTCCACCTGTCTCTAGCAAATGGAGAGCACTGGCTATCACAAGAGTGAGATCATAGTCTGATGTTAATGGAAGAGGGATTAATAAATCACTTATGTATAGTGTAGCCAAAGGTGGATCATCATTAGTATACATCATGCTTAGATTCTGCCATGGCTAGTGCCCTACAAATACCTTATAGATTTAGATATAGATAGATGTGTAGGTACTTCTCTTGACTTCACATAACTTCACCCCCTCTTGAAGTTTAGTTATTTATATTTATAAAGCACTTCTACTGTTTCTTTTTCAAACCAGCCTTTGATTATTTATTTATTTTTAAATGCACTTATTGCAGTTGGATAGCTGCAGTTGATCTACTTTGAGCTTTTGCTGTGCTGGCTAGAGAGGTGTTGGCTGGAGGAATGCTGATTGATTACCAAGGAGAAGGGAGGAACAGGCTTGAGCCGCCTGTAATGCTATTCTTGTTCTGAGCCCCTGCAAGTCAACAAGGGAGAATGCAGAATTTCAGATCTCTGGGGACTTGGAGGCAGCATCGTGCCTGGTCCCCCAAGACCCAGAAGGATGGCTCTTACAGGGGAGTGACTACATTTAGCCTTGCATATTTTCATGATGTGGTGAACTCATTGACCTCTTTGAGTTATATAGCGGCTTCCAAAGTCAGCAGAGAGGATTGTTTTGACCCTTGTAGAGTCCTTATTAGCTGTTAGGGATTGTGACAAGCAAAGCAAGAGTTCCACTAGAGGGTCATGGCACCCACAAGTCAACATATGTGTATTTGCATAACGTACACACAGACTGGCCCAGTTTAGTCCTGTGTATAGTATTTTATAAAGCTCCCACTTTAAATGTTGGAAGACTGATGTATTGAGCAGGTTTGTACATTACATGATCCCCTGCTTTCTAACTCAGCCATAAATCCAAAATAGACCTGGGCAGTTTTAGTGAGTGAGTCTGCCCCTTTGGAAAAGGAAGAACCTAACTTGATCCCTCTGTGACAAATACCCTAATCCGACTACACTTCTAATAATGCCAGGCATCCTGATCCTGTTCCGTCCCTTTGAGATACTCTCTCTGAGTTCCGAATGTCTGTTGGAGACCTTACAAAGGCCAGTGGGGCAAAACTCTGTGAAATCTACATATAGTGCGAGAGGGCTGAATTGTAAAGGGTAAGTGCTCATGATACTCATTTTCTACTTTAGAATTCCTACATCCTTGAGCCACATGTGGCTCAAACTGGGAGTGGAAAGCCACCATAACTCTACTCTAGTCAATGGACTTTCTTCTGATTTACACTGTGTAAATTAGACCATCATATAATCTATTCATTCTTTTAGGACAAAGAGTGAAGATCCTATTTTCCCATATCAGAAATGAACTACACCTTTTTGTGTTGCCTGGTTTCTATAAACATAGCCTATCATTGTTAGGTTTCATATGCTTAGCAGGAGAACTAAACAAAGCTTGAGAGTTGTAGACCATGTGCTAGAATTGGTCCTGGATTTCATGTTTGTTCATGGTATAGGTTATTACTTAGGCTATGCAAAATCCTTCCCTCAGATACACACTTTTCTCTGAAAAGAGTGCCTAAGCAAGCAATAAAATACTGTGTTGAGTAAACCATAGTGTTTTTCCTTTATGTACACTATTAACTGGTCCAGGAGTGAATAGGCAGTAAAATAATGATTCATAATCATGAGAGGTAGTTTACAAGAATTTAATACTGCAAATTCAATAAAACTGTAATGATCATAGACCATTCTGGTGTTTTATTTAGATCTCTGAGGCTGCTTTAAGCCTAGCTTTGTGGATTTCTAATGTGATCCAATACAAAGCACAAGAGTGCAAAATAGCAGCTAGTTATTACTGTAGCAGTTTTATAATCTATGGCTGAACTGATTTCCTTACTCTTCAGGAATTTAGTAGTCCTGTCTCTGACCTGGCACCTTAGGATTAGTTTAAAGTTTTACACTCAAAGAGAAAAGCATCTCCTACTGCAGTTATATCGTATCATATCAGTAACCCTGTTTACTTTGGCAGATTGAAAGTTTCTTTAATCCAGAAGCTGTCACTTGTCTGAGTTTGGTCTCTAGGAATTGACAAGAGCAAGTCCATGGCCTTCAGATACTGAGACACCTTTTAGTTCAGTGTAGTTGAAATGTGACTTTAGTTTGCTCAGAACCTTTCACCCTTTCACATTTTCAAGTCAATTACCCTGTTTAGAATCTGCCTTCAGCTGATTTGTTTCTTATTTAAAGTCTCAGAAAAAGTTGCATTTTGAGAACAAAGTGGAAAAAACATATTTAGTCTATTACTTTAAAAAAAAATCATAAAAATGGCAACCCACTTTTTAAGGACTACATTAGATTCAAAGTGCTTTGTGCAAAAGTATCATCTTTGATAAGGAGACCAAGACACCTCTGTTTTCAAGTCAGTGTTTTCAGAATGCTTCAGAAAAGCATAAGCCTTTGAGAATAAGGCTTCAGAATAGAAACAGACAGCCTTAATGGTACCTGTCACTAGCAGTCTAGCTCAACAATGGGATGAGAACGGGAGCACAGACTGATTAGCAGTGTGGCTTAGCTTGGAACAGCTGAGGAGGTTGCTGTCCCCAGCTGTCCATCTGCCTCTGCTGCAGGGGCATCTTCGCTGCCTGTGAGTCAGCTTCTGAATTCTTGCAGTTTACCATATGTCACCGCCATGACAGTTTGCAGCAATTTCTTAAGGCAAACAGAATCCGTCCTTAGCACCACCACCCTACTTCCTTCTTTTTTCTTTATTAAATATCATACTTTAAGTGGCACTTCATTCAGCAGAAGACTGGCAAGTAGCTTAGGGAGAGTCAGCATGTCATAGGGAGAGTGACTGACAGTGATAAATTCATCAGTCATCTGAAGCTAGGCCATCCCTGTTCACCAGGCAGAGCCTTCAGTCCTAATGAAAACAGTAATGAAATTTGTATTGTGCTGCACTAACCTAACTGATGACGCTCTGATTTTTTAATTACCTGGTCAATCATGAAAATTCAACATTCTTCTAGTCTTGATGTTCTCTCATTTCTACGGGATGAGAACAGGGGGCACAGGGAGCACAGATGTTAAGGTGTTGGCTTTCTTTTATTGTTCTGAAGCAGGCCATTTCAATCAAATGTTTGTTCCATACAGGAAGCACTCAGGAGGGGAAAAGACAATGCTCCAGAAGTGGCAGGTAAGCTAAATCTTGGCTTCACCTGGTTAAGCGAAGAATTTCAGCACCTGTTTGTGTGTCTGCACACAGATATGTGTGTGTGTAGGTATGTACTTCAAGGCCTAAGCTGTTCTCTTGCTGTTGAAGGTGAGGTTATTCTCAAGAGGAGCAGCGTATTTACATCTGGTTATTGCAGAGGTTTTGCTCCTCTTGCTGTGAAACATATGGTGCTACTGTCTGGCAGATTAAGTGTGACTTTATGCACATTTTTAAACTGAGACCAAAGAGAGCCACCCAGCTGAATGACTGTTCACAGATGACCTGTCCATCTAAATCAATGCACCTCTCATTTTCCCAGAAGTTTTGCTTAGCTGAGAGATGCATTTACTTTCCTGTACCACTGATCTTGGTGACCTAAGACACACTGAAGAAATCTATACCTTCTTGTTTATATATAGCACTTTGTGCAGCCTTTTCTATCCAGGCAGTTGTCCAGGATTTTCCAATATACAGATTGCATGCATTTGGCTCACTTCTAAATTGGAAAAAGGTGCTCTGTTATGCAAATACAGCATAAAAGCACTGCATGATTATAGACAAATGCAAATGGCCTGTCTGAAGAAGAACCAGAATGAAGAAAGATTCTGTTGAATGGGTTGTTGTATAGGAGATATTGTGCTGATCTGAATGGCAATGGATGATTGATTACACTATTTATAATTCTTGCCCTGTTGGACCTGGGAACCACAGGGCTCTGAGGGTGCCTTTGAGGCATGGTTTTCAGGGGTGGAGTTAGGAGATTTTAATGCTTGTTTCCTTTCCTGGCAGAAAAGGGAGATCAGCAATTTTGATTACCTCATGTACCTGAACACATTGGCTGGCCGCAGCTACAATGATTACATGCAGTATCCTGTTTTTCCATGGGTCCTCGCTGACTATCACTCAGAGGTCAGTGCTCGCTGCAGCATTCTGTACTTTCTACGATAGAACCATATAAAGGTTTGTTGAATGATGGCATTGAAGAAAAGAGGTCTAGACCAAGGGTTCAAAATTTGAGATAGTTTATTTGAACTGTACTGATTCTTTATAGATTAGCCTTATCTTCAAATCAGCACACTGAGGATAATGTTCTGTCTCAGAAAGATGGATGAACATCTGTTAAATACATCCCTAGTTAAGGGCAGGCTGGATCAGCTCAGCAGATAGTCAGGGACAGGCTTCTCTGGCCCCTGACAAATTGGTTTGGACAGAAAAGTCTCGAGAGCAATTTGCAACCTGCCAGGTCCTTTATTTGTGAAGATCCTTGCACATGCTATCCTTTCAGTGGCACATGCTGCCACTCTCCTTTCAAGTCCCATCCCAGTTCTGGAGATGGGTATTTTAGTATTGAATCTGTGACCTGCTTGTATAGGTGAAACTTCCAACACAGCCTTGCTGCTATTCAGTGTCACTGAGCTATTCATGATGTCTAAGACTCAGAGATCTAAAAATCTACATCTTTGCTGGTTTTGCTTTTCAGACTCTAAACCTTACTAATCCTCATACATTTCGGGACCTGTCAAAGCCCATGGGAGCACAGACTGCGGAGAGGAAACGCAAGTTCATCCAGCGCTACAATGAGGTAGAGAAGAGTGAGGGTGAGTGTTTTAGGAGACTAACAGACAGCAGAGGCTTGAGTCCCCTCAGGCCTTTGGGGATTCTGGTGAATCCCTTGGAAAATGTCACCCAAAAGCTTTCCAGAGCTGTGGCTAAGGGAAGCACCATGCCAAGGAGGTCCTCTCACTTCTGGATACAAACTGGTTGAGGATTCAAAGAGAAATTACTCCTGCAAGCACTGCCTTATGTGCCTTGTACTGCTGCATTCTGTTCTCTTCCCTTGGGCGGGAAGACATGCTACAGCAAAAAGCAATGTTCCCTAGAAAAGACTGTGCTGTTAGCTAAGCTGCATACATTAATCCTGTTTGTTAGCTAAGCTGCATGTAGAAGACTGCTGTACACAGCTTAGCTAACAGCTACTTTAAGAAAAGGAAACAACATTGAGGCTGTTGACCTCTGGAGATCAAGACCTTTTTTGGTTCTAATGGGGAAAGGGATGGTCTGGAAAGTTAAAGGCCTTATTCTTCAGAAAATGAAATGTGGAAGGAAAAAACCCACCAACATATAGAGATGATAGTAACTGCACATTCAATGCAAATATGCAAGGTGTGCTTTTGCTCACAGATCCTTGAACACATCTGCTTTAAAGATGCTTCCTATTTAGTTGTGCTGTGGTAACTGGATGCTATGGGCTTGAAATGATGATATTTTGCACTGGAATCTGATTTGTGTTCAATTTCCAGGAGACCTGTCAGCCCAGTGCCATTACTGTACTCACTATTCATCAGCAATTATAGTGGCATCTTACCTGGTCCGAATGGAGCCATTTACCCAGACCTTCTGTTCTCTGCAGGTAAGGGGGCAAGATAGCTTCTCTCCTACACCTCGTTATGAACCATGTAGCACATTATAGTGGCTGCGTAATGAAGGGGGATTAATTCTTTTGACATTTTCTGTGTACTCTACGTGGACTCTGGACTCACTGAAGGCTATATGCTATGTCTATTGAATTCGGTGAAAAGGTCTTAATGGGAGCATGATGATGTTTTTTTCTGAGGGAGAAGGGTTATTTAGTCTTGGTCCTGTGATGCATTTTGTGAGAGCTGAGGCATGTAAACACCTAGACAATGTTTCACTATCTGTCTGAACGTAAGCTTCTGACTTTGGGACAGATGAGACTTTCATGGTAGGTATTCTAAGCTCAGGTGCCCGTACAGTAATGCTGCTACAGGCAAGCACTTGCAGCTGGCTATGGTGGCATAAAGAGCATTCCTGGGCCAAATGAGGATGCACAGGTTCTGGTGGGTGGGAAACGATAGGGATCATAGGAACAGCTCCCAGAAGGAGAAGTGGGGTGAGACTACATCCAGTGCTCCAGAAGAAGTATTTTGGTTTAGCTTGTTCTGAACTTGACACAGTTTTATGGTGCCAAAAGCACTCACCATGGAATTGAATTTCATGGAAACTGAACTTTGTGCTTACCTTTCCCAGCTGGTCAGCATACAGGGACACCAAATTTCCTGACTGCCCTCTTCAGCAGGCAGTTGGTCATGCACAAGCCCAGACACGTGGGCTGTAGCAGGGTCTGCTAGGAGGACAGGTCCTCAAAAGTGTATTTTTTAAGGAGTGTCTTGCTGAAATCTACCTATTGTTATAAAACAATGTGAGGGAGACTGCTAGGCCAGAATATTCCACACTCAGAGACTGCTGTATGTGTGCTGAGGGCTGGCATGCCTCCTGCAGCTTTCAAAGTGCTTTGCTGTTGTGCTGGTCTTTTTTCTTTTTCTATTTTTTTTTTTTTTTCAAATGAACTAATACAAATAAAGCTCTGTGCTAATTAAGTAATAAGCCCTATGATATCAGCTGTTACCAGCAGTAGCTGATGGGTTAGTGAACCACCTGAGGCAATGGTTACCATCGCACTCTGTGAGCCATATGTTAGCTGCAGTCATGAATGACTGTGGAGCAGTTGTTTCTTGTTGTAAACAACAAAGGCTGCTGCATCTCACTGGCACACTTTTCATGCATAACAAGTTCCCAATCTGAGTAGCTGCTTTGCAGCTCTGTTAAAGTGTGATTAGCAGGTAAACAGCATTTTTGTGGGGATAGTTATCTTCATAGGCTGCTGAGATCTGAAGCACTCAAAATTTTGTCTGGGTGTGGATCCACTGAAACTGTTGAACTTCTTCCATTCTCATTCCTTTGCTCTTATGTTGCTGCATGTTCAGCTGAGGTCATCGCTGTCATTTTCCCCAGGTGACTAGTCTTATAGTGGCTTAGAAATTGCTCTGAGATGCAGTCAGGTAAACAGCAGACCTGAGAACTGTATGATCAAATCAAGAGGAGGTTGGAAAAGGAGTACTCCCAAACTTAAGACCTTGGAAGGGTGCTGAGTTGGGAGCTGTGAAAGCTTCTCAGCATCTTAAAAAGTGGAAAAGCTATGCTTATAACTGCAAATTGCCAGTCTGAATGTACATGACAAGGAGATGCAACAACTTGGGTGCACCCCTTGTGAAAAATTGATGTTGGCATAACATCCTGTTTCTCAAGTCGAAGAATTGATTTGCACCTGACTACAGAAGAAGAGGAAGCATTGCCTTTAGTAAGGGAACTGTACAGGAGTTTACAAAACCTTATTATTTCACATTTTATTTAAGTGTATCGAGATCTGACTCTGGAGAAAAGTGTGTATGTGCTTTGCATATTGTACTGGAATGGATGAAAAACTGGCTCATCAGACAGGTGTTGGATGGTACCTTCCAATTCACCTTAGTCAAGTACCTCCTGGATTTCCTTTCAGGAATTTTCTTAGCACCACAAAAAAGCAGCAAAGGTTTCTGTGTTTAGTGTCTTCACTGGAAACTCATTTTAGGATCCCATGCCCTCAATAATTAGTGAGACTTGCTTTTGATTCAACTCAGCTTTTATCCCCTTTTATTCTTATCCCACTGTTGCATTTCAGCTAGCAGGCTGATCTTCTTTCCTGGCATTTACCTCTCAAAGGTACTTATAGACAATACGGTTCTTACTCTTCATTGTGTCACTGACTCTTCAGCAGTCATTTAAGCACTGTCTGCAGGTAATTACTTCTTAGCATCTCTGGGTGTGTGGTAAGTCTTTGCACCTTCGCAAGCATCTCTTACAAACACTTTGAGGTCTTTGGGTTTAAAGCACCACCAAGGATCACTGATACTTAGTTTTATAAACATGGGAAGTTCTAACTTCTCTCTAGAGATCACTTTTGATTAATTTCTTTGTATATACCCTGCTGAACTGTAGTTTTAAAAAGCAAATTTTTCCAATATTCCTGATGAGAGTGTAAGGCTTCTACTGAAAGGAAATAAAACAGAGACTTACTGTGTCTAGCTATAGAAAAGCCATAAGAGTTCATGTTGACTTGCAATCTAAAGGCATAAAGCAATTCTTGATTCTCTTTTTCCCTTTCAGTGCAGTTTTTGCATTCATAGAGAGAGAAAACTCATTAATTCTGATATAAATATATGCAAATAAATTTATTAATATAGGAAATGGGAAAATCAGTTATTGCTTCCTTTATAAATAATACAGGCTTAAGTTTTAAAGATATTACTTTTCCCTAAAATGAATTAGACAGCCAGGGAAAAAATCACATTTTTTCGTGGTGGTAATATCTTTAACCAGATTTGTCGCGCTAACAGCATTTCCTATGTATATATTATTTTTATTTAATACAGGTAATCTTTTTATTACAAATCATATTGTTTCTCAGGAGATTACCATCAGCTCTCATAAAAGCTGCAAAAAAAGATGAAAAAGCATCAATCACCACCAGACACAGCACACTGTGTGCAGATTAAATATACAAAGCCCTTTAATATGCTTCAATGAGATACTTGTTAGCTGTTGATTTATTTATAGCCCTTCTTCTACTCTGTTTTAATTTCAATTTGAATTTGACTCCAAGGGTCCCTGCCTAATAATGATCAAGAACAAGATGACCTTGTGCATCACATTAACTCCAGCTAGGCTTACTCATGTGATTAGCCACTTTTTCATTCAGTCCCTTGAGTGGGTGTGGGAAGGATTCACAACTCTCAGCGGTATAACGAAGAAGGACAAGGAGATAAAGCAGAACTATGCTGTCATTTAGAGATGAGGCTGGACCAAAAGCCTGGTCAGAATTGACCTCAGGGGAAACAGGGGTCTTTCCATCTGGAATATGTGTTGGCTTTTGGTGGGAGTATACCTCAAAGGACAAGCAAAGAGATGTGGCTTCAGAACTTAGGGTTTATTGACTTCTGTGTTTTGATAGCTTATCCATGAGGGTAGTTTCTCCCTAACAAAAGATATGGCAAAAGTTATTTTTTTATTTGCAGTTCCCAGTCTTAGCAGAGTTTGTAGATCCAAAGGAGTTGCATCGTAAGTGTGCAGGTACTTGGCGGGTCAAAAGGGCTGTGGTTCTTACCATCAGAAACCAGTGTAGGAACTGCTGCTCAGGGTTCATTTGGTCCATGGGAGTGGGATCCCACCCTTACAGCATGAGGATGCTTAGATGTTATTTTCCTATTTAATAGATTGCAAGTCAAAGCTTCAGCTGACTGTTATTGTGCAGAAGGGCAACATCCTCCTCATGTGGCACATGCAACAGTCTACAGGCAGAGAGAAAACTAACCAAAAGCTATCAAGTTTTCACAAGAGGTCAGCCATAGACAGAACCTGACTGCATCTCATATTCATTAACAGATTGACTCTTGCACCGCCTCTGGGTTTTAGTGTCTTCACTCTGCAAACCCGCTGGCTTATTCTTTTTGCCTAGTGAAGCAGCTTTGAAGATTGAATGGTTGAGGATGAGCAATCATTCATACATTTTCACTGCTCTGCAGAACTATTTAAAGATACTTGTTCTATCTCTGATAATCTCTCTTGAGCCCTGGCAGTGGGATGTAGTGTTATGTCCCATGACATATAATCCAAATTAATTAACCCCAATGAGAAATGCCTATATTAGCCTGGGAGCATCCTGCAGCTGGACAGCTATACTGTTGCCAGCACCTGAACTAGGTAGTGAGAAACAACTTGGTTCTGTCACTTTATACAGTTAAAAAGTTAGCTATCTTCTGAAACAGCTTGTTTTTTTCTGACAAACTCATTCAGATGATCTCCAAAACCTGATTTCTATTTGGTTATTTCCATTATTGTAGAAACTTCATGTTAAAATAAATCCTTTCATGCTCAACGTAGGGATCCCTATGTAAAGGTGAACCCAGATTTTCACAAATGCATACAGTATCTGAAATCCCATTAGAAAATCCTATATGAAATATGGTTCCAACGTAAGGCATATACCCTTCATTGAGTGATTTATTTATGGTTGTTTGTGGTGGGTTTTTTTTTCTTTCTTCTTGAGGCCTTAGTTCAGGATGATGTCCTGGGCTACTAAGGCTACTTTTGTCTAGTGTTTGACTCTCATTAAACTAAACATGTTCAAATGCTCTCAGGATGTGATGTAGTTTGTTTCTCCTTCCTTACACACCAGTTAAGCTTGGGACCCAGACATTCTTCCTTTCTTCCCCTCTTTATGCTGTCCCTCCTTCCCATAAGGAATGAACAGTCCCTGCAGGCTCCTGCCCACTGGGCCTTTCCTGTTCGCCTGGATCTGATGAATGTTATTTCAGTGGTACCCCCCCTTCCCCAAAGGTTTTTCTCAGGAGAATTGCACATAAGATTGTTCATGACTATTTGGGTCACAACTGAAGTGAAAACACTTGCAAATCACTTTGGTATGAAAGGAATGGATTGCCTTCAGAACCATTAATAATGGGTATGCCGATATTCTCAAGCTGCACATGATCATTTCTGCTTGCCTCTGTGTTACTGCAAGCTATGCTAAGTCTCCAAGCTTTATGGTATTCTCAACTACATATCTACAAATCAGGACTAAGTTAGCCCTCAATATAATATCACAGTAAATCGAGCTGGGACAGATCTTGAGATATCAAACATGTGATAAGGTGGTTATTGCAGAATTGGCTAAGATTCTGCATCTGCTTTTTATTTAACAGAATATTCACACTGCAGTCTTTTTGTCTGTCTCCATTTCACAGGGCGGGAGTTTTGATGTTGCAGACAGGATGTTTCACAGTGTAAAGAGCACGTGGGAATCAGCATCAAGGGACAACATGAGTGATGTCAGGGAACTCATCCCTGAATTCTTCTACTTGCCAGAGTTCCTAACTAATGCAAATAACTTTGAACTTGGTAAGTTCTAGAAGGGACTTCAGTGCTCTCCTTCCACTTCTCAGCACCCTGCCAAGGGAAAAGATCCAGATCACATGTTGAGAACTGGTCCCTGGACTATGCAGATTGTTGAGGCTTTCTAGTGATGAGAGATCAATTTTGGTTAAAATACAGCTACAAGAATACAAGTTTCTGATGCCTGAATGATATTGGAAGAACCAAGTTTTCAGCTCAGAAGGGATTGTAGTTCCTATTAGTTACTGTGCAAAGGAACTACACATTTTGTGAGACAAAGGAGGATTTTGATATAAGCAGTCTAGTTGACTGCTTTTGAAAATCTGGTCTGTATAATCACATCTTTGTGGCTATGAACAATATATTAATTTGACTTTTGGAGACAGATCTGTTGTTTAAATGGTGTTGGTAAAAGGTGTTATTTTAAATCTCATGTCTCTGGTGATTAAAGTTGCCAAATGTTCTCACTATCATCTTGAAAGGTTCTGCACAATTCACATGAACTTCATATATTGTCCCTGGCCTCAAGCAGCATCATAATCCCTTCTGAATGTACATTTTCTCTAGGCCTTTCTGCGTCAGTGATGGAGGGTCAGAGAGATTCCAGAAAAAGTAGTATTCAGAAATAGGCATGGCAGTCCTGATTCACTTCACTTTACAAGAAATTCATTGCATTTGCAATGCAGAACTGCTTTCTGTAGTGGACACAGGTTGGTTAACAGTTAAGGCAGAGGAGAAACACCTTAAGAATCATCCTAAATTGGTGACAGCAAAGGCAACTTAATCCATGGTATTGAGGTCTAGCTATAATTGTATTTAAGATCTCAGTGAAGTGAGACATGCTAAGAACAGAGCAGAATGGGGGAAAGATGTTAGAAGGTTGTGAAAAGATAGGAAAGAATTGGGTTAGTTTCATCCTGAGAGGAGGCCAAGAAACAGAGCCTGGCTGAAATCAAGATCCAGAGACTGACCTGAGTGGAACTAAGTGGAGGGACCTAAAAAAGACGCAAGAATCTTGCCAATGGAGAGCAAATATACAGGAAGATTTTACAATAGGCAAAGCCAAGAAACTGAATTTGTTCACCGCTACACTGTAAGGAAACTTGCAGTCCCAGACCTGAGCCTCAACTTAGATTTTAATTCATCCAGTTACGCAACACTGTGCTCTGATTTAAGAACATATGTTCACCTTCTGAAAGGAATCAGATTGCAAAGGACTTGAGAACAAAATCCCTCTCAGTGGCTGCTTTAGTAGGAATATCTGGCAGTTAGGCCCACAGGATTATGTATAAAAAGAGTTGTGCCAACAGGTTTGTCTTGTCTAAGTTTGCAGTCTGTGCTAAAACGGTTTGTGCTGAGGACATGCATATTTTTACTGCATTAGCGGCAGTTACTAGAACATCTTCTCAGTGCTTTATTACTGGATCAGAAATCCCAGGAGAAATTGGTTCTGCAGTGTTCTATGAAGCTATACTTGATGTAGAACCTGAAACTGCATCTCTGAAAATCACCTCAATTTCCTTTGAATTCAGTGTTTTGGAAAAGCTGCTCCTATTTGCAGTGTGTGTGATTCTTGGTTTTATTTCTCCTTTTGTAATTCCTGCAGGGTGCATGCAGGATGGAACAGTGCTGGGAGATGTGCAGCTTCCTCCTTGGGCAGATGGGGACCCCCATAAATTCATTCTCCTGCACAGACAGGTCAGTGAATATCAAGATTTGTGAAAAAATGCTGAACTGGGTCCCACTGAAAATGAAACTCTGAAGACCAGAGTCACAAACCAAAATGTTAGATACAAATGCATGCCACCTTTGCAGAGTTCATGTGGGTTCTGAACTTTGCATGTCTGCTTGTCTGCCTAACAATTCACCCTGAATCAAGGCCAGCTTTCCAGACCAGGTGAGGTTTGTATCTAGGTCCATGGCATGGACCTATCAGCCCATAAATATATGTGACCATAACCTAATGCATGCACATGGCATTTATATGCATACAGTTCCATGTTGTTGCTAACCAGCTGTGTGTTTATTTAAACTATCTACCTCAACCTCTGAGTCACGCCAGGACTACAATTGCTTTTTTATTTGGGGTGGGGAGCTGGGGAACGTAATGTGATTTCCTGCCTTTAATGGAGTCAGCCTTGGCAATTTGAAAGCAAATAGCTTCAAGGTCCTGAGACTTACTACAATTAGTGATATCTATTAATAGTTAGAAAGTCTTAACTTCTGTATGATGTTGCCTGCTATGTAGCAGTGAGCACAAAGGCAATTCTGTATGAGGTTTGTTGCACTGAACACAGACTTTGCAACAGAATATCTTGGTGCAGGTCTCTCTTTTTATTAGAGCTAAAAAGGTAATGGGCTATACTATCGTGCCCCTGCATTACCTCATGAGATTTCTTCTGGCAAAAGGAGTCAATCTGTATTTGTGAGTGTGTGCAGATTGTTGCTATGTGCAAGAATTGTGATGATTATATGTTAGCATTGGTGGGACTAAACAAATAGCCCATGGTCTTCAAGGCATTGCATCATCCTAGTTTGTTATGTGTACCTTCAGTTTCTGCCTCGGTGGGTTCTTCTCACCTCTTCTATGCTATGCAGGTCCTGCCCTTGGGGGTTCAGCTTTCATTCTCTATAATCTCTCTAGGTGATTGTATCCAAACCTGTGGATACAACCATCTTCTCTATTTTGATATCTCCAGATAAGCCTTTCCTCAGCTGACCTCTCCAAATGCTGGTTTAAATCCTGTCTCGGACCTCCTTACTGACTGACTTAACTTTTTGTTTGTGTTTTGAAAAACCAGTCTCATACTCTTATCTTGTAAATATTCTTTTCTCCACTGTTTCTTAACTATTGACAGCAACCACCATGCTCCCATTAACTTACTATTACTTTCATGTCCGTTGCTTTGTACTTCTGTGCTGTATTCAGAGTCCATACTTTCTGTGATTGTCCATTCTACTAAATCATTTACGTGCTTTTCATGGGCATTCTCTTGAACATTCATCTCATTCTTTCTGATGTGCTGATACCTTGTTTCAAGTCAGTACAGAGACAAATGGAAGGGCACCATCTTCATTGTCTGGTATTGCATATAAATCTCCTTCCCCATGCCCTTACATTTTGAATTTCTGTATGGCTCCACTTCTCATACCTAAAGTGTCTCTCCTTTCCCTCTTGAGACTCTACGCATGTGATTTATTTGTTCTGGCCTCTTCTTACATCTCCATCTCCCTGCAGCCACCTGGGTGCTGTCAGTAATCTAGCCTTAGGCCCATGTTTGGCAATGCCATTTTTATCCATGTTTAAAAAACAAACAAAAAAATCCTTTATAAGCTGATCTATGGGCTGTGAATCCATCCTGAAGAAATTTTTCTTCTATTAAACCAGTTTGAAGAGAACAGACTCCTGGTATTGTGCATCATCTGCATATCTTGTGAAGAATTAATTGTTGTTAAAACTTTATATTCCAAAGACAAGTCAGTGCTTTGTAGCACCTGCATCCCATGCTGTGTCTATAGGTTCCTGATGCTGTAAACACTTTGGCTTGTGAATAACTCTGAGAGTGAGCCTGTTCAATTCTGGATTCATTCCCATGTGCTTAGATTACTCTTGTGAGTGAACATGGATGTGATCTGAGCCTGTACTTGACTATTTTTTTGTGCACTAGTCCTACCTTTGTTTCTTTTTTAGGGCTGTTGAGTATATAGTGAGATATTTCATTTTTTGGTTTAATTAAGAGGCTTCCTTTAGCCTCTATTGTGAATTCATGACTTGAACACTTCACTTCAAATCTATGTCAGAACAGTAATGCTAAAAAATATTTTGAAGTTGTTAGATTTCTATCTTGTTACTTTACCTATTTTGAAATTGATAACTTTCATATATACTTATTAAAAATGTTATTTTCAATCATTTTGAAAATGTGATTGAAAGTAGTCATGTACCACTTTTTGCCCCAGAATCCTGCCTCAATACATAAAAGCTTGTGAATTAATGATATTCCAAGTCATGTGGTGTGGAAAATAGCTGCTTACTATTATTAGCAGGTCTCAAGTGTCTCCATGCCTAGTAGCTTGACTCAATGGTGTGCTGCCACACAGTTTAGTAACCTAAGCCAGTACATTGAATTTACAGCATATTCAGTGACTAATCAGGCCCTTTACAGAAGCTACATTAATCTTCTTGTTCTTTGTTTTACCTTGTATTTCTGTGGCAGTTACTTGTATAACTTGGATCACAGCCCAGTATTATTGGGCTGACAAGCACACAGCAAGTAGACCTGCCTGGAAAAAAAGTGTACAGAAAAGCTTTTCACCAGAAAACTAGTCAGGTTGAAATGGAAGTGTGTCAGTAGTAACAAGAAAGTGTCTCAATAAATTATTTCAACTTTCTGTCTTTGTTATCAAAACGATCTTCTCATTGCAATGTTTATATTAGATTACAGGTTGAACTGAAAATATTTTATTTTATGATGTAGCTGTTATAACTAGTATTGTATTGTATGGTATATAGCTTCATTATTAGTAAGATAAAAGGATGTAGTTTTTCCAAATTTAGAACTGGGTGGGGGGCAGATTTTAATACATGAGAAAACTTGAGAGTTGGGCTTTTTGTTCTGATTTGGAAAGAAAACACTATTCAGTGTCTGAATTTCCCCCAGAACCTAGCTTCTATTTTTTCAGTCAAACTCTGTCCCCTGCCTATTTGCAACTTGTTAGCTTGAGGGGATAAGGAGAGAATGTTTTTGCCAAGGAACTGAGATGCAGAGAGATTAAGAGCTGTGTTCAGACTGCTTAAGCTCCTGTATATACACAATATTAGTTATTACTGAGTCAGACATCTCTGAGGCTGCCTAGAGAGTGATTTAGAGTCTCAGAGCTCCAGTCACACTGAAAGGCAATGGAAGGGAAGAGAGACCTGAGTTTTTGTCGGTGCCTGTAACCACACAATGATACATCTACTACGAGGAAGAAGATCCTTATGTAAGTGTTGTGTGCACTGCAGGCTTGCTACTCAAAGTACAGTCCTTGCTAAAATGAAGAGTTGAGCCTAGGGAGTGCCCAATTCCTTTCCTGGCAGGGAAGCAACTCAGTGCTACCCACTGCAAATAGGTTTTGGCCACTGAGGTCAAACACGCAACAGTTCCCCAGTGACTCCAGTGAAGACATGGAGGTTTTGGGGCTCTCTGGTTCCTTTCTCTGCTATATCTCATGCTCCGTCTGTGACCTTCCAAGGTGCTTAGTCTCTGTTCTCTAGTTTACCAAACATGGGAAAGACAACACTGTCCTTCCCTAACAGAGGTGCTACAGACAGAAATCCATGGATGCCTGAAAGCTGCTGCAATTTTACATTGATGTTTTTTAAGGAAAAACATGGGTAGAAATGCTGTCTCTTACATTGTGGTTTGTCTGGAGTAGAAAGTACTGAGCTGTGCTCCTTACTGCTAGTGTAATGGTGAGCACTATGAAGGTACTTAGATACAATGGGGAACATCTGCTTTTGCCTTGTACTTTGGAGTAAGGGTGCAGTTTGGAGATGAATCTATCAATCATCCCTGCATGCCATGGTTTTGCTCTCATTGTAGACTGATCTCAGATTGTGTGAACTAGATTTGTTTGGGAATAAACGAAACCAAATCTGCACTCCAGTTGTGCACTCCAGATGCTGGTGGCATTCAGCCTATGGAAGCAGACTAGATCTAGTTTGAAGTAAAGCCCCCACAGTGCACATAATGTGGATACTGGGCCCTCTCTACCATCTGTTCTGTTCTACAGACCTGCTTCCACTGAGCTGCACTAGTTGATAACATTGGCACAGCTGATAAAGCCACACAACTTTTACAAATTAATTCAAATCTCAAATAGGAGCAATTTAGCAAATGAAAGATCATGTTTATAGATTTGTGTTCTTAATGATTTGCCAGACCTGATCAGACCTAATATACAGTCAGTGCAATATTCTATCTCCAACCATGGCTAGTACTAGCTGTTACACAGGAGGGTGCAAGAAATCTTACTGTGGAAAGTTGATTAGCCTGCCTGGGAAAGTTCATCTAACCCTGAAGTGAAGAGTTAGAGATCTTGAATTCTGAAAAATGAGGGTCTCTGTCTTCTCTGAAATCATCCACAAGACTGGATGTACTTGTTACTGGTATCAGGGTCATTTTTAGGAGCCTTCACAGTGAGTTTGGTGCATTAAGCAGATCCAGGTCAACACCGTTCTGAGGTTTGGCTACTGCTTTAAAGGATATGAGAGCAAAGATTTGTTCTTGACATAAAACTCTGAGTAGCTCCCTGTTTCATGTTTAATAAGTTAGGAATCTAGTATACTAAAGAAATTTATTTGCTTCCTACTTAGACCACAAGTTCTCCCTTCCTGGCTGGGCTTGTCATAGTGCTCAGTGAAATACCGAGAGGCTGCACAGTTGCAGCTCTGTTGGTTGCTTTGTTTTGCTCTGGCAGTGATGCCAGACAAAATTTACAGTTTGTAATTCATGGACTAACTGCTTTTATTAATGAGGATGAGTTCTGAGTCTGTTCATAAGTGTTTTCCTGTTGTTTGCAGGGGACAGATTGTATGCCATACTTGTTCTCTGAGCTGCCCTGTGATCATTATAGCTGTGGGCAGGGTCATTTAAACCAGCTGCACTGGGCTAACTGTCTGCTCTGTGAAATGAGCCATTGTTCTGGATCCCATTAGCTTGTTTATTTCTGCTGTGCTTTGGGTGGGATGGTCTGCTTTGGAGACCTTTAACTGAGCATCAGGGAGTATTGCACAGTCAAATGATTTGGAGATAGGAAAGTATTTTTAATAATGCTTAACATTGCTGCTTGAATCATTGGGCAAGGCCATTTGGGAATGCACAAAAATTTGGTGAAACAGGTGATGGCAGGGGCAGAAGCATTTAGTGAAGCTTCATGGGTAAGGCTGGCTAACCTGGAGATGGGCAAAGGTTCAATTCAGACTTGTTTCTACTGCTTATGAACTTGCTGTCTGGGTCTTCCAAGCACAAGTTTTCCACTATGATTATATTGAGCTTTCTATGGTGCCCATGTTGGGGTGAATGTATTGCCTTGTAGCATCTCTCCCAGTCTTCTCCAGTAGTAATTTTTTTTTTCTGGTCCCACTAATCCACACACCTGTCACTATGGGTGGCAAATCTAATCAAATTTAACCATTTCAGGGAAAAAAGTTCAGACCCCAGGTTTTTCCAGGATGAGGAAATCTGGTGGTGCCCTGCAAGGGTAGCAAAATATTTGTTGATCAAACCAAGTCAGTCTTGAAGCTTCTGACATACAGCTGCCTCACTGCACCCCAACTCTGCTATTGCAAAACCCCTTGCCTGTCTTGGCTTGCAGCACCCGTTGCCATTTCGCTACAAGCTCTACGTTCTCTTTGCTGTTTCATGGCATGCAGGCTCCCATGCTGTATCCTTCAGACCCAACTTAAAGCCCCTCTTCTAGTCATCTCCCTTTCCAATCTATGTTTATATGTATCTTTTCAAATAACGTCTCTGCTACTCAGTGTGATTCATAACTAAGGCATATTTCTACAAATAGAAATTCACCTGTGGTTTTCCTATAGAGCAAAGTGGTGGTACCAAATGCTAACAAATGTTTTGCTCATTTAAACCATCTTGTGTCAGTAACAGTATTGGTGAAGACGTGATAAACCAGGCTTTAATGTGTGCTGGAAGCTGGAGAATGTGCTAAGATCTGTGGAGTGCTTGCACTTTGCTTTGTGGAACCTGCCTGTGTTGTCTCTGAAGATATTGCTCCTGGAGTCTATTAAGTCAAGCATGCTGCACTCTGTCCTTCCTTTTCCTGTGGGAATCCACCATTCATGTCTGTTCACATTTTGTGAGGATATGCTGAGAATGGTGGCACTGGAGGAACTGAAAGTCTGAAGATACACTTGTAGAGAATTTAAGTCTCCAGCAGGGATTGGAAGTGGTAATGCATTTGTAATGGATACTCTCTACCGAGTTAATTAATTTTCTTTTGGTTTTAGGCACTGGAAAGTGACTATGTCAGTGCACACCTCCATTGCTGGATAGATCTGATTTTTGGCCACAAGCAACAAGGCTCAGCTGCAGTGGAAGCAGTTAACACCTATCACCCTTACTTCTATGGAGACAAAATGGACCTCAACAACATTAAAGATCCTCTGATTAAGAGCACCATCCTGGGTTTTATCAGCAACTTTGGACAGATACCAAAGCAGGTACCACTTTATCATGAGAGTAGAAAGCATAATTTATTTTGATCTTGCAGTATTTCAACAGGAAAGCAAGAATAGAAACTTAAATCAGAGACATCTTCTGGTTTAAATCTGCTGAAAGACAGGCTATAGACTTCTCCAGATGGTGTACTACATCAGTATGCACCCACACACGTGTGTGTTTCCACTTTCTAATTGTGTTGTTCCTGTTGTATGCCATACAGCTATGGCATCAAATCTGATTCTGCTCCTTCAGAACAGTCACAAGTAACCACTAGTCTGGGAATGGGTACAGTCAAATAAAAGCAGCTCAAAGTCTCACCTATACTTTTCTCTCTTCTCCTGAATTGCTGGGATTAGCTTCCTATCTCTGTGAGGAAAGGATGTAGTCTGATGAAAATGTAATAAGGGTAAGATTTTATTTTAACGAAGAGATTCATGTGTGATAGTACTGGAGTTTATGATTAAGGATTTAAACAGATGTCTCTCCTGCATGATCTGGCAAATAGAGACTAATTTTTCAATGCCACTCCTTTGTTCTAGCTCTTCATGAAACCACATCCATCCAGGAATGCCCAAGGGAAAAGTTCAGGAAGAGAGACTGTGCTGTCCTTTCACTCAAGTGGAATTCTTCCTCCTTTTATGAGCAGCCTGCAAAATCTGAAGCTCTCACCAGTTACAATAAAAGGTGCTGCAGGGGCTGTGCTCCATTTTCTGAGCTAATAAGTACAGAATTCTTGGATGGGGTGATTCTGGATTTTCAAGAGGACAGAAATAGCCACACAACTTTGTATGACTTGGTGCAATCAAGATCCCTTCTGCCAATTGTTATTTGTGTATGTGTGTATTGTGAATGGGTATTGAAAACACTCAAATACTCAGGAGAAATCTTGAAACTTCTGTTGTAGAGTTCAGAACAGATTTTTTTAATATCGAATACCTAAATCTTTTCTGTCTTCTACATTCTGGATATGTTAAATTGAAACATAAACCTCACTGTTTCCCATTCACATTCTCTCTTTTCATATTCAACAGCAAAGTAAATATTGCTTGTCTTTCCCCACTTCTCAATCTTCAAATCTTTTCTTTTTCTTCATCTTTTTTCTTGGTCTGCTACTTTTCTTACCATAAAGAAGCCTGGAAATTTCAGTGTATCTACTTTTTCATCCCACAGTGGTGTTCTTTACATCACACATCTTTGTGAGGACAGTGGGGTCCCATAGCTGTACTACAGAGGCTGTTGGTGACATGCCCAGCAACCTCTGTAGCGCATGGCATAAGGCAGTCTGCCAATGAAAAGGAGCTTAATGACACTACTGTTAAACCCCCTCCTTTGGAGCATGTCACTCCCTCTGCATGGATTTATGTGGTCCATTGGAGAGGAGTGTTTCCACTATTCTGTCTGGAATCTCAGTTGTAGAGTGGATTTCTGTCTGTGGGCCACAGCACTAAGCCCAGTTGTGGGACTTGCCAGCCTCACCACACAAGCTGTGCAAGGAGGAAAGTTAACATAAGTGCTCTAAAAACAACAGAATTAAATATGTTCTCTGTCTTGTCAGACTATCCCAAGGGAGCTATTGGGCATATTGTTCATACTGAGAAAGGCATTCTGGCTGTCGAAAAAAATAAAGTTTTGATGCCTCCTCTTTGGAACAAAACATTCTGCTGGGGATTTGAGGACTTCACCTGCTGCTTTGGCAACTATGGGTCTGAGAAGGTAAATAAGAAAAAGTCTAAGCATTCCAGAAATGAATGATATGGTGTGGTCTTTGGCTAGTTTGGGCACCCATTTCAGAGGCTGTTAGGGAGCTGATTTCAGAGGAAGCTGTACAGGACTTTCTCACAGTCAAGCTTCTTGAGGAATCTCAGGCTGGATAGCCCAACAGAGTACAAAGTCATTCTACATGGCTCAAAAATGTGGCATTTCCCCTCTAAATTATCTCAAGCTTTCCTTCCAGTGACTCTGTTGTCCACCAAAATGAAGGAGGAACCCCATTTCATAGGTTGTAAGGACAATACAAGGTCTCCTGGCCACTGATTAGAATTTCATTGTGCAGAACTTTCTGCTGGAATTAAGATAAGACCATCTGTCAATTCCCCTTTGGCTCCCAAGCTTAGCCCAGTGCATTCATTCAAAATAATAATGTCTTCTATTCTAGAAAGGTAATACTCTTACTTCTTTGCTGTTAAAAATCAACAGTCTATGTCATCACACTGCTTGTTAGGGCACTTGACAGATCCAGTTTCTTCCTCTACCACAAACACACTGATTTTTGGGTGTGTTTGGGACAATGTTATGACATGCAAAGACATCTGAGTTAGCTTGGGTACTAGAATAGCAGAATACATCATTCAGCAAGATACTGACTTGGGTGTTTGTACAAGACACATCATTATATTTTTACAGACATACACGCAGTCAATGGAAGTGAAAAAGCCATGAGATGTATTTTACCTTCTGCTCACTGTAGAAAATTATTGAGAGTTTTCTCTATTGATTTCAATTAAAATCAGTGCTTAGCAATTCATAGTGCTGCTGTAGGTATAAATTACTTGTTTTGTCTCTTCAAAAGTCAGGGTGTCACTGAGCCTAATGACAGTGAGAACAGTAGGTGTGATTACACAGTCACTGTGAGAAGTAGTTAGGAGTCCAACTTGAGTTCTCTCTGGGTCAACAGTGCCTCTTGGACATGAGATTAAAAGAACTTTTTGTCCTTGTTGTGAATAGGTAAATGTTTGTTCTGTCTGTGGTACGGTTTTTGTAGCTGTGCTGTCCAGCTCCACCAGAATCTTTAGCACCATAGTGTTGTCTTGGTGGTGTGGGAGAGAGCTAATGCAGAATGTGAGCAGAAGGATGTTTATATTGTAACTGTAGCAAAGTGTAGTAGACCTGACCTTGCTTTAGACTAGTTTGGGTGCTGCTAACAGAGCCATTGGCACAGAATGGAATTTAGTGCTTTGGCTTTTGTCTTTTCAATCCAAGTAAGAGGAGGTTTGCAGAGCCTGGCACTAACTCTGTTAGCAGTGGCCATCACAGCCTGAGCTTTCTTTTTAATCTACAGTGAATATTTGCATTCTGTCACTATACGGTGGCAGAATGAGCTTGCCTTAAGTTATGCAGGAAGTCTGTGGCACAAGAGGGATTGGGACTCAGGTCTCCTAAGACTTAAGACACTGACCTTTGCCCAGCCTTCCTGCTTGGCCCCTGGAGGATGGCACAGCTGCATGCAGCCACAGCTGCGTGCAGACACAGCCTTTGCATGTACATATTATGCAGCTGTGCTGTGAGCACAGAGAGTGGTTAAGATAAGCTTTTCTTACCTGGATTTAAAGAAATGGAGGTTCAGTTCTGAAAATTGAATCTACCACTTGGTATTAGCAAATGCATGGTATCGCCAGATGAGCATTTGACTTAAAGCTGCTTTCTTGCACAGAACGTGACTACATTTGAGTGCATGGCAGACTGGGGAAAGTGCCTCTGCGCTGTGTGTCCTTCAGCAACTACCATAATCACATCTGGAACAAGCTCGGTTGTGTGTGTCTGGGAACTTTCCTTGGTCAAGGACAAAGTGAAATGTCTAAACTTGAGACAGGTGAGTACTGTGGCTCTTTTGCTATAGAAACTTAATGAAAATTAAAAGATTAGTTTCTTTCTCTCAGATGACTGGCAGAGGAAACACCTTTGGGTGAATCAAGAAGGGAGAAAAAACCCAATAATCATGAGTATCATGTGACAGCCTGTTATCAGGTCAGGAGCTGATAATATGCCTTAAACTCACAGCTTATTGTTATAAACTCTGCTTGGTTTTTTTTTTTTTCTTTTCCCCCCAGTGTTTGGTAGCATTTCCAAAGTTTATCACAATCAAAGAAACAGTAAAGATAAGGCATATGCTCTTCTTACTTGAAGTGCAGCCAACCCTTGGATTATTTTCAAAAACCAGTATCACCTGGAGATGCTTATAGTTCTTTTAGGGCTGCTGCAGCAATGGATAGGATATCCAAAACACCTTGAGAACTTAGCTGATGGAGATGAAGGCTCGGCTAGGCAAAGTTCTTGATTATTTTCTCTCAACCTAAATTCAGTACATAAAAGGTTTATCTGTCACTCCATGAGGTAGGGATGCATTCAATAAGAATGATATGGCTTGTGTCCTCATTGTCCAAAGTCCTTTAGTGGTTGTTGATTTGGAGCTCATCTATAGTCATCAAACAGCTGTATAAATACTATTTCATTTACAAAAATGAATTCTTGTTCAAGATTTGTGTGGTTCAGCTATGGTGAGTTCTCAACTTTACAAGTAAAGCTAGAGTACACCTCTATCATATCTGAAAGGCAGCATGGGACCCTTTTCCCCTAAGAAAGAAAGAGACAGAAAACACTCTGCTACTTTTAGGCAAACTAATAAAGGGTTGACTGATCAGCTAGGTCTCCAAGTGTTAGAAGCTTATTCTGTTCATTTGCTCTGGAGGAATATTCAGATGATATTTCAGTGCTTTCCATACCCTGAGCCAAAACATATTTTATTTGTCATTAATTGATGTGAAAACTTCAATGTCTGTTGGGATGCCAGAGAAGTATTTAGATCTTCATTTATCTGAAATTCTTGTGTTTTGAAATGAGGGGGGAAACTGTGTTTAGAGCAGTCTCTCTTCCGTGGCTTGTGATGTTTCCTGCTTGAGAAGCCAGAAATATTAGACAAGATCTTCAGTGATGACCTTTTAATCCAGCTGGTTATTATTCCAAACCAGGATATGGACATAGACATAGAAATGGAAGAAATAGCAGTAGAGAAAAGCATAAGCATTAATCTTCATCAACATCAAAATGATACCAGTCAGAAGGTCAGTTTAAGTTTCAGGCAACTGTTTGAAGAGGCTGTCTTTTTTTCTCTCCAATATAATGACTTTCTCTTTAACAATCTAAAATCAGCTTTGCTGATGTGTTCCACTGTGATTAATCTGGTATTAGCCAAAGTCCACAAAGTGGCATGAGATCATGCAATGACCAATTCTGTATTTTTTCCTTCTCTTTGCTAGCAGAAGCTTTTTTTTTTGATGACTGTCTGGCATAGATGTAAATTTGAACTACAGTTCTAAATGTCTTCCAGTGAATTACTTGCTACTTTCATGTAATTCACTGTTTCATGGTGGCTGCTTTTTCTGCTGAACAAAAAAAATTGTATCATCTTTCCTGAGAGTGAGCTTTGCTTAAGTAAAGCTGATGTGCTATAAAGTGGATGCTATTCACTTACCAGCTGTCTCATGGGACTGACACATTCTGGTTTGGAATGTAGTAAAGTACAGAAACTATATTTCAGCAGAAAAAGTCGCTTTTCCCTCTCTAGCAGGAGCTGCTTCCAGTTTCATGGAACACTAAAGATTGACCATAATAGCCTCAGTATTGATCTATGCAATTTACCAGTTCCCTTGGTGTTCATGAGCAAAGCGATCTGTGCAATCCTGCTCCCAGAATTTCTGGGCCAAATGAAACCCTAGACTTGGAGAAGCGTCTGGGCAAGCTGTGCTGCCTGCCACACAGACCTCTCAGGGAGGTGTTGAGCATAGTTGTGAAGTGTCTCTGTCCATGTCAGCCAGCTAAGTTGGATGGTCAAACTTGGTTTAAGTTTTCATGGACTAAGCATTCCTGCAGTGAAGCTGGTCTTCTTTTTTGTCTTTTGATATTTGTGAACTTACTCTGGACAGAGGCCTCACCGTTCTTTCTGCAGACATGCTGCGGGTTATTTCGTATTAAGGGAAAAGCTGCCAGTCTTTGCAGAGCAATAATGAGAAGACAGTAGAGAGCTAAAAGCATGTGACTGTTTTTGCATGTATATGTATTGAGACACTGGTGGATTGAAGCTGAGATTATAACTGGGCTAAAGTCTAGCTCTCTCTTCCACCGTCAGGTTGTATTTAAGGCACTTCACTGCTAGGTGGGATCTTTCTGGGTTAAAAAGAGAAAAAAAAGGGCTTTATTAAAACGTGCAGGAGCTCAGCTTGGCTTGGCTTGGCAGTTTGGATGCTGTCACAGTGGGTATGTTTTCTTTCATGCTTTGGAGGAAGGAGACAAGATTCGGAGCCCTTGAACTTGCCTTGTCCCAGACCTTTTTGCAGAGCTCTTGTGCAGTTCTTGAGCACAGGCACTGGATTATGCCCAGCCCTTTGTAAAGAGACTGTTCTACAGCCAGTCCAAAGCTATTGCTGAGCCTCCTTTTCTGTGCTCAGTTGAGAGTGTTTCTGACCTCTGAAAACTACTGTTGGAGACCCCATTTTGTGCCAGTATTTTAGTCAACAGTTCTTGTGAATGGAATAAATCACAAGCTGAAGTTCATCCCTTGCAGTTGCAGGTCACCTTCAGTAGTATGTAACCTGCTGCAGCTCAGCTTCTTCACCAGTAGATTAATGTTTGAACACTGTTGTCCTAGTAACCTTGGCAGGTGGCAGCACATGTTAGCAAGAGTTCAGTCTCACAGTCACACACTGGAAAAGAGTATGAGATGTATTTGCAAAAATCATCTGGGACATGTCGCTCTCCTGCTCCATGCTGAACTGAGACAGACCCTGAAGATGTGCTATTTATGTCATGTAGAGAAAGCCAGCAGGGAATATGCATTTACTGTTAAAACCAATATTAAAACTTGTGGGTCTGATTTTTCACAGTAAGGCAGCTAAAATTTGAGCCCTAAAAGGCTTTTTAGGAAAGCTGTGAAGGACTTTTTCTCTGTTGCCCTACAGGCTTCACTGTCATTGGTGGTTATGCAGCAGAAATATATACTGCTGTTACTTGAGAATGCTGCATTGAACAATTGTCATCAGTACACTTCAATCTGTGACTTCTGTCTGTGCTATTAAATTGCCTAAAGTGTAGTCTTTTTTTTATGAAACTGTTTAAATAAGGCTAAATTGAACTGGGCACTCCTTGTGTCTCTGGAACTTATAAAACAACAACAAAAGAATGTTGTGTAATGATGAGAGAGAAAGGAATTCCTATATGGCTTTAAAGCAAAAATTCTCCCTGAATGCTGTTTTTCTTAAATAAAATTGGAAAAATATTAGTTCAGAAAAACAGAAAGATAAGACTGAGAAGGTCACTGAAATATATCCTGCTAAGTTTTATTTCAAAATGCTTTTTAAATATTGAGAAACAGTAATTTCCAAGCATAAATTTTACTGAAAACTGCATGGACTGAAGTGAAAAATGATGTTTTGCTGCTGAGCATAAAGCACTGTCGTAGAGTCTGAAATGTATGCCAAGGGCGCTGAGTTACTGTGTAACTCAGGGCAAGTCATATAATATCTTGGAGTCTCAACTTTCTTCAACCACGATTTGAGGACAAGGATGCTCCTGTAAGATCCTTTGGTATTTCCCCCTCATAGCCTTTTCGGTTCAGCAAAGAATGACTGGGTTGCTTGTTCTTACTAAGCAAATGACAGTAGGACTGTGGTTCCCTAGTAAATCAGCCATCCTCTGCTGTGGTTTATTGGTTGCTTTTTCCCCACCAGGCTTTGTATGGGCACACTCAGGCAGTGACCTGCCTTGCTGCATCTGTGACCTACAGCATATTCGTGAGTGGATCCGATGACAGAACCTGCATCATTTGGGACCTGAACCAGCTGACGTACATAAACCAGCTTCCTGCCCACAGGGCAAGCCTCTGTTCCGTTGCCGTCAACAATTCAACAGTAAGATCTTCATTTATCATCTTTTTTCTGATGGATCCATGAACATTTCATAATAATTTAATGGGTGCTCTTCCCAACGTAAAAACATCCTGAGAGTCTGATACATTGATTTTTTTTTTTCTTTCTACAGAGATTGCTAATAGTGTTCTTAATGATGAGAGGCAAGCACTAAAAGCAACATCTTAGACTGAGCAGCTGAGTAGAAGCATCTTTGGATGGGTAGATAGCAGGATTAAACAACTTTTCGTTTATGGAGCATGAAGTATTATCCTAGTAGCTCCTGGCTTTGGCTCACCCATAACCTTATTCACTCCATTATTTCATTAATTTCTCCTGACATTCATGCAGCAGAGGTATGTCAGCTGAGACATATTAGACCTCAGTCTGCCACCTCAGCTGACAACTACCTTACACCTTTGTGGTAACAATGTTGGCTTTTTGCTTTCCCTTCTACTCTCAGGTGCAGGGGGAGCTCTTGATAGCAGTGGGTATAATGCTGTTGTGGTCTGTGCCTGGCCAGAATTGCATGCGTGTTGATAGGAAAATATTCTGTGTTGGATTTTACTATAAACACTCTGGATGAGATTCTTTCCAACCTTCTACCTTCCAAAAATGTTGCTTGCACATTTGTGTTTTCTGTCTCTGTTAATAAACCAGAGCAGCGTTCCAGCTGCTCAGACAATTCAAGGTTGGATCCAGTACTGGAACTTGCACCAAGAAAGGCAAAATTGAGTTCATAGCAGTAAGAAACCAAGTAGACATTCTCTACTTAGTCTGTGCCAAAACAGTCAACTCATATCAGATCTTTATTAACCATGCAGTCTGATGGTTAGTAATTGAGGGTGGGGATTAATTGGTCTGTTCAGTGCCAGCTCAGCTCCCAGCCCCAGAGGTCCTGGTTAGTGTAAAATGGCTAGTGGCTTCAGCACGCCAGTTCAGAATACCCTGGTGTTCCTTATGAAGTCAGCTGAAGCAGTGCCAAGCATTCAGAAGTGAGTGGGTGGGCTGGCACAGAGCATGGGCTTGAGACCCCAATAGGATGAAGTCCTTTCCTTTCTATGTCCCAGCCCACCGTTGACAGTAGCCTTTTTAGTTGGTAGCCTGCTCTTCTGGAGCTGTCCAAAACCGAGGTGGTCTGTGCCGGAACAGTCTGGCGATTGATCCAAGCACAGCTCTCCAGCTTGTTGGAGTGCAAATGGTTAAACTGATTGGACAGTAGTCTGCAGAAAGGTTCATTTAAAAGAAGAGAAACCTTAAGAAAGTACAACTGAAACTTCAAGGAAAAAAAGATGAAGGGGTCCATATGTTGTGGATGAACAAACTCTTTTTGACGTTAGCAGAACAGGATGCTTCATTCTGAAAAGTGTTTTTGTTTAAATTTTCTCTATATATTTATACATTATAACATGAATATAGCAACAAAATGTTTTCATTGTGCTAATTATGTATGTTGATTGACACAAAATTACATGTCTGGTAACAAAGCTTTTTTTCCTGGAAAATGCAGAATGATTTGAAGCAAACTTTTGAAGGAAACAAATTTCTGAACCACATACTTTCTGAAAGTGAAAGAGAATGAACCTATGAAATAAGAACCCTATACAGCTCTTTGTTAGGTGATTGTTAGTTTTTATATTTGCTTGAGCATCTAGAAGCTCCATTTATAGATCCAAATCTCATGGTGTTTGTATCACGTAGACACAAAATAAAAAGGCTGCCCCCAAAAGTTTATAAGCTAAGGAGAATTGTAAAAGTTTGCTGTAATGAATGATTTCAGTTAGTTTTAAATCCCTGGTCTAGACCTGATAAAAACTGTAGATCATTACCAAATGCCTGGACATTTTGTACTCTCATGCAGATAATGTAGCTGAAATTTAATCTCTTTAATTATTGGCAACTCTGTTTCAAATGCGCTATCCTTGTTTTATCTTCAGAATTCTGCCCTGCAGTGTGAAGAACCCTGGCCCCAAATCAGGCAGGGGTGAAGTACGGTGTTAGTTGATTTAAACCAGATGCATGCTGCTAATTTAAGGGCACGCTGGCCTTTGCCAGAATCAGATGACTTTGCTGACAGTTTTCTATTTAGTTGGTTCTTAGTATGCATCAAAGGTGGAAAGGTTAGGTGGAATTTCAATTAGTAAGTTGATCAAAATGCACTTTTGATAAGATCATTTAAAAATGCAGCATTGGCTCTTGGTTCTGTGTGTTTCTTGCCGCTAAGGGATTACCTGTGTATTTGCTCCTTATGTGCAGTCTTTGGTAAGATTATGCACTTACATGGAAGGGAGAGGAGAGGAGGGATTCAGTTGCAAAGGATGTTTTGTGCATCAGAAGTGCAGGTTGCTGAATGCTGACCTGGTCGTTGGTCAAATGGAAAACACAGTCTAAATATGCGATGACATTAAGTTCCCTGTGAGGGGCAGAGGAGGATTATGAAATCACCAAAGGCTTCGCAGCTAAGCAGGTGAACACCATGTCCCTGTTTAAGAGAATGCTTATCTGTAGAACTTAAGAGCACTAGCCCTGGCCCAGAACCTGTGCTAGGCATTCCCTGTGCACAGTCCCTGTCCCTGACAGCAGCTAGGTTAGCTTTTTTTACTAAAAGCCTGGATTTTCTGGAAAATAGGAAGGGAACATTTAAATAAATGTTTTCATTTAAAAAATGTAAACGTCCCTTCGTTTCTGCATTATCTTGCTAAATCTGGGACAGTTGTTTTGGATTTCTACCATGTAAAAGTATCAGAATTTTTCACGAGGAAAAAAGTCATTTTTACTTTCTCTGGTTTACATCATCTGCCCAGAAGCAAAACAAAGGTCAGAATTTCAGTCAGAGCAACTCTGTAATTTATAATCAGCACTTAAGGGTTGTGAGGAGGATGAGTGTAGGATTTTGAAACACTGCCTCTTGCTTTGTTACAGGGTGATATTATCTCTTGTGCTGGATCTTACCTGTATCTGTGGACAGTCAATGGCCAGCTTCTTGCAAGTGTTAACACCACCTGCAGCCCCGAATGCCATATTGTTTGCTGTTGTTTTGCTGAAGTGATGGACTGGGACACACGCAGCATCATCATCACAGGAAGCACAGATGGAGTGGTGAGGGTAGGTGGATGGAAGAGAGGAAAGGGAATCCTGATCACTGTAAACTGGAGGCAGAACTTTGCATCCTAAATGGAGAGACAGAACTACTAAAAGCCCATGCTACTTTCTTAACAGGGCAGCACAGGGCAGAAGCTGAAAATCAGAGTAAAATGTTTGCTTCCTATCAATTGTTATCCTCCTCAATGGAGGAGTATTTGCCGTTCAGGAAGAGTTTTGAAAATGCGCTTTTCATTCTGGTGTGGTTTTAAAAGCAAAAATTATATTGTCCATCAGAAATATGTTAGAGTCTGGTTTCTGAGAGTTGGTTCACAGCTCAGTTTATTAAGTCATACTTTCTCAGGAGCAGGAATTCACTGCTGATTCCACCTCCAGTCTGGTGGGAGAGCTTCCTGGTTTACTGGCATCCTCATTAGTGTGTCAGCCTCACAACCCTACCAGCTCCCTGCACGCATTTCTCCAGTGTGATGCCCTGCAGCACAGTGGCAGAGGGAGAGATGACTGCAAAATCCTATTCTGATGTTAGAAGTCCAATTTCCACCCCTTGCTGGGAAGCAGGCAGCTGCATCTCTCTCTTGCTGCATTGTTATAATCCATGCTTTTTCTGTTTTTACCTCCTTCCCGGCACAGCTGTGGAAGACTGAATACACCAATGCCACAGACCAAGCTGCTGGACTGAGACTGCAGAGAGGCACAATGGAAGAGCCAGGCAACACAGGTATGACCACAGAGTGGGCTGTGAACTGCAGTGTGACTGTGTGCTGCAGACCTTGTTTGGTCTTGAGGAAGAAGAGGGTGTGTGGGCACAGTGGTGTGAAGTAGAGGTCGTGCAGGTACTAAAGTATACTAAAGTATACTGGCATAATGTCAGAATGGGCAGTGCCAGATCCTGCCCTGGGATGGAACATGGAATTTTGTTGTCCTTGCCACCTTAAATGAGGTTAGAGGCCCTTCAAACTGGTTGGAGGCCAGCAACACACCCTAGTGCATGGAGCTGTTCATTCAAGGCTGTGCCAAGCTGAAGTTGATACCTGGGAGTTCTCGCAGAGCTGAGGTTAATAACATGATGGGGCTACAGTGTGGACTGGTATTAAAACCAACCCAAGCTCACTTCTCTGTTCTAACAAATACAGGAGCTGAAACCTGCCAGGGAGCTTTAAAGGCACATCCTAAATAGCACAGCTTGCTTCTTTTCACAAGCACATTTTAAAAGAGAAAGGAATTATGTTGTTAGTATGTATAATTTACACCACTTATTTTCTGTGATCCTCATTACAGACATTCTCTATTACTTCAATTTTAGGCATACAATTTGCATAAATAAAGAGCTATAGATGTAACATCTGCATAAAAAGATATTATACAGTAATTGGGCATTACCACTGAGATCTTCAGAAATGCTGTTCATGGAACTTGGCATCTACATTACTTAGATTGCTATGTGAAAATCTTTATACATACAGAGGCATATTGCTAATGCCAAACCAGATGCCCATCTTACCTTTTGTCATGTATCAGAGTAGCTAGAGCCAGATGCTTCTAGGGAACGTGCAAGAACACCAGAGATCCCAGATGTGAGATAGTCTGGCTGTGGTAGCTACATATTTGGCTTCATTGTGGTCTCTAATCAGAGATTGCTGTAAGTCAACGCAAAAGACTTAACATTCCTTCCAAAGTCCTTGTAGTATTCTGTAATCATTTTGCAGATTCTTTTACATGTAGAAACATCCAATTTGTTTTAAGAATTTCCTAAGTTCTTGTCCATAACTTCCTGTGGCAGAAATTTCCATGTCCTATTTACTCAGGTACGATCACATAGGCATGACTCTGAACAAACTGAGATTTTAGCTATTTTTAAAATTTATATCTTAAACAGTTTTCTGAATGAGGACTTAAAAGCTGCCCATGGGAGCACAGCAGAATACTCCTGTTTGTGGCTTTTTCAGAAAGAATTGTAGAAGACATGCACTGACCCCAGGCATCTGGTGATGTGTAGACACACACACCTGTTTGCACATGGGCATAAGGATGCATGTTCTCAGATGCATACAGCAACAGCGTTTAATAAAGAGTTGAGAGGTGTAATCAAAGCAGTGACATGCTCCCTTAAACCATTCATATGACTTCAGAATTATTTTAAATGGCCCAATATTCCCACATCTCATTCTATGCATTAAAGAAAATAAAATTAATACAAAACACAGCCATTAAAAAGACCAAAGTAACTATGATTGAGTTATGTTGTTAAGTGTGTGTGTATGTATGTGTGTGTATGTGAAATGTTCTCAGCATTTAATTATTGGTTCTGTTATGAGCAGATTTAGATAAGTTGATAATACCAGGGCTTTATGTAATTTCTTTTTACTAGGCAATTATGGGCTGTATTATATCCTGGCAGCAAGGTATTGTGGGGCATCTTATTAAGCATAGAGCCAGTGAAAACTGATGAACAATTTTGCTGAACTAGGCATGCAATTTAGAAAGCAATAATACACAAATCCAATTTAGCACACAATTGATACAGCCGCACGTCAGCACATGTAACTATCATAGCCACAAATTAAATTGGGATGGGCCTATTTTACAACAGCACAGGCTGAGATTAAATATATTTGTTCTCAACTTAACAACTTGCTGACCGTAAATAATAACAATCCCATCCATGCTGCCCCCAGACACTTTCTAAATATTTATTTTTGAACCACACAACAGGTAACAAGTGTGGAAAACATCTTGTTCTCTGTCGGGAACTGAATCCCAGCCTTGCTTTGACTGGAAAACCAAGTAAGACCAGCCCAGTGGTGACAGCGCTGGCTGTATCGAGGTACTGTCCTTCCCTTTGCATTGCAGCCGCTGTCTGGTGGAGGGCACTGCACCAGCCTCGGGGTCTTCACCCAGCCCCAAATCGGCAGGCGTTTTTATTTTATTCTGGAGTTAGTATTACTGTTGGTTTTTGTGGTTTGGGTTTTGTTGTTGTTGGGTTTTTTGGTGCTTTGTGTTGTGGTTTGGTTTTGGGGGTTTTTTTGTTTGTTTGGGTTTTTTTCTTAAATCTCAGTCGAGTCACTCTCAGCCAAATGCAGACACTCTGGGAGTTGGCCTGGCTAACTGTATTAAGTGAAGGATGTTGGGACACTCAGTGGTCAGATAGACAACCCAGGAGAAATAGCAGGTTTCAGCTAGAATAGCTGTAGAGATCAGTAGCTGCTACACTATCTCTGCACCATAGAAAAAACTCTACCCTAGGAGTTGCTGGAGGTACTGTCTCCCTAAAATGTAAACGGGAAGATTTTGGCCAATGGACAGCTTTGTTGTTAAACTCCACTCAGTTTGCACAGCCAGCAGTATTTGAGTTTACCCAATCCCCCTCCTGCAGTTTCATCTGGCTGTAATAGTTGTTGTTATCTCCTACTCCAGGATGTTACAATGTACTGTATAAAACAGTTGCTGTCTTTCTCTCCAAAAGTGTTGGCATTTTGATAGTTGCTGAAATGATTCCTATATTCTGCATGCTCAGATTAAGAGCATTTCATGAGTGTGATGCTTATATGCATTGAAAGTGGGAAAGTTTGCAGGGGAGGGTTAGTTTCATTAGTGTTGGTGGCACTGCATGCAGCAGAGATTTCAGTGGCTGAAGCCATGATGTTATGTGCTAACAAGTCTGAATTCTGAATCTGGCCAGTAGATTATTTAACATTCATAGAGTCTCAGAGAAGGGTAGGAGCTTCTGATCTGGCTAGATTGTTCACAACTAACCCACTAAACTCCAGGAAAGTTTGGATCCAATTCTAAGTTCAGTCTTTGAAGTACAAATCTTTGTCTACTCTATATCAGTGTTCTTCAAATTTAACATAAAAGATAACCTACTCCCCTGAATGTTGCATCCTCCTAATGGCTACACATACAGGAGAAAGCATTGATCCTATCTGTGTCTTGTTCTTAAACTTTTTTCTCTTTTTCTTTCTTTCTCAAGAAATTCCGCCAAGCTCCTAGTTGGTGATAGCTGGGGAAGAGTCTGCTGCTGGTCTGTGGATGGGTAGGAAGAAATAGCCAAGAACTCTTGTTTTTTCAGCCTTTTGGTTGGAGAGAAAATTACCCTTCAGAGCATGAAAGAATCAGAGAAACTGGAGGCCTATGGTTGCAGACTGAATCTCAAAGGAGTTGTTGGACTGACCCTGCAGTCAAGTCTGATTGAAATTAGAGAATGGACTCCAAAGTTGTGAGAGACACTGACAGACATGCACATAGACAATGAGATTTTGCAGTATTTGTCCTGTGAAAACTTTTGTATTTCAAATGTTGTTTTAGATACTGAGTTTGGCATAAAACATTGTCTTTCACAAATAATAGCTAGCAAATAAAACTGCCTTGATTATGCCAAAGAGCAATGTAGCTTAATAAAATTCACATATTCTAATTTTAATAACATGAGATCAGAAAATACTGAGGCTTTAAACAGATGTTAAGTGAGTTTGTTGCTGTATCTTTGTTCTTACTAACACGCAGGTATGTTAATATATCCATTCCTACTCTTCCTCCTTCCCTGAATCTGCATGAAAATGTATGCATGCCTTCTGAAAAGTTATTTTGTTTGCAAAGTAAAGGTAGGAATTCCCAGGTTGATAGTGGTGCCTTTATCCAGCCCCATTGTGAATATGTGTTACAGTGCAATCTTTAGTTTACTAATCTCTGACTTGTTTTTTTCGTAGTGAGCAAGGCAGGCAAAATGCATGGAATGGGTGAGGATGAAGATCTGACACAGTTGGTTAACATATTCTTTCATTCTCCTCCTTCACTGCCTTCTTTCCTAGCTTTGTCTAGATGATCTGTGGAATATCCGTGTATAAAATGTACTTCAGGATTTACCTTCATAATCACCCTGCATGGTAGAAGTGGGTATTTGTAGCATAATAAATGTAAGTGCCATTTGTGTCCCTAATGGAGATGGAGGAAGTGTGAAAAATCAAGTTCCTTAACATGTTATGATAATTTGAAGGAGCTAAACTGACAACTTAGCTCCCTCTCTCCCCTGCCCCTCCTTGACCTGGTAAAGAAATTGAGTATCTTATCTTACACACAGAAGGGCTGAGTACCCACTTAGGCAGAGCCACTTCCTGAACACCACAGACTGGGTCAGGGCAGAGCCAGGAAGAACACAAAGGACATTATGGCCATGAAGGCCCTTGTGTTCATACCACCAAACACAGCCCTGAACAGACAGAGCTGGGAGAGTTCCCTGATTTCCACTACACTGGAACTGGTTAGCACTGCAGGATTGTAGTCCTGTGTGTGCTGCACTGGGCAGTCAGAGATTGAGGAACGTGAGGAACTGCTATATGCCAAAATCTTGGTGCTAGAGACTTGCCAGCATCATTTGAAAGAATCTAGATTAGGAGACAGGTTTTTACCAGTTGTCTTCTAACTACACCACCAACTTTCTTCTTCTTGTAGGGCACTGCTTTGTTAATGACTCTTATTTTGAAATATGTTGCTGAATGAGAAAGACTGCCTATGGCAAACAGCTTCCTTCCTTACTGAGTGCTGAGACATGTCCCCACTCTAACCCACCCCACAGCTTGGTCTAACCTCCACAGTAAGTGAGGTAATTGCCTGTAGAAAATGTAGTAATTAGAGGCTAGCTCATGATGCAGACATACAAGGAAGACTACATTATGTCTACACAGATGACCTGGCTCGTTATCCTTTCTAACCTCCAAGTGCGTGACTTGATGTCTCAAATACTATCCTTTCTGTGCTCAGTGAAACATACACTGAAAACAGGCCAAAACGCACCGATGTTTTTGCAATCAAAGTAACCCTATGGAGCAAAGGTGGACCATGCCCATCTTTCCTTTTCTTGAGGACTGGGGAAAGGTCAATTGTCATAGAATTCAACAAAATTAAGTACACTGCTTCTTTCCTCTTCCTTCCGCACATTCCTTAAAAATAACCTGTGATTTGGATACATGGACAGCAAAACTTGGACTGCTGTCAGCTGTGAATACAGCTTTACTGAACCATGATAAAGGTGATTAAGAGCCATGAAAGAAGCTCACTACCTATGTTTAAATTTACCTAGTATGCATCTTGATAGCTTACTAATTGTGTCTCCTCCTTTAGCCTTTTCATGCAGCCTGTCTGCAAATAACAGATACTTCCTTTCCTAGAGCCGGCACTGGCACCTACTTTGCAGCCTGGACAGCTGCACTAATGGCTCCAAATGCTCTAGACATCAACCTGACTTTGTTTGGTGTAAGAAGAGGCTAGCTGTAGGCTAGCCATGGATGGATTTGACAGGCTCATCTCCTTGTGCCTAACGTCAGTTGTCTTACATCTTCAAGAGAAGGATGAGGTGCATCAGCTGTTTTGGATCACTAGAACAAATCCAAAATGTGCAAGTGTGAATGGAAGTCAGCAGGTTACCAACTAATGTCTTCCTGAGTCAAGCTTGTTCTAATGTTCAGGGAGTTGTAATTTGGGAGAATATAAAAGCCAAATGGACAGAATTGGGTTGCAATTTCCCCCTGGTGAAAATTCTGGTTAGGAGTGATTTTTTGGTTGGGAAAGTTTTGGTTTCTTCTCTAGCTCTAGAGGATCTTTCCTCAGAGTTGTAAGTCATGGAAAGAAATGCATACTGTGAGTACCAAAAGCACCACTCCTTGCTTGCAGAGTTAAGGCACAAATGTAAGCATGTTGCAGCCATCACATTCCCTAGGTCTGATACAGCCAGTGTGTGCAACAATGGTAGAGTGGTACCTGGTCATTTTTCTGCAGGCAAGTCTCTGTGACATGAACTTTTTGCTAGAAAGTTGTAATATATGGTTGAACAATTAGTTGAAACTAATGCTCTTACAAGCACCTACTTTTATATTTGCGTTGGTGTCCTGTGTATTTGATAACTGATGAATGTCCATGAAATTCTCTCAGCTCTAGATGTGGAGGTAGCTTTCACTGACACATAGGCAAGACTTGGTGCTAGCTCAGGGGCAGTAGTGGTGCCTACTTGGTGGGTATTCTGATGTGATACTCATTCTCTCATGGCTGCGTGGGATGTAGGGGTAGCAGATCTAGAACATGCTTGAAAAATTAAGCAAGTAGAGCAATTCCACAGCAAATACTTTGAGCACAACTCCATTGCTGCTGTAAGTGGCACAGTGTGAACATCAACAGAGTGTTGTAATTATCTCCGAACCAACTTTTGCAAGGGGTAAGTAGCTCAGGGTAAGAATTACCCTCAAAAGAAATCCAATCCCATTAGGATAAGAAATGCAGAAAAAAGGCACAGTCTTACCTCTGCCCTGTAGGGAAAACAAGAAGAGAAATGTGGAACAGCACAACCTTTATGTGACTTTAAAAATCAGTGTAATCTAATCAAGGATCATAAACCCTAAAATGCCTTAATCACACTTATTTGGTTATTGCATAGATGATCTTGCTTCCTTGTTCGGCAGTAGAAGTCTTATAAATGTTACAGTGAGCATTAAATACTGTCTGATTTCTGTAGCTTTCTGTTGGCTACTAAACACCAGAGCTGCCTGTGCATTGCCGGGCCTTTGCATCCTCATAAAAAAGAATTTGCTCAAACCTTTTTTGAGAAAACCATGCAAACCGGTCTGTAACTCCCACAGGAAAGTTTCCCCTGTGATTGTCACCATATGCTACTGTTCCCAAGTCCTTTTCATACAGGGATCTCAAAGCTTGTTACAAGAGGGTATTGGTGAGAAGATCATCTCATTCATGATTGCCTATGGCTGTCACAAGGGAAGTTATCTGAGAGCCATATGAGCTAAAATAATTTGCAGGAATATGCTCCCTTCTGCATGAAAATGCAGCTTGTTATGCTTGTCTCTCATTTTTTGGGAGGGACATCCAAAGAAAGTTGAAAAAGGAGCCCAGAAAAGCTCTGGACCTGATCCCAGCTCTCTTGTCTCCTCCCACTTGGTACTGAGCACCTCTGAGCCAGGTAGGTGGAGTGATTTGTTTGCTTATGGTCACACACATCACTTAAGGATCAGACTAGTTGTTGCATTATGGTGTCACTCTTCAGACATTTGCATAGCAAGTACTGTCATTGACATCAGGTAGGCTGATGGGGAGCTGTGAGAGAGAACAGGACTGGTGGAGTGTCCTGGTTTCAGCTGGGATAGAATTAATTGTCTTCCTAGTAGCTGGTATAGTGCTATGTTTTTGAGCTAGGTATAAGAAGAATGTTGGTAACACTGATGTTTTCAGTTGTTGCTAAGTAATGTTTAGTCTAAAGTCAAGGATTTTTCAGCTTCTGATGCCCAGCCAGCAAGAAGGCTGGAGGGGCACAAGAAGTTGGGAGGGGACACAGCCAGGGCAGCTGACCCAAAGTGGCCAAAGGGATATTCCATACCATGTGACGCAACATCTAGTATGTAAACTGGGGGGGGGGAGTGGGGATCACAGCTCAGGGACTAACTGGGCATTGATTGGTGGGTGGTGAGCAATTGCACTGTGCATCATTTGTATATTCCAATCCTTCTATTATTACTGTTATCATTTTATTAGTGTTATCATAATCATTATCAGTTTCTTCTTTCCTGTTCTATTAAACCGTTCTTATCTCAACCCGCAAGTTTTACTTTTTTTTCTGATTCTCTCCCCCATCCCACTGGGTTGGGGGGGAAGTGAGTGAGCGGCTGTGTGGTGCTTAGTTGCTGGCTGGGGTTAAACCACGACATGGAGGAATGCCAACCTTCCCTATGCTTGTTGTCATCAGAGATCTTCCCAAGTGTCAGGAGGCTCCTGGAAATTTGCCACATGAAGTTTTTAAAAGGGAACCCCCTCATTCCCTGCACTGGAGTTAAATGTCTTATGGAAACTTGGCATCTGGAACCAGGCAGCCTTCAGCAGTACATTGGGATCTTAGTAACCATGAGTAATATTTGCTGTAATGAGTATTGAGCAAATGTAGGCCTTATGATGGGGACAGCTATGCCTGTGTTCAGTCATCACTTGATGTGTTTCATACTCAAGTGTTACAACCCTATGCATGTGAGGGGTTGTTGTTGTAGGGCAGTCACTGAGGGAGCAACGGTGAGTGTGCTGGCTGGGTGGCTGGAGCTGAGGATATCAGGTGAGTCCTGTGGTGGAAAGAACATCGTGAGCTCTTATGGATGGGGGAGAAGCTGTCTCTGTGTGGGTGACTGCAACAGCAGCATGAGAACTTTCCCTGTTTCAGGTCAGAAATTGTCTCCTTGTTCAGCTTGGACAGGAGACTCTAAGGACTTTGTTTCTCCCTTGTACACCTGTTCCCTGGCCAAGAGGGACAATGAAAAGTCATGCTCCCATAGCTACTCCAGTTTTGGTGGGATGCTCAGCTCTCATGGGGGGAGCGCAGGGATTAAGCCACTGCAATGAACAGTGCTCTCCGGCCACTCCTGTGCTCAGTCCATTCCCCATGGTCTCCTGGCTGTGGCAGTCTCTAGTGGAGAGGTGGTGATAAGTTAAATCTCTTCTGCCAATGTCTATGTCTTTATACCCCCTTATTTTACTGACACTGCTGGACTAACCAAAATGAAATGCAGTCAAGGTGTAGTCGTTTAAGTTCCCATCTTTGACTGTCGCAGTTGCAGAGCGCCAGATCCGGGAAGCAAGCAAAAGGCATATCTTTATTGTGACAGTGGGACCATGCATGTTGTAAACAAGGGATTCCAGTAGCGTTATTGAAATAACCATAGTTGCTGCCAGACTATGAGGTAATTTGGTTGGGAAGGCGAAACTCTGATTTGCTCCAAAGCCTTTGTCTGCCCAGCAGGCTGGCTTCTGCCTGTAACCTGGCATTTGTTGACTTTTGTTGTGTAGTGACTCAGTTGCCACCTTGCTGGGTGTAGCAGCCTGTGCTGTTCATGGTGGGTGTCTGTCTGAAGCTCCGTGCAGCTCTTGGCTCTTCAGAGCCCGATTATGAGCTGAATATATACTCTGTATTTGGGCTGTATATTTACAGGACCTTCCTTGTGGCAGTGCTAGGACTGTGATAAGTGGGAGGAGGCCCACTAGAAATCTACTCAAGCAGGTCTAATTGTACCAAATAGAACAGCTCAGTAGAGTGGAAAATAGTCCTTATATATCTACCCAAAGAAGATAATGACCTTTTAAATAACAGAAGCAATTTTATTTCAATACCCCAATTACTCTGAACTCTCAAATGTCAAAGTGCCGAGCACTTTCAAAATAACTTAATTTAGACATTTATAGCACTTAGACACTGCTAGTTTCTTATCTAACCTAATTATGGGTTGTACAGGAAATTGCAAAGCATCCCAATTAATGTTATTTTTTATAGTGATACATAGGAGTGGCCTTTGCCATTTGCCGTCGTCATGTGCACAGTGATTTACTAATTCTGGCTTTTGAGTTAGCTCCCTGGCAGGACACAGCTCTACTCTTCTCTGGCTGTTCTTTGAGAGCAAGCAAGGAGGAAGTAGAGGTAGAAGTGAGCATAGCTATGTTTGCCTTAGGGATTTGAAGGACACATGTTCCCGTGAGAGCAGAGTGCCATTGCAAAGCAGGACCATTTAAGGCGTAGGGGTGCCATGTAGAATAATGATGGCTGGCTGTCAATCTTGTTGATCCTCTCTGATCTGAGTACCTAGGCCAGGATTCTCCACTTACTTGTCTCCCACAGAACTAGTGCAGGGGAATGAGATTTGTAAAGCTGCTTAACTGGCTGCCTGAAAAATCCCTTCACAGATGGTGCTGAGCAGTTTTCCTTCTAGTTTCTGTGCACAGCAGGCAGAATCAGAGGTGGAGGAAGTGGTGTAGCACCACTGAGCAGCATCCAGTGATGCCTTGTTTGCTTTTATGGTAAGTGGAGGACATGCATCACATTACCATGTTTGAAAGTGATAACTGTTGCACATCCCCATGTCTTTTTTGCCCTGTATGTTTTACGTGATGCCTTGGTTCTGTGCTGTACTCCCCCCCTGGTGTCAGAGAGAACTGTTAGTAGTCAGAGAAGTTCCTGCATACCTCCTCTTTCCTGAGGATAATCCAAAAGATCAAGAGCTAATTTCTCAAAGATAGATGTGGGGCTGTGGGTAGCTATGTACTGTAGCTGCTGTCAGCTGTGCCCAAGACCATGCCAGTCCAGAAGAGGAAGGCAAAAGCCCTCAAAGGTGATCTTGTCTTGTGCAGCTCTGTGCACAGAGCCCTAATGCACTGTTGCATTCTCATTCACTTCCTTCTGGTAAAATATTGCTGCAGACAAGATAGATAGGACTTTAACATGGTTTAACAACTCAAATTAAATCCAAGAGGGAAAGTTTTTAGTTTGACTCAACAGCTTGCGTTCAAGAGGGGCACAGGGAACAGGCACGCAGGAAGCTAAGAAGTCCCTTTGCCCAAAGTTTTTCCCTAGCCAGGACCAGAACCCAAGTGAGCTTGCCTGGGGACCCTGTGCACAGGACCTCCTACTTCCCTGGTGTGAGATGCAGGAGAGTCCCAGGTCCTGCACAGCAGGGAGAAATGCAGTTGCAGTGACTAGCTGTGTTATGTACTAAAATGAAAACCTGAGCAAGTCTCAGCTGGAGGCTCGAAAAGGACTGCCAGAACATTTCTGACTGGGGTAGTCAAAGACTGAAAAGCCTCTCATGGGGTTTGCATACAACCCAGCAATGCTGGTGAGGAACAGGAGAGACTTAACACAATATGGTGCCAAGATGGGTAGGACTCTTACCCTACCTATTGCTATACAGTCAGTAGAGCACACTGCTTCAGCATTTAGCCTCTGAGTAGAAATGCTGGAATATGGAACTGCTGTAAAGTTTGCTGAAAGAGCTGGGGCAGTCAGGGAGAGGGGTTGTTTGAGATCCACATGTTGGAGCTATGTTGTGTTTTGTGCAGGTGTTTCAGCAGGTGTTTTCCCATGTGGGCTGTGCTCAGAATGGGATCTGGGAAGCCAGCTCAGAACCCAAATCTAACGAGTCCCTGAATTTCCAGGGCTGTTTTCTCTGGAATAATTTGTTAATCTTTTCCACAGAAGCAGCGTTGGGAATCATTTGTTCTTTACAAGAGGAAAGCCTGACAGAATTGAGGTTGTCAATTCTCTTTTCAACTTTCCTTTCAATAGTCTTCAAATATGGGGAAGCCTGTTAGGAGGAAAGGGAGATGTTCTGGATGTCTACTGGGGAAAAGGCAAGAAGATATAGCCTATATGCTAGGAAGCATTTTGAATGATTAGGGCTGTGGAAATGGATGGTGAGAAGAGTATGGAACCTTATCATCGTAAGTTTCTAAGAAGAGGTTAGACCAACCTCTACCAGGTTAAGTCAGGCTGAGTTGGTCCAACCTGGAGATAAAGTAATAGACTAGCTGACATCTCAAAATATGTTCTATCTCCATTTTCTCTTTTTTTTCCAAGAGGAATAACACAAACTTAGAGTATTCTATTGACATGCAGTTTTTCAATCTACCCCGCCTCCCAACCAAGGTAGTAAAATGGGGTCAAACAAGGTGATGGAATAAAGTACACCAAATGAGTATATTTCAGATTAGTGCAGGAAACTCAGAAGAGCAACTGTTATGCAGCGGAATTTAGGAATTTTATGTTTTACCCTGGCAAGTTAGACAGAAGCCAAAAAAGGGTCTTTGCTCCTTGATGTCACTCACCAGAGGTGTTTTGGAGAAGCCCTCAAAAAGCAGAATTTGACCTACAAATCAAACACCAAATGAGACCTCATCTGGTCTGACTTCTGCTATGCTAGCAGAACCTGGCCAAACCCTGGCTAAGTACAAAAGTTTATTGAACTTCTTAATGAAAAGAACCTCACAATTATGTTACAGTTTTTCTAAAACAAATAATTTGCTTGTAATTACAGAGATAATGACATTCTGACCACACCTACCAATTAGAAAGTTGTAATAAAGAGTAATAAAACACCTTTTCCTTGGGCTGCAGAATCAATCCCCACACAGCCCGCAACACTAATATGATTTACTCCTATTTGCTGATGGAGGATTCTAGTAATAAAATTTAATGTGGAGGAACAAGGTGCATTTAACCAAAGCTGTAAACATCTCTAATTCTATTTAAAGCTATAGGATGCAGTACATTAACATTTAACAATCTGATACTAAATTGGCATGAAGCTAATAAAGCTGTATTTGTCAAAATTTCAGCACTAGCCCATGTTTTACCAATGACAACAGAAGGAGTAACCAAAATAGTATGACTCAGCAGACTCCAACTGCTGCTTAATAAGGTATTAAGAGTCTTCATGGGAGCTCCTGTCATAAAAGAACAGTGGACCACATTCAGCTCTGCTGTTTTGCTGAAGCCAGACGGAGTTAGGCCAGACATTAATTCGGCCTTGCCGTTCCTGTTAGAAGGAGCTAAATCCAATTTATTCTGCATTTCTCCCACCAAAGCACATCATACTCTGTGAAACTTTCTTCTCGGTAGTCTTTAAAGTGTGTGTACTTAAAGATGTACAATTAATTGCAAGGTAAAGGATGATGTTTTTCTTTCTCCAATGATATGATCTGACATTATTAAATCTGGGTGGATGCTGCATAACAAAAGGCATAGGAAATGTCTAGTCAGGAAGATGGGTGTTCTCCTAAGTAGTATTTCTGGCCTCCTTTCGCTCAGCTGGTCTGTTGCCTTTCAGGGTTCTGCTGTCATCTGAAGTCAGTCACAAATGGAAAAAAATTTAAAATCATGGAACTTCTGCAAAATGAAAAATTCAATTGCCACCTATTGGGATTGTCTAAATGCTGAGTATGAGATAAACATATATCCTCGAATTGTTCTCTAGCAAGCAATAAATCCTACACAGACTGAGAGAACTTATTGCACCAAAGAAGGTAATTTATTTAGCTCAATTAACTATTATTTTGGGGAATTAGATATCAAATATAAACAAGAATATATAGAATATTAATACACAAAGAATGGTATTCATTAAAATACTGGGCTTAAACATACAGTAGAGGATTTTTCTGAACAATGGGCACAATGGCCAGTTGTATGTAAAAGGAATGTTTATATACATCAAACTTTAGAAAGTTTTCACAACTAAGTGATCAACTCATTAATGTGTTAGGGTTTTATTTTTAATTCCAAAGGAATCACTAATAAGTTCTATTTATATATACTATATATAGTATATATACTATACTTTTCTGAGGCCTTCCTTACACCTGTCTGCATAAGCGATGTCCTCTCTGAATAGTCAGTTGAACTCTGGCTGTTCCAAAATTGATCCCTGAATGTTTGATCACTCTTTAGCACCAATTTCTTTTTGGTCAATGAATTGATTGCTGTTGTCATTGAAAGTCCATCACCCAATCAGAGGACAAGGAAAGATACCATGCCCTTTTGGTGTGTGATTAAACTCCTGGGATAATGAAAATGCAAAACAAACATTTTCTTGACAGCTCACAAATGCAAACATTAAAAATGCAAATAATTACTAGCAAACCTCTTGATAAAAGCTAGCTTTAGTTTGGAAAGAACTGTTTTGATGAGGGACTAGAATTGGAATTTGTACTGTACATAATGGCCAAGCTTTTCTTAAATTCTCTTTTTTATACAAGAGATTTTTATCTAACATGGAAGCAGATGACTGTATTTTACATTTACACATCCTGGCTATACAGTAACATTATATATGCTGCCTAATTTCTATCCCTGTTCAAAAAAGTTAAAAAGCAGTTTATACAGACTCGCTTATTCTGGTAAAACCCTCCAAAAGGCAGCGTTGTGCTCTATCCCTTTGTTGTGTGTCCCCATCCCTGCATTGTCAGCCCTGCCCAACACTTCTGTGCTCCCATGCAGTAACAGGAATAAGAGCATGAGTATTCCTGCGATGGTTCCCAGCTGTGCTCTGAGCCCCGGTGAGAAGTTGCTGTATCACTAAAAAAGCCTGACCTGTAAAGGAGGAAGCAACTTGGATCACCTTGGTGAGGATTTCAAAACCCAAGGCCTGCGAGTGCTACTCCAAAATCCACACTGGATACTGCTGAATGAGTGGCCTGTCAAGCGGCTCCCTCCCAGACCTGGAGAGGACCTGGCACACGACAAATATCAGATCTCCATGGCCTGATGGTGAGCTAAAGAGCCCATGTTTTTATGTGTCCATTAACTCTATGGTTACTCGAGGGCTAAAGCTTCTCAAGGGCTAAAAGGTGTTGGGTACCCAACTCACCCTGAGCTTTGGTGGAATTTGGGCATTGTAGATTTAGAAGCTTGAAAACATCAGTCTAGCTATCCTTCATGACTGAAATGCCTAGGATGCCACAGAATACCCCATTTTCCAGGAATGTGTATCAAAGGAAAGGGAAGAATTCCTTCTCAGTTATCAAGAGGTGAAGAAAGAGGAAGAGTATTTTGTGCTCTCACATTAGGCTCATTTCCCTATCTCCTGAGCCCTGGTCTTTCCAAAGAAATAACTCCAACGTAAGTGAGCAGGGTGTTAACGGAGTCTGCTCCATACTAAAGGAGAAGCTGTGTGATTTTTCCTCTAGATCAGCAGCTCAGTAATGTAGGCCACAAGAGGAAACTGTTGCAGGTTTGGAAGCACCAATCTAAATCAAAGCCAAAAGCAGTGTCCTGGTTCTGTCAAAGTCTTTTACTTACTATCAAGTTTTTCCTACTCCCAACCAGAATTTTAAAAAGATCACATCCTGGAAAATGATCCCAAGCTACAAATATTCTTCCTTAAATTATTGGGGTTTAACTATGAATGTTTCTTTTGGATTATTTTGAAATGTTTGTTTTCAAGCACTTAAGAAGCACTTTACTAAAAGTAACATAAGTTTTTAAAGACAATGTCATTTAAAAGGGAATTTGAAAATATAGAAACCAAACCTTTTTATAACTATTTCTGCAGGGAAACAAAAGAAAAAGTAGTTTTAGCTTTTCCTTTGCTGCGAAAAAAAGTCTCAGCTTTACTGAGCTAATATTTTTCTGATGGAAACAACAGCATTCAATTGACAAATTTCCTGGTCAGTGGTCTTTGTCTTCAGAAGCAGGCTGATGTGCATAGATCCTGCTACTAGTCCTTCTGAGGCTTGCTAAGATGTTGACGTTTGCAGCTGGACTTGTCACATTAGTATCAAAGAAGGAATAATGTTTGGTATTGAAAATGCCCTAGGTGGAACTTCAGTCCATTTAAAACAGGGGCGCTGAACACTATGAAGGGTGTCTCTTGGATGCCACTTGTAGACCAGCTGCTTTTTCTATGATTACTTTCAACTACATTTTGTTTAAAAGTCTCATAGAAAAATAGAAGTGCATGAATGGAAATAAAAAAATAAGGACATTTGTATGATTTTTATAAATAAACAGCACAGCAAGAATTAAATAGAACACAGACAAAGGCCATTTATACAGGCATGAACTATTACAGCTTGTTCTCCTCAAAGAGTATCTGTGCATAGACTGTCGTACTGGGAATGCCTTTGGCTTCCTGAATCGGCTTCATAAGTTCAAGTTCAGCGTATGTTAAATTCTCCTCTGCGATTTTTGGCTAGGAAACAGAACCAAGAAATTACAGTTATAATGTCGTTACCACTGAATATAAATATTCTATAGAATGGGCTATATTTCTTCTCTCACACATGCTAATTCTACTATGCTGTTAATCAGCACTAGATTTAGTTGATAGAAGATGAAATTAATATTAATAATAAGAAACAGGAAATAGTAGGATTTTCAGGTTACTTTCCAATTTCTCTTCGCTTCTCAAACACTGAACATTTTAATTGGACAATTCAAATACTGCAAATTTGAAAGATGTGTGTTAGCAAAATGTTCAGCCTCTTTAATCCTAAATTTCCCAATTTAATTTTAGTTATTGCAGATTACACAATTTGAAATATATATGCCAGATTTGCTTCCTAGCTGTACACATTGGACCAGTTACATCTCTAATCACAGCCACTCACAGTATCTCTCAATATGTTTCTTAACAGAACCAAAAACCATGTTAAAAGTATGCAGAAGGCAGCAAAAATGGATAGAATTGAGTTACTGTAATTCCAATGTGATTTCACCACTTTTGCCATGCTATAGATGAGTTCAGAGTTTAGAACAAAGGCCATACCACCAAAGCCATCTCATGTATTACAGTGGTTGAGTTTTAGACTTAAAACTATAAAACTTAGCTAAGAGAGATTTTATCAAGACAATTTACTGAACAAACTTCACGTGGGTAAGAGGATAGCTTCCTACTGCTATTGGGGACTTCATCCAGTCTCAGAGTGGTGGCTTAGAAGAGGAAAGTCTTGTCTTGTGTTCCTTTGTGTGTGTTGGCTCATCAGCTGGGAGTGGGTTATTCATAACAAATTCACCTCAGAAAATGTAGCAACAAATAAAAGAGTTGCTGTGGAATTGTATGTGGGGCCCTAGTACTTGAAATAGATTTCAGTTCATCTGTAGAAGATTAAAGTCTGTGCTTCCTGAAGAAGGGTGAAGTGCTAAGGCCCTGTGCAATTGAAGAACTGGAGAATTTGTTCTTTTATCTTTTCAGGTACTGTGTTCTACCTGAATGTAACTGGTGTCCTCAAGTTTAAGCCTAAAAAGGACAATTAAAACAAACAAAAAAACATTTCAGCCATGCAAATTTTTGCAGTCACAAGACTATACCTCATAGAAAAGGTAGCATCTCTAAGACCAAGAAAGGCTTTGCCAGTTGTAAACTGAAAACTGACTCAAAGTTCATAAACCAAGATTTTTCCATGCAGTATTTAAATGTTATAATGAAGAAATTGACAATATTTTTCAATGCCAAGAGTTTCCTTTATGTTTTATTTACTGCTATTTATTTCTTTCTGATTTAACATAAATGATTCCTGTTTCCTTGAAATGTGTTTGAATAAATATTATATTGCCTTCTGGCTAAAAAGATAAACATCTAATATCCTCTGAAATCAGTCCCTGTGCTCCCTTGCTTCCTGTCTTTTGCACTGCTCTGGAATCCTCTCATTTTGCCTTGACAGTTGCTCATTGTTTCCCCTTGGGTGGATCAGTTTACACTTTTCCAGCATTAATTTAATCTTATTTCTTCTCTGCAGATCCAATCCTGAAATACTTTGTGCAGCTGCTGCTGCAAGTGGTGTCGTTGAAGTCAGTTGATCTGTGTGTGTGAGTAAAGGCCATTTGCAGGCTGTCTGCAGGTCTGTAATCTTTGCATTTGATTATTCACATGGTTTTTCCTCCTCCCCTTGCATGGGTAGTCCTATTTGATCTCAGCTCCTAGTCCTCATTCACTATCAAATGCACCACTGTTGACTACACAGAAAATTTCCTGCTTTCGTTGAATTCTCTTGTGTAATGATGTAAAAGGATGTCCTGTGGATCCCAGCCTGATCTTGTATGTAACAGAATTAGAATCACACATTTCTTTTCTTTGTGTATCAGGACTGAACTGAACCACAGTGTTTAAAGACATCTGTCCTATCCTGGCTTTGGTGGCTTAAAGAGTTAGAAAATACTCTTGGTCAACTGCTTTGATACTTATCAATTATTACATTCCCCTCTTCCTTCTAGCCAGAGAGTATTAGCCTCAGTTTCTAGATGCTTAAGTTGTTTTTGCCTTTTATGGTATGTTAAAGATTCCTTTTGAGATCTCAAAACTATATGTGCCCACCTATTCAATAGGTAGTACAGAGGCTAAATACAGGAGTTGAGGCTGGACATCACAATAATGTCAGCAAATGTTGAAGATTTTCTTCTCAGTGTAATGATAGCTCACCTAGTCCCTATTTGAAGGTATTGGGAGTTTTACTGACAACTTCAGTGGATGTCACCTCAGACCCTCAATGCAGAATGATACAGTGCATGTGAAAAGCCTCCTAAAAATGAATCTGATAAAACTTTCAAACAAGCTGTTAGTCACTGCCAGAGTAAAACTCTATATCTCCTAAGACTGACCTGATACATCTTTTGAAGTAGAAATATTTTCATTGTTCTGTAGAAATCAGTTGCTCAGAGCAAGCTAAATCTGTATGTGCTTTCCCCTTTGCTGTTTAATTGTATTTCATGTTATGTTTCCATTTACAAAATGCCGCATGTCCTAAAATAGCCACCCCAACACCCAGCTCATGTAAATTTTAGAACTAAGATTTATGAAATCATATTGTCCAGGTGTTCTATTATATTATCTCAAAATTGCATTGTTTTCCAGTGTAGATTATCTCTTTATTCTTACTTTATTCTATTATGTTTGGATATGAAAAATAACACTAGATTCCCCAAAACAAGTCATTGGGCAGTAGTGGCTGATGTGTTGCTTTCATACATTTTTATGATGTTCCTATAGTAAACATAATTTAATAAAGCCAAAACACACTAAATAAATAATTGCATCTAGAAAAGCAATAAAACCAAATAAAATTAGTACTTTCATAAGTGGAAAAGGTACTTCAATTACTGCTACAAGCAACAGCACACCATAAAATGTGTAGAATAATTTCCCTTATGCATATTTCTAGTATGTAATAATTTGATTGAAAATATGAGGAAACACACAGGAGGTTCAAAATTGTGAAGGGTATACAGTTTTCAGCAAAGGATGCGTAATAACAGTGCATGGAAGCCAACACTACTTTAAAGTACCTATGGTAGCCAGGGTTTTATTCCATATACCCTTCTGTACTTCATTTATCAACCACATGTTTAATTTAATTTTGCTGGTTTGTTTGTCCAAAACCATTTTTTTTTGAACAGGCAGGGAAAGAAAACTAATTCTATGATTTCATATCTCATTTGGATTGGATAGCGTTTTGGCAGTGTAAACCTGGAATCCTGCCACCACCTCCTTTTTGGAACAATAGCGTGACTTTAATAACTGATGTTAGAGGTGGGACTGATACTAGGGCAGAAGAGGAAGAGACAGTGAATGACTGGCCATTCACCTCTCTCTTTCCATCCTGGCTCTTCACTTAGGATGTCATTGGGATTTCTATGGCTACAACCCCCTTTCCTGAAAAATTCCATCATTGTTCTAAAATAACATTGAAATGATTTCTTCAAATAGAATTCTATTCCAATGTGACATTTCTAGATACAGTCTTTATCTTGTATCTCTGTTTTCTCATCTTGGGATCACACACTTTGCACAAATACAAATTAGGAAGAGTCATCATTTTCCAGTGTATCTTCTGGCAAATGCAAAATGACCCCTCTTCCAGATTTCTTCCAGTTTAATTTTAGTTTATTCCAGTCACATGGGCAATTATTCAAATGAGTTCACTTATAGGAACATTTTTCTTAATAAACAATCTGCAAAGTCTATCATGTGAGTATTTATAGGAAACTAAAGTATGTGTATACATAGTTTTGTTTTTATTGAGTTTGTCCAGTATATAAACATGTTAGAAATTACCTAGAAGGGTTGGATTTTTAATGAAAATTACTCTGATTTTTATGTCATGATTACCAGGAATAAATTTAACTTGTCTGGAAAAAAGAACTGATGTCAACTTGCACTTACAGATTACCGCAATCTCACTGTTCCATGACCACGCCAGTTATCATGAAGATGACAAAATGAATGTGAATTTCTAATTTAAAAAAAAAAAAAAATTCCCCTGGTTCTAGTTTACCATCAAAAATAAGCAGAAAAGGGCTCAGTTCCCAGTTCACTTCAATCTTATATATTTTAGTGACTATTGCTGCAGACATTTGCCTTGGAATTCAGTGTCTATATGATGCATGTGATGTTTTTGTTTGGGATATGATGCAGAAGGATTTTAACATGGACCAGGGCAAGAAAACTGTTTATAGAACAAACTGAATTTTCACCTCTAAGTTCTCTGGATTTAACAAGCATATGTCCCAAGTTCCAGTCAGAGCTTCACAATATTTTTAGTAATCCTAATTTCCTGCAGCAAGACTTGAAAATGAAACCCCACCCTCACTGGCATGCCCTGTGCTCGTTGGTGAATCTATTAGGTTAGCAAGGATAAAACCTTGCCAAGTATGCATATGTTTGCTGGTTTGATTCCCAATACATGGCAAATTGCCACCTATGGACTGGCCATGCTGTGCTGTTGGGTGCACACTGCAGTGCCAGGGGGATGCTGTAGGAAATGTAAATGGGAAAGGTACAGAATCAAGAGGTGGTAGTGAGGGTTTTTTGATCCAGTCTCTAGGAATTGCACTCTTTTCCAGGTTACTCCACAGCACAAAGAAAGCAGCCCTGCCCCAGTGTCATGAAGTAGCTCTTTCTTAGCAAGCACATGCTGGAACTACTATTTTTTCTCTCCCTTTCTCTTGCAAAGGCCAAACTCGAATCTTTGGCCTTTTCCCTTTCATATTTGAGAAACATCCTGGTTTGTAGTCACACTCAGTAAAGAGCTCCACAGGAAAAATGCGGATAGGGTCCAGATGGCATGGCCCAGGCGCATCCTGTGTCCCCACCTGAGCACACTCAGTCAGAAAGTGTCTAGACAGGACTCTCCAGGCCGACTGGATGGGCTTTGGCCACAGGTACAGATTGTTGCTTCTTTCTGCTTGAATGCCCAGATGGGAGGAAAGTGCATACTGCGTGCAGCCTAAGGAAAAGGTGGTAGCCCATCTTTTCCTCTGGCTATCTTCTTTTCATAAGCATCCTTTTTTTGAAGCTGTGGGAGGGAATGGCATATGTCTGCCAGCTTGGCTATCACCGGAGGGTCAGTTATGGAGGTAAAGGCAAGAGTGTGCTGAAGTGAAGATTCAATATGTCTGGTGGACAGGCTGCAACCCCCTTGTGTGGGCCACCGGGACAGGGGAAGACAGCACGTGCTAGCAGTGAGGTTAGGCAGGATTTTGCAAAGTTAATAGTGAGAAAACTCACTGTACACTGTAACGTCAGAGAGAAAAGGATTAGCCTTTGACAGTCCTTTTTTTTAATATACACTGGAAAATCACTCTCTCTAGAATGTGTGGTCTTGTGCTGAAATCAGTAGTACTCCTCAGGGCCACAGATACACTTTATGCTCAAACCCTGTGAACTTTGGTGGGATGGCTCCTTCATTAAGGTAGTAACTTAACTCAGGAGTCAGAAAGAGATTTTTTTTTTTTTTTTTTTTTTTATCTTTAGTGCTTCGAGAGTTTACTAATCTCAGTGTCTTGACTGCAGGCAGAAATCCAGAGATTCCCCTGGAAGAGAGGAACTTCAAAAATTACTTCTGCAGACCTTCATGTAAATCTGAAGCTAGATCTGCAAGATGAGTTATCTCCTAGAAATGCAACTGTTGGCCAGTAAGAGTGCTGAAATATCAAGGGAGCTGTTGTCTTCGCAGTGCCAAAGCTGAGAAATACGACATTGGGAAATATGGAGAGTAGGAAGTATGACTTTTAGTGGCACTATCAGTTAAAAAGGACAGGTTGTTTCCATTAAGATGCCTATTTTTCACTCCCTAGAGTAAAAAATACTTCCCAGACTCCCTGAAAACAATATTTACAACAATTTGTGAAGCCTCTTTCAGCATTGCATCTCAATTTTGCTATTGAATCCCACAGAAGTGATGATAACAAAGTCAGGGACAAAGATGATTTACTAAGTCCCATTGAATGATTTTATTTTAAAGAAACAGAATCCCACAAATGTAGGGCAGGTAGTGACTCTGAGGGGTGAGCCATTCCACCTTTCTTCATTAACAGAATTAACTATAACTGGCAGAGGTTTGTCCAGCCTGTTTTAACAGCTTTTGGGGAAGAGCATCATCACATTTGCTAATGCTTTATTCCTTTTACAGTTGCAGAATTATTCCTAGATTCTAAACCAACATTGCTGGAAATCAGGTTGATTTCTTCTTATCCTCCAAAAAGGCCCAAGGAAGTAATTAAAGGTTTTCAGTTCTCTGGTGACACTTCTATTACTCCAAATGTCTTATCACACAAAAATCACCTGCTGTGGGATTTTGTAAATACACAAGTCTTGGCACAATTCCAGCAAGATATGTTATGTATTTGTACAAACTGTTCCTTCTTGGGAGTAAGGATAGCAACCTGTGATCTGAATGGGAAAGCAGGCATAACTCAGTAGTTATGAGTATGTTGTGTTCTGAGTGTCAACCTGAATGTGTAAATGATATTAATGTTCATATGGACATCTCACATCTTAAGGAGAGACTGGGAAAAAAACCCCAAAAAACATTATTCATCTCACAGATAGAGAAATTACGTGGACTGGATAGAAATATTCAAGAATCACAGGGAGTCAAGGAAAAAAATGTTTACGACTCCTTTGTATATCATATGTACAATGTTACTTGAAGTCTGTGGAGATCAATGATATCTTAAGAAAATGGGAACTTAAATCATCACCCATTGTTATATATTGTGGAGGAAACAACTCTTCTAACAGACGGTGGCATAGCTTTTAATTTAAAATCATCCAGGAGAAAGGAAGACCTGATTGTTGCCAGATCCAGAATCCACAGATTACTGAACAGATGTATTTCACTTCCTTTTTCTTTCTCAAGGAAAGGGCCACTACTACCTACAGGTTAAGAATAATGAGGAATCCCACTAGTTGCACAAAAAAACTGACTAGCCTACCTTTCCTAGCTAGTTTGATGCATATGGTACTGTCCATATTGCCCAGTTGAAACCAGGACAGGTATAAGACTGGTTTAAAGGACATAGTGCTTAATTGTAAGATGAAAAAGAAGACAGGGAAAAAAATCAGTTTGTGCATCAAGTACAATCTTGCAATGTGTAAATTTGCTCCCAGGTTGCAGTGAGGCTGAAGCTGCAGGACAGCAGGCTGGAGCCCAGCTTAGAAGGCACAAATTTCCCAGCAATCAAAAACCAAAAGCAGCTCTTTACATTTCAGAGCTCTGACGTGGTAATCAGACTGCAGACAATTCACTCGCACATCTAGACCCCTCTCCCAAAAGGACTCCAGGATCACTGCTTCTGATATACAGTGGATCTGGTTGGTTTGTTGTACAATGAGAAACGTACTCCTGAAACCTAAAAGTCAAAAGAATTTTTCAGGTGAAGGAAACTTAAGCTTCTGGGCAGCTTTAGGAGCACCTGTCTCCATTGCTTGATTCAGGAGTATACAACAATGTAGAACACTGAGCTAAACGTGTAATGCTGAAAGCTTGATTTTGCTGAGTACATGCGGATGATGAGACCAAGTCACAGCCTTCTCAGTTCCACAGGTGTCAAACCTATGTCAAGTTCCTGCTCAAAACAACACCCTTCTGCTTTGTGGACATGGTAGGAGCAGGGAAGCTGTCCTTCGAGTGAATATTTGCAAATTCCAGACTTTCAGACATATTACTCACTACAGAGTAAGCACTTTCAACACAGGGACTGTCCTGACCTGCACTGGCTGGCACTCAGCACATTGTCAGCACTTAGCCTATTATGGTATATAAGGATGGGATTTTCAAAGCTGCAGAAGGAAACCTGTGCTTCCCATTTCTGTTACATCTGTTAAAACCTGGGAATCCAGATCTCTGAACTGGCTTTGCAAATCTCAGCACAAAATACGTAAGTGGTGCCTAAAAAAGGCAGGCAGGTAGAATGCGTGCCCAAGGTTATGCTTTCACTCAAAGTTAACAAAATGAATTCCAGAAATTTCCCTCAGTCTTAGATAACCATAAGCCCTTCCTGTTTCTCAGGTAGCTTTTTCATCATCATCATCATCATCAAAAGAAAATCTCTGCAATGGTGTGGTGCCAGGCCACCAGTGATCCAATCCATGCTGAGATAAGTAATGTTGTCTATGCTGTATGAGGTAAAGGTAGAAGGATGTTTCTCCTAAATAGCTCAGCTACGGTTACTGAAAGCACTCTGCTTCAGAAGTCACAGAGGACCAATATGTATTCTGTGGTGGGGAACAACAGAAGCCAGATACACTCTGGTAAAGAGGTTATTCAAGAGGTTAGTCAGTGTAGGAACAGCAGAAGCCAACTCTTATATACTGTGTGCTTTACATGTACAATGTGTTTGAAGAACTAAGCCCAAGGGGATCATTTGTAATACAGGATATACCTACTTGATTTCAAAGTGGGATGATTATATGACTTAGCAGAGGCCACATAAGACAGCAGCAAAATCAGAAAGGTTCCTATAGCCTGTCTTATCTGTGCAGGTATTCCTCCCCTTAAAATTTAGTGTGAAAATGATGAAGTCAACAAAAATTTTGCATAAGTAAAGATTGCAGGATTTGGTCTAACCTGAAGTCATGTCCTTCCCATTGGCTCTAGTGAATCACACAGGAGCTCCTAAGCTTGGTGGTGCAAACCTTCATGAAAAGACACTGAAACCTTTTCATTTAGATGATGTTCTATAACTGGCACTCTTGGGCTATGACAACTAATCTCTAGGAAGCAATGAAAGACTTACCAGAAAATTTGGTTGAGGAAGTATAAGATTTATCTCTACCAACTCAAAGGGCTAAATACTTAAGGCTATAGCAGAACAGCCCTTAGAGAGCACAATTTGTGGGTCCCCAGAATTTTGTTCTTCCTAATGACTCTCTGTACTTCTTGCATGCTATAAAACCCATCCCTTTTTGCATTTCAGCATCTCTATTTCCTTTGATCTGTACACATTTCTCATTGATGCTAATAGAGAATGACACTGATGGGGAATATTTTTGCAACAAGGGGAGCATAGAATTGTTATTCTGGCTAAAGCAAAAGCAATATGACTTAAGCAGAGTTTTTAAAAGGCTTTACTCAAGGCTGTGCAATTGAACACAATATTAGGCTTTCTCTCGTTTCTGTTTTTGGGGGTTTTTTGGTTGTTTTGTTGTTGTTGTTGTTGTTGTTTTTTAATTTTCATTGAGATTACGTCCATATTTTATCCAGGTTATTGTGTTCTTGTAAAATTATACTGCAACCCACTCTAGCACGTTAACAACAAAAGAAATTCTCTAGCTTATTATAAACATCTTTCAAGAAACCAGAAACACATGTCCTCTGGAAATAATTTTGCTGGTATTTAGGTTATTACAAAAAATTTCCCAAAACACTGGAATTATTTTGTAATGTTCCCTGATACTCTAGTTTGTTTGCTTAGGTTTTCTAGAATATTGTCCTGGTGCCCCGGTGTGGTACCTTCCTTGGATTGCACAGGGAAGCTGCAGAAGAAGTTGAGAAACTCAGCAATTTGAGTCTGTCTTTGAAGTGAGGATTACCTAGTAACTATGTTCTATCAGTGAAAAAGGACCTAGTGCAGACACCAGCTGTGCAATAACTACAGTTGGAAAGAAAAAATTATTTTATCCTGCAGAGATTTGGCAGGACGATGATAATACTTTTTTGCCCCAAAGTAGACTGAAGATTTAAAATCCGAGAAATTTTTGAGAATTAAAAAAATGGGGAGGCAAGTTTGCTGAAAAGCAATAAAATGTTTCATTTAAATGAAGTTGATATGTCTTTTTCTCTGTAATTATTACAATTTTGTATCTTTGTTGAAACTTCTTTTACTTCAATTAGTCTGATTTCCTCACCAAAAAATCATTTAAAAGCAGAAAAAATGGATTTTTTTTTTCTTTTTTCTGAGAATACTGTAACATAGAGGTTTAACCAACTGTGTTGTAAACGGAGGCAAGAGGAACAGAAATGGGAAGCAGCTCTGGGGATTGTCCTGCCCAACTTCTGGATGTGCCTTAAAGACTGACTTGTGTTTAGTTTACTTTGTCCTTTATTGCACTTCATTGCTAGGTGAGTTTGGGTCTGGAAAATCCTTTGGATGGTATTTGTTGGATTACTTTTTGACTTAAAACTAACTCATGTCCATAGATCGTGTGTTTTCTGAAGGCTGTGATGTCTCTCCAGGCGCACTCTGAGGTGAAAAATGAAAGGGAAAAGAGCAACATATGGAAACAGCTGCCAGACTCAAGTCCAACAGCAAGGCATTAAAACCGAGTCTGCTGGCTGCACGTAGCATGTGGCTCCTCAGTGACACTAGGGAAGACAAAGGTGATGCCATTGTTTGAAAAGGCTTTATTCCTGCCCACCACCAAAGAGTTTGAACCTTGACTGGGGTTGTGTAGCAGGAAGGGAAAAGCCAACAGCTATTTGTGGCCCTTATCCTTGGATTTATTCCAGAAAGAAAAAGCATCTGGAAACAGATTTACCTCAAGTGCAGCATGTGTTGATGTGCTTTACTGACCTGCAGGAAGAGTCTGAGTGCTTTAACTACGAGAGCTTTTCCTAGGAGGGCTGAAGACTAACCGATTTCTGATGTAGCTGTGTGTCTGGGCACAGTGATTAATGCAGTGTGCATGCAGCAAAGGGTGGCTGTCATACCCTGATGCCAAGTGCTTTCATCTGTGTCTTTGTCCTCTTAGGATAGCGTTGGCCTGACACAATTACCTACATGGATGTAAGTTTTTTTTCATGGACTTTTAAAACTCTGTCTTTTCCTCTACTGAAACCTGACCTGTGTGAGCAGAGCCTGGCCAAGGTGCAATCCCTGCAGGACCAGCAGAGGAGAGGTGAGCTCCATACCCAAGCAGCAATAAAGCCTAAGATTTTTAGCTGAGCTGTTCTGAAGTCACCTCGTGTTATGCCCAGGTATCCTGGGTTGTACCCTAACCATGCTTAGAAGGGCAGAGGTTCTTTCCTGACAATTGGTGGGAAGGTTCCCAATTCTAACCCTCATCTGAAAGTGAAGCCATCACAGAGGTGTTTGGGTTATTCACATGGTCTAACTTTAGGCACCCACCTTCACCTAAGTTAGGGAGTTAGTCACTCTGGGCTCTCTCTATTGCCAGAAAAGTGAGAAAGGATCCCCAAAAGGCAATTCAAAGCATCTAGTCTGAATTGGTAGGAGGATCAGGCTCCCACTCTAACTCATCTCGCTTTCTATTGACTATATAGGGACCCTAGCAGACCACACTGTTTATATAGCCAGATGAAGTTAGCTGGTATAAAACTCTGTTTCTATTACCTTTGGTACTGTTTTGTTACTAAAGCAGAGAAACATCTTTCCACCTATTTGATTTATTTGGTATGTATCTGTGGGGTTTTTGTTTCAAACAGAAACTCATATCCAACAGAAACTGTCATATGAGGGGTTTTTTTCCCCTTAATATGATCTATATACATACATCTTATTCCTGCAATTCAGTTATTCCTGACTTACACCACTGTAGGGCAGAATCAGGCTCCCCATTTCTGACTTGGAAGTCTCAAAAGCCATGTGACCAGTACAGTTGTGATTCTGTCAGTAACTGGTATTTTTTCCAGAGCACCAGCTGCTAGAAGCATGTGAGAATCAATAGCAGGTTTCATTTAAGAACAGGCTAAATTTGTAGACACAATGACTGCTAGAAAGCTGGAAAACATGATCCAGTGTAACCTAATGCTCAAAATGAAAAGAGCCAAGATAATTCATCACTTGAAAAAGTATTACTTAGAAAAAGGACTTGTATGATTTTTAAACCAATGTATAGTTTCTGAACCTAGAGTTCTGGTAACAGTACAGCAATTGTATTGGGAGAGGAGAATATAGAGAAAATAATGTCAGAGAAAATTACTTACCAGGATCAATTTTCTTTGAGGTTTCAAGAGCTTGGGCTTAGGAAAATTATTGGCTATTGGAGCTACAGAAATAAATATTAAGGGATCATTTCATGTTATCATCATTCACTGTCATTTTTAGTATATGCATTAGCAATTTATAAATTACAGATTAATAGCAGATTAGGAGCAAATACATGTATTTATACTAGAATTTAACTGTATTTCATGTAACATATTTTACAATGAAACATAGGGTTTATGAATTAGAAAAATTCATAAGATTAAAGAATCTGATATGCAAAACATGCTGTTTGTGTGCAGAAGCCAGAGCAAATGTACTCCTTCAGAACTGATCACTTGTGATTCAACCCACAGTAAACCTTCAGGTCCTTTACCTCCTCTCTGCCAGTGGCTCAGCACTGGCAGTAGCGCTCAGAAAATAAGCCCAAGAGTTTGTGAGACTGTCCCCAGAGGCAATCGCAAATGCTCTTTAAAAGTGAGGTCCCCAAGAGATTGATCTTTATCTGCTCAGCTAGCTTGACTTCTCAAGTGCACCTGCAATTTTAAGAGTGCAATGTGCTGGCTTCCCTCAGTCTATGCCCAACATGAAATTTCATCCTGCCTAATTTTAATCTTCTCTTTAAGCAGGGTGAATATTGCTACAGAGGTTCCTCTCTCTCCTTTGATTAGTGGGAGCTGAGACCTCTTGCTTGGACTTGGTGACTAGCTTTGCAATAGCCAAAGCTGCAGGGAGGTGAGAGCCTGGTCACAGCAGCAGGCATGGGCCATTTCTTCCCCCACCGATGGGAGTGAGCACAGGTCACCTCACAAGCAGAGTCAGTGGCAGAGTGCAGGAGTCCTGACATCCCGCACTCTGTTGTCCCTCCATGGCTGTGCTCAGGATTTGTAATACGTCTGCATCTCTGTTTTCATACCTTTTGCTGGGATGGCTGGTGGCTGCTCCAGTTTCTCTTTCTCTTTCTTTTTCTTTACCTTCTTGGGCTGTAGAGGGGACATGCTTGTCACACTGGTAACTGTCTCCCCAGAGCTGCAAAGCAGAGACCCATATGTGAGGGCAAAATGAAGGCAATGGAGGGAAAGACAGTTTGTCCCAGTGAGTTCATGCAAACACATCACCTTCTACTTGTGAGAGTCCCTGCCCAACAACTTGGATTTTGACCTGGGGATATACTGAAAAGACTCTTACAGGGGTTGAAATGCTCTGGGTCTTGCATTTTTTTCAGCCATAGAGCCTGGCTGAGAAACTCAGGAGTCTGATCTGTCCTGGTGCAGAAAAGGCAAAGTGTCAGTTTAAACAAGACTCATTTCATAGCTTCTGTTCCTTAAAGACATGTATGACCCCACTGCTGCACCCAGGATGAGCTTGTAACTGTATGTCCTGGAGGGCCAGAGGCACAGAAGGGTTAGGTGACTTGCATAAGCTTACACAGAAAGCATACGGCAAAGCAAAATCTTTGCTGCAGTTTCTGGGCTAAGACTGGCTGAGGAGCCAGCAAGCCAGGAGGATGTGCAGCATGTCTTCAGACAGCTCACAAACCCACATTCAAAAAAACTAGCTTTTTAAAAGAGGTCAGTGTGCTCAGTACATATAAAATGGAGAAACCATGCCCCAGTCTCTAAACTTGGGCATTCTCCAGTATATCTGTGCTGAAAAAGCACTAGCAGGTATGAGGGAAGAGTACAGGCTACATTGTAAACAGACTCCAATCCAAGAAAGCTTCTGTGTTTGGACTATTATGGATTAACATTGTCTAAGTCTGGGGTTTTTACCCTTAGCATCTCCCAAAGCCTGAGGTTGTAAATCCTGCTTTGAATCATAGAGTGGTTTGGGTTGGAAGGGACCTTAAAGATCACCTAGTTCCAACCCCCCTGCCATGGGCAGGGACACCTTCCGCTAAACCAGGTTGCTCAAAGCCCCATCCAGCCTGGCCTTGAACACTTCCAGGGATGGGGCACCCACAACCTCTCTGGGAAACCTGTTCCAGTGCCTCACCACCCTCACAGTGAAGAACTTCTTTCTTACCTCTAATCTAAATCTACCCTCTTTCAGTTTAAAGCCATTATCCCTTGTCCTATCACTACAGGCCCTACTAAAAAGTCCCTCTCCAGCTTTCTTGTAGGCCCCCTTTAGATACTGGAAGTCCACTATAAGTTGTCCCTGGAGCCTTCTCTTCTCCGGGCTGAACAACCCCAACTCTCTCAGCCTGTCTTCATAGGAAAGGTGCTCCAGCCCCTTGACCATCTTCATGGCTCTCTTCTGGACTTGCTCCAACAGGTCCACGTCCTTCTTATGTTGGGGGCCCCAGAGCTGAACACAGTACTCCAGGTGGGGTCTCACCAGAGTGGAATGGAGGGGGAGAAGCACCTCCCTCGACGTGCTGGTCGCACTTCTTTTGACACTGCCCAGAATGCGATTGTCTTTCTGGGCTGTGAGCACACATTGCTGGCTCATATTCAGTTTTTAATCCATTAATAACCCCAAGTCCTTCTCCTCTGGGCTGCTCTCAATCCATTCTCTGGCCTGCTCTCAATCCATTCTCTGGCCAGGCTGTATGTGCAATTGGGATTGCCCTGACCCATGCGTAGGACCTTGCACTCGGCCTTGTTGAACTTCATGAGGTTTGCACGGGCCCACCTCTCAAGCCTGTCAAGGTCCCGCTGGATGGCATCCCTTCCCTCCAGCGTGTCAACCGCACCACACAGCTTGGTGCTGCCAGCAAACTTGCTGAGGGTGCACTCAATTCCACTATCCATGTCACCGACAAAGATGTTAAACGAGGGCTTGGATACACAGTCATGTTGCAGCGATTGTCACCGTGTGTCAGCTGAGCTATGGTAAGTGACTGTGCAAGTGCTCCTAGCTTGCAACTAACGTGAAATGGAATTGCATTGGCTTAACCAGTAATGAAAGAAATCTTAACTTACAGCTGGGGTGGGAGGAGAGTGTTATAGCAGTTAGTTATGATGACTACAGTGGTGGAGGTGACTTGGTAAGCAGCTGTTGCTCAGATGCATCTGACCATGTGCTCACCCTGGGAAAGATTAATGCAGTATGGTTGTGGGGACCTTTCTGTTCTGTGCTGGTGAGTTACACCACACAATGGGATCCCACCTGGGTCTCCACAGTCATTACACCGACAACACTGGTTTCACTGAATTTTAAATCATTTGTCCCAAGTTCCTGTTCCTCTCCAGGTTCTTTTGCATAATGAAATATTCTCTTTATATTAATAGAATAAAATATTCAAACTGGGCCAAAGCCTTAATGAAAGTTAAGATGTCTCGGCTATTGCTCACACAAGAATAACAAAATAACAGACATTATCATTTTACACAGCTGTAAATCCAAATGAATGTCACTACCATTGGTAAAATCACTCTGGATTTACACTTGCGTAGATTACAAAAAGACTCTGGTTTGCTGATTTTCCTGAGTTTTGTTCCATGTACTCAGTCCAAAACATAGGTTTGCAGCCAAACTTTTTTAAAGTGTTTAAAAGGTAAAATATTTTCATGATTTATAAATAAATCACATCAATTATGTAAAGTGAGGGTTGCATTAAAATAATTTCAAAGTCTGCCTGCACTATTGTGAACCTATCCCACAACAACCATTTGTTTCTACATTAAAATCAAAACATGAAATGGTTTAAAACCAGCAGGAAATGAAACTGTCCTGCCTGGCTCCATTGCCCAAACACAGCAAACTGCAAAGAACAAAGAATAGCAAAAAGGGGATGAGAATGATTTTTTTTAAATGTTTTTGGTTTTAATAATCCAAGGTCATTAAGGCAGATGTGTAGCTTAAAGATGCTATTATTCTGATATAGCTACTTTAAGCACAATACATGAAAAGGCTTAGTGTCAATTCATTGCCTTAGTTGTTATTCTTGCTTTGCTACTGAAAAAGTGAAGCTACAGAGAAATGTATTTGTGTCTTACACTTTTCTTTTAAATGCCAGGGCCATACAGGGTTAACTAATTCTGGGAGATACAATAACTGTACTTGCTGTCTTAGAACTAAGCTCCTCAAACCAAACAAGGAGGCTCAGAAAAGACTCCTTGGCTCCAAAACACTGCCTCTTTGTGAGCTTGTCTTGTTCTATGTCTAAAAGGAAAGTTAGTTTTTTATCTCCAGCTCCTCCTCCAGCCTCCTGGCTTCTATTTCAACAGTGTCAGATTGTGCATTTCTTGAAGAATCTAATGAGATTTTAGAGAGTAAGAAAAATACAGGAGTTTGGGGAAAAAACCTGTGGAAGATGTCTAGCAATCATGGCACTAGGACAGCAGTTTCCCTGGAGGTCATGGCTGTCCCAAGAGCTGGAAAACTACTACAATTTTGTCTTTACTATCCTTACCAGAGTCAAGGATATGGGACTTTTCCTGTTGTCATCTAAGTCAGTTATTTCCCACTGTCAAAGATCAGCAGTGGGATGACAAAAAATTCACTTGAGTGAACTGGGAGCTGCTTTGGTATTTTCCAAATAGGGGAGCTGTGTGAAAAGGTGCCAGGGGTGGACTGGGTGCTTGGTTCTGGTTCAGTCTGGCAGAACTTTCTCCTACGATGTTAGATTGGTACTGTGGAACCAAGTTGTCGAGATGGACAGCTTTCTGAGGTGAACAATTTTTTCACCTCAAATTATTTGTCTCCAGAAGAGCAGTCACTTAAGGACTGGAGCATTCAGGCCAAAACAAATACAAAAGACAGAAAAAAATAATTCCTATTTTCAAAGCTACATCTCCTGGGGTTTTCTGGATCTGAAAACTGACAAAATGATTTAATAACAAGGAAGATAATAAGAAGGAGCATATTTAAAGAAAAGAAAACCTCATAAAATGGAATTAGGTGGTTTGGAAAACCCAAAATAACTGTACTTTTTATTTAGGTATTTATTTTTAAAATGTGGGAAAGAAACGAGGTTTGGTTAACTCATTTTTTTCCTTAATTTGTTATTGGTCAAGTAGCAAACCAAAACCTAAACATTTACTTTGTTGTACTCAGGAAATCTGGATTTAATTTTCTTTTCTACCAAGGCCATTTTGTGAGACCGGGGGCAAATCACTTAGCTCTTTGTGCTTCAGATTCCAATTAAGTAAAAACATCATTATGATGTCAAGACATAAAATACTTTAAGATGCTTAGGTATTACTGCAGTGGGAGTACAGACACTTCTTAGACACCAAACTATTAATGTAATTTTGAAACTGGATTCTGCTCTGAGTTTGAAATATCACTGAGGGAGTTGGAGCTGAGCCTTTCTAATCAAGGCTGAATTTTGCACAGCATAGTCATTTGACTGGTAGGAATCTCATGCAAATTAGTTCATCAGTTTGGCCTAATGGATATTTAGACACTGGGTTTGGGTCTAAATGTGTTGAATTAAGTTCCAAGACAAGGAATGCGCAGGTGAAGAGAAATGAGTTTGAAGGAATTAACAGTTTGCGTTTTGAGCAGAGGGTGGAAAATAAATGGTACCAAGTGTGAAGCATAACAAAAATGATGATACTGGTAACACTTTCATAGCTATTTGATTTTAAAGCCCTGAAGTCGATGTGCCTTAGACATGCATTTGTGGGATCAGGGCTTTCATTAGCATATCTTGTCACACTGAAATATATGAAACCATATTTTTATCCATACAGAGTCACGCATTTCTTTCGCTTCCGGAGATTGCATTTTACAGTGAAGAAATCATGCTGGCTTGTTTTCCCTCTGCTATTCAGCCTCCTAAGTTTAGTGTTTGCCTTAATATCACTACCACATCATCTATTCCCAAAGAGGCAGATTCTGTAGTACGAGTCTTTTTATCCGACTGCCATGTTCCATTTTTTCAGTCATCTTTTCAGTCTGGTCTCATTTTTCTCCTCTTCTTGTGTTCTCTATCAATCTACTTTGATTTCCTCCTCCTCCCCCTTCTTTTTTTGTTTTTGTAATTCCAACTTTGTCCCAGCAGCTAATAAGGAAGGGGGAAGAGAAAGCATCCAGGGAAAAATGAAAACTGCTGAGCTGTGTCTACAAATTTTTGGTGTGGTGCAATGGCTGGTCAGGGTCACAGAACAAAGATCTTTCCATGAATAATGGAAGTTTCAGTTTGTACTGGCCCCTCCTGAACTCTCTGTTGCTTTGTTGCAACTTCAGTTACATCTGAGTGTAGTTTAGATTGAACACAGTGATAATCCCATGAGAATGCACTAAAAATTACACTATTTGAGGATCTAGGGTATGCTATACTTGGCTTTGAGTCTCATAGTATCTTAAAAGATACTATGAGAAATAGTATCTGTGATACTGGATGCAAATTACAAGGCTAGAAACATATGTTTTATGTCATTGAAAACTGGGAAACAGCTGTTCTATGTTGTTATGAGGCATCTCTCTTTAATCTTTTTTGTTTGTAAAATACTTCTATCATCTTTTTTTTTACTGCAGTTCCAGCACAATTTATATCTCAGGAAAATCATATGATGGAGATCAGTTTTATAGCACCACACAATCAAAAACTTTTGGCAGTCAGTGGTATTTAAAGGGACAGTGATTAATGACTGCAGCAGAAGTAGTTTTTTTCCCATCACTTGGAGTCTTCAGCTGGAAATAGACTGTGGGCCTTGAAAATCTGCTTTTGAGCCCCACTCCCTGTTCCTGCAGGCGGCAGTTACTGGGTAACATTGTGTTTTGTTCTATGTACCTGGATGGTCTAAGTCATTACCATCTGGTGAGGTTCTGGGAAACCCTAGAAAGCCACACAGGATGAAAGCAGGCTTCTCCAGAAAGCAATTGGGAGTCTCAAGGAGAGGCCTGTCACTGAAGCACCTGCAGGACCTGCAGCTACAGAGCCCAGGTAGATCTCCCTTACTATGCACAGCAGATATTGGCTTGCAGGCATGTTCATGAGTCATGGACCTGGGACATTTTAACCTCCTGTAGGCATTTTGGAAAACATTACTCATCTTCTTCAGCATACATAACAAAACAAAACCAGAACTCGTGCCTTGGGTTATAGTCAAGCGAAGTGTAATCTCCTACCTGTTCTGGGGGCATTTCACCAGGTAATGCTTCACTGTTAAAGAAACAAAAAAAACATGACTTCACACCAACACAGTTTATGAGTTACAAATGGTCAAAGCAGCTAGACCTGTGTTGCTGAGACTTTGGAGTTGCCAGATTGTTACACTGGGAGAGCTGCTAATCATCACAGTACATTATATTGTGCATTAAAATGTAGCCCGGCTCAAAGACATAGTTGGGCTTGGGAGAGGGAAATGTATCAAACACCACCAAAAATCTGCTGTGGAAGTGCTGGGCAACACACATTCCAGCAGTCAGCCCAGCCAAAAGTCAGCTTGCTAAGGAAAAGCACAGCAGGCCAGTAATTTTACTTTGAAGACTTTTATTTCCCTTGTGGTGCCTCTATTTATTTCCAGAAGCCTGAAATAAACCATTCACCCACAGGAGCCACTGCTGTTCCTAATGTAAGATAGATTGTGGCCTCAGGCATAAAGCGATTCCCTCCTGGGATGGGATCAGAGGTCCAGTCCAGCCACTATCCTGTCTCTGACAGCTGTATGTGTGAGCTGTATAAATCCTTCTGCTTCATATTCCTTTGAACCAGTAGTCCTGAGCAAGGGCAGCTCCCCTCCCCTGCAGTCTTTTAGGAGCCAGGGTTATTAAGATGCTCTTTTGTGGCTTAGTGGCTTCTGTGCTCTGCCCAAGCTGTGCTGAGGGTGGAGACGTGCAGGCAGGAGGAGAGGCTCTGGCTGTTCTGGTCGACCTACTGCCAACTTATTTCTCAGAAGGAAAAGAGGGTGCATCCCTGGGCCATGATGTGAAGTTCAATACAACATAGACACCTCCCTCCCTTCATGTTCTCCATTCTTTAAAAGGCCATGAAAACCAGACAACAGTGCACTTACATGGTTATGCCCCTGTCTACAGGAAAGCTTTCATACTTGGTCTTACTTAAATTCTCCCATTCTAAGGAAGCTACACAGCTCCTGGGTGTGTGTGTGTGTGTGCGTGTGTGTGTTACATTTTAGTCCTAAGGAAATGGGAGCTGAGAGCGCTAGGAACTGGGGCTAACACAGGGGCTGTCTCTAAGGCAGCACTTCCATCTATCTGTCTGGCCTTTTTTAGATGTACAGGAGGACAGTAGACCTGGGCCCCTGACCTGGTCTCAGGGGGAAGAGCAGAGCCAGGCTTCTCTTGGAGGGCCTCTGAGGAAGGTGAAGTGGCAACCGCCTCACTGAAGGTGGAAGAAGCCTGTGCCTAGTGTCTGCCTGGAGCCTGGGGGTGATGCAGAGGGAGGTTTGATTTGCTGTCCCTCTCTTTTCTCCTTTTCTCAAGGAAGGATGGACTTCATGATTTCACTGCAGGCTCTTTTCACATGCATACTAGCATCTGCCTAGTCCAGCCCAGGATGGAGGTACGGAGTGCCAAGGGTGGAGAGGAGGTAAGATAACACTTTTTGAGGTGCGATGCCTTATTCTAACAGTCTGAATGAGAGAGCACTGCTGCTGGCTGACAGGCTGGGTATCTTGTGGTCAGATCCTAACCCCTGGAAGGTGCCTCTGGAGGGGGTAGAGGAGTGCTGTAGGAGGAGGGGGCTCTTTGTGCCCCATGCCCATATGAACTGCTGCTCCCTGGGGCAGAGGTTCAGGGCTTGCTGCCATGGCCCAGAGGCTGTGGGGAGAAAAAGCAATACGGGGCTGGTGGAGACTGTGTCTGTCAGTGACGCTTCTTCTGCTGCTGCTTCAGAAATTTTAATTCCCTGATGCTTGACTGGATGCTGAGCCAATTAACATGGCTCTGGAAAATAGTCTGATCAGGTGGTCCTAGCTGAAAGACTTGCCTGAAAGTCTTATCATTGTATACTAAGTGCCTGTCTGCTAAGATTTATTCTGTTACATTTCCATTGAATCCATAAGTTTAATGCTGCCGGTGTTTACTGGGTAATGTTCAAAATCTACATAAAAATTTGGTGAAGGCTGCAATTATTCAGATATTAGGGTAGTGAAGAAAGGATTTAGCAGCTCAGAAGAAATTACTTTTTCTCTGTTGTATATGCTTACTCTATATTGTATTCTGTATTATTTCTATATTTTACTGGTGTTGGTTCAATGTCAAGAGACCTTTTCTCCAAGCTGCTTGTATGCTTACAGCAGCGTAAATCAACAAAATCAGAAGCAAAATCTAGCCCAATGTCTGCTCAAGAAAAACCAGGATACATCAGTGTGTCTAGTGCTTGTGGCTTCAGGGTGACTCACCATGACCAACATACTTAAGTGTGGGTACTCCCTTGGCACGAAACCTTTGTCATCACTTAACAGGGTAGGAAGAATAACATTGAACTTGTTCCTTCCTCTTGGCAAGTAGAGTTGTTGGGTTCAGTTAGAATCAGAGTTACTCTATTGAGCGCACTACCAGGAAGATGGAGCCACAGCCTGAAATGTGTTTGTGGTCAGGCAAGGACTTCTGTATACATCTATTTTTGGCTTACATGTCTTCTCCCTCATGTATCTGAGTCACTAATTCCTTCATGCTATGTGTGTAATGCTGAAGAAGCAACAAGATCACAATTCTTTCCTGTCATTAACAAGACAAATCACTGACAAAACCCTTTCTGGAAGCTTCTATTCAGAGGTGGTCCTTATGCTCTCCTCTAACATGGTGGCTGCTAAGCATGCTGGTATCTCATCCTCACAGCTTGTGTGAGGTCTCCAAATAAACCACTCTTAAACTGAAATGAAAGCAGAGCCTGCACTGGCTACTCCACAGATCTGAAATAGCACTTCTGATTACAACAGGGCTGCTTTCATGCAGATGTAGCCTCTTTGAGAAACCCTTCCTGAGGAAGAGAAGAATGAAACAGTAATCCTTGATCATGAAAGAGTATTATAAAAAGGCAGATCTGAATGATGAAATGATGCATTAGTTTCAAAGAATGCTACAAATAAGAGCGTGCTAATAACAACCCCCATATTCTCAAGAATATTGACAGCTAGTCAGGAAGGGAGAAAAAAACAGAACAGAAAAAGACTGCTTTGAAAGCCCTCTAAATGTCTGCGGAAATGTCACTCATGCAAATTGTTAGCTAGAACTGATCAGAATGAAATTTAATGATACAGCACTTGGTCTTTGAAAGAAGTTCCAAACCCCTTCAATTTATATTTATGCAAAGCTGAAAGGTTCTGAAAACTCCAGTAAATTTAAAGTGAAATAGCTATTCAAAGGGAGCAAAATGCACTTGTTCTAGTTTTGCTGGCAGAAATGTTTTTTCCTACCAATATTTTTTTTGTTTTTATTAAAATCAAGGCAAGGAGATATTTCTCTTTCTGGCTTTTTCTGCATTCTCCTTCTCCCCTCGCTCCCTCTTTGGTAAGGGTTTTGCAGTCAGCAGGAATGACATTTCACTCACCTGTGGATCTCCTCTTGTTCAGAATTGACTGACAGAGAATGACAAGTGTAAAAAGGAGGACGCTGATGATTCCTATTGAACACACAAACACTGCATACACGTACAGATCTGAAAGCCAAGCATAGATGACGGTCAGTGTTGCAGATGTATGCTTCGTGCTTACAGGATAGAAAAAAGTTACATCTACAAGATCTGAATAGACCCTGCCCCAAAAGATTTAGTATTTTAATGCTCTTGAACTTTCATATAGTATCCTGCTCAGTTTAAAATTTGGCTGAAGTCTCCATAAATGCAAATAGGTGTAACTACACCTAAGAGGGCTTACTTTTGGCAGGGAAGAAAGGGTTGGTTTGGGGTTCTTTCTTCTCTTTCCTTTTTTTTTTTTTTTAATGCAGCAACTGAAAAACAAAAGGACTTAATTTGGATTATTTCCCAGTTCAAGCAGCTGTACTTTTTTTTTTTCTTTTCCCCCAAAAAAACCCAAGAAAAGTGCTGACTGGGTGGGGGAAGAGGAAGAAATTCTGCAATTTCTTCTTCTGGTGGCAGCACTGGCTTGAAGTTTTTGTATATTTTTTTTCTTTTCAGTCTATGGCTTCGGTCTCCCTTTATGGCTCTCATTCAGGTGCCATAACACAATCCCAGTGGAACTAACAGGAGTTGTACCATGGCAGATCAAGATGGAGTATTTTCTTCAGAAGGAGAAGAAATCTTTAATGACTTACTTCTGCTTTTACTAGAACTCTAAATAGAGTACTTTAAGGATACTCTAGCCATTAAGGCCTTGAAATGTCCTTAGGGAGGTATATTGGCTTCTTTCCTGCTTCACAGAAAGGAAACTAAGCCTCACAGGTCAAGTGTTCTGGTAGAAAATAGCATCGCTGGAACTAGACCCCTGACCTGCAGTTCTGTGCTTCATTCCCCTTATGCTGTACAATAATATAGTTTGTAAATTGTGGTTTACACAGCAAGGCTCCCCACAGAAGCAAGGCCATCCTGCAAGCAAGCATTCCTGCCTGGAAGGCAGCACAGCAGCTGGAAATGCCATGCTGGTGCTTCACTGGTGCTCCAGATTAGGGTGGGAGGAGGAGGAGGAAATCCCAACTGCATGCAAATTCTGGATTTCAGTCTCCTGGAACAGTTGTCCACTAATCTACACAGAAAATACTGCTTGCCTTGAAACTCAAGGGAACTTTAATCTGCTCTTGCAGTGCAGAGCATGTTCAGTGAGCGGTTTCTAAGGCTAGTGGGAACATAGAGTGCTTGGTACCTCTTCAGACAAGCTCAGCACCTTCCTGGATAATGGTCTGTATTTGCATGGGTTATTTTCACATTGAGCATAACAAATATATAAGAAACTGAAGCTGGAGCCTTTTCTCCAACACAGCTTGTACTCCGTGGGATGGTTTCTCAGGCAAGGCCTGAGTTTGCACAGGAATTGGCAAAATTGGTCCTGACTGGGGCACGTTAGTTGTCCTGTAGCATTGGGCTAAACAAACATCTTGTATAGAACCAGTAGCAGTTAGATGCACCTTTACCTTCAAAAAACTTCCAAGCTTCATGGTTTTTCTTGAAAGTGGGATCATCAGAAGACTTTGATGAAATCACTGGAAAAAAACCAAAGAAGACATGACAAGAACTGAAAACATGTGGCATAAAAAGTTGGGACATCTTGAAGTAAATGTAGTTCTGCCTTAGACTTCAGTGCACCAAGATCTTGCTTTATTTCATGGGATAATTACTTTTCAATGAAACACTTCAGTTATGAAGCCGCATTATAAAAATGTCTTCCAGCAAATCTCATCTGGCTTGGCACCCCCCATGAGTGCCGTATGGCTTGAGACTGCCTCCCTGTTGTCATCTTATTCTGGGAAGATGCAATGTGTGGCTCTTCAATCAAAAGTTAAATGCAGTGAAGAACAGCAGGAGAATAGAAACACACTTTGGAAGAGCCTAGGCCTTAGAATAGGGTGGCCATGTGCTTGTAAGGTCTGTAATGGCTTTGTGGAGGTGGTCTGAGTATCCCAGGGAAAAAGCTACCATTAATGTTGCATGTAACTAGTTTTATTCCAACTCTGTGTTCTTAGTTACCTAGAACTTGTACCTCTAGGGTTGCAGTTTCTGTTTCTGTCCCAAAACAGGCTACTTCTGAGAGAGGAGATGAACAACTTTTGCTCAAGTGAATAGGAATTTGTTCTCCCTTTTAGTTATATATTAGGAAGGATTTTTAACACTGTAGTCTATTTCTAAGTCTAAGAGGTTAAGGAAAAAAATAATTGGAAGAGGAGTAGCTGTACTGAAGGACACAGCTCTGAAAGCTTCCTGGGAATTGACTTGGAGGCAGCCACATTAGGCACAGCTTTTTTAAAAAACAGGGAAGTCATTCTAGCAATGCTTGGCACTGAAGTAATCTCTGCCAACACAACAGCATTTCCCCAGCTTCAGGACTCACTCTGTAGGCCCCTGATTTTGCTCAACTTGAGTTCCTTCCAAAGGTCTTGTAGAAGTCCCTTGGCAGGTTGAATTGCCCTGCAATTCCTACAACAGCACCCAAATCGCACAGCTCACCCCAAGTGAGAGCACTGCTCATGAGTTCTTTTTCTTCTTATTTCCTTTGAAAGTTGGCTTCCATGCCATACCTTTTAAAGATACATGGATATGATATCTGCCTATCTGCAAAAAAACCATTCATGTGTGCATGGACTTCCCGAAGCATGTCCAAATGCTTCAGAAATTGCTTATCTGAGCTGAAAAGCAGAATGTCTCTACTTACCCTCAGTGTCTTTAGCTTAGATGTAGGAACAAACTAGGCTGAACATCTTGACTAATGTAAACTGCTCCGTCACTGCTGTATCAATGGCCAGTGACTATTGAGTGCAGAATAGCTTAAATTCTTAGCTGGCGTAATTCCCCTGCCTATGGATGGGTGTTTTTTTCCTGAGAAGAAAGACTATATGATCACAAGTTGTACCAGCTCACCTTTATAGCCTAGAAAATGGGCTGACTGAATGACTGTGTTCTAACTCAGTTAAGAGGGAAAATAGCAGCAGAGTTTGCACAGAATTGTCTGCCCTGTTTCAAAAGGAGGAACAGACTATAGAGCTCTGGGCAAATGGATGAATGTCAGTATCATAACAGCTGTACAGCCTAGCACTAGAATCCGAATGCTCTGACTGCTGGATCACTGTTCAAAAACCTTTCTTCTCTCCTCAGCCAGATTGTTTATGCATGCTGACATTTTTTGATCAGATTAGATGATGTTACTTATGTTAATCCATGATTTTTCTTCTGCTAGCAATCACTGCAATGCAATAGGAGTCTGGTGATGTCCTCCAGATTGCCAATAAGGTCTGAACCTCCAAGAGAGGGTCAAATGGCAAATCATTAAAGAGCAAGTATTTTACTGGAAAGAGAATTCATTAAGGAGTGCCCTGTAGTGATGTGAGGCATGGGGCATGGATATGGAGCTGCTTTCAGGACTAATGAAATCTTTTATTCAGTTGTGATGGGAAGTTCATCCTGAATATTTTAACAAATCTGCTCATTTGATACATGAAAGTATCACATGTGTAGATTTTTGGCAAGCATTTTAGAATACCTTCCCTGAAAAAAAAGGTCTTTATTCATTTTAGGGAAAAACCCCTAAGTCTTGCAGTCCTGTATCTTGCAACATTTTTGTTATTAGAAAATGCCACATGCAACTAATATTTAATAGACCACAGATTCTGTTCTATGGGAAACTCTGATGCATAAACTTCCCAACCAGACAGATTGTTGCGATCATCTCTGCTTGGTTTGTGTTATCCGTGCCAGTAGGATTATAGTTGGACTGTCCTCCTACATGTATTCTCTTCTCTTGGACTGTAAACCATTTGGAACATGTATTGTTCATCCTAAGAGATGTGCAGTACCTTGCATAGTGGACTTGAGGGATTACCCAAGTGTAAATGATGGTTTGGAGATGCTGCATATTGTTCTAAGAGGACTACTCACTATTTTGAGTTTTCTGATAGGAAGGCAGTGGGAGAACCATCTTTCTGATGTCTTTTTTTCCTCAAATAAACTGTTTTCTGGTGTATTCAGTACTATAATAAAGATCACTAACTTGGTTTTAGGCTAACATTGACCACACAAGCCCAGGAAAAGTACAGATGCCTTTGATAAGATGGGGGAAGGGAAAAGGTTCACCTTACCCTAGTTGGAAGATGTTGCAAGGCTGGAGTAGGATGCACTTCTTGGCAACATCAGGACATGGATTTCTCTTGCTTTTACTACCAAGATTTAACAGTAGCCTTTTTATAAATCCTATTTGATGTCTTGTATTCACTACACCTAAAGGGGCAAACTGCAACAGTTCAAATTTCAGCTGGGCATTCTGAAAACACTACAAAGTTGCTGTAGTTGACCCATGAGTCCATGAAGACAAGACTGTAAGCACTCTGTCTCCATTAGATGAAGCTCCTTTTCTGAAGAAATGTATTCTGTCCCCAGAGGAGAAGCCAGATATGTAGCTAAACTTTTAACTGCCATCATTAGACATAAGGAACTGTAGCCTGTGACTCAATTGTTTTTTCTACAACTCCAGTATGTGTATCTGTATAAATTTGTGTTGCAAGAAAAATGCATTTGCAACTTCTGAATGGCCTACACAAATTCACACCTGCAAACTTGCTAGCAAATAACAAAGTCTGAATATGAGTTAATAGCAGTAGATACTACAGACCCAGCCATAATCTGATAAAGTCTTATGCTTTGAATAGTGCTATGCTTGGTGGCTGACAAAGGCTATGTACTGAACTGTCCCAGGTTTTTTCTGCTTCAAGAGCAAGTCAGATTTTGAAGAAGCTGAGTGACCCTTTCCCATTCCCTGTGGAAATTTGTGTCTTACACAGCGACCTCCTCTTTCTTTGTGAACAAAAAAGGGACCTAAATGCTATTTCTGCATCCACTTGATGTGCAAGGTTGTAAGAAATTTGCCTGGCACTTTAGCATAAAGATACTATTTTGAATTTGGTCATAACTGCAGACACATTAACTGGAACAACATGTTAGACAAAGACAGCAACTGTGATGTGTTTGAACACTGTTACCTTATTTGATAAAGCACAAGCGGTATAATTTAAGTACCCAAACGCTTCAGGCAATTTGTATTGCTTGTTTTGTTACATCCTGGATCTAACCATGACATAAGTAAATCCCTTTGCAGTAAAAAGTGTAACCCATCACAATATAAAATACAAAATGTGTTTGGAAGAAAATTTCCTTGAAAAGCCCAAGTGTTACCATTGGGGAAACTGGAGACTTTATCACCACTCTGAAAAGAGTTGCCTTCCCTCCTATGTGTAGCAAGTCCTGTACACTCACAGTGCATTAACCCAATGCTAGCTAAGGTGGTCCTTCGTTTCCAGTAAAAAGGCTTTTAACAGTAAAACGGTTGCTATGGCATTTAAGGATATGTCCTTTTTCAGATGTCTTTTAGGACCTTTAATCTGGATTTAAAATTAGAATCAATACTCATTTGGGGGGCCCAGGGTGGTGGTGGTGTCTGCCTCAGATCCCCACAGTGCGTATTGTCAGTGTGTTTAGTGTGCAGGTGGGCCTGCCTTCCTCCCTTGTCTCAGGTTTCCTGCTCCACTTTGGGTTACGTTTGAAGCAGAGAGAAGCAATACAGCTGACCAGACAGTGTGAGAAAGATGAAGTCATAAGTGTCAACCCCCTGCCCCGCCCTGATTATGTTTTCATAGATCATACTAAAAATCAGGTGAAAAAGTAGTATTTAAGGACTGGACAGAAAAGGTACAGTTTACCTTCTTGCAACAACTAAATTGATCTGAATCTCACACTTTAGCTAGGAAGAGCACTAAGAGGTTTCTGTGTTACAGTTAGCAATAGCCTGAGCAGCTATGAAAGATGCAGAGTGGCTTTTTGTGAGCAGGGCTATGACATGTGGTCTGACAATATTTTATATTGCTTTTTCTTCTGCTGCCATTTACCTGGAACATGTCATTCCCTTTCCAAGCACTCATGACAAATCCCTATGTTTCACTAGAGGCCTTTAAGAAATTCCATCATTCAGTGAATGAGAAAACACTCTTTAAACAGCTGACTTGCCCTATGAAATGATATTATTGCAGGAAAATCCTAAAAATTATTCTCCATCTGATTTTCTCTCTTTTTTTTCTCCCCGCCCCCCCCCCCCCAAGCCTGCTACTTGTTCTGCACTGCTTGGGTACATGCGTTGGTCTATTTTGCAAGTCCTTCATGCAAGAAACACATTAGTTGTTATCCATTCTATCTTTCAGTGTACTACACTTGAAGACAGCTACCTGATCTGGTGCAGAGGATCTGAGGGGAAGGGTCAGTATAGTGTAAACCCCCAGCTGAAACAGCATTCTCCTCCTTCACTGCTTGTCTCTGTCTCTTGACACCAGACCTGGCCCTCTCTAGCTCCCTTCCCTCAAGTTATCCTCAGAAACTCTTCTCCAAAGCACTGGAAAAAAAAGAGTAGTCTGTCCTCTAGGAGACTCTGGGATTGTATGGTGGCCTCCTAGCCTTGCTTGTAGGCCTGCAAGCTTCAGCCCTGACCATCCATTTGAGGTGGTGTTGGAAGTAACAAGACCTGGTAGTTACTCTCAGCCTCTCCTCCTCCTTTCCATTTTGAGCTTTTGAACCACTTGTTCTCTGTAGGCTGAGACGAGAGCCTTGGCTTCCCTTCCCCACACAAGCCACCAGCTTTGCCCCTTCCCAAATGTGGGAGGCTGAGGCAGCTGGGACGATCAGTCCTGCATGCCAGTTCCTTCTTGACAGTGGCTTAATCTCTGCTTTCAGCCAAACCTAGAGGGGTGAAAGAGGGAGAGAGAGGGAGAGGAGGATGAAAGCCAGTTCCTAGCCAAGCACAGGAATAGCAGGGAAGAAAGACTGCTGAGCATGAAGCAAGCTGATGCCTGAAGTCTGTAGGGCTAAATCATGCATGCAATAAAGTTTCATTTCATAACCCTGTGTGGTTACAAGACTAACCACTGTGTCTTGGCTCCAGCCACTCAACATGGGGTCAGCGCTAGTAAAACTTAATGCCCTCCAGAGGTTAAGATGGCTGAGTTCAGGAGATGTTTGGGTCTAGTGTTTTCACTCCTCCCTGTTTAAAAACAAAAGAGTGAAAACAGCAACAAAAATCAAACAAGAAACTGTTCTTTGAGCTGTGAAGATAATGAATTCTGTGTTCCATCCCAAATGGCTCCCCTCTCCACAACAACCTTAGTACTGGACGTCTTCTCCTGTGGTATGTCCAGGAGCCCCAATTACTGACTGCGATGTGGAAGGTCACTGGGCACATGGCAGCTCAAAACCAGTATTTACCTTTTTTGTTCTTACAGCTTTCCTTCAGTGAGGAAGTTCGTACAGATCTCTCCCTTCCCCCCAGCCAATTTCACATTACTTGTACAACCTTAATATCTTTAAGACCGTTATCTCATTAAAATCAGCCCATAGATTCAAAAGAGTGCAGACTAGTTGATAGTGTGATCATGTAGGCTTTGGTTTCTTTAGGATACCAGGTTATGGATTACAGCTGGCATTTGGCTGCAGGATTACATTTCTGACCCATGATACTGATTGCTCTGGTGATTTTTATTTAGGAGTCTAATGAACTTTGATGAAGTTTTCCTTTAAGTCCAGGTTCTGTGGTCTTCTGTGCAAAAGAAGTGTGGCTGATGTACAAAGCTGGGGTCTGGATGTTGGAGGAGTGGCCATTTCCCTGGTGGAGACAGGTAAGGGTTTGGGGTTTCCATTTGGACTTGGGTCCTGCTCTGTCATTATTTATACTTCTGACTGCAACCAAAAAGCAGAGGAAATCCCATATGAAAGTCTTAGAGGCTTTCCAGACTAGTTTTGCATGCCCAATAAGACCAAATAGCATAGACTAGGATTTTCTTGCTGTTGTTTAAAATTGATCCATGGTCTTTGCTACTAATCCAAACAGAACTTCAGCTTTGGATTGTTAGTGTCTTTCATCATTGCTAGTAATAATCAGTTAATTACATTACGTTAATGCCATCATTTCTCAAGGCAGATCTAAACATTGCTGGTCAATGTGAAGCTGCTCTTTAACTCTTGTTATACTGTATTTTTCACACCTTTGTTCTCAAACTTCTGATAGATTGAAGTGAAAGCTTGTAATACCTGAGAGCTATCATCACAGGAGATCATGCACTCAAAAAGATTACTTTTTACTGTCACATTCTCTCCCTGGTGTGTTTATAGTCCAAAAGTAATACAGAAACCTGAATGACACCAGTTAAGCTGGTGTTGAGGGAATGTGCTTTGGATTAAGACTACATAAGCATGTTAAAATCCATCTTGAAAAGGTCTGTAGTCTGTGGAGTTCCCTCAGACCAAAATTGGTTTCAGAGGAGAGCTAGGGCCATTTTCACTAAAATATAAGGTAGATAAATGGGATTAGGGTTTCCCAGCTACAGGAATAACCTTTGGGGTCTAAACACAATGATAAATTTAGCATGAACAGGAATGGCAGAAAGTTGATGAAGCAGTTTCCTCCCACAAGTTTTTCTGTGATTGCTGGATGAGCCGCTTGAATTTCCAGACCCATGGACCAAGAAGTCACCCTTGATTTTTGGCATTATCTTTAGAGTTGGCCCTGTGGGAAATCAACTTTTCTGTTTATAAAGCCACAAGCAGGGGGCTAGTTTGCCAGCTAGTGCTAGCAGCACAACTGCTGAGCTCAACGACCTCTTCAAAGGAGTCTGTTCTCTAAATCCAGCTTCACCCATCTCTGAAAGTGTGGGTGTCGTGGTATTAGATTTGAGCTGACTCATCCCAAAGAGAAGGCTTGGTTTCAATTTGGTTCAAAATTCTCACTCATTGCTGGTCATTTCTTTATCTGAAGTTCAATACCAGCAGGCTGATCACTGCTTTTCTAGCTCTGCTTTCTGGCTACAAGTGATATAAACAAAAGTACTGAAGTGATACTAGAAATGCTAATTACCAACTGCTGCAAATCTAGAACTAAAAGCAATGAAAACACCAAGACAGAGGCAAAATGTAGATCTAAAATATAGTGCTCCTATTTCAGGTTCACCCACTGCACATTCTTCAGAAAATAAGTTAATTTCTCTCTGATTCCGTCTCTTTGTATTTAAATAATAATGGCATTTGTTTATTCACACTAGCAAAGTTGTAGAGACCTTGTATTAGGTCTGGCTGAGATGGAGTTAATTTTCCCCATAGCAGCCCCTCATAGTGCTGTGCTTTGTATTGGTAGCTAGAAAGGTGTTGATAACACACCAGTGTTCTGGCTACTGGTGAGCAGTGCTTGCACAGCACCAAGGCTGTCTCTCCAACACTGCCCCCTCACCAGTAGGCTGGGGGTGGGCAAGATCGTGGGAGGGGGCATAGCCAGGACAGCTGATCCAAACTGACTAAAGGGATATTCCATACTATAGTACGTCTGCTCAGCAACAAAAGCTAAGAAAAAGAAAGAAGGACGGATGTCATTTGTTATTATGACATTTGTCTTCCGGAGCAACTGCTACGCATACTGAAGCTCTACTTCCTGGGAAGTGGCTGCACATCGCCTGCTGATGGGAAGTAGAAAATAAATCTTTTGTTTTCCTTTGCTTCCATGCACGGCCTTTGCTTTTGCTTTATTAAGCTGGATTTATCTTGACCCACGAGGTTTTTTTCCATCTTATTTTCTCCTCACCCTGTCCTGCTGAGGAGGGGAGTGATAGAGTGGCTTGTTGGGAACTTGGTGTCCAGCCAAGGTTGACCCACCACAGACCTGTAGCTAAATGTAAAGGAGTTTTAATTACTGCTATTCTGGTAAAAGGCAAAGGAAATAGACTGCCTTCTACAAATCTACCAATCTTCTCACTTTTTTACATTTCATTGCGGGCTGAATAATGTTTAAGTTGTAATGTGTAAGTAAAGAAGTTGAGTATTAAGTTTTCTTCTCATATCCACAGATAACATTTAAAAATAACTTAACTTCAAATGTCTTATGGGTGAACTTGCAAGAAAAGAAAAAAAAGGATCATGGGACAAGGAAAAATGATAGAAAACAGTAGCCTCTCACCTCTTATTTCAGTAGCTGCTGTGCCATTTGACCATGCTGTCCACTTATTCCTGTGCTTGCCGATTTCCTGGACTTTGCATATATAATATCCTTGATCTGTTTTCTGGAGGCTTAGAATAAGAAATTTGTACATAGTTCCATGTTTCTCTTTAAGAAGATGAAGTCTTTGCTTGTGAAAATGATGAGTATAATTTCCGTAATACTGGACAGACCCAAACTTTGTCATTTTGATCATTAGATACTCCTGGTTAGGTGATGCAGCAAAGACCCACCGCACAGCCAGCAAATTGTCTGTCTTTCTCTTTTGAGAAATGTGGCAGTAAAGGGTAGCATTATCACCCTCGGAGTATTGCACTGTTGGTCCCGGAGAGACTGTCACATTTAAAGCCTCACAAACATCTGCAAAGGAAAGAAAAGATGGTGAGAATCCTCCACACTGACACAACAGCATTGTAATCTGTCCCAGCGCGCAAGTCCAGAGCAGGTAAACCGATGGCATCCGTTCAGTGTGCCGCAATTTAATGAGCTTTTAGAACCTGACATCTTCTGTCTTTCTGTGAATGTTAAAGATGGTATGAGGCCCTCTTTCAGCAAGCCTGCTCTAGTATTCTTGCTATTGTTAATTAATAAGACAGGGTTGAAGTGGACACCTTGCTGCTGTCATAGGCCCAACATCACATAATCTTTTGTCAGTCTGAACAAGTGTTAATCTAAAACTAGCTTGGAGCAAGAGCCAAGAATGTCTTTTGGAAAGCTGTTCCACAAGATGCTCTTCCAATGACTTGCTTCCTTCTTAAGATTTCCAGGCTAAATTGTTTCAATGGCCAGTTTATGCCCATTTGTTCCTGTGCCAACTTTAAATTTAAATAGTGTTTTCTTCTCTAGTGCTTCCTTCCTGACTCCATATAGAAAACAATTATCTGGTCTCTCAGCCTTTGCTTTGTTGAGCTAAAGAAGCCAAGCTCTGTTAGTCTCCTCTACTAAAGTAGTGTCTTCATTTCCCTATTCACCTTAGTAGCCCTTCTCTGCATTGGTTCCAGTTTAAATTTTGGGGTTTTATTTGGGTAATTATTTTAATTTTTTTTTAATGTGGTTGACTGGAATTATAGACTGTGTCTGGAAAGAAGCTCTCCAATGTTCTGTGAAATAGTCATGGTGCTTCCCAGATTTGACCGGGATATACCTTGCCTGGGATATACTATACCCAGAATTATGTTGTCCTTTTTCATTGTATTTTCACATGTGATTATATGTCAGTTTATAATTACATAGTATACTTGGGTGTTTTCTCTTCTTTGTCATTTGTGGTTCAGTTCCCAGTGTATCAAAGAAATTATTACTAATCCCCAAGTACGTGACTTTTCTTTACTAAGTTCTGCTTCGCTTTTGTTACTTGGTCCTCGGTTTTTCCTACATGCTATCCCAATCTTGTGCTAACTTGATAAGGTTACATAATTTCAATGTGCATGCTTCTGTCTACTTCTTTTAGACATAATTTGTGCAAACTTTACATGATACTGTTCCCTAGACAATCACTGAAAGACTACTAACCTCCCTATAAGCCCCTAACCAGCTCCTCACTTTGCAGTTCCCCATGTCCTCTGTTTTAAGTAATATTCTCCTTGTCATAATCAAATGGTCATCTCAAGCCTGGGTTAAATCTCTCAGATTAGTCCTTCTGACTACAAATTCAAATTAATCTGACATTACTTGCGTGATGAAATATGACATGAGATTATATTGGAACAAATGATTATTCCATCATTCCATTCATTTCTGACTCTTGTTTTTCTGTTCTTCATCATGAACTTAGCTTAGACCAGTTGTTTGTCTCTCTGCTTTACTTCTAACAACAGCCACTATATGTGAAGGTTGAAAGAAGTCCATAGCTGTTCATTAAAGGAAGATTTTTCTTTCCTGACCTAACTGATTTATGCTGGACTGATTTTCTGAGGCATGGGAATCAACACTCATTTTATTTCCTTCCTAATGTACATTAAGAGTGTTCTTATTAGTCATATCAGAGACTGATCTATTTTTGACCAATGGTATATTGTGGCAATGTGTTCCCTAAATGACTTGTAATGTGTAATCTACCAGCCTGATGGCATCCACTAGGGAGAGAACCATATTTCAACAGTAAGCAACACTCCCTGCAATGCACTCTGCAAAGCATGACATGTCCTCTAAAATGTGAATATTAAGCTTCCTGTTATGTGAATATAGTGTACTCAAATACTAATGAGAATTGCAACTCTGAGAGAATGATTTTTTCTTTTCTGGACACTTTTCTAGCACATCAGCTAGGAACATTTTAACAAAGGGGATGAGTGTTTTGGCAGAGACTCGTGTCTGACATCAGCTCCTGAAACACAAACATATATTTATCTTCAAAATAAGCAAGTAAAGTATTTCCATTCTATTTCTGAAGGAGTATTGGAGGCAGAGACACTGGTTTTATGGCCCCATTGAAGCCATGAAATGGAGTGGTGAATTGTATCACCTTACTTAAAGTAAATCCACTAAATTAAAGAAGTTACATTGCAACTGTTTGAGAAGAACCCTCTGAAAATGAATAGTATAATAATTATTTTCAGTCATTTCAATAGAATGGTCTACTGAATGGTGTATTTTTTTCCAAGTAGGCATTTTTTTTTCTTTATGAAGGAGAAAATAAGTTGTATAAAGAAAGGGTCGGTTTTTAATTTCTTTAAGAAACTACAGCTAAGCATGGCTTAGATTATTGATATATGTGCATGATATTTGTGTGTGCAATTCGTGTAAGTGCCAAAGCAAGAGATTATTTTGGGTTGTGAAAAGCACACAAGTAGAACAGGATGTTGAAATTTAAAATCAAGGTTGAATAACTACCAAAAGCTTTCCAGGCATGAAACTTCAGTTATTACTTGCTGGAGTTACCCGACCTTGGTGCTTTACAGGCAGATGTGAAGATGGTTGCCTCTGCCATCAAAATAGGACTAAATTTTGAAGGTTGTGCTACTCAGTAAATAAAGAATAAGTTTAAGACTTTCAACACTTTCTGGGGTTCTCAGAATTACTTAGGCTATAAGTGTTTCATAAATCATTTATAAAAATGTAGTTTGGGTAAATGAAAAACAAACTTTTTCTACTGAAATTATCAACATGTCATGAAAACTGTAAAGAAAAACAATTATGTCATTTTCCTGACATGTGAACTTGCTTGAAAAAGCTGGCTAGGATTAGTTGTGGAATAGAGTCCCAAAATAAAAGGCAAAAGAATCATTGCTTAATTCAAAACTAGGCAGAACATAGTGCCAAAAAGTACCCAAGAGAAAATACAGAGGAACTCAGATATGGTGATGATGGAAGCCTCTGCAAGAAGATAAAGGTGCATTGTATGTTGAGTCTCTGATTCCCTTCTAGCTGTTTACACTCATACAAACATTGGTATTTTATACCTAAGGCTTCTATTTTTCCTCTGGGCACATGCCTTTTTATAAGGAAATATCAAATTTTGCATCCTTCATGTTGTCTGATCAGTGGGAACCCATCTCCTTACCTTCCTTCTATGGCTCCTATTGGTGCAACTGTACAAGTGCAGCAATGGGGAGAGTTTTGGAAATTTCCTGATGCTTTTACTGTCATCTCATCTTATGTTGAACAGGGTCAGGTGATGCTTTATATAAAACAGAAAAACAGTGTCCATTTGACTGTATCCTCCCACTGCCATTGGAGCAGGATCAGTGGTGGATTTTGGAGGAAAGAGGTCATTTACTCTTATGTGGAAACGAAAAGCCTCATTCAGGGCTCCCAGACACCAGTGGAAATGTTCCTCCTGTCTTTAGCAGGCACTGGATCAGCCCCAACATGAGGTTTACCCTTGTCATGGGCTCCTTGCCAAGACAGGAGACTCCTCCACAACTTGAAACCAGGCTTGTGTGCCAACAGAGTACTGAATTTCTGGCCTTCAGATTGCTGCTTCAAGCGAGGAATCACTGTTTTTCTTCTCCTGCTTTCCCAGTATAGCATGATGTAGCTGCTCAGGTGGAGCTCACCACAAGGGTTTTAGTCTTGCTTCTGCTTGGAAAGGGAAACTATCTATAGAAAAGGGGAGGAGAGTGAGTCAAAGACTTGAGGTTTCCTTTGCAATGTGCCTAATCATCAAACACATCTCTCCTATTTGCAACCAGCTCACCTAGTGGCCCCCATCCTGATGTTTTAGCTGTTGGTTTCTTTGGTACCCTCCACCTGCATGTCTCACTAGCCTGTTGGAAGTCAGGGAAGGTTACTGCTGACTGAACTCTGTTTTGAAAAATCCTATTTTGAAAATAGTCCACTTCTGCTTACACCAGTTCAATTCCAAGTATTAGCTATGTTTGGACTTAGTTGTCTGCCATATTACATAGCAAAACACTTTCATGGCACTGTCAGAAGTAACAAATTATACTATAGATATTAGCAGCCAGAAACCTGTCTATGCCAGGGCTGCCCCCTCTCTCTGTGCTGGAACAGTAGCAAAGGACCCACAGTCACTGCTGGGTCCTTCTGTCTGGTGAGCAGTTTCAGCGTGGCTGTGTTTTTGTGGAAGAACCCCAGCTACTTTGGTGGAGATGCTCTCGAGTAGAGCTGTTCCTGTGCACTACTGCTCACAAGCCAGGTTTAGTGTTATATATAGGCCCCTTTTCCTTCCTCCATGGGCACTGACAGGGAGAATCTACAACCCACCCTTCTGGGTTGAGCTCTTTGCTCAGCCCCTGCTGATAGCTAATGGACTAGAGAAGCATGCCATCAGGGTAGTTACCTTCTGATCTCAGATTTGCATGACCAGAAGCATATGGGATGGCTTTTATCTGGGTTGTAGTTTGTTCTGTGAAACAACGTTGCTGTCAAAGCCTGCTTTATTTTGGCTTCTCTACAATTACAAAGTAAGAAGAGCAAATGAGCCAGGAAGAAGCAAAGCTCTTTGTTTAAATGAAAATAATTAGGAGCTGGCTAGCAAGATCACCAAAAGCAACCAGCTGTTTTCAGTTGAACGGATCTGTCTGCAAGTTTCACAAGTCAGAGGCTCCTTCTTGGAGAAAGCTTCTGCATTGACTAGAAATGGACTTGAACCAAACCTCTGCCTCCACCACCTCCTGCCCTTTTGACGTGAAGGTTCAAATTCAACCCCTTTATTAACCTCGAATGAGCAGGGCTTCCCCACCCCTCTAACCCTCGCTGCACCTTGAAGTTCAGATCCGGACTCTGTGTCCATTTTGCAGCTTTAGGACACGATGCACCTTTGATTTTGGAGGCATAAGGGTCTTGAACGGAGGAGGTTTTTACAAGTGACCTGCGGGTTCCGTTTCCACTGGATGCCTACGGGACCTAGGCACCTGTGGAAAAAACAATGCCAAATCTCCCTTTCTTTGCCTCGGCTTTGCCTGCAGTTCCACGGCGCGGCTCAGCGTTGTCCCGCCTGGCGCAGAAGGTGGCGGAGGACCCATTTCCATAAACTTCTGCACGGGAAGGGGTTTCTTTCTTAAAAACACCGTTGCTGATCGGGTCGCCGGGCAGCAACGCTGCTGCCGGGGGCCCGGAGAGGCGGCGGCGGAGCGGGGTGAGGGACCACCCCGGGGCGGGGGGCGGCGGGGGGCGGCGGGGGTGGGCCCGCCCGGCTGCAGGGGAGCGGGGCGGCGGGGGCGGCCGGCCTTCCCCGGGCGGCGGCCCCCTAAACCTCTCGCTAAGCCCCCTCTCCTGGTGCCCGAGGGCCGGGCGCTGCCGCGGCTGGGGGCCGCTGCCCAGCCCCGTCCCCGGTGCCGACGGCGAGGAGGGAGCGGGGGAAGGCGGGGGGGTGGGGGGGCGGCAGCCCGCGGCGGAGCCCGGGGTCCCGCGGGCGGTCGAGGGGGGCTGCCCCGTTCCGGCCGGGACGGGGCTGCCGGGGCTGGGCGCCGGCCGCTGCTGCGCGCCCGCGGTGCCGCTTACCTGGGGCCGGGGCCGCGGCCAGCAGGGCGGCCAGCGCCGCGGCCAGGAGGCGCATGGCCCGCGGGGCGCCGGGTCCCGTCCCTTCCCTCTCTGCCGAGCTGCGTCCCTCCTCTCGTCCCCGGCCTCTCGCCTCCTCCCCGCCCCGTCCTGCCTTCTCCCCTCGCCTTTCATCTCCTCCCCTTTCTCCTCCTTTTTTTTCCGCTTTCTTCCTTCCCTCCCCACTTCTCTGCTCTTCCCACCGCCCTGCCCCCTGCTCAACTCTCCTCCTCTTTTTCTCGCCTTCTTTCCCTTTCTTTTCTCCCCACCGAGCTCGGGCCCGCGGGGTGGCGGTAAGGCTAGGTAGGGCGGCTCCATCAGTAGTCTCTGTGATCCCCGCTGTGCACACCCCCCCCCGCCCAAAGGACACCGATCTGTGCAGATGGTAAGCGGGAAGCTCCCCTCTCCGAGCACAGAAAGCCTCTTTGCCAGCGGGTGAGACAGCCTGGCAGCTAGGGGTTGTGGGGCAGGGTGGTGGGAGGGGGAAGGCTGCCCTGTGCACCCTCTCTGCTTTCCTGGAGGTGTTCGAAGTTGTGCAGGGCCTCATGCCCGTTGCCCTCGTCCCACTCCTTAACTGGAACTGGACCACCATTTTCAGGCAGGTCTAGTTAACGGCTCTCTCCCCCTCTGTAGGCTCTGTCGGTGGCAGCCTGGGGACAAGGAGGTCTGGCGGGCAGGAGTGGCCGGCCCTTCAGCAGGCATGGGGATGGATGCTGTAGGCTGTTTGGACACCTGTGCTAGGACATTACACGCGGCGCTCTGCTGTTGGGAGGATTTTGCCCTCTGCTGTGGCAGCACAACTACTGACCACTGACATTCAGCCTCTCTCTAAAAAAGTGCTGAATTAATTGATATAACAGCTTAAGGCGCATCACCCCAAGGTTACTGTGCTTGTTTTGCCAAATGGTACTACACTGTTAGGCCAGAAAGGACAAGGGAAGTTGGCACCTGGCAATCTACTCCTGCCTTTCCCCTTTGCTCCTTTTGAAAGTGTTTATCATTTGAAAGTCCACAAATCTCCAGAGACACGGGCTTAATCCTTCTACCAGCAGGTATGATGGGTTATGCCTGATTTTAGTATTCACGAGGTGTGAAGTGTGGATGATACAAACACTTTGGCATTCCTGCTTCCCTGGGTAGGGCAATGAGTACCGATTTAGCTGCTCCACCCCTCTCCTAGTAATCACTTAGGCAGGTTAATACATGTCTGCTTTTAAGCATCACAGAAAATTTAGCATGTGCTTCGTCTGATCCTTATGAGACTGAACACTGCCTTTAATATCATGCAATTCGTTTACTTCAGGGACAGATTTTTGTGTCTGTAGAGCAAGCACTCCTCGCAAGAGAATGACAGGTCTGGATTGTGCACAGAACAACCAGCTGACCTGAGGAAAGAGAGTGAGTTGTTAAAAGTTGTACTGCCTGGGGAGCTAATTAAGATTTGTAGTTTTGAGTCTACTCCTTTAACATAGCAAAGGGAAATCCTATCAAAGAGATAAGCTAATTCAAAGAGAAACTGGCAAATTCACAAAAAACTGTACCAGCAATTATTTAATTTGATGGTCCTGATGGCAGCTCCATCTCAGGAAGTCCTTGGACAGCTGATTGAGAGGGAAACCATGGATGACCTATTTTACATACTCTTTTCCAAAGTATTTGCTGCTTGCTGTTTTTGGAGAAAAGATATTAGGCTGCATGGACACTTTAGACCTGCTCATATAATTCTGCGAGGCTCAGTCATGCCTCACGCCATGTGTCTCATAATTTCCTTCAGTCTACTGATCTTTTAATGGTGTGTACAAAAGACTGATGTAAAGATATCAGTACGGACTGCATAAGCTCTCATGTGAGTGCCTGGACCCTACAAAGCTTAAAGATGCACTGTGAGAATCAGTATCAATATTTGTCATTGTTACCATCCCAGTTACCAATGGCACTTACAGTTCCTTTAATTGCATCAAGAACCCTAATGAGCTTTGGGACAGAGCTAGATCTATCAATTGGTGAGAAGGCATCATATGATGTATTTGCCTGTGATAGAAGATAGACAGAAGATGAGTCAGGGGCACATCTGGTCTTCTCCAGTCTCATATGCCTGCCAGTTTACTGAAACCATATTCTTTCTATTTTGCTGCTTGTGATCTCTGTACCTTTGACAGTTCCCTGTGTGTTGTGGGTTCTCTCTTTGTGTAGAATTATTTAGTTCATTTCTCCCTCACTGAAAGATCTTCATTAACATAAGAACATGAAAAGTGCTCCTTATTCTTAAAGGGATGTTTCTTTTAAATTTCAGAATGTACTTTTTAAAGTGGTTTAGGCTGGAAGTCTTTTATACTTGTCATTGCATAAACAAGCTCAGGTGATGCTGCCCTCATAGTTTGTTTACCAAGGGAAAGCTTTTCTTTGCACAGCTAGGAACAGGACCCATAAGCTTCTATGCATGGGTCTCTCTCTTGCCACTAACCTGTACCACCAGCAGCATTCGTTAGGCAACCCAGCACCTAACATACCTAAATAAATCTACATGTTGCCAATTTCTTCAGTTATGGGGCAGACAGCACTAGTCAGGCTAGTGAGCTGTGGAGAAACATACACTGCTGACCTCCCATCTTCTCAGATTTGCTGCTGACTTGTTGGATGATTTTATGTAAATTGGTTCCAACCTCTGGGCTGCAGCTAGGTGATCTGTAACCTTCCTTTGTGCCTGGATTGGAAGGGCTTGCTAATGTAACTGGGGCAACCTGCATGAAAGATTGCAATTATGTGGCTTGGATTATTTCGCTGTTAAAATCTTTCATCACTTCAACCCATTTGTAACAGCTGAGATGTTTCTGCTTTTGTAAAATGTTTATTCGAGCTTGTTGATGCATCTTACCTGATACCATTACGGTTTACCCATGCACCGAAAATCCCAGAGGCCAAATGAACATGCACTACAATTGCCTTTTTCTCTTTCACCCTCAGGCCAGGCACACAGCTCTGTAAGCCAGTGCACCTCCCTTAGCTTCTCTGGAAGTGTGCTGACGCACGAGTGCAGAGCCTCTCACCCGCAGGATATGGCTTTCTCAGCTTTGGCAGCACCTACGTGGCCTCGTTTCCTGCCAGAACGGGTCTGCTCTGAGGAGGAAAGTGCCTACTCAGCACTCCCGTGCAGCTGACACAGCTCCGACTGCCTGTTAGTGCAGAGCTTGGAGCCCCTTGCTCCCTGGGGGCAGTGTTATTGAAACCATCAGCCTCAGTCACTCTGGGGGAGACCTGCTGTGCAAATCCCCCTTGCCTCTCTGCAAAGTCACATCAGGAGAGGTAACCACAGCGTCTTGGCTTTCAGTGTCCCATCCTCACTCCCTGGGTGCTATTCTTAACCCGTCTTCTTCCATTGAAAGGTCTTACTAATGTCCCCAAATCTGTCTCCAAAAACTCCTGCAGGATTCCTGCGAGCAGAATTGTGGCTTGCCCTTATAGCAATATTGCAGTGCGGCAGAGGGATACAGTAGTATCTACTGCAGCTCACACAGGGCTGCTTTGGCTGTGCTCTAGCACTGGGAAAAATGTCTCCACGAGGCTGCAACTCTCACCATGTGTAGATGGATTGGGGTCGGCTGATTGCCTGCTTTCATACCTGATATGTTGTTAAAGAGAGTTATGCTTGTTCTGAATGATATATGGGAGTTTGCTACCCACCTGCATCAATAAACTGTGTCTCTGAACTTCTCTTCTTTACCTAGACTGATCAGGGCAGCTACAGCTTATCACCCTCCCACACCTCATCCAGGCAGCGTGCAAACGTGCTACCTGCCTGCCTGAACCTTATCATGGAGACACGAGTTATGGCCAGGTCTTCTTCAGAATCCAGCAGCTGGTACCTCCCATGGCCCACGGAATCATAATTATAAATTAATGTTCAGAGATTAGAAATGGATAAAATCCAAACTGATTCAGTGTTGCCAAGCATGGAGGGAGTCTGAATCTGTATCCAAACTTTCCCATCCCTTTAATGAACCAAATTAACTTTGAACTATAGCAGCCCTGAGCTTCTGAATAACATGGCTTGGATTAAAAACTCTACCCTGGTGTTTTTCCATGGCTATTTTTGTGGACTGATATGTAGGAAATACTGTTTTGTGGGTCCAGCTCCACGTCAATGGGAAAGACACTACATAAGAGCTTCCAAAATGGAAGCACCATGCTTTTTAGGTCTCTTAATGTAATGCAATGTCTACACTGTGTTTGGGGCTTTGATGCAAGTTTACTTGTTGCCATTTATTTCTGACTGATTGGCAAGTTGCTAGATAGGGTGATGTTGTTACTGAAGATTTCCTTTTTCCCAGTGTAAGGTGTCCTTCCTCCATTCTCTTTTCCTTTTTCTTTCAGGGTTATGAATGATACTGAGTTATCTCGGTAGGATCTGATATTTTCTGTGGTGCAGCCATACTTTCCTGGATAGGTGAAATCCTTACTATTGATGCTGTAACGTATTTTTCAATTTTCTCTTTCTTCAAATAAGAGCACATCTTTTTAGTTCACAAAACGTGCTTTTGTTACTACTTTTATGATTATGTTTGGGACTGCATAAAAACACAGGGGATTTATTATGTTTTCCATAGCTCTTGCTTAAAGTTTGATCCTTCCAATTTGCAGGGTACTGCTAATCCTGAAAAAATAAGATATGTAGATGTTTTGCAAGAGTGTTTAGAATCTCAGTCATATGTACTTTCTGCATCCTTAAGTGTTTGCAAGAGTTGAAACCTGATTAAGTCTTACTGTGCATTGTCATGCACAAAGATATAGTCTCAGCTTCATATAGTGATACATAGCAGTGTCATTTGTGGACCATTAAGAAGTCCATTGCAGTTCCAGTTCTGTTCTCCAAAGATATTAAAATGTCACTTTTAGCTGTCCTTATTTCTGGCAGTAGGTGAGCAAATATCATGCTAAGATGGATTTCAAAGCCTTTTCAGTGCATTAATATGTTCTGGCTAGGCATTCTCATTAGGTGCCCATCCCAGTTAAAACTTTACTGACAGTATTTTGCTCTGAGCTACCTGCTGTAAGCCTGCTGATCCCACTCTGCCCAGCTCAGAGAGGGCATTGACTCCAGAACCACATGGTCAGTGAGAGTTGCCCTGACAATGCACCATGCTATCCCCTCTTTTGGCTTGCCTGCCTTCCCAAATGAGTGTTGCAGCCAGGTTTGGGGAAGCACAAGCCTCTCCAAGACTGCAGGGATGTGGTTTATGTGTGGAGTCCCCCATCTCATGCAATTTGGTCTGTGCTTTCCACACGATCTGTGCTGGCACCGTATTTAAAACTTTGTGTCCATAATTTGTCTCTGGATCTTCAGTCCAAGAGACGTCCCACTGCCTCTTTGTCAACAGGAGATATAAGAATGACTCTACTGGGAAAGAGCAATGATCCATCTAGCTCAGTGTCCTCTTTCTGACTGTGGCTGATAGCAAATACTTAAAGAAGCGTAGGGCAGGGCAAACACACAATACTGTGTTCCCAGGAGACTTTTCCAACTTCATATGGTTTGCAGCACTCACTGTCTCAGAAAGACATTGTGTCTCAGACCCTCACTGATTCAACCCAACCCCACTACGTGCTCCTTTGTCACTTTGTTCTGGGCTGAAGAGACAGACATTTGCCAGCATATTCCTCCTCCCTGGTCAGGCTGCCTCCGTGGCTCCCATGGTACTGCATGTGGCCCTGATAGGAATAAAGCTTGGTGGTTACGAGGGACAAATTTCTGAGGTGAGGCTGATCATGAGAGAATCTCTGAACCTGTACATGGACACTCAAACAGCCACTGCTGTCAACTGGCGCTACATGGCCCATGAAAAGTCACACTACAAAAGCAGTGAACTAATATCAGAAGGTATAGTGTACTTGTCTAGCCCTTGTCTGGTTATGTTTGGATTTATTGTCTTCAGTTTTCAAACATTTCTTCAACAAGAAGAAATTAGCAAATTTAGCCTGGATGTATCTTAAGAATAAAGGCTTCCACACAAACTCCTTAGGCCTACCTGTTTCTGTTCAGGCCAGAAATATTACAAGAAATGCACCCCTTGCCTGCACCTGGTATTTCTGATCTACCTTTACCCAGCCACATGGATCAAGGAGAAAGATGGAGGTAGTGTCCAAGCAGAGAAATGAATGGCTGTGGAATACAGGGTTTGGATGAAGGTGAATTAAGGTGAAGATGTGGATGAGATATGAACCAAAACTGCTCAGATATTGCTCCTAACTGATATTACATGCTGTATTCTTACGCATTAGTTATCCCTACCTACAGAGCTATAATACATGTAGAACCTCCCTTCTCCAGGAAGTCTGTTTGGAAAATTGAGTGTGAAGCTCTTACTAATTCTGTTATCTAACAAGTGGAACCAAATTACTATCTGCACTTTACAAATTGCTAACTCGCCTTTGGGAACAGCTGAAGTTCACAGCTGGAAAGCAACTACAAACTTGAAAAAACATGTGCACCAAGTGGAGAGACCCCAGAGGAGACCCCGGCAAGGAAGATCATAGCTCTAGGAAACATGGCCTGTGAGGAAACACTGAAAAGCTGGGATTACTCAGTGAGGCCTGGGAAGCATCTCTAGGTATTGTAAGGCTCTGGCAAAGGGAGGGAATAAATAACCATCCATGTCCACTGACAGTAGAATGAGAAACTGCATATCTAAATTGCAGGAAGCAAGATTAGGTATTAGAAAATGCTTTCTAACCATGATGTTAGTCAAGGGCTGGAATAGGGAGGTGAGGGGCCCTCATTATGAGAAGCTTTTGAATATAGATTAGACAAATATTTGTCAGAAATGGTCTAAATATACCTGGTCAGCTTTTCAGAAGGATGTTGAACTAAATGAGATCTAAAGAGCTCTTCTAGCCTTGTTTTCTTTGATACTGTTTTATGCTCTCTGTATGTTGTCTTCCTTAGTAGAAATACTAAATCTTTGAACACGCAACAGAAAAGATATTTAAGCTCTTCACATCCCAAGGAGTAACAACGTTTTGTCTCTGGCCTACTTTGTTCTACTCAGACATAGATAGCATCTTGCTCTCTTACCTCCATTTTCTACCATATTTCCCAAGACTTTCTTCTGTTTCTTCTTTTCTTTAGTTCGGATAATAAACCCTACGTCTCTCTGTTTTGCATTTTTTAAAACATTCCAGGCTGGAAGCAAAGTACCCACACACGTACCCACAGCACAGAGTTTGTTGTCAGAAAAGCAGGGAATCCTTCCCTAACCTCAGGAATGTCCCTGGAAGATTTGCTTGCCTTTTGCTCTGTTGTCAGGAATGGTGTCGCTATGCTTTGGCAGCTGCTAACTTTAAAACAGATTCTTTAAACTTAAAAACAGAAGTAAAAACCTACTGTTTCTTAAGGAATTCTTTCAGTAAAGGTCTTTACCAGACACAGTTTAATCAGTAAGCTCAAGGCAAATTTTGTATGCTATATAGGGTTGAATAGTGGTCGAACTTTGACCTCTGAGCTTCAGGAGGAGTTATGGATGAGACAAGTGATTACATTTCCAGCTAAGCAGTGAAATAATGAACAAATACTCATCCAAATATCCAGCAGGTCCATGAACTGCTTAAAAAGTTACCTCACTTGTGTTTCTAAGATGATCTCTCTGAAGAATTTTTGGCACAGCTTTGAATAAACAGAGTATTTGACTTTTGTGTCCTTCAAATACTGAGGATAAATTCTCTTCAAATACTGTAGGATAGATTCTCTTTCATGTTGTAGAGGAGGAGGTGTAGTATCTGCCTTTAAGTGCAAAATAGGCTGATACTGTAGCAAGTCAAAGGCATCTCATTCACGTAGCTGTTAGTGCTGAATATTGTGTGTTCTTCATCTTCCTTCCTTTAAAGGTAAAAATAAGGAGCAAAAGAAATGCTTTATCTGTCCTTTTTTAAAATACAGAAGTTCAGGTGCCATTTGTTTAATGATTCTTTGCAGAGAGTATGAGAAGCCACATCTTGCATACCGTACATACCGTATGCTTGGATGCAACCTTTAACCAAACATAGACATTTTTCTTAGCAGTGTTGTGGCCACGTGGATAAGATGCAGTGTTGCCATATCACAAAATTAGCTTGTATTTCTTCTGTCTGAAAAGTTACCTTGTATAAACTCTCAAATTTGCACTACTTATTAAAAGAAAAGAATCATCTTTTTTCCTGCATTCCTCTCCTTACATGAGAAGGCAATAGACAAAGTTCCTTGTTTATCTATCTCCTAAAGCACGGAGAAGATGACTGCTTCAACAACGGGCCTTAGAAAGGCACCAGATTATTTGCACTGTTTGATGGAAGAGGGGAGGTCCTGACCCATTAAAATTAGTGATTTTGATGCAGTGAAGTAGCAGCCAGATCCCTTTTGGCTGTGTCCGGTCTGATTTGCTGGCTCCATGGCTACGTGGAACAATAGTCTGTGCAGGGCAGCAGGGACGTGGGCAGAATTACAAGTGAGCATCCGTCAAATCCCTCTGTGCAAGTACAAAAAGGGTTTTTCCTCTGCACTTTCTAAATGACAGAAAACCTGTATGAATGATTTTCTATGACTTGGGCAAGACAGCTTTGAACTCAGGATTGTCCCCTGGAAACATGACAAATTATTTTTCTCACCTATGAAGGTATTAAAAGTTTATTGTGTTAATTTTAAGTCGGATGTTGGCAAAGCTCGCTGTTTGGTTGGGTTTTTTTTTTTTGTTGTTTTTTTTTTTTCAAACAGATAGCTAATATTTGCTCAGTTTGGAAAAAAAAAAACTCCTGGTGGAGAGCCTACGCGTAGAACATTTCTACTCCAATGGTTAAAGTCTGTCAAAAGTTATTAATAATGGGCGTGGAGGGTTATGATGGGGATTGCTGATGGAAAGTGCCAAAAAGCACTGGCTGAGTGCAATGGAAGAGGTGGTATGGCAATGTGAACATTAAAATGGGAAATTTTAAAAAGGTCAGATATCAAAAACTTTGGGGAAATTGCCAGCAAATGTTACAACAGTAATGCTGAGACCAGCAGCAGAGCTGACACAAGTCAGCTTATACCGACAGGCCATGCGTCCACGGCTTTGTGTCTCTGCTGAATCTCAGTAGTTGCAGCAGGCTGAGGGCTTTTCCTGCGACTTTGGGATTTGTTGGGCAGCAGCTAGGAAAGAAGGGTGTCATTTACTGATTTCCCACCATGGTGATTTACTACATCCTTGAGAAGTTGGTACATGACAATACTTCATTCACTTTCTATTTTGAGGATCTGGCAGGAGAAAATGGAAAGGGGGAGGATGTCAGAGGGTGAAACTTGTAATGTTAACTAAGATCAGTGCATCACTTCTAGGTGAAGCACTTCAGGTTCTCCAAAACAATCCTCCCTTGGTCAGGGGAAGGATCACTGCATGTGCATAGTCAATACCTCTAATGTTGCATTTTATGGGTCTGTGGGATTATATGTAGAAAAACGACGTTGTTACTTGGAGCAGCAATTTTATCAAAATGTATGTTGTCCACAGCAGACACTGAGCAAAGGCCTTCCAGCTGGGAGGGTTATTGCTGAAGGGTGTAAACTGGGTGTCCAGTGCTTGGGGTTGACTTCACCAGGCTAATGGAGGGCTCAAAGGTTTGTGTGTGCCTGAGTGGCTGGGAAGAGACGCAAATGGAAAGGAGGAGGACTCAGCTCCTTCTTTGGGGCTCACAATAGACATCGTGCTGATCTTTCAGTGAAGTCTGTATCTGAACCTAGGTAACCTCTAAAATTAAATAGGATGGGTGGGTGAAAGCATCTAAATTCTGCCTGAATGGCACATAAGGTACATTAATACTTTGTTGAATGTCTGCTGGTGATTCTGCTCTTGAAGTCTGATTTTTTCTTTTTTTTAATATACAGACTCTTCTCTGTCAGTGCAAAGGCAGTCAATAATTTAACTGAAAAGCTAGCCATACAGTAAATGACCACAGTGTTAATTGGCTGTAATACAAGCCATGGCATATGCAAGTAATTTTCAAAAAGGAGTGCATTTGGACATTTCTCTGAAGAAAAAAGATTGTAGGGAAAAACGGGAAGCAGGATACTATCTTTTGAAAGTAATAGCACACAGTGCAGGCTCCAAAATGTTCCATAATCATTTGTGGTATAGCCTCAGGGCAAGGGAATATTATCATTAAAAAGAAGTAATTTGAGTGAAGCTGAAGATCATAACATTCCACTTACCAGTTGCAAATGCATACCGTCAAAACACAGGTTTCCAATAATACACAGAGGCTGTCTTTGCTTCTTTTGATCTGTTAGCATATAACAAATATACTTTCCTTCTCTGACACTGAACTTAGGAAAGTAAATAAAATCAAAACCATACTTAAAGCACTGACTCACAGAAAACATTATGCTTATATATGTCAAAGGCATATGTTATATTAGTCATTACAATTAAAATAATACACACATCTGTTTTACAATGAAATGTGAGTAATGTGCCACTAATTACTAACATCTGTAGTTCTTTCTAGCTATGATATTTCCATTTTTAAATACTGCACAATCTGTGGATTAATAAACTGTGCAAAAGCACATTTAAAATTTAAATTTTAAAACTGTAATACCCTGCGCCATACTTTGATTTCACTTATATCAGCATTTGTTTTCAGGGACTTCCTGGCTTTCCATGAATTGTCTGTTTTGCCCCCTACAGCAACCAGAACAGATGTTCAGCAACCGGACTGATACTCTTTCCCTGCCTTCCCAGAGAAATGAGCCTAAGCTTGCCTCCTCTTTAGGGCAAGGGTAGCTCTCCTGGGGGCCTGTGTCTTGGAATAATTGTGTCCTTTCAGCACTGTTCAGCACTCCGAGAGCTTTCTTATTTCCTGAAAGGTGTCCCTAAAGCCTTCTTCAGTTGTTGTGGCCACTCTTTCTCTGATGGGTGCTCTGTCTTAATCAGACTTGCCATATTAAGATCAGCAATAAGATTTTCCTTCTTCACCAAGTTTTAGAAAATTGTCTTGTTTCCAGTTTGTTAACTGTCCATACAACTAATTCTTACAGTTCTTTAATGGGCTTTGCCTTTGACCTATTTTATCCTCAGTGCAGTGCTAATACAACTGTTCCCAGCATTACATTGACTTGCACATCAGAGACAAAATTAGCAAGCATCCCACAGCTGGCAGCCAAATCATGTTTTGTAGCCATGCTGTCCAGACTTCCCCAGAAGTAGCAGTGTTGATGTTACCATCATTGAACTTGCCAGGCCTTACTTGCCATCTTGTCAAGAATTATGGCTCTTGCATAATTTTAAACTCTGGGCATGGTTTTGGCTTGTGTGCCGAGTCACGTACTGTTGTTCTGGACTCTCAGCTCCACAGATGGGTCCTGTCTTGATTTCTTTACTTATGGTGGTTTTGTATGCTATCATGGCCACAGTATCAGAGCGGCCTGCACTCTGTCAGCTTCAGTCAAGTCTGAATTACTTTCTTTGCTTGGCTGATTCCAGATGTTTTGCTGGAGTTTATTTCTGGATCTTTCACGAGTCTGTCTCTGAATTCCCTCTGCATGTGTGTGTCTTAACACCAATGAAGAGCTGTTCTCTTATCAGGGACCTGGTTAGTTAACTCCCATCCTTCCCAACACCCTTTATCCCCCTTCCAGAAAAAATGTCCATCTTTCAAGTCTTAGATCTGTTACAAACTCCTTTTATACTTTCCATTCCCCCTGCATTAATGAATCTTGTTCCATTTTTGCATGGAATGCAGTCCTCCTTAAGATACCACAATCCATTTTTATTCTGAACCTCTTGGCTGTCTTATTTGAAAACTATTAAAAACCTCAAGCCTTTGAGATCCAACTTTTATCAGAAATAAATTGACTTTCTGCCCAGTATCCTTCTGATAGCATTCATTGTTTGTAGCTGTAGAAACTGTGCAGTTCTTCTCTAAGGGTTTTTTCACTAGCAGAGAGTTTATCCACTCCATTATTCATTCCTGCAGAATAGTTTGATTCTCCCCCGATACCATACTTCGTCCTGAGATAACGCCAAGTCTGGGAGTCTGACAGACTGTAAATGTGATATCCAAATATGTCAGCATTGCTCTGCATGAACCTCCATTGAACTGAATGTTTCCTTCTATGTGTCTCGTACCAGAACTTTTTAAAGGCACAGCTCCACACATGCTGTGAACACTCCTTTTTCCCCAGGACATTTACCTTTCCACCCCTGTTTTCTATGCCCCACAATGGCACTGAGGAGGAGGAAAATTAAAAGAGCTTAATGCACCCTGCAGCCCAGGGCTGTGAATTCCTCCCAGCTGCCTGCAGAGTGTTAATGGACACTGTACAGACCAAAAAGGGACAGAGGGAGTCTGTCCCAATAGTTTTTAAAGCTTCACCTCTGTTGCTAATGACACCTTTGAGAGCTAATGAAATAGTTTTCAGCTATGGGTCTGGTCTCTGCTAATGCTCAGGAGTGTGAACATACAAATAGTATTGCATGCTCCAATGGGAAGCCTACTTGGGCAAAATTCCCACTGAGGTCAGCTGGGCTTTCCCCAGAGCAATCTTTGCCTAATAAATCCCTTAATGGTAATAATTATTGAGTTTGGGGTTGTAGTTAAATATAGGGATATTTTAAATTAAAAAATACAGGGGCTGTGCTCTCTTCCTGTCTGCAGTGCTCTTTCCTGCAGTAATTCCATAAAGTTACAGTCTTTGTTGGTGTATAGCTGAGTGCAGAATGATGCCTCCTATTACCACTTGAAATAACTCATGAAAAAGCCTCAGTTTTATACAATTTATTCCAAATATGAATTTATGGCTTTAAACTAGTGAACAGCATGCCATCTAATGAGTCCTGGAGTATCTTAACCATAAAATAAAATTAAGGAAAGTTCTTACTTTCCCTAAATGAAGGTGTGATGGCAGAATGGTTACAACATATGGCTTTTTGCCCAAGGTATAAGCTCCCTTGTTGTGCTAGCGATGAGTGTTTTCAAGGCAGGTAGAGAATCAGATCTTGCTGCTTTGAGGCGTTTCTTGGCCAACTCAGTTGTAAACCGGTACCAGTCATTCCAGCTGAGAGTCAGAAAGGCAGCTGCCTGTGACAAAAACCTTTCTATTTTCTTAAATGTGTTTTGCCACAGAGTTGGCATGTATTGGCTGTGCCAGTCTGATGGGCTGAACTGGCTTGTCTTAAATTGTAGCCATTTTCCTACTACTTCTGCTAGGAGTTGTGTATTTCAAGTGTAAGTGTTTATGTCTTGTGAGCAGCAGAACTATTGAAGTCTGCTTCCCAACAGATTTGTGTTATGCACTTGGCTGACATTAGCTAAATATGGCTAAGGCTATTATTAGGTGTCAGGTAATCTGTAAAGAGAGATCTAGAGAATGCCTCAGCCTTGGGAAAAACGTCAAATGGGGTTTTGTTTGTGTCTTCTTAGGCACTAGGATCCACGCTGCACAGAGGACTGATAAGGTCTTTTTCTAGTTGCTTGTCTTCATGAAATCTACTGGAATGTAACTATCTTGGAGACTTCTGCCCTTCTGTCAAGTTCTGATAGAAATTAGCCAACCTATTCAAACATTGGTGGGAGGAGACTGTCTTGGCCTGAGCTCCAAAATTTTCTGAAAGGAAAGATTCCCCAAATCCTAGCACTTTATGGTGGATCCATGCTGTCAAACATGAACTCTGAAAGGATCTGCCATGGGCGGGTTACTACCACATGTACTAGGAAATACCCTGAGTTCAGTTGTTCCAGCAACCATTAACAATGCTCTGAATCCATGCTACAGTCGGGCTGCAGCCAGCAGTCCGTAGGGATTAGTCTGCTTAAACTGACTCTTCACTTTCAGTTTAGGCAAATTCTGTATGACCCTGCTATGGTAATTAACATTGCTTTAAAACTGGATCTGCTTCTCCTCTTATGCCTTTTAACATCCACACAACTCAATTGCTTTGATTTTCTCTTGATTTCACCCCCACATGAAAGAGGCTGATTTTTACTCTCAGTATGAAGTTGCATCGACTTCTTCAATGCCATTACATTAGTATCAATTGGCAGTGTCCAAAAGGATTAAAAGGCATAATCCAGAATGAAACAGAAGAAATTCTCATCTGACAGGCCAGCCACAGTCAGGTACTACTGTTAGATACTAGATTTTCCCAGGAAATTGCAGTATGGAAGACAGGAACTTTGAGAACTGAGGAGAGTTAAATCCATGCATACTGTAAATTTCTGTAGTATGGTAGAAATTCAGCAAATAAATATGTAAATATTTCTTACTGAATTCTTAGAGTTCTTACCCAAGGCAGAGAAAGTCTCCTGTTATCCAGAGTCCTTAACTCATGGAAGAAGGGATTTTAAGGAGAATTTCTGTGGAGCCCTGTGTACTTCCTATCAGCCACTTCTATGTGGGAATCAAGCCATTTATCTATACAGTTCCTGACTCTGGAGCAATTAAAATCTCAGCCATAATGTTATATTAACACAGAATTCGGTGTGCCTAATGACATATTAAATCTTCCTAAATTATAGCTAAATTACAAAAAGGACTAATTTACCAAAACGGGTTAATAAATGTTTAGAAAAGGAAGCTAATTGAATTATCCCTTGTTTGTCAGAGACAGATAATCTCCTTGTGAGAAATCTCATTTTTTCTGAAGCATGATTAATTGGCCTGACGAGTCAGAGATTATGACAAATTACACAGGAGGAGACAATAAATAAGTCAGTAGGAAGGCTTGGGAGCAGAGAACTAGCAGCTGTTACTTGGTTTGAGGCTCGGTACTGCTTCTAGTTTCACCCTGACCCTTGTGTGGTTTCCTTGCTCCTGCTGCAGACAAGCCACGCAGCAGTCACAGCCACCCTTTGCTCATTTCCCCCACACGATCTAGGCCTCAGCCCGATTCAGATCAATAGCATCACCTCCCCAAAAGGATGCCTGAAAACCCACATGCTTCTAGGCCACTGACTGGTTTCTACTTACTGAATAATCAAGGACATAAGATGAATGGGGTTTTTTTCCTTAGTCACGGTGGGAAGGCATTTATGGCTCACACAGAAGATCCAGTTACAGCTTCATCTTATTCCCATTAAACTCAATGGAGAAATTAAAATCAGTTGTAGCTGTGCTCGACTCTGAATGCAAAGTGTGTCTTCACTAAGCCCTTCAATGTGTTGTACCTAAGAGACTACACCGCACAAGTCTACACTCCTTTAGGAGAAGGCTTCAGCGCATGCACTGAGACTGCACAATTTTAGTGTGTGTTGCTGGGCTGTGGCTCAAGCTTCAAGCTCCAACAATAAGCAAAGAAGAGTCAAGGGTGGGATGTGTGCTGGTGCACCAAGCTGCAGGCTGCTCCACCTGGGCACAGACTGAGGATGAGGCTGGTGCTGAGGTGCCAAATAAGGTCTTTTGCTCTTCCTCTCCTAAGTATCTGATCTGAGTGTCTTTCAGTCTAATTCATGAAAAGCACAGGGCAAGGGCGCCAAAATTTGATCTTGATATTTAAACTCTGTGTACAGTGTTGCCTGCTTTCATCATCTTGTTTGAAAAGCCTGGCAGGTGGTAGAACTGAATGAAAAGTTTATTGGTTTTATCAATGTGGTATCATGTGGGCTTGAGAATCATTTTCCATTTGCACCCTCTTGTATGCTAAGATTATGCTATTTAACAGGAACTAGATTTGAGTTATTGTCTCATTAACATTATTTGGAAAATATTATTAATTAGATCTAAATCATTTATTAATGTGCTGCATTGGTATCTGGATGATAGTACTCAAGGAAACCAACTGTAGGAATCATTTCTATGCAGGGGATGCAGGACTAAGGCAGTGATCCTGTTGGGTAAGTTTAAGAGAAATCTCAATATAGCAGGGGGAAAGGGAATGGAGATGGGCAAACTCGTTTACTATTGGCATTGCACAGTAGTTGGATATACATGATATTTACATTCAAATGCCAATGCATATTTTTAGTTTACACCTCTAACACACCTCTGCCAGTCTCTAGTGGAAATCATTTGCACATGAGTTCCCGGCAATATGCAGTGAGCTTTTCCTGCTCTACATCTTGGAGTAATTCTAAAAGGAGATGCAGGGCTAGGCTTTTGCCCTTTGTAAGCCAGGAACTTCTTGGACTTGGTGTATGTTACAGGGAAGGAACTGCCTCTCCAGTAGCAAGCAGGTATGGGCCTGTTATTTACTGAGCTTGTGTTTGTAACCCTGAGAATTCAAAAATCCCTAAACATGCTCAAAATAATCCTGACAGTTTACAAGTTTGGGGGGTTCTTAGTTAGAACTATTGATCTTCCAGTTTCTGAGTCTTTATGATGTAGCAGAGATCAGAACTTTCAACTGTTCTCTACAGCCTCAAAAGCAAGGTACATTTTAAATTAAAGTGGGGGTTGCCACAGTCACATGATTTAGAGACCTAGTATCTCAAGTAGAGTATCAGGTAGTGCAAAACTTCAGGTTAAATAATGACTGTTGGCAGCACTCTGCTTTTTCTGTTGTTCCTGACTCTGCTAAAGCAGTCATTTGAGGCGATTGTGAGTTCACATATCCTGCCTTTTCCTGTGCAATCACTTTTTCCCCCTTCCCAGCATCAGAGAGTTCTCTCTTGTATTTAGTTCTCCTTTATATCATCAGTTTGCTTATCTGAAAAAGCAATTTCCCCGGCATCCCCAGTCAAGTCCCTGTGAACCTGCCACTGTCCCCAGTCCCATACCAAATGCGTCCAGGCAGCTTCTCATGCCAGGACACCCTGAGGTACCTCAGAGCCTCTCCAGCTCTACTTTGGGTGCTGCATCCCTTTGGCAGGAAGGAGCAGAAGCCTCCAGTAAGGACAGTCCCAAAGGAAACAACCGGGTACCTGTAGCCTTTGAGACCTGAGGTCAGGGACCCTCCCTCAGGACAAAAAGATGTCAACAGCCTCCCAAAAACAGACCTGGGTTGGAACAGTAAGGTCTCGGAGCTGTCAGAGGTACTCAGTGTGTGACGGGCAGATCCACCAAGCAGCCTGCCCAGCCTTCACAGTTGCTTTGCCAGTTGCTGTTAGAACTGCTCATCCTGCAAATACGCAGCAATGTTTTCTTCTAAGTAGCTCTTTTATGTTTTGTATGCATTTCAAGGTGGCAGCTCTTTTGAAAGGGTCCCTGCAGGAGCCCTTGTGCACTCACCACAGGTTGCCATTGCTTCCTGGTGTCACTCTAATGACTTTAAATATCACCCAGCTTAAAACATACAGGGGTTGTTCCCAAAAGGGGAGAATAGCCAGTGTTTTATATTCACTGAAGCATTTCAGCCAGTTTTAATCACAACAGAATATGTTTGCATCTGGTCCCAGCCCTGTGAGTCCTCCCTCAGTACTGTGGAGTAACTGAAGAATATGATTAAAGGTAGTTATTTTAATTGCCCATTGACTCAGAAAGATTTCTGATAGCACTGAGTAGAATCTGATCTGTAAAGGCCTTGTGGATTGTCTGCATCAGGACAGACTGCCATCAGCAGTGCTGTGAGGGATGCAAATGAAACATTGCTAGCCTCCTGTGAGCACTGCATGGGTTACGGGGGTGAACACATTTCTTAATTGAATGCAGAAGACAGAATCTGTGTACTGTACCAGTTTGCCTGTGAAGCATTTGGGCTTGTTATTAGTCCACAGTGTTCAGTCCCAGTGTAATGTCACTGACTTTGCTGAGGCTTCTGTTTGATGCAGTTGTGAGTGAAAGCATGGGGTTCTTCTAGGGCTTAAAGCCTGAAATATGGGAATCAAGACCATATATATTCAAAAAGGTGAAATACTTAACACCTAACCATTCCAAAACTAGCATTTTTGTTGGAGGCAGCAGTGAAGAAGAATGATGGTCTAATAATTAGGTCACCCACGTTGAACTTGGAAAACATTGTCTGTATTCTCTGCTCTGCTGATCCTGCATCGGCCTTTGGCACAGCACTTGGGCTGCTCCATGTCTCATTTCCTGTCTCTGTAAAGAGTGGATGTGCCTTCTTAGGAGTACGTGAATTGCTTTCATGCTGTGTTAGTAGTGACCATGCAAATTCACTTATGTAGTGACAGGGAGGGCAAAGGCCTTTGTGATTTTTTATGTATAAATATATAGTATCTATGGAATCAACTACTTCTGACTGTGGAAGGAAAGTACATCAACAGGACAACTTTTGGCTTAGTGACGCTAAGCAGAAGTTTGCTGTAGGTCGGTACGGTCTTCTAGGAAAGCATTGGCACATAATTGCAATGTTCTTACATTTAGTCTAGATGTTTGCTATTAGCCACTGTGGCAAAGAGGCTATTGGAGAAGATAGACTTTAGTCAGACCTAGGCTGGCTATTCTAATATTACCTGTGTGTAACTAGCATGATTTTTCAGAAGTCTGAAGCCTCCATAGGTCCTATTTGTTTCTTCTGCAATTACAGGCACTCTGTACTTCAGCTCTGGTCTATACCATCATATAGCGTCATACTTCTCTGTTCTTTCTTTAAATCACACTCCATTTATATTTCTCTTTGTAGGTGAGTATAAACATCCTTTCTTTATCAGGTTTGCTAGGTAGGTGCTTTCCTTTGCTTGTGTTTTTCCCATTTTTGGTTGCTGAGTCAAAGCATTTTTAACAGTCTTTGTGTTTTGTATTTGATTAAGTGTAGTTACAAGAAACAGAAAAAAAATACTCTAGACTAAAAAGATCTGATTTTTCACTTACAAGTATGAGAGAGGCCAAGAAAGATTCAGGTTGCAACAGTTTTGACTATTATGAAATCTGCCATCCTTTCTGCTTGGGAGGAACTGAATCAGACTCTTCTGCACACCACCCAGAGCAGATTTGTATCAGTGAGGTCTGATATACAGGACTCCTCCCCCAGGCACTGCTTTTCTATCCATGCAGTTCTACCGAGTCCAGGAGATTTTTGCCTGATGTATTATCGTATGAGTGAGTGCTGCACCAAGCTATGTGACTCCTCCAGTTAGTCCCAATTTGCACTGGTGCAGCTGACAGCAGGATTTGACCTCAATGATCCCACTGTTGCTGTGGCACATGCATTGTAACTAAAGCCAATACTGCATCGTTATGTCTTTAGAAATGCATGCTGTGTACACGCCTCTTAGCTCACTTCTTGTGTCTACAACTGCCTCCTCTTCTGCATAACTCTATTCACAAGCATCATTATGTTGCTGTGCATCTGCTGTGAGGAGACTGCAGGTCTAGCATGACATAATTGGGGCATGTGTCCAAATCCCGACTCTGAAGTCCTTCCCACTGTTATCCATTCAGGAGAATGCCAGTGATCTCATGGAGAGCTTGAAGTACTCAGCATGGGCAGGTGTAACCTGTGCTGGACAGGCAAATGGGTGAGCACAGATGCCTATTGTGCTTGTTGTGGGCTGCCTGGGCTGCATCCTCAATCAAGAATTAGTGGAGCTAACAGTGTCTTTTGTCTTTTGACTGAATGCCTTCAAAATGTTTCCCTTTCATCTAGTTTTCCTTCACTGATTATTTCCAAACAATGTGGTGCACCTTGGCCCAAATTCAGGAGCTACTGATGCTGCAAGCAGTGCTGGTATAGCTGGTTGTAGGAATGGGCAAACCCAGCAGTTCCTTGTGTTATCAATTAATATGGAGAATATGATTGAAATAAACAGAGAGCTGCTAAACTCCTGGTACAACCCACACTGGTTAATATTTGAAATAGGGAAACAATAACTAGACATGATTTAGGGTTTAGGAACTAACTACTAGACAATTGGGCTTTATGTTTATGCCAGAAAAGGTAATGGATTGTGGTCTAGCCAGTAAACCTTGAAGAGCCACTTGGAACTGCCAAGATTAGGAAAGAAGTAGGTCAAAGGTAATTCCTACAGGAGGAGATTGCAACCACTGACCCATTGACCACCTACTCAAATGATACCACCTACTCAAAAGAAGACAATGAAGGAAGAAGACAGAGTCTGCGCACTAATTTACATGAGGGGCGAAGAAGAAAGAACCAATCATTAAGGAAAATAACGATGAATATGTATTAATTAAGTGTATAAATGTAAGAATTTTTAAGACAAGGGTGTGCTGTCTTGAGACAGGCACCCATTCATGCACATCAATGAAATTAATTTGAAAATACCTTGACTCTGTTATTGGCTTGCACACTGGCTAAATGAACCCCGTTGGTGGGACAACACCTGGGGTAGCAAAACAGTTGTGGCAGCCTGATTTGTCTGTGGAGAGCCACGCTGGCTGCTACAGTTGTGGGGTGGGAGAGTTAGGCTTGATGGGGCACTGGTTGCTGCTGCCACAGCAACCCCATGCAGCGGTGGCAGTTACTAAGTGTGCCCAAACCTCTCAGCGGCAGCAGAAGCAGCAACCCTGGGAGCCCCTGGTCCCCAGCTGGCTGTCTCAGCGCTGCCCATATTTTTCCCATACCCAGGGAGCCAAGGCACACACCAAAAGGTTTCAGAAATTCAGAATCTATTCTGCAGCCCAGTGCATTTGCCTGATCAAGATTACTAACTTTAATTCTCCAGGCCTTTCTCCTCTACTGCTTGTAACTTACCATTTTTTGTTTATTTTCGTCTTTATTTCCCATAGTGTACTGAAATTATGCGAAGGAAACATTTGTTCACACAAATAAGGGAAGGTAATAGCTTCCCTCCCTGACCACGTGCTCTCTTCTGTTCCAAGTCTTAATTAAAACGGTACTAAAGGAAGCAAATCAATTAACAGATACCTTACAAGATGGTTTATTCACTTACACATGTACATACACATAATTACTTACAAGTATCACATTACTGCTTTAGTTTATCTCTTAGCAAATGCGGCTAATGAACTGCAGTGTTACTGAACTGGGTAACAGACACCTAGGAATCCAGGGAAATTATTCCATTATATCAATTTTCTCTGAAAATGAACCTTACATTTTGCTGTTCAAAATGTGTGAAAAAATTACCATTTGGTTTCCTTTGCACATTTGGAAAATGACCCGCTTTGCTGAGATAATATTCACAAATTCAAATCTTTTCAGTTACAGTTACAAGTAGTAGAGTAGCTTATTCTTCATAGAAACAAAATTCTGATATATCTGCTCTTATGCTCTCACAGTATGTTGCCCCTGAGTCCCTGACCCAGCACATCAGCTTTGCCTTTAATGTGTGGGGTTAATTGCTGCTCTTCACAGTCTGAAAGTTGATTATTGGATGGAAGGCCCTGGCTTCTGTGATTTTTTTGGAGTGATATTTCTTAATACTACACAATTTCTAGGTTGGACTTCACTCTAATGTTTGTCTTTTTTTTTTTTTAAGTTGAATAATTTCTGCTATGTTACAGTAGTGAAGAACTGGAAAGAACTTCATTTATTATTATCTGCCACATGGCATAACTAAGAGCAGACACTGGCTTAAAAGTTAACTTTAAGAATGCATGTTAGATGAGAGATTAAAAAATCCATGTCTATAGACACTGGCCTGAGCTAAAAGTTTAGGCAGATCCAATCTATTTAGTTTGTGGTCTTTGGATCTGGCTAGTGGTTATTTGTAAATGGCAATAAAATAGTGTAACATCTTGCTTGGAGCCATCCTGTAATGCAATGACATAACAGCTATGCTGGTGAAATATTGTGATATTACGTAATGTTGTGCATGCCATCTACCTGAGGCTCTCAAGCCTTTGAGTCCTGCTGGGTTTCCTGAGAGGAGCTGTAGGAACAGCAGAGGATGCCCAGCATGGCATTGCTGCTAGACCAGTGTGCCCAGAGCTCCCACAGCTGACATTTGCTGCCCTGTCTTCACAAGCTGAAAGGAAAGCCTGGCTTGAAATACAAAAATCTTTCTGCTTTTCTTGCACCTTGGGATGACAATAACTGTTATAATAAAACATTCTTGAAAGAAGTGGATTTAAACAAACAGAATAGAATCCATAGCATTATTTTCTCAACTAAGACCAAAGCAATGGGCTCACAGCTTTGGTAAAACTGGGATGTGTTTACAAAATAACTTTGGTTTAAACCATTTTAAATTATTTAAACTATTCTAAAAGTTCTGAGACAAAGCTCTATTTTTTCTTGTTGTTACTTCCACTGTAAGAAGTTTGTAATTGGAGCCAAGCAAAGCAATTTTGATGAAATCAAATTCAACAGAATATATAAGGCTAGAACAAGATTGAAGGGGCTGGGAGACTGAAATTATTCACAATTTCTGATTGAACTTAGTGCATTGTTTTATAATAAAAAAATAGGGATGGGTGAATTTTGGAAATGTCAGATTAGCTTGTTTGTAGAAAGTTGACATGAAATGTTTTCTTTCAGATGTCCAGAAATGTTGGGGTTTTTTAGTATACAAAACTGTTTTCATTTCAATGTTCTAAAAACAAAACATGAAAAACATTATTTTAAAAAGGGATTTTTCATTTTAAATTACCATAATTCATTTTAAATGGCTGAAATTAGCATTGCCATGAACAGTTAAACAAAAGACATCAGTTCTAAAGCTAAAAAAAAATGTAACTTCAGTGTGAATGAAATGTTGTCATATTAACACAAAACATGTATTTCCCGAAGAACCTGAGAAACCTTGTTTTATTTCAAACTCAAATTAATGATTTTTAAAGTTACTTCCGTCATTATTTACCTAACTTGAAATAGGGGTGTGACCATAAATTCTGCTGCTGAAATGTGTTTCTACCTTTTTGATTACCCTGTATTTAATTGATTTTAGAAATCAATTCTATGCTTGTCACAGACTAAACAGGATCTATTAATGAGCAGAGCTCATCTATTTTATTTTCCCTATACATTTCCTTCATATACATGCTGTTGGGGATTGCAGGCTTTTTGTGTGCAGGTGATTGAAGTTAGCATGCACTATAAGCTCTTCCTGTAATCAATCAATCAGTCTTTCAATTAAAGAACAAAGAAAGGAATTGGTATTGGTGAGATTCCTGCCTGTGCACAAGAGACTTCTATTGATCCTCAGATCAGGTAACTGTTGATTCCAAAAGGATTATTGATCATTTGTACTTTGTCTTCCTAGTACATTGATGTCATCTCTGAAAAGAAAGAAAGATCACAGGTTAACAATAACTTTCTGGCTTTGCTTTTACTGGGGATGATCCACAGCATCATTGTAAAAGCTGAGCTGGGAGATACCCAGATAAAGATTACAGGAATTCTAGAAAATTATTAATGGAGCTGCTGGAATTACATTCATGAAGTTCCTCCCACTTAACTTTTCTTTTCCTAGATATTTCTTTGTATTTTTGGAGGTATCTGTTTTTCCTAAGTGAATTAACAGGACAAAGGTATGAGTCTAGCTGTTGTGGTGACTCCCAGATGTCTGCTTCACTGCTGGGTAGGAATCCACTAGCAGCACGTAATGCATTTTAGGGCAGCATCCTGCTATAAGAACTGCTCCGTATATTGCAGACTCTGGATTATTGTCATTTGGGCCGCTTCCCAGTATTGCCCTGCCACATGAGTGGGGAGCAGCCGAGCAGCTCCTGGATCCATATTGCGGCTGCGTCTTTCCAAGCGCTTACTACCTGGAGTACCTGCTAACGTGGAGGCAGCTGCGTTGCAGCTGCATAGGGCAGACAGCCTTGCAGTATGCCTGGCCCTTGTGTTAGGGTATTCCAGGTATACAACTGGGAAGCTGGAGGACAAGGCAGTTAAATTACTTACCTGAGGTGATGCAGAATGTCTGGCAGATCTGGGCTGTCAGTAGGAACTCGGGGTAATCCCACAGCCTTCATTGCTGTGCGACCTTTCCCTTTACCTAGGTGGATGTGCCTTTACAACTTCTATGTGTCTGCCTAGCACTGTCACTTCACCTCCCTGCTCCGCCAGACTCCCCCTTCCCCCAGAACGTACCTGTTTTGGCTCGATCCCATGTTCGACCTGCAAAGAATAGAGAGTGATATTAATTGTGACTTTCAGAGCAGTAATCAAAGATGAGAATTCAAAGAAGCAACACGTTAGGAGTTGGAAATGCAGGAACTTTTCTGCCTTTCTCTTTTCTTCACTGCTTTTAATCTTTTATTCAGTTTTACTCCATCTAGCGTCAGAGCTTGGAAATAAGATTTTTCCTTGCCTTGCGGCCCTCAGCTTGTTTATATTAGATCTCATGACTCCACTGGGAAATGGTATTCATCGTAGTCCCTTTCCTTCAATACTACTTAAGCATTTTCCGATGACTTTGCTAAAGAAAGAACTCGCAGGAGATTTGGCAGGCAGGGACGTGCTGCTTGTAATTTGCCTCAGTCTTTTTTCCTTCTCTGAGAAATGTTGTCACATGTGTCTTTTAGAAAGCTGTGCTGAAATTTTCTGTTCATGCGAAATTCACTTCACTAACCATTGGTGTCTGTAAGAAAGAGTTAAGACCTTATTCTCATCTTTCTAGTTTGAACTGGGCATCCAGACCACAGGAGAGCGTATGGTGAGGCATATATAGGCTTGGAATCAAAGGGATTTTTTCTGTTCTGCTCCATTTCCTCACTTATTTCTTTCTCCAGTTTGGGACTGGGGTGAGTCAGCATAGCTCTATAAGGTGGCAGTGCCTGCACTGTCCTGCAATGCTTTCACGGCTAGGTTCCCATACTGCCTGCTTTGCCCAGCCCTCAGGGAGCTTCCAGAGCATCCAGGGAAGGTGTCTGCTGAAGTGCAAGGAGGGAAGCTGGCCAGCACCTGCTGCCAGCCTGCTTGCCTGCAGCCTGGTGACCACACTGGAGGTATCCGGGGGTTGTCTCAGCCTTCTTTTGCCTGCACCGGTCTGGCACTTTGCAGACACAAGGAATTTCTTCTAGTGACACAGTTCTGATGTTACCCAGGATGTCATAGTTATGAAGCAGTATTTTTCAGCTTCTTCAAAATGGTTTGTGGTAGCTCTTTCCCAGAAAGGACAGGCATTTCAAAACATAATCAGGGGACCTGATATGGGCTGCGCTTATGAACTTGTCAAAATTTATTCACACAAAATAACACAGATTTAAGCATGTGAACTATATTACATGAATTTCTGCCTGCCTGGAACTGTAGTCATTAAAAAAAATAAAAATAAAAAAATCTATGGATTAGGTTCAGGGATGCTTACTTGATCCCTTTCCCTGCCTGTGTCAGAGGAGAACAAGGTGGCAGGGAACTGCTGGGAAGGGCATTGTCTTTCAGCACCATTCCTAAGTGATTGCATGCCTGTAGCAGGCACTACTAATCCTAAATACTCAATTCTCTGCATACAAAAAGAGTAAAGAAGAGACTGGTTGCAAGGCGAGTGCTCTTCTCCGTGTAGCTCAACATAATCAGTAAGTCACCTAAAGAGAGTGGCTTTCTTGCTGGTGCCCTCAGGCAGCCTTCCCACTGTTGACAATGCCAGTTGCTTCAGGAAAAGATGGTCCAGCCTTGTCCAGCACCTCAGCTGTAATATTTTACTACTTCCTTTGTGCCAGATGTCCTCAAACAGCCTGATCTCTCTGAAAATGATTTTTATGTTATACTGCATAGATTTTTGGCAAGGCCAGTTCCCTGAGGCAGTGGAGATGCGTGACTGCCTGACCAGAACGTGTGGCTGTGCTGGCAGGGAGTGGGAAGCAGAGCAGGAGTGTCTCTGGACATGGGAGGCTCCATTGGTCCCACACTTTGCTCTCCTCCAGGGAGTCGTGGAAGCTTACTCAGAGGAACCAGTTTACAAACACTTTAAAAACAGCATTTCCACCTAAAGGGGTACTTATTCTTCTGCACTTGTCTCCAGCTCCCGGCCCCTTCCTCCATCTCTCCTGTGCCAGCACAAGCATTTCAATGTCTGTGTAGTAAATCAGATTTGGGAGTGGGCCAGGTGTTGTTTTTAATGCACAAAAAGTAACCTAGTTACTTTTCAGCCAGTGATTTTGTATTTTTCTGTGTACAAGTCCATACAAATTTTCCATTGAAGCTGTGGACCTCTGTGAAGTGTTTTTAAGCCTAATTTAAATGCGTATGGAAAGCTTTTAAGCCCATAAACTTCTGCGAACCCATGATAAATACTCCATGGATCCCCAAGCATTTGCAGCCTACAAGGGAGAAGTCAGCATCACTTTGTGTGATACTTGCTCATTTCTTTCAGCTTGCTATTTGTTCCCTGACACCAGGCTGTAAAGTGCACATGGAATATGGAGGTGCGCGGTTATAAGCAACAACCAGAAGATAAACAAACTTAGCTTTGCTGATACCTAGTACAGGTCCTTCAAGGCAGAGCTCTTGGAGAGCAAGAGATCAGGGAACTGAAATAAAATGATCTGGCAGACTATATACATGATCTTAAAAAAGGATTTATAAATAATCGTATTTTCTGAGAAGTCACTGAAAAAAGGCTCCTAGGAGTCCATCTGGAATTAGTGATTTATTTTTCATATGTTTAGTGTGAACTTGTCCAGAAATTCAGTTGGATACAGGAAATTCTGTGAGTTGGAATATGCAGGAGCTCTGATTTGACTCTGTTCTTTTCTGGCTACGACCTGTGGCACTTTGAGTCTCTTGTGTCAGGAGGCCTTGTTTTGTTTTTAAGCTGTCCTTTAGCTATGATAGCAGCTTTCATTCCTAGCTAATCCCATGTTGTCACCTCTCTGACAAGCCCTAGTCAACATAAAAATACTCAGTCTGGATGGCAGATGGGTGCTGCCTGGGAGCAGGAAGCTCTCTGCTTGGTGGCATCTAATATTTAAGTTACCCTGGGTGTCTGTTGACAGGAATGAAGAGGGTACTCTTCCAGAAACACTTCTGATTTTTTTTTTTTTTTTTTTTTTTTTTTATCCAGACTCACAGCAGCTCCAGGGAATGGTAGGGTTACTCATTTATTGCTGGAATCAGTGGCACCAGCAAGTTTGCCGGCCGAGACCACGATGGCTGTGGAAGGAATTGCCTCTGACAGGTGTCTGAGTATTACGAGGAAAGAATTCTCCTGACTCAGCAGGTTTGAGACCAACTCTTAAAATCAAATGATTTAAAGCTATTCAAGACTAGCCTCAAGCAGTTGTGCAGAGGGGTAGGAAGGAGTAAGGATTCCTCCCTGTTTGGCAGCTGTGAAAAGGTCAGCCACAAATGCAGCCCTAGATCTGAAGGGACCACAGGCGTCCTGGGCCAGATGCTCTCCCAGGGAATGTGGAGAGTGGCCAGGGAGGAGCAAAAAATAGACAGAAGTGTGGCTCTGCCTGTCAGGCTGGTAGCTGGTATCAGTGAAGTATACTGTATCCTGGAAACAGGTTTAATGAATTAATGTCACCCTAACAGTCTGTGCTATACGTATGTGTATATATAAAAAACTGCCTCTGTGTGCGTATGTGTCTGTACATGAAGTATTCCCTCCATTCAGGAATGGTGCTAAGAGGAACTGAGAGCCTGACAGTACCTACAGAGTGTCTTAGTGCTGCTTTTTAAAGCCTGGTGTTCCCAACACAGTGCAAAGCTTAGTGTCCTTGGTTTTGAAGTGTGTGATATAAAGATTAATTTCATTTTATGGAAAGGGCAACCTGAGCTAAAGTAGCTTGTCCAAGGTTGTTCAGAAGAACAAGTTTGGCTAGACAGGACAGTGACAGAACCAGGTAGAAAAGCCAGTTTATTGTTCTAGTTACTGGTGAGCATTGCCTCAACACAGAATGGGTAATTACAATTTGTTTCTGCAAATGTGTTTGTGCAAGGAGTTGAGACAGCCATTTCTGCTGAGATCATTCGCTCATTTTTTTTTTAACATTTACACAAACATGCATGGAGTTGTTTCGGTCATCTCTGTTCATACTTACACTTATTTGCAATAGCATGCATTATTATGGCATTTGTGCAGCTTTTAAATATTTTTCATTAAACTCAGTTCCCAGGATGCATACTGAAAAAACCTAAGGCAGTGAATACAGCCTTCAGTCTATCAGCCACCCTAATCCCTACAGTGTTGAGCAAGGAATTGGCCTGCTTTGGTGTATCAGCAAGGCCAGAAGATACTTGGGGCACGTGGGAATGGAACTGTGAAAGATGAAGACTCAAGGCCAAAGGGTGCACTCAGCCCAGAACAAGGACAGGGTTGCAGCTGGTCTGTCCAAGAGCAGTGGTCTGGAAGGTATGGGGGGAGCTGTGGCATACTTTGTATTGTATAAGCACCACCACTTCTAGTCCTCTGTGTGGGAAGTAACAGACACCCGCAGGCTACAGAAGGGGGATGAAGAAAGCCCAGTGGGCACTGGGAAAGACAGCCAGGATGGAGATGGGAGAATAGATGGACTAGGAGGCAACAGAGCTCTGCCATTTCCATCAACTACAGTGATGGGTGTAGGCAGGTGAAAGCTGGATAGAGTCTGAAGCTTTTTGCTATGTTCTCCAGTGCTTTTTCTTCTCTGCTTTCATATCCCTCTGCTCAACCTTGCTCTTTCCAGACCAGACAATGTTTTCTTTCTATGGCAGGAATGCCATGGCTGCACACAACAAGGGCAAAACTGAGCTGAGTGGGGAAAGGGAGTTAAGTGGTGCGGCTGGGGCAGATCTACTGTGGTGTGCCTTTGTGGGACTACATGAAGTGATTTTTGTGCCAGGGAGGCCCATCCATGCTGCAGTGTGAGCTGCTTTCTGCCAGGTGTGTTTCTGGCAGCTCAAGTTTCTGACAGCTGAAGCTCTTATTTGTTATATTTGTTGTTGAAAAACATCTTGGAGGATTCAGTCTGTTCCAGGCACTGTTCTGCTAATGCAGAAATATGAGACGCCTCAGGAAGGACTGCCCATGAGAGACCCATCAAGTGCCAATAGTTTTGAATGGCTTCTGATAACTTTTCCATTTCATAAGTCACTGTTTGTTGGGTTTTTTTCTTTCTCTCTTTTTTTTTGTTTGTTTGTTTTTTTCTTTTTTTCTTTTTTGCAAGGCTAGTGAGTTGAGTTTGCAATTTGAGTCAGTTGCAGTTTGAGTGAATGGTAGGCAGAGTCATATATTACATCTAAAGAAGAAAGTACTTTTTGAAAATTAGGATTCTTCATTGTTACACGTTTGAAGGCCAGGCTGGGAAGAGACTGAGCAGCTGGGACTCTGTGTGAAAGGCTAAGCCAACTCACCTTTTCAAACCATTCCATACCAAGACTTGTCTTCTGGTAAGATTGGTGACACTCCATCGCTTTCCTCAGAATACCAGTGACTGCTTAACAAATTCCTTTCCTATGCCTGTACTTCTTACTTGCATCCCATGTGTTGGAAGAAGGTGATTTAGAAAGACAAAAGACAGCAGGGAAGCAACTGAGGGAGCATGTCTAAGCAATAGGAAACTTGGAAGGTGGAGACTGTAATCTTGCAGGTGAAGATGGGATGTTATAGTGCCCATCTCCTGGGGGCATATGACAGAGGTAGATTTATGCCTAGGAAAATGTGTGCTTTTTCATATCCATTGGCAGTTGACAATGTTTGTTAGTGCTTTGTAGTGATAGACAATTAAGTGGTTACATATTTTGTGTAATGAGTCATTGATTTCATAGGTGACTTCACCTCTGCATAGGTGTCCAAACAAATCCTATATTAACTTTTTAATGGGGGTCTTAGCAGGAAGGCCACAACTCGAATGAAATGTGGAGAATGAACTAGCCTCATTCCAGGTATCTCCAGGCTGAAAAGTGAGATACCCTACTGTTGGGAAAAATGTACTCTTAAAGTCAGGTCAGTGCAAAGAAAAATCTGTCTCCGAGTCTGACGTATTTCCACAGGAGGGAATTACTTCATTGAAAAGTAATTAAAAATCACAAAAGTTGCTGTAACATGGCTTAAAATAACCCACACCAATCCCTGTTTCCTGCTCTCTTCATTTAAAAATCTTCTTCTGTGGAGAGGACATCTTAGCTACTCTTATTAAGAACTGGATAAAGATAATTCCTTTGCAGATTTATTTTTAGCATCATGCTATTTCAAGTACTTTTGCCATTGAACTTGGCTATAGTAGAACAGCAGTATGTGCTTGCATCTTAAGCAAATATGATCTCAATGGATAGTAGAGCAGCTGAGACAGTATCGCTCCCTGGCTCCAGACTGAATGTATAGTGTAATGTGTGAATAGTTGATGCAGTATCTGAGTCACTGCAATGCATTTCAATGCCCAGCGTCCTACCCAAGCTGTGTTCTAGATCTTGATTCTTTTTCCATGCTCACCACTCTTCCAGTGACATGTTCAGACAAAGCCAAAATCTCTTTTCTTTGAATGTGTATTCACTTACGCATTTTGATTTGTAAATTTTGGGCCTGTTTTCCAAAGGACTCACACCTGTGGCTTTCTTAAGTACCTTAACATCAAACCCAAGTCTCCAGTTAAGTTTATTTATGAGCTCAGACTCTGGTGATTAGACAGGTTGTGTCTCTCATTTGCAGCTGATAGTATCAGTGATACGACTCATGCCTACTTCCTGTTTGGTAAATGATGCATTCTGCAGTTCCCAGTATTACAGACCAGTTTGGACTATTTAGATCAGAAAGAACTGCTCTCCTCTCCAAAACAAGAGATTTTTCTTTCTATCTGACTTTAAACCTGTTTGAAGGATATGAAATTGTTAGATCAGACCCTGTTCGCTATCTCTGCCTGTCAGTGCAGCTGGCTACAGACCCAAACATGACAAAATGCTAGGAAAAATGTTCTTGGCTGAAATGTTTAGGCTGAGACAGTTCTGCTCGTTGGAAGAAACTGCAGCTCAACTTTCAAACTTGCATATGATTGCCCACACCTAGTCTTTGCCATGCCATCCATCTCTGATGTTTATATTTTCCAAGTGGATGATTTCACCTCCTATGTAATCCATGGCACTGCTTTTAGAGTTAAACAATGAGGAGACTGGAGGCTTTCAACATGCGATAACATTCTAAGCCCTCTTCCATTTGCCTGAAGAATGCTCTGATTCTCAGGAGTACCTTGTTTCCCAAGCATAGCCTAGCAAAGGAAAGAGAAGTCAGTCCCTTTAGAAGGAGTCAAGTGGGAAAATACAAGCGAACATAGAGATGATGCTTTGGGTAGCAAAAGAAGATCACTGATATGCTTGGCACTTGGCTGATGCAGCTCCCAAACTCCTTCTCTCCTCCATCAAACATCAGAATGACTTGTGTATTGCATTTAAAACCTGATCTCCTGCTGAGTGATTTACCTAGGGACCTCTAGAACCCAGTGAGTAGCATGGGGAGTTTTGTTGTGTGCTGTTGCCCAGGATGTGTTGAGGCAACAGATGCCTTTTTGCTATTGCAGGTTTAAAATATGTACCTTTTCCTTTTTAGTAAACATTCTCTGGCTCTCCATCCTTCTCCTTGCCTCTGTATGCCTCTTTCTTTGCCTCCTTCTGTCAAAATAAATCTGGCTGCCATGCACTGTAGTTAACTCAAAATATTGCTAGCATTAAATGTGCCCAGACATTTTTATTAATACATTAAACTTGCATGAAATTTTTAGGCATATAATTTACCAAGCTTGCACCAAGATGGCGTTTGAAACTGACATGAGCTATTAATTAAAAAAGAGGACATTGAATAATTGTCAGTTGACTTCTAAATTACTGTTTTGTTAACTGACAGAAGCTTGCCTCAAGCCTCTCTCTCTTCTCAAGTGTTAGTAAATATCCCATTGTCTTTAAGGGCATCACATTAAGAATTGATTGTTTAAATCTTAATGTTATATACCTGACTAAATAAAGTGGTAAATGCCGTTAATTATTTCACAATGAGCTGTCAGTGTCATGTGGGTATAGAAACACTTCTGGTTTAAGTATTTGGGAAAGTATCAAGGGGGACGCATCAGAATGCTTCCTGATTTTAGTGGAAACCTGTTCTTGCATTGTCTTGGTTAGGTTCAGTACCAGCTATTCAGCGTTCTAGCATAAAAGATTATCTGCATCAAGGCCTTCAACTGGTCATGAGGCTGAATAACTCCATCAATTATGATGGCACACTGTGCTGGGTGACACCCACTCAGAGTATGTCCCAGCTAGGGAGAGAAATTATTGAGTGGCTTGAGGTGCTTGTGAGAATAATGATGTGAAATTTAAAACAAAATTTGGCTGAAGATGGATTTGTTGAGGGCTCTATCAGTTGGATTAGGATTTTTCCTGAACAAACACTAATAATCATCACTGGTCAAGCAGAAAATGAAGTTATCTGCAGAAGATATGCCAGTTCTCTCTGATCCTAAAGAAGTGCTATCTTAATTATCACTGAAGGTTTCAGGTTGCCTGTATCCCTGAGGGATTCAGCGTGGCTGTATGATTAGTTGGAGTAAATCAGGTGATTTTAGATAATGGACTTTGCTTTATCGAGGGGTTTTCTAGGACTAGCCACTGGCCTAAAAGTGCCATGAATTCAAATCCCCAGGGAATTGAAGCAAGTAGCTAAAATCAGTTTAGACCTAATTATCACATGCTTCTCTGGTGACCTGAAGAAATGGGCAACTACCCCTATGACCTATGGGGAAAAATAAATCAGATAAAATAGAACATACAGCTTGGATTTTCTTGAGGAATCTCCTTGGTATTTATAATACTGTAGCACTTACAGTGCAAGTACTCAGCGTGAGTAATATTTCAATGCTCTTTTCAGGAAATAAACTGGGTGGGATTGTGGTGGCTTTGTGTTTGTGGGGTTTGGGGGATTTTTTTTTTTGGTTGCTGCTGTTAAGAACAGCTACCTCCCATACATCTCCTTTCAGAGATATACAACCTCAACCAGTTAGGTGAAGAATGTTGGAATCCAAAACATGGCATATAACCCTATTCTTTGGGTCAAGTTTGGTCCTACAACAAAGAGATGCCAACATGGGTGAGAGTCCTATGCAAGGCTACCACATATTCAGCTATTACTTGTGCTATAGAGGTCCAGTTCCAACCTTTAAGATATTCCCAGTGGGTATAGGCTGGTTTAACATGTCAACACAAACTCTACCATCTGGAAAGGCCCTATCCTGAAGAAGGTTAGGAGGAAAGATAAAAAAGTACATTGATTCCTGTATGCTGTGTTTCCTTTTGATTCTTTGTGAGTAGATTGCTTAGGTTGCAGAATGATGGTGCAAAACCAACTCAGCTAGTTCTGCATCAACTATCTGACATGTGGAAAAGCATAGCTTTGTTTATAAAACAAGCACTTCCTTGCTAAAAACTGATGTTATCTCAAGGCTACCTGCACTTCACTAATCCTACTAAGTGTTAGTTTATAGGGACCTGTTTAAATGTTTGCTATGGATCTCATAGTATTTTTACTGTCAGAGGTTTCCTCAAGACCAGTAGAAGGCTATACTGTTTCCTCAGATTAACACCTGCATTATAGAACCTCTTAATGATCCATCAAGGAGTAATACAGATTCCCTGAAGTGAATGAGAACAAAGATTTGTTAGTAAGTTACTCAGTGCCACAGTAGAATTGCAAAGTACAACTGCTAAGAAGCGATGGTGGATTTCTAGTTGTTTTCTACTTAACTGAAAGAAGTCATCTTTAACATACATAGTTTTGCCCCCAAACATTGTGGAATTACAGCTTCTCTCCCTGGTCAGCGTTAGTGGCTCTAAGGCAAAGAGTTTGTGTATTGTGTCACATTTCCAGCCTTAGGACCAGAATTTTGGCATTAGGTGGGAAACTCTACCTGTTAGCAAACGCCTGTAGACTGGGATGAGGAATCATCAAAGAGGTCAGTGTAAGGTCATCATTAAAGATGTTAAATTTTGCTGCCATGACAAAGTCAGTCACTTCCCTCAGAAAAATCAGAGGATGGTATTGTAGATGTTCAAACTGTCTCTGAAGGAAAATAACACACATAATAAACAGCAAGGGGAGGTAGAAAAGTCTAAAGTGGAGCAGTTCGTAGATCATATCATCTGCATTTCATCCAGGCAGTAAATCTACTGCCTTCTGTGTCTCTTCTTGTCTTTGTCCCTCTCCTCCCTTTATTCCCTTTCCTCTTGACTTGGGTCCCTGGCTTTTCTGTTCTCGCTTAGCTCTTTCTCACGCCCTTCCCACTCATTTGCACTGTCTATACTGTCCTTAATACACCAGAAAGTTTACTGGGTATTGTATGTTTGTTCTTCTGGTCGTATAATAGTCCTCATCTATTTTAGGTTAATACACAGAAATTGTCAGTGTCTTGTAAGAGAATAGAGTGTTACTAGAAAGGAAACGTTTTGTGACAGCTGTGTTTATTAGGTTGGGGAAGTGTCTCCCTGGGAAAATGACAGGTGCTTCACGGCTGGGGCCCTTCTCTGTTGGACAGGCAAAACCGATATTGAAGTACTTGCTGCAAGGGATGCCCTTGCTTTGATCTTCAACTGAGTGTTTACATATGCTGTGCTCTCTTTATGAGGTACGACTGGTGGGGACATCCTTCTATCCAGCTCTCTGAGAGAGTCCAAAAACCATTTCTTAGATCATTGAGTACAGCTGTTGCCTTCAGTTCACAAAAATGCTGATTAATTAATGCTTGGGTCTTTTTAGTCACTTATAAAATGTCTCAAAGGGACACAAAAAAGTGTCCACATATGTAGATTACCATGAGCCAACAAACAACTTGCAGTCCAGAGCCTCTGCTCCTGTACATCTCTACCCCATTGCCTGTCCTTGGAGGAGTTGAGGAGTGGCCATTGCCTAAGCAGTCTAGCGTTGCCTCTTCTGCCTGTGAACACCTCGGGTGCTCAAAACCTAAAATGATCTTACTGTTTCTGGATGAGGAGGAGGAAGGTGAAGGGCAAAAATGTATCCCTTCCAGCAGGAATGATCACTGCATGACCTTGCCCTGTAAGACCCTCAAGTGAAGGGACTTCTCAGAACTGAGATCCAGACATGGTAACTGGGAAATCTTTGATGAAGCCATTGATCCTGGTTTACTTTTTTCTTTTTCCTCCTCCTTTTTTTCTTTTTCCTCCTCCTTTTTTTCTTTTTCCTCCTCCTTTTTTTCTTTTTCCTCCTCCTTTTTTTCTTTTTCCTCCTCCTTTTTTTCTTTTTCCTCCTCCTTTTTTTCTTTTTCCTCCTCCTTTTTTTCTTTTTCCTCCTCCTTTTTTTCTTTTTCCTCCTCCTTTTTTTCTTTTTCCTCCTCCTTTTTTTCTTTTTCCTCCTCCTTTTTTTCTTTTTCCTCCTCCTTTTTTTCTTTTTCCTCCTCCTTTTTTTCTTTTTCCTCCTCCTTTTTTTCTTCTTCCTCCTTTTTCGACAATACAGTAAAAACTTTGTTTCAGAAAAAATATGGAAAATTTCTAGCAATGTCAAAAAAAATCCAACTTCAGCACTTTTGAAACAAGACCTTTGGCTTTCATTGCTTAAAAATGTTTTTTTTTTTATGAGTTTGCTATTATAATACATAGTACAAAATTTAAAAAAAAAAGCTTAATCAAAAGTGTTTGAAGGATTTTTTTTTTTTTTTTTTTTAAGAATCTCAGGCTGCTGGGATTTCTTTCCTATTTCTGAAATGTCAAAATCCTGTTTCAAGGAATTTCCTTTTTCCACACAGATCCACTAGATGCACTGTGTATAATGGTCCTCCAGATGCTTGCATGTGTGTTATGTGTTATCATTCAAATCACAGTTGTGGGGAAGCATCATGCATAAAGAGGGGAGTTAAAAATTACAGTTTGTATATTACACTGCCTCAGAAAATGCATGGGGCAATGAGTCTTACCTTCTATCCATTTTGCCATCTGAGTCTAAAGAGAGAACAGGAAAATGTGGTTAGTTAAGAAACCAGGAACAGAGTGGTGATAGGCCTGCTCAGAAGTTGTGAGGGTGCAACCAGGAGAACACAGTTACAGCAGGTGAAGATCTAGCCATCCTTTCTGAGGCAAAACTCTTTGATATTAGTAGTGTCATGCAACCTTCCTAAAGACCTTCTTGATTCTTCCAGCTGGAATATCTCTCGTCAATTTTCTCAGAGCTGTATCTTTGCTAATATTTTGGCTATATTGAGTTAGAGTGTAGCACATCCCCAGAGTGTCATGAGAAACAACTGTGAGGGCAGATGCTTGATGAGAATGAGGCAGAAGCAGTTTCCCTTTAGGCCTGCTATCTAGTGTCACTAAAGAAAACATCAGCTATTTGTCTTCCAGGAAGTGGTATTACATTGTCATTTGTAGCCTCATGTGGTACCTGGGGAGTCTGTTTGCAAAATTATGCTCCAAAAGACCAGTGTTTACTGTAAATAGGAGGGAATCGGGTCATGACTGATGGGCTGAGCTCACCATAGCAGTGCTGGGCCCAGAGAGCTCAGTCTATTTCACTCCAAGTCTAATAGTTAAGACCACTCTGCTCTCCTCTTTACCAAGCAAGAGTCTGTGACTACTACTGAAGTGGTGTGTCATGGCGCATTGCTGACTTAGTAGGGTTAGACAGTTCCGGATGCTGGAAAGCTACCTCTCATTTGTTGTGTAAGGTTACTGCAAAGATCTAGCCACAGAAGCAAATGTTTCTGGATACAGTGGATGGAACAAACAGGTCCTAGTCCTGTGCTGTAGCAGCCTGACTGAGTTCTCTCACTGCGTTTTCCTTGTTTAATGTCTGACTTGTTTTCATGGTGGAAACTGGCTACATTTATCAGAACTTCTCTGTTTTTAGAAGTAGACTGCAAAAGCTGGTACTTTGCATGCAACCAGAGCCACAAAGGTACTTTTTTGAAATTCACCATGGAAATGCCATACAGAGAGCAATGTTTTCAGTCCCCAAACTCTCTTATTATAGTCCCTCTTCTTTCAGTAAAGATTATTTCATGAGATTGCTTTACTGCTTCCTTTTCTGCTGTGATTTCCCTCCAAGACAAATTTTCATGTGCTACTAGGAGTACAGGCCTCTCTTGCCAAGCAAAATGTAGGTTGCAAAGATTTGCCTTAGCAAAGTCCCAGGATGCTTTTTTGCAAAAAAGAACAGCTTATACTGATGTTCTGGTCAACCTGTTAGGACTTTGCATTTCCTCAATTGCCACTATCTGTTGCTATTGGTTTTGCTATGATTTTTATTTCTAGCTCAACTGCAGTTGATTGTTACTGTGTGCTGTTACTTCATTCTGCAGATGACAGTTGTATTCAGCAGTGGAAGAAATTATCACAATATTTGCTCTAACAGTGCTCTGTGAAGCACTTCAGAGTCCTGTCAAGTAAGAAAGGCTCTGTGCAGAGGATGAAGGGCCAAGAATCAGCATTGCCTCTGGGGAGGCCCATGGGACAAATTCTGCCTGTCGCTAGCTTCTGTCTAGTGCAATGATGGGCATTATTCAGTTTATCTTTAAGATTTTGGATTTGAATCCAAAACCATGGGTTGTAAACTGCTGGTCCAAAGTCAAAAGGAGCTGTTGCTACCAGCAGTTATGATGTTAGACCAAAGAGCTTTTTGCCTGTTTCAGATGAAAAACATGCTTTCCTGTAGCAACTTGAAAATCAGTCACAGTGGAAAAGTTATAGAGAGTTTTGCTATGTACTCTGATGGAAACTGCGTATCTTACTCAGACAGTCACATTTGAAGGAAAAGTCCAGAATCAGTGAAATAAATAGCAATTTTGGCTGAGAAGAGTGAGCAAGCCTCTTGCCCATCCTGCAAATCCAAGGGTCTATGTTGAATAGAGAGAATTTTGTTTTAAAAATTAATTATTCTAAGATACCCAGGCAGTATGCTGAAGTGAATTCTATTTCTCTTGTAAGGCTAAAGAGCAGAGTTGGTTATACTGAAATGTGAATCTGCTGTTCTAGGGACTCCAGCACTTCAGACACTTAAAAGTTCTTCACAGCAAAACCAGAGCTGTAGTACATACACAATTCCTAACACTGAAGTTCAGATCTGCTGTATCAGAATATAAGGAGATCTAGATCTCCAGATAAGAAATTAGGAGTATTTTTTCTTACCTCCAAAGACATTGTCAATCATTTGGTTTTTGATCATGCAAATTATTACTGCAACAAAACCGATTGCTAGAAATGCTCCCAGAGTAACTCCTATAATAACGTATGTGAAATCTGCAAAAATTGAAAACAAGTCAGTGAGTATAAACCACTCTGTAATAAATACAGTCTTTGTGTTTCAGATGTGACACAAAGTTTCCAAATTTTAAATTCATCCCTAAAAAAAAAAAAAATTAAAAAAAAAAATCATATTTATTCTTCAGAAGGGCCTTATAATGCTGAGCCAGACTAGGTAGCTGAGAAGAGTCTACACTTTCAACCTGCTGCACATCATGAAACCATGTGAACCTGTGGCTAAGGGGGTCAATGCTGGTTTATGATAATGAACAACTTTAGCCTTTGGTGTGTGCAGGTCTCAGTTGAGTTTTAGAACTAGGGCTCTACTTTTCCCCTCAAAGTGAAATTCCTCATCCCCACTCCCTTGCCACTGCATCCTGCTTCCCACAGCTTCATATCACAGCTTCATCTTCACCTCGCAGGCTCCAGCCTTCTGCCTTGCTTGACTATTCTGCCTCTATAAGTCTTTGCTGGGAGGAAGCAGGAGAATTTTTAAATGTAAACTATGAACGATGTTGTGATTTTTGCACCACTGTTTGTACATAAGGGTCCACCTTCATCTGTCAGGCAGGAGGGTGCCTGTGTTCAGGTTCTGTGTTCCAGACTCTGTCCTCCCTATGGTCATTATATTTACCTAAAAATAATTTAAAAGCCCCAGTCACACAACAGGACTCTGCTGTGCTAGGCAAAATACAAACATGCAACCAGATGATTATCTTCACATAAAAATTACTTAGTCTTCTAAGAACATTCATTTTTGTTATATTTGCTTTGCCCCTAACTTCCTGTCTGGAAGCGAAAATCTCACCATGAACTCACCTATTTCCTCCTCTAAGTTTCCAGAAGCATAGGCCTTTGCTCTCCAAAAATCTGAAATGAAAATATTTTAGCCTGTTAGGACATCAAGGAGAATGCTCTATATTCAAGCAGAATGCCGTATCTGGCTGTTTCCAAGGGGATGGTTGATCCTAGTAAAGCTTAAAAAAGGATCTGAGGCTTCCTGGAGTAGTGAAGTGTTATCAGTCAAGTTAATGAGGACATCCTAGGAATGTGGCTAACACATGCCAGTTTTTGGACAGAATAGAAAATACAATTTTAAAATTTAATGTTGTCTTAGCACTGTTTCCACCCGGAGTTTCTTCACTGTGAGCCTGAGAGCTGTATGCAAGAGAAGTTGCTATAAATCAAGAAAAAGATTACAGATGCAGTAAAGCTAGTAAGACATGCTAACAAGAGAGGATATGGTACACCCAACAGCCCTCTCCAGAAAACATGTATCCCAATCCTGCCTGAAGTTCCAGTCTTCAAAATGTGATTTATTGCTGACAGAGAAGAAAGTCTTTTCCTCTTGCAAGAAAATGTTTTGGGCTGAAAGCAACCTCTTCAGAGGCTTCCATGCCAAGGTCCCTGTTCATCAAAAGGACACCTTCCCAGCCTTCCCCTTCTCCATAAAGCTGCTGAGCTGTGCTGCCTGATAGTTGGAGTGTTCAAGCCCTCAGAAGGGAGTGGCTTTGAAGAAAACAATCCACTCCCACATACTTTTTGAGGGAAACAGATTCAAAATCTAAAAAAAAACCCCAAAAACAACAAACAACAAAAAAAAACCAAACAAGAAAAAGAGCAGTCATGTTTAGTTTTAATGTTGCTTGCTTATTATAGGAATTGGCTAAAAAAGTATGCTCAAATGTTTGGGGTTTTTTTTTCAGTGATGGGCATGCAAGGATATTTCTTTTCAAGTAGCTCCAAATGACATAACATACGTAGCTGCAGGAGGTGCCTGGAGCATGAGAAGGCTTTAAAGGCAGGTATGACTCCTGCATTTTAAACCAACATGCTGTGAAATTTCTGTCTCCTGTACATGCTTCAGGCAGAACATGAAGTCCTCTCCTACAGCTATTGCTCTTTGGCAATCGACTGCCTGGGTGACAGTACATATGGGACCTGGTGGGAAGATAGCTGTCTTGCACATAACTGTCTTTTTATAGGCATTCCCCACTGTAGTGGGGAATTGTGAGGAAGTGTTGTCTGACTGAAACTCTAGTGGGATTTTAAGGTCATAAATGCATCTAGTTTTCCTACTGCTAAGTTGTCTAACATTGTAAGTCCCAGCTTGCTTCTCCTTTCTCTCCTCTGCTTCTTGTAGAGAAATAATTCTGTCTTCTTGAGGTTTTGGGGGCTGTGCTTTCATTTCTTGTCCAGTAAAATGAATGCTACAAATATGATTGCTTTTAAACTTGAAGCATAGTCCTCCCACTCCAAATTCATCCATTTTGGTACCTTTACAGAAATCCATCTTGTGTCTGCTTTTCAGACTGATGAAACTCTCTCTCAAGATGACTGTGGGCTCTGGGGCTTCCACGGTTACGTCAGAAAAATCTGATATATTGGGTGGCTCACAAAAGATTTATTTTTATTTCCTGGTCTTAAATCACATTTCTAATGCCAAATTTTCATAAATTATAAACCAAGCTTCAAAAATCTGGAGATGAGCTTAAAAAAATCTTGAGTTTTAAAGCAAATGTATTTTGGGAACTATAATTCTGAGCTGAACAACCTTTTTTACCAGACTTTTCTTCATAATTAAAATGTATGGAAACTTATTTTATACAAGCAGAAATGTTTTCTCTCCAAAAACCCCATGAAACTCTGAGAAGGGAGTTGGGAGGGGTGGGGAATCCAATTGCAGATATGATCACAAAAGCTGGCTATACTAAATGACCAAGATCAAAGTTACAAAGAAAAGGAAATTAAAAAAAAAAAAAGTCTAAGACTACACAGTGGGTGTAAAAAACATAGCTCCTGATTTTCCAGATTAAAACCAGTCTCTTTGCTCTCGCCTGTGAATTTATTTCATTATAAATTTAAAAAAAAAACCTTTCTTCCATCCCCTTAATTATTCTTTGTGCTCACATGAAGAATGTTTTAAATTCAAACATAATAAAAGTGATATTGTATTACTTTTATTATCCTAATGATCATAATACATAGACCTTAATGTATGCTTTCTAATGGAATTAAACCAGTGACAGATTATGTGTTTTATGGCAGAAATAATATTTTACATGGAATATTTTATGTAGGTCAGTTTAATATATTGAGATTAAATTATTAGTTTCTTTTTAAAAAGGGAGGGAGGGAAATCTCTGAAAACCCACAGGACTAGAGAGAACATTTTCAATTCATACTTTCAATATGGTTTTAATTAAGGTTTAATATCACTTACTGGATGCTGCTTAAATACCGTTTGCTTTTGAGGACTGTGTTAGATAGCCAGCTTCTGTTTGTTTCAGTTTCTTCTTAAGTGGAAAGAAGTGGATTGACTAAGTCAAACACACACATGTTGCTGTTTGACCTAGGTCTTCAATTTAGATCTTTTGGGGATGTACACAAACCTCCTGGTACAGAGGGGTTAGAAATGATGCCTCAAATCCTGCAGTGCTCCAGTCCCAGTGCTAGCTTTCTGACCCCTTGTCTCTGTATACTGGGTTAGACTAACTCCCATGCCTTGAACAAACCCTCTGGGCTTGGAGAATATTTGCTTCTGGGTGGAAGAGCCTTGCAGATGAATTTGATATCTATACTTGAGTGACCCATGGTTCATTTTTCAAAGGGTCTTGAAGCAACTGACAGTGCTTTCTCAACTCTCCTGTGTGCCTGGCTCAGATGCAACATGCAACTGGTGCTATAATGGAGATGTGCCCCCCAAAGCCCTGGCAGCACTGGGAGGCTGGTGAGAGGCATGGGCTGTGTCCCCAACTGGTGGGGAAAGCTTTTCTGCCTGTGTTGTTGGCAGCGAGTCTGGAGATGAGACTGCAGACTAGACAGGTCTTACGTTAGAGGTGAGGGAATGGAGAAAGAGTAAGTGTGAATCTGCTGCAGCAGCCTGCCTGAGGAGCTGGGCTTGGTCAAGTATGCTGGAGCCAGGCATGCAGCTAAGGAAGCTTTTGCTTCTGACTGCCCACTGCAGTCCTCTGCCAGTATGGTTACCTCCCACAAGGTACATCTGCTGAGCAGGTGATGGACCAGCAAATAAATACACCAGGCTGGGACGCCCTGGTCTGTGATCTTGGTGAATCCCCCAGCAGACCTAGCCCTCCTCAGACCTGCTGTGCATGGAGCTAGGCTAAGCAGAAAACAGCTTCTGAGCCACACTGAGGGATGTCCTGTTCTCCATGTGCCCTCTGCTACAAAACTGTGCTCACGCATTGCCTTGCCCCTAGGTCAGCGCAGTGAGGAAGTGGTGCAGAATGCAATTTCGGTGTAAGATCAGGGAGCAGGAATAGCTCACTTCCCCCACCTTATGAGATACTGTGAACACCTCCAAGCCATAACCTGCATTGATAAACAGCAACATGTGCCTTGTTTTTCTCAGTGCTCAGCACTTGCCTTAGACCCTTTGCTCTTGTTGCCTCCTGCTTCCATGTGACTTTCTTCTCCCTTCCTCCCACATCTCAGGTTTCTCCTCATTGCAGCAGATAGTGGCTGGTTCTGTGGCATTGCAGTAGCCAGGGGTTCAGTGCTATTCATCTTTGGGGCAGCAAATGAGAAAGCAAGCAAGTATCTGTGAAAGCCAGAGGTAGGGAAAAAAAGGATGGCTCACAGCGGGTGTCTGAGCAACTCCAGAGTCAAATAAGGAATGCCCAAGGCAACAAAGAGGTTACAAGCAACGATCCTGCTGGAAACCATCCCTGAAAGACCTTATTAAAAAAAAAAAAAAGGTATTTTGGCTGGTATTTAGTGTAGCAAAATTCCCAGCTATGTGTAAATTTCATAAGATAGGCACTGTTGCCATCCAGGCAACTGAGGTCCTTCCTCAGTCCCCAAATTAGAGGCAAAATCCTTCTTTGTATTAGTAGATGAGGAGTCACTCCTACATGAAGACAGGAATTCTTTGACCTCTAGTCCTTGCCAGGCACCCCTCCATCCAAGGCCTATAGATTTGCCATTGCCTGCATTCATGTGACACTCGGAGGCATGTTAATGCATTTTCCTTGTATCTATTGCAAAGTGCCTTTTGCTGTAGAACATGTCTTGCTGCATCTCTTTGCTGTAAGCAAATGCTACTGCATTAATGGAACTTGTGCCATTTGATTTTTGAACAATAATAAGTAACTAAGGAGCAGGCATTGCTGACTTCACGTCTGTGAGAAGGGTTGGTTACCCATGTCCTATGTGGTGGACAGTCTCCATTACTCTGGACTCTGGGAATTGCCTATAGAAAGGTGCAGAGGGCTTGAAGCACTGACAAAAAAGGATAGTGAGAGTAACATATTCCTATGTGTACCCTGAGAAGAAGTACAAGAGGATAGAGCACTGCTGTAGGTCTACGGATAGCTTTGCTTGCAGGAGGAGATAGCCAGTGGATGCAAGCTGGAATAGCTGGTCTGCATGCCTCAGGTGGGGCAAACTGCCCTTGTGGGATTCCCCAAGGGTAGATGATGATTTTCTATGAATTTCTGCATAAAGTAGGGTAGTGTGGGAGTTGTTCATTCGGTAAAGATGAGGCTTTTGCCACCAGAGGGTGCCTGCCCCCTTACCTACCGTCCCGGAGACCACAGTAACCCATGAAACTTCTGTCTTTGTAGCTGCTGCCAGCTCCAGCCTCCCCATTACTCCCAATGTTAATATGACCCCTGCTGACACTTCCTATCCATGAGGCTCACTCACCCCCACTTTGTGCAGTGAAGAAGTAACCGTGAAATAAGAGGCAAGTTGTGAGAAACACAACTGCTCTGGGCTGGCAGGAAGCATTAGAAGCAGTGTGAGTCAGGAGCATCAAAGTCCTGTAAGTGAGAGCCACAGAGACCAAAAGTGGCTTGCAGATAGCATGTACACAGATCAACTTTTTCCTTATGCTCTACTGAAGTACTGTTTTCTATATAGTGCCAAACAGGGTGCTCAGCAGCTCTGCCATCTCATCTGCAAAGATGCAGGTATTTAACTTAATGGTGTCTTCTGGGTTGCGCATAGCTGACCCCTTAGCACTCAGCCGAGGAAAAGTTAGCGAGAAAACTCAGCAAAATACCCCACTGTCTCAACAAATGTTCTTTCTCCAAGGAGCAGAGTTCTAAACAAAGTTTTAAACAACATACATACAATTAGACTGGGAAATAAATAACCCCACCAAGCTCAGGGAAAAAAAGCTCTCAGAAAGGATGGAAAAGAAATATGATGAATCACTTACGGAAGAGAAGAAGAAATGCCATTAGGACTGATATCCAGCTTGTTAGTAAGGCCATTGTGAAGTTTTGAAAACAGAGTGGTTTAACCCAAATTTTCTGAATTTAGCTCTTCTGAAGTGTCTTAAAAAAAAAAACCAAAAAAACCACAAAAAACCTAAAGCAGGTCACATGACTCTATTGGGAAACTACAGTCACATCCTGAGTAGTTACATTTGCAAACAGAAGTTCCCTTTTTTGGGTTTAGGTTCAACACATAAATAAACTCCCTGCTTGAAAATGTTCTGTGGAGAAGGTAGACAGCCAACAGTCCCAGCCTAGTTCAGCTGTTTTGCTCTCTAAGGGACCTTTAAATGCTAACACTTATTTTTACAAAATTGAAAAAATACTGCCGCAGCGAATTGGTCTCTGCTGAAGTCTTCTAAATCCATGGAGATGCAAGTGGATTTTCTGTCTTAGAAGGAGACCCTTCTAATGCAATCTCTCTCAAAGTTGCCAGCTTTTTTTTGAATTCAACATGAATGCCATCGTAACATTTTGAGGAGAGGAGTACTTGGCTGAACTCTTTCATAATTTCCAATTTTCCCTTTTTTTCCCCCCCATTTCCCATAATTTCCCATTTCCCTTTCACAAACAGCTTTTTCAGGAGCAGAGTGGAAGAAACTCACCATGGCTGCAAAACCATTGCAAGCCAATTCCTGGAAAAAACTTCTACCTAAGAAACATGTCTTGACCTAGTAGGAACTAAAAAGCAGGCACTTACTAGCAGATGATGCTTGTGGTAGGATTCAAGCTTATTCTTTGAACTACAGTGAAAAAACAGATTTTTCTGTTCTTCGGGAAAATTCATCTTTTCAAACAGGTTAACCTGATCCAAAACTGAATGACAGCAAAACATACAAGTAAATATTAAAGCTTTTTGCTAAATGAACGCACTCCTCCCAAATCATTTCAGGTCCATCCTTCAGAGGGGGAAGGCACAAGCACATGGGCTCATTTTTTTTCAGCAGAGGTCTCTGGAAGATCTCTGTATTGATTTTTGCCTCTTGAAGTACCTTTCTGCTTTATTTTAGTTCTTTGCTGTCTGGTATCTTCATCTCACATAGATGCTTATATGCTCCAATCAAAATAATCTGAAACACATCTTGAACAAGAAGTTTTAAGAGAGAATACTCCTGGGTATTTCTTTTTCTTACTGTTGGTATGTCTGAGCAATTTGGTCTCAGCAGAATCTCACATGTTAAGGCTGGGCGAAGCCTTGCTGAGTAAGTTATAGTTGTAAAGCCCTCCTTCCAGAAGTCTGTTTTTAATGGGACCATTGTAGTCCATAAGGAATGCTGATGACTGCATGTGTATGGCCACCCTGGTGAAAAAATGACTGTAAATGAGCAAGATGGTCACAAATGCTTAGTGGCTCTGACAAGCTCTGAGTGGAAAATCGTGTTTATGACTTTCAGGTGTTTGTAGAGGGATAAGCAAAATACAGTGTTAGCCAACAAATAAGACTCTTGAGGCACTAAAAATCTGAGGTGGCCTTAATTCTTGGCCTGTTTTGCTGGATGAAGCATAGGTAGAACTGATGGAGTGTGGTAGATGTGATAGAAAGTAAGTGTTAATGCTTTGACCTGTTGTGAATGTTTGTGTGCGCACACACATGTATGTGTGTAATTCATTTTTGCTCTTTCACTGTTCCTGGTTCTCTCTGGGATCAGAGTTGAAAACAGCAAAACCAAGCAAATAAAAATCTCTGTACCAGCTGGATGGAAAAGATCAGGATTCTTGTAAGAAACCCCCAATGTTTTTGTACCTCATGTGTTTCATCTGCAAATGATCCTATGCTCCAAAGTTCCTGAGAATCTTTTATGAAAGGAGTAACATGAATGTCAACTCCCCCCCCTTTTTTTTTCTTCTTTTTCTTTTTTTTTTTGGTTTGTTTGTTTGTTTCCCCTGGCCCAAGTCAGTGGTCTCAGAGGGCTCTCATATTTCAGAAAAAGCAACTAAACATTTGAGTATTTGGCTGAACTCTCTAAAGCTGCTTGGTTTATTCCATTGCTACTTCTCCATAAAATGCTTCAGATAGCTTAGCTTGCTGACTGCTCACTGCTGGCTACGTATGCTTCACTATTCTCATTCACAGCATACCTCTAGTGAGGAAAAGCACTGATCAGAATAAGCCAGACTTAATAAAATCCTGCTTTGCAGTAGGTTTATTCTGATTCTTGACCAAACTGGGAAATGTAGCTTCAAGCATAGTCATCATTATCAGCCTTCCCTCTATTACCCACGCTCCACCATCCAGCCACTGGGCAGGATATATATGTTTAATTAATTCTGCTTTTACCTTCGACCTGTAAATAGTGGGAGTAATGTCAGATTTATACGTTATATGAATAACAAGGATTTCTCAGGAGGTCCTATCCTGGTGAAAGAGGCTAACTGTAATTTTCAACTGTGAGTAATTGTATATAATATAATCCTAAATGATTTTTCTTCTGTAATTTCATTAGAGTTTAGAAATTTAATTAGATTTTGAATCACTCTGAAATAAAGTAGCAAAACACCCAGAGACTAAAAGCAGTGGTTATTTTGTCCTCTGAGACCAGAATTCTTGGTCTCAAATTGGCATGTGTTCATTAGGAGGAAGTTTGCAGAAGTTCTTGATATATTATTGTCTTTCAGAATGGACTCTGAATAGGTCTTTGGAGAGCATTAGAAGAGCACACAATTATTATACAGACTCTTTTTGAGGTTTAAGATCATCTGCCTTGCATATACTTAATAAAAATATGCCTCTAAAGTTGTTTAAGAAACTGTGGAGATAGGGAAGATGCTCCTCCAGTGCCTCAGTGCTCCTCCTGGTTTATTAGCAACTGCAGTACCTGTGTGTGATGATACAGACAGGAGTTGTTTGCTTTACTTTAATGATTAGGTAGGTTTATGGTTATTTTTATTGCTACACATATGAACTGTCATGGTGGCTGTAATTAGAGGCACACTAAAATGCTGTTCCTTATCTTTCATCCAAGGTTCAAAAGAAATCTGTCCTTCTGGCAAACTTTGGTTCTCTGTGGAATTCATCCCACGTGCAAAAAAATGGAATCAAACAAAACAAAGACCAGTGCAGCACCTTTTGATTGCATGGGGTGCCCAGATAGTTGTGGTGGGTTCAGAAAGGGGATCCTCTTAAAAGATTCTGAGGGACTAGATATGCAAGTGCTTGTTCCCTTTTTATTTTAACTGGTGTAACACAGTTTGTGTTTGTGGAGATGGCTGGATTTACACTGCTTAACCTAAAAAGGGATCTGGGCATTTAGGAGCACATTCTCCAAAGCCTTTACCCTCATAGAAATGTCTTTTTTCTCACTGGGGTTAGTTGCTTGAACCAGGACTATCCACATGATTTTGAAAGAGTAGGTCCTTAAAGGGCAAAGCATGTAACAAATTGAGGAGTTAAGTAGAGAGCAGGAAATTCAGATTACTTTCAGCATGGCAACAAAATAAGGAACCGTAACAGAGATATAGACAGCAGGAATTAAAGAATCTAACAGAAATGAGCAAGGGGAGAGAGAGCAAATGTTGTGAAATTAGGAATTTCAGCAGGACAAATCGGGGGATGGGGGGCGACCAACCTCTTTAAATAATGACAATCCAATCTATTTGAAAAGAAAGAGGAAACTTCAACGTAATGGGATGCATGTCAGTCCCAAAACAAGAAGTCAAAAGGAAACCTCCAAGATGACCAGGATGTTGTTACTGACTGACCTCTGTAACCATTGCTAGCATCCTCTGTACTGGCCACTGCAGGCAGACATGGAGTGAAACAATTCATTGGTCTGATCCAAGGGGTCGTTTCCTTTGTTTCATTAACAGTTCTTGATAAGAGCTCATCATCACATAAATCCAGTCCTTGTGCTCAAATATATGCTTTCAGAGTGATGCCAAGCAAGCAAGTCTTGAAGTCTGAATGAAAAAGATTCTTGGAACCAAGATGGAAAGTTTTTGTGCACTTGGCTTAATGGATATTGATGGAGATTAGGCAACCTCAGGGAAGTCTGGTGTGCGTGGACATGCTGCCTTCCCTTAACATGTTGTGTCATATCATGGAACAAATTGAAGAAAACATGTTCAGGCTGGTTACTGCCAAAAATCAAGGTGCTTTTGCTATGGGCATCCAGAACAAATGGAAACTATGCTTGAAAACTCACAGCTGCTCTTCCTTTGCTATTTTCTCCATCTCCTCCTCTGTCAGGACTCTGAGCTGCTGGGACAACTGGGAGGGATTCCACATCTCAGCAAGCAGCAGAATCACAGATGTCGGGTGTGTTAACAAAGGGAAACACACCCGCACCAGTTATTTAACGCCTTCCTCCCTTGACATTAAGGAATACTATGGGAAACCATTCAACATTTCAGTCTTGCTCCTTTTCTTTTTCTCCTCCATCTCCATTTCCTTTTGAAGGAATATGTTATGTTACAGAGATGTTGGTACATTTTAAAAACGTGTTTTCTTGACTTTACTTGGGGGACACTATAGCTTGGTCCTATTGCCAACTCAGAAAGGTGCAAGGAGGCAAAGAATAAAGCCTTGGAACATCTGTCCTCAAGTCTCTTTTGTGCAACATCAGGAAAGAAAACGCCAAAGTAGTCCATGGCTCAGCTGAGCAGTCTATTCATTTGCAGATGTCCTGCCCCAGACCTTGCTCTGTTCTTAGGTTTATAAAACTGTGTGGTGTCCCTCATGGAAGTTACAACTTATACTGAACTTAATTTCTTCCATACTAGGTATATTTGGATTATTCATTCAGATGGTCTGCATCTATGTGTCATTATTTCTTGCTTCCCAGTGAAGAGGATTTTTTGTATTTCTAAACCAGGCTGATTCTGTGTTACACTACAGCAGGGAAAAAAGGTATTATAACAGAAGGCAATTTCTTCCATGGTGAAGGAAAGCGCCTGCACATCACTTTGGGAAGTTGTATATTTTCTGGGTTATCACATAGCAATGAGTGTATTATGTGCTGGGATGAAACACAGGTAGGCATACATAAATTTGAGTTGAAAAATAGATCTTTTTCTAGCAAATGTGGCTAATGTGTGCTTGAAAGATGCGTATCTGATATTTGCATGAAAACAGTCAAATTCATTCTACGCTGAGTTTCAGACTCCTGCCACTGTGCCATAGGCATGGTCTGGAATCCTGGGCAACCTACTGATACTGTTTCCTGATGACACAGTTCATAGCTTAGACTTGAATACAGAAAATGAGAGTGTTCATGGTTCCTCTTCTCTAGTGTGTTTTCCCATACCGATACCCTTCATCTGGAGAGCTTTGGCAACTACACACAGTGTAGCAGAGCTTTCAGTGAGGTGATCTTATGGTCAGGGAATGTTTTTTCACTGTTCCTCTGTGTGTGTGTTTGGTGGGGGGACAGAGATCCGTTTAGAGCTAGCCATGTTATAAGCCACTGAAAATCTTTCTTTCCTCTCCAGACCTTGTGCTGCATGGCTGCTCCAGCAAGTGCCTCTCTAGCATTTTCCTTGTGTCTCTTACTGTTAATTTCCTACAGGCTGGGATTCCAGGTAGCATACAGAAAGCATCAGCAATGGCAGCGTTTTTTCCCATCTTCCTCTGCTTTAGACCAGAGGATTTAAATTCCTTTCTGGTTTCAGCTAAAAATTTTCTAGGAGAGGTATCAATCTCCAGCTAGTGCATTTAGGCCTATAGGTATGTTCTTAGGTTAACCTTTGCTGACCCTTAAACATAGTCCACAGTCTCATATGTATTTGTAAACCACAGCTCAGAGGAATGGTTCTACAGAAACTTGCAATCTTATTTGTCATCTCAGACAACCATAGTCTGATCTGTAGCCTGTTGTATAAAATGTTTATAAAAGTTGGAGACAAATTGTCTAGTATGAAATAGCTTATTTAGGTTAAAAAGATTAATAATAAAGACTCTTCCAGGCTTCTCGTAAAATCACCAGCTGGTCTGTCAGTTAGCTGAGAGACTCTAGAAGTAGGAGGATGTGTTCATGCTTGAGATGACTGGGAAATGCTTCAGTTAGCTAAGGAAATAGGAAAGAGGTCAGGATCCTGCCTTAGACATAGTAGTCCATGAGTCACTGGGAAGGATGAGCGTGGGAACACATGGAGCAAAAGTTTAACAAGTCAAAAGAACTGAGAAGACAGAATAAGGCCTATGTTCCTCCAATAGCAAGATTGCAAATAATAGTCAACAAAGACAGAGGCTATGTTTCATTTTGTAGCTTGATCCTGTTTTATTTTCAACAGAACCAGGTCACATTTTAGTATCAACTTGAGACTGTCTGATCTGACTTGCTTTTTCCCCTGAAAGGGATTATTTTCCACTCTGATATCTTTCAGAGGGCTAGCAGGTGGGAAATTTCTTTTAAAATTACAAAAACTTCAACTGGGAAAGATCTTAACCTTGTCTGAAATTTAGTTGAAATTGTTCAATAAGTTCAGATACCTTTGGGAGGGCTGAGGAACACACACACACAGACAATGTGATCATATAAGCCTTCTTGCTGTAGGGAAACGTGCTGTAAAGAACCTATGGTTGCCTGTCTCTCACCCACACTGCCTCTTGGAAATACCCTGCAATATTTTTGCCTTCATTGTCTAAAGAATGTGTATACTGCCATGTGAATAGCCTGTTGTTTTTTTTGACTGTGTGTTGTTCCTTACTGCATGGATGGATTTCTTGCATTGAGTAGAAAATACTTATTAAAGTATGGAAAATTCAATAGTCTAACTCCGCTGATGATGCCTGAACAGATGCTGTTACAAAGTCAGAGAACCAAATCTGGATTTTTATTTATTTATTTAAAACCAAACCCAAAACACATACCTAGGTAACACTACCAAAATAACATTAGAAGAACTGTATTGCACTAAGAGGAGCTTTTTGGAGATGCTATTTTGTGCTACCATGTGAAATCTCAGATATAAGATAAGTTAATTCAACCTGTTGCATATTTCCATGATAGTATGGACTTTAGTAACATGGTCCCATGGTACGCAGTCCTCCCTGTCCCATCTCCACTTGACTTCAAGAACAAATCCTCACCTCATCTGAAATGGATAATGAATGAAGCAGGGTGAAGGTGGCAGTTGTTCAATATATCTTTATTTCCATCATTCAGTGGGACTAACAGGCCTTATTTATTACATAACCCCTGTGCCAAACACAGAACAAACTTGTATTAATCCCAGCGGAGCTGCTCATATGCATCAGCAGGTGCCTTTCACCGCTTGGTCCAACTCCCTCAGAAAGCTAACTCTGGCTGGGGAAGGAGGTGTCTGCTTGTTTTCCTTGGCTGGCTTTGGCTGACAGCTCCTCTCTGTACAGGTCAGCTCCAGGCTGGAGTTAAGAGTCTGCTCAGGGAGAGAAGGGACCCTCTTCACAGAGCATGTGGATTTCAGTACATTCAGCATTCTGTGGGAAAGCCTCTCTACATTGCATTTGTCTTATTGCTCAAATCTATCTGAGTGAGCTACTGGAGGAGGAGATTCCTTTGCATACTGTATATTCCCTGAAGCACTGTAAGTCACAGTGGAGATACTGTAGCATTTGGAAAGGTACTAGAGGAGCTGGGAGGCTGTGGGAGGAAGCAACAATCCCACAAAATTGATTAAAGATGTCCTTGGGGGAGAGTTTGGCTCTCTGAGCAATGAGTTTAGGACTGGATGACCCTACATGAAGGCTCTGATACTCACTGTATGATATCGTCTGCTCCTCTGATTATCAAGCATCTCAGTCACTGGAGGGCTCTGTGTTGATAAAGTTCCTTTACTGAGGCAGCACTGCTGGAATTTTTCCTATGTAGGTTTTCATACGGCATGAGCAAAACATCCCAGGCAGCCCGGCTTTGTCGTTGTTGCACATTCCGATACACTCAGCTGTGTCTTAAAATACCTTTGAAGTGTATGATGATAACTTAGAAAGTTCCTAAGCAGACTCTGAAAATGGCTGCGTGTTTCCCCTTTGAACGAGGCATGTGTGGTGGTGAAGCAAAATGCAGCGCCCAGGAAAATTCAGAGCAAGAGAAAGAAAGGGTAGAGTATGTCTAATTCCCATTCAATATTCTTGCATCTCCTGTCCATCTGTACTCTGTATAAGAATGTTGGACGTTGTTAAAGTGAAGAGACTGTGAGTAATTTATATCAGTAAAATGGGGTAAACACTTCCAAGGGCATTGTGGTTATTGGGGGGGGGGGGGGGGGGGGACGACCAAACACCAGAGACTCTGAAAATCTGGACCTATAGTTATACTTTAGAGGAAGTTAAACCATCAGAAATTTTGAAGGAAGTGCAAAGGCACAAGGTTTTGCTTAGCCCTCTTCAGGCAGTATGGGATTCTAATGCAAAAGAAAACTTGGGTTTATTTTTTGCAGATGATGTTTGGAGTTCTGCAGTTCACAGAGGTTCAGGACTAGGAGGCAGATCCCAGCTGCTCTCAGGTTGTGTCCTGCTCACCTTAAATTCCTCCTCCTGCCACTGCTGTCACAGTAAAAAGCAGCATCATTTTCTGCTCTGCAAGAGGTGCTCTGTACTTCTGAAAATCAGTCTGTTTATTCTACTGCTAACTCAGGAGATGGAGCACAATCTTTAGCCAGTGTTTGAACATAAATGGCTGTGTTAAGGGTAAACCTGAGGGTGCCCAGGAAAGATATGAGGAAGTCAAATGATATGAAAGTAATGGCACCAGAGCCAAAACTGAGTGGTTTTTGTTTGTTTGTTTTTGTAAAACACTTCTGCTTTTATGCATTAGTACTTATCTAATTTAAAGCAGGACATGAAATGAGCAAGACAGAACACCTGGTGTAGTCACAGTTCCTGGTTTTTAGCTTTGCCTTGTCATTGTACAGCAGCTTAAGGTATTTGAGTTATTAACAGTTTTTAGAGGTACTAAGCATCCTTTTTTTTAAGGGTGAACAATAAGAGGATGGCAAAAATAAATTGCCCACCTGTAATAATGCTTATTTTTAATTGATCAATTAGGCTTTGAAGGGAAGAATCAAAGGAGGTGGATGGGAGGAGAAGGTGGCAGAGCTGACAGATTTGCTCTTGCTTTCAGTTGCTATAGCGGAGGTGTTCTGGTGCTTTGCTCTTGTCTGCATATGTGTGTTGTCTTGTTTTAATTATGCTGGTGTCAGGAAAGTGAAATAAGTCCTTTGAGTCCTTTGCTTAGGACAGGATGCAGTTTTGGAGGTGGTGGGAGAACTGGGAAACTTAATTTAACCATTTTTGCTAATACAGCCACAGAGACCACTTCTTTCTATGCAACAGCTGCAGTCTAGGGAGGCATTTGAATGAACGGCCTCATTGTTTCACAGAGGAAGGGCAGGACACCAGGATTTCCTCTCTGGCTTCCCCTCACATTGGTCCAGGAGAATCTACACTCACTAGCCTCTGTGGATAGCAAAAAGGTCACTTGCTGTGCTGGGTGTTGAATGTGGGGAAAGCAGCTCTTCAGTGTGTGGTGATTTAAGCAGTTTATTAGTATTTCAAGAATAATGGTGTCAAAAGCATGGCATCTGGCTCTGAAGATAGAGGATTTCAGAAGAGAATGTGTCTTTCGGTGAGATGTTGTTGATTTCGCTCATAAAAATGGTGGCTGCAGTTCCTCTTAGTACCTAGGTACCTTTCAGAGAGCACAACTGTCCTTCTGTCTCTCTAGTCTAGTAGGAGAAAACCCTCTTCGTCTGTCCACCCCATCTCAAATCCCAAACTTTGTTTAGCTGAGAACAAGTGTAAGTGGTCATGGCTGACATGACCACTTGGCAGAAAAAAAAAAGTGATATAGGAAATTCTGGGCCATATCTAAATATAAAAGTGACAAATGCATTCAGTAATATGTATTTTCAGGAAGTAAGAGTATTGTAACACACTGCTCATAGCTAGCACCTGCTGCTACAGGTACAGAGCACTGTAAGTACATGATGCTCTTCCAAAGTAATTTTGCAGCTTTGGTGGCTAGGCAATGTATGGAAGGCTCCGCGTCCATTGCTGGGCAGGAGAAGTCTGTTTCTTTATGGCCAAAGGTCTGCAGGTTGTTTCCTCCAAATGACCCACTAAGGAGCGCAGGTGTTGGAATGGATGAAACTTTTTTGTATCTTCTGTTACTAGGCATAAAATAGGGTTTTCAACAAAATAAATCTTCCAAGAAAATGTGCCATAAATGTGGAAAGGTTGAGTTTCTATCAGGAATGAATTCCTGACAAACACCAGTTGTTCCTTTTTGAGAATGTAGATGCAGTGCCCCATAAGAGTTGTAATTCAGGTAGTTCGTGTCCCTGTTACCCTCTTTTGGCTGGGTCACCTACTGAATTACATTCTCATGATGTGCTGTAACCAGAAGACAGAATGATCCATTACGCTGGTACAGCAAAAATTTAATGCATCCAGGGATTATTTTATTATTATTATTATTATTCAATTCAATCACCAAAATAGGGGGCATGAAATGTCAGAAATATAACTTCCACAAGAAAGCCTGGTAAGTTTCTGAGTAGAAATGTTCAGCCTAGGGGTTTTTTGGTGCATGTTTGTTCCAATGATATGGGAATCATTTGATGTCAGACTGCTAGTCAAGGGCAGCGATGACTCATGAATAGTGGACAAACAGGCTCCTACAGCATGTTTATAATATTCCTCAAATGTATGAACATGTTGCACTTTACTCTTGAAATCCTGTTGTTGGAAGCAAATTTTGAATGCACATAAAGCAGAGCCACTTGAACAGACTATCCAGTTCTGCCTCAAAGTAATTGCCACTCTGTTTATAATATGAGCAACGCTGGTGGCATGACATTAGACTTAACTGCATCCCATTTTGGTGCTAATATTTGCCCTTACACTAGGCATAAGCAAGCTGGGACTTCTCTTGAGATAAAGCAGATATTGCATCTTTAATGGAATAGAATAGGCATAAACAAGCCAATCGCCCTGCTTTGGGATTAGAATTATGTGATTTTTCTCCTTTTACATTTAACAAACACTGAAAAGCACTAGAAGTCATTAGGCAATCTTCATAAACACCAAGTTAAAATACAACAACCATTTGTCATTCTTTTCCATGCAGATTCCCCTCAAATACATTATCTGTCTGTGAAGACAGTCATTTCGCTCTTGTGCATGGTGGAAAGCTGAAAGCTTTCAGGCCCTGACAGAGGCTTTTCAAAAATCTCAGCCTCTGCATGGTGGGGCTGTGCCTGCCTTGCTCTGACATGCCAAGCAGAGTGAGTGGAGAGATGTTTATGGACAAATGAGGAAGAAGGGCACCAAAATCCAAATTTGGATGCCTGAAACGAGAGACTTAAATATGTTTCCAGTTACCTCCCTGCTTTCTTTAAGCACTTATGTATAGATTTAGATATGTAAACATCTAATTTAGCTCCTTTAACAGGAATTTAAGCACCTAAGTTATGGTTTAATATATTTAAATTAGGTTAGACAATCTAACCAATGTTGTCTTTCTGATGGATCAGGCCTGAGGTTTTTCCTATGGAGGCCGTGTTAATGATGGGCAATTAGCAGAAACAGCATCTCAGTGCATAGTCACTTTGCTAGTAAAATCATCACAGTGTGTGATCGAGTGACAGCCAAGGCATTCAACTTTGACTATGTTAGTAACATCTGCCTGTATCACAACACAAATTAATCTTATGGGAGAGATCTGAAACAAGACTGCCTTTCCCACTAAATCCTTGAAGCACCACAGATTCAGGTAGATGCCATTCTTCTGCATTGTCCATCTCTACTGAGCTTGCAGTCTCCCACTCCCCCACTTTCCCTCATACAGAGTACCTTATGGATTAGATGTGTTTGAAGATGTCTTTAAAAGCCTTACATGGTGGACAACAAATGCTAGATGGACATTGATCACAGCTTATGTGAAGTTAATGTGTTTTCTGGTCTTCATTGCTCTGTGGAAATCAAGCCCTTGGCCATAACATGTTTCTTGATTTCCTTCCCCCTTGTTTGTCACTGTCCTTGTTTGTCAATCAGAAGTATATCAGATGGACCAGTTCAGGGACAATACAGGGTTGCTTAAAGGTGTTGAGTTCTGGTGAGGAAGAAGCAGAACCAGTATGTGAAGTATTCAAGGACTGACTTCGAACTATGTGAATTTGGTCTATGCAAGCTGCACCAGAAAAGGGAATGTGAGGTTACTGCAGTCACTCAAGCCTGGGCAGATATTTGTCATTCCAAAACCATGCTGTTGAGGACTTTGGTTGAGGGGGAGCATCAAGGAGGGGAAAATAGAAAGTGGAATGTAGGTTCTCAGGATCGTGGTCTATTAAGAGGCAGAAGTATCATCATCACAAAGTCAGCTATTTCTCCCCCAGGGCAAAGGTGGAAACAGTACAGATAAGATTACCTCAGGTCTCTTGGTGTGAATTTGCAGGGTTTGTATAAGTCTGGTCAAGTATACATCCATGCATCTAAATTTAGATTGGGACTCCTGTGTTCAAGCACAATCTGAAGTACAGTTTTGCCTCACTTGGGCTCTTACTCACACAGCACACAGCTCTGAGTTCTGCCTGGCAGCCTTTCTGTAGAGATTTCAGCTTGTTTTGTTACACAGTGCTGAACAGACGGGAGGCATCTGTCATCTCTTCAGTGCCTGCACGGAAGTCCCTGTGCCCCATGGCTGCGGCACTGACTGGGGGTGTGCAACAGGTTTGACTCTGCAGGGTGTGCAATATTCTTCATTGCCTAGCAGCCTCTCTGTGCCTCTGCTGCAGCAGAGGCATTTCTGAGGGTCTTCACTGGCAGAGATTGAGCAGACTGATGCCTAGATGTCATATTTTAAAATTAATTTTGCATCTCCAGTGATTTCTTTTTAATTTTACAGCATTTTTCCATGTTTTTCTTCTCCTTGGCTATCTAGGGAAGTCCATGCCTTGATAACACCTGCCTGGAAATGCAGGCTGGGCTAGAGCTGATGTCTTGCTGACTTGCTTGAATCCAATTCTCACCTCTTGGGATCTTCAGTATTAATTGTCCATTTTTCTCCTTTTCTGAGCTTTTTTTCTTTTCCTGCCAACCCTTTTGGCTGTACCGTCTCCTAACAGTGAATGCAGCAGACAGTTTTGTTCAAAATTTATTTCCCTCATGCCCAAAGATGGAGAAAAATAATAGAAACCTGAGTCAGCACCTCCTACAGTGGTGGGAAACTTCTGACTTGAAAATGGGAGGGGTTTCAGTGATCCCCATGTTCAAATGGTCTGACATTGCGATTAAGGGAGGCAAGGGTTCATTTCCTGTCATGTTTCTTTGGCACTCAGTTATCTAACTCACCAAGGAAAATTCTCGTTTGAGTTACATGTGTACAGTTTAGTGTGTCACTGGTTTAGTATCATATTTTTTTTTCTCTATGACTAAAGGATTTTTAAATTTCCCAGGTCACCAGCAAGACCCCAATCCAGCAACATTTGGGCAACATTAGTAAAATTACAAAGTGTCTTTCATCTGTGAGGACCCTCCCCCCACAAAGTCCTTTATGATCAGCATTAAGAGGTCATTCTTTCATCCTTGCAGGCTTTATTGGGGTGAAATGCAAGCACTGTTACCAGCACTTAGTATGGATAAGCAACAGATTAGTTGGGGCTGCAGTATTTACTTGAGGCTGCAAGGATGCAAGACTTAGGGAGGCCCAATCTGATCATCACTCACTCCTCGAACAAATATCTAAGAAAGAGGTTGATACAGTCCTGTATCACTGGGTTTCTGTGTGGAGCTGTGAGCAGGGTTTTGGGGAGGTTGGGATGTAGGGAGGCCATGGGGGAGGGAAAGAGAGTGTCAATGGTGAGAAGAGTTAAATAGCTGTAGGAGGATGCTGTTGTTCACAGAGCAGAGGCAGGGACACCTTCTCTGGCTTATAGCAAAAGTGGCATGGCATGATAAAGAAGAAAGGAAATGCAAAACTGAGGGTCGCACTAAAACTACAGACTATGAAGTGCCATGGCCAGGAGCGGACATAGAGGGATCAGCAATATACAAGTAGATATATTTTGTAAAGCAGCTTTTGGGGCTTTTTGGCTAGGGAAATTTTAGGTAAAGTTTTGAATGTCAGGTCAGACCATGGGACAAAGTCATAATATTGCAGGAGGTAAGGCCAGAGCGGAAGGTAAGTAGAGAGCACAGTGATGCTAGCCTGAGCAGAGGCCCAGTAAAAGGGCTTCGCTCATTCTACAGAGCTGCAAAACTCATGCAGCGTTTTCCAAAGAAGGCCTGTAGCAGCCAGGTACCTTTTGCAGTTGCATCCGCTGGACTGGGCATCCATATCCCCTTGGCACTTCATACTATCTTCTGTTCAGTGAACTCTTGCTATCCCACTTGGTGTGATAAAAGAAACTGCTAAAACTGGAGGCTGCTGAGTGCTGTGCTGCCTCTATTCAAATCTCTAATGAGCTCCTCCTTGTAGCTCTAGGTTTAATTAGTTTTCATTGCAATATTAATGATCCAAACAAACCATTTTAACTTTCCTGTTGCACAGCTGGAATCTTCTTATTTAGCATTCTACTCTATAAGGGAATCGCACCAACTTCCTTTCCCCTCCCCCATTTGTCCCATTAATATGCATTAAAATCACAGTCTCATTGGCATAGAGTTTCAGACCTGCTATAAAACTCTAATAATTTCTAAAAATGGCAAGGTTGAACTAATGACAGAGCCTCATCCACATAATGCAAAGATAGATTTCTCCCAGAGTTTGATGGCAGTGATGATTAATACTTCATTTATTTATTTACAGTCTATCAGCATTTACAAAGATTGGCTCATTCCTCTGAGCACACATACAATGTCTCTTGAATTCCATGGTATTACAGCAGAAATGTCTAATCTGTTAGTCTTCAACAAAAATGCCTCTTTTCTCTCTCTCTCTTTTTTTTTTTTTTTAATCCCCTCAGGAGAAGGGCATGCCCTGCCCTTCCCAGAGTAGATCTGAAGACTGCACATCTCAAAGTCTTCTCCTACCATAACGGAATAGGTGCATCTTGCATTTCCCTCTGAAATCCCTGATAGGGAAGATTTAGAGGAGAGTCTTTTTGTCACCTTCTGGTGTGTTTCAGCTCCTGGACTCATTGTGACTTGCAGGGACTGAAATAAGTTGGGTTGTAGATAATCTGGGGATCACTGTGTTGAAGGATGCTAGAGAAGACTAGACTTTTCCATGCTGAAGAGCTGAAGTGGAGTGGAGTCTTGCCAGGACCTCCTTTTTCCTGAGCCATAGAAATCATGGGAACATTGGTAGCAAGGAAGCTCCAGGATCTCTTGTCCAACCTTATTCTCAGAGCTGGTCTATTGCCAACACTAGATCTGGTCAGTTTTGGCTTTGCCTTGTTTAGAAATGAACATTTTCTAGGAGCCTGAGGAGCTGTGCTCTGGCTGTCAGCAGCTGGATAAAAAGGGTTTGCTGGCCATACTGCACAAGCAGAGGTCAAGATGCAACTCTGAAAGTGGCAAAGAGATTTACTACTACTTGCAAAGAGTCATTTTCATGGGGACTTACTCTCCTAAGTGCTCACATTGTTTTTGAAAACAGGGCTTTGGAGTGTGAGCATGAAGATAAAGGGGTGAGGTCTGATTGCTTGCTTTGGCATTGCCTGCAGGGTCTAAGTTCAAGAGAGCAACGAGTGACTTGATTGCAGAGTACCAGTCCCACGGCCAGGCAGTGGAGAGCTGGCAGTGCCTTATCCCGAGCCCCTGCTCTGGGAGCCTGATGTAGGCAGTCTTACCTCATAGCACAACCCCCAACCCTCCCCTTCTCAAAGAGGTGTGTCCTTACGGCATTTTCCCTTATGAAGTCATCAAGCCAGATGTGAGCTAAACACACATAACTATACCTAAATTAAGCATTTATTGTACTGTAGACTTACTTGAAAACCAAAGCAATTCAGTAAGTGCAGGAAAGAAGCTGCATCATCAAAGTCTCCTCTGGCTGCTCTTCATGATGGGAGAATCGTCCAGGAGATAGATTGGGTACTGAGGGTCAAGACTTCACTCAGTGGTCCCAGGGCTCTCTGCAGCTGTGTAGGATTGTAAAAATAAAACTCCCTGCCTCCATCTAGCTGTGTTTAAATATCATAATTTTTTTCTGTCTACCTAGCTGACTGAATAGAGACCTTCAGTGGGTGGGTATCTTGACTGATGGGATTCATGACCCGTTTTCTTAAAACCTCTGTGATCTCACAGGAGAAAGATTTCACTGTGTGGAGGTTTTTTGCCAGAACATTTCTCTGTAGCAGAATTTTCTTGAAGGTTTATATCAGTGAGCTTATTTTGGTAATGTTCTTGTGCTGGTTTCCGTAATGTTTACGAGAGTTTGTCATTCATTCATTGTGCTGAAGTACAACTGTGAATGGTAATATACAAAAGCACATTGTCAACAAGCTGAAAGTATTTGTCCAAAGTGCTCTTGCTGCAAAGTTGTAGGTAACTAACTTGTTTGCTCCCAAGTGGGAAAAAGCAAGAGCATGTGCTATCCCTTCAGAAATTTTGAGTAGAAGGGGGAGAGGAGGAGACAGGGAAAGGAAATGTGCTATCTCCTTGCTCATCTGCAAAAAGTGGAGACAAGCCTCACATGAACTGAAAGCACTATCAGAATCATATCCTGACAGTGTGACAGGGTTATGCAGTCTGTCATGTATCACTTTCAGCTAGCCACATCTTACCACACAAATGTCTCTCTTACTTGGTATCCTTTCACTCAGTAAATATCTCTCTCTCCCTCTGGGAACATACTGGTGCCTCCCAAGAGCTCAAATTAAATGGTTTGCCAAAACCAACATTTGCGGTGGATGTGTCTGTTAGCTAAAACTGAACCCAGAGCATTCTAGCTTCTACTGGTATTTATGGTTAAGCATGCCAGCAAGGTTTCAAACAATAAGAATATGTCCACATGGGTCAGCGTGGCTTAACTTAAATGAGTTTAACATTACTCATTTTACTGGAATTTAAGCTAACTCATTTTACATATTTGCTGTAAGCTGCAGCAATGAGCCCATAGCTAGTTAGCATGGTTCAGTTGATATGTGATCGTGGTGATAGACTTGTAACCTAGTTTGCCACAGGAACATATCTGACCGCAGGTTTAGTGTGTTACAAAAAGGTTTGTCATGAACAATTGAACCAAGTCAAACAAAGTTTTAAGCAGTACAACTTAGGGGTCAGATCAAGGTCTGAGTTCCTACAGTGTATGGGTTACCACATATCACTACTTACTTACTCAGGGGCTTGTTGCTCTCTCTGGTCTGCCAACATAATTATGTGTGGTTTCTCCCTAACCCAGTTCCATCAGAAAGATGAAGTCTAGTTTAAGTTCTTACTGGGACGACTTTCAGTCTGTGCTGTTTCTGCAGAATCGGGCTTGGGGAATCCAAAGGGGCCAGTAAGATCTGGAGTGGGAAGATGGGGCAGTAAGGTTAAGCCAGAAAACTGCTGTGCACTAACCTCCTGACTGGCTTTGGCAGCAATCGGCACAGCACGTGTAATTGCAGCTTCAGTGACCTGCTTTGCTCTTTCTTCAGTCAGTCCCTTAGTCAAAATAGTGCCGTCAAGCTAAAATCAAAGTAACTATACCAAGGGATGGATCTGTTTTAACAAAATTGTTTTCTAAATTGATTTAAATTGGTGTTCAAACTGTGTGCACGGCTTCCTTCGGTGGCAGAAGTATGATTTTACCTCTTTCTATTCCTGGTGGCTCTGCAGAGCCAAACCACCTAAGAGGGAACAGGCTTGTGTCTCTCCATAGCTGGGCATTTCCACTAAAACTGAGCCAACTTTTGATAACAAAATTGTAAATGTCAGTGGTCTTCCAATTAAGAGCCTTGGGTGACTTTCTGCTCCCAGACTAAGTCACATGGCACTTAAGAGAAATAGCATTTTATCTCATACCAGAGCACATCTTTCATTGTTGTCGGGGCTGACAGCATCCCTTAAAAACCACAAGACTTCAGGAGAGCAGATGCTTCGTATTATTTCTATTTGCTTGGCACTTTGAACCTTTGCAACACCAGTCAGCTTCAGGTTTTTCTTCTGCAGCTGTGAATGTGAATTTATGTGGTTTGGGGGGGACTGAAGTCTGACTGCCTTATGTAGAAACCATTTAACTGCACTGTCCTCTCTTTAAATGAAAGAATAATTTCTTGTGCTAAAAGAAACGTAAGAATTGATATGTTTGGGGGATAAGCTGGCTTGTGTGCATTAAACACTGAATCTTTTGACTCTCAATAGAAGCATTAGGGCCAGCAACTTTGCCTTAGGTGCAGATGCACTGAAAGAGAAAAACCCAAACACCTATCTGCGATTTCAGCAAAGGCATTTCTAAAGACAAATGGTACTGCAGGAGCTAGGTGCATTTATAGTTGTTTATGAATAATTAATAATTATATTAAAGGTGTAGGGTTGACTGGGCAGGCTTCCTGTTCTGGAATTGAAATCTTGTCTCAAAATCTTTAACCATTTGGCTTGTGATTGAAAGCTGCATGGCATGTCCATGCTGCAGCTCATTGCAGGGAAAGACTTGAAGCTGTCAGTTGTTCCAAGAGCTAATGGAGGCATTAAAAATGTAGCAGCTTACTGGGGAGAAAGCAGGGTGGGTGGACAACATGTGTTACTAGCATATGCTGTAACTGGACTGTAAGTGGTCTCCACATATTCATGAATGATGGCTGACCTCTAGTCTGCTAGGGCACATGTGTGCACGTCCATCATGACAACACTCTGAACTTACTCCATCAGAGGCCCTTGGGAACATAACCCCTGTATCTGTCTCCAAATATAGCTCTGCTGGTCTGCAATATAAGGCAGTGGGGAGAGCTGCTGGACTGCGGAGCCATTTGGAAACTGTGCTGCAGTGATATGCACAGAGGTCTCTATGCCTGGTTTGGTGACCTTCATCGCTAAGAGGCAAATGTCTGCAGCTTGTAAAAGAAAAAGATGCCTCTGAATGCCTTTCCACTTTTAAAAGCTCCTCAGTGCCGGCTCAGCAGAGCAAGTGAAACCCGCAAGTGGCGGCGCTTACTGTACTTGTATTGTATGAATGTATGCAGCCATACATCTGGACAGGGAGGCATGTCCCAAGCAGGGGGCTGGGAAGAATTCTTGGAGCTGCCTGTGACTTAGAGCTAGAGCTTTGACCTGAGCCAAATCACTAACTAGGAGCTGTTACAAAGTCAGTTCCTGTGAAAATAAGGCCAGTAACCCCTCTCTGCCTCAGTGTTCTCCTTTGTAACCCCTTTATAAAAAAAGACTGCATAACAACCCATAAGGGATTAGGGAAGACTCATTCATTTGTATTTAAAGTACATTAGGATCCTTGGAGAAAAGTCCCTTATTAGAGCAATAATGAATACAAACAATAATAACAATTCTGTTATCACTGTGAAATTGCAGGGATTTGGTCAACATCACTTGACTACAGCTTTGTTTGTCCTGTAGATTACAACAAAGAACAAATCATCCTCTCTAAGTGTTTTTGAACATGGAGGATGAAAATGATATATTGCTATCTTTTAAAAGAAAATTAAAACCTTAACTCTAAGGTGTGTGTAATAAAATGGCACTTTAATTCTCTAGTGTGCCATGCAGGCTTCTTCTGTTAATTTATTCTCTTCTTTTCTTTTTGTGCTTCATGTAATATTCTGAAGTTATTAATGTGGCAATATATTTGACCACAAAAACCTGCCTTCTACTGTTGTTAAGACTGTGAATTAACTCCACAAATGGAAGGCATTTCTGACTTCAAGGCAAACAGATCATGCTTGGGATAAAATGATTAGCAACGTGACAGATATGCAAGAACTTCTAGGCAAAGGTTTTCCCAGGTGTCTTGCCACGATGTATGGGCTTAGGTCTTGTGAGCCTGTGGGATTCCAACTGTCAGTAGTGTGTCTCTGTGATGCAGAGTGTGGTGCAGACACCTGTGAAAACCACCACCTGAGCTGCTGCAGCCCCTGGGACACAGCCGCTTGGTGCAGCTGATTCCTGGTGAACAGCACTGCCACTGCCATGCTTGGATACCTTCCAGTGCCAGAGTGAGGGTGCTAGGTGCCAGGCTGAGGTCCCTGCAGCACGCCCCCCAGTGCACCACACACTGGCAAAGTTCACTTGGTAAGGTGGCACCTCAGTCCTTAAATGACTTGGATGTCACCTGTCTCAGCTGGGTAACCCAAAACCCAGCAGCAGCCAACAGAAGGACATTCTGTGGGATTGAATTCAGTTCAGTGCGATCTAGAGCAAATACTCATAACTCTGCAAACACTTCCAGGACTAAGATGTGGACCTAGAAATGCCCAGTCAATTTCATCTTGTACCTATGAGCTAAGTCATAAAAGGCTGACGGAGTGCTGTACCTAGTAGTGACTGTAGCATCAAGCCCTGAAATCACCAGTGCCAGCCTAGATTGTAGGTACTTGTAAATAACTTTCCTCATCTGACTCATTTCTTTATTCCTATACTTAGGCATTTGCAGGACTCATCTTTCATCAGTGGTACAGTTTACACAGAATGCAAATTAATGGGCACAAGTTGAGTGCTCCCTGTCTGTGGGGCTTTGGCGAAATGAGTGGCAAATTCATTGGAAAAAGAAACAGGTTTTTGTTAGTGGTAGTTGCTAGGATTAATATCAGGCACAGGGAATGGGTGTAGTTAAGGAGATCACGGACAAGCTAAACCAAGTGGTGTATTCTGCACGTGGCATCAGGAGTTACTGAGGCTTTGACTGCTGTGGATGCAACACACGCTCATGGGGTAACCTGGAAAGGCTGTCTTGGCAGAGAGCTAAAAGGAGCAGGGTTTTCCAAGGTGCTTTGCGGAAGTGTATCGCTGTGTTAGCTTTGATGTCTGTCTCTCCATGATGGTAGGCTAGACTCAGGCCTCCAAAATGTCTGCGTCATGCTCAGCAGTTTGAAAGGCAAACAGAAGACTGGGAAAAGGATCAAGAATAGTACTGTGTCCCTACATAAATCCATTCTGAATACTGTCTTTCGTAATTGCTGTCACCCCAAAAAGGTCATAAGAGTAGATTAGAGAAGGTACAGAGAGTAGAAATGTGGAGAAGTGCGGAATATCTTCTTCCATGAGAAGAGATTAAATGAGTAGGATTCTTCAACCTAGAAGATGGACAACTGATAGGGAAATTTTTTTACCATTTCCACAGTCTAAGAACTACAGGCCACACAATGATTACCAGCAGAAAGATAATCCTGGCCACAGTCAGAGACAGGATATTTTTTCTGATGTTCTTGCAAGACACTGAATAATAGGGTTTGCGTGGGGGAGAGGGTTGAGGTTTACACTGATCACCTGGCACAAAGACAGGTCAAATGGGTGCACAAAGGACCTCCCTGAATCTTTTTCTTTGGCTAACCTGCTGAGGCACATCCTGACAGATGCCAGACTGCTATGAGGAAGGTTGGGCTGAACCATGGCACTTGCACCTATCTGGATTTGGGGGCCTGTCCCATTGTGTGTACAATGCAGCCCCTACAGAAGGCTGCAAAAAAATCTGTGTCTTAGAGGCCTCATAAATAGTTTCCATCTTGGCATTTTTACTAGGCAGCAGATGTCTAGCTCTAGGTGGGCAGGGATTCTCATCTTTAGTAGTATTAATCAATGATCTTCTAACTAGTAGCATTTCTCAGAAGCCTAATTGCTAATGGCCACTTCTCATGGCTACTGATTTTTCCACCCTCTTTTCAGACCTTGCTGCTCAGACCATTGGCTCCAGCACTGTTGTGTGAGTGTTTACCTGATACCTGAGCTCTCCGACTCTTGGAACAAGCAAGAGAGAGGTTGGTTGGTGTTGTCTTTGCCAGTGGCTGGGCAGAGGTAGGTTGCATCAGCCTAGGCATTTGTTGGACTTCTGGAGAAGGATGAAGTACGGTTAAGGCAAATTTTTCATTTGATGAATGAAGAGTTGAACTGTACCTACTCATCCCCCTCACTGCTTCCAGGCAGAGAGCCGCTGAAGTGGGGCCAAGCCACTGCCACCCTCTCCTCTGTCCTCCAGCCCTTGTACTCAGCATACTGAGAACTGAGGACATGCACTTTTTCTAGGGCTGTCAAATGAACAGTGAAAGGAAACAGACTCAAAGGCTCGTTTAACCAGAGAATAGCACCTGTCTTTTCAGGCGAAGGCAGTGTGTTTGCTTGTCACTCCTGTCAGCAGCATGGGCTCTGCTCGAAAGGCCCTTTAGGCACCTGATTATGTAGGAGGGGGAGCTATGTTGTCATGCTGCGACACCCCACCCGCAGTGCTGGCAGGCCGTGGGGCGAGGGGAGGAAGGTTAGGTGTCAGTCCTGGGGGATATCGCTGCCAGTGCTGCTCAGCACCCCTTGCTCACGCAGGGCGTGCTGCCGTGGCCCTGCCATTTCACACAGTCCTTCTCCTCCTAGCCACCGTGGGGGAAGGAGGGCATCGGCACAGGCAGATTTTCTCTATGAGGACGGCTGGGTATGTATCTCTTTAGTTCATCTTTCTGGGTGAAACACTGTTTCCTGACTGATTTTGAAGTGAAATCTAACACCCTTCGCTTATGTGAACTCGTTGCTGGTGAGAGATGGCACCCTGTCTTGCTCAAATTTGCCAACGGTTTCAGTGTCCGCCTTCTCTCTTCCTCTTCTTAGCATAGGTCTAAAATCCCCTTGCATTGCAGTGCTCAGGAACGACACTCGTGTCTGAAAGCAAAAGCTTACGGCAAAGGAAGCCTGGGGGTACGGTGCTTGCCCAGCACTGAGAGCACAGCAGGACTGTTCACAGGGCTTCCCAGGCAGAGGGACAACTTTGAGCAGTTTGCTTAGGAAGGCTGAAATGAAGTGACTTGAAGGAGAATGCTTAGTTCTTTTAGGCACCTTTGATCTGATCCTATAAAATCTTAATCTGCTCATAATTCGCAAGGAGTCAATGGAAGGAGACCCAGACCTGCAAAGTTTAGAAGATAACCAATGACTCAATGACTTTGGTTGTTTTGTTGCTCCTAGTTTTCCCTTTATCCTTTCCTTATTTTAGGACTTTCCCAGTATCCCCACTCCCATCTTCTCTTGTGCGTATTTCATTTGTATTTCCTCGCTTTGGGGATCTCGGCCATTGCTGGGTTTCAGTCCCCTTTCTGGGGGCCAAAGACCTGCCACGTCTCTTCAGCTGTCTCAGTACTCAGTGCCTAGGCTCAGCCAGTCAGGAAGGTTTCCTCTCATCTGGGGGCAGGACCGTGTCCTGAGGCTGATTTTTCCTGCTGGAAGAAAGGCATTTCAAACCTCCCAGAAGTGTCTGCTAACCTCCATTGTTGAGAAAGGGAGCCTAGATGGCCAGTTTAAACTTGTAAAAGGCCAGCACTGGGTGTGATGGATTCCATCCACTGGATCTCATCCTCTTGCTCATACAGGATATTTTGCACTAGAGCTTTTCTCTCCCTCACATTACTGATTGTGAACCGTCCATGCATTCAAATGCTGAAACAAATGTTCTTGAGCGTCTCTGTCCCCTGAGGGTAAATTGCTGCATTCCTGCCCCTTCCAAATAATATTAATACTACTGCTAATAATAATAATAATAATATTAATAATATCTTCTATTTATAGAGCTTCAAAGTTTCCCAAAGAGCCACCTGTGGGATGGAACATACCAACAGTTAGTGCATAACAACCCTAGACAACAACTTAAGACAGATGAACATACCCAGTTGCAGCTGAAGACGAGATTTTGTTTGGCAGAAGATAATTGCAAAAGTTATTAATTATTATTTTTGGTGTTTATGCAGCTCTAGACTCAAAAGCAATAGGCACTTTTAAAATACTACCAATAGGTAGACAAAAGCACAAAGGAATTATGATCATACCATGGTAATTTGCAGAAGGCAGAACGTGCTAATAAAAATCCTCCCTTGGAGGTTTTCCCATCTAGGGCTCAGCATAAGCTGATGAATAGTCCGTAATTCTGGAAGAGAAGAGAGCTGGATTCTCTTCCTGGCTTTTCTGTAGGTTCCCAGCATAACCTTGAGGATATAGTTTAGTTGCTCTGAATCTAACAACCGTCTACACAGCATGTTGTAGATGTTTAACTAAAGTGAGATCTGGAAAGCATTCCAATAGAAGTATTTGATATGAATCTATGTGTTTCGCAGCATGATTTTATTCAAATTGACAGTTGTTGGGGTTTTTATCTTAAGCAACAAGACCAGGTGTACATGGGCCTGGATTTTTAGATCATCTTCTCTGAGTGCAAGATTAGGTGCTTGCTTACTCTGGTACAGGCCACAGTGGAAAACCCTAATATACTTGATGACTATTATTAAAATCTCATGGACTTCACAAACTAATGTAACTCAAAGAGTAAACATAAGGACTGTGTGATTATATCTGAAGTATCCTGTGGAAACAGTGAGTCTGCAAATGTTTTTTGAAGGCAATTGTGAGAATTTGGTGACTATAATTTTTTACATTGATGTCAAAATATATGGTAAAGCTGTGAAAGGTACAAAGGAAAATGTGAATCAGGACACTGGAATTAATAATACATCAAAGCATCTAATGTTGAACAACGTAAAAATATTGTTGTTTAAATAACATTTTATTTTTGCTCATTTCTATTTATACCACCGGTTCCTTGCTTTATTTGTATTTTCTGGTCTTGCATTACTAACATGGAAGTTTTGTATTTGTTTCTTCAAATTTTTTTCCTAAAAATCTGTAGACTTTCAGAATTGGTAGAGATATTTTTTCTGCTGAGAAGTTTCATGTGTGTTGTGCTCAACTAGGCTGGAAAAAGACTAGTCCAAGGTCTCATTAAGCATCTGTTCTGTGAGGACAGCACAAACTCCATCTTTAAAGCAATAAGCAAGCAGAGCATGTTCCAGCTCCCACTCACGTCTCTGGAAGGGTTTCTGTTGATTGGAGCTGGCTCAGCTGCATCTGCCAGGCTGCTTCTGAAGTCAACATCAATTTCCAAAATATCCAGCTTCCATGTGTCACACTGAAATGTCTGAGGGGCTATTGTCCTTTGGCAGGGTTGGAATATTGAAATCAATGGTACTTGTAACCCCAAATGACATGGACACTGTTGAAAGTGTCATCAGTGGAGACATCAAACCTTGCCTCCTTATTCAGGCCTGCCTACATACACAGTCATTTTCTTAATGGATTTCAGATACACCTTGGATTTGGGAATTACTGCTGTATTTTCAAACAGCAATACTTTCTGTTACTAACAAAACGATTGCAGTAAAAATGCACTTTGAGCTTGCAGTGCTGAAATGCTTCAGTGTGTGCTCTACATTGTGGCTAAACACTTCTGCTGAAATCACTGAGAATATCTGTATGAGTGATGTTATGGATTTGCTTAGAGCCTTGATTCTGCGAACATGTTTAGTTTTGTTCCTAAGAGAAGGGCCCCTGATCTCTGCAGGAAGATAATTAATCACATACATGTTTGTGGGATTAGAATTTTTATCAGCAATAATTTTATTATTTGTTTTATTTTTATCTTTTTGCCGAAAAGGCCTTTGTAAAGTTTAAAGGAAACCAGTTGTGACATTCTTTTAAAAGACAATATTTATCTCTTTATTCCCATTGTGTTTCTCTTCAAATATTTGACAACGTAAATTTTCTAATGAGCTTTGCAGACTACAAACGTTTAAAAAGTGCCTGAAGTCAGTGGTTTATATGATCATAATTCAAACCACATGCCCTTTCCTTAATGGAACGAGATTAAAGAAGAATTCTTTGTTTGCATTTGTCAGTTTATTAATACCAGCCACTTTAGTACATTTTGTACAGTGGCTTTCAGTCCCAGGAATCACTTTACTCCTAAGAGTAGTCTCTGATTACCTGGCACCCACCTGGTTAATCTTCATTAAGGGGTTGTGACATAGTTTTTAGGCCTGAGGGATTCTTAGGGGGTTGTCTGATCCTGTCTTCCTACGTACTCCCCAAATCTCACTGACCCTGTTCTCCAAGTTCAGCTACAGGGGAAGGATGAAGATCCATCCCTAGTTTTCCAGTCCACCCAATTCCCTAGGCAGATTGTGCCAAGGACCTTGCAGCCAGGTCCTGGGCTGTGCTGACCAGCCCAGGTGTACTGCAGGCAGAGGAGCTGGGACTGATTTCTGCAGCAAATCTGCACAACTGAGCTCTGTTTCCGACTGCCACGTTTCTATTTTCCCACTTCGCTGCAGCAGTTGCTTTCTGTTCCTCATTTGGCTCCTTTCTTCTCAGTCATTATTTAGCACTGTTCTGCAGAGAAGCACATTCGCTATCTTTCAGCCCAGGTTTTTAGCTTTTCTTGGCCTTCCTGTGTTTGCATGAATTCTTCCCGCTAACACTGATAATCTCACTGCATCACCATCTGTTGGCTTGTTAATCTTCCATTCCTGACATTCAGCAAAACCTTGAACAATTACACATTGGCTCTTTCTGAAAGGCTGGGCATGAACTTCTAGTCTTCTCTCTAGTGCTTCCTATTTCACTGAATGCCAATTTTAGATTACTTGCTCTTCTTAAATGTGACTTAAAGTCATATCATTTTAGTAATACAGTATTATAATTCCTTGGATTACTGGAATGGGAAACAGGCAAAAAGCTATGTGGCTTTTTGCAGTTAACTGGTGCACTCTGATCTGCTACTGGACTGAAAACAGGTTAGGCAATTGTTTTTGCCGTGGCTTGCAGACTAGTGGTGCCCATTTTTCTGCCAAGGTATGCAAAACTGAAGTATTTGACAAAACTTTTTGTGGTTTCCAATACTCCTTTTCTGAGAAGGGTTTTGAGCTAGGAAAAGAAGTGGTTTGAGAAGGAGGAAGTGCAAATTTAAATTCCTTCCCTGTCTGATTCACATCAGGGCTGAAACCTCTCTCCTATAGCCAAGCTGGCCTTCCCCACACTGCCCACCAATGCTCCAGAACAAAACCACGCAGATAGATGTTTTGCACCTGTCATGATTTAACCCCAGCCAGCAACTAGGCACCACGCAGCCACTCGCTTAGTCCTCCCCCCTCTCAGTGGGATGGGGAAGAGAATTGAAAAAAAGTAAAACTCGTGGGTTGAGATAAGAACGTTTTGATAACTAAAGTAAAATAAAATATAATACTAACAATAATGACAATAAAATATTATAATAATAATTTTAATGAAAAGGAATATAACAAAAAAAAAAGAAGAAAAAAAAAAAGCCCAAGAAAAGACAAGTGATGCACAGTGCAATTGCTCACCACCCGCTGACTGATGCCCAAGCAGCGATCCACCCGTCCCAGGCAACCCCCTGCCAGTTTATATACTGAGCATGATGTTCTATGGTATGGAATATCCCTTTGGCTAGTTCGGGTCAGCTGTGCTGGCTGTGCTCCCTCCCAGCTTCTTGTACACCTGCTTGCTGGCGGAGCACAAGAAACTGAAAAAGCCTTAACTTAGGATAAGCGCTACTTAGAAACACCTAAAACATCAGTGTGTTATCAACATTATTCTCACACTAAATCCAAACCACACTGCACCAGCTATTAAGAATAAAATTAATCCTGTCCCAGCCAAAACCAGGACAGTACCCCAGTATTTTCTGAACACAATCTGCAGTGCTATGAGTTTTTGAGAGAATGCAGGTATGTTTTGAAACTTCAGTGACTGCCGAGGAATAAAATTCTTGTATTTTCTTCTGCTGTGCTTCACTTTTTCCTCTTCTTGGCCCACAGCAAGTGTGTTCTGCAAACCACAAAATAAAAACTGATGTAATTCAGGTAAACTCATTAGCCTATAGCAAGTTTTAATGTTTTACCTTTTCACTCCTCTCCACCCAGAGATAAGCCTACATTTGAACCGCAGCTACCTCTGCAGTACCAGCTGTACTGCAGCATAACACAATTTCCCTTTGTAAAACATTGGTATTCCCCAACATCTGTGGGGACTCAGCCCTGCAAACCTATCTCTCAGTTGCAAAGGAACCTGGCACAGGACAGGGCCAGTGGTTCTGTGGAAACTTCCATGGAAGTTCGCCCAATGTGTTGTGTAAAATGCAAAGGATTGCATGAAATCTGGATGGAGGTGTAGGAGGCTGGAACAAAAATCATACTGGCTAGTTCACCTTGTCTGTGGTGGGGCAATAGACCGCAAAGGACTCCAAGAGCAGCCATGTGACACCTCTGGGTTGACTAGACTTCTAGCTGCTTGGGTTCTCATATGATCCCCTAAAAATAGCACCTTATGCTTTCCATCGTTGCTGTCCAGCTATTTTAATTAGCCTATGGTCTCCGTTTTTTGCTTTGTGATTTGTAGATAGGAAATATTTACACTAGGCCAGTAACTCCACATTCCTCCAACCTCTTTTCTTAAATGAGATGGATAATAGCTATGTTTATAAAATACCTAATGCCTTTGTCCTAATATCTCTAAATGTCACTTGCTGCTACATAACGTTTTTAGAGAGAAGTAATTCTTACATCACTCAGACTATTTACAGGCATTTTTTTCCCTCATCTGATCTGTCACAAGTGTGCTTATTTCTTAACCTTTAGGTGAAAGACTGATTCATTGCATGTCCTCGGACAGGCTGAACGTCTCCTGCAAATTGCAAAGTGCTGTCAGTTCCTGCCTATTTCACTGATAATTCCTGATGGGAAGGGAAAGATATCCAAGGTAAATCAGTGCCCAGAGGGCAGATAGGTACCTAACGTGTTTTTTGGCTATTTTAGATAGTGCAATCAAACCCTTTCGAAAATTGGCCTGGGTAGAACAGTGCTTTGCAGGATTAAACCTTTACTTGCAAAAATAATTTAGCCACCTTCTGGTGTTTAGCATTTCCTGTAGTAAGTTTCTTTTCTGCCACATCTGTCTTCCACTCTTGGCAGAGTGTTTAAGAGTGAAACAGTTATACAAAAGCATCTTTTTGCGGTTTTGCAGATATGATCAATGCATGTGAGGCGGCTGTCTTACTGGCAAAAGCAAGAATTTGCTCCTGTCTGAAGAGTCAGTTTGATTTGGGGGAAATAAGTAGGATGTGGTTATGACTGACATCCTTGCCAAAACTGTCACTGAGGCTGTGTCTTTAGGGTCCTTCTAGCCTACGTTCTGTCCCCAAAAGCCATAAGAGGGCTGCTGAGCCCCAATCTGGTGCCACAGCTGGGCACCTCCCAGAGATTTAGGATGAGTGTTTGGGGTGGGAATCCAGACGAGTCATCTCTTGAGTCAGCTGAGCCTGGGTGGTATTGATGGGGCAGCAACAGGGAGAGCAGTTCAAGCTGTAGAAATTCTTTTAAAATTAAATTTAAGGTCATATTCACAAATGAACAAAAAGATGGTGGAACCAATGTCTGCCAGTGATCACAAATGCAGTCAAAGCTGAAATGTAGCGAAGTTTGTTGGTTTCATGAGAAATCAGATTTTAGAGGACAATCATAGCATTTTGTTTGTTGGAAAATAATATCTTTTACTATTTTCTGAGGGCAGGATGAAAATAATTTTGATATTGTATTGTATTAAACACCATACTGTAAAATTCTGAAAGGTGAGATCAAGGAAATATTTCTTTTTGATTGAACCATGCTGAAATTTCTTCCAGAGCTTCCTTTTGCAGAGGATTTTTACTTCTCCAGGCTTCATTCAAAGCTGTAATAAGGACAAATAGAGAAAGCTCCAGGCCCTTCAAAAATTAGAAATTTTCTCCTTGTCAGAGCTCTGGGAGTCCCTGGATTTGGGACCAATAAACTCCAGCTACTGACAAGGTTTGAGCCCTAAGGAGTAGCCCTGGAGAGAGGCTGTGGATGAGTCCTGCACCTGCCTCATTGCACGAATTCTGCACTAGGGGTGGATAAGCAGCTCTTCCAGCAAGGTGGAGAAGTGGTTCCATGGGAAGAGGCCGCAGCACTGGTACTGGTTCTCAGGTGCTGGGGACCCTTCTCTCCTCACCTACATCTGCGCAAGCCGGGTTTTTCAGTACAGAGCTTGGTTCAAACGTAGATGTGTAAGGGGCTGAACTCAGAAGAGGCTACAGGCAGAACGGAATATGATAGAGATCTACTTGTCATTTCCCCTGGTACCAGGTGCAGCACAGCCTGCGTTGCCTAACAGGAGGTGCTGAGCAAAAATTGCAGCCTTGATCTTGTTCCCCTTTGGGTGAGAAAATACCTATAGCAATAACTGAGACATCTTCCTCCCTTAGGACCCTCAGGTCTCTGCTGCCTCCTGGAGACAGGAAACGGGGGGGGGGGGGGGGGGGGACGACGGTCTGACCAGAGTTTTGCACAAAATCTAGCTGCAGGAGGAAGCAGTGATGCTTTCACATTTAGTAGAAAATGTGCAGATCCTCAGGGAAGTCCAACACCTCCTAGAGGAGAATGCAAAACTGGAGACCTCAACTCATTTTCAGTCATTCTCTTTCCTTCAGCTAGGTGTGAAATGTGAAGATTGCAAGAGGAGGAACAAGTGGAGCACCTCCTCCCCAGAAGCTGGGAGCATTTCCATCATCAAAGGAAGTGTGCCTTCAGATCATTTTGAGCATGGAAGAAAGGGGTTTGGGTCCAGGTTGCTGACATGCTGCAGGAATGGGATAGAACTGGTGGCCACCTCCCCATCCAGACAGGTCTCATGGAGGCGGAGCCCCCTTGCTGGAAAACAAGCTGGGGGGGCTTGGGTTGTCCCAAGGAGGCAGGTAGAGCAGCATCTGGTTTGCACCATGACTCCTTGCTTAGCATGATATTGCTGCTGCACTCCTGGGCACATCCAGAAGCAGACATGCAGGTGCTATAAACAGAGAAATGCAGGTCTTGCAAGACTTCAGGTGGGGCACAGCAATATCTCCCTGCAAGTGTGGGGCTCAACATGCAAAGCAGATGAAGGTGTTGTCCTGCTGTGGGACATGTTCTAGTCCTTGGTTCACTGCTTTTGTTCAGCTGATATGACCCTGGGGCTGCTCTGTCCAGCCGATGCTCTGTACCCATCTGTCTGGTGTCCAGAGATCAAGTTATTGCACTCACCGTGATAAGTCAACAAATCATTCAGTCTGTGGCTGCCAGGTAAGAACTGAACCTGTGTTGCTCTGCTGGACAAAAAGTGCTGTAAACAAACAATTGAAAACTCAATATAGTCATATTGCTCTCATGGGTTATTAAATAGACCCCTTGCTCATTAATGCCAAGAGAATTATAAACCATTTACTTTCTACAACCAAAGCAGTTTGATGCTTCCATTTTCCTAGTCTAGAGTGGCATGTTTTCATTTCTGTTTATCATCAGTTCCACTTTTTGGTTTCCATGTACCAGGGACTTTTTGCATGTGATTGGTCCATTGACCCCTCGGGGTCTGCACACTGCTTCTCTGGGATTTGCGGCTAAGGTAACAAAGGAAAAAACTGTCTCTCTCAGTAGGGCAGAACTCCATTTATTTCCCTGGAGAAAGTGTTAAGGGATGGGATACAAGTTGGAAAAGGCTGAAACTACTGCTCTTGCATAAGGGTCTCATGTCTGTATTCTCAGCCTTGCCAAGCACACAAAGTTTCAAGTGTGTGTATGAAATATGGAATTCATTATACATACATTCATTTTCCATTGACATATTTGTGCAAATTGCATACTCTTTTCATATAGATTTAGAATTTTGGTCCAAATTGCTGTCTACAAAATTTCAGTGTGATCTGTTATTGCTCTACGCTCTCTGAAAGGAAGCAGCAGGAATTTTTGCTCTTTAAATTTCCTGGGAGCAGGATAACAACATCTAAATGCCACTGGGTTGTGTTTGCTGTGCATTATTCAGTAATTTTCCCCAGAAGTGGTTTTATTTTAATGACAGGCCATCTGATCCCAGAGTCTCATCTGAGCACTGAATTTGCAAATATATGTATTTATTATCATCATATTTGAATAAGCATAATGCCTATACCAAGATTTGAGTCCTTTCAAAGCTGTAGTCTGTAAAGCACATTCATCATGATGAATAGCGTTAACCCCAGCTTCTTTCATGTGAGAGGCCTGTTTTGGATTTTCCAAGCAATCAGCCACCCTTCCTGCACTAGCAGTTACAGTTCCATGGGGGTCTTTCTCGTTGCAATTCAGCCTCTAAGCAGTTCACAAGTTCATGGGCTTACAGAAAGCAGGGCTATACCTGCCTCTTTTCATTGACAGCAGGGATGGATTTATTTTTAGCACAAGTATTCCAGAAATACATTCCACCCCTCTTTAGAAATATGTGGGAGAGACAGACACACATATACAGACAGTTTTGCCTACATTAGTGGCAGTGGGTGCCTGAAAACTACTTTTCCACTGTCTGTCATCCCAAACTTTTTTTTTTTTTCAGTGTGCACCAGTTCTCTCCGATGTCTCAGTTCGTAGGTGCCATGACTCATGATGCACCAGATCTTTGTGCATAAGTGCTCTTATGGGTGCAGAGTGTGGGTAGCTGTCGGAAGTGTGTAGTTTGGGGCCAGAACTTAGCAGAAGCACCCTGATGTTTGGCAAGACCAACATTCAGGTTGGGATGAGTTAGGAGGAGCACCTGAGCACCAAAAGCCCAGACCAGGATTTTAGGAGAGTGGGCTTTGCAAAATCTTCCTGCTGGGATCTAAGGTGAATGATATACCTCTCCCAGGTAGGGAATTCAAAGCTGAAGGTTGCTTTGGAGAAGGCAGGTCACTGTCTCTCCAAGGACTGGTAAACTTAGGCCTCTCTTGGATCGCAGGGAGGATTAGTTCATCACAAGCCTCCTGGTGCTTGAAGATTCTCAGGCAGCAGATACCACATGGTTGTTGCCTTGCTTATGCTGTAGCAATGTAATTAGCAACTCTTTTTAACATGCAAGTGAATACTGGGCTCACGTGGAGCCCTGCTCTTCCATGGAAGCAGGAGTTGGGCTGTAATTGCAGGAGATTCTGCTCTTCCTTTTGCTGCAGGCTGTGGCTCAAGTCCAGCGTGATGCTGAGCCCCAAGAGTGCCCCATGACTTCAGTAAGGAGCTCTGTGCACTCAGCATGGCACAGGATGCAATCCATTGTTTACATCTGCAACACAGAAACTTAGCTTGTTGACTTCATGGCATATTTCCCCTATTATTCAACATCCTATTGCAGTTCGCCAAATGAAATCCAATGCTGGCATGTGCCTCCCAGGAGGGCGGCTGGTCTTGTTTGCTTTGGAAGGACGGTGGAATGGGGTCCTTACTCCAAGAACACTGGATACATTTGTCCAGCCTTGATGATGAAATGAGCTATTTATGAAAAAGCACCATAGGACAGTAATGTGTCACTCATGCGCATACTTCTTACACAGTATTTTTAATGGTGACCTTAATAAACATTTTGACTCCCACCTGTAGATACAAAAATGCAGTGCTTTACAGTTTGAATCACTGGCAGTAGGGAGCCAATCACACAGCATTACTTTCTGTATTAGTTATCTCTGAAGAATTACCAATGGCGAATCTGAATGTAAAAATAGCTGATGACTGTTTGTTTCATCTGTCTGTTACTTGACACCGCATGGTTATTCCAATACGTATGTTTGCCTCTTCCCCACCATGATCTCCGTTTGGTTTCCCCTTGCCTGATAACTATTTAAATACATTTTACTAACTTTGGATTCCTTGCTCACTTCACTTCACCTGGCTGGGCAGGTCTGCGAGGGCTCAAGGGTTAGCTCCTCCACTTTTACTATTTTATTTATTTTTCAGTGCTTGTTTCTGTTAAGATAACCATGTTCAGAAGGAGAGTCTGAAACACATAAATAATGGGACGTGCTAATAGTAAGCAGGCTGCTGTAAAATGTGCTGGGGCTTTTACTTAAGGGAAGAAAGCGCAGCACTGCACTGTCCCTGATCAGGAAGCTGGAGCACAGAAGGTAAGGGGGAAGTGTATGGGTGTTTTTAAAGCAGGGAAATGAAGAATGGTGGTGTCTGAGTGTGTGAATGTGCATGCACTCAAGGATCAGTTGTGTACTTGATCAGATAAGAGATTTTAAACAGCATTTATATCTTTTTTTTTCAGTGATTAGAGGTGGAAAGTCCTTTCATGTTGTCCAGCTTTTTTCTGCTCTGAAAAATGCAGGATTGTCTCTGAAAGTCTGTGTGTGGAAAGAGACATACATATAGATTTGTATGCAGTGATTACTTTTTATGACACATAATTGTTTGGTAAAGCATTATGATGTTTTTAAAAGACCACTAAATTGCTACAAAGGTCCATTTAATTGTCCTCTGCACTGTGCTGTAAGAAACTTTAAGCAAATATACATTGATTTTATTTTCCAGATGATTTCCTGCCTACAGATAAGATACTCTTAAAAATTTTAGTGATTTGTATAGGGGTTTGAAGGCATTTTTATTTCCTTTTTTTGGAACAAATAGGAAGAGAATATTTTAAATATTTTATAGAGTAATTAGTATGCTACGGAGCCTGAAAAAGTAAAATAGTTCAAATACCTAGGCAGTGCTAAGAGGCCACTATAAATGACTGTGACTATGACTTGTATCCAATTTTAATCAGTGGAAAATTTCTTAAATGGCATAAGCTTTTCTGAGTCCAGTTGTTGCAGAACTTCTTAATCTGCCATCCCAAGGAACTGCATTTTATTAGCCTAGCTGCAGAACTCAGCAGCAAAGTAAGAACAGAAATAATTAAAATTGAGCTTGAGAAGCAAAACTGCTTGTGCTTTTTTAAATGGCCTGTGAACAGGCAATCTGATTAAATCTGAATAGGGAAAAGTGTTCCAGCAGTGAACCAAAGTGACTGGTTCACACTGACTTTGTACAGTATCAGCTAGAGGGTTCCTCACTAGTCCTCTACCATTGCTGGGAGGGAGACTGTGGAGAAGGAAAAGTGAGAAGAGATAAGAAGGAGAAATAAGCTTTCTGGACACAACCAAAGCCCATGGATCTTTTCCTTCACTTATGCAAGGAAATGACCATGTAAAAAGCAAATACCCTCAGTTAAATGCTTGAAGGATAAGGCCTGTGGAAAATACTAACAAATAAAAGATTCCCAGTATATTGGAGCCCCAAAAGAACTGAATTTCTCCATCCTTCCATGCTTGTCACTAGGACGGTATTTATGTACCTATTCACAACTTAGTTATCAAAACAGTTGTAACAGGCATTCACCAGTGAACTTGAAGGTCACAGCTGGGTAGAGGTATGCAGGTATAATTGCATCCCTGCACCGCAAACCAAAAGCACATGGAAATTTCACTCTGTAGCCTCTTATTCCTACCTGCCTCTCTGAATGTTTGTCTTGTTTGTGCTTGCATTACTAAACCTGTGCAAAAGGCCCATGAAAATGTAAATCCCTCGAACACCAGGAAACAAGCCAACTACCCTATGAGCCAGGTTGGGAGAAAATACCACTCATCTGTATCAGTTTTTCCTTTCTTTAGTCTAGCTGAGTTTACACACACAGAAAGTTGCTGGCAGAGGCAAATTCTGCAAGTGGTTTTTTAGCTGCAGGCGTTTTGCTGTACTGGCTTGCCTGCAGCCGGGGTGCCAGGTCACACAGAGCTTTGTCTACTATAAGCGATTGGGTGAGTCCATGCTTTTAGAGCTAGCCTATGTTGCTTGAGGTAGTGTCACATTTTGGGACCAGCAGTTTTCGAGCCAGCTGACAGGTGTGTGGGGAAAGGGAACATAGTGGGGGCTGCATGTGTGATAGGGGAACTTTACCCTTGAGGAAAGGTTGTCAATCTTCAATCAAGCCTGCATATGGTTTTGGGTGAGTCAGTAATTGCTTATACATACATATCTATAGGTGTCTATATACATTTGTGTGTGTATTAAGCTTGGTGTTTTGTGACTATGTTGCTGCTCGCCAGGTTTTTATGGCTTTCAAGTGTGTATGGTCAGATAGACTGCCACTGAGACCCCTGTCCCTTGGCAGCCACAGAGAGAGAAACTGAGGCAGCGTTGAAGCCATAAGAGGACAATGCTTTGCCAGAAATAAGGTTTCCCTCTCTCTTGGGTTGCCCTGCCAAATGATCCTATTTGGACAGGCTTAGAAAGCAAATATTTAATTATAGTCCTAAGTTTCTTTATCATCCATCTCCTGTGCTTGCAAATAATGATATATAACAAGGCATTAGCTAGTAATGATTAATCTAAATCATCTGGTAACAGTCAGACCAATCTTCTTATGAGTCAAGCAGGTCAAATAGTGATGCATCTTTATTTTCAGTCTCTCACACAGCTACATCCCAGTAGTTTCAGGGATGCTTTCCATGTTACTTACACACTATGTCTAAGGCTGTTTTGGGAACTGTGATAGGGCTATGACAGTCAGGTACATGAAGGCCACCTAGCTCATAATTTCCACTTGGAAAAGATAGAGATGAAAATCCCTGCAATTTTTTGAAAAGTCTCTAAAAGAGATGCATGTTGTTACCATTTGGCTACACCTTAACAAGCAGAGTCAGCAAATAGCAGTATCTCGCAGTTTACAGCTACTGTAGATCCTCAGTCTCAGATGTGCCTCTATCACCTTTACCTGCATCAGACATAAACTGTCATACCTTAAGGCCAGCTTGGCTTGCCCTGTCAGCTTTATTATAGACCCTTGTACAATCCTGCACACTTCTGATGGCTTCTGTTCTGTTGAGATGTATTTCAGGTGTGTTCCTGTCCCCATCTTTTGTACGTATCAAAGCACAGGGCTCCATTGTGCGGAAGTTGGAGCAAATGTCCAGGACTGTCTGGGATGTTGGTGAAGAAGCAGCAACATACTTAGAGGGAACTGGGCCATGCAAGCCACATCCAGAGTTTGTGCTGGGACAGTGGGGCAGCATTCCTGATCATGATGTTGCTGTTCACTGAGACTCTTTGTTTTGACTGATCTGCTTTGAAGTAGTGACATTAGGACTTAGTCTGTTTCTCCAAAACTGAGAAATTATTCTTTCACCAGGCTTCTGAATTGAATGAAGCCATAGACAAGTAGCTAGAATCATCACTTGGGGTGTAGGGGAGAATTGAGGAAGAGGCCTGGGGGAAGAAGTGGTCGGTGACAGCACTGGGCTGTGGGTGATGCTATTGCTTGCCTCCAGGGTTCTTCAGAGGGTCTAGGTGGTCTGGAAAAGCACTGTGATGACAGCATCACTGAGGTTGCTGAGGGACTGATTCAGCCAGAGTCACCAGTCTATCTCTTAGGGAACAGGTGTGGATTCTGCTTAAAACTCTTGTTATTTTCCTTTCTGTCTTTTGCATGTATTCTTTACAGAATAATCACAAGAAATGCTTTAGCATGTGCATTACCTGTAAAAGAATGAGGAATTGCCTTGGGGATACGTCATTAAATCATAACAATGAATCAATCTCTGCATAGGAAGAGGGAGTCTGCATTTCCCAGGGGGTGGGGGTGGGGGGAACCTCCTGTTGCACAATGAAGAGAGAAAAACAACTCCTGTTGCACAATGAAGAGAGAACTGGAAGGAGCTTCCATCTTGCTCAGGACAAGACCACTGTCTGGCTTTTGCCTCTCAAAAGGAGGAAAATACTATGGCCTCCAGAGAGAATACCTGGGGGCAAGGGTGGGTGGGCTCTCCCCTGCCCTCTCCAAGTCCTCCCATAGGTGGATAGCTCTCCCATGGCCATCTTCCAGACAGCAGGCAGGAGTAAGGCAAGACACAGATTTTGTCCTCAGCTGGAATGGCTCTGTTATAATCACAAATGGTTGAGGAGCAGTTTGTCATCAGAGGAAAGATGTTATATGAATGGATGGCTGTGTGCTTGAGTCGTATGCTCTGGTATGTATATAAGTGTGTATTTCCCTCCCCACCATACTGCTGGCTCAAGAACTGAGCTCCGTTGACTGCACTTGAAAGCTATAGCAAGTTGTAAGTGAGAAATAGCTCTAGTCCTGCAGTCTGAGCCAGAAAACTTTGAAAACCAAAGCCTCTACCTTCTCTTCCTCCCTCTGGTACATATACCTATTTGTCTTTGGAGACATAAGACAAGTGTTTCAGGATATTGCATGTCCCTAAATCCCATGGAATTCATTGGGTGAGAAAACAACTTAGAACTTGAAACAATTTTGAATCTAGCACGTACAAATGGCTTGAATTCTTTTCTTTATAGAAAACAGATTCAGCAAAATCCTTGTCCAAACCTTGGAAATATCCAGAAGATATTAAGGAGCAGGTGAGACTACCAGTAAAAGAATAATACTTCTTTTCTGCAAACTTGTTATTTCCTGAGACTGTATCCTGTGTGAGTGGGTGTGGGTCAAATTCTCCTTGTCAAGAAACATAAATGGTCTAAGTGTAAACTTGACAGTGCAGATGATATCGGTGTGCTGGGGCTGATGAGGAGCACAGTGTAAGTAAGTGGGGGATGGTTTCAGATTCCCAAGCTGGAAAGAGAAGTGAGGCATGGCTGGTTGACAGTTGCAGATTTCCTTGTGTAGGTCACAGAGGAGAATACACCTGCTTCCCTCTTGTGTCTAACATATACTTGCTGTTACCATTATAATTTTTCCATGACAGGGGCTGGGGACTGTCTGGCATGCTCCTTTACAAGGCATCCAAGCCATTACATTTGCTTTCTTGACCATGTATTTTTCTTCCCTTCCCCCTTTGTCATCTCCTGGCTCTAGGCATTGTGATGCTGTGGTACTCTACAACTTTCCCTCTACTGTGGGAAAATCTCCTTTCTCCCACTCAGGAAATGAAAAGTCAGAAGCTTTCATCCTCTAAGCCTTGCTTGAGACTAAATGAAAGGAGATGAATACCTGTCTCATCAGCCAAAATCCTGTCAGTGCTCAATGAGGGGGCTGCACCAATGCAACATCAGTTGTCACCTTGAACTAGTGAGGAAGGCTTGAGTGTTCATGATCTCAGAGGGATATAGGTATCAAGCACCTGAGGCAGAGCTAAGATCTTTGCAGTAAGTCCATCACCTGCAAATCTGGATGGATTTCACTATACAATATTATGCCAAGCTACAGCAGCATACTTAGTTGAAGGGTTTTTTTTTTTGCAGACGCTCATTGTAAAGTACCATGTCTATGAAGGGCAGTGGGAAGGTACATTTTTGCCTTAACTGACAAAGGTTAAGCTCTTATTGTGTGATTCAGAAAACAAAGATTTGGTTCCCTGCCCTGCCACAGATGCCCTGTTTGTTCTTGGGCAAATCAGTCAGTTGAAGCTGGGCCTTAGCTACTGACCTGTAAATGAGACAGAAATCCTGCTTGCAGTGGGAGAGTTTGTAAGGATAAATAGCCACGAGGTGTTCATGTACCATATTACTGGGGAGCTGTATAAATATCTCAGTGTATAATGACTGACCTAGTTACAGACAGTGGCCTTTTCCAGTCAGACATTTAATGCCAAGAAATGCACTGTTTGGGTTCAGTTGCTTAAATGTCACTTGTCTGTGATGACTTCAGGTCATGAGAAGAGCACCATCCCTTTGCCTTGTGATTCTTGTAGACTTGTGCTGTTTGTCCAGTGCTGCACCTGCCCTTTGCCTGTGTTAGTCATGTGCCTTTGACTTCCTCCATCGTGTCTGCTTGTTATTGACTCTTCAAAGGCAGTGGATAGGGCTCAGGTAATGAAAGGACTGAACAAGAGTTGCAAGAAAGCCTCAGCCCAGATAAAACCCTTTCCGAGAGACATCTCGTTCTTCCAGACTTGACAGGCCTCTTGGCAGGACGGGGCATTTGGAGGACATTGGGAAAGGCAGTCCGGAGACCAGCTGGAAATAACTGTTGGGTCTTTGCCATTGAACGAGAAAGGGAAAGGTTGAGAGACTTGCCATGATTCTCCATAGCTGTTGCAAGCAGTCTCTATTCCTCCCATTTTTTTTCACATGAGGTCTTCATCTCCCAGTGCTTGAAGCTTTGTGGTCTGACCTGAAGAGGTAAGCGTTCCAGCTGGGGCCTGGAAGAGGTTCACATCCTTTGGGGAAAGGACACAGAGCAGGATATATAACACACAGTCATTAGCTAGACACACTCCTTCCTTGCATTCATGCTTCCACCAGGTTGTACTGACCTTCCTTGAGCTGTGAGTCTGATGAGTCTCCAGTTCCAGCTCCCATGGCAACAGATGCACTAGCTTCAGTAGAGCTCACTGGGAGAAAAAGACTTCAGCTGTCTTTTCTGGAAAAAAAAAAAAAGTTTGATTAAACAAATAAAATCACAATCATATTCATTTTAATGACATTTCCCCTAGAAAGACAATTGGAAATTAATTTTTTTTTTATCATTTGGAATATTTACTTAGGGAAATTTCAAAACAAGATCACACTCTCTGTTGCAATACCATCAGAGTATTGTTTGATGTGGAAAATAAAATGAAAAGTTTCACTTACTATTAAATAGCATACACCCTCTCTGACTTAAGGACAGTAAGAATATACTATTTTAACTATTATGGTATATACTACATGCTGCTTCTCATGGCCTATAGTGTAAAAATAGCGAAATAATCTGAAATGAAAATATTTTTTAAAAAATTCTGAATGAAACTTTGAAATTTCTAATTTAATTTTTCTCCAGAATCTTTATTCCATGTGAAATTTCAAAAACAATCTAAATGAGAACATCCTCCCATCACACACACACACACACAAACACATTTCCAAAAGATGATATTGTCCACAGGATGGCAATTCAGATTGGCAGACAGCTCTGCTGGTCCGGTCTGGGACTGCACAACATCTACCACACCACTCTTAGGTCTAGGTATTCTAGTTAATATTGCAGAAAAGAGAAAAATTACTTTATTCCAAATGCACTGCTATTCTCAGTGGTGAGTGATACAGGTTAGAAAATCAGAATTGTCCAGAGGACATGATTTGGTGGCATAGCAATGTGGTATTGGTTCCAAATCCTTTTCCTTCACATGTTGGTCTGAATGCCACGTGGGGGTGAGGTTTGGCTCTTCAGAGATGTTGGATTTCACTTTACTGTGGTTACAGTTACTTATGTAGCCTTCTGGATAACGCACCAGTGTTAGCTTAGGAGTAGATGTATTTAAAGTCACCAATTCTGTTCTCAGTTATTCTACTGACGTCAGTAAAATTACTCTAGATTTATATCAGTGTAACTGAGAACAGAAGTTGGCCCAAAGTCAAGAACAGTCTCTCCTCTGGCCCAGGACAAGCTGTTCGAGACACAATTGCTGGGCCAAATCCTCAAGAAGAATGGACCCAGTCTACACTGGTTTGGTGCAGACACATGGTTCCTTCACCTTGCTTTCCAGTGCAATGATCAAAGATCTGATGTTGGAATAGCTGAGGTCACCTTGTTCTACGCTAGTCAGTTCTGTCAATATTTGGGATCTTCACCCTAAGCTGGACAGATCCAGTTCTCCACCCTCCAGCAGCTGGAGCACGTATTTGTATTTGAGCGAAGTGGTTCCCCTTTCCCCAAGCAGGAGAATTCACTTTGGCTGCCCTTTATGACCACAAAGTATAGATGAAAGAGATCTTGCTGGATGAGGGAAATGGGGGCTTGTGCTAATAGCTCTTGTCTTAAGAGCATCTTAATCCAGAAGTTGCCTTTCTTGACAGTTCAGAGAAATGTGGCTGGAGCACCGCTGTCTCTCTTGCCAGGTTGTGATCCTCCCCCCAGTCCATGTGCCCCAAGGGCTGCTCAGAGATGCAGTGTGGCTGGAGCAGCCCAGGCAGCAGGACAGATCAGAGAGAGCATTTGGCTCCCATGCAGCCCCATATGACCAGCCCACACACCCTTGGCAGTCCAAGCAGCCCAGTACAAGGGATGTTTGGGTATTCTACACCAGACTACAGGGATTCTTCATTTCTCCCAGACATCCTTCTGGCTCCTTGTCTCTGACAGGGACTCACAGGGTGACCTTTAACTCCCTGACACCCTTTTGTCTATTTTCCTAAATACGCAATGAAGACAGCAGTACTGTGATCATTGACCAACAGCAGTACACTCAGTAGTCTTTCACAAACTGATCACTGCTGCCATGCAGTATTTTCTGGCGATATCCAAGAGAGCTCACTGAGCCAGCCCCGCTCAGGCTAGCGACAAGCTACCATCAGCTAGGAGCGTTGTCTTAGCCTGATGACACATAGCTGAACAGGCCTGTTCCCATCCAGCCCTCTCATCTGACTATGAGCAACAGTGTGTGCCATGAACAAACATGCACCTGTACAAAAAAGTCATCAATTCATTAGGGATTCTCCTATTTCCCATGGTAAGAAGGACTAACTATTCATTGTCATGATGACCCCTTGGAAGCCCAAAGCAGTGGCATGTGTGCAAGTAGAGCATGCCACTGCATAAACCTCAGCCAGCAGTCACCATAGGGCTCTGAGTTTTGAGCTGGAGCTCTGGATGGATACCATATAGAGAGCACCACATGAAGAAACCAGCTTACAAAGATTAAAAAAATAAATAAATAAACCTTCCCTCCGTCTCCCTTCTCTTCCCATCCTCAAGGGGAATGCAGTGCTGCTGACTTCAAACTGCTATGCAGCTCCCAAGGGCTCTGCCAAAATGCCACTGCAATGTCTCATGGCACAACATTTCAGCCCAATACCAGCCCAAGGGGAGTGGGGGAACCAACTGGCCCTTTATGTATTGCAGCAGCAGTGATGTCACACACTCCCGCGAAGTTTGCTTGTTTGCCCAGCTCCTGTCTAGTGAAAAAAGTTGACATTCAGTCTGTGCCAGCCCAGGAATAGTCTCTGTAATTTAACCTCCTCATCACAACTTGTTAGGCACTTAAGAGAGCCACTGAAAAAAGCCTCCTATTTAAAAGAAAGGGGAGGTTGGTCTCTGATTAAGCTCCCTGAAATCTGTACATTCATGCAAGCTTTTCCAGTAGCTAGTATCAGATGATGCCTACTGCAAACACCTCACATGTTTCTCAGCATTTCCCAGGCAGTTCCAGATGCGCAGCATTGCTTTCCTCTGTCTTGAAAATAGACTAAATTCAGACATCCTTAAATGTTTGAACCAGCTGAAACCTGACCTCAGCTCAAACACTGCACCTTGCTTGCTGGCTGCCATGTTTGTCCAAAAAGGTAAAGAAATGGGACTTTACCATGTTATTAAACCAGCCATGAACAGCTGCTTTGTCCAAGTTCAGAAGTTGTCATCATATCTATACAAGGGATAGCTAGATCAGTACAGTGCTGCTGTTTCCATCCAGTCCCAGTAGTGATCTGCAGTTTGAACACTTGGTGTAGATACAGCTTTTCCAGCTTGAAACATTACACTGCCCAAGTACCAGTATTATGGCCAGGTAAGAAAAGGATCTTCACAAGGGTTTCAGAGACAGTAACAGTGGCTATTCTTTTTTTTAATCAGTGGTGCTGGGTTGTTTTTGTAACAGTGACACCATCTAGGAAAATAATTGCTGAGATTACATCATGATCTCCATGTTTATTGTTACCCTACTCACTTTTCAGCAAATGTTCTCAGTTTACAAGGGACAAGATGTTTCTGCAGACCACTGTCCATGAGATCTGAAAGCCAAGCTTCCTCCTGGTTCAGGCACCACCACCAATAAATAGTGATAAACATTGTGCTGCTGGAATTTAGTCAACAGCCCCATTGATGAATGAGCCAGAACAAAATCACAATCTCCCACGGCTGTGTTGGCTTTGCAGAGTTAAGACTATCACAGAAGCAGTAAAATTGTAATTTAACCTCTGAGCAAAGAGATAACTGAGTACACATCTCTGCAAAGAGGATGCTCTTTTACATTTAGATGCAACCAGACATAGCATTGGGGTTTTTTTCTTTGCTTTTACTTTTTTTTTAATCAGACATCTTAAATGGACCACAAAAAGCTCTGATTGGTACAGGCTTGTCCCTAAGCTAACACTGATAGCTGTCCTTCCTCAGGTAAGGTTTAGGAGATCATCCCAGCGGCTGAGCCCTTGTTGCCACTTTTGCCAATGTGTTTTGAATACCGCAGGCTGTCACAAAAGTTTCCTTAGAGCAGACCCTTGCTTCAGGAAATCTGCTGTATCTACACCTATGTGCATTACCTCAGGGCCAGGCAGTTCTTGTAGGAAATGGATATATTCTTGCAAAGATTAAGCAAACTAGCCTGAACCTTGAGGGTCTCTACAGCAAAAGGACAGCAGCAATGCATGTTCACAATAGCTGAGCTTTCCTTTAGCATCTCCTGACTCTGGTTCGTGCATGGAAGCAAAAAGTTATTTTGTTTACTGTCCTTCACCATGCCAGCTGTCCACCCTTCTTCTCCTTTACAAGAGGGGTAGTGAAAAGGCTGGACTTTTAAACCTCAGCTGCATTAGTTCCCAGTCCATCAGATTGGCATCTGTCTATACTTGTTGGCAGTAGGAAGTCATATACAGGGGGAGTGGAGGCACACATTTTCCTCTGCAGTCCCTGTGAAAGGGTGGCACAGCAGGGAGATAGTCAGCAGCAGGGAAGAAGTCATCTGGCACAACCCCTCATTTTAACCTGGAGATGTCACCCAGCCTTTGCAATGGGCAGACTGCCAGGAAACCATTGCTCACTCAGCTGTTAGTCCCTGCTGAGACTGCCAGAGAGTGCTGGAGTCTGTGATAGTTGTTTGCTAGAAACCTGACTGCACTCCGCAAGCTACCAAATCCTAAAGGTATCTGGTTATTATCACTCTGGGATGGATACCTGTCTCTTTTGGTAAGAAATCCTGTAAATGACTCCTAAAATGGTTCTAAAATGTGAAGGAACAAATAAATGAATGAATACAGCATGAGACAACCTTCAGATCATGCAAACAAATGTCTTTGTTTTCATATTGCAGAGTTCACTTAAGATCAAAAAATGCTGAAGGTCAGAAACATCCAGCGACACTACTTCGGTGGAATCTACATTACTGGACTATTTCTACCTCCTCACTAAAGATGGTCAGAAATGAAGCCAATACAAGCATGAGAGGGAGTTCTAAAGATGAGAAGCAAAATTACATGGCAGGTATGTACCTGTACTTCCCGCTCATATAACTGTTAAGAATCAAACCCGAGTGGGATGGCCTTTCATTTGTCTTCTCTTTTTTTCTTGCTGCATTATACACAGAAATGTATGTGCAGTGGGGGGAGTGAGACTCACTTTTGAAAAACCTTTGTACAAAGCAAAATGGAGAAGCTCTATTAAGCTCATTTTATTTCTGGTGTAAATCTATTGTAGTTCTGCATAAGTCATTGGAATTGTATGGCTGGAAGGACAGAATCGAGATTCACTATGATACTTTGAGTCTAGAAATAGGTTGGCTGAGGGTTTTTTTAAAATAGAGAAGGAAGATGAAGAGTCTTTTCATTTGAAGAAACAACTGAGCCTGAGTAATCCAGCTGATTAAGCCCAGTTCCTCTGACTTTTCATACTTTGACCAGCACTGAGTCACCATAGGGAAAAAACGTGCCCTTTCCAAGAGTATCACTGAGATGGGCCAAAGTGGAATCATGGATTTGGACAGCTGGAGGGGCTGAAATCTGGATTTCATTGCTCAGTTCTACAGTGGATCCAACCTTGAGATGGAGGCAGCTTCCACTTGTACAGAAGCTAGAAGCTGCTGTAGATGTGAACTGTGGTGTTTCAGCTCATCACAAGTTCATGATGCCCTTGCACTAGGAAATGGAGAGACAGATGAGACTTTCCTTAAGGAGTAGGTTTTAGTTGACTCTTGAATATGCTTTTAAACTGAGTGTCCCTGCAGTTTAGTCAATACCCTGCTCAAGCCCTTGAATGTGAGAATAAGTAGCTAAAGAGTTTACAGAGTAAACTTTAAAGAGTTTTAGTGTATAGATTTCAAGTACAGCTGAAAGGTCTGTTTTGCTTTTATTTGTTTCATCCAGAGATTCCCCCATCCTGTCTTCAGACTGATGTGGAGATAAACAAAAAGCACAACGCTGTGGGCCCTGACTGTGCATCGTAATCAGGGATAAATGGAAGGCTGTGATATTTTATAAGTGTGTTGAATGGGTTACCTTTTGCTCTCAGCGCTTCTGGAACTGAAGCCAAATGCTCCCTGTGCTCCTTTAGTGGCTCTGCTGGAGTCCCCTAGGCACTCCTGCCTTCTGCTGGCTAAGCCGATATTAGCAGCCTCTTCAGTTTCAACACCAATCCAACGGCATCTGGATACGGGTGGCTAAAGGATTTTACCCCACCAATATATGCTTGGAACATGCTAATGCACAGTAAATCCTCTTTACCTGTGGTGCCATTCTGCTTTCATAAACAATGGTTCTGCTCAGGGTAATTGTCACAGCGAAGCTCCAGCCTGATACAACCGGGCTCATCTCTATAGACTTCATTTTCTGCAGTCATGAGCTAACACATGAGTGAGAATAGAATCTTCTGTAATAACTTTATTTTTCACAAAATATTTTAACTTATAGTTATGATGTCTTGCCAAGTAAGTTTTATGAACCTTTCTTTCATTTTGAACATAGTGTCCAATGATGTACCCAGCGACATTCTTTTTTTAAGTAAGTTTTGTCCCTTTTTATTACCAATTCTTTCTGGCAAAAAAATGGCTAACCTTCTTAGCTAAATACATGCACAGCACTTGGAAGTGTTTATGGTTGGAGGTATGGAAAGGGAAGTACTTGAAATTTGGCTTTTATATCCTTGTTTAAGAGCCCAAGTAAAGAATCTGAGGTGAAACCACTTTTTTTAATGGCACTTTCCAGAAATCAAACTATCTACCATGAACTACTTGAATTGACCAAAATAACAATTATTTTTCATGTTGTTTATTGTGTTGCTAGCATCTTGTTTAGAATACATATAGGAACAAATTAGGCAGTGACGGATATATCTGGAAAATGCTCTCTGTCTGATGGTGTTAATATAGAAAAATGATAATTTATAATTTTGGCTTTGCAGAGAAGAAGGTTTCCTTCAGCTATTCCATAAGATGAATCCATGTGCAGCAGCACCTTCTGGAGGAATCACTTTGTGCTTGTGAATTGCAAACAGCTGGAACCACCCCACACAGTCATCTGCCTATTTGACGCTTGAAATAATTAATCCTTTGGATAATTCATTCATGACTCCCATGAACAATGCAGGGAAATAAGAAACATACAGAAGGACATAGTGACTCCTCAAGTATTGGGAGTCTCCTGGATGACACAGACAGAGAGGTGAGCAGCCTCACAGACCGGGCTTTCAAAAGTTTGTGTGTGGCAGAACTTGAAGACTCTTACAATGAACCAGATCTTGCCATTTCACCTGACTTTGCCCTCCAGTTCTCTGCTAAATTTCACCCAGCGACTTTAAACCATGCCATCAAGAAAAGCAACGTCTGTAACAATCTAACAACAAGAAACAATGAACATACAATATGGGCTTCCACATTCCAGCAGTTACCAAATTGTGCTCCGGAGGAGAAAAGGATTGCTAAAAATAACTCCTTTGCCACAGAAAGGAAAAAGCTGAATTTGCCAGTCCCTGGTCCAAGGAGCAATAAACATGTTTCAAAAGTGTCCTCGTTGATTAAGACATTTGATAAGACTGCAGACCAAGGGTCAGGAGGTTCCCTGATAGCCATTAAGCAGCCCATTAAGAATAGCTTTCAAAAATGTAAATTAAATCATGGAAATGATATGGCTTGCTGGGATGACACAGACATTTTAAGCATCCACAAGGAACTTTCTGAATTTTCTGAGGCTGGTCAAAGTAGCCACTGTCTCAGTGGCAAACACGAGCCACAGAAAAGACCTAATAAAATAGACCTGAGTTATTGCGGCTCTGCTGGTTATTATCCTGTGCTGATTGAGATGTCAAAAGTAGCCAAGTCAAATTTTTCCCGTTCTTCTAAGAAGGCTTTAAAAAACAGAAGTATGAAAGTTAATGAGCCAGCAAAAAAAGGTAATTTTCTTCACAGTGAGAACAGTGCTTTTGAATCATGGAATGTTCATCATAAAAAACTGACTGAAAAGGAGGAATTTGTTGATATAAAAATGAAAAAGGAAGGTCTTACATATCTGGAAGAAGCACCATTTATTAAAGGATCCCACACACGTGAACATAAATTGCCACCTGTCAAGACCACTGTAGCCAAGAAGCAGGAGAAAGATTTTCAGATTAAGCCACCTCCACCAGAAGCTGCTTTCAACATCCCTCTCTCAGCTGTGTATGTACCTGAGGGCCCTCTCCCTTCAGAAACTGATCTTCCTGCTGCTCTTCCCCCCACACCCCTCCCCAGGATCCATGCACAGCAGGGTCCCCCTCGGCCACCCCCTGTCCCGCAAGCGCTTCCTCTTCCAACCCCCACCCAGCAGGGCCATCCCCCAACACCCCCTGCCCCTGAAGCCCCTCCTGTGCCACCACCCCCAGAGCCGGCTCGACTTTCCCCCCCTGCCTTGTCCCAAGCCTCCACCTCACCCCAGTCCACGACCTACAGGATGTTTTCACCCTCACCCATGTCTCTGGCACCCAGCCCGCCTCCACCGAGACCCCTGGCCACCTTAACTGAAGAGGAGGCCCTCAGTCCCCAACTGGGCAATACCTGTCCACCCTGGAGGAGACAGAGGGCTACAAAAGGGGCAGCGGAGAGGAGACACACCTCAAAGGAGAAGTTCACAGCCAGTGATGAGACGTGCTCATTGTCCGAAAAGGCGACTGGTGCTGAACCTGGTCTGGACGTGACTCCTCTGACTACACAGGTAAACTCCCCTGGATCGATCAGTCCCTCTTTCAACATCACCGAACTCTTAACACCCATCATACCACCAAAACAGGAGGTGGACGCTGCTGAAAGCGAGCTGATACCGCTGACACCTCCTCCCACTGAGAGCACGCCATTGAGAGACCACGAGGGGAGCACATTTGGTGATTACAGGTCTCGGGATAGTTACAAATCAAAAGCGTCGAGTCTGTTATTCAACTTGAAGGATGTGCGTAAACGTGTTAAAAGCATTTATACCCCTTCTCCCCTGTTAAGGGCTTTGGAGGAGAAAAATAAAACTAGGGAAAATACACAGGAGAGTACAAAAATTAATCCCTCACTCTTGACTTTACAAGAAAAAAGTAACAAAAATATTGCAGAGAAAGATGAATCAAGTGATATGACCTCTGTGTTGTCCGGCAGTGTTCACGAAAAGGACAATAAAACTGATGTAACTGGACACTTTACAGACACTTACCTGACTTTGAATTCACCCCAGACAACAGCGGACCTTTTATTTTACCGAACTGGAGACAACTTGCAGCAAGACGATTCAAAACTTGAAGATTTAGTTCAAACCACAAGGGATGAAAACTTCCCCTTGTTCAGACATGAATCAAATGAACCTGATTTAAGAAAACACCTGCAGTATCCAGCACTGAAACCATTCAGCAGAGACAATGCAGATGCGACAGCTGGGCAGCCCATGAAAAATCCCAGTGTCCAGGGTGAGGAAAATGAGAGACAGGCTGCTATTCAGAATGAAAATTTTGCCTTCAAAATTCTCCCAAACCAACTCTCACCAACAGAGGATGTGCCTTACAGTGCCACCCAAACCAATATGGTGGTACCTGGCCATGAAGCAGAAGGCAAAAGAAGCACTAGTTCTTCGGAGCAATCTTTTGTTTCCACAGTAGAGCAGCCACTTCAGGAGGAGCCGTTTCCACCAGTGCCCCTGATGCAGAAGGCATGCTCTCAAGAAAGCCAGAGGACTAAGAGTGAAATGGGTGCAGACAGTAAGAAAAGCCACAAGGAGAGAGGGAAAGAGGTTGGGAAAGATGAACTGCAATATTATGCTTGTATCAGCTCTGGTACCGGTGCAGCAGAGAAGAGAGAGGGGAAGGTTACTGGGAATGAACAGAGGAGTGTGATGAAAGAGAAACTAAGGAGAGAGAAAAGGGAAGAGGCCAACAGCACGGATTCTGCTTCCAACAGTATAAGGGACACGTCCATCCCCAGGTCTGAGGAACCACAAACACCACCATCTTCAAGCTCAACCAAACCCAGTTTGTTTATGATTAAAGATAACACATTCAGGTCACCTCAGGTAATAAGGGCTGTCAAGCTGCCCCTGTTCAGGTCCTTTTCCCTGGATGATACAGTGAGCAGCAGTTATAAGGAAATAGAAAGTAGGTTTATGCCCCCAGCAGAGCACATCAAGCAGCACGGAAACATGTTGCATGCCCAGGAGGTAGGCTGGTCAGCATCGAGGCACAGAGGGCAGCAGAATGTGAAGGATGGAGAAAATGACAGCGGGAAAGAGGCCAGGGAGCCTGGATCTACTTCAGCAACACTGGATCCCAGCCTTCTGGAAGATACAGAGAGCTTTTCATTAGGGAAGCTGATGGAAGAAGATGAAGAGACTTGTGCTTTGTCAAATAAACTTGGGAAAATGAATGAGGAATGCGTGTGCAGAAGGAAAGAGAAGCCCCAGACTAGGAAGGCAAGGCACAGCTTAACACAGCCAAATTTAGGTCTGGAAAATGAGCAAGCACAAAACAACCCCAGCTATCCTGCAGAAAGAAAGATTAATTACTTCAAGAATCATCATTTATCTAATCGCAGAGGTGGCTCTTGTGCAAAAAAAATAATCACTAGGGAGACAATTTCCCCTGTGACTGGCTCCATATCAGAGGACCACATGTATTCTCCTGTACCCCATGAAGCTTTAGAGGATGTCTTACATACAGAAGGTGCACCGGTTTTGTTAGACAGTCTTGCATGCTCTGCTGTTACAAGCCCCAGGTCAGGCAGCACAATGCACTCTCTTGCTGCCAGTTCATCGTCAGACAAACCAACAATTTCTGGCCTTAGAGAGACAGAGGATGTTATAAACCCTGCCTTGCTGAACATGGCACTAAAAAGCCAAGCTGATATGTCTGCAGAACAGATACTTGATTCAGCACGGAGGAATCTGCTTTCCAATTCTGCAGGGGAAGCTGAGAGACTGGAGCCCAGAGGACTTGGGGAGAGAGCAGCAGGCAAGCCTCCTGCTGTGCCACCAAAAACAGAAAAGGCTCTGCGGCGGGCCAAAAAGCTGGCAAGCAGGAGAAAGAAAATGCAAGAGCAGCAGAAAAAACATCAGACTGAGTATACAGATGCTGTAGGGAGAAAGCCTTCTCATTCTGGACAGACACTAGCATCTCCTTCACCCTTGGGATATTCTCCTCTCCATCCTGCTCCTCACTCAACTTTTACTCCCACAGAAACCAGTACAGGAAGACCCAATGGTGCATCAGCAGTAAGCCCTTCGCCCTCTTCAACCCAGCGTAAACTCCTCCAAGACCCTGACTCTGGACAATACTATGTAGTTGATTTACCAGCTGAAGTTAATTTAAAGACATTTTATGACCCAGAAACTGGCAAATATGTTCAAGTCTCAGTCCCTTCCTCAGAAGGAAAATTATACCAAACCCCCTCTTCAGAAATTATGAATTCTCCCTATGCCTCCTATCCTAGAGTGGTGCCTTTACCAGCTTCATCTGTAGCAGTGCTGAAGTCACCTTCTCAGGTCTCTGAACCTACCTGGTTAATGCCAGCTGTACCAGGAGAACCAGCTGAACTACCTGAAGATGGCCAGCAGGATTACAGATACAGCGAAGCTGTGGATACTCAGGCCTATATTGAACCAGCCTCTTACTCCTACAGTCAAGACACTGAAGAAACTCAAGTTCGCTTAGGAAAGGACACGAGCCCAACCCCAAATACTGACATAGTGTCTCGCACTGAGTTAGATGATTTTGCTGCTGAAGGAGTATCTTGAAAGCTGAAGTAACAAAATATGCCAGCTAGTGTTTTTAAGAACTGTTTGGACAGACACATGCACACAAAAGCACATGCAGATTTGATGTTTGTACAACACTTTATGTCTGAATCTCATTGTGGTTTGAGTGGGAAGGAAAACGAAAGCTGACCATGAAAGATGCAAGGTGATGATCACTCTGAAGAAGAGTGAAATTGAGCAAGCACCAAATTATCAGTGAGATGAAGGGGCAATGCCAGCTAAACAAATAAATACGACAGTATGAAGCCACTGCTTGCTGCTGCTGCTGCTTTGCCATTATGGTGGCTGGGGTTGCCAAAGCAAGTTTCCTTTTGCACAGATGTGTTGCATGATATACGATATGAAGTAAAACCTATGACACCATCCTGTCCATCCTATGAGACCTAGGACAGATGCCGCATCTACTAAACTTTCCTCACTCACTGCCTTTGAACTATATCGACAGGTAGAAAGCATATGGCTACAAATATGCCATAAACCCAAGATTCATTTTTTGCACACATTGATCGCCCAGATGTTATTGACAAGAAGATTGTATACTGGATGAACAATACAACAGCTGCGTCAAAAAACATTTAAACAACCAGAATACAGTTGCAGCTGCTCCAAATAAGTTCCCCTAGAATCAGGGGTTATTTACAATGCAGCTTAAAACTTCAACTTATCTTGATGCTTGGCCTGAGATATTTTGGTAAGGAGCAAGTTCGAATGAAATCTCATAACAGTATTTAATTTTTTGTTAGGATGAGAAGATCTTTGCTTATTATAATTGAAATGCTTTTAATTTTGTTTTGTTTTCAGACTCCCACTGAAATACAGTGCTACCTTTTAAACCCTGAAAAACATACCTGATTTTGGTCTTGTGAATTCTTTGATTTAAAAAAAAAAAAAAGAAGAGAGAGAAAAAACATCCAAAGTGTTAAATTTCTAGAAAAGTGTTTCTTTGGATTATCACTTTTCTTTGAAAGATCTGTATCAAAATATCACTCATCCTTGCATAAGCTCTTTTTTATCATCATAGATAATGAGGGAACCTTAGTGAAAAGATGGAAAAATTGAATGTAATATGCCTGCTTATAAATATCTGTATTTGGAGTGTTGGTTTACTTTGTCTCATTTTCATACTGTTCTCCCCAATTAAAATTGAAGTGCAGGAGATCTAAGGAAGAAATATATCTGACTTTCAGCCTGATTCACACCTTAGGCTATTTTTACAGGATTGTTTTCAGTGAAGTGACTCGATTTCCTGAAAAGAAAGGGAAGAACCAGACCTTTTGTTAATAAATATGACATGGAGATGGGACACAGGCACTGCTTCACTCTCCCAGTTTTAATATCTATGATAGAGGTTTTCTTCAGTAAATTCTTAATTTCCCAGCACCAAGGCTGCTCAGGACACAGACCAACGCTTGGTGGTTTGACTCTTTCCCTAACTTGAACTTGGCTCCCAGCCTTCCTCCATCCCTGACAAGAGCCATCATTCAGGACCTGTCCTGATCCCACCAGACACCTCCTTTCATCAATGCTATTTGCTAAAACATTTCCCTTAGAGGGGCTAGACACACACTAAAGACATCTCTTCATTGATTTCAGTGGGGTTTGGATTTGGTCTGTAATGGTTTCCTAAGGTTCATTTCACCTGTTATGCAGAGTTGTGTCAGATTTGCCATTTTGTGATTTGGCAGGGATGGTTGCAGCAGAGGTGTGGGGTGGAAATGGAGAAGCTTGTGCTGTTTTGGGTTGGGTTTTGAGCACATTCAGCCAAATGTTCATATCTGAATAAACAATTATTGTTCAGTCTCTACCCTTGAAAGTTTTCAACACCTGGCTGGATAAAGCCCTGAACAACCTGGGCTGGCCTAGAGCTGACCCTCCTTGAGCAGGAGGTTCATGCAGAGACCTCGTGAGATCTCTTGCAGCCTGAATTATCCTATGATCCTATTCTGCAAACATTAAAATTTTTAAACCAACTGTGACTTGGAACTCAGAAAATGCAGTCTCCCCTGGGAAAGGGCTCATTTAGAAAGAAAAAGAATTTGAAAATCAAGAGTGTTTCAGGAAAAGGAATAAATTTTCAAGTTGTTAAATTAAGGGAAATGGCCCCCTTTATGAATATTTTTTCCTTTTTTTGGTCACAAATATTTTGCTAAACTGACACGGTGCCATTCATGTTGCACTTCTCTGTTGCTGTCACTGTGTACAGCATAATGTCTATCCAGTATAGAGCAGAATGTCATCTACATGTTAAAATACAGATAAATAGATCTATTAAAGTTTTTCATGGTACATTTAGACAGAACCTATGTATCCTGAAAGTCTAGCAGAGCGTACAAGCCATTTTTTTTGGTTTGATATTACAAATTTAAATGCCCTTAACAGCCACAAGTCAAGAAGTCAGCAGGCTCTCAGAGGACAGGATAAAAGCTTACTTTCCAAGGGGAGACTGTGGTTACAAATTATCTGGGCACAGATACAAAATAAATGGTAATTTGATAAGCAAAATATACAACTGCATTAAAAAAAAAAACACCTCTTTTTCCTTGGTTAACTGTAATTTGTTTTGTAGATGTGCACACTTCTCTATCTGCACCCTTTTTTTAAGGGCCTTCTTAAACTCTTACTGTGGAGAATGGGATCATCCAATATACTACTTCCAGGTATGCAAGGAAAGCAGGTTACATTTTTGCTCTACTGTGAAGGTAAACTGTAATGTGGGCATCTGAAAAGGAGCCAGTCCTAACTTGGATACCAAATACATTTCAAGTAGGACTTCTTTATTTTGGCCAATCCTTTCTGCTAGCTTAAGGGAGCTGCATTTGCAGTGAACTGTGTCTCTAAACATGCACATGTCCCAGAGGGAGTTTGACCTAGGGAATTTGTAGCTAAATGAAACAAACAGAACTGGGGAGTTTTCCAAACAAATATGAAAGTGGTTCTCATCATGTATCCAGAGCTTTCCCTAGCACACTTTGCCACAGGGAGTGAATGATATTGTAAAAGTGTTGCTCCGAGTCCCAGCCTGGTACTGACTTCATTTGAGTATGAACCCACCAGGAAACCTGTCTCTGGTCTAGATCACACTTTTGGCCAACTTCTAGCTAGGCCATGGCAATATGCACACATGCACACATATAAACAACTCTATATAGAGATATATAAAAATATATTTTGAATATATATAATATACCTATAAAACTGCCGTTTGCATATCAGTATAAGACAGCAGTAATGCCTGTGATGGTGAACACAAAATGTTTGCATGTTAAAAGGAAGCCAAATGACATCTTTTTACATAACAAATATTCTTCTTTCCTTACCCTTTTCTGCTCATGTTTGCTGTGGGTTTTTTCCATTGCTGCTGTGGGAAACTATGATGGAAGAGGTCATTACTAGGCTAAATGACAGCTGTGAATTGACCTCTTTCTTTGGGGGGGGTGCTACGGGAAATGTGCAATAGTCATGAAAGCAGGTATAGGAAAGTACTGTTTTGTGATGCAAACGACAGTGACATTAAATCATAGGTTAAAGAGGTGTTGAGGCAAACTAAGCTGAATTCTGCCTTGCCAGCAGCCGGTGGTTAGGACTAAGGAGCACAGCAGGCTCTTTGCATGCACAGAAGCACAGCAGGCTGAATGGAAGAGAGGGCCATTGCTTTCACTGCTCCCCTCTCCTGCACGTGGTCTTTTTTGCATGTTGCATTTCTTGGTGCCCTGAGGCTTGTTTACAGTGGTGCTTCTTTCTTGGCAGATGTGACTGAGGCCAAACCTGGCTTACCTGGTCTTTGGCTCGAGGGTCAGAACTGCCTCCCTTCAAACCTCCTTCTCTTTCTGGGGCAACTGCAATACCTTCCAGTCCAGTTGGCAAATGGCAGCCTTGGACTGCCATCCTGCAGCCATGGCTCTGTCCCAAGAGCTCAAATTTCCTCCTGCAAAATGCTGGATTTGTTTTAAAGGGTGCAGTTTAATTGAAATGGCCTACATGCATGGATTTTTATGAGCTCCTCCTCGGGTATTCAGTGCCTTCCTAAGTCATTTGTCCAAGAAAATGTGTGTTATTGGCACGTTCCATTGATGTAACTGTATCTGCGAATAAGTAATTATTTATTAATTAATAAACAAAATAAATGAGACTTGTTTTACAATACTGAAATGACTTCTAGACAGCTTTTTCATTTTAATTTTACCTCCAGTTATGCCAGCAGAAAAAGTCAACAACATGGAAGTGTGTGTTTGTGTGTGCATGCGTGTGGCACACAATTAAAAGCTCTAGGAGATGACTGGATGCAGGGCTTCGTCCCCCTTCCTCCCTCTCCTAAAGAGAGGGAGCAGGAGCTGGCCAGAAACACCTTTAGCCCAGGACTCCTGCGATCATTCCCACCCCTCCCTGCTGTGTGAGGGCAGTGGTCTGGCCAGAGGACCCTGGGGATGTGGTGCCAGCACCCAGTCCAGCAGCACTGGAAGAGGATCACCTTCTTGCCACCACTCAGAGGACATCAGAACTTTTGCATTCCCTGTGCCCCATTCACCTGGGGGAAGTTACCAGGTGTGTAACTTGGTGTAACTTGTCCTTTTCATTACTAGCCGGTCCTGCAGACCATATGTCGTCTCCAGTCTTGTCAGTGATGGTTTCACATTTTTTCTCAGTTTCTCTTCTTGTCTGTTGCATTATGAAACACAGTGGAGACTCTTCTCAAAGTGACTTTGGCTGAGTCCTTGTCCAGACTGGCAATTTTATTTAGATCTGTTCTGCTTTGATCCCTGACTAACCAAGCAGTCCTTGCTGACAGCGAAAGTGTTACTGTGGTTTGAATATAAGACAGCATAAACAGAAAAGTTGGCTAGTTATGTTTTTACCAGAAATATATTAACAGATTTTCATATCTGTATTTGGGAGATATACTTTGTTTCCCTTCTGAGTAAATAAAGAACTCTAAGTTTGATCCTCTGTCTCACTGAAAAGCAGCATCAGAAGCTGGTGATATTGTACATGATGGGTTACATGGGCTCTAGTGAACACATACAAATGTGTAATTTGGAGCAACTGGTGTACATCAGTCATTTTTATTAAAGAAATTCTGCTTCAGAGCCTTATAGGAGATAGAAAGAACATGAAACACTTGAGTAAATTGAACTTCAATGTGGTGGGGGTTTTTTGTGAAATGCTCATTAGAACAACAGAGGTCAATGATTAATTTATCTTTAGGAAGATTATTCTGGTCTTATGATGATTTTACATTTACCACTGCCCCCTGATATTAAAGATAATATTGTAATTATGGTGTTTAAAAGGGTAGGGAATGGCTGAAAATGACCTGTGGTCTTCCCTTGCTTCTTTTTGATATTCTCAAAGTTTTTGTGATGTTGATTTTTTTACATTAGATAGTCAGGTCTTCAGTAGTCTATGGCCAATTAGAGACTTGTTTCTAATATGCTACTGAATATACTTAGAAAGCAGCATTTCAATAGTGCAGAAGAGAAATCATTTATGTCCCAATTGCCTAAAGCTCTGTGTTTTTATTAAAGCAAATTTAACTCAAGCCTTTGGGGAAGCAACTTGCAGTGCTAAAAGATAAGCACTTTCCCATGTCAAAGTCCATATTGAATAAATCAAGACCAGGGCTATTCTGAAAGAAGGAGAGGGGGAAGACTCTGTGAGAAGCAGGGACAATCTTTTAAATCCTTCTAGCAATGGAAAGAAGTTGAACTCCAGCAAAAAGTAAAAAATGTTCAAAGCTGGAGATATATTTTAAAAAGCCAGGGCTTGTCAAAGTCAAGCTGCCTGATGCGGGCTTGGAGCTCCCTGGTGTGTTCACACTCCTGCCCACTGGCATTCAGTGTCAGAGCCTCATCTTCTCACAACTGACCCTCCAGTTGCTTAAAGCTGGCGTAGGAGAATGGCAGTATTCAGAGCACACAAAAATGGCCCCCCTGCTTATTGCCATGGCAGAAATGCCAGTGTTGTCACCAACAACGTGAAGCATTTCAGGTGAGCTAAGGTGGCCTTCTTCAGGATCTTCCTTACATTGACAGGCCGCAGATGGCAGACAGGCTGAGATAAATAGCAATCCTTCTTTCTATTCCCAGCACGGATAAGCTGCAGAGGATGTGAAATGGATCTGGCCCAAGAGAGACCCTTTCTTCGATTGCACTGAGATTGCTGAAAGTCTGTTGGCAGAATCGGTTTCTGCTGGCATGCGCTGCCTGCCTGCCTGGATCAGGTCTCCCGAGACTGTGTCCCTGCCCAAGGAATGTGGATGAAAACATTTCAGAATATTCCATGCCAAAACCGTCTGTGGCTTTGTGAACTTTCCCAAAGGAAAAGTCAGAAAGAAATGAAAGAAGAATGTCATATTGCATTATAAGACAATGTTATTGTTGATAATACATCCATACATGGATGTATCTAGGTATGTCTACATGTCTGTATATAATTATAGATATAGTATTCATGTTCTACTGAAGCGTTTGGATGTGATCTAAACAGTGCCCTTGAACTGTCCTTTGCATCTCCCACCTGTCAGTCCGCGTGTTCTGTTACTTGCAGGGTCTGCCCCAAGGAAGCTCCATTTTCCCCTAGGCTTCCCATGGTCCACTGCCCTGGGGAGGTGAATGTTTGCCTCTTTCTGTACTCTTGCCAGGACTAGGGGGGTGCATGTGGGATGCCCCCATACCTCCATCTCTTCTGCTGGAGGAGCTAGTGGTCGCCCTCACAGATTCCCCTTGCTAAAGGTGGTACAGCTGGTGAGTCCTGAGCAGTCCCCCAGGCTGAGCCACACGGGACTGTAAAGGGAGATGGAGAAGCCCTTTTGCTTAATACTCCCCCTTCACGAAACCACTGCATTATCAACGGGAGACAACAAACACTTCTCCTGGCAACAGGATCAGCCCCAACCATCCAACCCAGCAGCATAACTGGCCCTAGCACTGATCCTACTAACAGTAAACTTCCTACCTTAGCAACCAGATGAGCCCTAACATAAACCGAGCAGGATCAAATACCAGCTGGAGTACTGGCCCAAAAACCTACTGACACAGCCAAGTCACACCACCGCACCTTAGCAGGAATTTTCCAATAAAAGAGCTTCTCTGCTGAAAAAAAACCCCGCTGCTTTGACAACACTGAAATTGCTGGTAAAAAAAGCACATTTGGGGTGGTTTTTTTCAAACGCTGTCTTCTGAGCTGGGAAATTTGCTGAAAAATTTTTGAGAAGTCCCCATTTGTTTACATATATGTATAAGTAAACAGTCCTAGACCTTTTCTTTTGGATTGAAACAACTTTCTAAAGAAATCATTCATTTAAAAACATGTATTAAGAAGCTGAAACTAAAGCAAAAGTTTTCAAATATCTCAGAATGTTTCCAGTAGTCCAAGTTGGTTTATTACTTTGTGGTTTGTTGAGGTGAATATTGTTTTGGCTTTTTTTCCCCAGTGGTTGTGTTTTGGGGTTGGTTTTTTTTGTTTGTTTGTTTGTTTTTTTCCCAGTTTGGAATGAGGAAGAGACATCACCATCAGCAAAATGGCTATGTGAGAGAAAAACAGTTTCTGGTCCAGTCACAGACAACTGCTCCTAGTGTCGGCTCCCACCGATGAGCCACTGTGGAGCTCCCTCTTGTGCTGGACTGTCCGTATCTCTGGATACAGCTGCCATCCGCCCAGCTCCGTGCTGACGGTCTTGTTATTAACACTGAGGGGGGGCTCTTCCTGCTGCTAACTGTGTTTTCAAGTGGTAGAGGAACCTGGTTGTAGTTTTATATCCTTCTGGGCATCCAAGACATGTTTAATGGTGTGCATTATCTGCATCCCTGGAGTATACTAAGAGAGGTTATCTGATCGTGCTCAGTAGGACACGAACCACGTGGTTTACACTTGTCAATTTTTACGCTTCTCATCTGAAAAACCCAAACAACAGCCTGGTCCTTGAAAAGCTTCCAGCCACATTCCTGCTGTGAGAGTGGCACTAATGTAAAAGCAATGGTATATTCCTACTGTGCTTGAAGCACTCCTTCAGGGAGCACAGCTTTGTCAGTAAAACTGAGCTTTGTACCATGGCAGTAAGACCACCCTGTAAATAAATCGGACCCAAGTGGTAAAACAAAGGTTTTGTACATGTGACTGCATCTGTACTATCAGCTTTTGCTGGAACAACATTGTCAGTCAAGGTCGCATATGCTTGATACGGCTGAGCAGGAGGAAGCCCGTGATCCTCAGAGGCCATAGGTAAAACCACATGGATCCCAACGTGTGCTTTTTATTCTGGCTAATCTTAAATTCAGCCTGAATCAAACTAAACCCTCGCTCATTCCTAATTCCTCCAAATTAATGCTCACATTGCTGTGTATACACCGTTAACTAATGCAGCACACAGCAGACATCATCTTCCATACCATGCTGGGCTGTTTGAAGACTTTTCTCCCCCTCGCTGCTTATTGCTGTCTCTGCCAGGAGAAGCACTTCACAAGGGCTTCCCGGTCCGCCTGCAGCGAGCCCAAAATGCTCCCTCCTGCTGATAGAACAGTGAGATCCTGAGCTCAGGAAGAGGGAGGGTCCCAGGCAGAGGGCAGGGGGAGAGGGTGAAGGGAAGAGCAATGTACTTAAAAGGTGTCATCATTTACAAAAGTAACATCTGGCCAATGCAAGCCCATTTTGTGGCACATGCTAAGGTTTGCTCTCCAACAGGCCTTGTTAAACTGTGGCCCAGATATATCCATCCTGACATGCAGGAGCTATGAAATCAAGGCTAAATCACCTGCCCATGCGGTGGCAGTAGGAACAAGGTGTCTTCAGTACCTTGGCTCCTCCTTTCCTGGCTCATTAATGTAATTCTAAAATCTAATTAATAACATGACTCTCATTTATTCACTCCTTTCTGATTTTCACAGTGTCTGGCAAATGGTGTATTACAGAACAGAAAAGTGCCAATGTCACTAAAGTAATTTTAATATGTACCTGATTCATCGAGCTGGTGCAAAGGCATAGCTCTTAACTCACTGGATTATTGTTTAAAAAGTTTTATTTGATCCGAACTGGGCAGAAATTGGAAGATTTCCAGAGTTTCCCATAAACGAGGCTTCCCAGCCTCAGCAGCTCTCCAGACACTTGACATTTGTACAGAGCAGCAGACCTATGGCATTTTAACAAAACAAATTGAATCCAACCAACACTACCTCAAAAGAAAATTTCAGTGCAGATCTAGTGATCCCTTTGTGTGGGGCAAAGAGTGTCACTTGTATCTTCAGCTGTACTGCTCCTAATCTCTGGTGATGATGTGATGCAGCCGAGTCAGTGTGGCATTGAGCAGCAGGGTGACCCAGAGGTACTGAGGGGTCCCAGATGGCTCATGAGCCCTCACTGAGGGGACAGCAAGTCTCCCAAGCTATGGAGGCTGGTTTGGTTACTAAAAAAGGGGACCCCTTAGTAAGAAATACCTCCCTTTGGTACATCTGCACTGAAAAAAAGTTACGTAGGGCTCAGAATGGCTGGGCACAGTGCAAAGGGATAACTAGTAAGAAAGCACTGAGTAAGAAACCTTCCTTCTTTTCCTTCCAGCTTGGACCCAGGTTGTGAGCTCCATCCCACAGCCTCATAGTGGAGGTAGGGATAAAACATGCGGCAAGTCCTGAGCTTCACTGACAGAGAAACAGCTCTGTGGGGAGCATGAAGCTGACTCACCTAAACGCAGGTCCTGAGTCCCATGGAGGGAAACCCCACCAAAAAGAGATGAAGCTGCAGTTTGTGCATGCACACACACACGAATGTCTGGCTGCTTGTCTGTGTTATTTGTCTGAACAGCAAGCTGCAACATCGATCTGGATTACTCCCAGGTTCAGCCCCACAGGAGAAGTATTCAGGTATTTCGCTTTCTGAGTGGGATTTTGAAACCTTCCTTTCTGATCCCTGTCGAAAGGTGATTGTGAAATCCTCCCTGGAGAACCTCTGCCTCAATCTTAGTTAGGTTTATCTCTAAACACAAGTAATGGTTCAGAAGATAGATAGGACTAGCTTTTTTCTTCTGTACATCTTCCTTCCCTGCCAGCAGCCAATTTCTTGTGCACTGCTATAGAAATATTTCTAATAAAAACAAACAACTCCCAGGGACACTCCTATCCCTTGCTGTGCCAAGGACTGGTGATCACATCAGCGTCTTGGTTCTCAAGCATCTGCCAAAACCTAATGGCTTCAGCCAGCACGACGGAGCAAGGGTGAGCCAGCTGTGACTTAACAGGCAGAATTTAGGTTCCTGGGGAGTCTTCTTTGCAGAGATGGGCTTCTTCATTTAATGGGCTTTGGATCTTATTTAACACATCAGCTCATGTACAGTGCGGGTGTAAAGAAGCTGTGTGCATATAATAAAAAACCTCAGCCTATTCAATACCTAGGGGAGTTCTAATAAATTTGCCACTATAGCAAGTGTTAGTCTCTAGGGCCAATACTGAATGCTGGAGTTTAACAAACAAAAATTCTGAAGCAGGAGAACTGAAAGGTAAACCGGCTCATCTGACAAAGCAAGCACAATTTAATTAGAAATTAAAAGTTTCTCCTGGCCTTGACCAGTCCCAAGGTCCAGTGTCTCAGACTGGTTGTGTCTGGGCCGCCTTCTGATGGCTGCTCTCAGGGTGCATTTTCTGATCATACTATCAGAGGTCTCTGAACCTGGGCTGAAGGGCACCGATCAGAGTACGCAGGAACTTGCATCCCAGAATAGACCTTGGCAGCTACTGAACCATATATGTCGAGGCCATCCATGGGGCAGAAGATTGGTAAATCGTGAAGGATGACATACTTCCAGGTGTCCACCTGTGTATGGCATTAATGTCACAGTACTCTGGCTTGTGCAGGGGCTTAGAAAGCAGGGCAGTAACAACCACCCTGCCATTAGACCAGCCCAGAGAAGTGGGTATTATTTCCTCTGTACAAAAACAGAGATGTCGCAGTCTGAGGTGCTCCATGAGACAGTAGGGCAATTTAGATAAACTGTCAACTGTCCAAGACCAGAAGCAGCTTCAATGTTGCTGTCATCTTTTATGAGAAAATACAGATGCAAGGTAACTTGGAGGCCCATCAGAACAGATGTGTGGTGGACATTAGATCTGAAAGTGATTCAGCCTACAGAAAAAGAGCTGCCTTTTGTTGCTCTTCTTGGCTAAAATGACACAGTTGTTGGTGGTTTTTTCCTTCTCTGTCTCATGTTGTGGATGTTACAGCAGTGTTGAAAAAGCACTGACTACAGAAGAAACCATCAAGATTAAATACTCGAAGAGTTATTCAGGCCAATACTTTAAATCCTGGTGAGTTTTAACAAATACAAGTTTACTACAGGAGATACGTCACAGCTCCAAAAAATGGTGCTCAGACTTCTGAGATAGCAGACCAGCACCTACTTGTCTTGTGACAGAGAGCTTAGGGCTGGCAACAAGGACGTTGTGGTTGGATTATTAAAATATTGTTGACACATGACTGTCAAATAAGGCTGGATTTGCTACATACCAATGAAATTCTCATTCTCACAGGCCAGATCTATGTAAAGGCTTCTTTGGTTGGTATCAGGAAAAGATCATATTTTGTGGTAATATGGTCACCTGAAGTCAATATTTTACTACAGTGCAAAGGAAGTTTTTAACTGGAAATAATAAAGCATGTTTATTGTACTCTCCTGCTCTTTTATTTATGGCAGGAGTGTCAAACTCTTCAATGGAGAGGTCTGAATTATGTACTCGGAGCTCGGGTATCAATTCAGGGCTTCTCACTTCCCCTGCTTCACACACTGCTTCTACCACACAAACAGCCAGGCACAACAGGATCTTTATTGAATAACAGCTCTTTTAGAGGGAGAATGTGCCATAGCAGCACACCACAAGCATTTCATCTCCATCCCCTGCTCCCTCGTGGTCCACCCGGCAGCAAACAACTTCCTCCCACACTGTGCTGGCTTCTTTCTGCTGCAGGGAAGCAGAAAGCTTAAGCGCGCTGCAGAAGTGCAAACTTCCCAGAGATGCAGCCCTACCAGCAGGCTTTTCTCCCTGGCCCTGGCACAGGATGGGGGAGTCCTCTGGGAGGTGCAGAGAAGTTCAGCCCAAACTCACCAAGGGCAGCAACCTGTGGCGAACACAGAGGAGAGGGCGCCGACTGCAAGAAGGAAGAGTTTAATGGTATACCAAGACCTTTTTCTGCATGCACATGGCCTTCAGCATCATTGTAAATAACACTCTTAATAAAGAGCCAATTAGCCTAACAATCTCATTACTCTCCAGCATAGAGTGTAGGAAGGACTAGCCTATGGCATAACTGAGCGAAGGTGCATTCTCGGCTCCACGTTTCCTGCTATAGCGTATGTAGGCATAAGGAGGCCTAAATAGATGTGCAAAAGATAAAAAGCATGGAGAGCTGAGAGAATGGCATGCAACCTTATAAAGAAGGTCCCATGGCCTGGCGCTTCGCATCAACCCCCATTAACAGAACCCAGACCAACACGCTGCAGTAACCCCACACACAGGTCCTGAGCATCGACTCCCCAGCTGGCTCTGCCGTAGCCTCCCCCGTGCCAGGCTCAGCGCTGGGGCAGGGGTCTGCGCAGGGCAGGAGGGACTGTGGCGTGGGGACGGCACAGGCTGACAGTCAGCACCAGTGCTGGAGGCAGGACTGCAGGCTTTCCGCAGAGCGGTGAGTGAGGATGTCGGGAAATGGTCTGAGCCGGGAAGGTGGGGGATGAGGGGAAATCTGGACATTGTGGATGTCCATGATTTCTTGAGAAAAGAGCTCAGGACTGGAGACGCTTTGCCAAAATCGCGCAAGTGGCATTTGCACAGAGACTGCTCATGCTATGTGTAGCTCATGCTAGTATGGAAATTCACAGAGAATTACTGCAAGGCATCTAGTGACAATGCAGTAAGCAGTTGTTAAACAAAACATCTTTGTCTTACATCCGTCTCTCAAACCTTGGGCTTCCATTTTTCCTTCACAGAACTGAAAAAAATATCACGCAGGCTGATTTTGGAATAGCTCGCATGTAAATCATCCCCTTGTGCTTGGGCATCTCATGCTGGGGTTCAGCCTGAGTGACTTTTTATAGCTGAGTTATAAACTTTTAAATGCCAGACTTAATCAGAGCTACTGAGATGGCCATTACAGGAGTGGTTTAAGTGGCAGAGCCCTGATATATGATAGCACAGAAAGAAGGTAGGTGGCTCATCCGTGGTGGGCAGTCCATCTGGAAGGGAGCAGGGTCTGGTGTCTAGAAGCAGGCACAACTGAGACACAGATCTCTTGAGTTTGCTCTTGCCCTTGTGCTACTGCTCAGTGACCTCCAGCAAGTTCCCTTGGGCTATGCTGCCCTGAGCAGACAGGTTTCAGACCAAAACTTGAAAGGAAAATGTGGGTCATGGTGCCCTGGTTTCCCCAACATGCTAACGAGAATGCAAATATGTATCTGCCTCCCCTAGGGAAGTCACAAGAATTCTTGGCAAATTGGCCTAGGGTTAAACACAGTGTTGTGCAGATTCAAAACATGCAAATCCGAAAACTTCATTTATGGCTGACTTCTTAGAGCAACTACCCACAAAATCATACTGAATAATTATAATCACAGACACAGCAGACACTGAAAAGTCTAAAAGACTTTAGGATCAGGCTTAAGGGGGACTAATGCCACTTTGCTCTTAAAAGGAGGCTCTGCAAAACTTTGAGCCCCCTAATTTTGCAAGTTCTGAGACACCCAGCAGGTTCCAGCTGTGAATCTGAGAGCCTCCCCCACTCTGCAACATCTTTGTGGTCTAAGCAGAACTGGGCAGTCATCAATGTGAGAGCAGATGCTTGGACAGAGAAATTGATCTGAATGAAAACAGTACAGAACTTTTGGGGGTCTTCTTTCTAAATTTATTCAAGTATTAAACGAACAGAAACTACAGCATGCATCAGATACTTTTCTTTATTGTACAACAAAACTATGGACTTGTTTGTATTTGCAGCATTTCCAGCAACATCAGGCAGACTTGTCGATGTTATCCAGTTTTGCACAGTCACTAGAGTGTCGCATCATGAATTATTAAATCAGTGCTTCGTGGTAATACATAATTTCTTATCAATTATTCATGCTAATGTGCGTGTAGTTTACTTAATTGTGTTATTGACGATCAAAAGTAATTTCCTGAAAATCCTCAAGGACAGAAAATTTAATCAGCGTAACTACTTTTCAGATGCAATGCTGTTAAGTATTCTTAATTTGCTCAACAATTCACTTATTTATGTACCTTTCTGGAGGAAATACGAGTTTAATCAAACAATTAGATTGAAGAGTTAGTGTACAGAAGGGCTGAAGTTCAACTGAATGCAAGGTAATTATGTTGAAATGAAGTTGGGCCTGCCTCTTCGGAGTGGAATTTTTTTTTTAGTCTTTTTTTTGGAGACGGGGGCACAAAAAAATTATGATTGGGAAGATCACTAAGAAAACTGATTCTGTCTTCTCCAACCGCTCCCCACAACAAAGCACACAGCAATTTTTGTTTTATTTTGGTGGAAGAAAAAGGTTGTTGCTGTTGTTTAAACTAAGCCATGATTTGCAGCCAAAGAAGCCACCTCCACCTGCATTTCAGCAGAGCAGCTCGTGAAGCTGGAACACAAAGGCAGATCACAGACTACTGCATGTTCCCCCCTGCAATTATGACAGTTCAGGATTACCAAAAGAAACACAGTGTGGCAAAAGTAAGGCAAAATGACTCCATTTGATGAATGTGGGCCCTGTCAGACTTTTCTTTGTACTTGGATCCAAGGACAGACCCAGCAATGTCCCCTCTGATGGCTTGTGTCCAGAAGACACAAACCCCACCCTGGGGGAATGCCTGGCACCCTTCACTCCAGGAGCAATGAAGGTGCTTGGTGCTGCCAAGCCACCCCCTGAAGACCAGGGCTTCCACCCTTTGAATGGGTGCTGACACCAAGCCCTGCCTCCAGGAAAAGAAGCTGTGCACCAGCGGGTATGGGAGGGTCCTGCAGAGAAGTCCCAGGTTCTGTGAAATTCGTGGGCTGAGATCACTTAGGTGGGGGAGAGAAATTTTTGCTGCCAACCTTAGTCGGGACTGCCTTTCCAAGCACATCCCCAAGCTCAGATCCTGTGAGAAGCCGGCCACAACCCCCTGTAAAAGCATGTGCTCAGCACACTGCAGGAGGTCCTCAGCACAACGTGCAGGATCAGAGCTGACAGGAATCCTTCTACTAGCCTCCACATTACCTGGTCAAGTCTCAAAGCAGTGGTTTCACCCTGTTGTCCAGGGACATCTGTGGACAAGCCTAAGGAGTCTGCAAAAGGCACCTGAGAAAAGCAAGTCCTTGTCACTAAGTTTAAATCTGCATATGCATTTCCCATGGAAAAAATGTGGGGCACCCCAGATTAAAATGCCTGCTTTAGAGCATCAGATCTTAGTCTGCTTTGCTTTGGGGCATTTGGGGTCAGAGATAAGACTATATTTCCTGAGGCATCAATTTCTCCTTTGCACTGTGCCCATTCTGTAATAATTAAGACATTTTCATATCTAGATTCATTACGACAAGCCTCCAGTGAATGGAATAGTCTGATTTTGGATGGCATAAAGGTATATCCTTCCAAGCTTTATTTCCTCTTTATTAAAAACAAAACATGCAAGGACATATTTGCAGCATTGCAATGCAGGAATATTTTGGTTTCCAGTCTTTCTTTCCAAGAGAATGACACTAAAATACCCCCAGCTTTGTGCAGATCTAGACTCAACTGCACCCTCCATTAAATACCAGCATTACCATTTGAAGCCATGAATGCTGCTCTGGAGTCATGTGTCTTTTATGTCTAACTCAGGGAATGGCAAGAGTAACAGACTAATGTCCACATAGAGACTAGTGCAAGGATTTTATTCACGGCTTAACTGATCTCAGCAATTTCCCAGTAATCTACTCCATGGAAAGTTTCACTTTCGGGCAAAAGTAGGGAGAAGGGGAAAATTAAGAAGAGTTTCATTCTGGTTTCTGCTTTTCTTACACCTGGCTTGCCCGGGATAGATTTGCTTGAAGTCAAATCAGAAGACAGCAGGACAAATTGGTATATACCTGCATATTCCTTTACCTCTGCTGTGTGCGGCGGGGTAAATGATGCCTGGATGCCTCTCCTGCCCCGGACCTCGCATCTGGAAGTGCTGCCCTGCTGCCAGCCCTCCATCTCATGTGGGATGGGAAGCTGAGATGAGCAGGAGCAAGCCAGGATCGTTTCAGTGTCCCTGGGGTGTGAAGGGGGGCTAAAAACAGTTTCACGAACGTTTCCAAACACAGCTAGTGCCAATAAATCAGGGGAATGAACCTACAGTGGCGCAAGAAAAGCAAGGGTGTGTGAAAGGCAGCCAAAGAGGCCACTCAGATTTGCCAGGTCCCTGGTGGCCCCATGACATCCTGCTGGGGCACGGCCATGCTGCAGTTCACCCCAGCGGTGGGTCCCCGCGCTGAGCTGAGGGGCCGGCGCCGGTCCGGTCTCATACGCTCTTCTCCCCTTCCATGTGCTCCTTGGACGGAGAGGGCTGCTTGTCCTGGCTGCCCTCGGCGCCGGGTTTGGTGGGAGGAGTGGGGCTGCTGCTGGTGGCGGGCAGGAGGTTGGCAGACTGGAGCACAGCCTCCGAGTGCTCCCGGGCCTTCATGCGCAGCGCGGCCACGCTGGCGGTGCGGTTGCTTTGGCAGCCGTAGGTGGGCAGGAAGGAGAGGCCCATGGGGTCTGGAACGCAGCACGAGCACAGCGGGCTCCCTGGGGAGGAAGGACACAAGGCACCATCACTGATGGGGAAGGTGATGGGGACTGTCTGACTGTTGCCTCCATGGTCAGTCTGGAGAGGGCAGAGATGGGGTTGGACTCTCGAATGGCAACAAATCCCTCCCCTATTGACCTTTAGTGGGTACATAGATGTTCTCTGGATCAGGGCTAGAAAAGCCAGATCCTGTTCTGCTGCGGCCCACTGTGCAGGATCTTACACTGCGAGTCATCCAGGGTGACAAACAAAGTGAGGGAGGGCCAGCAGTCAGAAGCAAGCAGTGAAGTTTAGATCACACATGACATTTCCCCACAAGTGAGGCTGAGCTCATCCCCTGCATCTTATACCAAGCTGCTGCTCTGTGGCTACTGTCAGCCCCATGCTGGAGGTGTCCCCTGTCCTCCACCTGCACACTGAAGCTTGATCAATTTGGGCAGCTGCATTTGGTGGGGGTCCCATCATTTATCTACACCTGAAAGATGACTGCAGAGAGAAAGGTGAAAATATTCTTTCTGGTTATTATGCAAGAATTAATGACCCTCTCCTATCTCACTGTAAGATGAGATAGGCTTTTCCTTGGCCAGGCCCATGCCAACTATTGGCATCATGCCTACCTGCAAGGGTCTGTTCTGCCCTCACCCACCCAATGTCTGTGTTGCTTAAGGATGCCACCTCGAAGAGAATGGCCCCCAGAAGAGAGCCAAGGCCACCTAAAGCTGCTGCTGCTGACACAGCTTAAGAGTCCCATCAGGAGAGACAGGCCAGACCATCTCTACCCTGTCATCTGAGACACATGGGCTGTTCCCAGCAGGCAATAAAACACTGGAGAAAGGGTGAAATGGGTATTCCTCTCCCTTTTAAGCCAAAAGGCTCCCCTGCAACCCACTCCAGAGGCAGTCCTGACTCCACCAGCTGCTTCCTGAGCTGGACCACTGCAGGCTCTTCCTCTAGCTTATCTTCGATAATGCTGGGACTTGGACTAGTCCCCAAACAAGCACACCTGGAAGTGTAGGTTGACCACTGGGCAGGACATGTAATCCATCCAAAAAGCCACCCTGGTACCTAGCTTAGATGCATCTATTGAATGAAGGAGAATGTGTCAGAGGAGTAGGGAGGGGAGGCAGGGTGGAATGGTTGAGCTACTACTTTAATTTGCTCTCTGGTGAGAAACATTGGGTGACACCATTTTTCCACAGGTCTCAGAAGCCACGCAAACTCCACATCCTCTTCTACGTCCCTGGCAAAAGTCTGTCCTGTGCTGATATGCTACCTCCCAACAAGAAATAGCCCAGCTGCACACATCTTGACATGATGCAATGTCTTCCTCTGATCTTTCCAAGCCAAGGACTTGCTTTAATTTCTGCAGTTAATATTTGAGTTAAATGGCTCATGACTAAGTGATGGAACTAATAACCTGCAGGGAGCAGGTAGTCTTTCTTTTACACTTCTGCTCTCAGTAGCAACGGGTCAGCACCCATCTGCTAGGGATGAAGGCAGACAGTTGTTTGTTTTTAGGATGTTGGCAAGACTTCTACACAGCAATTGTCAGAGATTAGCAGCTTGCAGGTAACATTCAGGAAAAAGTACTCTTTGCATTTTAAAAAACAGAATCTACAAGGGACAAGTTATTAATGTACCTGGAAAGTCTTCTCTTGTAATACTCCTCTGCTAGAGCATATGATCAGCAAACCAACATTTCCATGGGTCCAGGCATTCAAATGAATTGCACGAGCAAGTTTCAACACTTGACTAAAATCCTCCATTTTTTGCTTTTAGCACTAGGAAGCTCAATCTTGAATTCTGTGGCTGCTTTGAGCAGGTCAGAGGAGGGTTTATAAAAAAATCCACTCAGTAACACAACCAACCAGTGCTACCACTATCCATGCTCATAAAATCATTTTTTGCCCTCTTGAATCACAGCCACTTCAGGGGTCCTAGATGGCCACTGTTTTAACAAGAGGGAGGAGAGGAAGATTGGCACTTCAGAGTCCCTACAGTTTGCAGCAGGTCTTTAGCTGCAGAAGCCACACAGAAGTCTGCTTTTTCACTACTATTAAGCCCCACTATCTTAAGGTTCAGCTCTGAAATGGCGGAGCATGGAGGCCTGCCTCTGCATCGGCTTTGCACTGCTGCTTTCTAATGCAACCTGAGTGAGACTTTCAAACGCGGCTGTTCAGCTCCCAGGCTGAGGGGAGGGCTAGCCCGTCTGCGGTACCTAATGCAAAACTGAGCACAGACATTGTCTGCTTAGTGGGAGGTGGGGGAAAGTGGAAAAGAGTCTTCCCCTTTTCAAAAGAGCAGGAATCAGCTCCATCCCCTAAGAATAATTTTCATTCCATTGTTAGAGAGGGATAAAATATTTATCAGTCTTCAGTACCAATCTAAGCTTTCTTAATAATTAGACCTGATATTACCTAGTGGCTCTGCAACCTGAGGGTGCAGTTACCTGTGGTGGAAACTAGGCTACCTCTAGCAATAATTCACCCATAAACCATTCCTTTAATCTTCACTGAGGTTAAAACACTTGCAAAGAACAGCCAACGCCCCCCAAAAAAGTAAAGTAACATGTCATTTGCTCCAGGGTCCAGCTAGAATACAGGAAAGTAGAATTTAGCTCCGTTTCTTTTTAATGTAGGTTGTAAGGAAGGTTGAATCTACTTTGCAATTGCTTCTGTCTGCAGGTAGTAGGTCCAGTGAAATCTGTCGGACTTTGCTGACACAAAAACCATGACAAACAATGGGAGACTCAGGAGCCAAAGGTCTCCACCTGCCCGTCAGTCAGCCCACGATGGACAGGGATGTGACTTTCACTGAGAAAGAGGCAGACATCAGTGTTTTTTTACATCATATTGCAGTAACCCTGAGTCCACAGTGGGAAAGGAAGGAATCGTTCCTAGTTATTTCAGATCCTCAGAGGAGTTTAGGCACCTAGCTCCCATCAAAATCAGTGAGGGTTAAGCTATTAGCCCTAGATCTTGATCCAGCTTCCACTAACGTCTATGACAGTCTGATATTACTTTAATGCCATTTGGATCAAGTTGCTACAATACGGACAGGGTACCATTTTCTTTCTTTCAGGAACTTACTGCCTCCTGTACACAAAATTAAAATACACAATTAGATTTCCATTAACTTAGAGCAAATTCTGCTGAATTGATCTGAACCTCCTTGTATTCCTATATGAGATCATACTTTAAATGCTCAGCCTGAACATAAATACTTAATGTAATAAATACAGTCTGAAATATTTGATCCACTTGGCAGTTTAATTGATCTACTACAGAGACTGACAGGAAAAATTAAATTAGTTCTGTCTTGTCTCTGCCAACATCACATTTCAATTGTAACAATATTTGATCTACATTTTTGGTTGTGGACTCTTCTGTGCAGTTCCAAGGTTCAGTTTCAGCTGAGAAGAGTGGGGTGGGAGCGGGGCCCTTATTGATACATAAGTATCAATATAATATATAAATAAATATATATTTACTATAAATATATAAAAATAAATATATATTTTAATATACATTTTGTATTTCAACTCAACAATTTAAAAATTTAATAGATGGCTTTTCCAAAGGCAAAACCCCAACTCCTTCCCTCTTTCAGTATTTGTGCATATCAGCATTTGATATGGACAGCTGAACAGCAACTTGACACAGATGGAAGCAAGGAAAACTTCCCATTTAAAATCCTCACCTGTCAATGCATGCTGTTTAGTTTACAGAGGAAATATTATGCTTGATTTAAGCATTGTTTTCTTCTGATAGTAGTCACATTGGTTTGCTTGAGCTCTAAAGCCTCATAAACTCTGAAATCACTTTCACAAGGGTTAGAAGGTCAACAACTTCAAGTTCATAGTGTCATTTACCCATGAAAGGTGATTCAAAAAGGGAGCTCCCTCTTGCTCTTCATATATGATGCCAACACTCTGTCTATTAAAGCCTGAGGCAAAAGCAGGAAAAACAAAAGTGTCTTTATCCAAACCTTCTTGAGCTCTGAATCAGGAAGGTCAGAAGAACAACAAAGGCATGAACTTAAAGCCTGAAATGGAGAGGCACCAGATGCTCCCAGTATAATTTAGGGTAGCCTGAAGGCTGCTAAGTTGTGGTAGATAGTTCCTCCTTCTAGTGCCTAAGCTGGTTAACTGTGGAAGGCACTCTGTGCTGCCCAGAGGCTGGAAGAGCACTCCAGAGCTGACAGCAGAGTCCAAATGTTACAATTTCACATCTCCTTGGCTTGTGAACCCTATATGTCCAATGAAAAGCTGGTGATCTGACTCAGTTGCTCTAGCAGGAGCCTTTTATGTAAATAACTCAACACTGGAACTGGAGGATTTCATCCTCCTTTATTCGTGCCATTAGTACTGTTCCAAAAAAATAATTCAGAAGCCAGGACCTTTCCTGTTTGGACAAGAAAATTGGCAGCAAAGCCCACAAGACCTGGGAGAACAGAACTAGTCCTTTGAATACTGTCAGCTCAGCAACCATTTACCACTCTTCCGTTCCACATCAAAAACATGATCTGACCCTAAATCCTGCTGACGTGTCACTCCAAGAGGGGTCAATAGAAACGCCTGCCCAGCTAAGGTCCACTAACCTAATCAAGGTTTGTCCTGGAGGAACAAGCCAGCACCCATTTCCTTCCCATGGCTCTTAGGGCTCCTAGTATCTGCATATTCCCTAATATTTGTGATAAAGAATAAAAAAATCTACCTGCAAGGTAGGACAATGCTAGAGTCAGGGACCTCTGATATGGAAATCAAAGTAATTTGCTTAAGGTCTGTGCATCTGCAGCAAACTAAAGAAATATTTTAGATTCTCTAAAGTCACAGTGACAGGTAAACTACGGAAAATGTCAAATAGAACCCACTTGATATATTTGCTATATTACATGAGAAAAGTCAGTAAGTCCATAATCGAGAATGACAGAGAAAATAAAGGACCTCTAGAGTTTTGAGTCCTGTTCCCCAGTCTTACAGTAAGCAGTGGTGCTTCAATTCAGTAAACACCAGTTCAAGGGTAAAAGTTACGTCCTTGAACACTTATTTCTCAGCCTTGGCAATGGGAATTGCCCACTGTAATTGAGTGAATTCTCTTCATCTTTCCGTAATAGAAATTGAAAAGGAATGGGTGGGCAGTTCTAGTTGTTGCGGTTTTTTTCCTGGATACTGCAATTAAGCCTCCCTAATATGAACAACAGCAACCACAGCAGCAACAAACCATAAAAGACCCTAATCAATGGTGCCCTGGAATATCCACTTTGATGTGCATAATGCAATCCTGCTTCTCTATCAGTGGTGTGGAGGTGCCGTGAAAACCAACTGAGCTATAACTTGCGCAGAACAGAGCTGTGGGTGAATTATGAAAGTAATTCCCTGGCAAGTGTAATTATTCCTCTCCTCATACACTGCACTCATCACAGGGTCTGGGGAAATTTCAACGGAATGTAACAGACACACTCTTGCCCTCAGCCACCGGAATGGTAGAACACTTCCGCTAAAAAACGGGGATTTTTGTTTACACACATTAATAACATCTTCTACATTAATGAATTGCATTCATGCTGTCATCCATTAAGAAGGTACTTTGAGGTCTCTCTCTGCACAGAACACTAGCTTCTCCTGATGACTCTATTGTTATACAGCCCATAAATAAAACAAGTATTTTCCCTTCATATTTGAGGTCTGCAATTAAATCTGCTAAATGGACTGCAGATGCATGGTTTACAGTAAGTGATTCATCTTGGAAGATCATGGAAATGTCGAAGTCACCACAATGAAGTAGCATAGTTGTCAAATTAGGACAATTTCAGAGAGTAACAAACACCAGAAATTTCATCTATGTGAGCCAACCTGTTTCCTGACTATGGCCAGTGGTGAAGAACTAAAACCCTGAAGTAGGAAACCCTGTATACCATAGAAATTATGATCTTATGTTAACTTTTCAAATGAGAAATTGTATTTCCTGAAAGAATAGTACATAGTGAGGTGATAAGGTAGCTAACAGATGCTTGCTCCTAAGTACAGCCTCTGATGTGCTGAACTTCACAGAGGGAGAAGATTCAGCTAAGGAAGGAAAATGTCTGTTGTATTACTGAATAGAGAATATTTGATAGAAACACAGAAAAACTGTCCAGTGGTAATACACTCTTCTCTGGAACACTCTGTGCTCTGATTTACAGTTCTGATTGTTATTGTATAGCCAGCCTGCTTTCTTCAGTGTCCTGTGGTGGTAATACCATCCCTTTGAGGACAAAAAAAGAAATCTCAATTTCAGAGACAGCAGAGTTCATGGGACATAGTGCTTAGGGAGAATAGCTTTCTTTTCATTCATCAGAGCAGATCTGGTCTCATGTTCCAACAATACACCCCATTTTCCTAGAAGTGGCACATGTGGGGTTCAGATGAGCGCTGCCTGTTGAAGAGTTGCAGAGCCACACAAAGCATGAGGCAAGCCTACAGTGCACCACACAGTCTTTCCAAAAGCAAAGTTGCAGGCTCAGTCCTTGCCCCATGCTAGGCTGTCCTGAGATTTCTTGTCTCTACTAGACCAACTTCATCATCAACTATTATATCCTTATACTACAAATTAGATCCAGGAACCACATGCCCTAGACACTTTATGCAGCCTTGGAAATCTGGGTCTGGAGCGAAGCAATCAAAGTCAGAGAAGGAGAAAGAGAGGTATTAGTTTCTTTACAGAAGACAGAGAACTCTCAGCTGGCAGAATGAAAATGGTCCCTGAGAGCATAAAATAATTATTAATTAGTTACATCGCCATCATCACTTGTTATTCACTGTATTGATTTTAATTGTCTCCTACTAAAGCATCAGTCAGATATTACTCACTGACACCAACGAAGTGTTGGCTCACAAGCCCAACAAAGCACATCTTGTCTCTTCAAAAGAATAAGAAAACAACCTAGACTTCCCAGTAGTATCTGATGTGCTGAGAGTGCCCATTTGTCTGCAGGCAGGTTTTACAGCCTTACTGAAGAATATGATTCCCTTTACTGGCCAGGATTGTTCTCCCAATGGTTGGAATACATATCTATTTATAGGATCCATATAGAGGAGCTGCATTTAATTTGACATTTGCATAGAAGAAAGCAGGGACATGCACTAATTGGTAGTGAAATGGTGCTTTGATTCTGGACAACTATTTTGCTTTTAAAAGCACAAAGAATTCCTGATTGTCCTGGTTTCGGGTGGGATAGAGTTAATTTTCTTTCTAGTAGCTGGTATAGTGTTATGTATGTTTTGCATTCAGTATGAGAAGAATGTTGATAACGCACTGATGTTTTCAGTTGTTGCTAAGTAGTGTTTAGACTAAGTCAAGGATTTTTCAGCTTCTCATGCCCAGCCAGCAAGAAGGCTGGAGGGGCACAAGAAGTTGGGAGGGGACACAGCCAGGGCACCTGACCCAAACTGGCCAAAGGGGTATTCCATACCATGTGACGTCATGCCCAGTATATAAACCGGGGGGAGCTGGCTAGGCTGGATCACTGCTTGGGAACTAAGTGGGCATCAGTTGGTGAGCGGTGAGCAATTGCATTGTGCATCACTTGTTTTGTATATTCCAATTCTTTTATTATTGTCATTATTATTATTATCATCATCATCATCATCATTGTAATTAGTAGTTTCTCCTTTTCTGTCCTATTAAACTGTCTTTATCTCAACCCACGACTTTTACTTTTTTTTTCTGATTCTCTCCCCCATCCGACTGGGTGGGAGGGAAGTGAGTGAGCAGCTGCATGGTGCTTATTCGCTGTCTAGGGTTAAAGCATGACTCTGGTAGTTTCAAAGCATGGTTGGCACAAGAGAGATACCAGGAAGAGCTCTTGATCATTTCACTCTTCAATGAAACTTGAAAAATCTTGGAAAACTTTACTACTTGCTGAATTTCTCCTTATCCAAGCAATCAAAAAACCGAACAGCTCAGAATTTTATGCCCTGTGCTGAATTTGATGGGATTCTGTGTGGCATACAGTCCTATGCCATCAGAATCACTGTGGCAGAGTCCTGTCGGCATTTCTGCTGCAAAATGTGACTAGATTCTCAAGGGAGAATCTTAGGTCACTTCATTAAGACACATAAGGACACAGACTAATGCCCGCCTAAATGTAGGGTTAGTTGTCCTTCGTCAGGCCTGAAGTGTACAAATCAGCTCCTAGCTCAAAGGAGGAAATGAGAAGGGACAAACAAACTGAATTCAGCAAGACAAAGAAGGTCATATAAAGGATTTGTGAATGCTGTGTCTCTCCCTGTCCTTTCCTTCCTTCCCACAACCATTAACTCTTCCTCCAGACTGACATGTGAGCTTGCTTGTGCTCTCAAATACATTGATTTAGGTGAACCATCATTCACCTGGTTGTTGCCATACCAAAGGAAAACAAAATGTGAATCAGGCCTGTGATAAATTTGGTCCACTCAGAACCTCTAGAGTTCATCCTGTTCATCATTGTCAATTAACGAGACTGAAGCTCAAGGTCTGCTGTGCACAGCCCCTACCCCAGCCCAAGTGAATTGCTCTTGGAGAAACAGGGAAAGAGGAACTTGTAGAGATGAGCCAAGGAAAGAGGAGAAAATACTCTGTATATAAATACCACAAGAAATGTGCTACAATTGTTCTTTGCCACCTTATGGAACAACAAATTCTTCCTCCTTAACCTCAAAGCCAAAATTTGACATTACTGAGGCCTAGCTGCTGAAGAAAAACATCGCTCCTCAAAGCAGCAGCTCAGTCTACCAGTTCCTTGCAAGTATAACAATATGCTGACAGGCATAGGCAGCTCCACAAAGTTCCTGGTAGGTGGATATGCAGTTGCAGATGCAAAAAAAGGTGGATATACGGATACAAATCTGTAACTAGATTTCTTAAAATCAAAATATACCACGTTATCACATGCCCTTGCATGTATCTGGAGATTTCTAGTGCCAGGCAGGAAATATAAACTGGTCATCTCAGCAAGGAACTGCATATGTAGCTGACACCATTCATCAAGAGAATACACATGCATCTGATAACTGACCATCCCTATACAAATTATAAAAAAATCTATATTAACATTTGGGACCAATTTTTCAGGGACACTGCCTCTTAGCCTGGGCAACTGACTATCTAATAACTTTCTCTACAAGAGATTCAGGAGTAGGATTTTTCCTGCCCCTAGGTTGTAAAACTGCTATCAAGCAAAAAGGAGCAAATTATTAATTTCTCAATTTAGTGGCTGAGCTGTAAAATAACAGAAAAGAATATCTGGAAATCTTCCAAATAAATAAAACTAAAAAAAACCTTATGACAATTTTTTTCATTCATTTTTATTTCATTTTGCTTGTTTCTTTTTTTTTTTATTTGGGTTATTTTTCTTAAAATTTAGCTACATTTAAACATGAAACACGTGAGAACAATGTATTGATGCATTTAATTTTCAAAATGCTTAAATGGAAATTTTAAGAAAAAAAAAACCAACACCTTACTTCCATCCAAAATTATTCACTGAACACAACCCCATTTCCACAACTTTCAACCTGCCCGGGACTATGTTTATCAATGACCTTTTTGCCTGAAGAATTTCACCCATATCTACTCCAGAGAGGCTGTTCCTGCCCAGTGAAGGAAGCCAAATGTCTCTGCCTTAAAACTTTGCAGTCACAGAGCAGACACGAAGAGGACTCATGCAGTCCAACAGCCACTGCCCATTTACAGGGTTTAGGTTGACAGTCATCCTTTAAGTTTTAGGGTTCAGGTCACACCTGTGTGTGACTTCTTGATTCAAAATCACAGGTCCTACACCTATCAAAATACCAGTAGCTGTATGGTGTGTCTGGCTTCAGCTTTTTTGAAAAGACAGGAGGGAAGGGGGAACAGGGAGCAGGACACTGGACTTAATGCAAAACTCAGCAGTTCCAAGCATTTACTTCAGGAATATACCTTGGTAATGCTGATCTAACTGGAAATAATCACGAAGAGCATGAGGTATGCCAGAGAACATAGTGAGAGGTATCAGAGGACATTTGTGTTCATAGTGGAGGGTCTTAAACTGGGAAAGTTTCCTCACAGATTACTGCACCACATTGGGGCACAGAGTAAATGTATGTGCCACTTTGTGCTTGGCAGTGCTATGAGGCTTTACATCCTATAAATCTATAAATTGAATTCATCCTGCTTACACCCTTAGTCTTATAAATTGTTAGACTAGGAACAGCTAATGGATCAGCTGGTGATTTATTTTTAAAAGATGCATACTGCTGCTTTTTGGGAACTGAAAGGATATGGATATACCCTGGATATACCCTTCCTGAAGCCTGGGTCCCAGGTAATAAGGATTTACTTTCTATCCTCCCCTGTCTCCATGCTCACACTTTATTGAAGTTCTCAAAGCGGACATACTGTTCAAGAAGAGAAAGGTCTGGCATTGTGCAGAGATGTACTGCAAAGGAAACCACATGCAAAGAGCAGATGAGGCATCAGTAACAGTGCCAGGTAATGTATAATGCAAAAGGATATGTATAAGTAATTTATTAGTATAAATTTGACTCTTAAAAGAAAGCATATGCAAGGAAAACTCTAAGGAGAAAACCCTACCTGCCTTGCTTCTTGAGACAAACCCTGACCTCACTAAAACTAACCAAGTAAAATGAAGGAGCTTCACCACAAATACTGCTACAAGTTACAACAGGAGACTCACTCCTGTACCTGCAGCATCAGTCAGTGCAATTACTGCCAATCATAACAGAAAGAAGGATCCATCATTTCCCAAAGACTTCCCTGCTGCCTCAAGTGGGACCATGCTGCTTAGCTTGAAAGAGCCACTCTTTGAGCTTATCCCTGAAGTTAAACCAAGTCACTTACCTTTTAGAGAGGCGACATGGGATAAAGCTTGTGCATAGGTGGCTGTGTTGAGAAGAGTCCCCGGCAGGCAGGAGGGGAAGAAAGGTCCTGTAGGACCTACTGCTCGGCTCAGGCTGATGGAGAAGAGAAAACAAGTTCCTTACAAAACTACAGAACTAGTTGGTTCCAAAGACAGCATTTGTGCATGCACACAAACACATTGGTGTCTCAGCATCCAACTAGATGGGACCAAGCCTGGATAACATTAGCCTCCCAAGGCCACCAGCTTTCAGCGTCTCCACAGGGAGCAGTGAGTTGCAAGAGAGACAGCTCATCTTCTAATGATTTGGGCTCTACCTGAAGATGACACTGTGTAGGTCAAGGCTTAGCAGCAGGCAAGTCTGTATATATACATATGTATGATGCATGCTTGCCCCAAAGAGACGCAGTTGATAACATGTATTACTCTTACCTCTGCTGGATCTCCAGACCCTCTTTTTTATTCCTGGTTTGATCTGCTGGAGAAGGGGAATTTAAATTCCTTGCAGGAGGAGCCACCTCAGCCATTGTTTCCTTAGAGCCCTCTTGGTCAGAAGCACCCCTCTCTGTTTTCCTCCATTTAGCTCGTCGATTTTGGAACCACACCTGGAGCAGGAGAGCAATCCAGGCTGAATACCATGTTTAGCCAAATGCAAAACAAGGAAATTGTAAATTGTTACTTTGGTGAAATCAGTCATTTGGAAGCTTGGCTAAAAATTTCTCTTATTTTGTGTCCCCACTGTTATTCTAGTTGAGCCTTAGGATTACATTTGTATGTGGAATATTTCTGTGTCTGGAAAACAAGACAGGAATGTCTAAAGACATTCAAAAGGCATGTTAAAAATGAAAAAAAAAACCATAAAAAAAAGAATTTTGATGTTACTGTGCCAGTTAGCAAAACACTTAAACGTGTACTTACCTTTATGCACACATTTAATTCTCACTGATTTCTATCTTTTAACACATTTAAAAGCCTTTTGTATAGGGATGGACTTAAATATGTATCTAAGCACTCTAGCAAAACCATATATAAGTCTTTAAATGAGCTGCTGCTAGAATCAGAGAGGTCAGAAATGAAAAGGTATGTATTAGGCCATCTTATCCAGCCCATTTCCTGGAGAGGACTGATATTTGCTGTTATTCCTCTGATGTATTTGTCCAGTCTGCATTTAGACGACTCAAAAGGTGGTAGATACTAATTTTGGAAGATCATTCTGCAGTTTAATATACACCATTTCCAAAACTTACTTTTTCCCTGTAGCGCAATACAAATATTCATGTTCTTGATTTTATCCCTTGACTTTGAGTCCAAACACTTTTTTTTTTCCATTTACCTTGGAGCTTATGCCCTGAAAGCACTTTATTTGAGGTGGAAAATGCCAAGCCTCTCTTGAGGTCAGGAAATCCACATTTTAATACATGACTTCAAGTATAGGCGAGATTGTTATTATTATTCTCCTCCTCCAACTCCATTTTAGTTAGCTGCCTTTTAATTGCATGTATCAGCAAACGTTGAATAATGATTTTATCTATATTCTAAATTTAGAGCAGTTAAATGCAAAGCAAAATGCAGACACTTTCTTGTGTCTTAATTGAATGAAGGTCACAGCTATAACAACATTTAATTGAGCTATTTTTCATTATCATATTTTAATGACTTTGCACTGACAGTTCGCCTGCTTCTGAGGAAAGAGCATGATGAAGTCGTTTATTTCCCTATTTAGTTATTGTTTGACAACATCATCTTCGATTAAGACTCTGCTTTATAGCACATTAATCATATTTGAATGAGCAAGGGGTATAAATGTAAACATATCTCCCATCCTCTGTGTTTCCCCATGTCCCTGCATGAAAGCAGGCTAAACAAATGCTTGCATCTATTGTCTGTTTGCATAATAGCCAACAACAAGGCTAAACACCAGTCCTCAGCAATCTAATTGTCACCACCCCTATCTCACCCTTGCACCTTTCAGGAAGAAGTTATGATCTTCCACTTCTGAATGCTCAATAATTGTCCCATTTATCTCAATTTGCAGTTCAGTCTTTAGGCACCAATAGCCAAAATGGCATTTTTTATTATTTTTTTTTAAGCCAGTACCTACAATGCAGTGGCAAAAGGAGATTTTCATTTCCAAATAATAATCAGTTTAATTTGCCCGCATATGACCAATGATTCATGTTCAGATTTAATAATCAGGATCGCATAATCTGATTATAGGAGAAATAATTTGTTTACAATCCCCAATTTACTGTGGTGAATTCCATTATCTCTCTTCAGCCATTGGGTTTTAAGAGATACTAACATGACCCTAGGGAACAAAAGGCAAGCTATTATATTTCCTACAATTAGATCTTTGCATAGTCTTAACCCCGAGCACCTAAATAAAAATAAAAAAAAATACAAAAACAGCGTGCAGAAAAGCCCCATAAATAAAATGAATACATAATTGTGTTCAAAAAACGGTTTGCAACTCTGTGGTAGATGCCTGCGGAGTTACAGGGATCCATCTCTGACAACTGCAGGACTGCTGTTCTTAGCAGAGCTTGTAGACACACAAAGTTAATCCCTGGATATGGAAAAGCAAACATCTGGATCAAAAAAAAAAAAAAAAGTGGGGAGAAGGAAGGAAGGAAGGAAGGAAGGGAGGAAGGAAGGAAGGAAGGAAGGAAGGAAGGAAGGAAGGAAGGGGTGGAAAAGAGTGGGACTGAAAGAGAGTAATCGTGGCCAATGGTATTTATTGGATCATATTAACAGTGAGGGAATTGCTTTGCAGGCTCTTTAGCTGTTTTAATTAAGTGCTTAGAAAGAAGGAGAAAGAGAGAAAAGTTGAAGAGGTGCAGAAGATTTCTTCCTGGCAGTTGGGCTCCCTGCAGTTGACTAACCCCATCGCTCGACAGTGGTCATAGTTGCTTTGGAGAATCACGTCTCAGCTCTTTTCTCCACACACACACCCCCTCCAAAAGCAAGGAAATGGATGTGCATTGATGTAATTTAGTACCTTGGAGACGCGGACAAATTAGTGTAGAACATTATCACTAGTTAATTATGAATGACCGATTAATCAACCTAATCTAATATTCCACATTATGTTGATGTTATTAAAGTGCATCATGAAAATGACAGATCGTCTTCATTTGCGTTCTTTGGCCAAATGTGCACTCTGCAGTCATGATGTCAAAAAAAAAAAAAAAAGTTTGCCAGTTCGAATACCCAAGAGTTAAATAATTCCCCAGAACGTTTACCTGCACCCTGGCTTCCGTGAGGTTGATTTTCATAGCCAGCTCTTCCCTAGTGAACACATCGGGGTAGTGGGTTTGGGCAAAAACGGCTTCCAGTGCCTCGAGCTGGTGGAGGGGAGAAGAGCAAACACATCTGTCTGTCAGGGGCAGGGCACGGCTTGGGGCGCGGTGCGGCCCGGGGAGCTGCCGGCCCGGGAGGCGTCCGTCCAGCTGCCCCACGGGGGTTTCTGCGAGGGATGGGGACGCGGGGCCGCCCGAGGCAGCGGGCCGGGCAGGGAGCCGGCGGGGGGGGGGGCGGCGGGCAGGCAGGGAGCAGGCAGGGGGCAATCGGGGCGCAGGTCGGGGGCAGAGAGGAGCAGGCTCCTACCTGCTGCAGGGTGAAGGTGGTGCGGTTGCGGCGCTGCTTCCTACGCAGGAACCCGTCGTCGAAGTCGCCGGCGGAGTGACCTCCGAAGGGGGCAGCTCCTGCGGGCGGAAAGCCGCGTTAGGGGCCGCGGAGACGCAGCCCGCCCCGCCGCGCCCCGGGGGCGAGGGGGGGCAAAGAGCCGGGAGCCGGGGCCGCCCTCGCGGGGCCGGCGGCTCGGAGCCGTTCGGGAGCGGGCGGGGAGCGCCGCCCCATCTCCGCGGGACGCGGAGCCCCGAGCACCCGGGCCGGCCTCGGAAGCACCGCGGGATCCCCCCGGGCAGAGGCTGCCCGACCGGGCCGGCCTCGGAAGCACCGCGGGATCCCCCCGGGCAGAGGCTGCCCGACCGGGCCGGGGGGTCCTGCCGGCGCCTGGGGGTCCTGCCGACCTGACCTCACCCCGCCGCGGGTGAGGGGCAGCCCGCCCCGGGAAAGGGTCCTTTTCGGGACATTTGTGTTTTAAAAGGACGAAGAGACGAGGCTTTGACCTAGGCGGCAGCTCGAGCTCCTAAAAGCCCTGTCCGTCTGCCGGGAGAGCAAGGGGAAGCCCCCCGGGAGTGGAACGGGCAGGACCGGGGCCGTTGGCCGTTTTCTGCCCTCACTCCCACACGCCCTCCGAGCCGCCCCCGCTGTGCTCGCCCGCCTGCAGGGAGGCCAACCGCCAACACGGGCACGGGGCTTCGTCCTGCGCCGAGCACCGGGGGCGGCGGGAGCGCTCGAGGGGCTCGGCCACGGCTGAACCTCCGGGAGCCGGCAGCGGGGCTGAGGGAGAGCCCCTGCCCTTCCCCGACCGGGGGGGGGCGGGTTGGGGCGCGTGTCAAGGGGCCCAAGGGAGATATTGGGGCACTGTGAGTTTGTCCCTGGTCGGAGGCCGGGAGAGGGCAGACGGCCCGCCGGGATGCAAACCACTTTCCGTGGAGCAGCCTCCGGCCTTCGTGGCTCCCCCAGTTACACATCACGGGTGCCCCGGCTGAAATGCTGCCCTCCCTTTCTGTCCGCTGACAAAACAAGGTTAAAAAACCAAACCCAGCAAAAAACCAAAACCAAACCAACAAAAAAACACAGAACAGAAAAATACCCAAGCCCACAGAAGTGTTGCTGACTGTCTGCAGGACCCTACTCGCAGACTTGCCCGGTGGAACACCCCGGGCCGGGCCGGCCCCGCCTAGGGGCACAGGGGCTGGAGATTGCTGCTCATCTTGCAGCATCATTTGGAAAATAAACACGACCCCCAGCCCTCTCCTCGCACAGAGGGAGGGCTTGCTGCGGCCCTGGGAGACGCTCGTCAGAGAACAAAATACTGTTGCGGTGACCTCCAAAGCCCAGTCACTTCCCTCCAGCACCGCCGGGCCTCCCTGGGTGCCCGCACCCACCGAAAACGCTGGCCGAAAAGGGCTTTTCTGTTACCGCTTCTTCGATTTGGCGATGGGTGCATGTTTGGGGCTTTTTTTGGACGGGGGGATCTATTTTTTTTTTTTTTTTTTACTTGGGATGCTCTACGCTGCTTTCACCCGTTAGCAGGGCAGACAGACCACCCCCCCGCCCCGCTGCCGCCCACGCCGGGAGAGCGAAGGTCCAGCCCCGGCCCGCTGCCCACAGCCCCCGTCGCCGGGAGAGGCTGCAGCCTGTGGGGACCTCTCCCCGGCTCGGGCCGCCAAAACCAGGCACCAGCCCCAAACTGCCACCGGAGAAACAAACAAGCAAGCAAAAAACAACCAAACAAGAGCACGTTTCCAAAGCTGTCTGCCAAAAACTAACGAACAAAGCCGTGCCGGCGCTCAGTGGCACAGGCAGGGGCGGCAGGGCGGGCTGGCCGGGGGCGGAGGGACCCCCGGCACTGCCTAGCCCAGCCCGGCTCCCCCGGCCGGGCCGGAGACAACTTTGCGGAGCGCATTTTCCAGTCGGCGATGCGCAGACCGGCCTGGGTCCGCCGGCAGCCGTGTTGAAAAGAGGGATGACCCTTCCCCGGAGGAGGATGAAACCTCTGGACCACCTCTTCCTGGCAGCGCTACAGAGAGGAAAGCCCCTTGCTCGCCGGGTGATGCCCATGCAAGGAGCGGGGTGGGCGGGCAGGGGGATTTTCCGGGGACGGGCCCCTTCCCCCGCCGTGCAGCCGCGGCGAGCACCGGCAGTACCCGGGCACGGCAGGACAGCCCGCCCGGAGCTGAAGTTGCGCGGCCGAGGCTCCGGGGATGCTCCCCGCACTACGAGCGCTGGTCGGAGGGAGCGGATGCAGAGGCCACATAAGCGGGGGTGACACGGGGAAATCCCGAAGGTTGATATATTTTTAAAAGAGGAAACAAATAAACAAACAAAAAAAACCACCCCAAACAAAACCCTCTGATCAATAACACAAGGAAAAAATCCTCCCAAATATTTATTTTCTGCTTTTTTTTTTTCCAGTCGTGCCGCATCTTTCCCTATCCTCCCGCAGAATGTTTGTAAAATAGCATTAAAGATTTATGCGGTCCCTTTGGCTGGAGGGAGGAGGCGTGACCACGTCCTGAAAGTGTCCCGATTACAGCCATGACACCAACATCTGCGCTGGGAGGGGAGAAAAGCATCTCTTTCGTAGCCTGAGGCTCAACTGTGGGATCGCTATCCACAGAGGGGAGGCAGGTGGCAAAATGACGGGGGTGGGGTGTAAAAACAAGGCCTTTCCAACAGGAATCAAATTAAAAAAAAAACCCATGCAATCCTTCTTTCTCCATCCTGTGACAAGAGGGGAAAGCTGGGCGCGGGGAGGGGGGTTAGTGCTGTTTTTTCTCAAGGAAAAAGACGATGCACTTTTATATTGAGCTGTATCTATAGAGCTGCGTCTTATCTCAGCACATATCTGTAGCCGGACAGTCTTGGAGCAAGTCAGACCACAGTTTCTCTCTCCATCCCCCAGCGCACCCCCATCACCCCCCCCGAAGTTCAGCTCTTGTACTTACACGTCTCTGTGCGACAACACTCACCCTCTAGCTGCGGGGGGCAGTGGAAGTAGAACATGGCCCTGCGGCCGGGTGGGCGCCCGCTGCCCGCCGCTGCGAGGCCGACGGCGGCCGGGGCCGGGGCCGGGGCCGGGGCCGGGGCCAGCCCGCGGGGCGCGGGGCTTCCGCGCACTCCCCGCACCGACACAGCGGCACCAGCTCCCCAGCCGGGCACCGCCACGCACAGCCGAGGTGTCTCCTGCCGACCTGAAGACAGAGAGAGGGAAAGAACAGAAAAGGTGAATAACCAGAAGAAAGCACCTAGAGAAACTCATTGAAAATCCTAGATCCCATCCCAGAGGAAGCAGAGAAAGTAGTGTCTAACCCTGTGCAACGCACTGAAAAAGCCAAAGGCAGAAAACTCCGTGGTAGGTGCACAGTAATCAGAATCAGTAAAACTTTGTTGCTTCTCTTTCTTTTTATTTCGCCCCCGCCTAGCAGATTATCTATCTCTTGTTCTTCCATTCATCCATGCTTCTATCTATCTACCCATCTGTACATTCATCCATCCATCCATCTATACATTCATCCATCTATTTATCTATCTATCTGTCTGTCTGTCTATCTATCTAACTATCTAATTATCTTAAATGTTGCTTTCCGGAGTAAATAATTACATGAAGAAAAAACAATGCTTATAGCTAAAAACGAACTGTTAAAAAAAAAACAAAACTAAATTATTCTGCCTAAATGAAACAGCAATAAAAGCTAAAAGCTGTCTTCTTTTTAAAGCATCCAACACACTGGGAGTTGTGTTCGGGTTGGAAACTAATGTCCTCGGCAAGAAAAAAAATCTATTCAAATTTATACGCAGTCATATAAAAAAAATCCAGAAGGCAAATAAAAATAGTAATCCATACCTAAACCGAACAGAAGTAAAAATCACCAGTAAGGTTTGGGGGTATTTTGCACTGGAATAAGGCGCTGTGAGTTGTTGGCTGCAGAGACAGAAGGGCTCTGTGGAGTTCTGGAAGTGGCCAGATGTCTTTATATCTGTCTACAGCATGCTCTGCCTCTCAGCACTTGCCTTTATAATCTCACGCATAATTGGCCTTAATCTGATTATTTCCAGCGCTGTCTACAGTGAGTAACTTGGATAGGTCTATTGGGCCCTACAAATGGCCCACGTGGTGTGCAGAGCAGGGGGAAAAAAAAAAAAAAAAAAAAAAAAAAGAAAGATGAAAAGAAAAACCCCATCATTTCTCAGCAAACACCAGGAATGTGAACAGCAGCAACAAAATCCCATTATTTTCTGAGCGTTGGCGCTCCGGGGCTCAGCGGCTCCCGGCGCCCCCCCCCCGCCCCGCACCCCCCCGCCCCGCTCGGGGTGCCCCGGGCTGCGGGGCCGGGGGCGGGCGTGCCGGGCCGTGCCGGGCCGGACCGTGCCGTGCCGTGCCGTGCCGGGCGAGCCCTGCCCCGCCGCCTGGACCCCGGCGCTGACAAAGCGCCGGCTAATTGCCGCCGGATGGGTTTTGGGGGGCCGCTCTGCACGCGCCTTGCCTTTCCAAGCGCTCGTACCACGGCAAAGTTTGATTTTGTTCACAGCGAGGGGTCCCTGGATTTATGCTCGCTTCCCGTCTGCAAATGATATGCGGCGGGACCCTTTGCAATTACTTTTAAAATGCATCCGAGACATAGGCTCAGCGGAGAGAGATGGCCCTTGCCTCAGCCCGGGTGAAAATTAGACTTTAAAGTACCCAGATGAAATTTTCAAGTCAGGGACGCGGGATTGGATCAAATCACATAAACTGCAAAAAAAGCAAGTATAATGGCGCATAATTGGTTCTGTAATAGCATTACACAAGGATAATAGCCTGTTATGGCCCCCTGCACATTAAGTGCTTCCCTGGCGTAAAGCCTTTATGATATTAAAGGGGGAATATAATGATATTTTGGTTATTAAATGCGTGTAATTAATTTATGCACCACTGAAAATAAAGTTGGTATTATGACCCACTCAAGATGCATCAGAAGATGTAAGTCAGACAACTGTTGATAAGTTCTGGTGTCTATGTTTCGTCTAGACTGCTGATTTTATTTTGGAACAATTGCTTCTCCGGCAGACTACACAAATTTAATATTTTATAAACATTGTAATGTTCTGTGCAGGAAGGGCGAGCAAATCTACACAGGCTCTCTCAGATCTGATGGGAGTTTGAGGACATAGCACGTTCATACCAGAGCAAAGGAGACGGATACAGACGATACAGGTGCAGAAATAGATAAGAGAATTTGAAGAGACAATGTCTTTGGAAAGTTATTCTGCATGTACGATCTCATTAAATAAACACTAATAAGCGTTAGAAATATCACCTGCTCTATCTGCCTTTCACAAGAGGCATAGACATGGAAATTCCCCTAATGTATATTCAAGCTGAAGTTATGTTTAGGTCCCGTAAAGCATTATTTTAGCAAAGCAAGGAAAAAAATAATTGTAGGCGAGATCTAAATTGATTTGATCTGATCTTACCTTATCCATTCACCTGCAAATTTAGCATACTAGCGATAGATTTAGAAAGCTGCATTCAAACATGTTTTATATATATGTATATATGCATATATATATTTACATGTATACACATACACAAACACTGTAAGGGATATCGCTGCTTGACAACAGAGATTGACTTACCATCCAGGCAAGCCTCTGAACAGCAAAGTATACTATGAATTGAGACGGCTTTTACAGCACAGTGCAAGACGCAAGACCAACGTTCTGAATCCCACTGCAATCCTTAAAATAGCAGCACAAGCTTTAGGTCAATTAACCTTAAAAAGAAGAACATAACCCAGAGGTACTGTCTGGATCTCCCCTGCCAGCCTCTCCATCCCGAGCTTTAAAATCCACGCAGGGCCAGTACTGAAGGATCCCTTTGCACAGAGGCAGATGTGCCTTTTCCTTTTCCACTGACGTCGGAAAGGGAGTGAGAGTGAGAGAGAGTGTTTTATCATAAGAACCCCTAATAAAATAATAATAACTTCATTATGGCGCTCTCAGGCCTTGCTCTAGTCAGGGGGCTGCATTGCCGTTTTGGCTCCAAGACTCACTTTCCCCAGCAGTTTGAAGCCTGCAAGTTCAGCGTATTGCAGGAGGCAGAGAGGGTGAAATGGAGCACGGGGAAGAGCTCCAAGTCGCTGCTTTTTAAATAGAAGCAGAAGGACCCCGAGCCGGGCGAGGCTCAACTTTCTCCCAAGGAGCAGCAGCTGCAAAAACAAGGAGATAACTAAGCAATATATAATCCCCCACCCCTTGCCAGTTCGGTGCCTGTTTAATTTTAATGCACGAAACGTGGGGCTGACATAATTAAAAGTTAGCGCTTCGGAGTCTTGGGTGCCGTTCTCGGGCGGCCGGAGCCCAGGGGCGGCGGCAGCGGCGCCGCGCGATTCAGCACCACGGACAGCGCCGGCCGCTCCGCGCCCCGCCGGCCCCGCACCGCACCGCACCGCACCGCCCGGCACGGCCCGCTGGGGTGTAGCGCGGGGTTAGTCCCTTCTCCGGGGGAAAGCTGTTGTCAGGGCTGTTTCTGGGTCTCTCCGTGTCACCATTCTGTAGGCGCTTTTCTGCGAAGCTGGGCTCACAGGAAAAAAAAAAACCAAACAAAACAACAAACCCCAGTAAACTGCTTTGGATCATGGCTAGTATTTCTCGGGTAGTTCCTCTCATCTAGCTACCAAAGGCAAGCACTAAAAACAAGCTGTGGCATGAAATAACATACAGAGGTGAGCTACAATATTGCAGAAAAAAAAAATCCCTTTTTATGCAAAGTCCTTGAAGTCTCTATTACATACGTGATGATGATGATGATTATTATTATTATTATTATTATTGTCATTATTATTGTCATTATTACTGTTGTTATTATTATTACATCAATATTAGTTACTAGTTTCTGCAAGGAAAAGTCCAAGTAAATACAGTTCTGGGTAGACGTTTTGCTGATTGTGTCTGTCTTAAAGCAGAACTGTTCCTGTGCTGCACACACAAACATACCTCTCCTCATTTTATTCCCATGACAATAAAACCTAGGACTGAACTGATGAGCAAAATCACTGAATGGACATTTTCCTTGAGAGCATTCAGCTTTGAGGGGATCATCTGTAAAACTCAAGAAAGTCTGAATGGCTCAGGCTTGATGAAATGGCTCTCTTGCCTTTCCATGTCCAAACACTTCCTTTCCCATGATTCTCAATACCTGACCACAAAAAAAGGCTAGCAGCTAAAAGGTTATTTTACCCTAATTCATGTGCAGTAAAATGTATTTTCCAATTAACCAAATTTGCCGATTTGTCCCGCTTGGACACTCTTATAATTTATAATGTAAAAGTGTTCTTTCTTTATCTAAAGACCAAGGTGACTGCTTTTAATTTTCTGTAACCTCTTTACACTTGATGTTCACCAGACTCATAATGTTAATTGGCTTCATATACGGATCATCAGTTTAATGAAGGAATAAATCCTATGTTGCTTTATGTCCCTCTGTTTTAACAATGATTGCTTTAATGAAGAATGTGACGTGTTTGAAATCAAAGCTGCAGGAGACATTAGAGGGTTTTTTTATGATGACTGAAATGCTTATTTGAAGCTAAAACCATGAGGTTTCCATATTTCAAAAGCTTTTCTTTAAATCATTTTCCACAGAAAAACTGACACATTCTTCAGCAAAGAACTTTTTCTTTGTAGTCACAAGCAGAGACTAACACAGTTTTGTAATACAAACATCCCAATTAGGTTATGAAAATATCTCTGAGCTGATTTTATACCACTGCAGTTTTCATTCAGTTTAAGTAAAACTCCTAGTGAGTTAAAAGGAGTTATGCCTGCCTAAATAAGGAGTATTTTCAGGTAACTAATACATTTCCTTGTCAACCTACTGCACTTTCATTGTTCACATGTAGATGGAGAAAATTATAGGGGAGAAAGAATTGTCAGTTCACACACAAAAGCTCTGGATCGCTGTAATCTATTTCTCCCCATGGGGATTTTAGGATTTCGGGAGCAAGGGTAAAATGTAATGAAACATGGGCTCATAGAGGTAGGTGACTGCAAATCAGAGCATCAATTAGGTCAAGCTGGAAAGCAGCAATTAGACCCAACTGCATGTGCCAGTTATACTAGCTACAGCAGGTTTAAAGTGTACAAAGCAAATGCATTCTGGTAATTGAACTTTTACGTTCCTGGTCCCACTTATAATGAAAGTAAGCTTTTTTTTTTTTTTTTTTTTTTTTAATCTCTAATGGGGACTGCATATACTGGATATATTTGTTTCTCAGTTGAGAGCTGCTGTCTGGACTGAAATTACATGATCCTTAGATAGGGGATCATGCAACATAGAAGTGGAAAGTCTCTAAAAAAAGCCTGGGCCAGGGCTGAGCAACCAATGGATTTGGAGAGAAACTTCATGACATGGCAGAGGAAGCACGTGAGAAGAGAAGAATATTAACTTAAATTACATACCACCAAGAAGTCATTCAGTGTGCCAGGCCTGATCCCATGACCTCTTGGGTCCCCACAAGGATTATACTCATTCAACCCAGGTCACACCAAGCTTCAAGTAGATACACCCACATCTTCTTCACTGTCCACCACATAGTGTCTAAAAGAATTATGTATTTCCTTTCAGAGCTGGTCAGGACTACAGTCCTATGGCCAGAACTGTACGAACATGCAGAATGCAGCCCATAAACCATACTTTGTCTTCCCTCTCCATGAAGAACAAGAAGGTACCTTGTGGCATCTCTAGTGTCACAGAGGATTAGTCTGCCAGGAGCCTTATTCAATAGCAACAGTTCTCTACCTGGAGCTATGCCTTTACCAGACCTATGCCTGGTCCCCATACTGCTTACCATCGGAAGTGACTGGGAGTTCAGGTTGGGACTATGCCAGGATTTGCTGAGGAAAAACAACACTAGTTTTCTGGGGGATTTTCTGGTTTTTTTTTAGTGAAGATGTCATATAAAGGTGTTTTTTCCCAGATGTGCTCTTTCCCACTAAAATGAGTCTTCTGACCAAGATTTGTGAGAAAAGACTTCCAAGGGAGCAGCTGTAAGAGTGAGAAAAAGTAGTAGCATTACTTGAAGGTAGGAAAATGAGATACAGAAAGACTAATCGATTTACTAAGTTGTCCATAATGGACAACTACTGCAGAAAAGAGCAGTAAACTCAGACTATGTGTCCTGGTTTTGGCTGGGATAGAGTTAATTGTCTTCCTAGTAACTGGTATAGTGCTATCTTTTAGGTTCAGTATGAAAAGAATATTGATAACACACTGATGTTTTCAGTTGTTGCTAAGTAGTGCTTAGACTAAGTCAAGGATTTTTCAGCTTCTCATGCCCAGCCAGCAAGAAGGCTGAAGGGGCACAAGAACTTGGGAGAGGACACAGCCCCGTTGGCCACTTTGGGTCAGCTGCCCTGGCTGTGTCCCCTCCCAACTTCTTGTGCCCCTCCAGCCTTCTTGCTGGCTGGGCATGAGAAGCTGAATGATCCTTGACTTTAGACTAAATATTACTTAGCAACAACTGAAAACATCAGTGTTATCAACATTGTTCTCATACCAAACTCAAAACCATAGCACTATACCTGCTACTAGGAAGACAATTCTCTACCCCAGCTGAAACCAGGACACTAGGACTAGGCCTTTCTCCATCCAAATCCCTCTGGAGTTATTTCCAAGGACCTGGATGCTCTGTGCTAATGAAAGGCATTGCTGAAACTCTGATAATGGTGCTCACTGACATTCAGAAATTTGTTGATTCAGAAAGTGAGATGGAACCATTTAAACAAACTGAATATTACATGAATGAAGGAAAGGAGGCAATAGCAATTCATTCTTTGGGCTTAAGAACAAGGCAGTGCAAGGTCATGCAAAATTTAGAGGCAGGGTCCTAAAGCATTCTTAAAAAAATTCAACTTGAGAGAACATCCATATAGCCTTTCAACTCTGGCTTCATGAACATTATCTTTCCCAACATATTTTCTTAAACCAGGACCACAAAGCCCTTCCTCCACCCTTTCCTATGTCCTCTGTCCCATTTTCTTACCTTAAAATACAGGTCCTGTCACTGTCTCAGGCACCTTGGAGCATTTGGTGAAATAAGTCTGGAAGGCTTGAGACAAGACTTGGAACAGGAACAGGTTATCACACATCGTGGTACTTGCAAGGTCACTTCACTTACCTATCAAGTAAGAGCATAATCTACTTTGCGGGCTTCTGTGTGGAGAGGTAGTCAGCACACAGGGGTTACCACAAACTGCTGATCTCATGACGGTGTGTGGTGAAGAAGGAAAGGGTGGGTGGTCTTGAGGAGCACAGAGCTCTGGGCAGCTGATGGACTTCTTATACTTAAGATTGGCCTTGCTTGAGAAGCAAGTGATACATTCATGAGCCGTCATCCCAGAAACAACAGGAGAATGGCCATGGTCATGCTGTTAATCAGTTTGTTTATGCTGCTTGGCTGGATGGGAGCAGAGAACCCTGCTGGCATTTTCTGGAGTTCATTTAGGGCTTGCAATATTCAAAGCTTCAATTTAATGCTTTTTTTTTTAATAGGTTTATTTTCTTAGCCTGTTCTTGGGCAAATTATACTTACACTTTCAAAGTTTACATTCACATTTTATATGTGCATTTGAGTTCTAGTCACAAGTCTCAGAACACATATCTCTTGCTGCCTAGAATGAGAATTAACCTGTTCAGAATATATTAATTATTTTCTTTTTAAAGATTAAATGTTGAGCTTTGAACACTGAAGCTGTTCACAGAAAAAAAAAATGCCCTTTTGACATTTTGTTTGAAAAATAATAAAAGTTTGCAAAATGTCCAAAAGGTACTTGTAATGAAGAAAACCCTAAAATCATTTCAAATTACAGATGTAAAATTATGTTGTTGAAATTAGAATAAAGGATTATGGAACCCTGAACAAAATTTTCAGTAAAATATTTCTTTTAGCTTTTTGGCATGCAAAAATTTGAAAGCTGATTTGACTGCTTGACCTTGAAAATTCTCATGCAATGGGGAAAAATATTTCTGCCCATTCCTGCACAGTACCTGCTGCAGGAAAGCAGTAAGGCTGAAAGTTGTTGAGCCGCAGAGGCAGTTGGTGTCCTGGTGTGTGACCATGGTCTATCCCGTGCATTTACCAAAGACTGCTGCCTTTGAAATAGCTTCTGAGCTGTTGCACTTATAAACCAGAATGAGGAGCCAGATGGTGACTTTAGCGGCCGTGGACCACCTCAAGTGCAGCACATCAGCAGTGGCAGAAGTGTCCAGTGGAGGGAGGTGATGGGCAGCTGGAAATGGCAAGTGTGCTGTAGCCTCTGACTCTCATCCACCTGTACAGCAATTTTTGGCTCCCAAAGCTCTCAGGTCAGTTTGAAAATGTCACTTGGTGACTGCCTATCATCACTGTTCTGCCAGCGCGAAGTTAGTCTTGTGCTCCAGCTCTAAGACTACCAGGCTTTTGTGGGACTCCAGGAAAGCCACTCAGGGTGGGATTAATTTGATCACATGTTGGTGTCCATGTTGTTAGTATCTGTGTTGGGCAAAGTGAATTCCAGCCCCATTTTCTCTAAGTCTCAGCCACCAGCCAGCCCAAGCACACGAGAAACAGTCCAATGTCCAGGTCAAAACCTCATCTTGGTAGAAGTCACTAGCTACAGTTAGGAATAGGACTTGAGCCTGTAAAACAAGGGCTGAAAATGCAGCACCTGTGACAGTGAATCAGAAAGACTGTTACTGCAATAATAATTATAAATTATATTTGGAAACAGGAGCTTAATATAATCTAAGAGAAATAATCATAGGAAGTCTCAAGATATCTCAGAAATTATATGTTAGCTACCTGCTGACCCATTTTCCACCAGAAAACTAGAAAGCAAAGTTTTGCATAGTTTTACAATACCATATGAAAATAAATTAACTACTTTCATTTTGTAATCTATGCTATTATTGAGCCAACCTGTGTGAACTTTCCAGGGTAATACATAAATGTAAAGAGGATCACTCAGGAACTATGAATTTCCAGAGAAACATTGGAGAATTTAGAAGTGCTTTTGCATTGTCATAATCTTAAAATAAATGTGAGGTTTTGAATATTTTTTTTTATCAAGACAAAATCTTCATGACAAAAGAAGCAGAAAAAACTGTGTCAAAACCCAATGCTAAAACTAAATACCACGTTTAGGAAACAGAAAGTTATTCGGGATGGGAAACAACAAGAACCACATGGAGTTCACCAAATGCAAAGTCTTGCTCCTGGTAGAGAACAACCCCATATATTGGCACAGGCCAGGGGCTGACTCCTTAGTTTATCTGGGGATCCTTGTGGATAAGGACTTGATCATATGCCCTTGGTACATCTATGCAGTGCTGAAGGCTAGCCCCTAACCCCCTTCTGAGTTGCACTAGCAAGAGAATAGTCATGAGGTCAAGGGAAATACTCAAGCTGAGAGTGGGTATGCACTGGGACAGGGGCCAAGAGAGGTTGTCAGATCTCCATCTTTTGAGATACACATAATTCACCTGGACAGGGTCCTGAGCACCCTGCTTTGACCAGAAAGTATCTGCATGGGCATGGGCAAAGATGATATCCAGAGGCCCTTTCCAGACTAATTTTTTCTGTGATTCTATTCTTTGATAAGTCAAGCATAGGAGTGTTTTGAGAATGGCAAACTCAATCACATATTCCATTCCCCCAACATGGGGCACATTCCTCTTCTTCTTGTGGTACAGAAAGCATAAATCTTACTAAATAAACTGAAACAATTCTCAGAAGGTATTTGTTAATCTAGTTAAGTTAGATATCGAGTGGATTATCTAATATGCGTACGTTTGGTTGGGTTTTTTAAAAGATTTGATGTCTTAGCTCTAACAGCAAACATCAAGAAATCAGTTTTAATTCCTATTGCTCAAGTCTTTTTCTTGCAACAACACCTGTTCTAATTCTGATTTTGAATCACTAAAACCTTGACACCTTCCACTTACAGCCTGGACTCCAGCAGTAAAATAGGAATCCTGGGAGTAGCAGTGGAGATCCAGAAGTCACTGCTTATTCTGAAAATTGTGATCATTTATTCCCAGCAGCACTTTGCCTCGTAGGGCTTTCACTGTCAGGAAAGCTGGCCCAATTCTTAGCTTGATTTAACCCTAGGGAATTTTAGACATGTTTTAGGGAAACTATACTTGATGTTTTTGTCTATGCCTTTTGAGGACAGAGTTCCCTGGCTACCAACACTGGCTCAGCATATTCAGCAGAAAATTTGACATGGACAAAAAGTTGATTCCTACATGTGTTACAAATATTCTGATAAGTTAAAATTTTATATATAAGCTGGGTTTGATCAAAAGGTAAAGACTGTAGAATATAGGGGTTTGAAGCTCGCAATGTAGTCATCGAAACTTAGGAACATACAAAATGTGCTGTATACAGTCATAAGAAAATAAGTATTGTCTAAAATTAGTTAACCATAGAAACTTCAACCGATTTGTTAGTTTGTAGTGTTTTGTCCTAAGAAACTAAGAGAGATTGTTATGGACCTTAGTTCTGTTGCTTAGAAACCCCACTTTGATCAAGATTCCAGTTAGTGGAATTAAGTAAGATTAACCAATGAATGTTTTAGTATAAGAATATTGATAAGGTGGTGTGACTGAGGGCCAATCACTAGAAACGTTAAATTCAGGAATTAACATTGAATGTACTTTTATGTAAATCTAATACATGATGGCGAAAATCATACTGTGCAGAATCACATAAGAGAGGTCAACTATTGGACAAAGTGAGGAAGACTATGGAAGACCACCAGAGGGCTTCTGAAGACCACCAGAGACATCACCACGCCTGCGTAAAAGGGACATTTACATATGCTAATGATTTATCGGACAGTTGATGATTATGTATGACATTTCCCAGAAATTTAGTGAATATGTATAACAGGTGTATATTTAACCTGCATGATTAAACCAGACAGGTGCACACACTAGGTGGAGTGATCCCCTGTGTGCCCAGCGCTGCAATAAAGAAGTGCCTGCTTCTTAACTTCTCATTGCTGTTAAGGAGTTTTATTCCGGATTTCGGCAACACATGGAACACAGTACAGAGTCTACACTGATTTTTAAGTATATGCATTGCCTTTATGCTGCCTGACAACTCCCTTTAACTTGATAGTTAACCAAGCAAGATTTTTGTGAGCAGATCTGATCCAGTATACTGGGATTTATGCCATAACGCCACTTTGTGTCATGAGGCCTGGATTTACAGCATCACCAAATCGTGGTTCCAGTTAAAGGCCAATCGCTTCCCAGTAACAGGTCATTTTCACACTTGCAGGCAAAACTTACACCTTTTGTTCTCCAGACCTGGACAGGCTATGATCTTGCTCTGAATTAGGGCAGTTAGTATTTGCATGAATCTGTAGCTGCACACATCCTTGTGACAACAGAAAGTTAGCAGTCCCTCTTATTCTGTGAATGGCTTCTAAGCAATAAACCCAGTAGGAAGAAAGAAAACATTTAATTAGCTGCTTTAAGGCATGATTGTCTCATTCACCAAAGGTCAATTCACACCTGCTAACTCCTCTCCTTGGAGGTGAGCTGAGTTACACTCCACGCCAGAAAGGGACAACCAGCCTAGGTGTGACATAGTTTTGCACAAAGCCATTGAAGCTCACCCTCTGGACGTGGCAATGTTCTCCCACTAGCCCCGAGCGCTCCACCTCGGCTAGGTGTAAGTAGTGCCATCCTTCGGGAAGCAGTTTGGGATGAACCAGGAGGGAGGCTGCCTCTGAACAGGAATGCACGGGCCCACGGGTTTACATAAGAAAGAACCCGCAGGTATACAACGCATTTGCATGTATATATTTGCATGTGTGATCTTAAAGGGACAGGAGACAATCTGGAGGGTTTGGTATCTGTGGGAAAGCCCTGGAACTTATGATAGGCACCCAGCTTCTCTCCTCTCTTCAGGAGACAAGCTCCGCGGGCTATGAATCAAATACTATCCTCCATGGGTCTTTCAAGTAAAGCATCTAAGCGCCCCATTTCCTACACAGAGAACAGGAACCGTAGTAACTAGCCCAGGCAGTCTGGAAACAACTCAGAGCATTCCTAACTGGATGCCTCATACTGAACACGATTTTCAAGCCTGCAGAGCAGACAGAACAGAGGCTTTTCAGCTGCTTACTGCACTGCCGTGTTCCAGCTTCCTCAGGGCAGGCACATTTAAGTTATCTCCCCCCTCACAAAGGAAACTATCCCAGAGCAATTTCCCCAAGCCCATCCCTTCTGCCTTACCCGCCCCAGGACATCCCCAGCATACCCCTCCCCCTGCTTCAGTGCCAAGAAGCACCGTCTCGACATCTATACCTCGTGACAGGAGCACCACAGAAATCCCTTAAAACAAACATTTCTACAAACAGGAGACCATGGAAGTCTCATTTCTTGTGGGTTTGTGCTCTTTACCATTAGGTCTCCTCCACAACATACTCAAATCCCACTTCCATCCCACTGCAGTGTTGTCGGCGCCAGGTTTAGTGATCTCCCTACCTTACACAATAATGCATGTGACTGCACATACCTCACATACCTGGACCTCTTTAGTTCCAAACCCGGGCCAAACTCTTTATAAAGGGGTTGAGCGTAACCCTACAGCTTTACCATGGGGTTGGATTCTCCTTCTAAGCATTGCCTGAGTCTTTCTGCCCCTGAAAACCTGCCTGCCTTGTGCCTGTGGGTATAAAAGGCAAGGTGTGTTATTTACCAGAGGAGAATCACACCGATCCCATGCTATGGAGAGGATCCATAGACCCATTAGCTGTCAGAGATCCAAGCCAGCAGACCTTGAGCTGCAGAGCTGAGCGCTGTGAATGGCTAATGGGGCACTCTGCTGCTTCCAGCCACCAGCTGAGCCTGCTCAGGCAGCCAGCCCCACGCCTGCTGTAGCCATGCCCTCGGTGAGGCTTGGCACCGGAGGCAGGGGAGAGATGCTGCAAGGCTCTCAGTCCTTTAACATGGGGCTCTTCCTCTGTATACCTCCAAATTTCAGTCTCTGGGGTGTCGATGCTCTTGGTGACATCCTGCGTATGAAATCTGAAGTCACTCCTTTTTGTTTCTGCTCTTTACAAGAAGAGCTCTTCAGGGCCAGGTGTGCTCCTGGTTGGTCTTGGTAGAGTGTTTATCACAAGGGGTTTGCTGCTGGCCTTACTTCCTCTTGCTGCAGTTGTGATGCAACATGGTATTAACAATGCACAACCTGAGTCACCAATCCTTTTCCAGACTGTCCATGCTGAAGACTACCCCTATTCCCTCCAAAATCCTAGCTGTTGCTTTTTGGTATGCCACGTAAACATATGATATTCTGATTAAACCAAGACTCCAAAGCATAGCATTTCTTATTTTGGAACTCTTACTTATTTCAGTTAATGAATAACAAGAAAATGTACCTTTATTCTAAAAAAGAAAAAAAAAGAAAAAAAAGAAAAAAAGAGCATACTTGTGCTTAATTGTTATTCTAATTACAAGTTCTGGTGTAGTGTAAATTTTTTCCCTTGGCATTATTATGAACCTCATTTCCCTACAAAGTCCAGGATAAACAATTCCAATATATTTTGTTTTAATTATCAGGGTTTAATGGGGCATAATGAGACTATGTTGAGTGGTGCAGAAAAAAAATAATTTAATGTGTGCAAAAATACTGAGCGCTCCTAGCTTGACTGTGCGTATTTCACCTATTGTAGGGCAGCACTATGTTAGCTAGTATTCAGTGTGCCCATCATTTATTTATTAATCATACTTGCTTTTCAATAGAAAATTTTCCTTTTTTTTCCCTGGCATCTGAAACAAGAAGAAACCCATTAAGATATCCTGGAAAAATGGACAATTCTCTGAGTTGAGCAGTGAAGGATGCAGCTGATACACAGCTGATGGTGCTAGAAGCATTTGTCATGTCACAGACAGAAGACGAGAACGTGTTAGACACAGAACCTGCCTCAGCTAGCCCATTCCAAATGCAGTCCTTCTCCCAGCATTATTTGGCAGTGAAAACTCCTGGCTTCAGTTCTCTCGGCTCCTACCAAAAGAAGCATAGACAACATCAGCTGAAGTCACCATTCAGAAATCACCTTCTCTGAACTCTCATTGTAGATACATTTTCCCACTCCCAAGGTGTGGTTCCTACAGACTTAAAATACCAGAGATAATTTTTGCAGTGAAAAGGGAAAAGTGCAAAACAGCAGCCTGGGAAATAAACCAGTAAACTGAGATTGCAACTCTTTATGCTTTCCAAGGTCCCTTTGCCAATGGCACTGAATCCAATGGCTGGGCGTGGCTGATACAGCAGTTCGCACCACCCTGCTACCAAATCTATATTCTACTTTACCAGGGTGACCAAATACCAAGATCAAAACACCCTTTTTTTTTTCCTCCCCCCCCCTACACAGAAGTTTTACATAGGCAGAGGAAGATTTTGGCCATTTGTCTGGGAATTCTGAACATGAGGCAGTGTGGTCAGCATGGCCACGATGGGCTGTTCTGCCGAAAGGATGAACACTTTTATTCTGCCGTGCTGAGCACATACAGCAGGTTTGAAATGCTGTGGTATTGGAGTCCCTGTGCCTGCACTGCATAGCTCACACACCACCAGTTCAACATGTGGTCTGCCAGATGGAAATACAGCAGCCCTATTACAGCCTGTTTCTGTGGCGTGGGGGAATCGAGCCTTTTGTCCCCAACAGAAATGAGCTTCTGAATGCTCTACCGCCTGTTCCAGCCTGGACCGAGCACCAAGTCCTTTGCCTTAACTGCTGCTCCCAGCAGCAAGACCTGCTCTTGGAGCTGTTCTGTCATCGGAGTGTCACAGCTCTGCTGATACAACAGTCTCTGCAGCCTTCGAGAGAAACAACTAGGTGGAAGAAAACCCATCTCTCCACACTGATCCATGCATGCCATCCTTTCTTTTTGAATCCTTGTCTTGCTCAGGCTCCTCTGTTCCACCCATTCCAGGCTGTAGTTCCCATAAGCACATGCCTGGCCTACACATATGGGGCAGTCTTCTCACCCATATATTGTATCTGTGAATAACAGTATTTCTTTTGTCCTGGCTTTCTAACTTACTGAAATTTTAATGAAGGCATCCCAAGATATTACAACATACATGAAAATAAGGCCTTGCACACACCAGGAATAATTGAAACCATCTCAGGTATGTTAAGTTCAGGACCTCCACAAGGTAGGCTTTGTTACAAGCACCACATGTGACCAACCTGAAGGGCTTTTATCTCTATACCTAACTCAAGTAAGAGTTATAAGAAGCTTCAATGCAAGTTCCACTTCAGGAAAAATTACTGGATCCTCCCTGAAGGGAAACACATCTATTCTGCTTACCTTATAATACACCTTGACATGGAGTCAGAGGACTTGATACAGTGCCCACTGAAGCCATTGGGAATGTCTTTTCTTCTAGAAAAGTATTTGATTCACGACTCTAGGAAGGAGGTTCAAATACAACACAAATAACCAGACCAATGTTACATTACATTTATTTGAAAATTAACATTTTATATTACAGATTAAGTTAATAAGTGTTTGGGTTTTAAATAAAATAAATCTATTACAGACATCAGTATTTACAGAAAGAAAAACATTTACATAAATAATTTGGTTTTTTTTTCTAAATCTCATTGGAATAAAAAAATTCTCCATGAAGTTTCTACCCATGGGAGATGTCACATTCTGTGAGAAGTCAGCCTCCTTCAAGGTTTAATGGAGACAAGAAACTTAACCAGGCTTAAGTTACAACTCAATGAGTTGATTGAGAAACTGCAATGGGCTGGTTACCTGCATTAAATTGTAGCAAGCCTGAAAGACCTCCGGGGGCCCTTCCAAGTCTATGTCCTATTCTTCAAGAAGAATGGAATGGAATCTGTGAGTAGCTTCCATCAACCTTGCCTCAGATACAGGACCAGGCCAGCATCCAGCATATTCTCATGGACCTCCAAAGCTTAGTGGTCATCTTTCTTCCTGCTAAACTATGGGGATTCTGACCCAAGCTTAGGATCCCATTGTACAGCCACTGTATAAATACACAAAGGTGATCTCTGCTGCCACACAGCCTAACAGCCACAGCAGACCATGGTGGAAGAGAATGATTTTACAAAGAGGGGGACTGGCTGACCCTTCATTGTACAGAGGTGCCCCTGAGTTGAAAGCTATGTTTGCTGATTCACCGACAAACACTTGGCTAGCGAGTCCCAAGGGGACTTACAAGGTCTCCGCATTTGGTAGAGTTGCATAAAGAACTGGGGGAAGAAGGGCATTTCTGGGTAACGCATGAACTGCAGATGGTAGAGGCCTCTGACATTAGCTCCGGGCAAACAACTATCCTGAAAGCTCTATGTGGAAGTGTACATCCCCACCAGATCATGCAGTCAAAACTGGATAAGGCTGTGTTACTAAGAGACCTGCACCCCATCCTGGATTAAGGTAGGATACTGTGCCTGTTAAAGCATCAGAAATTGTGAGCCTCAATGTCCAGAACAAGACCTTAACCTGAATGCTTAACTTAATGCGTTTCAACTCTGTCACATAGCAAGTTCCCATTTTAATAGTTTCCTCTGGTGTACAGGCACTCAAAGACCTCTCCATGCAGGTCAGCATACCCTCCAGAAGCCCACAGCTCTTCAAAAGCCAGCCTTTAAACACCTCTCCACACAGCCATGGTGAGGGGAGAAGGATTTGAAGCACAGCTGAGTTTCTGGCTCTCCTGCCCTGTAAACTAAAATGCCATCTGCCTTGGTATCTTCAGTGGCAAATGGGGAACTGAATCCAGGCACACACCAAATGCAGACAAAAAAAGGTCCTGTTAATGACAACCACACCTGGTTGCCACCATGTCTTTGTAATTTTTAAGGACCACATTCTCTTTGTCATCAAAGTAGAGAAGATTGAGGGACTTCAATTCATCTGGCACACAGCAGGGCGTGCTGACATCTTGAGACAGTTTAAGTGTATGGACTATGGACTGAACTGTAGCATGGTTTGTTGCATTTAAACCTTCCCCCAAGGGGAAAAGACAGGATCCTCTGCAATAAAATGCATTGTATCCACTTGGGTAGATAATCCACCCTGACCAGCCAATAGCACGGAAGTCAACATAGAGTTCCTTTCGATGACATGCTGCTACCTGGCTTTTGGCAGAAGGGATTGCAGCAGCTCGAGGTCTCCTGCTGATGCTTCCACTGCTGCTTTCGATGATCTCAGTTTCATGAGGCATGCGTGAAGCATCGTTTTTGGCAGGGTTCATATCTGGTTGGGAAAGGAAGTTGTGTGTTAATCTTTCTCAAAATAAATTAATTTCCTAAGTACAGTATTCTGCATGAAAGTCTATTTCATAAATCTACCTCAAAGTCTTCAGAGTAGATTTTAAAATGACACTTAAAACTGTGAAAGTACCAGAAAGGATGTGTGAAATTGCCATTTCAGCCATATTTCAAAACCTGCCAAATCTTGTGTTTCACTCTGTGGCCTGAAAGGCCCCAACTCGGCAGAAATACAAAGGAAAAGCTCAATGATATACTAAAGACATTTGGTGAACTCCACAGGCCCTTTTCAGGGCTGAATCTGGTCTGAATGGTATTAAAGGTCTTTGTATGGCCACTCCTGCAACACACATCATACTGAACAGTGCTAATGGAGGGTGGAGATCACAGTCTTTTTCTCTCTCTAGTATTCTCTTTCCAGGAACTCTACCCATACACTTGCAAAACAGAGTGTGTTCCTGTAAAGCAATATTTTAAAAAATATTTTTCAGTTTTTGGATCTATTACCACCAGGTTTACGGAACTCTGCTAGAGAATGAAGCTTACTGACAATAGGTTTGCTTTCTTAAAGTATCTTCTGAGAAGCCTTGATAACTGTCCATGGAGACCTCAAGATCCACATATAGAGGCTAAAAACCACGGATACACAGGCTGGTAGAAGAACAATCTGCACAGATTCACTGATCACAAACAACAGGCAGGTCTAGGGAGTATCTTCATTGAGAAATGGGTATAAATTTCTCGATCCTGGCACAGTATCCCATACAGAGCTTGATGCTCATCAAATTGGGATCTAAGGCTTCATTATAAAAATTTTCTTTGGAAAACAAAAATAAACAGGCCAGCCTCATTTTTGTTTTTAATCAATTTCACCACCTACTTCTTAATATTGATGCAATTCCTACACAGTTTCTTTCCAATATGCAAATTCAATCATCTACAGAAAACCCTGCAAACCAAGATGCTGGGTGACCTACTAGCAAGAACTATCAAATCAAACTCTGATCAGTGACAAAGCTGAACTTCAAACCTGTTCAACACTGCAAATAAATACTGAGATTAGGTATACACGAGGCAGCAGAAGGTAAAAGAAAATTAACAGGGAGTTCATATTCTAAAACAAAGCTGGTGCTTTCGTGTGAACTTACTTGTGGAAGAGGGTACAAAGCTGGAAGACCTCCGTTTGTTACTGTTGGTGAAGAGGACAAGGAGAGCTTTTCTACCCTCCTGCAAAGTGCCCTGGCTCTTGGCAAACTTAACCAGGTTGTGCTCAATTCTGTTGTTGAATACATGTGTTGTAGTTATCAAAAAGCCATGGTTGGACTTGCTGTTTCCAACCCACTTGGAAACCTGTTAATGACAGGGAAATGAAAAATACTGTTTCCATATTCTTATTACAGCATTACGATTGAGCAATGTTTATATTAGAAAAAGGGAACAGGCAACAAGCCATCAGAGCATAAGAACATATATTATGAAAGAAGTGAGGTAACTGTATAGCTGAGACTCAATTGAGTTTAATATTTAAACCAGTAATTCAACATTTAAAAATACAAAATACCATATGCATTCCCCAAAGCTACATTTAGAGGAAGATAATTAATTTCAGAGAATTTACTAGTGGATAGATGAGTCTAGGAGTTAAAATTAACATTCAAATAAATCCTCTCTGACTTCAGCCAGGAATTTATTTTTCATAGCAATCTTAATAACAGAGTAATATGAACTCTCCAGACTTTCCATACCATTAAAACTCATTTAAATCTAACAAACATGGCATTTGAAGAGATTAACTTGCAATCAAGCAAATTTACTTTATCTAATTGTTATAATTACAAACTAATAGATAAGGCCAGGCCATTCTCAAGCAGGGCTATCATGGCTTAAGATGCAACTCCACCAATCATCCAAGTACACTGTTCAGTCTCATCATAAAGCTTAGGCAACAGAAAACACTGCCCGAGAATACAGATTTAAACCCAAGAAACTGTATGTTTTAAACCACATCTGTTTTTTTGCTACGCAAAGGCATTCACATACTGTTACAGTTTAAGGATATCTACAAAACACATCTTGAAACTAACAAATGAAGAAGTCTACAGAGGAAGTTAAATGAAAAACAATCCAACCCTGATCAATTCCAGAAACACAATGTTAAAGCACACTGCACATCTGCTCTGTAGTAATGTCACCAGAATAAAAAGGAGAAATGAAAAGCTGCTCCTAGCACACGATCAATGCCATCTCCTTTGGCAGTCTAAAGACTAACGTGTTAATCACAATGACATACTTGGCCTGACGTCCCTCCTATCGACTAGGTTTGGGTTACTCAATTCTCATCATGCCTGTGCTGCTAGCAGCATATAAACACTTCTTTAATTCAGGTAGCACCAGGTGTACTTGTAAGTGTAGAAAGCAAGCTTCTCTTGCCGCTGCTGTCCTTCAGTTTGAACTGACCACAAAACCCAGCATAAGGGCAATGCTGGAGTTACAAGCTGACTGTCATCTTAAGAGATTCAGAATTAAGTCAGAATTCTCTGCTTACTGTCTGTGTGACGTTGAATACTTCCCAGCCTTCTGTGTACAGGGACAATAATCTTGATGCAATGAGATTTTTTTTTTGTGGCTTACTTCCACTCTCCAAGAGCTCATGCACTTCCACCTTGATGAGAGAAATATAACAAAACAGTAAGAAATGAAACCAATTGTTCTTCCAGCAAAACAAGGAGGATGAAGATTACGCATATTTCTGCCACATCATAGCTGTAAAACTGTACTGTCATTCTAAACCAGGCAAAAAGTAGCTTTTGGACAGTTTAACAGAAAAACAAGTATTGCTACATACATCTACTTCTAGATGTGTGCAGAGGCACGATACTGGACTGTTTGATACTGTAGAAAAATATCCTGACCATCCCTTTTCTTTCTATTTTGAACATCTGATACGATGAAAGTCTTCTGTTCCTCCACATCTTTGTCTTCAGGTTTGCAAAAAGTCCAATCCTGCCTTTTGCCAAGGGGACAGATACACTCAATGTCAGAGTCCCCACCTGCCCCATTTTCCAACGAATCCCTGATTGCTATTATTATTTTTTTAGAGCAGCTCAAGCAGATAAATTTCGATTCACATTTCAAAACATCTCAAACCCCAGAAAAGTACAGTATGGTTCGAGATAGGCCTGACACGGGTATCTTTAGGGAGAGCTCACTGTCATAGCGCGCAAAGGACAGCATACTGTCAAAGCCAAAACCTCACGTCTACTTTTTTGCATGCTGGAGGCAAAGAGTGGACGACAATCAAATAAAAATAAAGCAGGTTTATGCGGTCAGTGGTTGCACTCCTCACTTTCAGTATTACTAACAATGAAAGCACAAGTTAAGTGTTCAACTGACACGCTATTTCCCCGCTTACTTTGCAAAAGTGTTTCACGTCAGACCTTCCAGACGCATGGGTCCTCTTCAGCTTGAAGACCCTGAACTCGGCTTTCAGCATCTGCTCGCCCTTCTCCATGGCGCTGACGTCGAAGTAGAAGTGGTACTGGTCCACGTGAACTGGAAGAGAGCCTTCTTTAGCAACAGCCCAAGACCCCGCAAAATAAGCTGTAGCCCCGCGCCTTCCACAGCAGCTGCCAGGTCTGCTCAAATCTGCGGGACACGCACACGACGCGAAGCGGGAGGTGGAGGACGGGGCTCCGCAGCAGGTGAAGGGGCTCCGGCGCGGGCACGGAGGCCGCCCGCCCCGCTCGGGAAACGCCGGCGCTGCTCTGCTGCGGGGAATTCGCCCCTCGGCTGGGCCCCCGCCGCCGCCCCCCGGCCCCGGCAGGGGCCCCGGCCCACCTCGGTCCTCGAAGCTGCGCACCACGTCGCCCTCCAGCAGCCCCGGGGCGCGGGTGATGCCGTTGGCGTCGGCCACCCTGTTGAAGAGATCCACCATGAACTGGGGCGGCTTCCTGCGGGGCAGGACGTCGGGCGGCAGCTCCTCGATGTCGAAGACCTCCCGCAGCCGCTGCAAGGCCGCCGCCAGGACCTCGTCCCGCGGGCCGGGGGCCAGGGGCGGGCCGGGGGCCAGGGGCAGGCCGCTCGCCGCCGGCAGGCTCAGCAGCCAGGCCAGCCCCAGCGCCAGCCCCAGCCCCAGCCCCGGCCGGCGGGCCGCCATGGCCGAGGCCGCTGGGTCGGGAAGGCCGAGGCCGCCTCGGCTGCCCCGCGCCGCTTCGCGGCTGTGACCGCGCTGGGCTGAGGCGGCAGCGGCCCTCCGCGGCCCCCGGCCCGCCACAGCTGAGGGCGGCGAGGCGAGTGCGCGGAGCGCGGGGCAAGGGCGCTCAGCCCCGATGGCCGCTTCCCCCGGGGGTGGGCGGCCGCGCCTCGCCCGGGCCATTAAGGCCCCTTTACGGGCTCAATGGGGCATCGCCGCTGGCTCGTTAACATCAGAGGGCCGCCGGCCGGGGCTCGGGGGAACGGCTGCTGGTGTCGGGGGAGGCCAAGTAGCTGCAAAGAAAACCGCACTTGTGGGAGTCTTATTCTTCAAACTTGCCTTCTTAAAAAAAGGCTTTGATTTGGGCATTGCTGATCCCGGGTGCCGTTGCCTGTCAGTGCCAGAGCAATAAAAAGTACACTTGAAAATGAGCGTGAGCCTCCGCATCTGCCAGCTTCACAGCCCACAGAGTTCGCCCTGGTGTGGGCGCAGGCCCCGGGGTGGGCTCGGCCGTGCTGCGGGACAGAGCCTGCGGTTGCACAAGTCTGTAAGTCCGGCCCGACAGCTGCCCAGGGCGAGGCTTTACGGACAGAGTCCGGCCGCCTGCGATTGCCGTGCAGCGAGAGCAGCCAAGCTTCCAAGTAATTAGCGATGGAGGGAGGCATGCGTATGCTGAGAAGCTATTTGAAGGCTTAAATCATTCCCAGACTGAACCAGCTTTCAATTAATTTGCCTTTTTTTCCCCGCTTTCGTTGATGAAGGGAGTTCCACTCCCCCCCAAACCAACCAACCAACCAACCCACCCCAACCCAAACCCTAAACATCCTGCATACTGGTCCTTTTTAAGGTAGTCTGGCAACTGACTGAGGAGCAGTTATACATTCCTGAGGGTTTACGCAGCGGTGCCTGTTCTGCTTGTGCCACACGGCCCCTCGTTCCCTTTCCAGGCAGGAAGGCAAAGGGAGGTAGGTTATGGGGCAGGGGCAGGTAGAAACGTCCTCTGGCTCCTCTGCTTAGGCATGTGGGCCCACAGGTGCGTGAGGTGGCGACAAAGAGGCTACAGCTCCGCACGCTCCCAAATTAGACATTTGAAGGAAAAAACGGTTTAATCTGGACTGTTCAAACAGCTCTGATACAGAAAGCACTCACGTTTCGCTGCTGTAAAGCTGAAGTTCCTAGGGCACTTGGCCATGCGGTCTTGAGCTCCAGACTCTCTCCTACTGTCACTTGTTCCAGCCTTCAGCTATTGTAGCCACATACTTGAAAAAGAAATTGGATAGTTATTATTGCTATGTTTTTTTCACCAGGAGACAAGGTTGCCAATCAGTTTGCCACATGAGGTGCAGAGGACTGATGGAGGAAAATGAGAAGCAGTGATGAGTTAATCAGACCAGTGTAAAGAGCATTGCTGCTGCACATAAAGCTACAGCCAATTTTGATCCTCAGAACTCTCCAGCTGTCTTCCAAGAGCTGTAGGTATCTCAGCTCATGGCTAACAGCAGTGCTGGATAAAGTAATATCTGTTCAACTATCTGCCTGACAGCATGGAAAGAGACTAGTAAGATATGAGAAATTATCACTAGACTGTTTTTCAGTCACCCTAAAAGCTTTGCTTCCACTCCACTGCTTCTTCACATGCTTATCCTTACAAACCCTACCCTGCCCTTGGGCCTCTTCATTTACTCCTAGTATCCTCCCTAGGCACATACCTCCAGTTTTACTCTCATGGTGCTGCTTCCAGACATTAATGTCTGGAAACACATAGCTAGGGTTCCCAAACAACCTTAACTCTGCCCTAGAGGCAAAGATTTATGAAAAAATCCTCTCTGTTTAATATAAGCTGGGACCACAAACAATGAAATGCCTCAATCATAGTAGTGCAACTGCAGAAATTCCAGCCTACAGTTAGCCAAACGTAACCCACTGAGTGCTGTGTTCTTTTATTTTCATATTTCTGATTAGGCAAACAACATAATGAAAGCCTCGCTCCCTATTCTTTTCTAAGACTGTATGACTCACCACTTATGTAAGCCTTATGGAGGAGCTGGTCATAGCTCCACTGATGATACTACTTACTGGTTTGCAATTACTGCAAGGCTTCAACCTCCCTGTTCTGTACAATAAAAATAGGTTCTCTCAACTTACATGTTGTGAGCAGTGTGGCTTTGGGACCCCAGGAAAAGCAAGGAATCTGTAGGGAACTATGACAGACAGTTAACAACTTAAAATTTTAGGTGGATTCTCTAAAGAGTTCAGCACTGGCATTGCTTTTTCTTCTCCCTCTTTCAAATGACTGGATAAACAGCTTGGAGGGTCTGAAGAGTTCAAAATCATCTGGCTTTCAGACGGGTAAGAACAGGGGGATTTTCTTTATGGGTAAGAATGGGGAGATTTATTATGTGGCCTGCCACATCATCTTTGATGCCATTATAGTTAATATGGACAGCAGTACTGAAAAAGTATCATTAGTGGGCAGAGCAAAATTTAGTTGGGAGCCTTCATTGTGCATTTCAGAACCTTAGCAAGTTTGGACTTAAATGCAAGTCCAACCCTGCCATTCAGAAATGAAGAGCTCAGCTCAAAATATACTCTCCCATCTCCCATTAATTCCAGGTTAGCACAAACAATGAGAAACTACTGGATAGAGCAGGGTGAAAGTTGCTTCCTTCTCAACACAGATGCCTGATGCTTCTCCGTACCTGGGCAGGTTTTGTAGTTCCTAGTTTAGTGACTCACGCAGATCTTCTCTTTCCGGAAAAAGGAGAGTAGTTTTCTGCTCCCTGAACACAGCAATGATGTACTGCAGTCTTCACTGTGGCTTTTGCAGGCAGGGAGCAAGAACACAAGGTATTTCACTCACTTCATAGCAGCTGTCTTCGACCCATTTAAAAAAGAAAAGAGGTATGACCCTTGCATGAAAGATGTCAGACTTCTCTTTACTTTTAATGATACTAGAGGCAGCAAAACCAGGGTCACCAGCAAAAGTTAAGAATTACTAAGGAAAGCTTCATCTAAGTCTCAGCTGAAGGAACAGGACTATACCACATCAGCAATATCATGTGAAGTAGGACTGTTGACGTCACCCCAGAGCCTAGAATAGTAATCCCTTGAGGGCTGGGTAGATGGAGAGAGCCACTGAGTTAGTAAGCATATATTCAGCATTTAGCTTGAATGTTGGAACAGGGAAATTATAAATGGCCCTAAGTAGCAGAGAGTGTTTTTACCATGTATCCAATATATAAATACCTCTCCCAGAGGAGATAAACTCCCAAGTGCAGACTTGCCAGCACATCCTGACTCCAAGACATGTGCCTTACTCAAGACCTTTGAAAACTGGACTCTCAGCAATTTTGTATGATAGTTTTGTGTAAACTACAGTTGCTGAATTAATAATCTAGACAGAAAGATGCTGTATTACCTCTGTTTTTCCAATCAGGAATTCTTCGTACTGTGCTATCATTTCCTGAAGCATTTCCAAAGGACTTGAAAGATTTCTTGCCATCCCCGAAAGACTGCATCCAACAGATGGGGAAGCCAATGCAGCAGGCACTATAGTACGGCATCCAAAGTCACCCAGAGGTTTATAGCAAGAGAATCCAGATCTCCCTGCTCCTAAAAGACCAAACAGGTAGATTACTCCACATTTTAAACCATCTCAGTGACTATGCTACCCAGCTTAACTCCTTCTTAATTTTTTCTCATGGTTTAAGTAATTTTTTGGCCCCATACATTGGGAGTACACCAAGTTTAAAGGTGCTATGGGGTCTCTTCACATCTAATCTTTTCACCATCTTCATGTATCATTTGAGAAAGCATAGTCTCCACCATCACAAAAGACTTTGCATTGTCCTTCCTTGCTGAACCACTGAGATATGGCTGTTCCTCAACACCTTCCTCCCTCCGAGAGAGAAAACTGCTTAAACTTATTACTAGATTTGACAGAGGAATCACAGCTGTATGCAAAAAGAATGCAAGTCACGTATTATCTCACCAATTTTATTATTCACCTACCCAGTTCCTTCTATTAAAAATAAAATTATTTTATGTTGAAGAAAAGTGTTACCCTCTTGAAAGAACATTAGTCAAGTTACTGTTTTCTCTAAGACTGTTTTGTCAAATTAATTGCTTAAATTACTGCTTCCTGTGACAGCTTTCCCTGAAGAATACATCCTGTAACAATAATTTTCACACTGCTTTTTCTAGTTATGTGATGCCTGCCTGGATATCTTTGTCACTGAGAAAGTATCGTATATCATTATATGTGGTGGGTTTTTTTTTTTTTTTGGATAGATCTCGATGTGTAACAATTTAAAATCTATTGGAAAATTCCCTCCCTCCCAACCAATGTTTTTATGAGGATTCCCCTCTCATTTTTACACTGTTACACAGTAGTATCATTGTTTACTGAACAGATTTTGTGTATTTTCTCAGTCTAAGCAAATGCAAAGCATTCTCCCTCTGAAGAGCTTTTTCCTTACATACTAGTGATGGGGCATTACGGGTCCTGGCAGTATTCATTCACTACCAAACTCAGTTAATTGGTAGGTGAGGAAAAAAAGTCCCGATTCAATTGCAGACTAACATCAGTATAACAAAGTGCACTTCATACATAACTTTAACTGGGGAATCAAGACTCAAAGGTCTCTTCAGACAGCTACTAAAATCATTGCCATCACCTATCTCCATGATTTTTGAAAAGCACATCTCAAACCGTACTTGGAGTTCAGCCAAAAACGGGGCCCACAAGATCATTCTTTGTGAAAATCACCAAAAACCTGTGCAACAGGCTATCCCTTTTCAGGAATGCAACTGGCCTTTAATTGTCCTTTCCATACAGCAGTATCAGTAAGCACACAGAAACTGGAGAAAGGCTGATGTTCTGTGCCTGTTTCAATCACGTATGTGCAGCATCCCAGGTAACACACTCGCTAGGTCCTCGAGGAACAGCATCAGCCCATCCATGTCAGTGGAGCTGCATTCACAACAGCTGAAGAACTGGAAACTTCTTAGTCCTAATGAGTCAGTAGCTCAAAGAAGGGGAGTGCTGCGGGATTTTATGAACAACAACAAAAATCCCATCAAGTCCTTTTGAAAGTCTTGTCCCCTCTGCTGTAGCTTCTTGAAAGGCAGAGAATTGCACCACTAGAAGACAGTAAAAATCAGCCAAGTTTAACAATCTTGGAATCGAAAGCAAAGTTGACCTTGTGACTTGAGTACAACTGTCTGTAGGTGATATCATCTGAAGTCAAAACTTGCAGATAAAAAGCCCAATTCCCTACAGCTTTACTTGGGAGGGTAACATTTATTAGCTGTAGTAGACTTAATTCTCCACATGGTGTATCCCTTTGAGAAGAGGCCAAGCCACAGTATGAAGTTATGGATTTAAAAATACTCCTCTCCATTTTTTAATCACCATTTCTATCAATCTATCTATTCAGCATCTTGCTAACGTTCCTTTTGTGGCAGGTCATTATTGTTCAGAAGAGTCAAACCCCTACAACCTTTAGCAGAATCTCTTTTCTCTAGGTCAGAATTTAGTTCTTACACCAGAGATGAATAGGTTGACTATACAAGACTTAAGTCTCCAGCAAAAGGATTAACATGGGAGAATAAACACCTGGAAAAATGTAAAAGGAGGACAAGATGTGGGGGGAGGGAAGAAAACACCTTAATAAACAAAGAAAGAGTTGGTTTTTACCTCCCCTTTACAAATATGGTTTGGAACCAGAAGAAACAATTATGGTAAGTTTTAACTTCTGCTGTTAAAATACGTTTTACCCAAACAGTGTACACAGCCCTTATAACTGCTTACAGAACAATCCAAGTTTTTGCTATTTAGCTTTCTAGATTTTTGTTCAACTGCATTTGTCTGCTGAGCTGTGTGGGTAGTAGGTCACATCATCTACAGTGGCATGACATTTTTTTGAGTAGCATGGTGCTCAGCTTTTAGCATCTTTACAGGAAACAAGTTTTCAGTAGTTTATTGTGGCATACTTTTTTTTTTTAATTTAAAGATTATACTCACTGCTCCATGCTGAAATGTCTTTTCTTAATAAGATTTAATGATTTTTTCCAACTTGATTCCTAAATTAACATCTATATTTTAATTGTTCTTTATCCACTTTTTACTGAGGTAAGAAAACAAATTATAAAAACACAAGCATTCCACATAAGTGATTTTTGGAATCATGCACAAATAAAGTAGCAACTACCAACTGCAGCACTGAATACTAGGAAACTGAGAAGGCTAAAATACAAGCTTTAAAAATATTATGTATCTGTAAAGCTATTTAATGGTAAACATGTTTGACTATGCAATATCATTAGTCAGGAATTGTTTCAGATTATTCATTGAAGATGTGAAAGCAATTCACTTTACAGAGGTAAAGCTGAACAAACAAAAAACCAGATAATACTTTATGGAATAAAAGTAGGATTATTCTGAAATAACTCTTCTACTATAGGATGCATAGCAGCTGTATTATATTCCAGAACAACTTTTACCTATAAATCAGCCTGTAGACCTTTAATCACATACACTTTTGAGATGAAATACTTAAAAATATTTTTTTGAGTATTATACTAATATTCATTCAGTCTTTTAAACATTTTAAAAGCTAGTACTGGAAAAAAATCTAGTTACTAGGCTGCATAATTTGAAGTTGTATGAAAAATGGAAATGTACTTAAAGATAATATGAATCATTTAGTCAGAGCCACACTATACAGGAAGAGATGCCTCCCCGCCATTCTTCCCCCTGCCCCCAAAGAAGACTTCTAGAACAGACTTTTGGTTTTGCTTTTTTATTAAGTCCATAAAAGCCTAGGATTTATAAAAAGCACATGCAAGTCCATTTACATTAACAGATCAGCGAGAAGCTGCAAACTTTCCTTAATACAGGAACTATTTCTTTAAGATTGGAAGTAGTAAATAAAACAGGATACCAGAACTGATAGCTAAGGTGACAACAGCAGCTTTGCTAACAGCTGAATTCCTGGTTTGTTCCTGGGGCATAGGGATATGTGGGGGCATGACACCCAAAACCAATTAAAATTCCCTACAGCTTTTGAGAGAACAGCAAAGTTGTTTGTTTTTTTTTTTACTCTTTTACTGATCCATTTTAAGTCAGATCGACAGATCTACAATTTTTGAAGTGTTTTGTAATTGCAGCCTAGATTCTTGGTTTTACCTTTCTCCTGAAAGAGGGAAGGTAAGCGAATATAAAGGGGATCAGGAAAAGAGATGTCAGGAAAAGGTGCCACAGTCCCACCTTGAAATGCCATGAGGAAAAGAAACAGATTCTTGGCTGCCCTGTCCAGCTCCAGTCTGTGAAAAGCCAACTGACCAGTTATTGAAACAGCAAGTCACCACTTTTTGCAAATCTCTACAGAACCTTTAGCACTGAGCAAAACCAAGAAGAAGAGCCACTGGGGTATCTTAAAGACTTTCTTTATGAGAAAAAAGTAACAGTTTGTATTGTTGCTTCACCATTCATCTTTCAGTATTTGTATTTTCACTTGAAGTAAAGAAGATACTTTCACACTGAACAAAAAAATTAGAGCTTTCCCTTTTCTAAGTAGCTTAGGGATAGGAAGGACATTAGGCATATTTAACTGTTCCTAGTTTAAGCCATACAGTAATTTAATATTGCTGCAAGAATGTAGTTTTCTTCTCAAAAATCTATCCATTCTTTCCCCCTTAAGATTTCCTTACATAGCACACTAGTACCTTGAAGATAGACCCAAAGTAGTACTCAGATTTGCCACAAATAATCCAATCCTTCCTTCCTTGGAAGAAAGTGGGTATTAGAACTTGTCTGACTGTCAGGAAGACTGAGATTTCCCCTATCTACAGAATAGGTATGACCTGTGAGTGCTGTATATGCTCTAATTATGTCTCTGGCCAAAAGTGATTATGTTTAGTAAAATGCAGTGAAACCATTCCCCCTCTGGCCAACTAACACCTCAAAATTTTACACCTTGACAAAGACTAAGTGCTAACAGGGAACTGGAAAGTTTTTGACATAAATTACAGTGAGACCCATGATAATTTCATGGGATTTCAACTATCAGTCCACAACCTGTGACAAACATCACAGTTACTGTCACCTCAGTGGTAAGAAATATTGTACCAAGCAATTGCCAGTGGTGTATGGGACTGTAACTGAATTGATGATTATAGTGTAAATGGGTTTTCCTAATATCCTAAGTTTTCCATAATTATCAACTGTCAGTCATCTCAATATCCTGCCAGGCTTTCAATTTTTGTGATTAAACCTCTGTTGCAGTAGAATTATTTCCCAAAATATTTAGTGATCTAAGTTACACTGCGTGTGCTAGATGCTGGCAACAATGAAAGCACCTACATTAAAACAGAATTCTCACTACTGATGAAATACAATGACTTTGACACACTTGTCGGTGCAAGTGAATCTCTCATGCTGACCCCTATCATCTCCTCCTCCTCTTTTTTTTTTTTTTTAACGGTACACTGTGTGCCCCATGACCATTCAAGTAACGTACAGAAAATCGAGGAAGTTCTTGGAATTTCGCAGAAATCAAAGTCTTACAACCCATGGCAACATCCATGGTTCTTATTGCAATAAAAAGTCAGTATGTATTCTTCATCCCAGTTATATTAAGATTTCTTTTAAAGAAAAGGTGCTGATATTTTGTATTGTTTCATCTATGAGGTAGACGGCACTTTGATATAAATAGTGTAAATCAGAAATTAAGTTAGCTCTAAGCCTGCAACAAGCGCTGCACCACTGACTGCTCAAGTCAATTATTAAATCATGAATACGAAATAATTCCTCACTTTAAAAGACAAACAGTAAGTCTTTGAAAGAAGAGTCGTGGCCAAGCGTACAGACAGATGACTTCCCTTGACAAAGGTCACCGGAATTCTGGCTTTAGCCTCCAGACACCTTCACCGTTGGGGCTCCTATGGAAGGTGCAGAGATTGCGGAGAAGTTCTCTAAAGACGCAGGACTGCGCTGCAGGCAGTTTGGACTCAAATTCATGCAATATTTCCTGAGTGCTAGCCTCGCCGTCCACATGGGCCTGGAACGCTATGAAGTTACGCATATCCACGAGCAGTTCATCATATTCTGTTGAACCCAGGGCCAGAGCAGGTGCTTGCTGATGATTCTCATCTGCCTCATTCCCTGTCTGTTGTGGTAAAAGAAGGTGGTTTCTTGCCCTCATCTTAGCTAATAAAGATGAAGAGTCTAGTGCACTGGACGGTGATTCTCCAGATCTTCCATCAAAGTGCCCATTGGAACTACACTTCTTTACATTTTCTTTCTTTATTGTATCTGCACCCTGCAAACAAACATAAAGACTATGGAGAAAGTTGGATTTTGAGATCCGCAGAATCTGTTATACAAAATCTGCTTGCTGTTTAGACTTAAACAACAAACATGAACACTCAGAAGCTAGTCATCTGAAATACACAATAAAGAGGTAATATGTTCTAGTCTCAACTTTAGAACTTAGGAAGTGAAAGAAAAAGCATTGCTGGTCTTTAGACAGATAACCAGACCATGTTGCAATTTGTGACTGCTGGATCTAATTAGACTTCATCAAGATGCTATATCAACACATGAAAAATCAAATTCATGGGTGACTAAAAATTCTAGAATTCTACATAATCATACGACAAATGGGTATGAGACACATCTACAGTATAAATCAGATTTGTTGCATAAATCAGAACATTTCACATATATCAGCTATTAAAAGAGAAATGTTAGCTTTTGTCTCTTACCTTGCACTTCTTCGCAGGTGATGCACAAGTGGAATGTGAAGAAAGCAGCATGGGGTTTCGTTTTTGACCAAACCGACTCCTGAAAACCCACAAAAGAATTAGCTCCATAAAACATCCTTCTCAAAGTGATTAGGATAGTTTTGACAAAGACTTTGACTGGGTTTGTGTTTTAGGATTCTCAAGAGCCCTCTGCCAAACTCTCTCTCCTCTACCATGCAACAATAATGCTTTCTTTGTACTTCAGAATGGACTTCCTAGGCTTGTAATATGCCTTCATGTCTTTATTAAATATAAAACACGAACTCCACATTGATACATGTTATTGCAAATACCAAGTGCAAAAAAAATGATAAATCCGTAGCATCCTAAGGAACTTTTCTGGTTTTGGAAAAGCAGTGTGAGAACTGAACTTACTTTATTCCTGATGGTGCACCTGAAAGACCACTCATGCCTGTCCAGGTTGGCACACCAGAAGCAGCTCCTAAACATTGCTGTCGAGAGACTTTTAAGGCTCTTAAGGCATCCTGGGCCACTCTGTTTGCTTCTGCTTCCACCAGCACATGATCTGCACTGGAAGCTTCCATAATGGCATCATGCTTCATAACACTGTGCACCCCTAGAAACCAGAAGATACAAGAAAAGGTGAAGGAGGACATCTGTTCATTTACATGGTTATCTGTAAAATTAAATATTCACCATTTAAGTGAATGCCACAATCATATTTTTCATTTTGCAGGTTGATTATAGTCAGCACTTCAGTATAGTCATTTCTAATAAGAGAACCCCCTTCTATCAGTTAAGCAATCAATTTGACAGCAAACCACTTCTGGTGTGCTGATGAGGTCATTATTCACAACAGACTTGGCAATTATGTGGGTAAATTGATCATTTCTATTGTTATGGACATGGCAGACAGAAGTGAAACCCCTGTGTAAATGAAGGTTGGTTATATCCTTATTTCCAGAAGAAACACTGCATTACTTCTACATCCAGAAGTGTTTCTGGAAGGCTGCAGCTCTCTGAAACGTTTGTGCCGAGGTAATGAGCACATTCATAACCGAAGCATTTAAGTGATGAACATTTTAATGTTTCACTACAGTAACAGAATAGATAAAACTCATTTTGTATTGTAGCTCTGACCATCAGAGTAACAGAACTGCTCCTTCCTTCACTTGCATAAGTTTTATATACCTCTGTTTAAATAGTCTGACACTGTTGAGCAGCAAAATAACAACTGTTACCTGATTTTTTGAAAAGTTTCTCCAAGACATAATCATCATTTTTCTTTGAGTCTTCCTCCTTCTCTTCACTGTTCTCCCTTCTGTATCGCTTTTGTTTCACTAGATGAGGAACGCGCTCTCCTTCAAATTTGGCATCTTTGTGATGCTTCTTCTTAGACTTATCTTTGTGGCTCTCGTGTGACAGCATATCCACCCTGTGCTTTGTTTTTGAGGTACACTTATAATGATTATTATCTAATTGCCCATCTTCAGTTTTAGCAACCTGCTTTTCCCAAGAGCCAGCTGCACCACATGTAAGGCTAAAATCTCCCTTTGCATTTGCGTTAGCTGCTCCATGTACTTCATCAGCTACCATGGTGTTCAGACATTTGGCATTCTCTGAAGACCCTGCATCATCTGGCAATGACTGGAACATAGATTTGTCAGCTCTTTCCAAGCTTTCCTCCTTGCTTTTATTCAATGAATTTATATTAGTAGCAGCTTGTATATTATCTTTTGCATAGCTATTTTGGTCAAAGGCTTCCAAATTCCCTTTGGTTTCCTCACTTGCGTCTATTGCTTTAGAAGAAGAATTTGTCATGTGGGTGGTTGAGTAGGAATTGGATGACTTGCTGTACTTTGGTGAGCTGCCTTCTGTAAGATGGAGATCACCTTTAGAAGTGTCATTATCAGGTGGCTTTTCAAGTTTATGTTTCAATTGGTGTTTTGGGACTTGAACATCTGAACCAGTACCTGAGGGATGAATGAAATTAGTATCCATTTATCAAACACTTCAAACATTTTTTCTTTTAAACAAACAGAGAAAAATGCGTACCTGCAAAAATTGCACTTGTTTCTGTCCCCTGAGACACATCTGGGCTGCTCAGAGTAAAAAGTTCATAAAGGTCATTGGATTTGAAAAAGCGCCTCTGCTTAGGGTCTTTCAGCACTCTGTTCGTTAAAAACTGTTTGAAGATTTGTCTAAAAATGAAAAAAAAAGTACTTTGTGCATGAAACAATGTCTAGCTACGTTTAAGTACTGAATACAGTACTTAAACAGAAAACTGTATAAGCACAAATGTTACCCTGCAGAACAACTAAGCAGTGGGAAGATGATGTTAGTTTCCAAAAGACAATCTTGAGTTAGTAACTTTCAAACAACCAACTAAATTGTTAAACACAGGGATTTATTGTTTTTGCAACAACCCCATAACACAACAGGTAACCACCATCCTGAAATGTCCTATGGGGCATCCCTTAGCTAAGCAATAAATAACCTCACAGCTAGAATTTTTTTTGTCCATTAAAATTGAAAAGCTTGCATGTGTTACAATAAAACTATCAGAAAGCTCCTGAAAGAAAAACAAGAGCTTGTTAAAATTACAACATTTTAACGGTCAGTTGGTTGGAGGAATCAAAAGCAGCAGAGCAGCTCAGTCCGATGGTGATGACTGGATGACAATCACTGAAAAGGGAAATCAGATTTGTGGTTGAGAGGAAGGGAATAAAAGCCCATCTGCAGAAGACTGAAAGAAACAAATGTGGAGGAGAACTAAGCTGCAAAAAGTCTTCTAGCATTGGTAAATCTACTTCTATGCCATGTTTGTACTACATAGCTTTTGATTTCAAGTTCTACACACTATTTTCATGTACAAAAAATACATCCCTAAATAAAGCTGGAAATCAGTTCTCAAGAAGTGTTTTTATCATGGTTTTGGCTCTGCTGGCATTAAGCAGGGTAAGTATTTTTAAATCCAGTTGGCAAAAACTAAGTTTAAACTTAGGTGCCAGCTACTGTAGTGCACCCATCAGATGACTTTAAAGTTTTTAAGAATTAACTGAGCTTCATAGCTTCTTGCAAGGATGATCACATAATTGCAGAAAAGAAAACACAGGTGAAGAGAAAAGGCAACTTGCTCAAAGTTCAAAGCCCATTGCACTGTTCAGGAAATAAATGAATTTCTGATGGCTGCCCTGACCCTTAGAGCCCACTTCCTTGATGTGGTCAGTGTTGTTCAAAAAGAAGTATGCCAGAGGGATGCAAGCCAACCAACAGCGGATGCTTTGTGTCCATGTGGTAAAATAGATTTTAAAAGGCACTCAATAAGTGCGGGTATTTCATTATTTAGAGCTTTTCATTCATCTGCATTTTCAAAGGGGATATTCCAGTTCTGAAGAGCAATGCCTGGACAGAGGATTCCCATGTACATTCACTTGGAATTCATGTCAGTGAAGCTAACTACTGAGAAAGCTGAACAGGAAAGTAAAACAAAAAGATCTCACTGTTTTCAAAATACAAGCACTTCAAGGCTTTAGCAACATTTTGGAATAAATAATGTGAATATGACTGGTGGTTCTTGGGATTTAATTCTCTCACTTTGGAATGATTTGGGAATAAAATCAAATTGGGTTTGCAGAGTAGTAAATGGATGTATGTAGCACATACATCTTTATATATCCTAAGGACAATATAAAGAACTTGTTGATTTCAATTTGCATTTCAGACTTGTTGAGTCTCATGTTCTGAGTAAGGGGCTCATTTTTTCCTGTCTATGCCTCATACTCTCTCATTTACAGTGAATTCTGGATGTACTGGACACAGCTGCTGGAACAGACTGATGAAGTATGTTTAGCATGTGGTTCTTGGAGCTAGAGAGGCAGCAGCACAGCACTGCAGCTGGGAGCCTAATATTAGATGAAGGTCCATTTCTCAGCAGAAATTTTTAAAAGTTTTCAGTGACTCGCCCATCATGACCAAGATGGGGATTACAAGCCATGTGTGCACATGCACAGGTATGTCACTGTTATGTACACCTCAGATTCGCTACAAATATTTTCTTGTGCATACTGCTTTATCCAACTGACCTGTGGTATATCTTCTCTTCAATAGTACCTGCAGTGAGAAGCCTATACACAGTCACCTGTTTCTTTTGGCCTATTCTCCAAGCACGTTCCCGAGCCTGGAACATAAAAGGTTTGGTTACCAGACATTAGCCTCTTAGACATGTGTTTGACAAGAGAGCTATCGATACCACTGCTTCAAACCTAGTTTGGATATTTAATAAGAAGTTGCATAGCTGTGGTATTTCTACAACATTAGGACAACTAACTCAGCAGGAGAGGAAAACAATTTAGAAATTTTACCTACGTAAAAAGAAAAGTTTCCAGTTGTACCAAGAAATCTATGCAATAAATCTCAAAAAATAAATTACGTTAAAATTATAACTCTTATCTAGGATATGTACTTTATATAGACTTATTCCAAAAGGGAACTATTTTACAATAGATCTTTAATATACGCATTTCGGTTGAACTTTTCTTCTTTTTCTTAACTGAAAGCTTTCCTATAAACTTCTTGAACCAACAACTAAAACATACCACTTGCAGATCTCAGAGCTATGTAGGATTTTCATCAGAAATAGTTTTTTCCTCTCAAACATGTAAGCCGCATATACTGTTGAGGGATCTAATAAACCAGGGTCTCATCACACCATCAGATAAAGAACAACTTCTTCAAGGTATTGGCTTAACAGCAGCTTCTAAGGGTATAGCTACATATCGTTATTTAGTGACAAAGCCAATTTAAGCAACACTTGCTCCCCTTTTCTTACCCTGCATTGCCACCGTAAACAGTCATGCGTGTTCAAGAGCTTGCACAGCTGTACTCTCCCTTCAGAAACATCTGGTTTGTTTGTTTGTTTATTTTTAAAAATCAGGCCATTTCAACTGTTTGTTTGGCTACACTCTAAACAGACTATGTGAATTGACAATATTGAAGAGTGGTAAGATATAACAGCATAAAGGGGATGTGGTGGGAACCACTTAAATCGGCTTTGCCACAAGAGTAATAATATGGAACTGCACCCTAAGTGACCATTGCTAGGAACAACAACTTAGGGAAGAGCAACATAGTGCTTTAACACTATTTGAGGAGATAAATGTCATTCTGTCTTCAGTTTTATTTAAACTTAGCTGGTAAATGGAATGTAATGAACCACTCACCTGTGTGTCTGTACTAGGATTCCAATCAGGATCATAAATAATAACCCGGTTAGCACCAGTCAAGTTAACTCCAATGCCACCAACACGAGTTGTTAGAAGAAAAATAAATATGGACTTGTCCTATAACACAAGAAAGAATTTACTAAAGCAAGAATTACCAAAGTAGAATTATTGTGGGTTTTGTTTTTTTTTTTCATTTCCTGGATTCTTTTATTATCAGCATTATTCACAAAGATGCAAAGGGACCCAAGAGAAGGAATGCATTTCCTTCTTTGCCTAATATCTCTTGACAAATAAGAGTAGTTTGATCTAAATTTCATTTACTGTTGTCCAATAAAATTTCTTTTTCCCCTTTTCAACTGTGGTTTTTTTCTTAGAAGAAAACCCAACTTAAGTGTGAAAAAAGTGATCACTTTTTTCCCCCTCTCACAAAGAAAGTGGTTTCATTTGATTGAAGTCCCCAGTTTTGTGTGTCAAACCTGTAGTATAATTAAAAACAGACCAAAAAGGAATGCAAGAACTCAACCACACTCACTAACAGGCATTAGTGTGTGGGATGCAACATCTCACCTCATTGTATCTTGCTATAAGGGGCTGTCTGGAAGCTATTGTTGTGGTGCCATCCATCCTGAGGTAGGAGTAGTTTCTTTCTCTCACAAAGACTTCAAGTATCTGCAGCATCTGTTGTGATGGAAAAAATTTAATGAAATCCAGACATGAAGACTGAGCAACTGTCTGATCAAGTCATAAGAATTTCTGGTACTAACTGCAGTGCCAACCAAACAAACAAGATGACAACCAAAAACTTGTGAAACTTAAATAAGCAGAAAATTCATTAACTTATGTAATTGGGGAAAAAAAATAATAAAAAGTAGTTATTTCACTGCTGAATGCATGAGTGGAATGTTTGTGCTTGGTTTGGGAAGTCCAGAGCCATGGTCTCAAGACAATTAACCAGGTAAAAGGTGCAGCATTCCATGGGAATCCATGGAAGCAAGATAAAATCATCAATACATAGGGAAAACAAATGAAGGTCACTGTCTGTGCTACTGGCCCAAAGCAAACAGTTCTGAGAATCAGATGTGCAGCACATGCACTAAACACAGCAAGCAAACTGACTACCGATTCTATCCTGAAACTACACAGTAGGGACAATAAATATGTCACCACTGCTTCAGCTTGGTGTTATATGGGTAGAACTGATACAAGCTTTGACCCAGTATAATGAATTTGGGCAAGACTGCCACAACACTGTGTCATTCCAGTAAAGCTTACTGAGCTTAGGAACTGGTCTCCAATTATTCCAAAGACATTACTAATTTTTGGTATTTTTTTCAATAAGATGTTAATTTTCTGAGAAGGACACTACAAAAGGTGGTTCTAATTACAAGTCTTGTTGGGATACATACACACACATTTTTAGTTTTAGTAATAACTAAAATTAAAAACAATTAGCTCATCTTACCTGTCTTGACTGAGTAAAAAACAACACTCTGTGACCTTGTTTATGCCATATTTTCAGCAAGGATTCTACCACTATCATTTTTCCAGAACGTTTCCAATATCCAAACTGATCTGCTTCCGCCACTTCAGCATCTGGTACACCCTTCAAAATCCTGGGGCCACCGGAGAAGAGGTCAGGGTGGTTGCAAATCTTTCTCAAAGCTACTAGTCCTGAGAAAATCTAAAGAACACAGGAGAAAAATATTTTTATTTTCATTTTCTTGACAAATACATTTGTCTGTATGGGTTGTGGTTGAGAAAAATAATGTATTAATCCAGTAATCATCAAGAAGTTTGTTTTTAATAGTGGTTTGCTCTTTAGAAAAGCCAATGGACGCTAATACTCATTTCATGGAAAGTTTTATGAAAAATCAAGAAGAAGAATCAAGAATCAAGTACAAGAGAAGGTCAATGAAAGTTTACATTCTTTTGAGCCTATTCTGGTGACAATGTTAAGAGCAATTTCCCTTGCTGTTTCTGCAGCAATTTCCACATTAGCAAAAGTAGTCTTTAGCTGTAACTCACAGTCAAATTTTTCCTACTCAAAAGGAAAGATTCCACCAAGTTTGTTACTTGAAATTATTGTGCCCTTCCTTCCAACCCCTGCCATGTTAGCAGGTAACTTAAGGCAGACCTTGAGGATAGCAAGTATACCCACCAGCATGCATGGTAACAAAGAACAGATGAGTAAACATATTTGAACAAACATACGAAGCTGAAAATTACCAATTTTGGTGCCATGTTAGAAGGTTCTGTTCAGTTATTCATTCAACAAGATTACAAGTGTTACTTATTCTTCTGATATAATGGGCACTCATAAAAATGAACTAGCTTGAAACAGCAAATCCCTCAATCTTCTATCGCTACAAGTTGGATGAGCCTGCTCATAATTTATGGTTTGTTTGTATGATGGGGTTTTTGTTTTTCAGCTGGAATTCACTGCTGTCATCACAAAACATCTAATAAAAGCATTGACATTTACTGTTCAAAATTTTCAGAACTCTAGTAAATATGATAGCCCATTCTGTACATCTTAAGAGAAATTTCTGCAGATAGTCTTGTACAAGCCATCTCTTGAAGATCAAGCTCCTTAAAATAATTTTCATTGGGATAACTAAAATGGCTAGGCATTTGAAAAAGCTTGGTCACTATACCTTTGCGAGATCTTGAAAAAATATAAAAGTAAAAACAGTGATAAGGTCAACATCTGCTTTGTATGGCACTGCAATATACATGGCTGTACTGACCATACAACTAACTGGAGTCACTGGTGGTGGGGGCAGAAGGGATTTCACAGCTCACAAGACAAGGAAACATGGTAAATTACACATCATAACCAAGACATATTACTTCTCCTCTTACAAACAGTAGATCTGTATCCTGCAGGTAAAATGGGAGTGAAAAACATTCACTGCATGCATACAAAAGTCAAATGGACCAAATGTGTGCAATGTAGGAGTCACAGGGAATACCAGACTTTTTACACAGGCAACAGCAGGCATCTGAAACTGTATTTCCATTACTGCTGTCAACCTGGTCACAGCAATTTCAACACTTATGTTGTAAGGATGGAGGCAAAAGGTGTTGAAGTGACTAGTACAACCGTAACAAGGATGCTTGCTATTTGCTCTGCTATACATTAAGACTCTGTGAAATAATCAACTGTTGCATCACAAAGTTATCATACCTGAACTGTACTCTGAGGACAAATTACTCTTTTCCTTTGCTTCACTTTTGCAATTGTATAAAAGCATGCATATGGTAACCTACAGCAGGTCTTCCAACAAGCCATAATTTGTTCCCAAGATCACAAACATATTGCAAAGTCATTCCATTACTACTTTTATCTGCTCATGCCACTACATATGGATCACTAACTCTACATATTCCCTGGAATATTTCTGAGAAAAAAAAGCATACATCCACAAAAGTAGAAGTGAGATTAGTGTGTTTGCTCCCCTTTCTGCTTAGAATCCAGACAGAAGAATGCAAAGGTCAGTCCATGACTTTATCCATCAAACTCTACCTGTCATTAACATTAATTAATGCCAACCTGCATGTCTCCATTGAGAATCTGGTAAACTTCTTTAGAGCTGATGAAATTTTGATAGACTTGACGCTGCTCATCTGTCAAACGGCAGAAGAGGACCTACCAAAGCAAACAAATGAACAAATGAAACAAATGAACAGGTCGGGCTCAAGCCCGACCTGTAAACTCCAAATAGAGTGAATTTTAAAGTTTTGCAATGTGCTACAATGAAGCTTCACAGATGTCTGACATACTGAAATACTAAGTTAAAAGATACTGAATAGAAAGAATTAAAAGAGAAGAAAGATTGAAGAGAGGACAGGAAAGCCTGAAGCACTGAAACCTGAGTGGCAGAAGAATCTAATAATGACTACAAGTGAGTATTTGTAGGAATTTCAGTTGTTTAAACAATCCTTTCAACCTCTACTTTGAATCAGAATGTTTCCTAAAAAGATATCTCACCTCTTTGTAGAGCAAACAAGTGTTTGATCAAAAGGCTAATATTTTGGAAATTTATTAGAATGTACAGGCCCAGCTAGCTTGCCATATGAACAACTGCCATCAAGTATTTCTCTACTATTTGCTGCCTAAATGAACCTTTTAAAGGAGAAAACAATGTTAAAGTGTCCAAGAGATGCATCATAGCAAACACCCCATGGACAACTCATTTGTATGCACCTGTGACCTCGGAGGACAGTATTAAGCAGACCTGACTACGCTTCATATAGCCTTTGGTTTTTAGATGAGAGTGTACTTGTACAGACCCTGCAAGACTGTGACCATTTAATGCTCAGAATGTAGGTGGAAGGAGTATGCAACTTGAAAGCTCTACATCTTATCTTTAGTTAAAACAGCATTTCATCTACTATTAGCACAAATTATTTCCAAATGTCCATGAAAGATTGGATTTTGGGGAAGGAGAGGGCTCAGATCTAATAGTAAAGATAAGCAAACCTGTTCATTTTTATCTGGAAGTGAAAGGCTCATTTTTACATCAGCCTTCATTCTTCGCAGCAAGTAGGGGTTTATGGTGTCCCGCAACACACAGGCACATTTGTATGCAGTTTTTACCTGAAAAAGGAAGAAAAAGCAAAAGTTGTATTTTGGTTCTTGATATTAATTTTAGTAACAAGCAAAATTCCATATCTAGTAATAGGAAAATTCTAATAAAATTAGATTATTTATGAATCACATGCATCTACAGTTACATATTCAACACAACATGAATTGCAATAAAATTCATGTTAGCAACAATAACATTGAAAAAGTAAGTGTTCCTCAGATACCACTAACTTATCTTTCCTAATTTAGTGGACTTTAAAAGAGATCAGAAATGAGGTATTTCTTTTAGAAACCAATTCAAGAAGTGAGTATAAACTTGCACAGAACCAAATTCCTCATGAAAAACTGCTAATACATTTACTGAAGATCAAAAAACAAGCCTGCAGCAATGGTGGTTACTAGACAATAAGTGAAGATTAGTGCCCACTTGAGACTATTAAAAAAAATCGGTACAAGAAAATCCTCATGATCACAGAAACTAAAGGTCACTCTGGCCTTAAATGGAGCATATGGTTCTATAATGGGTAATGGATGTGTGAGATGGGTATTAACTGTACATAATGGCTAAAAAATACCTTCATTTCTCTTAAAGCAAAACAAAGAATATAATAAATTATTGATTTGTAAAAAACAAATTGGCTGTCCAATTTAGTAAATTACTAAGCTTTAGACAGGGGAAGTACTTAAACTCAAAAAGAAAATAAAACTTTAGAAATGTATGTGTGCAAAACATTACAAGAATATTTAAAAGGATACAAGTTTATTAGCATTTATATGAAACTTAGTCTGCAGATTATTATGCAGACAATTTATCTATCAGCTAATTTGAAAAAAGTTTAAGAGCCCATAAATACTGAGAACCACAACTACAAAGATTAATAGACATACTTATTCAAAATAATATTCCCCATAATTTTTGCTTTCAAAATTAAATAGTTTATCTACTTTCAGACTTCCAATACATACTCTAGCTTTTTAAAATGAAAACGGTTTTCAGTTTGGATTTAAGGATTCCTCTATTGCATAATTTGCCAAAACTTGATATCAAACAGGAAAGTTTTATTCAAATACATCAAAACACAAGATGTATTTTATATACACTTCCCACCGCAATTTGCTTATCTTTACATCAAAGAATAATTCTAATGATTTAAACTTTTGACAAGAAAGCCTTGTGTATAAGCTATACCCCTGTATAAACAAAATGGTCTCATTTAGTTGAACAGTTCTTTTCACAAACGCAGCAGTAAAACACACATGCACCTCTCTCTTAAGTTGTGTCTAGAACATACAGCATGAAGTACATTTAAAAGTCAGTTTAGAAACAACGTAACAGTTTCCTTCAAGCAAAGTGATATTTTTGAGGCATTTACCTGGACAGGAGAGGCATTAGAATACCCTCCCATGGTTATTGGAACAGAAAATTGCTCCATGAACACAGGCAGTGTTCCCAATTTCCCTGGGAATACAAAGTCAAAGAGGGACCAGAGCTCCTTTAGGTTATTTTGCATAGGCGAGCCAGACAAGATGATTCGATGGGGTGTGCGGAACTATTAATAAAAAACACAAAACCAAAAGAAAGTTATTTTCACGGTTCATGGTGTAACCTGCCTCCTGCCTCAGAGTATATTCAATTTCACCATCAATGAATTCTCATTTTAAAATATGTGGCCTCATATTCCTGAAATAAACAGCTTTCTGCAATATATTGTCCATAAACTGTTAGGAGAAGATGAACACCAGCAATCTGACATTCATCCCAAATGGTAAATTACTACACAATTTAAAATTTCTGATTTTTTTCTCTACCATACTTCTGTAAATTTACTAATGTAAGCTCATTAAAAATGTTAAGTAAATTAAATAGTCAAATACAGACCATTTTGATTTATGCTTTTGTTCTTTATTAATGGTCAAATGTGCATTTTTATGATAAAGTAATACAGGCTATTAGATTTGGGAACCTCCCCCCCAGAGCACTTAAAATATTTCATTCATTTTTTATAAAGTACCTGCTTGCACGCAAGTGTGACCGCGGCATTTGGATTTCGGATTTTGTGACCCTCATCCAGAATCACATAATGCCAGTCATAGCTGTGGATGCTATCCTGCATCAGTCGAATGTATGAATAAGATGTAATTAAAATTCCATGGCATGAAGCAATTTCATGAATTAGTTTCACCTAAAAGCAAAAGGTGCATGTTGTCAGTAACAGTGAGACAGAAAACTCAGACCTACTGAACTACAGGTTTGCTGTCCAAGGTACATACAAAAAGTTTTGAAAAAGCAGATATATAATTCAGTTTGCAAAGAAAATAAGTATAGGCAAGATTTTGATTATATGATTCTTAGCTCATCTGTAAAAGAATGAAACACTTGAACACTGTGTTATAACAGATCAGAATTTGACCTGAAAACTGGTCAGAAGGAAACAGTGGGTTTTATTTATTTATTTATTTTAAAAGGCAATGTCTGGAAAAACAAACATTACATTTGATTAAAGTTCTCCTATATGCACTTCACAAACCCAGCTTTGCGTACTGCATGCAAGATCTAGAAAGTTTGAGAAAATTAAACAAGTGAAAAACTGAAAAAAAATCACAAAGTCTGTTTGGTTATTCCTAAATTCTGCCCAACCTCTCTCATTAATAGGATTAATATATTTGTGAGTAATCTTCAAATTTTGTGCTTCTCTTGTAAGCTATATCCTTTCCCCAAGTTTTTACTACCCTTTATAGCTGTAGATTATGTAGGGCAGGGACCATCTATGTCACCTTCCAAGCATTCATAGTATTCAAGACTCATCTTTCTTGCATTTACTCTCCACATATGAATCTAGAAGACCTAAACAGAAGATGATGGGCTGGGAAGCAATTCTGGATGAAACAAAAATACCCACTGTAAAAGAAAAAAAAACTAGAACCACCACAGAATTTGCTAAAGGAAAGACAAAACTCTTATTACTAGAAGTACCTTAAAAAAACCAAAAACCAAAAAACAAACAACCCAACAAAAACAAAAGGGAAAAATCCATCTCAAAGACTCGGATGGTGTTAAAAGTTCATGATCTCTTATTATAAAATTTCTTGCTCAGACATACCCCAAGATTCAAAAAGCTCTTCTGTGTTCAACTGTTCAAGAACTTCTACTTTCTGATTATCAGCTCCTGATAAAACCATGACACATTATTTAATGTTGACATCATGATTCTCAAGAGAATATGTAATCTTTAGAACAATTCGTATTACAGACAGAGTAGGATTTCTAGGCAGATGTGGACATCCAAAGCTTAATTCTACCTGGCACACTGCCCACAGTCTGCAACCGTGTCCTAGAATCTCAGCAATGGCCTATCATAGAATATTGTAGACATCTCTACCCAAACACTTAAAGACAAATCATCTCGGGTGATTTCAAATTAAAAGCTTGTAAAATATGTAACCTCTCCTAGTTTTTGCAATTAATAGGGTATGTCTGCAATTAGCCTGACTTACAGAATGTTACACTGTTGTCATTAAAAGATGTTTTGTGAAAGTGCTGCTGTTATTATGGAGGCTCAAGAGACCAATCCCTCCTAGAGGGCAAACAGTGGACTAGTAGAAAACAACAGCCATAAATCACATTGTCAGGTAGCAGAGAGAACAGAAGTGAAACACAGGCACATGAAGGCCATTCACTGTAAACACACCACAGCAGAATCCTAGTCAGGATTTACTGAACCTGTAATTAATTAAAGTTTCCTTCAAGCTAAATTTTTAATAAACAAGGATTTGTGCTGACAATGAAGAAATACAACAGCACAATTTTATCAACTCACACTACAACACTTATTAACTCTCATTTTACTGCATTGGGTACTTTCTCAGAGGTTGCCTTTGCTTTAGTTGCAGCTCTTGGAATGATTTTAAATATTTAAAAATACGATAACAGATTCAATATTGGATACACACTGTTTTGAGGCTGTGGCATTTCAAAATTTATGCTATTTTATCATGTATTCTTTAATTCACAATTCCTGTTTGGTTAGATTCAGGCATGTTTAATTTAATTTTTTTTTCCCCTCAGGAAATACACTTCAATGAAATATTTCAGGGCATGTGCTGTTAAACTAAAAAAACCAAACAAACTACCCCCAAAACAGGCCCCCCCCCCCCAAACAGCTTAAGAGAGACAAATCCTACCAATGCCAAAAGATTACACAGAAGTTACCCAGCTTTGAAATTCTGAACTCTAGACTTTAAATGACGCTAATGAATAGAGGAACATGCGAGTAGATCGAGTAATTCTGATCTTGTAGTTCTGTTCAGCACAGTATTTCAGGGTTTTACAATTCAAAGACAGTATTTTCTCCTAACTTAGGGTGATAAGTTGATTGCATTGCATTGTCTTCACAGGGACACATGCAATGTACGAAGACTGGAAGATTTTTGGCAAGCTCCATTTCTTAAGGCTAAAACGTTTATGATTTATTCTAAGGACACACCTCTAAGCAAGTGGTTTTTTCCTGTTGGTACCTCACTGTAGCTACAAGTTTGTTTCTGAAGCTACATAAACAGGACAAATTTTTTGACTGATGCTTACAGAAATAAGATTTATCTTTTTTTAGCACAAAGTAGTGTTTTAAAAAATATTTAAGAGTAAGACCTGAACTCTTCTATAATATTATGTATTAAAAATGGTAATTTTCTTAAACAGAAATGTGTATGTTAAGACTGAACTTAAAGAACTAGATGAGTGATAACTACAAAACTCTCTAAGCATTCAGCTACCTTTAAGGCAAGTGTGAACTTAGAGATAGTATCTAGTCACTTACTCAACCATACATCACTTGTGAATCAAAAATGCATTCTTCAGCAGGCTTATCACTATCTTATAACCAACCATTAAGCCCAGAGATCCATAAATTCAACCTGTAAAACCTCTTTATTATTTCCCTGCCCCCAACAAAACAATCTAAATGGCACCATGAAGAGGCTTCAAAAGAACACATTACAATGTTTAATAATGTAAAAGTTGCAATAAAAAGAGCTAAAGCACTTACTACATATTTAACAAGAATGCTACTTCTTGTGGCATGATACTGAGTTTATCTGAGTTTGGTCCTTAGCTCAGAAATAGAGCCTTTGGCTAAAATAGAGGTTCCCTATGCAGTCATGCCAGTAACTGTAACCTCTGCAGCTTATTTTCTTTACATGTAGATTGCGTATTCTACTGTAGTGTGAGGGCAGAACGTCTAAAATCTCCAGAGTGCAAAGTCATCTTCAAATAGGTGATTCTACAGGTGCAAGCATCATGAACTGACAATTACCTTTGAGGACTGCATTGTGTGTCCAGCATTTGACTGGAATAAGGGAATGTAAAGTTACGGCTTTACAAATGGTATGTGATTACCAGAAAGAATGGTTAAACTCAGTGATACTTGTTCTAAAGATCAAGAAATTGAAAGTTCAGCCTTGATCTTAAAAAATACAGCCTCCTTCCATATACGATATGCTAAACCAAGATAACCAAAGTTCACATTGCCTCTTACATTCTGTGATATACAAGTGCTCATGTGCCATGAGAAGTTTTGAAACAACAGGACAAGCTCTTTGTACAAAAGGCGCTTTTTTCCCCTATACTTACAGGGCTTTCTTCCCCTTATCTTCTGTTCTATACCGCAAATAAAACGGTGTTTATGATACACTACATTAGATTTACTTCTTTATTTTCTCTCATCCTTAGAAGTCTCAGAGCACTTGATATTTACAAGTCACTTTAAGCTACATCAGAATTTAGTATAAACCATAGTAGGAGGTTAATAGCATAAGACAGCACCACTGGACATATTTAGCCACAAATGCTGTGCCTTATTCAAACTGAAAGCTGACTTCACAGGGAAGACTACTACTTAAATCTGGTTCTTCCTACTGCTTCCAACTTAAGCATGTTTATCATCATAGAAGAACCACATGATCTTCTGTGAGCACAATTAATAATAAAAAAGAAAGTTTTACATTTCACCCAAATGCCTTAAACTAGCTCTAAATTCTTGGAAACCTATCCAACTTGCTATTGTGTCTTCCTTCCATCATCTAAAATACCACTCTGCTTTCCCTTGTGGATAGCTGAAGGCCTTTAAATTGTTATTCATATCTCAAGGGGTGAAACTGGAACTTTTAATTTCTCCCCCTTACTGCCAAAATTGTCTACCATTGTTATTTTAGCAAAGGAATGAAGTAGTCTCTCTTTTGAAGCTTCACATGGTAAAAAAACCCTACGCAAATACTATAGCAGCAAAGATATCTAAGCAGGATGTCTCAGTGACTCATCTGAAACAGGCTGACAAGATTTGCAGCCAATCTGGTGCTCACAATTCCAGCTGTTATTTCATAATATTATTGTGGAAAACCCTAAAGCTGCTGGCAAAGAAAACCGAAATGGACTGGGAAGAGAGGATATGCCAAGGTAATGACCGGTGAGCCTTTTACTTACCACAGCGCTCAGAAGTCCTTTTGTAATACTAAAGAAGTGTCACTAACCGAAACTATGTGCAAGGTATTGCCTAGTATCAATTTATGATAAAACAATTGGAACAGACGTCTTCCCCACCCCTCACTATCAAGCAAATAGTTCTGTGGGCAAGTCTAAAGAACTGGGAGACAGGATCTTGCACTGATGCTTGGGTACCTTAGAAGGTGCAACAGAAAATACCTATTCATAAAAGCAAATAATTTCACCAGTGCTGAAAGATTTAGTATTTGCTAATATTTCAGGATTCCTGACAATGTTATGGCAATAATTACGTAGATCCATCTTACCTAAAAGAGCAACTTAAGTTTTATCAAATGAAACTTCAGCTGTTGTCTCTTTCTGCTATGAAATACCATCTTGCCTTATGGGACACCTGTCATTGCTTAACTCTTTTCCTCCAAAATTCTCCTTCATCAGTTTTAAGATTAATCTTTCCTCAGAAATCCTTTGTCCCTCTTTCACAGGCCTGTATAGAGCAAGCTGCAATACTGTGTTTTACCATGAACAACCTGCTGGCCAACTACTGTGGGATAATGCATTCCTCAAAATCCATTAAGATCTTCACTGTCTGATGTCCAGTTAATTTCAGGGACAATTATGTTCTTCCACCAGTCCAGACCATTCTAACCTCTGTTAGCCCAGTGTCGTGGTTTAACCCCAGCCAGCAACTAAGCACCACGCAGCCGCTCACTCACCCCCACCCCCCGCAGTGGGATGGGGGAGAAAAATCGGGAAAAGAAGTAAAACTTGTGGGTTGAGATAAGAACGGTTTAATAGAACAGAAAAGAAGAAACTAATAATGATAATGATAACACTAATAAAATGGCAACAGTAATAATAAAAGGATTGGAATGTACAAATGATGCGCAGTGCAATTGCTCACCACCTGCCGACCGACACCCAGCTAGTCCCCAAGCGGCGAATCCCCCCCCCACACACTCCCCAGTTCCTATACTAAATGGGACGTCACACGGTATGGAATACCCTGTTGGCCAGTTTGGGTCAGCTGCCCTGGCTGTGTCCCCTCCCAACTTCTTGTGCCCCTCCAGCCTTCTTGCTGGCTGGGCATGAGAAGCTGAAAAATCCTTGACTTTAGTCTAAACACTACCGAGCAACAACTGAAAACATCAGTGTTATCAACATTCTTCGCGTACTGAACTCAAAACATAGCACTGTACCAGCTACTAGGAAGACAGTTAACTCTATCCCAGCTGAAACCAGGACACCCAGAGGCTGAAGTGACCTTTCTCACTCCAAAGCAGGTAACAACATTTAGTTCCCCAATCCTGTCTCCTGGCAAGTTAGCTGTCCAGCACAAAACTCTTCTCATTTACTTCCTGATAAACCATGATACACTAACAGAACAACAGGTGAACCCTGGAATTGTCAGTTTAATTCCAAACAGGTCTGTGCAACATTGAGATCACAGGTGCCCAGAGACTTGGCTTTTGGCCATGTAAAATTAATCTCAAACAAGGAACAAACATATGTTCTTATGCAGTCTAACCACAATTTTCTTATTTAAGTTTATGCCTTGTGCCAGAGCATAAGGGCAGAATGGTCCCTGAATGAGTATTATTAATGTTAACATGTGCAAAAGCAGTCTCCTGTAATGCCATAGGTTATCAGAAGATGGAATTGTCACAAGATCAGATCAGCACTAATGTACTCATAGCAAGAACATATATTGAAAACAAATTCTAGGCAGGAGAAAATCACCTGGCCTGTATTTTATGTGATATATTTTCAGTGCACAAGTGTTATTTATGCCAATAAATTAGTAGTAAACTTTTCTTGCAGGTATAAGGACAACTAGAATGTGAAAGTTTTGTTGGGGTTTTTTTTGTGTGTGTTTTTTTTTTTTTTTTTTTTTTTTTAAAACTTTAGTTTAGTCATGAGCTTGCTCTTCTCTGATTAAGAGGCATCTAGGAAAAAAAATGTGCAGAAGGTAAAAACCACATCAGCAGTGACACTTGTTTAAAGCATACTGTTGCAGCTCTCAGAAGATGAGGCATTAGAGCAGAATAGAGAACTGAACCTATCTAAAGTGATCACATGGTATCCAAATTCTTTAAGTTGTTGAGTAGGCATTTGTGGGAGGACAACAGGAAGGTGAAGTCCTGAAAATCTGACTATTCCTGCAGATGGAAAAATTTGAGCCAGTCTGTCAAGTGCATTAATTAACAAATACCCCAAAATAAGCACACACAATTTAATTTAGGAAGACATGTGAGCATGTTATTGAGGTCAACAGACTTTTAGGGCTTGAAAACACACCAAGTTAATTGAACAACAGGAAGCTATTAGCACATTAGAGCATGCTATTCTTTTTTTGCCATGTACTGTAACTGCATCAATTACCTCAGAATACGTTTAATCAAGTGCAATTAAGCACCATATCATTTTAATGTTATTACAAGAAATTCAATAAATATTTAAAGAGAAATTTAAAAATGCTTGGCCGAATCCTGAAAATCCATTTAAGCATCTGAAATATGAGGCCAAGGGAAAAGAAAAAACTAAGTTTTCCTTGTTTTGTTCCTGCAAGGTACCAAGGATTAAAACTTCAGACAAGTCAGGCTTCAACTTAAGAAATGGAGTAAGAACACACATATTAAGAGACTTGCCAAGAAAATGAAAAGACAGAAAAGGAAGTGCTTGAAAAAAAGAAAACCAACAAAGTAACACTGTCATTAAAGGAAATGAGACTAGGTGGTATCAATTGACATACTGACCAACTGAAGAGAAATTGCCTGTGCAAGCAAGATGTATTAAATATTAGATCAATGACATACTGATGCACATAAGTGCGAAGAAAGAATTCACCAGTACTGGAAGCATATATCTGGTGTACAAGCAGTCTAGTCATGAACTTCTAGCATGGACTACACTACAAGCAAAGCTCAAGCAAGGAACCAGTTACTAAGTTTCGTTCAGGCAACACTAGTCTGTACCATAATATAAATGTACTCTGTGTCATCCCCTTTTTGTCCAGTTTCCTAACAAATCTATACAAGACAGTGAACTTTTTGTTCTTTTAAAACAATCAGAGAAAAAGCACAAGCCTGCACAGAAACATTCAGGAACAGGGGATTTTTTTGGTTTTTTTGGCTAGCACAAAAGAAAAAAAGAAAAGCTTCTGGAATTACAAAATGGATGTCAACCATTACCTTTTTGTTGGTATAAGAACCAGTTTCATGGAGAATGGCAACTCTAAATGGCGGCCACCAAGTATGGAATTCTTTTACCCACTGATGCATCACAGTAGCTGGACAAACAATCACTGTTGGACCCAATCCGTGGTACCTAAAATAAAGTATTCAAGAAAAACCCAAATATTTATCATGAAATAAATACTCCATATTAAGTGGCTCATTAAAATACACACATATTAAAATGATACACTTTATAGTTCAAGTGGAATATGAGTGCTATGGAAATTAATTGGCATTGTTTTTCTGGAAGTCTGCTTTTTAAAGGAAGATGAAAGGTGTACTGCTGTAAGAACCCATCCACTGAACAGTTAATGGATGCATCTATCAAGATAAACACAGAAATAGAAAAGCTCCAAACAATAAGGCATAAGGGAACTTCCTTCTGTGGTAATACAAATCAGGTTTGGGTGACTGCTGTTTCTATAAGAGAAAAGAAATCATTAACAAACAACTATTTTATTACTTCTATTAAAAAGAATGTGTAGCTAGAGTCTCACAAATGGACTTACACACAGGTGTTCTGCTTCATGTTGGTAATATACTGTACAATTATCAACATAATTTACGGATAAGACAAGGACTCTAAAGCAGCAGAATGTATCATCCATGGAGGTTGAGGTCTGAGCTCGGCTAAACTGTCTCATAAGTTTCTTATTCATAATCATATGATTGTTTCTGAGAATTACTGAGGACATTTGAAACAAAGTCCTTCTCTATTAAGTTCAGAGCTACTCATAAGGTTAAGAAGAGAAAAATCTCTTGCACAACAGCCAAACAAGAAACACTACCATCACAAACAGATACCAACAATCATACAGGAAATGCACTAAGTAGTGGTTACTAGTAGTTATTTTTCAAATATATTTGCTCTTTAAAAAACAGAACAAAATGACTTTGCAAACAAAGGCAATAGCTATGGTTACCACAGTGATCTGTGTCTGGATGACTATGTACTATTCAAGTGGTAATAAATACACAATTGAAAAGATCACAGTATACATTCAAGATCATACGCATACAGCAATAAATAAGGATTTCCCAGACACCAGCAATACCCTGCTTTAAAAAAAAACCTGTTAATGCCTTCAGAAACTGCTGACATTAAGAAATAATACTCTTTATTAAAAGCTTATACATATGCAGAATAACAACCTGGATGTTACTAATCTCTTTCATTACGAAAAAATTCTATATAACAACCTTACATAGACTAATTAAAAAAATCCCAGCAATCCAAGGGGAAGTTAGAAGTTGGAGATGCAAAAAATAGCTTAAAACTATGCTACAAATCCAAATAACCACTGCCACTGCTCTTAAAAATATCTATAGCAAAAAAGCCAACTTTCCCAGAACAGGTTAGTTTCTCATTCTTCATGGGCAGTAACAAGTTACCTCTATTTATTCCCCCGGTCTGTATCAAACAAGCTCACACGCTGGGTTTATCCCAGCCCCCCCCCCCTCTCAGTTTACACAAAGAGTTCACACTTCCTTTGATCAATTTTCAGAAAATCTACTCCCCTTCCACTCGGTTGTGTGAAACCTCTTCTGTCTAATCTGGCTCTAACCACTTTCCACCAGCCAACATTTTATTCTTCTCTTGAGAGCTTTTATTTATATAAAAGAGTCATCTAACTTCTTCCAGTCTGCGCTGTTTCACAAAACTAAACAAAGCACTCGCTCCTGCTTGCTACACTTAGGAGGCATCCTTCATTCTCCTGATCACTGCAACAGATTTGCTCTGCTGCCCATCTAATTTATATTTGTTTTCCTTGAGCAAAGGTAACACTAATAACATTCCAAACCAAAGTCTTACTGGTGCCTTGCACCAAAATACTAATACTGCCCTGTTCCTACCCCAAATATATTGTCATAATGTATTCTGTCCCTTTTTCACAGTTGCATTGTACTAATAGCTTATGGTCAATATCATATATGATCAATATATCCAAATCTCTTTCTCCTTCTGTTGCTTCTGGTTTATAAAACCCAAATTCACAGCAAGTATCCTTTATTAGTTCTTATTTAATTGCATGTGATTGGAATTGCAAATAAGATCTATTCCTGCAACTTACTACCAAGAAAAAGGAAGCTGTAGTTATACTATATTTATAATCTTTAAGTACTCAGAAAATCAGCACAGGAAAACATGTTGCATTATAACCAACTCTACTGCCAAGCACGGCAAATCATGCCTTCAAAATGAAACTGAAATGACAACTAAATCCTAGTGAAAATAAAAGGACAGGGCAGCAAGAGCAATACAAATTTTCTGGGGCAATGGATTTTTATTTATGTAAGCGCCATGGAAATTAATCTCTCTGCCCCTCATAGCAGAGACTGAGCCTTAATGTTTAATGTGTATGATTATATCTCAGTATCTTGAAGTGCACAAATGAGTAAATAATCAGTGTATAAACTTTGTGGCAGCGTTTCTCATCTGATCTCTCAAATAAATGAAGGAAAGTCTGTAGTGAAAGGTAACATCTTTGTTAAAAAAAAAAAATGTATTTGGAAAGAAGCAAACTTGTGGACCCCCAAGCTCTTCAACATGTTTCAACAACAGATTTCAACCTAGATACAGGCTAGAGATGGGTTACTTGAAGTTTGCTGCTGCCTTTTTTTTTTTCTTGTGAAGGGACCACTGGTCTGAGAGATTATTTGCTTATTCCAACTATCTCAGCTTGTCTAATGAAAGACCTTTCCCCCTCTATAGATCTTGCTTCCCATATATCCTTACACCACCATAGCTGCAACACTTCTACTGATACCTCACATGACATTTGGCTTTCTGCAGCTGTATGGCTCAGTAACTGTTAAAAGTGAGACAACATTTTAATTTTTGTAATCATTATACTCCATGTAACAAGTAGTTCCTTGCTTCAGCTAGTCTTCAGGCTCCTTCAAAATCAGAAAAGCATTGGAATCAGAAGTGGTTTACAAAAGGAAATTTCTACTCCCCTCATTTTAAAGAACACTTTTTCCAGAAAATTTCACTGATAGAAAATAAAGCTGAGTATTTTGAATATCAACAAAAGTGACCTTTTTGTGTTAATACTCAAGTGCCTCCAAATACAACAACCTTTGCAAGTCTGCACAGGAACGACAGTATTATCTCCATTTTACAGAATGCCAGTTGAGGCTGGGAAAGCCCGCAGTGCCAGACTCATACAGTAGTATGCTAGCTCCACCTACACTTCAAGGTAATAACATACAAGCTAGGCTGGAAGACATTTAAACATGCTGACAACACAACTATGTCCACTCTTAATGCCTGCTTCTCAGCTGGACTGACCAGAAGGTCTTCTGCTTACTAGACTATGTGGCTTTCAGATAGAAGCTAGTTAGATGGTGCTAGTGCCTTCCTAGTTCAGACTGCGGATGGGGAAAATACTTGACTATGAGAACATCAAGTTGTTTAGACCCTCAGTCTTACAGCACACAAGCAAAATCAGAGTAAGTTTCACCAAAAAATTAAACCTTGTTTCCTCCCATGGAATAACTATCCTAGACTCAGTGACATGCACCAGCCACAAAATGAAACTGAACACATTATCTTACATGCAGAAAGAACATTGCTACTTAGGTGTGCAATTATATTTTGGCCTTTTCAAAGTTTTACTGTAGTTTCACTGCAGTATCTTAGGCTGTAACCATGTAACAATGTCAAGAGATGTTCCTGAAGGATTTCCATCAACTCAGTGGTCCTCCAGCTGGGGCAGGGAACATACCTACACAAAATAATCTGTACAGTAGTATCCTTAAATCAGGCAGCAATACAGTAAATCGACCTGGAGCTTTTCTATACAAAGGCTACAGCAGGAAGCAACTGAAGAAAAGACAGTAATATTTTCTCTTTAAAGCATTATTTTACAATTCATGTACATGCTGAACATAATTTAAATATGCCTCTATATAAAGTTAATTATTTTCATTTAGTATAGTATTATGGTATTTGCTTAATTGCATGTAGTAATTTACATCAGGTAAACAGGTCAACAGAACTAGAAAAATCAAGTATTATTCACATGTGCATCTGTAAATCCAAGAACACTAAGAAGTATCTTTTCTGGTAATTTCACCTATGAAGAAGGAATTTTAAAGCATTGTTCAGTAACAATAAACCATAAAAGGTCTTGTAATAAAGGTCAGTCACTCTAACATAGTTTTGAAAAGCAACAACAACAACAAAAAAAGCAGATGGAAATTCCTCAGTGTAAGTTATTGGTTTTACTATTACTACTCTTTTTTTGGCATGGATAATTCCCTGCCGATCAGAAACTCTAATTTTCATTGCAAATCAGCTTGCTACTTCCTGTAAAGCATTTACCTGGTGGCTTGCCAGAACAAATATTTTAATGTAAAATTTAATAAATGGAACTAAAGGTATTACACCTAATTTAAAATTCCATATTGTGTAAACTATTGATATTAATGTAATTGAGTTTGTAAACAATCCATTTGTGGAAGCTAACCTTAGACACTGTATTGACCCAAAATATCTAGTGCGGCTCATCTGCAAAATGAAGCATCAATGCCTGGAATTCATTAAAAGTGTTACATGTTTAATTTTTCCTGCCCTACAGCTCCATTGTCTCGTAAAATTTTTCCTTTGATGTCCCCCACTAAAAGAATTAAAGGAATATTGTAATTGAAATGTCATTAATAATTCACAGGACCCTCCTCCACCAGCAATACATCTGATGAAATATTAATTGAGCTCTACAGACTGACAGTCTGCAGAGGAGCACTTGCCTGTAATTTGAACCACGAGTCCTGATCTTGCTGTAGCTCAGACCTGCCAAGAAGGCAATTATCTGGATGGTCTTGCCCAATCCCATCTCATCTCCCAGAATTCCTCCTGCCTGCTGGCAGTGCAATTCCCAGAGCCACCTAACACCTGTTTGCTGGTACCTAAAACAAGGAAAAAGAAGATGGCAAATGTTTGATAATACAGATCATAACAGAAAGTACTCATGAATTAATCATTTGGCAAGGTTCTTACACTAGTTACAGTAACATGCTGGATCTGTGTTTTACATGAGTGCTGTATTTACTAAGTCATACATTTTTGATGGGCTCAGACATTACATGTGACTTTCATTCTTTATGCAACACTAAACCATTTCTAATTAAACTGATAGTCATGGTAATTAGAGGGTATTTTATTTAATGTATATTTTAAGTGTTAAAAGCAACTTGGAAAGCTACTCTAACAAAGCATTATCTTTTCAGAAAAGACGACATGTAAGGGTCTAGTAAATAATATTATTTGGAACATATGCCCCGAACTGAAGGAAAAGTTTGACTTGTAAGAGGTACACACTTTATACTCCACTGTGAAAACTGATCACATCTGCCAAAGCATGCTTTCTTTTTACATAAATCCATTTAATAACATTTAGTCTCTTTCAGTGAAGAAAAAAGTCAACAAGGCAAAATGTTTTGGAAGGCAAAACAATAGAAACTATTCCAGCAAGTGGGATGCAGCGGAGCATTATTACATGAGAGTATCAGGGCAGTTTCTACTCCCAGTCATTCACTGGAAATTGTATAAGCAACAACATAAAATACATTCTAATTAAAAGAAGTAGACTAGAAAGCAAGGCTTATGATAGCAAGCTAAAAAGGTGGAGGTAAGATGCTGGACTGAGAATCACTTTAGGACATGCTTTTTTATAATGATATAAAATAGTGAGACCAGTAGGAATAAAACACCACATGTATGGGTTAAATTGAAAACAGAACAAAGAAATGAAGAAACAGTATATTTAAATTGCATTTTAATCAAAATAAAATACATGTTTCAGCACTTCTGTGTCTTGTAACTTGGAGGAAGAACAAGGTTACTGATATCATTTTCCTGATGGCATGCATTCCTGGAGTGCAGAGCACAGCAAAGAGCAAAACATTTTTATTTTTTATTTTTTGTAAAATATGGATTGTTCATTTCAGGGCACTGTCTTGTGTGCATTTCGAAATCCTGTTTCATTCTTTGAACAAATAATATTTGGGACTACTGACAGCTAACAACACTAGTGTCTACAAAGTACTATTAAAAATCAATTTATGATGAGTTCTGTACGGATTTAGAGACTGCTAAACAGAGACAAACAAACAGCTTGAGTAGTTAGATGATCAAAGAACACATCTAATGGTTCAGACATCATACTATCTGCTGGTGTCTCAAATGCATTATACCAAGAAGCCCTTAGAAAATCCCCTTTTATTAGAAATTAATTCACCTTAAAAATGCAGCAATCTAAAACCAACTATGAAACAGCTTGCAGGATTAGCTATAATTAAGATGCTACCATTACTACATTTTATGAAGACAAAACATTTTCTAACAGAAATATTAAAGAATTGGAGAACCCTAATTCCAGTCAGAAGCTGCTCCCCCAGACTAATGTTGAGCATGTCTCTTCAGAAGACAATCACTCAAGAACTTCCTGACATTATTTTGTATTATTTCTTAGGATTACATCCAGTGCTTAAAAGCTAGCTGCATTTGTAAGCATCTTTCTCACTCCCTTCTCCTGAGGAAGTTTCACAGTAGAGAATTAAGTTTCTGAAAAACTCTGCTCCAAGGTTTTCTAAAAATGGAAAAGATGCAGGTGTTTTCCTTGTATAACCATATAAACATGCAATAATTGCAACTATGCAAAAGTTAAAGTACCCCTCCCCCCAATAATTTTTTTTATGGTTGTATGGAGAGATAATCAATTCTCTTTAATCTTATGCTTTCATTGCAGCAATTTTTATGTTTTGTTTTTTACTCCAAAAATACTGTAGAAGCAAAATAAAAGTGTTGCCTGGTCTTCCAAAATAGTTATGTTTGAACTGTATTTCACATGAGCTATCATGCTGTGATGCATGCCTCAAAATTCACCACAGTAGCTAGCAGAGTTTAGCTGCATTGTTGCTGAGACAAAATTGCATTTCAGACATATCAGGGAAATCACACACTGAAAGCAATAATGAAGAAATCTGGTTTCTTGTTTACACGGACAGCATTCTCTCACGCTAAGTGCAGACAGTATAAGGCAATGTTTGTAAGTCAGTCTTGCTCACTATATTTGGGTTTGTTCCACAGCAGCACCAATGGTATCCTTGCTGAATGCTCCTTAAAGCAGACAAGTATATAGAAAAGAAACAGACTGTCCACTTTAACAGGCTTACCAAAGAACAAACTTACGGGTCTACTATTTCTTGTGTGATCTAACTTCTTCGGAATTCAACTCAACTATGCAGGAAGATCACTTACAGTACACTGCTCTATACCTCCTTGGGTCAATTTACTTCCATGTTTTGTACTAAACTTGCTCAGAACTCGAAGTTTAATGCCTACTGACTATGGGCCTTCCTACATTGGAGATTTCAGCATTTAAGTTACAAGTCAGATGAATCATTCAATTGATCTTTCTAACCACTTAAAAAGTTTTGCCAACTGACTCATGCTTGCAGGGATACCCTTCATTAGTGAGGCTGGTATCTCTAAGATTAATTTTTAGCAGTCTGCTTTATTTCAATTCCCTTTGGGTTGCTCAGACAACACATCGTTCTCAGGATGATTACTTCTGTAGTACCTTTGGATAAACAACTAGAGATCACATACTGGCTGTATATGGTCCTGGTAACCAAGTCATTAATTCAATTCCATTTCAGATCTAGTGCTTTCCTTCTGAGGAACTGCAGGACAACAGTAATAATTTCTTTGAGGTTAAGACTAAGAGGTCCTGTTGGAAGGGATACCATGCACACCCGTTAAAAAGCAGGGGTTTCTACTACACTAATTACAAGATTTGAGAGAGTTAACTTTTGAAAGAGATGATGTTTTTCCTGCTGTGCCAAATGTTGCCAACAAAAATGAATTCAAGCCTGTTATGCAAGGGTGAGGTTATGGATGAAGTTAACTTGTCAGCTGCTAGCTTTTTTGGGCTGCCTTTTGTAAATAGTTTTTGGAGAAGAACTTGAAAGTGCCACTGGGCACCATGGTCTCAAAAAACTGAAACAGAAAGCAGTCATGTCCAAATCTGTAATCCAGCATTAAATAACTAAAGAATGAGTTGTAGAGTGTTTTCCATCTACTAAAGGAACTAAGAATGTACTTTCCACATTTTAAAATTTTACTGGGCAAAATGTTCAAGACTTTTATAATATGAATTACAAGTAGTTACATTGAGTAGACTTTGAGTAGCTATTTAAAGAAAAAGTTGTCTATAGTTTTTTACTGGCAGAAAATTTCATTCACTCCACCCAATCACAGGAACACCTACATTTCTTGTTTTCATTTATTACAACTTGCCAACACCTTATTCTTGAAAGTAAACTCATACTACCACTCCACACCTGAATTAAAAGCAAACACTTATCAATAAAAGAAAGCATTTATAAAAATAGACAAGGAGAGCTTCTCAATTAGTCATTTAGCTAACAGGCATTCACAATATTCACATCAGGCAGTTATCATCTGTATTTTCATGTAACTACATTTTGTGCTTGTAATAAATTAGTTTCTTTGAGGTTTGATCCTGGAGCCTTCTTTAAAGAAATAATCCTACAGAAACAACTGAAGTAAAAGTTGAGGCATTATTCACTGAAGTAAAAGTTACAGCAAAGGGCATCCAGAAATCACCATGACTATCACTACTAATATTATTAGCAGCACGCAGCACATAATATTAAAATAAAATACACTATACGTACTTAAAAAGCTTTTTGAAGAGAAATCCTGGTATTTTGAAACCCTCTTCAAATTCAGCGTCACTTTCTTCAGAAAGTTCCTCAGCTGTGTGACATTCTTTGTCCTTCAAACGTTCTTTTTGCCACCTCCTAGAGTGACACAAGGAGTCAATATTCAATTATTACATAGAAAAGATACTACATGAAAACTACACTGAATTTTCAGTTAGGTAAAAACCCAACAAAAATGCATTCTCTGATGTAATGATTTAAATAATAAACCTTTGGAGGAGAGAATTATGCAAGTAAATGCTCAAAATACCTGACAAATTAAAAGGTGCATGCACTCCTGACTATTTAGTTATATGCGTTCAGAGTTTTATAGCTAGTTACAATTTTCTATAGACAGAAATAGTAATACAATGGAATCAACAGTCAACACCATAAAAAAATCTGGCTACCTTAAATTCCTAAACCTCCATAAAAACCCCCCACAAAAATATCAATAAAGCTTAGGTATTCAAAAGGTATTTTATTAATTTAACCAAATGCTTAAATAACTTCCTTCACCTACAGAAATGTGCAGCAGTATATAATCTTATACAGAAGACTCAGTTGGAAACATCACCATCTTTGGGGTGACGTGCTCTAAATCTGTTGAGCTGTCATTACTAAGAGAATGAGTTTTTTGAGGTTTTGAAATTATGGAGTGATTTGTGGTCTGCAGCCTAATCTTATTTGGACTCTAGGCAGGTTAGAGAATTACCTTCCTGTTCCATTATTTCCCCCCTCTTTTGAAAAAGTCCCAAAGGATCTTCAACATCCAAGGAAATTATGGACTTGTGTTTTAGTGACCCAAAACCATCTACCTGTTATAGTGAAGTGTATGCTACTGCTAGCTGGGTATGTACTAACCAACCAACAGCACTTCACTGACAACTTGGGTTTTGCTGGAATCCTCCCATGAAAGTGCCATTCACTGCAGGCACACTGAATATGGTGTATAAATTGACTGCCTACAGAAATTGGCAAGCTATAAAACAGATGAAAAACATCCTTATGTTCCTGTTCTCGATGCAGCGCAAAAGCAGCCATATTTCATTTCATAAAAAGGCTGAAGGAAGAGACCTGATAGTCTAGAAGTATCTGAAATTTAAGACACGAAGACTAAAATTGTTCAGGTCCCAAAGAACTATAAACAGTAGCGATAGGATGAAAAGAAGCAAATAGAAAATTCAAACCAAAAAAAGTAAGTTAGGCTGCCTTGTACTGAAATCTACTGCATTAAGTGACAAATGGCCTCCTGAGTGAAATGCTGTCCAGTCTTTCAACTCTACATTAAAGAAACTCCGGAGAATGCACTCTAGAACAGTCCTGCAGTAACTGGATGGAGGAGGACTTAACAGGATGCAACAGTTTTCCAGTACACTTCCAGTTTCTGAATGACAAACGTTACAGGCGAGTGAATAGTCCATTTGCCTCCTGATAACAATTTACCATCTACCCATTACACAAATGACTTCTTGTTAGCTTAGGTTGCCTCTGGAGCAGCAAAAAAAATGGCAGGATAATGGATTAACAGAGTTCTAAAAAATCCAAAATAAAACCCCCAACCCCCTCCCCAAAACACACTCCATATTCTGGGAAAAAGGATTTCTGAACTATTTCTGAACTGAGGAAATTCACATTTTCCTCTCTTTTTAAAAAAAAAAAATTATTTATCCTGATTTTTCTGTAAAGCTCTGCATTGCTTTCAAGCATTCAAGATAAACTGCATCTAGAGGTTGACATGCAAACTGTATCTTATTTCCAGCCTTGCTATGCAAACTCCACTGTGTTTTAAGCTTATGGGCCGAGTGCCTTATGTTTTCAAAGCTACTAGCCCAATTTTATCCATGTCAGGAAAAAGATGCATAATCATAAAATTTTGAGTTAATTTCTGGCCCAAAGTTGACAATAGCATCAGTTATGGCAACATAACTTAAACAGTTTCATTATCTTGATTTATATCCTGACCTAACTAGCCAAAAGGAGGGAGATAGAAGTCACTGTTAAAACTTTTCCTCAAACAACTGCCCATAAGACAGCTACCATCCCTGACATTTTGGATTTCCAAGCTGGCAAACAAACCAGAAGACACTATAAAACATCTCAAGCATTGCTCCAAGTCTTTAAGACTTCAGCCATGCTGCTATCTAGCTCAGTCATGTTAAGAGCAGACATGACTGGCACAGTGTCATGTACAGTACCGTAACTTCTTCCAGCCTGATACGAGAAATGTCTTCTCCACCAGAGAAAAATCCTGTCAGCTAAAACGGTTTAAAATAAAATTTGATTCAAGTTTTCTATCTTGAACACATTAGTGAATGAAAAACCAACCAACCAACCAGGCAATGAAGGTCTAGTGTTCCCCTTGTATTTTTTGACTACATAAGCAATTCTGGGGGCAATTAAACCAATGATGCCTGTTCCTAAGGTCACTACTCTGCATTCTGTGGTATGAAATAAGGTGAAAATACTAGCAGAGACTCTTCTTGCTGTTAGGTCATTCAAAATCTTCTTCCACAGGATCTGCAAACTCATAACAAGACTTAAACTCAAACTGTGTTTTCTCCAGTAGGCAGCATTAATGGAGTTTCCCTTGTTTTCCTGACCACTTACTTCAGTGAAACTTGTTGGAACTTCCTCTTAAAGGCTTCTGCTTCTCTGGTAAATTTGTTTAAAACAAACTTGAGTTAGGAACAAGAGAACAGGGAAGAAGTTCAACACTTCATGTACAACCAACACAATCATACGCCCTTTCTCATGAAAGCAAGCTAATTATGACAGGTTTCTAGATCAGATTTTCACCAGTATCTTTTGAGAAAATACTTACAGTCTGCCTTTCTGGAACCAGTCACAAACTTGGAACCATGGTATTGTTTTATTAAGTGAAAATAAACACCACCACCTCCAAATATACACCTTGCAATAACTGCCAAAACCAACTGCACTGAAAAACTGACTACGACAATACAATGCTGGACAGGTTGAGAAAGCCAGCTTCACTGGAATATATTTTGATCTCAAGTCAGGAAGTCTTCAGAAGCAAAAATTGTGATGGAGAGAAAAAGCAGCATATGCAGGGGAAAACTCCAAGATGGACAAAAATAGTCTTCAGATTTCTGATTAAAAACTGATGAACTGCTAATGTTATTATTGGATTGTTCTTATTTCATTATATGAAATCATGTATCCAGTTAAGCAGTAAAAAAAGAACTTACTCAAAATATATAAAGTGTCAAAATCTCCCCCACAGATACTTTTTATATATCTATCCTAACACAGGAATGGAAATCTCTATCCTAGACTAGCAGTGTGTTAAATGTTTGATTTAAGACAATAACATTCATGCTCTGGAGTCTAGCAGACAGATATGATACATTCTAGAGCCACAGCATAAAAATGCATTTATTTTTGTTCAGTACTACAATGTTGGGCTATGAGGCACAGATGGTCAATTATTCTGAGTTCCAGAAAGATCAATGATTCAAATTGACAAATGCTGACAGTCATTGCTTCAGACTGTGTCATTACTGGAACTGAGACATGTCAGAACTTGATTATTTTAACTGACTGGGTTATGACAAGACTCAAACCAAGAAAGAAAACTCCTACTTACCACAGTAAAATCAAAACAATTGTAGATTACAAAGCTTCCAAAGTGACAGCTAGGTAAAGAGTCCATATTAAATTCAAGCAGGGCAATAATTTGTACAAGAGTTTGCTTCTAATTCTATATTCCAATAGGAATCACCACTAGCCAACACTGGAGCTTCAGTCTCCCCTGGGAAGAAACAGATTGCCCTCTAGTGTACATTAGAAAAAGTGATCCAGAAACAATCAAGAATAAACATTTCTGAGATTAGCTCATAGCTGTCCAGGAATTTAGGCACTTTACCTTAATGTAACTACTATATTTTCTGCAAGAAGTGTGACCAATGTTGGGATTTCTCTTAAAATTATTAGATATCTAGAAAATGCGTATGTCTAGAATTCGAGCTAATAAATCCCATACTTAATTTTTCTAAAGAAAAGTGTATTTTATATACACTGTATACACTTTACTGAAGTGTGTAATTAGGAAAGCTGTACTATTGAAGGCTCTGGCACTACATCTCTTCCAAAGGTCTGGAGGTTTTTTTGCCCTCAATTACCAGTTTAAAGAAAAAGCAGCAATTTGTTGTTACCACTAACAACTTTCAAAGTTTGAAGAAGCTATTCAGTTTTTGAAAGCCTGTGAACTTACTGGAAGACACTGTATTAAGATATTCTACACTAAACCATCATCATTTTCTTTAAAAAAGTGTAAATATCTAAATGGCTGAAGCGATGGGAGGACAAACGCTATTCGTTAGACCAGATCAGTCACTTGGTCAGTCTGGTCTTGCACCTTTCCCCAGAAGTCAAACTGTAGAATGAGAAACAGCAGTAGCTCAAAGTTGACTTAACTACATGGTAACTCCTGACTGACCATTTGGTCAATATATTCCTTATGCACCTCAGTTAGACATCATTAGTATGCCTAAACAATCAGAAAATACAGGTTTTACTGTATCACCAAGGTCTCTTGAAAATAAAAGCATGACATTTGAGAAATCTATTTTATGTTGTCCATGCTTACTGACATACAGTATTATCCTGAAAGTGCAGTATAAAAGCTATATATCATACAATTAAAACTTTCATCTAAATAATGTATTCAGATACTAAGCCCATTTCCCACTTATTGCAATACCCTAGAAAGAAATTCTGCAGCCAAAACAGTAATGAGCACAATTTGATTTTTTTAAAAATACAGTCAGGAACCAAACTGAGTGTTTAATATAGTTTGCATTTGTGAAGCACAATATGTTTTCTGTTTTATACAGCTAAGAATCCCTTACAGATTATTCTAATTTGCTAAATTGAAGCATTCAGCATTACTTTTCTGATCTAACTTTTTATGGTCTTGGGTGGATTTAATTGGTACGTCCTAACAGATGAAATACATGCAGTTAGTACCGCAAGTCTCCACAAGTAAATCAAGACTGATGTAGACAATTACACACTTGAGCTTAGAATGAAAGGTGTACTTGGCGAGTGAGCCAAAATATATCTTCATTTGTGTCTTGGCTTTGTCATTTTAAAGAGCAGTTAGGATGCTCTAAGAAAGTATCTTTCAGGAAAGGTAATATTTAATCCTTTTTTAATTTATAAATCTGAAACATCAAGATATTCAGTGACTCGGATATTTCAAAGAGAGCTAGCACATGAAAACTGACCCGATTTGAGAAAACCAACTTATTTTTAAGCAAATTTTTTTTTTTTGGTTTGGTTCTTTGTATCAACTGCTTTGTTGCACTGATAGCCACAACTTCCAGGTACTCAGCTGCTTGGATGTCACTTGGGAGGCACGGAAAGAAGTAGCTTTCCTAGCCTTGCCTTTGAGCACTTGACAGCAATTAAAGAATTCAAACAACTGTACTCCACAAACTATACAGAATACACAAGATAACACAGACATAGCACTAATGTCCCATAACATGACATGCAATTCCTTCCTTGAAGCAGCACGCAGATACATACCGACAAAAGTTATGGGAGTAGTGACCATAAGACTGCTAATTTTTTGTTTTGACTCCAAGCTATTACCTTATGCAGATACTGTATTAGTTACGTCAATAGTGTAACACATTAACTACGTATATTATAAGCAGCAAAAATTCCTTGGTTATGCTTAAAACATTAATGTGCAAAAAAATCTTGATAAGCTGCAGTTTCCAAATCTGCAAAGTCTTGAGAATAATACAAGCAAACCATGCAGCAGTTTTCTTGTTGAGAACAAAGAAAATGTTTATTTCCTATGCATTTAATCTGCATACAAGGTTACTTTTATTTTGTGATACTAAGTAAAAGAAGCCAAAACCAGGTGCATTTTCACTCATTCCATATCTTCAAAGAAACTGGCTCTGCCATGACCTGACCATTCCACAGGGCAGGAGGCAACAGGTTAAAATTCCACCAGCACCAATTTTGAACCCTTCTAGACCAAGATGGTCACTGCTGAGTATGACAAAATATACATTGGTAACATACCTGTTGATGGGGATCAAGTCTCTGAGACATTCAGCATCACCCTAGAGACTGATTGCCTAATCCTCTGGGTTCAGCTGGTAGTAGGCGGTATGAAGGACAGTTTGGAATGATACGCTACTTTTCACTGAATCTTAAACTTACATTTCAGCTGCTTGACAGTATCCTACTTACTTACCTTACTCTGCATAACCCTGATGTTCCTTGCTACTGTTCATTATTCTTGCAAGTTATCATTCACGTTAGATGTTAACCTTTTCAGAACAGAACATTTTTCCCCTGCATGTCTGCACAGCAACATGGCACCAGTAACAGTAATTAGAGAAAAGCAAGACCCACACAAGGGAAAAGAACTGAAATTACTGAGAGCATGAGCTGAATTCTGTATAGCTAACTTTTACTTTTCCACATGCCACTGATCACATCTTGCTTTGAGTGACTAGGCTGACCGCTGCAAATAGCCTTTAGCAGGAAAGAGCCGGGTGCTCTCCTGCCTGCCCTGTTTACTGCAGATAACACCAGCTCCTGTTCTGAAAACAGCCTCTCGTTCTAGAGATGCTTTGCAGTCCTGCAGTTAGCTAATTATCATGCTTTAACAACATCATTGTAGTTTCCCCTTGACACAGACCAATCTCTTCAAGTCCCATCTCTAAAGTTTTAATGTTAAGGAAACTCATTTTCAATCTTTAAGAGTGTAGGACTGTATTCAGCGCCAAGCATAAGACTAGATGTTCAGAAGACTAAAGGAATCCTAAAGGATTTTCCCCTGCCTCTCTCAGGGGTAAAATATACCATAATCTCACCCATTCGTTTGCATTCAAAAGTAAAACTGACATGAAACAAGACATAAATGTAAGCAAATGACAGCATTTCTATAGCATTCTTAATATGTTTCTTAATTCACTACATTTTATTTTCTCATGGCATTTCCCGTAATGAAGATTACCTGGGGGTGTCAGCATAAAAACGTCAATGTGGACAGCTGCAGCTTAACAGCCACAATAACTGTAGCTATGAAATTTTTAAGAGATGTAGTGTTTTGGTAGCAATTACAGTTATTGATATTTCTAAAATTCATTTAGGCTTTTATTGTAACTTTAGTAACCAAAAGAAACGTAGTCTATGATATGACTTTGCTAAGGATAAATTGTCACAATCTTAACGTTATTAAAAAACGTGTTTGAATGAATTTAAACTGTGAATCATATTAAAACTTTCAATCAAAATAAATTAGTCTTGATGAAAACACTGAATTAAAAATGATTTAATATTGGTCTAATTCAAATGTGAAGAGTAGTTTTATTCAATAAAATAGTAAATATTTTACCAATTAAGTACAATTAATTTTTGTTAATGCATCCAATAAAAAACATATTATAAAAAAAATATTTCTTTTTGACCCTTTGGACATTGTTCAGATTAGCCTCTTGCTGAAATCTTCTATTCAAGAGCAATAAACTATGCTCTAACTTTGAAAAGCAGCATCCTGGGATTGCAAACCTATTGCCTCATATCAGCTCCTGATCTGCCTTTGTAACCTGGGATGTGAAAGTGAAGTTGGGCTCCTCCTACCTGAGGTTTTCTTACCAGTAATTCTACAACTGTGAGTACCTCTGTCAGAAGATACCTCCTCCTCCACAGCAACTCAGGCTCTCACGACAGAAAGAGATGGTGTTTATACCTCTACTTCTTGACCCCTTCTCTGATACAAGTTCACTTAAATATGTAAGATTTTATATTTCCATAGAAGTGTAAAATTCGAGTCTCCCAAGCATTAACCAAGTCCCTATGCTAGGCCTTACCACTACTACATCAACCACCCTTTGCTGACAGCCCTAATATATATCTTCCTTTCACTCTAGAGCAGCTGTTTTCAAGTTGGAATCCATCATTTTCTAGAGGACTATAAAACTACTTGAAAGACATTCACTAAAGGTAATTAATTAAAAGTAAGCATGCTATCAACAAGCTGAAGTTCATTATATGAAGCTCAACCCTTATACTAGAAAAGAGACAACATGCCAGTGGTTAGAGAACAATTAAAACAAAACAACCATTTTAGTGATCTTGATCTTTTGACTCCCAGTATGTGCAGAAATGTCTCTTAACTTCACTGGCATGTCTAGTTAGCATCAGTAGAGAAAACATCTAAACAGCACACTGTAGTTACAGAGAGATCATCAACGCACAGGTTATACAAATTTCATAAATCACAGATTAGCACCAGGTGTTTCAGCTGCCATTTTAAAAAATAACTTGTGTTCTTAGCTGTATTTCCCCACCTAACATACGAGACTCTCCTTAGAAACCTTACTCAGTTTACAACCTTAGGTCATCATAGCAACATAAAACACCACTACTACCACCATTATCACTATCTCTTTAGATAGGGATGTTTTTACCCTCACTCATATCAAGAACAAAGACCGGAAAATCACTGTCAAACTGAGCAGCTCTTTTTAGACTTGACTAACAGCAGTATAAAAGTCCAGTCTTCATCACTTATGTCTTCCAATATAAGCTATGCAAGAGACCATGTGCTAATAATCAAATAATATAGATATAGTCCTTTCCAGTATACATTTTTTTACAAGTTTAAATTCAAAAGATCCTTTTAATATTGGTTTTCAAATAAACCCGTTAGCCATATAAACTGTATGTAATTGCCTCGGATTTCAATAAACTAACAGATTCTACAAAAATAGTATGTAACTATAATTTATTCAAATGATTTCTTCTTGACTAGCAGTTAATTATTTCAAGCCAAAAACTAAGCATCTCGCCCCATTTCAAACCAAAGATTTCTCTCTCAGTGGAGAAGTGCTATCCCTCTCAAGAGGGAGGGCACTGTCTGTCTGCATTGTAATTTTGCCTATCAAACAGAAGACTTTTTTTTTTTTTTTTTTTTGAAAGGTAGGTATTATGATCTACAGACAAAGGCAGTACTTAGGTGTAAAGCTGCCAAGTAATATGCTGTTTTCTATCTACTCAATTTTGGGCACATTCACAGTTCTGCAAACAACAAACAAACACTGATATACAAATAGCTTATTACTGAAGGACCTGTAACAATCAGAAAAATCTAACAGCAACGTCCTTGTAATTAAGAGGTATGTCTGATTCCTTTTGGAAGGCTATGATCATTTTGACTGTCTTGTTTTCCTTACTTCAATTCCTAGCAGTGTATTACAGACATTGCCCTTCGCATGTTCAACATAATTTGTTAATGTTACTAATATAAATGTCTAGGACTAACCTTAGTCTCTGTTTATAATAGTCTTCATCTCCATCATCTCTCCATCTCTTTACTTTGTGCTTCCCCGGTGTATGCTCTTCTTCTTCAGAGCTTGGAAAGAAGTCAGCATCATCTTCAGCTCCTTTAAAATCTCTCTTTACCAAATATTTTCTTTTTCTTGACAAATTCCTAAGTTCATAATCAGAATCATTCTCAACATGAGAAGATGCCTGCTCTTCCTCCTCTTCTGCTGCTTCTGGATCAAAGAGCTCCTCATCAGGTACATACTCAGACTCTCCACTATCATCCTCCTGTTTACGCCTGAACTTCTTGGCCTCAAGATATTTCTTTTCTTTTGGAATCTCTGCCTTGGACTGAATCTGAAGGGCATGCTTCTGAAGCTTTCTCATGTGTTCTTTTAAGCGCTTCTCTGTTTTTGACATGCCTTTACCCCTTTTTTCCTTTGTAGTAGATGCAGGAGCTATGCACTGAACATTTTTGGCTTGTGCTTTCTTCTTTGCTCCTTTGTGAAGGGATATCTTCTTTCTTTCAAATGACAGCTTAGCTTGGTCTGCTAAGTACTTCTCAAAATCAGATGCTTCATTTAGCATTAATCGTCGGGTATTCCTCTCTGGCTTCTGAGGTATTTTAGTTCCAAATGGAGTCATCTGGCCAGTACGAATAAGCTCTTCCCACTCTGTTTCCTGAACAGGCATAAGCATACTGCCAAGACATGATGGACCAGGTTCTACAACAAAAATCAGAACATCCAGCATGCCTTTTACACCTTCTGAATAACTCAAATGCAGGAACAAGGGTGTTTTATTTTGGTCCCCCCGTCCCCCGTCCCCCCCCAAGCTTTATATACATTTGGTTCAGTTTTTATATACATCTTAAAAGTCCAAATTTTTGTCACACATAATACCTGAAGTTCAAAATAGGCAAAACCCAACAAAACAGAAGGCCGAAGAAGTCAGACTGTAACTTTTACTTCAAACTACTTCTCAAACTTCATATAGGAAACATTACGCATACTATCAAAATGCAAATACTTTTGAAACAACACACAGAGCAAGAATTACCATAAAATTACAGTCCCCCGTGGCACATGAACTCTGGTGTGTTCCCTCTGCTGTCAGTTCAACCCATGTCACCATGTTCAGTGCAAGAAACCACTGCGTTCCCACATGCAGCAACATCGTTCATTTCTATTTTATTATTGATTTTTCAGTCCCACTCATAAGCTTGAAATGTGACATTTACATTACCATACCAGGACAGACACAAATCTTACAAAACACATAAAAGACTGCCTTCCCACATGCTTCAAAAAAACAAAAACAAAAAGAACCCCCAAACCCATCTTCCTACTCTACAATACTAACATTAGGATAATGACTTTAAAAGTTGGACTGGCTGCACAGCACATTGCCATAAAAGAGCTCTTCAGTTAAACTGCATTCACAGTTACTATACATATTAACACAAACTAATTGATGTTTAAAACCAAAGAGGAGGAAAAGCTCTTGAATTCAGGAAGCTGAAGGGGAATTCCAGCCTGAAATCTATTATTAGGGTCCAAAATTTCTAAATAGCTGTACCACAATTGCCAGCACTGCATGCTACTGTATATGGTCCCATCTGAAGCGCTGTATTTATCACCAAAACATGTTTAACAAGTAATGATGATGCATCAGGCATGAAACACCTCCCTCTCCACCACCTTAGTTTCTCAAACTATGGGAACGGCTCAACTCCACTTCTTCTGTCTTGTGGTCCATTCACTTCCTAGTTACATCGCATCACACCAGGTGCCTGAGTTTTACTGCGTGAACCCATTCAAAGAAAGAGGATTAAAGATGCTTTTCTACCAAGAAAAGTTTACTGAGGTTTTGACTCCTCTAAGTTTTGTTGAATCAGGAGGGAAGCATGAGCTTTGCGAGATCTGGAATCCACTGCAGCCACATCTGCAATGGACAAATAGCGCAAAGAGTTTACACCTTTGCACACAATAATATAACCCAAAGGTGATGTGCAAATGTCAATGGGGTCCAAACTTGCCCTGCAGAATACTGCAGATTAGTAATTGTGGCCAAGACACAGCCAAGGTGGAGTTAAAAATCCAAGCTCAGTTTGCAGACAGTAGTGATAAAGAACACCTAGCGAAACAGAGAGAATAGATATCCTGCTTCGGAAGAAGCCTTATTTTATTTTACTTTTTTTTTTTAAATCACAGTGCAGCCTGAAAAAGAGAAGCACTTCCCCCTTCCATTTCTAGTGATACATCCCAACAGTAAGAAAAAACAATTTTGTTAATGCTGATTGATAGCATCCAGCATATAAAATGTAATTCAATCATGATGTTAGTCATCTTTATCAAATTAGCTGTGAAAAAAATGTTAGAATTTCCAATTTATTAAGCCCAATACTCTAATGTGCCTCAGCCATCCCTACTGAGCTGAACACGGATTAACATCCATTTTTTAAAACTTCCCACATGAATATGCCAAGATCTGCAATTTTGCAGGTGCAGAGAGTAAGTGTTCTTAACTCTCTCATTAAAAGCAAACCACTGAAATGTACTTCCTTATTGGCAAAGATCTTGCAAACTAGCTTCAAACAACAACAACAAAAAGCATTACATCAAAGTAGAACAGAACTTTCAGCCTTCTCCCATACCTTCATCTTCCTCTAATTCAATCTCATTTACTTTATCAAGAATCTCCGTTCCACCAAGAATTGCTTGGAGACGCTTTTGTTTTGCCTTGATCTTCTTCAGCTGTTGCTCCTTGAATGACAAGTAGATACATAATTTAATTTTTAATCTGGTTCATACACTTGCTATCCTTTTAAACAAGACAAATTAATACATTTGCAGTATTTTCCACCAGAACCTCATATTCAAATGTTCACAGTATTGCATTTGAAACAAAAAAAGTGCAAAAAAGTGACACCACAATATCTGTAGTGCTCCAACCCACCGAACACACACAATTTTGTGTGTACAATCATCTTACAATATGCATACAGTAAGATCAGATTGTTTATACACAAATTTCACATGCACATTGTGCATTTTTATGTACATCTTTTGAGGTATTTTATGAATGTGTTGATTCTAGTGAAGGAAGCCCATCAAGAAGATTGTGAGATGCACAGAGAACACCAAAAGATTTCATCATGATTTGCGAGGCTGGGTTGATGGTTAACAAGCCACTAAAAACAGCTATAAGATTTATTTATCATCCCAGAAGTGTTGGAATGTTTTGTTAGAAAGAAACTGAAATTGTAAATCAGTCCATCATCCTAATATATGGTTGTACACGGTTAATTCAGGAGTGGTTACAGCTAATTTAACAGCAAAAACTATGAAAAGTGAAATTACTTAAAAAAAAAAAAAGTGAAAAAATCAACATTACAGATGCTATAACAAGTATAGTTCATTCCTGCTATGAAAATAATTCATAGCTAGCTCTACTGTTACACTTTTTATCTGATTGTAATATCCTCAACTGTGTATTTACTGGTGACATTGTGATTCCTTGGTGTCACTAACTTTCACTTATGAAACAAGAAATTCCAACCAGTAAAATAAAGACATAGGCAATGTAACTTTCCACATTTGTAACTCCATTCTTTGGTAATATTTCCTTACCTAGAGAGGCATGTATTTCAGTAAAAATCAAGTTCATGGCAAAATGAGCAATTTTTTTCTTTTTGGTGAGGAATGGTTCACTAGTCTGCCCGTGTCTTCATGTAGCACTTATCAAACCACTAAGGGTAAGTATATTCATGTATGGTACAATATATTATCTCCTGTGTATGCACTATAATCCTTGCTACCAGAGTACTTTATAACATAAAACACTCCCTGTATGACAGCTCTAAGGAAATAGCAGTCTTTTCCCAGTCATTAATTTCCCATTTGTCTCAATAATGGAAGAATTCAGTTGTCTTTAACCATTTATTTTTTCTTAAATACTACAAAAGGAAGAGTAATAAAAAGCACTCCTCTGTGCATAAGGTAGCTCAAGACCAGGTTTAAATACACTGCCAGCCTCCAAACAGCCTCGAAAACACTCCTGTGGTTAATTGGGACTACTTTTACAAATTATAGTTTTCATACAGGGATTTATTCTTACACTTCAAGGACTGTTAGAGATGGCTAACAATGAACATTCAATGAGGTTTGAACTTCCCCTGCAACTAATGCTTGCGTAAATTACTGCAATATGAAAACAAGTAAAATAGTGTCCAATTACATGATCACTCTTTAGTGGTAAGTCTGATTTAATGCATTTCTTCCCACTACTTCCAGCTACTTGTTCCTAGCCCTGTGCTGCTGTTCAGTACTGTCCCCCTCACTCTCTTAATTGGCCAAACTGTGAGCACAGTGTTATCCAGTTGCTGAAATGGTCAAGGTTAAAAAACAAACAACTGAATGACTCTGTGGCAAATGGCCTGAGACTGGGAAGAAGTATCTGAGGGCAAAGGACAATTAAGTTTCTCAGTCAGGTTTATCGTTAGAAAAAATATTAAGGTGAATTTCCATCAGATGGTGAGCTGACCAGAAGTTTCCCTCTTCTCAGATCTCCTTCTTCCGGTTCACAGCTGTACAGGTCTATCGCTTACATTACTCTGATGCCTGATAGATTGCTCTACAAGCTCCTTTAACTTACTACTCTGGCAGAAAAAGGCTGGAGCAGTTTCTGCCAAATCACCGAGTTAAAATGGCTCACAGGAAGGAATGATATGTACTGGTACAAGAAAGATACAGACCATGAAAAAGGATTAAGAAAAGGAACGTAGGGAATGAAGACCACAAGAGCTGAGATTTAGGTCAGCTATTAAATCGTGCCCTAACAATGCTTTGTTAATTCTCCAAATACTACTGGGAGGGATTTAATTAAATTAATGCAAATCAGTTTTCTGAGCAGGTCCTGGAATTTCAGTTTTACAGCTTGTTCTGAAACTTAGAATAAAAAAAAAAAATCAGCTCTTACTTTCACATCTTTAATTTAGTTATTTACATTTTTTTGGTAGAAAATTAAACCATTTAAAAGGGAAGGAACAGCAATTGTAGACTGACTCTGAACTATATAATTAAGCAAGAATTGTATCACATAATCCAAACCTTAAGCCAAAGCACAAGCTAAGTATTGTCAGTAGGAAATTAACGTAATCCAATCACCTTGTTATATTTTTGCCGTTTTACAGAATCTAGTTTTCTGTTTATATCTTTGTTGTCGGCTGCTTGAGGTGAAAGTTGCTCAATAATTTTATTTATTTGTTTCAGAGATGTTGTACATGATCTGAAAAAACAAGAAGATTGCAATGTACTAGTCAACTCCAGAAAGAAAAATACCACATTCTTGATTCAGACAATTTAGAAATTCCAGGAAATTTAAGGTAAGATTTAAAAAGGTCTAAAAGTAAGTTTCTAAATAAGCATCTTATATTTAAACAACACTGGAAATACTAAACGCTTTAAAAAGTTGTACATCATAAAATATTTTTAAACAAAATTTTGCTAATACTAGAATTCTAAAGGCAAGGAAACTTAAACCACTGCAATATTTAGTACTCAAAAGTTACAAGTCTGATGATGATAATAAGCAAATGATAGTTGTTGCTTTTTATTCACGGTAAACAAAAGACAAAACAAAAACCCGAGTGGAAAATCCCATGTTTTCATTTTCTAAAACTGTTTTAATAGTTTGATGCCATTATATAAGGAAGGCTATTTCTTTTACCTTTACAACACCTCTTTTACACAATGAATAGATTACAAGATACAAATACAGTTTCAGGAAGACAGACTAGCTCAAAGAATTAACAGCACATAACATTAAAACTTTCCTTACTCACGCACTACCATTTTTCATGTTTCCATATAGAATATGAAATTAAGGTTGAACCACATATTATAACCTAGTATCATCTGTTTCTGCTGTTGAATTTGTTCGCAAGAAAGGAGATACTGCCCCACCATCAGAAGCACCAAATCTAGGCTTGTTGATTCAAACAGCAGATTTTGTAAGGATATACAAATTAGCATCTCAAAGCATTATGAAAAATGTCAAAGAAAACTCTTTACAACACCTGCAAAGCAGCCATTATTCCCCTCATATGCAAAGAAAAGCACTACATAAGTCTCCTCAACTGTCAGGGAGAAAATTGTTGGACCACATTTCTCTCCAGCTCTAATTTGGATTCTACCACTGTTCTCCTAGGACACGTATTCTACTAGCTCCCCAGCTATCACTGCCATCTTCACTTCTCCGTTCTTTCAACACTTTTGAACCATCCCATCCCCTTTGTTAGTCTTCTGTTTTGTTGCTTTAAGTATACCACCTTCTTGCAAGTCTCCTACCTTTTGGCTCTTGCTTCCTTGGCCCTAGGGTCTCTTGACACATACCGCTACCGTCTTCTTCCACAAAGCTTTATTTAACAGGACTGCAGGATTTAAACAGGCAACCTTTTTTTATTCTCCTCCTTCTGCTTAAATTTGCGTGTATATTATAGAATCATGCAGCTTCTACCATGAACTCCATGCCAACTGCTCAAAAACTATTTCTTGCCTGATTCTACCTCTAGTCATGCATTCACCATGCTACAGGACTTTAACCAACTCTATCATGCTCTACTCGTACATCTTTACTTTTGTTAGTCCCTCTGCTCAACAAGACAGCTATATCTCTGCTGATCTCCAAAATCAACTTTCAGACTTGCATGTTACATCTTATACAGATGACGTTCTACAGGTCTGCGTAAACCATTTGCATCCCCTCATGTAAATCTCATTTTATGACTTTAAGCAGAAGGTGAAAATAGGGGGGTAAGAAAAATCATAGGATGCTTCTTAAAGAAAACCAGGAAAATATCAACTAATTGATAATGCCCTGCACCATTCTTTCAATAACTGCATAATCTAATTGCAATGGTTACACCGCTCCATTTGTCCTCTCAATGACCATCTTACACATTATGTCCTTCTACTACATAACATCTGAAATTAGGTTCCAGTCTCGGAAACTTACTTAACTTCGCATCTCCACACCCAAACTGGAAAATTAATGAAGTGCATAAAATTAAGCATATGCATAATAAGAGAGCTATGCGACAGTTCACATAGGTAATGGAGGCCTACAGCACTCTTGAGCACTAAAACCCAACATTAATGCAATACAGAGAAAGATGCACAGGTAGAATTATTTACCTGCAGTAGTTCACACAGTAACTCTACAATGAGACTAGAAACAGAAAGAGAGATCCAAGATCAAAACCTGAAAGAGGCTCCTATCCCTCAAAGTCTTCTGCTATCAATATACCATGTTAATTAAGCATTTGATTCTTTTAAGGTGTCCTTAAATACTTCATACAAGCACTTGTGATAAGGTTATTTTGGTTGTAGCACACTCATGATACGAGTCATCAAAGTTACAGAAAGCACATAACCAGAAGCAGATAACCCTATGAAGCATACAGAATTGAAGAAGTGGCACTTTTTCTGATTATTACTTTGAATAATAGAGTATAATGCAATTCTACACTGCCCAGAAAACAGACATACATCTTGGTAAGGTAGGAGACAAAGAAGAAAAAGGACATGCACTGTCCTCTACTGCCTTGATGCATGACTGAATTAGTCAAATAAGAGCAATGAAGCATTGTTCTGATGTGAAAAATATTTTCTTTTTTTAAAAGGTAGGCGACTCAGAAGAGTACATGTAATCTAGTGTTTTCAAAACAGCTTTTCATCTTCCAGCTTTTAAAAACATGAGACACCAAGCCTCAATAGATAGTCAGTAACAGAAAAGAACAGTAAGAAAGGACACAATTTACCTTAAGTCATCCAACACTGACTGATATTCTTTCTCCGCATCACCTATTTTTGTTGCTTTATTAGCTTCATTAATTGCATTATCTACTTGCTGAAGAACTCCTTGCTCCAATACATCCTGGTCATAGACATCAACTCCTAAACCTTTGAGCTCAGCAGCCTGTGCACTATATGAGATGGACTGAATCTGCTGCCTGTTGATCTGTAAAAGGGGGTGTCCTCTTCTGGGCACCTCCAAAGGAACAGCCGTGGAAGTGGATGACTGGCTGGCAGAGTTGGGAACTCTAATACCATTACCCAGGTCACTGTTACAAATGCCATTTTCTTGTTCAATTCCCAATTCCTCAGCATTATGCAGGCAATTATTGCTTGAAGTAGTAACAGGGTCTTGTTCTTGGATACTATCTGCCAGGTGGCTGTTGTCTGTTGGCATCCTCTGCTCCAAGGCAACAAAGAAGAACCACATCATTATAAGAACATTCACACACACAAAGTTCCTCATGAAGACTGTGCCCAAATAAAAATAAGCAAAACAACAAACACGTTTCTTTATGAGAAATTCTTGTTTCAAAACACCTAGTAGTCTACTCCTCCATGAGTCCTCCCCATAAAGGCTTCTCCACGCTCATTTCCACAACCAAAAGGAAAAAAGTGGCCAAAACTTCTTAAAGACAACTATATGGAATACTCCTGGAAAACACTGATATCAAGATAAATAAAACAACCTGTAAAAATTACTCTACTCGCCAGACAGTGAACTCAATCTTGTGTGTAAATGGTCACGCTCTGAAGACTACAGCATAACAAAAACATAGGCAACTTAACATGTCCAAAACCAAAGAATACAAGTTTTTGAAACAGGGTAGGACTTGCCAGTGAAAACACTGATGAGAATAGTTGGCTGTAGACTTTAGTGTCCCAATTCAGCTTTGAAGTAGAACATAAAGCATCTTAGCTGTTTGGAAGTTAACATTGGACTGACTTACCAAGGCAAGCCTGGAGCTGATTACTCTTTGGAGCCTTCAGGGCGAGACTGCCTTTTGAAAGGATGTAATTTTTGTCACCTTCGGGGAGAAACAAGTGTTATTAACTTGCAGGAAGACATTAACAAGGCAGGGGGGCTTCATCAGCATCCTCTCCTAGCACGGCTGCCCGCGGGTCTCGGTCCCAGCTCACGGTTTTCTTTCATCGCCTCCCCTCGAGGGACCCCGCCCCCCGCCGCCCCCCGCCCCTACACCGGTCCCCAAGCTCCCGTGCTTCACCACCTCTCTCTGCGAGCAAGCCCGGGGCCGGCCGAAGACTCTCCCTCGCGGCTGGCGACGAGGCCCGGCCGGGATGGAAACGCGAGGCGCTCCGGGGGGGGGGGGCGCCGCCTGCCCCCGCCCCCGCCCGGCCTCTGCCCGAGCCGGGCCGGCCGCGGCCCCGCTGGCGGTCCCGGCGCGGTACTCCCCTCGCTGCCCGGCACCCAGGACGCCTCACCCCAGCGACGCGCGACCCGCCCACGCCGAACGCGCACGCGTCACTTCCGCAACGTCGGTGAGCGTCACTGCAGCGCGGCGGGGCTGGGGGCAGTGACGTGCCGCGGCCGCTTCCCGTGGTGGCCCGCTCGCCCGGCTGAGGCGAGGTGGGCGGCGGCGGAGCGGGCGGCCGTGCTCGGCTCTTCCTCGGGGCCGCCGGCGGCCGCTGACCTTTACCGCGGGCGTGCCAGGCTGCCTCGCTAGGGCGTTTTTAGCTGGCGGCGCACGGGCCCGGCTTGGGCTGCGGGCCGGGGCACACGGGGCACCTCGGGCCGGCCGCCCTGCGGGGGAGCGATGCCTGGGGCAGAAGGGCCGGTAGGCCGGAGCCACAGAGGAACTGCTTGCAGGGACCGCTTCAGAAGTTCGGTTTTCTCACTTGACGTCTCTTAGCGTCAGGTGATTGTCCTCTGAAAGGCTCGGGGAAGGAAGCGTGCTCTAGTGGTTGCAAAATTAGCCCGGGACTCAAAAAACAAGTGTTGTTGAGCAAGTAGTCTGATTGCTTCAAGGCTCCTCCAAGGGAAGAAGAGAGAAGGGTGCATAATATGCAGCTTGGGATTTAGCAGTAGGGTTGCTTAGAGGCTTACCAATCAGTTGGCGAGAGGAGCAGTCTTTTAAGAGCTACGGGTCATCTGCCTGCTGGGCTCTGTAGCAGCAGTTCCTTATGTTTTATGCGTTCCATTCTATTTTCTTCATAATTCTCTGGTAGCGGCGAAAGCAGAAAACTAGATTTTCTTCGGGGGTCTTTTTGCTGTCTCTACAATTTCTCCCCATCTTTCTATCTCCCCGTTCCAGTGGTGTGAAACTCCTGGACCCAGGTCCTCCCTCTTTGGGCAGCAGAACTGAATTTATTTGCCAACAGCCTTGGGCCAACTGCAAGAGGATAAATACGTAGCCGAATCCATTTGGAAATGTATTGCTAATGAAATGCTGAGCCATTTCTATCGAGTTTAGCTCTTGGCTTTAGGGGACAGTTCGTGATTCCGTTTGACCACAGAGTTGCTTTCTTCAGTTGCCTTTCAGTTGTCCTGCTCCATGTATTCTTAATGCTGTCTTTTTACAGTGAATGTCTTGAAACAACATGCATATTGTGAAAAATATATTACTACTTTGTAAATTATTCAGGGGTGCAGACAAGGCATATATAAGTAAGTGACAGAGGCATGATACCTTACGCTTCTCACTCTTAATTTCAACAAAATGCTGCAGATGAGAGAAAACAAGTCCAATAATAATAATAATACATCTATAGTGCACCTTTGATCCAAAGAAATCCCAGATACTACTGATTAGTCACCCTGCATATAGAAGATTGTGATTGTAGCTATGCAGAAATGTCAGTTGTTTTAACAGAGGAATAGCAGAGGTGGTGTTTGTGTATGACTAGATGTAATGTTTTAATAATGAAAATTTAAGGATGTAAGTTAGGGTGTATAGGGAGAGATGGTAACTTTTATTAGATTTTGAGCTTTGTCTTCTTTACACCCTGCCTTTCGATATTTGTACACATTGATGAGATCTTCCTTCTTCTTTAGGCTACGCAGTCCCAGCTCTATTCAGCCTTTCCTTATAGGGGAGATGGTCCAGTCCCTACTCATCTTAGTGGCCCTTTGCTGGACTCTTGTCTACTAGCCCCATATGTCTCCTGTACCAGGAAAGTCCTAGTCTCTGTAGACATTGATTGTCTGACATTTTCTCAACTATGTCCCTACAGTGAGTTGATGGAGCCCGCTGCTGTAGTAAAACACTGTTGATAAATAAAGTATCCAGCGATTCAAGCATTTCAAACATGGTTGAAACTTTTTTGCCAAATTTGTGGCATACCTAACACACCCACAGACTCCCTACACATGAGTAGGGATTCTGTTACTTTTTCTCATAAATCACCACCACTGACAGTTTTTGTAAAATACTGTATCCTACCAAGTTCTCCATGTTGCTAGCTCTCTATGACACGTTATACCATTTCCTTTAATACCCACTGGTGTGAGTATTAATGAATAACTCTCAAAATTGTTGGTGGTTTTATTCTGAACTACAATTTCAGGTCCTTGACTTAAGATGCTCCTTTCCTTCCATTCCCTTATTCCCTCCTTCCCCCAATGTCTGGAAGTCTCAAGAAACCACAGAATGGGTTCTCTAAGGTCTGTAAGACCAAGACACAAAATGTCAGCAGGCAAATAAAGTAGTGCTTAGTTGATATACTCTTGTTTGTTTCCTTTGCTCTGAAATATGCTATTACTGCAAATATCCTTTACTTCGTATTTAATGACTAGAATGAGGAGGCTTGTTTTTAACTTTTGTTGCTATCTTCTAAGTGCAAGGAATGATGCTTTGTTGTTGTGGTTTAAGCCCAGCCAGCAACTAAGCACCATGCAGCTGCTCTATCACTCCCCCTCCTCAGCTGGACAGGGGAGAGAAAATATAACAAAAGGCTCGTGGGTCGAGATAAGGACAGGGAGAGATCACTCAACCAATTACCGTCATGGGCAAAACAGACTCAACTTGGGGAAAATTAACTTAATTTATTGCCAATCAAACCAGAATAGGGTAATGAGAAATAAAACCAAATCTTGAAACACCTTCCCTCCACCTGTCCCTTCTTCCCAGGCACACCTTCACTCCCAAATTCTCTACCTACCCGTGCCCAGCAGTGTAGGGGGACGGGGAATGGGGGTCGCGGCCAGTCCATCACATGTTGTCTCTGCTGCTCCTTCCTCCTCAGGGGCAGGACTCCTCACACTCTTCCCCTGCTCCAGCATGAGGTCCCTCCCATGGGAGACAGTCCTCCACGAACTTCAACATGGGTCCTTCCCACGGGCTGCAGTTCTTCACAAACTGCTCCAGTGTGGGTCCTTTCCACAGGGTGCAGTCCTTCAGGAGCACACTGCTCCAGCGTGGGTCCCCCACAGGGTCACAAGTCCTGCCAGAAAACCTGCTCCAGTGTGGGCTTTTCTCCATGGATTTTCAGGTCCTGCCAGCAGCCTGCTCCAGCGTGGGCTTCCCGTGGGGTCACAGCATCCACCTTGCTTGTCCTTTGGGCATCCACCTGCTCCGGCGTGGGGTCCTCCCCGGGCTGCAGGTGGAGATCTGCTCCACCGTGGACCTCCCTGGGCTGCAGGGGGACAGCCTGCCTCACCAGGGTCTTCCCCACGGGCTGCAGGGGAATCTCTGCTCCGGCGCCTGAACACCTCCTCCCCCTCCTTCTTCACTGACCTTGGTGTCTGCAGGGTTGTTTCTCTTACATGTTCTCACTCCTATCTCTGGCTGTGGTTTCTGTGACCCAGCAACTTTTTTTTCCCTTCTTAAATAAGTTATCACAGAGGTGCTACCACTGTCACTGAGGGGCTTGGCCTTGGCCAGCGGCAGGTCCATCTTGGAGCTGGCTGGCATTGGCTCCATTGGACTTAGGGGAAGCTTCTAGCAGCTTCTCACAAAAGCCACCCCTGTAATCTCCCCACTACCAAAACCTTGCCATGCAAACTCAATACGTAATTGCTGAAACAATTGAAAATGTGGAGTGCAAAGTCTTTCAGCAGAGTGAGAAAGGCAGCAACCAGGGGGCATTTAAGGACAGAGCAACATCAAGCTGTTGTCAAAACTAAACTGCTGTATGGAGGGGTAGGCTCAGTTTTCCAGAAACTGATTAATGAGGGGGGAAAGATAAGCTGTCCTGGAAGAAAGAAAACAGAGTTTTGTATTATTTGCTAGGAGAAGAGTTTTCAAATGAAAGGTTGCTTCTTTCCCAAGCTCAAGAGGAAAATAAGTGAAGATTTTCCTATATGTTAATAGACTTATATACGTTAAGAGATTACTGATATGGGAGATGGTTAGTACTAAGTCTGAAAGAAGACGCTGTAATCCAACATTAAATACTATTGCTTCAAGACAAGTACTCGCAGAACAAAGCAGTTACACTGGTATCCTGACTGTGACTCCAAAGATCCCTGGTAGAGCTTGCTCATAAAGATCCCTGTTGTGCTCTGTAGGTGAGGGGTTATATGGGACTGAAGATGATCTTTGTGGGAGCGTTCTGAAAGCGTGATATGAAAATGTGGGAGGCCCTTCAGGCAGAGACTGATCAATGGCATCTGTCCATGAAACACCATATACACTGGGAATGATGTATAAATAATAAGCATATTATACAACTAGTCTGTTACAAACTGGGTCACACTCCCAGGAGGTGTGAATGAAGGCTGTTCAACTGAAGCCTGCTGAAGCCAGGTCTCCCAGCATTTGAAAATCAATATGGCTCCATTAAAGTCATAGCAAGGATAGATTCTATAGGCCTTTAAAGCTCATTTCGTGGTGGTCCGTCCTCAATGCATTTGCAACACTATGCCTTTCTTTACCTCTTCTAACTCAACACATAGTTTTGCTTCAGCTGCTGAGATCTGTGGTTGCATTCTGTTCTCAGCCTCAGCTATTGCCTGAAACTGTCCATTTCAAAGGCTGTAAAAGTACAAAATCTGTATTATAAACCAGAATGACTTTGAAGTTATATTTTCAGTGCAGTCATTGTCACACAGAAAATTAACCTCTGATGAACTGGAAGTTCAATTCTGCTCTCAGCTACATACACATATGGCTTCTGATCTTTTCATACGGAATGCATGCGTACACACTCATTTCTATATTTTACTGAAGTCTTTAACTGAATTTACCTTTGTTTTGTTATATTTTTTTTTCTACACATAGATGACTGCTAGCTGCAGTGCAGCTACGCTGCTAAACCATTGGCAGTGTGTATTCCTGGGCAGGACAAGTTCTGCTTGTTTGGCTAGGTTTTTGTAATGTTGTTAATGTAGCCACAGTCTTCACCCCCCTTGTATGCAGGCAATAGTGATGACACGTAATTCTTGATGGAGCTGGTTCTGGCAACTTTTGACATGCAGTAATTATGCTCTGTTACTTGAACTAGCAAGACTGGGAAATTAAACTGCGTGGATGTCTTCCCTTTCTATCAGCCTTGCAGGATTACTGGGAAGGATCCTGGCAGAGTGTGGAAAACAGCAGCTCAGAGCTCAGCTGTCAGTTCTGGAGGGCTTTGAGGAAAAGCAAACAGGCTTCCAAGGAAGCTCAAATAGAATAACAACTTGGAAAGGAAACAATTTGTTTCTGTGACTCTGAATTTGGTAATGAAAAATCAGGTTCTGTAAATTATTGTCAGCGATGAGGGGGAAAGGGGCAGTGGTTTAATTTTTTTAGTCCATCATTTTTATTCAGTTTCCTACTTTAAAAAGTTATCCTGAGAGTCATGGGAATTTTATGAGAAGCACATCCCAGTGATGTACCCAGTGTACCCAGTAACAATCTGCCATGTCCAAGTCCCTGGTTCTTAGCAGGAGATGATCCTCTCAAGCCCTTTAGTGGCCTGGTTGTGCTGTTCAGCGTGTACCCTGCTGACAGTTAGCCAAATCTTCAGTCTTGCTTTTTCAATTAGGCCTTTCCACCACAGATTCTAGTCTGTATTTTGCAAAACTGAAGGCTAAGGAAGGACTTTGTGACAGAACATTTTTATGGATTTTGTTCTGAGGAAATCCTGTGCATGAACTATGACTGAGTGCAACAGAACAACTGCACAGAAAGGCTTGGACTGGCCAGCTAAGAAAAAAGTAATCTGAACCACTACATTTTCAGAGTTAACTGACCCCAGGATTTGAACATCTTCTTCGAGCAATCATCACACAAGTGTTTACGTGCATTAAGGTGACCTGAGATGGCTGAGCCTCAGGCATGTGGCTGCTAACTCTTATTTATGGAGCAGTCCCAGTGGATGCAGTGCTTTGCTAAATATTTAAAGACGCTCCTTGTCCGAAAGTGCTTAGGCCTAAGATTTTCATTTATTCATAGATTCATAGAGCTTAAGGCCAGACAGGACCATTAGATCATTTTTCTGACCTCCTGTGTGACACACAGCAAACATTCTCACTCCTACATCAGGCCTGTGTCTTGGAACTGAGGTAGCACAGATGGCTTAGCAAGACATCACATTTTGATTTAAATACATTCAACAGTAGAAAATCCGCTACATGACTTGGTAGACTGTTCTAGGGGCCAATTCCCCTTGCTATGAAAAAACATGTTTCAAGTAGCCTGAAACACAATATCTTTAAAAAAAAGCCAGGTGCTTAAATAAGGGGCTGGCCTGTTAAACATAGTGGAGGGAAAGTGTCCAGTGGAATTTTGGCAGAAGCCTCAAACACAACTTTGTAAAACCTTGAGACTGAATTTCAGGAGAACAAACATTCCTTTACCTGCTTAGAGGTCTGCAATGGGATGGACACCTCTGGTTCCACCTAACAATTCCCTAAGCAGTTATGTGCTTCCCAGTGCTATGGCTATTCCTAAAAATGCTGCTTTTGTGGCTGAGCTGATCAGCTGGGTACACTTGTCCTGCCTGGAGCCAGCTTAGAAGCTGAAAATCCCAACACCAGGCTAGAGGGGTCGGTTAGTCAGGTGTGGAGTGTCCTAGTACCCACAGGCAGCACTGTTCTGTTAAAAAACAGATGGCAGTGGCATATTTTAGTGCATATCAGTTTAGTGTCTCTAGTTCTCAATCCTTTCCTGATGAAGTATCAGCTGTGGGTCTGAGCCAACACTCTAGGAGACTTCTGTGCTGGTGGTGAAAATGCTGTACACTGAGGCACACTGACACTTTTAAAACGAAATGCTAAAACTGTGAAGTTGTGATGAATATAGATAATAAATGATTTAGAGGCTGCATTACTTCTCAGGAGGGCACAGAATTGCCGGCAACATTGGCAGAAATGGGAATTCCATCCAGGGTAATAAAGCATCTGTATCAATTTGTACGAGCGAGTTGAGTGGCAAGTACCTCTCAGAGCCATGCCAGTGTAATAAAGCTAATATATCAACTTAAGAGAGATGCTAAGCTCTTTGAAAATAATTGTGTAGTTGGCAAGCAATAGCTCTTACTCTTTATATTGCAGAGAAATAAAACTGTTTTTTTTCTCCCTTTCTCTCCCTGCTGTGTTGTGTTTAAGAAATTAAATGCAGAAATCTACTTCTGATGCACTATTAGGTTGGAAAAGTCATGACTGCAAATGGGTACAAATTCCAGAAGTGAAGGTTTCTACTACTTTAGTGTGGTTAGATTGCTCACCTTTTCTATTTCCAACAAATATTGCTGGACTAAGGCTTACATGTAAGGAAGTTCTTGAAAACATCAAATTTTTAGGAAAACTCCACATTTGTGCTTATTTGGGCTCCTTGTTTTTCCAGAGGAAGAAAGAAGTGACTTTCTAGCCAAATCTGCTGCAGCTCGTAGAGGACTGTTCCTGAGCCTGCAGCCAGATCATTGCTTCACATGTGTCTTTGCTATCTATCTTTTATAACTGCGCGGACACAGCACTTTTTAAGGCCCTGTATAAAAAGCAAACAAATATATATTAGTTTTAAGTACCGAGTAAGCATGTAATAGGATGTTGCCAGAGCAATTGCATCAGTCTCCTGGAGTCAAAGAGGGAGGTTGAACCTGGAAGTTTATTGAGTCTTTGCAAACCAGCCTTTCACATTTTGTGTGCTTCATAGCTGTTCAGCGGGAAGCTTATCACCAAGCTCTGGCCCTTGTATCCCAGAACCAGGATCATCTGCTGCCGTCTTACCCAGGCAGCCGTAGGCTGCTTCTTTCTCACCTGCTGAAGACCTGTGCTGGGTCTCCTTGCAGTGACTAGCATGTATGATGATTTCTAAAGCTCGCTGGCAGAGTCATGCTAAGACCGTGTTTGAACTGTCAGATGGTGCCAGGAAGAGAAGTATATAAATGTTGAAGTAAGTACTTGAAAATCTTTCACCTCAAAAACTGGGCCGACAGGGACAGACCCGTTAGCAGCCACCTGCCTGCTTTAACACTAGAGGGAGGCATCGCCTAAAAGAAATCACAGAGGCTTCTAAAATAGCGCAATTTAAACCGATATATGTGTCTTGGAAGGGAACAAAACACTTATTTCTTTTTAAAGCCTCTGTTTTTATTGGAATACATTATGGGAGGCCTCATCTGTTGCCCAGAATGCTCTTGGCCAGAGTGAAATTCAACCTTCCTGATGAGGCAGGCAGATTCAGCTTGTGCTGCTCTGCTTTGTCTTAGCTGGGTTCTCCTGGGACAACCTTGTGCACAAGGCCTGGAGGTAGTTCAGCCTCTATAAATAGCTCATTGCTGAATTCTTGTGTGAGCAGATTTTGAGGGCTGTGCCAAAGGATAAAGACTTCTGTTGTTTTAGTTCACTTCAGACTGACACACTCAAACAGATTTCCCTATTTGGCCTCGGTTTGTACTCAAAGCAGAGGCCAGGAAGACAAAATGTCAGTGCCTCACTCTGTATTTATTTCTCCCTAATTGCAAGCCTATAAGCAAAATAATAGGGACTGACTTAATGATGATGGCTATGTAGGGATGGTTGTGGTCTCTTAGGAGGCTTTCCCTCTCCCCCTGTACCCCATTAGCTCCTCCTGTTGCAGCATGGATCCTGTACCACATAAGGGGTAGATAATGCACAGCTCCCTCATTCATGGTAGGATTGCTTCCCTGTCTGTAAACTGCATTTTGCTAGGTTGCACAAAAAGACCATAGAAAAATGTGAATAGTTATTTGAGGGCTCCACAGCAGTTGACTGTAACCTGGAGTTGTATATTGTGCTGAGCAGAGAGTTGAAAGTTACAATCCTAAAGCAGGGATCAGGTAGCTGAAAATCCTGCATGTTAATTCCAGCAAAGGGGGAGAGGGAATATGACTGCCTGTTCTTTCCTCCACTCCTTGTTGTCAGGAGTAAAGGTGGTTCATGGAGAAGGGAAGTGAGGAAGGATAAAGGGCCCAGGACCTCTGGATATCCTGCTGAAATCTTTCAGTGAGCTCTGTTCAGTGGAGATGCTTGTTTCTTCTTCTCCTAGACTTATATCTGCCTTGCCTTGGCTGGTGAGCACAGCTACACCTAGCAGGGAGGGGGGAAAAAGGTGTTCTGAGGCAGTCTTTTCAAGTCAGGTAGGAGGCATGAAACACTGCTGAGGGAGCAAGAGAGGCAGAGCTGGGATGTGCAGATGGGGACAGAAACAGATGTTAGAAGGAAATGTGTAGAGAGGGATGGGAGAGGAAAGAACAGAGGTGAAGAGTGAGGGAAGGGCTGTTATGAAATCTGGGGACAAGAATTACTTGCTGAGCAGGGCAGTGCAGAGGTATATGGGTGGCTGGTTTGAGTGTATTTAAATCTTTGAATTTCAGTGAGGTATAGCGTACATGCCGATGGGCCCAGGTGCTCCAAGATCACTGTGATGAAGGTCTTAAGAGACAGAAGGTCTGTTGTCAGAAGGTGCAAGTTACAGACACTTCAAATGGATGGCAGGAATTTAAAAGAATAATAAAATGTGTAAGTTACAGCTATCAAACCCCTGTTTAGAGTCACTTAAGCTGTTCCATGAATTTATCCTTTAACAAGTTCCAGGCAGTGCCTTTCATCCTTTTGGCAACACTTAAAATGTCCTGAGTCTCTGCTGAAGTGGGACTTGGTTCACTGTTCCTATTGCCACTTGGTCCACTGCTCCAGCTCAGCCATATACTGCTTCTAATAAAGGAACTTTCACAGCGTCTGCCGCAGTTTCATTCTGTTGAATCCCTTGGACACCTCATCATCTGTGATTCTCACCAAAGGCCTTGAGATATGTTTTGTTAAACAGCTAAAGAAAATTGTGTTGGGAAAGCTGCTGATGTGGTTCCTTTTTGCCTTTCAGAACATAATCCTGCAAAACTGTAGTTATTGTAGCAGATCTTTGTTTAGAGCAAGGAAGATTTCTCAAGGTGCTGTTTAAGACTTCCTGGTTTGTGCTGCAAATTGTTAATCAGTCCATGACAGCATAAATAAAATTAAAGGGTTTAATTAAAACTAATGAATGAGTGAGTGGAGAATACACAGCATGTTCTACTTGCAGAGCGCTGGTGCTGTGAATAATTAAAATGTCACAAAGTAGGAGATGTCTTAGTAAAAATGTTGGAGCTGCAAAAATAGAGGCCCCTGAACTTTGGTAGTTTGGGAGGGTTTTGCTCTTTAAATTGGTTGAAATCAGTTTATGTAAGTTAGGGGAAAGATACAAAAATATATACAACTCCGTTTTTTATTAGAATGGAGTCAAAGTTGGAAACTTGGTGCCAAACAAACCCTACAGCATTTTGGATCAGTTTGCATGTCTCTGAAGATCTAAATGTTTTCATACTGTATTAATCCTAAAACCGTATCACCCAGGGGATTAGTTTCTTCTTTTGACTCATCTGTGACTGTATTCTTGCAAAGTAAACTTGTTATTACAGGCTATTACATTGTTGTTACTTGTTAATGTTCTATCTACTCAAAGCACAAGGATTCTTTTCATTTAAACCTAAACCTGAACCACAGCCTGAACTGGATCTGCCTTTGGCTCAGGTTTGGTGTATGTGACATGGTCAAATAACAGGCCAAGAAAATAATTTTAGCTGGACTGTTTTAAATAGATCCAGGGGGCATGAGGTGGGAGTTAGAAAGATGAGGCCAAGAGGCTGATCAGACTGTTGTAAAGTTTGGGATTACAGATTAGACCCAGAATATCAGTTCTAGGAATGATAGGAAAACATCTTCCATCTTGCTGCTTTACAGTGGCTTGCTATTGTCTGTGGTACGACGTGTTTGATACTACCCCTCTGTGGCCTGTTCTGAGGTTGACGTTCTCCTTCTCCTCAGCTCTGGACTTTACCCCAGATCTCCTGACCCTATGACATCTTCTGAGGCAAGGAGCCTGTTGGAGGATGAAATAGGATCTGGATAAATGTCCTGGCTACTGACGTCACTGATGAAATAGTAAGGCTCCCGCAGCCTGCTTTCTGTGTCATAATGACCCAAGGTGAGCATAAGTGAGGGACCTTACTCAGTGTAAGGGCTTAACTACATGTGTTGGGAGGTTTAAAAGGTACCATACCTCCATCAAGTGCCTCTAGAGGCCATGATCTAATGGTAGGCAGTATTGGATGCAAGTTAGAGTGGGGTGAAAAGGTGAAGATCATCTATGAGGTAAGTGGTTATGCTGTTGTAAAATGCTAGCTCTGTATCATGTAATTTCTTAAGATAGCTGAGTAAATTTTACCTTGAGAATTTTCACCAATTTAGCCTGGTTGGTCAAGACTAGAAGAACAGTGCAACTTCCAAGTGGCACCATGGAGTCTTCCATGTCCAGACTTGGTATACAAAGCCTCACTACTAACGATATCAACAATATATTCCCTTTCAATGCTTGGCTGTCCTTTTAGCAGAAGATCAGACTAGATTATGATAATGGTCCCACTGAGCCTTAAACGTTTATAAAGGAATGAGTAGGCTTTGCCAGGAACTCAAATGATTTCTTAATGTTACATTAAATAACATTTAAAAGTATGGCATAACCCTAACATATTTGCTGTTGGCTTATTTCTTTGGTATTATGAGTAGTGTGGAAAAAAGGTATCTCAAAAATGCATTTCTCTCAGGAGAAAGGACTTTTGAAGAATATGTAGTTTTTATGCCTAAACTTTTCTCTTTCCATATATGTTTTTGGCTTATTTTGGTCCAAAATTCAAATATTTTGGAAGAAAAACACTGAGAGTTTTCCTAAGAAAAAATGTAATTCTCCATGCACCTCACTTTGGATGTGTTTGTGTTGGGCCAAGTTATACTGAAGAGAATGTGGGCCTTTCAATATGCTAGAAATCCCAAATATCTATACGTTATCAAAGCAGACTAAACTTCCTCCATCACTCTATAGCATTAGGGGCCTTGGTTACCCAGAAAAAATAATAATTAATAATCGACAATTTGAGTTAATTAGGTATGGTCAATTCCTCACATAAATTATGCTGATTTATGTGAATTCTTAGACTTTAATGGCTACATTAATAATTAACTACAAATTAAAAATAATCACAAGTGCAATTGAGAAAATATCTTCCCACTGGTTACTTTATGATTCAGTTTCAGTTAAAGGGTTCGGTACTCATTTCCAATCAACAAGGGCTTGTATGCTGCTCCTGGTGACATCACTGTAAATCTGGGGTGAGATTCTTATGAAGTCAGTGGCATTACTCCAGATTTACATAGATCTAGCCAGAAGCAAAATAGAGTCCATCGACTAAAGCATTCCCTTATCTTCAAAGGGAATTGGTTTCATCTATAATAAAATATCTCAGGGCAGCCTAGGCTAAGCCTAGTTATTTGGCTTCACTGAGGCTCTTTGTGTGAATGAATCTTTTTAGTTTTGAGCCTAAAAGGTTGAAATCCATACGCAACCTTCCATAGACTTCACTGGAGCAGATCCAGGCTCTATAGAGCCTCTGCTAAGAGGCTTTTCATTACGGCAAGATGCAATTAAGGTTGCAAAAATTTGTTGGGCTTTTCATAAGAACGCGTATAAAAACTTTCCTAAATTCCAGAAGCTGCCAAATATGATGGCAATGTAGCTAGAAAGAGGAAGGGATGAGATGTTTGGGACTCTGTTCATGCTGGTCTGTTTTTGCAAGGGATAGTTCTGGTTAGCTTTATATTGTCTTGCTGTATATATCAGCACAGTATTTTTTTCCAAACATGGATCAATCAGTTACCTCATTAGTTTATTTTCTTAGTTACTTGTGAAGTGATCAAAAGCCAAAACTTCAGATCAAGATTCCTCAGTGAATAGTCTCATGTTTTTAACTTAAGACTTAATTGAGTAGGGTATATGGTGTGTACTTCTAGGATGTAGGATGTAGCTCTGGTTTGTATTTTGCCATGTGGTTAGGTATGGAAAAGCAGAGCAATACCTTTGTTTAGGTATATACAAAAGGTATTCTATGATTTCCTTCAGGGCACATAGTAGGAACTGTGAGCCAGTAAGTTCTGCATTAAAATATATGTCTTTGCTCAGTCCATTCAGGATGTTGGCACACTTCTTCCCCATTGGTATATCTTGCTGCAAGAATAATATAAAGTAGATCTAGGATTGGTTTACAGAGCCCAAGATTTTTATCTGATGGGTTATTTGCATCCTTTCTGTGTAAGGGAAGGGTGGCATGGTGCACCTTTTCCCCTACCGTCAGGTAGGCTGGTTGATACTCCTGGAAGTGTCTGTCTTACTGTGTATCTGTATCACTGCTGTTCAGCACATGTAGGGAACACAGTGCTCCCAGAACTGCTGGATGAAAGTAGATGGCAGCACCATGCATGCACTGTAAGGTGCCAGCATTCAGTGTGCTTTCAAGTTGCTCCTAGGAGTGGTCCTAGTGAATTGTCCTGGAAGAGTCCACAAGATGAGCAGGCTGATCTAGCAGATCTAGGAGCTCATAGCTACTGCATCAAAAGGAAGCTTGCAAGAATTTTTTCAACATATCCATGAACAACCATGTAGGGAAGAGGCGATTTTTCCTTTGAGTGGGACCCACCCTAGATGTCTCACTGTTAGGGAAACCTTTGTGTTCTCTGAATGTTTTGGATGAAGATACACATTCACTTTTTACAGTCCTTCTCCCTATAGAGTAGCTGGGGACAGCATTCATTTATAACTGGAAGCATTATGACAACATTAAAAAAAAATTTAGACTAAATATCAAAGAAATTCATGACAGCTAAATTTATTACAGTTAAGTCAGCCTGAATAAACATCAGAAGCCCTGTAGCATGGGTCACATGCAACTATGATATACACAAACCTGGGAGAATACTGTGTAAGGAATAATCTTAGATCCTTGTAGCTGAATGATGAAGAAAATGAACAGTAAGGAAAGTAAACCACAGGGGCAGGGGTCCAAAGGGGCTCAGAAATCTCCATCCCTAGTATGTAATTGGAATTGCCCTTGTTGCATCTTGTGTATTGCTGCTTTTAGTATTCTTCTAATTTTAGACTGTTTATGCCAGCAGGCCATGGAGTCATGCAGCTGTGAATCAACTCCAATAACTAGGGTAGGATCAATACCTAATTTTATAAAGGAATCCGCTTAAAAAGGACAGGAGCCCAAAGACAGGATTAATAGAGCCTTCCAGTGTACACCTCCAATCGCACGTCAGAGAGTTGTCAGTATCCCAGATACAATTTACACTGCATCAAAACCACAAACCTCAGCAAGTACAGAAAGCGAAAGCAATTTTGGAATGATCTGTGCTAGAGCAATTCCCTCCACAATAGGTCTAAGCTAACCCAAACTGATGCTTTTTACACAAATGATTACAAATAGAAGCCAAAATTTTGTCAGACCAATAGTGCAAACTTAACATATTGGCCCCTTGGTGTCATTTGAAGAAAATTAATGCAGAGGGCCAAAGAGACAGAGTCTGCAGTATGTAATGCTCCGGAGACATAGCTGAGATTTTGTTCCTAGTGTAGCAGAAATAAATGCTCTTGGCAAGTCATAGGGGAGGAATAAGACATGTGCATAAGTAAGATTAATCAGTAAAGCCAGTGTCTATCTCACGAGTCATATCTGACATCAAAAAGGCCGAGGTAGTTGCATGTTAAATTTGTGCTACTACAGGAAAGGCAAAATAACAAAGAATCTCCTGTGCAAATTGTGCTGTAGATTTGGAGAACGTGCAAGCACTAGTGAGAATGGAGGCAGGGGAAGAAGGAGGAGGGGGCTTCTCTGTCCTCTCTCAATAGAAAACTAAGTGTGGAATCATGGCCCAAGCAAAACTGGTGACAATGTTCCTGTGGCTCTTATTGGGGCCAGGTCCTGCCCATGGTTTGTACATACTGGGTTACAGTGGAAGGGCTGAATTTCTCAGCCTTTTCTCAGGTAAACTCTCAGAGAACTAAGTGGGAGTGACAACTAGCCAAAGAGCCTGCTTCTCTCTGCTGAAAATGCTAGATCAGAGGCAAGGGAATTTTTCCTTGGTGAGGGTCAGATAGATTTTCCTGTACTTTTGTGAGCCACCACAGTGCAATTGAATAATGAGGGGACTGGGGCAAAGAAGTGGCTGCCAGCATGTACAGGGGTGGCCCCCAGGCTGCAGGTCCCCTGTTCACCTCCGCTCCCACGCAGTGTGTGCAGGAGTGACCTGACGCAGAAGTGCCTCTTCTCTTGTGCCCTGAACAGTGAGGGCTTGGTGTGTGCTGCTTTGTCTCCCTTTGCAGCAAACCACTATGCTAGCTGTCTGCCCTTTCTACAAGGACAGGGAGGTGTGGAAGGAGAGATACCGGGTTTCTGCAGCATCATTCTCTATTTCACTCCTAGATTTCCTGGTACAGTCAAATTTTGTAATGCACTGGGCATGTTTTTGCTCTGCTTCAAAGATAGCTCTTGGCAGGGTCCAGAAGAAAGCACATCAGCAGAACCAAAAGGTGTTTTTTCAGGATGTGGGGCAGAGATACCTAGTCTTGCTTTTTTAAAGAAAGGTATGTTGAAGGGGGCAGATACAAGGACTCTTTATCCATTTACTGCTCTTCTCCTGCTGGTCCCTTCCCCAGCAGTTCTCTGGGTCTTACTTTCAGAGCTCAGCGGACCTGTCAGGCACAATCCACCCTCACTGTTAGCAAGGGAAGGGGACAGTGCTTTCAGTATAGCAGAGATGACTTATTCAATGGAAGGACTGCACCTCCTCTTGGAGAATCACATTTCGAGCTTCTGCCCAGGTCATGCAGCTGAGTGATGCTCCCACATGGGCTCAAGCCTTCAAGGCACAATCTGGCTCTACTAATTTTGTGGCGGTGGTTGTCTAGGCAGGTTCCCCCAGGATTGAAATGAGAGACCTCCTGTGCTGAAAACACTTGGGTCTGTCCAGACTGAGCTAATGTGGGCTGTGTAATTAAGGTTTTTAATGGGCTTATATTCTTGGGGAAATGACCACAGGGCTTGGGAAGGGAGGGTGAACAAAGGCTGGCCAAACAGTAGTCTGTAGGAAACAGCCACATAGGTGTCAAGTGTTGGGAATCCTGGGCACCAGGGTAGGAGGGTGGGGTGGGTAGGGTCCCCATTTAATTTCCATGGGGCGACTTGGTATGGAAAGCACTGTGGAAGAAAATTTGTTGCTGCAGTATCAAAACCAAGCTGTTAAGCTGGAGTTTCATCTTGCTGTCTGTGTTAAAAATGCTGTCCTGCTCCCCTCTGGCAGAGGGAAAGTTAACAGCTGTGCTGCTCTTCAGGACAGCTTTTTCTTTTTTTGTTCAAGTCCATTTTTCACTTGCCAGTTTCCCCAGAACAGGAAAATCAAGTGGTACCCTAACACAGTTTAGGAGATCAAGCACTGCACAGGCAAAATAGGACTCAGTGGAATAAAATCAGAAGGGGGAAATATGCCCTGCTTGCACCACAAACCCATCCATTGTGAAGCATTTCCGACGGGTTTTGGATGCTGATGCCAGTAGGGAAGAAACCAGCACCCACGGGGTCCTGCTAGACAGGGAATAGAGGGAAGGCGCAGCAGGGCTGGCTGATGAGCCAGTGGCGGTGGCAGTGGGCTGAGCAGCCCTGGCCAGCTGGCCTGCCAGAGCCCTGGGGCCTGCTCAGGTTTTGGCTGTGGACAAAGTGCCAGGCTCCTCGAATGTGCATTTACAAGGCACCACTGCCCAGTTTATTGGGATGTGATGGGATGCTTTGTGAGCACATTGCCCAGACTGGCATGCAGATATAGAGCGTTTTAAAAGCAGCAACACTTACGGCTAGCTCTTGGTGTGCATGGGAGCTGTTAGTGTAAGAATGTGCTAGCTGCCCTGCTGCTGGCTCTTTCATATTAAGTATCTTAAATAGAAAGTCCAGACAATTGCCAAATGCATTGCTAGATAAAAGATGTAAAGATGGAGTTAAAGGTGAGGTGGTGTATCAGTCATTTAGAGGTTAAAAGCACATTGTAATGAGCTCTGCAGTTCCAGGAACTTCTGAATACAGATTACATTGGCAAGACAACCTGTCATGTTAAGAACATGCAATTAAAGCTTTTTTGCCTTCAGGTGAGGAAGATGAAAACCCGATAAAGATGATAGACCTAGATTGAAAAATCACTGTCCCCCAGCCCTGCCCTGCAAGTTGTGAGAAGAAAGTCCCACTTATATGATTAATGCATGGGTTTGTGCAGTGAATAAACCTGTTAGCTACCCTGCAGTTTATTTCTTTGTCTGTGTGGAGCCACTCTGCGCTCCTTGGATGCAGGGAGGGAATGAATGGATGAGTGTAAGTGCTGATAAACTTACCTGCTTCTGGAGTCCCTGCATAGTGCAAGTGCCTTGGGACAAAGTACTTGCCCTGTGTTAGAGAGTTTGGTGACTTGGGCCTCCCTGTTTTCTGGTCCAGCTTTGTATTGTCTCATAGCAGAGACATCCTCTGCTCTGCAGCTGTCATAACACTTGCAAACCACCCACTCTTCACAGGAGCAATTACATGTAACCCAACCCCTTGCCGTATGTGTAAGCTGATCTCTCCCACTGCCCTAATTCAGGCTCCAGAATCCCTTTGTTTTGCAGCGCTGTCACCTCTATAGCAATCGCAGCAGACCAGCTTCATTATTTTCTAATTTGTGCTCTGGTCTCTGAGACCTCAGACCTGCCAGCCTTCTCCCAGGAGAATTCCACTTAAGCAGCTCAGACAGGGTGCTGTCTGCTGGAGATTCCCTTGCCTGCCTCTTTTGGAATAACTAACAGGCTGATTTATCTTTCTCCTAATTGTATCAAGCTATTTGTCAGCCATAATTTTTGCTTCCAATTTAATTGTCTCCTCTCTACTCTGCAGCAGAAATTTGCCTTAGAGCTTAGCTTATTGGCGCTGATTTATTTGAGCACTTGTTGCAGTTTACCATGGCCCACCTTTCCATTTCTGCACTGCTGCATCCCTTACTGTATCCTGTGCCAGTTTGAATGGAGATCATGGGGAAGAGCTCTGACAAAAGAGGACCCCCCTCCCTCCCATGGAATCCAGTTAGTTTTGTATTGTTTCATCCCACATTTTTAGATCAGGAAATTTGCTACGGTGGGCAGACCTTTCTAGAGATGTTGGGGGTGCAGTTGTTGCCACTGTTAAGTTTACTTTCTCAGCCAGCATTTGATTTGAGCTGAGATGTTCTGATTGGGATCCGGATTTTGGTTGCTCTGAAGTTTGATGTTTGTATCGACTCAGAATTTAGCTCTGAACTGCCCCACTTCCCCCCCGCCCCCAAAACCCCCACTAACAGATTTCTTTCTAGAAAAAATATGTATTAAATACTCAGGTTTGACCAGAACAGCTTTTCTGTTTCTCAGGAAACTTCCATTTTAATTCGAACCAAAACACAGCCTGTACTGGCTATTTAATTCACTGATATCACTGACAGTTTAATTCACAGTTATCGCTGATAACTTTTATTTATCCAACTTTACTCTGTACAGCTTCCGCAAAAAGTCTCTGGAAAACTACTGGAGTTGCATATGCTCCAGAGACCTGCATGTGATGGAGATAGTCCCTCTGTGACTCACTGCTCGGGCAGTTCAGAGCCTTCCTCATGGCCAGTCAGGATCTGAACCACTGGTGTCACTTTGGGAAACCCAACTCAGGTTACCTGCAGCCGTGCCTTTGCTGTGGGGCTTTGCTCCTCTCTTATGTTTGTACCACAGCCACGTCCCTCTGACCTTGCTGGAGGTGGACACTGAGCGAGACCTTTCAACCTATTTGACCTCTGAGGAGCTCTTCCAGGAGAGCACCAGTGCCACAGAGTATGGTGGTCACCTGTGTTGCTGGACCTGGCCTGGGCCAGTCTCCCTGGGTGCAAGGACAGCATTAACTTCATTTTTATGCCTTCATGGTGTTTCTAATAAACACCATTGGCAATTAGACAAAAAGTAGTGAAAAGCTACTTAAGATTTCTTTCCTGCTTCCCTGACCAAAAGCGTTAACCAGCTCTAATAAAAGTGTTCCCCAGGGAGCTGTGTTTCGGAGTTAAAAGTAGGATTCATAGGCCAACCCTTGAAATTTAAACTTAGGCATCCGAATGGAGATAGTCTAAAGAGCAGCTTGGAGTAGGAATCCTCAGAAGCAGAATTCTGAGGTCAAAAATACTGTTTCTGGACAAGCCAGCCACCTATGGGGCTGTTGACAGAGTGTCATAAAAATACAGGTGCTGATGTAGGCTAGCCCTCTCCTGCCCCTTCTGCATTGAGACGCACAGGAAAATGCTGTTGTGTGCATGGGGAGAAAGAGGCCGAGGGGCTGATGAATTTATTCAGAGCCATGCAGAGACAGTGGCCAGGTGCCAGTTTGACATTGGTTTCACGGGTGTACGATGCTGCTGTTCTGTGGGATGGGCCTTCGGGACCTTTGGGTGAGGGGTCAGTAGCTGTCTAAAGCCAGAATGAGAGAACACCAGTAGCTCGGTTGTGCCATGAAGTCATCAAACCTAGAGGTCATCGGCAGGGAGGAAAATGACATTGAAATAAAGCACTGGGACTGCCTGGACTGTCCTCCCGTCAGCAGCTGGCCCTTGGGTCCCATACGTTCAAGCCAAAATTTCTGCCCTCAGCGCGAAAGGGCTGCCCCTGCACGGGGTACACAGGAGCGCGATGGGTTCGAGCGCCCTCCCGCGCCCCGCAGGGCTGTATGGCAGCTGGGCACAGCCTCCGGCCCCCAGCCGGGGGAGCTGCCGGCGGAGGGGCGTCCGGCCTTAGCCCTGCTGGAGGTGCCTTTGGCTCTCAGTTACAGAAAGCGGAAAGGTAGCGATACAGCGATTTTTTGCTGGCCAATAGGTGGTGCTCTCCAGCTGGTTTTCTGTCTTCAGCGGGCGTTTGTTAGCAGTTTGAAGCAAGCTCTTTCGTATTGTTAATTCCAGCAAGTTTTTTCTGGACTGGATTGAACTAGCCAATTACGAAACTCAGAACGGGCTTTGGAAGTGCTCTTCGGAGCAGACATGGCCTGATCGAGTAGGCAGATTTTTTTCCGTTTGCAATTAAGTTTTTATTTAAACTTAAACAATGGTTAAACAACAAAAACCATCGCTCCCCATGTACAGTGTGCTGCTGGCAGCCTGACAACTTATGACTCTTAAATTACACAATGATGACCTAGTACCAAATAGGAACAGAGCATGTTCTTAAACATACTATCAACTAGGAACACAGCATGCTCTTAAACTCCCTGAAGCCTTGAATAGTCAGATTGTGGCAAACTAATACAACCAGGTGGTTGGAAAATCAGAGCAGAATAGTTCCTTCCTGGCACTTGGGACCCTAGTACTGGAGATCGATGTTTACAGCTGATTTAAGCTAATTGACAGCTGTGCTGTGGGTGAACAGGGTGCTGTTTTGCACCGCTCTGCTGCCAACTGGGCATTCGCACCCTCCCTGTGTGAGCAATGCTGGTGCTGTGGCCGTTGGATGAGGAAGGTCAGCTAAATGCAGACTTGGTAGATCAGCAAGCTGGTCCAGTCTGTCCCACAGCCACTCAGCTCTCTGGCCTAAGGAATACAGGAGTATTTTGCTATGCTATCCTGTTTTTCCATCGGCAGCCTAGGCTTACACTGCTATTATGCAACTGCTCCTCAGTTTTACCTCGTTTTATGAAGTCTTCTCTGACAGTATTTTGGTTAACACACTTCTGTTGATAGGTAGTGTGAGAGTCTCCTGCTCTTGCTCCTGGCTGTGTCACCCCATCCCCTTTCTCCTGCCAACTCTGCTGTTTGTTGGGTTCGTCTGTGACCTGATTCAGTTCATTAATGTAGGTGAAAATTGTCAGTGGAGAGGGTCAGCAAGACCCTTTCACACTTTCAGCAACAGTGAGCCTGGAGATCAGTTTAGTTTGCTGAGGCAATTGCAGCCGGAGCCTTCAGGAACCTGATCTTGCTTGCACTGAGGTTGACAGCAAAATTCCACTTGAAGTGGATGCTGCAGGAGCAGTTTCTGGGCTCCAGTCTTGCACGTGGTTATATGGAACAGCCCAGGCATAGGTTTTGTGCCTCCTTGGAGTTAAGCATACCAATATGTTCTTCAAATAGCTACCTGTTTGTCTGCGTACGTCATCCCTAGGAAAGCAATATTTTAAAGGGCTCACAGCTGCTTACAGGAAGGCAGTATATCACAAGGGAGAGATGTGTTGCATCAATGTTTTGCAAATGCTACATCTGAGATTAACTTCCCAGCTGTCTCTTGATTTACTTATAATGAAGGGCATGTGAGTTGCAACTTCCTTCCTTTACTCTTCCTTGTCAAAAGGACCTGTTTAATGCAAAGCTAGGAAGTATGACAAGATGTTTCTTTATGCTTTGTTGGTGGTTTATGTGGACAGCACTAGCTTGAGTCACTCTATCAGAGGTGTGGAGCACATCCTCCCACGTTAGCTCGAGAGAAACTATCCAATGTGTTCAAGCTGGCAGGAGTTTCTTATTAACTCCCTTTCCCCCAAAAGCGTTATCACAACCATCTAATGCGTTTTTATGGGTATGAAATCTTCCCCTGATTACTGAGCTGAAGGGAACATGAGAACAATTTGTTCTGGTTAATAACCAGGAGGCTTAACTTGAAATAAGTTGGAATGAAAGCAAGTGTAAACCAGATGCAGAGAGAACAGAGTTGCAATCTACTGAGGAAGTGCTTGAAGTTTCTTTTGCACATTTTTCTTCTTCAAAACAAATGAGAACATGTTGAGAGTGCACATCAAATCCATGGTGCTTTGTCCTTCCACTGTGAAAGCACAGTTATGTGCTGCTGAGAGCAGGGAAAAGCCTTGCTTTAAACAGCATGTGTGGGAGCAAATGAAGATGGTTGGATTGCACCACTGTAACTGTGGAATGGGCTTCTCTAGTGGCAGTTCTGAGGTTGCCAGATGAGCACAGACTGTTGCTTTTTTTTTTTAAAACTCAATGGACAATAATGAAAGTTCTTATCAAGACTATCTTGTGTTTTGCAAGACTTTGTTTCTGGTTCTTATAGCCTATGTCAACTGATAAACTCAGAGGAGGCAAGTAGATTTATACCTTAGTTTCCATCTGTCTGCAAAAGTAATAGATCACAATGAAATCAAATTGTTTCTCTTTTTTTTTTTTTTTCTCCAAGATGTTGTCTACTTGTTTTCATACCCAGAAAGTTCGCATCCACCATCCCTGGTGATGTCCTAGAAGTAACTGGAATGATTCAAGGACCAAGAATACAAGTTTATTGAGGTGAAGAGAGGAAATTCTCTACACTGTCAAGTCTTGCTTGCATTATGATTTCCATGTTAGGGAGCATCAGTCACATATCCTGAAAGAATCTAAAGCATGGAGCCTTGCTAATGGCAAACCCTGCTCTCAGCGCAATTGGCACATTAGTGGTTCTGTTAACTGTAACTGTGGATTGTTCTGAGACACAAGGTTGGTCACTATCTAGATTCGACAGAGTTTATGGAGGCTCATATCATCTGTTCAGAGGCACATGTTAGAAACAGTGTGTAGGCCCAGAAGCTAGATGGTGATGACAGCTGACTTGGAGTTGCATCTAACAAACAGCAGCATTTTTCTAAGTATTGGATTGGAGCCAGAAAGGGAACCCCAGCTCTGGTTGTCTTAGCAGCACATACGACCAGTGCTTAGCTCTGTGTATTTTTTCTGTTACCTTATAAGTTCACTGGTGCTGCTGTTCTTTGTCAGAAAGTTTAATACATCCCAGAGCACCCCATCAGTGTCTGGGTACTGGAGGCTGTGTGTCCACTTTGCAATGTTTATTCCTCTAAAGCTGAGTGGGTGGTAGCCATAAGAAAGAGGCTTCACTAAAATCAGGGTGGGTTTATTTTTCTCTGACATACTTCTTTTTCATGTCTTATTCAACAGTGTCTAAAAGCTCCTTTCACTGGAAGATAGTTGTGAGTCATGGGAGCACATCCATCTTTCCATAAACCTCAGCCTTGACAGAACTTCACATGATGGCTGACACAGTCAGGCCAGGGAGACTACACAACTCTACCTTCCAGAAAACTTTATATAAGCAATAGCAGCAGATGCTTTAAGACCAGCATTTTATTTTCTGCCACCTCCTTGTCATCGAGGGTAATGTTGTAGCTACTTGTCTCACCAGCCCAACCACAGTTTGCCCTGGTGGGATCTAGCCAGCATAGAGCGTCCCTGATCTCCATGGACTCTGCTAGCTCAGATCCTGTGTCAACACGCAAAGATTTATTCCCACCAACAGATTCAGGCATTTTGTTTAATCATCAAGATTTTTTACTATCCAGGTGGGAATGGCCAGAATTACTTGGCTGCTATAGATCATCTATCTGCCAATTATTTGGATGAATTACAGATATTTGCAGGCCTGCAAAAACAGTGGTTAAGCAGAGCTTGCTTTCTTCCAGCTCATTAAGCCATTTAGCATTGCATTACTCTCCAGTTCACATCAGGTATATAATAATCTGACCATCTCCATTTGTCAGGAGCTAAACCTTTGCTGAAACACAAAACAACCATGGCTTAGTCACCATTAGAGGTGCAGGCTATTATATTTATTTAACAGGAGGAAAATAAATCTAGGCAGAGGACCTTTAGGAGTGCTGTGGGAAAGCAACTTTTAACAGTAAGGCCACCTTCTACTGTACACTTGGGTAAAGCAGTGGCTCAAGAAATAGGTATCAAGCAGAAGGAATTGACTGTTTCTCAGATCTTGAGAAGTCCCAGGTGCTCCAGGTGAGGCCATGAGTAGAAGTGTGACACTTTCACTCACGTAGTGGCCCTTTCCCCTGCTCCCTGTGCAGCACAGTGCAGACACATAGACAGGGAGGGTGGGAAATGGAGGCATGGCTTTTATCTGTGGGCATTCTGCATGGTGGGGGGGACTTTTTCTGCAGAGTGTGTGTAATGGCTAGTGAATAACACATACCGTGGAAGTGGTTCATTTCTGAAAGCTTAATGGATCACAGATTCTGCGGTGGTCCTGAAGATTTGTTTCCTGCAATTATATTTTCCCCACTCCGTCCACCCACTCTTTCGGAAGAAAACCAAAAAATTTCTAATATTGTTGAGAAGCTGCCCACAGACATAGGAAATTAAATCTGTTAGTGGAACTTGCCTATTCTGAAGGATGGCCTTGCTTGAAAAGGTGTGGTAATTCTGTGTGACTCATTTGATGAAATTGTTATTCTCTTTTCCTTTGATCTGGCCTGGCTGGGGCATTCTGAGCAGCTAAACAACAAAGCTCATTCACTCAGTAGCCTATGCTGCAGTTGCGCTTCACAGTTGTTTGGAAAACATTTTATGTGTGAGTTCACTAGTGAAGATGGCTTTATATTAAAGTTGTTGGGGAAGGGGAACCTCAATCCATCCCACTCCTACCAGTTTGATGCCAGTGCTGGCAATAGATGCCCAGAGCCTGGAGAGGGATCACAGGTCAGCAGGAGAGCACCTGAAGAGCAGCACAAAGGAATTCCAGCCAGTAAGTCAGCTTCATCAGGGGCCCAACTTAAATGCCTCTATGCAAATGCATGTAGCATGGGCAATAAACAAGAGGAGTTAGACATGTGCACATGCTTGCAGGACTATGATCTTATTGGCATCACGGAGACATGGTGGGATGGCTCCTCTGACTGGAGTGTTGAAACGGAATGATACAGGCTCTTTAGGAAGGACAGGCAGGGGAGATGAGGAGGGAGTGTTGGCCTCTATGTCATTGACCAGCTGGAGTGCATGGAGATCTGCCTGGGGATGGATGAGGAGCTGACCAAGAGCCTATGGGTCAAGAGTAAAGAGAGGGCAGGGCCAGGTGACATTATAGTGGGGGTCTGCTACAGGCCACCAGACCAGGAAGACCGAGCAGATGAGGCCCTCTATAGACAGATAGGAGCAACCTCATGTTCACAAGCCCTGGTCCTCATGGTGGACTTCAACTACCCTGATATCTGTTGGAGGAAAACACAGCAGGGCATAAGCAGTCCAGGAGGTTCATAGAATGCATTGATGACAACTTCCTTCTCCAAGTGATAGACAAACCAACAAGGAGAGGTGCTATGCTGGACCTTGTTCTCACCAACAAGGAGGGACTGGTGGGAAATGTGAAGTTCAGGGGCAGCCTTGGCTGCAGTGACCATGGAATGGTGGAGTTCAAGATTCTTAGGGCAGTGAGGAGGGCGCACAGCAAGCTCACTACACTGGATTTCTAGGAGAGCAGACTTTGGCCTCTTCAGGGATCTGCTTCGTAGACTACCATGGCATACAGCCCTGGAGGGAAGAGGGGCCCAAGAAAGCTGGTTAATATTCAAGGATCACCTCCTCCAAGCTCAGGAGCGATGCATCCCAACAAAGAGGAAGTCAGGCAGAAATGCCAGGAGGCCTGCGTGGATGAACAAGGAGCTCCTGGACAAACTCAAACACAAAAAGGAAGCCTACAGAGAGTGGAAGCAAGGACAGGTAACCTGGGAGGAATACAGAGAAATTGTCCGAGCAGCCAGGCATCAGGTTAGGAAAGCCAAAGCCCTGACAGAATTAAATCTGGCCAGGGATGTCAAGGGCAACAGGAAAAGCTTCTATACGTATGTCAGTGATAAAAGGAAGATGAGGGAAAATGTGGGCCTTCTCTGGAAGGAAACGGGACACCTGGTTACCTGGGATATGGAGAAGGCTGAGGTACTTATTGACTTTTTTGCCTTAGTCTTCACTGGCAAGTTCTCCAGCCACACTGCCCAAGTTGCAGAAGGCAAAGGCAGGGACTGGGAGAATGAAGAACTGCCTGCTGTAGAAGATCAGGTTAGACACCATCTGAGGAACCTGAAGGTGCACAAGTCCATGGGACCTGATGAGATGCATCCGTGGGTCCTGAGGGAACTGGCAGATGAAGTAGCTAAGCTACTGTCCATCATATTTGAGAAGTTGTGGCAGTCTGGTGAAATTCCCACTGACTGGAAAAGGGGAAACATAACCTCCATTTTTAAAAAGGAAAAAAAGGAAGACCTGGGGAACTACAGGCCAGTCAGTCTCACCTCTGTGCCTGGCAAGATCATGGAGCAGATCCTCCTGGAAACTGTGCTAAGGCATATGGAAAATAAGGAGGTGATTGGTGACAGCCAACATGGCTTCACTAAGGGCAAATTGTGCCTGACAAATTTGGCGGCCTTTTATGACAGGGTTACAGTGTTGGTGGATAAGGGAAGAGCAATGGACATCATCTACCTGGAACTGTGCAAAATGTTTGACACTGTCCCACACGACAACCTTGTCTCTAAATTGGAGAGACATGGATCTGATGGATGAACCACTTGGTGGATAAGGAATTGGGTGGATGGTCACAGTCAAAGAGTTGTGGTCAACAGCTTGATGTCTGAGTGGAGACCAGTGATGAGTGGTGTTCCTCAGGGGTTGATATTGGGACCAGCACTGTTTAACATCTTCATTGGCGACATGAATAGTGGAATTGAGTGCACCCTCAGCAAGTTTGCTGACAACACCAAGCTGTGTGGTGCTGTTGACAGGCTGGAGGGAAGGGATACCATCCAGAAGGACCTTGACAGGCTTGAGAGGTGGGCCTGTGAGAACCTCATGAAATTCAACAAGGCCAAGTGCAAGGTCCTGCACATGGGTCAGGGCAATCCCAAGCACAAATACAGGCTGGGTGATGAGTGGATTGAGAGTAGCCCTGTGGAGAAGGACTTGGGGGTATTAGTGGATGAAAAACTGAGTATGAGCCAGCAATGTGCACTCATGGCCCAGAAAGCCAATCGTATCCTGGGCTGCATCAAAAGAAGTGTGACCAGCAGGTTGAGGGATGTGATTCTCCCCCTCTACTCTGCTCTCATGAGACCCCACCTGGAGTACTGTGTTCAGCTCTGGGGCCTCCAGCATAAGAAAGACATGAACCTGCTCAAGCGAGTCCAGAGGAGGGCCACAAAGATGATCAAGGGGCTGGAGCACCTCCCCTATCTGGATAGGCAGAGAGAGTTGAGGTTGTTCAGCCTAGAGAAGAGAAGGCTCCGGGGAGACCTTATAGTGGTCTTCCAGTACTTAAAGGGGGCCTAGAGGAAAGACGGGGAGGGACTCTTTATCAGGGAGTGTAGTGATAGGATGAGGGGTAACAGTTTTAAACTGAAAGAGGGTAGATTTATATTAGATGTAAGGAAGAAGTTCTTTACCGTGAGGGTGGTGAGGCACTGGAACGGGTTGCCCAGAGAAGTTGTGAATACCCCATCCCTGGAAGTGTTCAAAGCCAGGTGAGATGGGGCTTTGAGCAACCTGGTCTAATGGAAGATGTCCCTGCCCATGGCAAGGGGGTTAGATCTAGGTGATCTTTAAGGTCCCTTCCAACCCAACCCATTCTATAATTCTATGATTCTGTGATTCATGTTCAAGGTAGGGTTGAGAGCAGAAGAAAAACATCAGTGAGCTGCAGTTGAGAGCAGACTGGGACAAGAGCTGTATCTATGGAAAGGTCTTCCATACTGACATCTGTGACGCAGATGTAGAGACTATGCAGTGTCCTGAACTGATGGGGAAGGCTGTGCTCTCCTTCTTCAGCACAGTGACTCAGACTAGTACTATACACATAAAGCACCAGCTAAGTATAAAGAAATACTCAGTCATACTTCCTATCTTTGCATTAAAGAGGTCATTTCAATAGGGAAGAATAAGGGAAAGTGTAGCTCACACTGCCTCTGATTACAAGTAAATTAAAAGACAGCTGGGAGGTTAGTGTGGTCCATTGGAGAAAATGGGGATATGAGGAACTGAGTGGATGCAGGGGATTTTTTGAAGGGAAATGTTTCTTCTTCACTCCCTCCATGCTTCCCTCCTCTCCCCAGGGTCAGTTCTACTGACATCTTTTTTGCAACAGAAAATCTAAAGTTCAAGAAAACAACATTTTCCAACACTAGAATACTGGAGGTACCACAGTGGCCCTGCTTACTCTGCTACTTGACCCAAAAACCAGAGTCAGAGTTGGATCGCTATGAAATTTTTGGCTCAAGCTCAGCTTTTATCTTTCTTTTCTAAAAGGGAAACAGGTCTTTGTTCAGGAGGCAGTGGCTAAGTCACCAGCCCTGACTTTTTACGTTCAGTCCAGCATGCATGGAAAGCATTGCCTGATCTAGCCCCATGGTGACTGAGAGAGAAATAATACAGAGAGGCATTTTTAAATACAGAATTTGATGTCTCATATGTTTCAAACTGCTATTTTTCTGGTACAGCAGAAATACTCTGTAGGGACAAATAAGCCATGTAATTTTAAAGTAAGATTAATCAATGCCCTTTGCTCCTACTCACTGAGCCATTATTCACCTTCAGAAACACCGTGCAGTTGCAATCTGCTCCTTGAGTTCATCCTATGGTTGGTTCACGACAAGTCCCCAAACCTGCAGTACATCATTAGCTCTGGCAGCGTGTGGGTAAACATTCTCTGAGAAACTAAAGCATGGGGCTGAAGGAAATGTCCTGTGTTTTTGTTGGTGGGGGAACCACAGTGCTGTTTAATCCTCCATTTCCTAAATGGAGAATTGGTCAGCTGTGACCCAATGTTATTGTCATCTGGAAGATTTGAGGCTGTTTACCAAGTCTAATGTCTGAACTGGAAGTGAAAGGGATGTGATGCAAACTGGATCTTCTTGGGCTTAAGCATGAGTGGAGTTATGACAACTGAACTGGAGATCCTAAACCAGAGGATGCCAGATGGGAATGTAGCCCTTTGCTGCAACTGCCTTCATGGCAGTTCTACAGTTTGGCCTCCAGGAGAGGACCTTGACTAAGGTGTATGTGGTCCCTGTGAACATAGAACAATATCAGAAAGCCCAGGGAGGCCTGGCCTAAATGGTGTTGGTAGTGTGGTTGCTTCTCTTTCAATCACTGGGACAGGTATCCTGCATAGTTGAACTTCACAATATGATGTTGCCATGGCTAAGCTGTATATGATGCTTGAAAAAAAGATGCGGTTTTGAGTGAGAGGGCAAGACACAATTTAGGCCTAGGTCTACTAAAACAGTAGTTCTTTCTATTGCCACTAGTTATGTTTGCAGCTGCCTAGGCACTGAGCAACCACTCAAGACTTAATCGAGGTTGCAGAGGTCAGAAGTTGTTGTGAAAGCTCTGAGGCTGTCCTGGGCGGTGGTGTGAGACCTAGGCATGCACGCGCGCACGCACACATGCTGGCCAGCATGCTACAGTGTTTCCCAAAGGGCTGTGCAAAAAATAACTTGAAAAAGGAAATGGTGTTGTTGAGAATATTTTCAGAATGCAAAATAAACTCTGGTCCAAGAAAAGGTGTTACTTTGGAAGGAAGCCAGAAAGCAAATACAGCCATGACCTGCAATGACCACAGCTTCTCTCTTCTGATCCTGGCTGGCTTCTAGCCTCTTCAGGGAGTGCAGCATTGATTAAAGAGAAGGCCAGCAGCTTCTGTTCTTATTTATCTCTACAGTGAAAAGATCAGACTGTCAGGGTACTGGGCTTGAACAGTGCCTTGGCTTGGTGAATAGAGAGCCCGGCAAAAAAATCCCACCCTGTACTTACAGGCTTCCTTGTGAAGGTGAGGAGGAGGAATGCTGCAGAAAAATGTCCTCACTGAACAAGAGCAAACATGTAAGATCTGTGTCTTCTCCAAATACAAATTCACTATACTTATTCAAGGATAGGGTTATTCTAGTAAGGAAGAGCCATTTTTACTGGACTATGTCAAAAGAGTTATCTTTAAGACTGACAAAAAGGCGAAGCATTACAGGATTCATTTAGGATTTTTTCCAAGCAGTAAACCAGTCTGTAAATACTATGTAAGCATCTTCAATCTGCTCATGCTACTAGAGTTAAACCAACATGTCCTTGCAAACAGACCGATGCACCCTTCATTGTGGCCGGTGGGATTCTCCCTCCTGATTTAACAAGTCTTAGACAAAATCTTAGCTCCTTTTAATTAAGCGGGGGGGGGGGGGGGGGGGGGAAGGCAAAATAAGAAACACCCCAGTGAAAACAATCAACTTGGTGCAAAACTGCAACACTGTGGTATGCTCATCTCAGCCACTTGAATTGCTTGCAGAGACTCTATGGGAGGTCATAAGCAGTGTTTTCTGAGAGCAACAGTCTTCCAAATATGATGCTGCATATTCTCTCTGTCTGAGCCTCTCCTCTACTGCTCTTCCAGGTGGCTTTCACTGGAGAACAGCCAACCTGCATGAAGGTTAATACTGCCTGGCCTTCAGTGGTGCCTGCTAGTGGGTGCTCCATTTTCCAAGACTTTTTGACTTGACTCTGAAATGCTCCATCACTGGAAGAGGTGGAGATGGCTTTTCAGAAAACCTGGACTTGGGCTTGCATATCTCAGCTATGAGTGGCCTTTGCAAACCTAGACAAGTCACAGCAGCAGGACAGGGCTGTACCTAGTGGACAGAGAGGGACTAATATAGTTAGAAAGGCTGGTGGAAATACTTCTAATGAGTATGAAATAGTTGTTTTGATAAGACACCTTTAAAAAATAATCTCAACATGAGCATTTTTGCCTTGATGACAGCACAGGTGGGTCAGGCACAGTGTTTTGTTATCTGTGTTCTGGGAGTGAAGGACTTTTCAGAGCCCTGACAAACAGCGCACACCCAATTTGATTGGAACTAATTAGCTGCCAATAGAGGATTGCATTCAAAATGATGTATTCCTCTCACTGAGCGCAAAAAGCTGCCCTTGTTTCACATCTGTGTCTGATTATACCTCTTGAACTTTAAGGCAGCTGTCTTGCAGGTTCATTTTCTGTAGGAATTCAGGAAATTACTCAGGAAAGCCACTGACACTACCTACCACTTACTGCCAGATCTCTTTCACTCCTCATGTGAAGAAGCCTATTACCGGGAACTGTTGGCATGCAGCATGGTCAATGGCAGCCTAGCAATTAGAGTGGAATTTATAAAAAAATATTGCAATAGTCCTTAAATGTTACCAATTGATGTGTATTCTCATGCCTTACGGAGCAGTCCCCAAAGAATATGGCCCTTCCCTCCCACCAACAAATAATAAGGGATTTTACAAATTACATTGAGATCACAACGGGATTGATTAGGTGTAAGGGAGATAATATTTGAAGGAGGATGTAAAGTGATACTTACTTGCAGGTCATTAGTATAGGGAGAGACTTGATTGTTGTAATATTGACTCAAAATGTTGGCACTGTTTTTTGCTGCATGGAGCAGCCTTCAAAGTACTGCAGAAATGACTGTTTCACTTTTTATTCCATTTTAATTTAGAAAAAGATAAGTGACTTGGAGCAACTGAAGGTCATTCCTCATCTGGTTATTTTTCTGATAAAAATGAGTTGAAGGACAAAAGGTGATTTAAGTGCCTTGCCAACAACTATACAGTAATTACTTCCAAAGGGCATGCAGCCCACCAGTGTCGACTTGAATGAGAATTTAGGGCTTCTGACAATGTTGGTTGACTCCTCCCTTTAATTCTCAACATACTGCTTTGGGCTATGATCTCATCAGATCTCAATGCTAAGCAAGAGTCAATCATGCCAAAACTTGGATAGGAAGCAGACAAGAACAGGTGTTTCAGGAAATAGTGTTGGTTTATTGAGATATTGTATTTATTAAATCAATGTCCCAGCAAAGTTCTACAGTCACTGTGCTACTGCAGTTGCTTTGGTGGTGATATAAACACCCAAGTCCTGTTTTTCTGGTAAAAGGAAACCATATTTTTTTAAAGCATAGCCTTGTTTGCTTGGACATCCTTGCCAAATAAGCTTTGGTAACTTTTCTCATGAGTTTTCTTCTTGATTTCTGCACTCTGTAGCTATGATTATGCTCTGTGATTCAGAAGACAGACAGATCAGGGGTTGAAATATGTTTGTATGAAACATTGACTGAATGGATCAGAAAGGTAAATTTGTAAGAATCAAGGGATGGTGAGAATCTGTAGAGCCACCGCTGAGTCTGTGCTGGCCACAAACTGGCCACACACAAGGGTTGGATCCGTTACATAAAGTGTAGTTGTGTGTAGTCATGTGTGTGTGCTGGCATGTAGGCAGTAGGTCTTCTGAGTACTGCTGAGTTATCCAGAATGTAGGAGTGTGTGTTCCACAAGGAGAGCGAGCCAACAGCATTAACGTTTTTTGAATTGTGTTTTTGTTGTTCTTTCATCATGTAAAAACCCAGTGTTAAGTGAAAGGAAGTGACAAGAATATAAAGAAGAGTAAAGTCTCATATGAAAAAACATGACTCTAAGATCCTCACAAGCAAGTTCCTGAAATCACCATCGGTACAAGGAATAGAGATAAAGAGGAGAGTGGGGTAGAACCTGCTTGGCAGGAAGCAGTAAGGAAAAGTATAAAAACTATATTTCAGCATAAAATGAAGAATCATTTAAATACCACCATTTTTCTAGAAAGTCACACAGATACTATTTGTTCCTATTCAGGACATAATAAATCATTCAGGGTTTTCATGTCTTAAATTTCCTTTCTCAGATACATTGCACTGGAAGTCCCTTTTCTCAGACTAATAGTGCAAGTAGCCTTTGACATTGCTCTCAAAATAGGTCAGGAATTTTCAATATTTTGTGGACAATGGTGTACCAATAGATGTTTCAAAAACTAAAGGACGAGGATCTGGGGGAGTGCAGATAGATGAAACTTTTTGATCCAGCTCTGAGTGACAGGTGTTTGTAAAATATAACTGGGGGGAGGATGAAACTGAGTATACAATTTGGTCCATGAAAATTTAAAGCTAGTGCTGCAGTGCTGGGGTCTGGCTCTGTGCCTGCTAACCTTTCTGCTGGCTTCAGAGAGCATGGGATGAGTCTTTGACAAATACCTGTCTGGAAGGAAGCGCCTGACAAGAAAATTCAGTAACCCAAAAGCTCTATGTAATGTTGACCGAAAGACAGCATTCAGCTCATGGATCTCATCTGTGAGTAACTGCAGGCCAGCACACCCTGTGGTGGTGAAGGAGCTCAGTGCTCTGGCAGGCACCAAGCACTCACATACAGTCCAGCCTGCATGAGTTGAGGCTAGTGTAAGCCTCCAGCTTGAGAACACATCTGAAGAGCTTGTTTTCAGACTGCAACGTGTGATGTTCACCTGCAGAAATTCATATGCTTGTCAAGATGGGGTCTGCCTTCCTGGCTCTTTCTATCTCTTTGACTTTCATCTCCTTTCAGCAGATTTCAGTGCATATCTCTATGCTGACATTGGTGCAGACTTGGGCTGGAGAAAGGCAAGTTAGGGCTGTTACCCTGAAAAGCAGCAGAGGAAAGCCCAAGTTTGCATGGCTGTCTTTGCAAATTCCCCTTAGCATGGTCAGAACTGAAGAGGGACTGGCGGGGGGGGGACCTCTGCAAAGGAGGGAGGTGAAGGTCTAAGGCTACGAAAGGCAGGCATAAATGAAAAAGTTAAGTCCTTTGAACCATCAGATGATTTGCCTGATCAGAGGGTGTATAGAACAGAGGAAGTGCCCAAGTGCCCAAAGAAGAGGTCCAGAAGAAAACAGTGTTGTTAGTCGACCTGTGTGTAACAGGTGCTAAAAGCAATAATGGCTCCACTATTTGGGTTGAAAGTGTGTGTTTAAATCCTCCTCCTACTTCTTTAGTGGTGCTGGGGGCAGGACCAGGAATAGCTCCTCCTGCTCTCCCTGGAGGGAGCCCTGTATACCTACTGGTTGGCTATGTATATGGTTGTGGTCAGTTTCTACAAAGACAGGGGACTCCCATCTTCCTAGCTGACTGTGACTGGAAGTGGTGAGCTCTGTTGGACTGTAAGTAAAGGGAGAAACATCTGCAAAAGGGACGAATTCATGGATCCAGCAACAGTCGTCTGGCTTTTAAAGCTTTCCAAGATTTCCTGGAAACTAGAGATCTGTAAGCAACCAAGCCTGAGCAGTGGACAAATGCACTGCAGTCATTTGGGTTGTGGTTTTTTTTTTTTTCCTTTTCTTTTCTTTTAATTTAAAAATAATTTGTTGGAGGGACAGACTAAATTAAATCAAATTGCCAAAAGACCACAGGGGAGCTCTAAGACGTCTTTTTTAAACTGGGTACATAAACTGTATCTCCCATTGGTTGGGTGACTTTGGAGTCTTTAGTCTTTGTTGCTGTTTATTTTTCATAGCTGTCACTCTCTGAAATTATTATTATTGGTTTTGTTAGTGGAGTCATGAAGTGTCCTGTTGGCGCAGAGGCTGATGCTGGGGAACCTTAAGTTGACTGGCTGAGTCATGACAAGTGCATATCACTTGAGTCTCCACAAACTCCTCTGCAGGATTTGAAACAGCTTTGACAATTATTTGGCCAGCTGAAAAAGAGACAGTACCAAAATTAATAAAATGTGTTCCAGTAAAGCAATTTCCTTTGCCTTTCTCTATCCTACTTCCCTACTTTATTTCACCTTTTGTCCCCACAGAAGTTAATTTTAAAATTAAAGAATGCATGCTACATGATACAGCTTTGGGTTTTTGAGTGAGCCTAAAGCTGAAATCAGAGAGGCAGTGGGAATTCAGTTTGACCTCGGCACTTGCCAAGCACGTAACAAGCATGTGGATGCTACACAGTCACCAAGGTGAACTGAAGAGGAAGTGTGACATCATAGTTGGAGCCAGGGTTGGTAAGTGGACCTGGATCCACCAGCTCAGTAGTGTGTGAGCTGCCTTTCCTCTGCGGGCTTTGCACCTTGCAGTGCACACCAGGGCTGTCCAGATGCTGCTGCTTTTTCATATTATTTTTAAGCTCCATGCAAAACATGTATTTCAGATGCCTTTCTGAGTTCCATTCAAGGAAGCAATCTTATCTAAAAAAGTCTTTTACCTACCCTCACAGACTTGCTGCTACTTATGGGGAGGTGGAAGAGGAAGTGGGGAGCAGAGGAAGCGGGAGTGAGGTGGAGTTGCAGGGGATCTTCTTGGGCTGATGTCCTGCATTCCTGACTAAATTCCAAATATCCAGTAGAGAGGATGAAGACTGGGGATGGTGCTGACTTCACACGTGGGGGTTCAGCAAAACTCCCTTGACTGCATTGGATGATGGTGAAAAAGAGTAAGGGGGTTTGCAACTCATATGGTCACTGGATTGTAGCTTAACAGTAACCTTGCTGTTGATCCTAGTAATCGGTGCGGACATGCTGTTGGACTTAGGAGCCCAGCCTTTACTTTCAGGTGTGGTAGAGGTTGGTATGTAAGTGTCTGTGTGTTGACTTTTGCAAATGTTAACCAGTCCCAGTCTTACACTGTTTGCTGTCTGTGTTGATGCTGTGCTGCTAAATTTAGGATGTTCCTACTAGTCCAGGAATTAGTACTAGCATACTAGTGTAACAGACATTTAATTATCACATGGAGCTGCTATGACTGCAAGCAGGCAGAGCCAGAGATGTAAATCTGAATAAGTATCTCAGCCACAGGCAGCGTGTTATTGGCCTCAAATGGAGGTCAGATTCTGGTCCTGGATATCTCTGCGTGTATCAGCGTGGTACATCACATGCTTTTAAATACTCAATGTACTGATGTGTCTGGATGCAAATGAATTCTTGACTGTCTGTACCTCAACTCTTGGCCACAGCATGAAGATGTTTGCTAGGCTTGGTCCATCATACTGAAATTGTCCTGGCTGTCTATCCAGATACAGCTGTTAACCCCCCACCTAAAGAACTATGCCGTGCATTACAGAGCCAGTGAATATGATGTCCTGTGTAACTGTAACTGCTATTTTTGCACTTCACTGCAAGCTTAGACACTGGTTTCAGCAAATTACAGCTGGTACAGGACAGTCTAGAAAAGAGGTCTTTACCGGGGACATCTAGTGGTCCAACAGCTAATGTCTGCACCCAGTTTGCAGTCCTGAGTGTCAAGTGTTAGGTCAAGATAGATCCCACATTTGCTACTGCCCCCATGGCTGTATGAAGTAGGCTTGTTAGTAGCTGTTTTTCAACACTACCAAACCATTTAGGGATTCTCAAGAAATCAGAGCGTGCTCCAACAGAATTCTAGATATCTACAAAGAACTTTTGGCTGACTTTATTTTGCTTACTTACATGTTGAACATGCATAGCCCTAGGCAAGCTGTGATGAAGAGCAGACTGGACAAACAACTAATGCTGCTAATATTGACCCAGAGCTCCATTTAGCTTTGCAGCCCCCTTTAAAAGGAAGCAATCAAAAGAAAGTGCTATGAGATCCTGAAGGCTGCTTGTTTGTTTTTTTTTTCACATGCTGCTCAGCTTGGGAGGTAAAAATACCCGTCAGTTTGATTTCCTCTTTCTCAGGCATTGGTCACTTGTTGATGGCTTTGCATTTTCAGTGCTGGAAGGGCAATGTTGAAATACACCTTCAAAAGATCATGAAAAACATTCTGGTTGAAGAAAGTTTTGGATGCTTTTTAAAGGTTTTGGGTTTTTTTGTTGTTGTTGCTTTTTTTTTGGTTTTTTTTTTTTTTCCCCAGATCCCATTGCTGAGCCTTGTTTGAAGATTTTTTTTTTTAATAACTGGATTATTCCTACATATGATTGTCACTCATCACTTCTGGTGAGGCACAAATTGTCTAGCAGGTAATTTTCCAGTCTGAAATCTACAAAGTGGATTTTGCAAAGCTTTTGCAGCATGGTGATGCTTTCTAGACAATGGTATATAAATGCCATTTCCAAGTGAGACTGCTGTTATTATTCCCAGATGTTCCAGTTCTTTAGTTGCCTAAATATAGTTGTTGGTGAGGGGTTTTAGGCTTTCAGGGCAGAAGGTCAGCTTGAAAGGGACTTAGAGTTTTAAAGTAAGTAATTTCTGGATTTTGAGCCTTATCAGCTCTCACTTTGAGTGTGATGGGAAAGCCTTTAAGCTGCTTTTGTCAAGCTTGGGAGATAAAACTGGCATTTCTGGGGTCTCTCTCACAGAAAAAACTGCTGAGGTCTGAGTCAGTTTGGGTCACACGTTCCATTGGTGTAAATTTGCCCCACTGTATTGACATCAGTATAGCTAATGTGATTTGCTCTGTATAGGTCTTGGCAGCATCAGTATAAGTATTTTAACTTTAAATGGGAAATGTCAAATACAGCAACCTCCCCATCTTGTCAGGTGGGGAAAGAGCAAGTGAAGAGATAATGCCTCCTTTGGAGCCATGGCATTCACATCTTTCTTCTGAAGAAAGAAACCTAGGCTGACATGGAGTCAGCAGCAGAACTTTGGATTTCAGTGAGTCTAAAGGAAAGCTGCACACAATCTGATGAGCTGCAGCTTGATCTTGTGTTACACTTCAATATTTATGTACTGAAGGCTCTTTGTTTAATGGAAAATATTGTCCTTTTCCCATCATGACTGTCATGTAGCCATCTGTGTTAGCTAGGCTTGCACCTTTTATGTATCATAAGAAATGTGCATATTGTAGTTTGATACGCTGAAGCATAATAACAAGGTATGTGCAGTGAACAGCACTGTAGAAAAAATGGGTTGTGATCTTATCATTAAAGAAGGCAATGAATGTGTGGAAAAGGCCCTAGTTCTTGGCCAAAGACATTATTCTGACTCCTACATTAAAAGTGCACTGACTTTGTCATTCTTATGCATCTCATTAAATCCGAACCTGAGCTTTAATTTTACACTTTCTTGTCTCATCCCCTTTTCAGGATCCTTCTTCCTTTCTCGTCTGTAGTGGGGCATTCTCTAGTTTATTTTAAAATCTTTTCTTGTAGAACTGTAACTGGACCGCTCCCTACCTGACCCTTCCTCTTCCTCTTCCATCTCCCTGTGAAACAAGGCAACTTTTCACCTATAAACCAAAAAGAGTTAGCCAGGACCATCTGGCAGAATCACTTTCTTTCCAGTCAAAAGGTTATGACAAACACTATTTTCTACAGAAAGCTCACATTTTTCATATAATCTAAAAATTTCACTTACTCAAGGATCTGACTTCTGTCCAGAAAAAGAATTCTGACAAATTTTTCAACCAGTCCTAATTTTTCTTCATCAGGATTTTATTTTCTCCTCCACCATTTCTCTTTCTATAGCCTCTTGAGCAAAATAAGATCCCTATAAACATTTGAGTACTAGATGAACTTTCCAACCTGTGGTATTTAGGTGGATTAAAAATAAGGTGAAATAAGTTTGCCTGTGCCCTATTTTTGACAACTGTGGCCTAGACGCTTCCTTTATAGGTCAGTAAAAGCCTTGTTATATGTTTGTAGAGTCAGCAGAAAAAGCTGGCTTTCCTCATAGCCTGAACCAGTGCAATCCTGAAGCTCTCTGAAGTCACTGAGATAAAGACCAGGCCCTGAGAGAGAGCATGAAAAATACACTAAATGCACAGCTCTGGCCCTTGGATACATCAAAATCTTTTGAAGCAAGTGGCAGAGGGAAAAAATGGAATCTTGTGCCTCCATCCAGACCACACCAGACAGTTCAGCATTGCTCTCAGCTGTAAATGCTGCTGTCAGGGATGAATTCTGGTGTGTCTCTATCACATCAGAACATGCAATGCCCATGTCCAAAGCCCAGCCAGTGAGGCCATCTGAGAAACGTGCCAGGCTGGGGAATGAGGAAAGGCTGTAGGGTTTTTCTCCACAACACAGGGCAAGGTTCCTCCACCCCTTCTCTGCCTGTGGGATGTCAAAAGGTATCTATATATGCAAATATTCTTACGTCACTTACTTACTTCCTTCTAGCTGGTATCTAAGGACCACAGGTTTGATCATGGTATGGGATACGCCTGTAATACTTGCAGGGTATTGTGCAGTTTTCAGTCTGTCTCTCTTTATCTTGCCTAAACAGCCTAATCTGGTTTCACCATGTTTCTTTTTCCAGCCTGGGCTTTTTCTCACTCGCAGGGTATTGTTGCTGAGGGGAGCGGGGAGACAATCAAGTGGGAGACTATAACCCAAACCTGGGAATTGCGTGTAGTCTGTTTTAAACAGACTTATTCCCTGGGAGAAGAGTGGTGCCTAGTCAGTAAAAACAGTTTCTAGAGTACACAAGATGAAAAGAATTTCTCTATGAGAAGATTTCTGGTAATTTAATTACTACTAACTACCATCCAGTGCTGCTAGCGGAAATGATTGCAGTTTTCAGCTAACTTGCTGTGAAGATTGAATGGGGCATGAGGGTAAATTTAATATATTCTGCCTTAGTGATTAGCGTTTGTGTTCAACTTTGCAGCCTTTAATGGGAGCTCTGTGGCTGCGTGCTCTTTGGTAGCACTGGTTTCCATGACAGCTTCTGTGTCAACTATTTTTCACACATACTTTATGACTTATTGTACAGCACGTGTTGTTTAGTTTCACAGGCCATGCTACAGTTTTCAGGAAACCTGTGACTCTTTAACATCTTCATTGCAAGGAGCAATTGCCTGCCATGAGGAATGAGAGAACAATGAGCAATCCATATAGGAAAGGTGGGGAAAGCATGCTGGTATGTTAAAAATTTGGATTTGTCACATCAGAATGCAGCTGGCAGCAGTGACAGGCTCAGGAACATCTGTGAGGCCTTGGACTTGAAGGAGCTGATTGTTAGTGATGGTTTTCTGTCATTTCATGAACTCACCAGTGTTAGATTTTCAGTCTCCGTCACATTCTTCAAACCCCTTGTCAAGTGCTGCCTGAAGGCTCTCTCTCGTGCATGCCTGCTTTGTTCCCATGCCCCATCTGTCCTGTGGGAAAAGCTCCTCACTCGTGCCAGAAAGACATTTCTAAGAATATCAAGGGACAACTGTGCCAGGCCGGACACTTCCATGTACGCCTGTGCTGGGTCAGTCTTGCTACCCTGGCTGAGTTCTCACCATGTCCGTGCTGGAGAAACCTCTGCTGGGAGCAGGAAGGTGCCCAGCCTTGTTCCTGCTGCCCACATGGGCAGCTTGGGAGGGAGAGCGGCTGAAGCTTCTTTTGGGGGGTTCCCCTGTTGAAAGCCTCCCACTGTGAACCCATGGCAGATGGGGCAGGTGGGAGCATGTGGCTGCATCTCCCTCTGAGGCTTCCTTGGAGATTGCCTGCGTCTGAGCAGGGTGTAGGCTACTCAGCCTCAGCACAGCCGAGAGTGTCGGTAAGTTGCTGAGAAGGATGTACCGGAGGACAGAAGTCAATGAGAATTTGCCTGAACAGAATCTGAGGAAAGTAAAAAAGGCAAGCCTGCAATGATGCATCAAGCCTGGGGTGGATGTATGTGGTCTGCCTGAAATAGAGCAGACAGAATTGGAAACGGTCCTTTGGCCAAGTCTCTCAGAAAGGAGATTTCAGATGTGACATGGTGTGCTCGCCATGGGGCGGCGGTGGCCCTTGCTGGGTCGGAAGAGAAAGCCTGCCGCTGCCTGCTGCCTCCCTCTGAGTAACTCCTGACAATTAATGCTGCAGCAGGAAATAGGTGGGAGATTAACAAAGGGTTTGTTGCTGAGTGGATTGTGTGCCCCGTCAAAAGGAGCTGTAATTCCCACCCAGTCCGTTTATTTCTGCCATGGACTAGCCCTGTTGCTTGCTTCCCCTTTCAAATAAGGTTAACACCTTCAAAAATTCGGAACTTGCCAGAGACTTGGAGTCTGCTGGAGACAGCAGTTTCCACTTTCCCTGGGGGTTTCTGTACAGTGTTAGGAGTTGGCAGGGTTCAAGGGTGGAAGGGATCCTGGTCTTTAGACTGAAAGGGGGGCAGAAAGACAGCTGACGGAGAGCAGCATTCCAGCCTGGGTTGAGCTCATTTGTCATCTGCCAGGTATCTGTTAGATCTTGCAGTCCCTGGGAGAGAATTTGTTAAAAAATGAAAAGCTTTCTGGTGTCTGAAGATCAGCAGAGACTGATGCAGGAAATTTTGTACACCTGAATAACCTCAGATAATTTAAAGAAGTAGAGATTGCAACATAAACCACTTAAAACCCAAGAGCCAGTCAGGAGCTGTTTCACACCGAAAACTGTGTCCTCTTCCCTGGCACCAGTAAAGCCTTGGTTTTGTGTTCCCCAACTCCCATGCTGCCAGACTTGCTGCTGGCCCAGCTCTGGGGCAGAGATGCAAGGTCTGTGATGACTGTGGCTAAACATGGTCATTGAGAGGTCCTGGGTCTTCCAGTGACCCTGCACCCCATCCTGGCCCTGACTCCACCAGGCACCCATGGCCTCCTGGTGAAACTTTTGTCGCAGGTTTGGAGAGCCTGTGGGCAGAGAGAGTCCCATGGGCACTGGAATTTACATAACTTGTGCTAAAGCCTCTTAAAACGTGGGGTGTGTCCTTCCTGGCATCTTGCAATGTGGAGGTTATATCCTGGCATGCTGGCGGGAAGGTCTAACACCTTCTCTTCTTGGGGCGCCTGGCAAGGTGCTGCCCCATGTGGGTGCTGGGGTGGGATGGTAGCACTGGCAGCACTGTTGGAAAAACACAGGACTACCTCAAAACCTACCTGCACAAGATGCCCAGGCCTTGGAAGAGGAAAGAAGGACAGACATCTCAGAAAGGAGTGGTGTGCTGGGGGTTTGTGGCTTTGGGCCAAAGCAGCTTCATGAGGTGGAGTTTGGGGGAAAAAAGGGGTGAGACTGGGGAGACAGAGACTGCTCGTGGGAATGTATGTGTGTGTGAAGGAGGGAGGTGTAAGACGGAGGACCGCAGGGAGGTGTGGGTGCTGGCAAGTGAGTGGGGCTGTCTGGAAACGCTGTGCAGAGTGGGGTGGGCTGGTGTGTGGGAGCAGAGCAGGGGCTGTCTGTGTGCGCAGTGGGTTTCTGAGCAGGAGCAAACCAGGATGAAGCCTTCACCAGAGCTGGGCTGAGGCCAGCCAGTAGCTGGGTGGGAACACAGGCTGCGCTGGGGTAGGACAGCACAGAGGCTGCAGGGTGGGAGGGAGCCTGGGAGCTTGGGGGGCTGCAGGTCTGCGAGGAGCAGCTTGTGGCAACAGCCTGGGAGCAGGCTCATGGCCTCAGAGCCCTTCTGCTTGTGCTTCTTTCCACTGTGTCCTATCCTCGGGGCAGTTGGCATTGCAGTCACAAACCATATGTGGCAGATGCCCCTGGACAGCTGGGCCATGGAAGCTCTATTCACTGTCTCTGCACTCAGGTTGGGAGCCCAAAATCATGTGTGGCTGTAGCCCCACCCAGACAGAGCTGTTTATTTTTGAAGCAGCTGGGAGATGCTGTGAAAGAGGTAGGTAAAGTTCAGCTGGGATTATTTTTAATACCCTGTGTCTAGAGGGAAATTCACAGTACCATTTGATTAGAGCTGCTTTTTCCATCCCAAATGTGTCTGCTTACATTGTGTGAAGTCCCTGCCATTTTCTGTACCTCCCCATCCATTTCCACTCTCCTCTTTTGGCTGCCCCTCAAAATGCTCAGTTTGGGGCCAAGACCCTGTGGCAGGCGATGCACTGTGCCTGGTCAGCAGGAGGACCCAGCCCTGCTCCCCTCTGTACTCTTGTGAGCTATCTTTATGGCTCGTTCCCCATCTGCTGTGCAGGATGAAATCTACCTTCTAGCACGCAATTCATCATCATACTTGGTGATAACACAAAGCTCTCCTGTTGAGGTATCCAAGTGTGTCCCCTGGCTGAGATACTACTTTACACAAAACATAGGGAATTAAGCTGTATTACTGTATTTATACTGGGCTGTAGCTTTGCTCTGGACCCTCTGCCAGGCTCCAGAGTGAGTCAGTAAGCGTGGAGTCAGCAAGCGGGCTAGGCTGAACAGTGAAGGACCTACATTCACCTCCTCGTTCTGCCTCTGACCTGCGTGTGACTTGGTGTTGACTCGGTTTGGCTACTCTTGGCCTTTGGTTCCCCAACCATGAAGTGAAGATGACTCTTAGGGATGCTGAGGAGATAAAAGCATTAACGTTGGTATTGCTTGCTGTTACTTGCTATACCTGCTGTTAAGGAGAGCCAAGTAAATAGTATTTGGGGGCTGATGAGCAGCCAGATTTTCCCCTCACTCACACCTCCACCTTCTGAAACCACTTGGATGTCACCACGGCCTGCTATTTGTAAGCACTTGAGTGTGTGTGTATGTGCGTGTGTGACACTTACACTCTTACTGGATTCAAAACAGATGTTGAGATGACAATTTGATCCCCTCCTGCTTTGGCTGAGCTGAGTGGGTGGAATCTGGGCTGTAGCTCACAGCGGAGTGTCCGGCCAAGAATCTCCAGGCCTTTCTCTGACATTAACAGGACCCCCTGGATGTTTGGGAAATGTTGCTGTATCAATGTGCAGCTGGAGAAGCCAAAGCACATGAAACAGAGCGGGCTTGCTCAGCGTAGAAGGACAAGGGGGAGGATGAAGTGTGTAAGCCTCTCTTCCCTGGCCAGACCACTAGATGGAGACGTCCCTACCAGATTTGTGAAAAATGCAAGTATTTATGAAAATATATTTCCCAGTGATTTCTCAAGGACTTGCCAGTGAAAGCGCAGACACTCTTCCCATTGGTTTCACAATGAGTCAGATCTGGTATGGGAAGGGGCTTCTTGGTTTAGTAACAGGGTATGAGGAGCAGCTTTTAGAAGGATTACTCATTTCGAGCCGTCTGTGTTTACCAAGTGCTCTCTCTCCCATGTTGGGAAGAAGTACAGCAGAGTGGTTCAGAGCTCCCAAACATCTCACTCACTAGTGCACAAGGGTGCTCTGCCGCTCTGCAAATCACAGGGAGCCCAGAGATGACCATGCTTGCAACAGCAGTTCATGCAGCTCTAACACCTCTGTGGCACCGAAGTGGTGATATCCCTAAGGCCCAGAGCAGCTCATTTTCAGCTGCCTCCACCCTGCATCTGGCAGCTTGCTTCACTCTGCCTCAGCACCGAGGATTATAAATATGGATTAGTCTCTGCCCAGATACTTAATTTTGCTTAGACAAGAATTCTTCAGTTTGGAGGGGGGAAAAAGGAGGCAAGTATTGCTCTGTGACTTCAGCTGTGCCTGGTGGCTATTATATCTCACTACTTTAATATACATTTGACCTTACTTGCCTCTGCTCTCTGGACTCGTTCTTCAAGTAGAAGGATATTAATGACTTTGACTTCAGTCCAGTTCTCCCTTCCCCCTTTCCCCCCTTTTTCCCAAGTCCTGACAATGAGGTCAAACATAAACTCTGAATCAATGTCCAGTCACATGCTGGTATGTCTGTCCCTAATGTTCTGCAGAGCTTCAGGCTGAGATAGTTGAGATTGCTGTGAGTCACCGCAAGAGGATTTGCAGCTCTGATCCTTTGAGAAGCAAATGCTGGAGGTGCTCTGCCTCTTGAAGCCCAACAGTAAGCAAACAGTGGCAAATGTGCAAATTCTGTCTATTCTTAGGGAAGGTGAATCTTACACGCATTGAATCAGATGTTAGAAATACAGAGGCTGCGGGTTAGCTAGCCCCCCCAGCTGCTGGCCTGTGGCATGCTGGGGACCACTTCTGAGAACTGCTAATCCCAGAGAGGAGGAATTGTAACAAGTGTATGGCTTCCAATACCTGATTCGACTACATGCCCAGTAGCTACATCTTATTTCGCAGAAACCAGGAAAATAAAATGTATTGTTCCAGAAGCTCAGATCCCAGGGTCTTTTAAGCTAGGTGAATCATTTGTTGCCTTTTGCACTACAGAGGTTCAGGACACACAGTTTTGCTGTGCTGTAGTTCTGATCTCATCCAGTTCAGGGTGCAGGCACTTGCCTGTGACTGCATACACATGTGCCCACCACCAGATTCAATGCAGCCTGCTTGCTGGTATGAAGTGACAAACTGTGACTCAATGAAGGAAGCAAGTGAGGGATGGAAAAGTTTGAGAAGGTGCTGGTTTAGGGAATACAAGCATTCAGGAAAGTGTTTGGGTTTTAAGTTTAGTTTTGCTCTTAAGGCAGGGGGGTGACTTCTCTAGAAGTGATGTCTGAGAGTTGAGAATAAGGATCAGGGGCTGTGCAGCCCATTTCCCTGGCCGGAGGTGAATGGGTGTTAGCGGAGGCACACAAAACATCCCACAGGGCTGGGTCACTGCCAGCATGGAGCTTGCTTTCACTGACGCATGTTAACTGGATATCCTTTAAAGTCATTGACATATCTGGATGTACTAGACACCCCAACATCAAATCTTCTTCCCTGCTGGTTATCTTTTTGCTGTATTCTCATGAAGGGGTGGATCTGTCAAAGGAGAAGATACGGCTCAGAGCTCTGCAGCTTCACCCCCTGCAGTTCTCCTGACTGATTAATGCAATGCTCATGCCGCAAGACCCGTCATACAGTGGCATACCTTCCCCATGTCCAACTAAAGACAGAACACATGCTCAGAATGTCTATTCTTCTCCTTTCTTGGAAATGGTGTGTAATTCACAGCCTTAAAATACTAGCTGGAAAGTTGTTAGGGGTTTTTTCTTCCTTTTTTTTTCCTGTTGACAATGCCCATTGGCAAAAGTCCATCAAATAACAGATGAGGTGATGAATGCAGCTGGAGTTCAGCTCTAGGACTGAAGTTCCCCTGTGTTTGCCTTTGGGCCCTAGGGGTACATGTATGTCTGTAGGAGAAGTAATATTCTATAGAAGGAGTAATATGTCCCCAGCTTCTGAGGGATCTCAAAGTGCTTTGAAGCCTGGAAATAAAAGAAAACAGTTATGTTCAGGAATTACTTTCGCCACTGTTGAAATGCAGCCCCACCTCTGGGACAGAGCAAGGCAGGCTATTTACTGTCAAGGTTGTGCAGCAAAGCAGAGTACAAAGGGAACTGAATCACCAGCAGGAATGTGGAAGGGGCTAGACAGCACTTCCCTAATCATTACGTGGCCAGGATATCAGTGTTGGTGTCATGCTATGCACATGTGTCAAAAGATCACCAATAGCACAAGTACTTAAGACTTTATTGGCCAAAAGAAGGTACCTGAAATGGCACAAGTCTCCTAATGTTGAGCAGGAACCTGCAGGTCTGAAGGGGAATGGTTTTTTTTTTCTTGATTTGTGTTGGAGTTGGGGCACTTCAGCTTTGCAAGAACAGTGATTCAGAAATTATTTGGGAAAACACATTCACTGTTGTATCACCCTACTTGGATCCCTGCACATCCATATTGGGCAGTTCCAGAACTGGGGTCATTTGGGAGACATGAACAGATGTGAACACACAGTTGTCCTGCTGCAGCAAGGCCATATATTTTTTTTTATTCTCTTCTCTTAATCTCTAAATAGGACTTTCCAAAATACTGTCAAATTCTGAGTTACTGTCAATCTCCTCAAATGTCCTTATATTGAGCTCAAAATCCAGGGACAACGTGTACTAGAACCTGACAGTATGACAGAGTGCATCCCTAAAGTCCTGTCCATCAAGGAGGAATTAATGACTCCAGAAAAAGACTTTGTGACTGAGGCTTTAGAAGTGAGGAAGGAATCGTGGTCAGACCAGTAGAAGGGAGTGACTGGAGCCCTGAGTTCAATGCTCAGCTTTGCTACTGGCCTCTGAGGTGGCTTTGAGCAAGTCCCCGTCTTTCACTGTGCCTCATGTGTCCCCCCATCCCAAAATATTACTGACTTCATCTCTAAAATGTTTTGAGCTTGAGGTATGATCTGAGTGTTGTTATTCACTCTCTGGTGGCACCGGAGTTTCAGAACAATCTCTTAATATAAACACCCACCTCATCAAGTTGAAAAGAAATTCTCTCACTGTTTTCCTGCTGGGTAATAAAGCATTACACTTGTTGGGTTTTAAGGTAAAAATTAATGATTTCCTTCCTGTTCTGAAGGAGGTTCTACTTCCGGAATCTGGGAAATTCTTTTCTTAAACATTCCATGTAAATATAATTCTTTTAAAAAATAATACGCATGGCTTAAGTCATCGTAAGCACAATGGTTATTGTATATAAAAGAATTGGGGCAGTATTTTATAACTAGGTAAGTGCTATATTTAAGAAACTGAATAAATCATGTTCAAATTTGCTGATGTTAAAAATGTCAGGTGCCCCCAGGGAAGGAGAAGAGGGTGTGCTAAGGGCCACAAGTGACTGAGGAGCAGTCTCATAGAAGCATTGCAATACAATATGGAATACATTTTATTAAAAAATTGAATATTGTTTCATTGTTTCCTGCACTTGTGATCCCAAAGACCTACATTTTCCTGATCTGTACTGTAGTCCCAAAGGACTTTCAAAGATCCTTCACAGGAAGCGAACTTTTACTTATTGTTTGCAGTATTATGGAGGGCATTTGGGGTGTGGGAATGACATTGCTGGTAGTAGATTTTCTGGAAGCTCCTCCTGGCCATTCTGGCCACGTCTTTGGTGGTGGAAAGCCTTTTCTTTTGAAAGCCTGGGCACCTCACATAAGATGTCAGCATGGCAAAGCCCCAGGGAATGTTAAAGTTGTAGCATAACATGTAATTCATGCTGAAAGAGAGACCATGCTGTGGGGGGCAGGTTCCAGCTCCAGAGTGAGCCAGGGCTGGGTTTCTCCCTCAGAAAGCAACCAGATCTATCCCAGGAAAATAGGAATTAAGACCAAAAGTCAAATGTCTGTGTGAGGAGGGGAGTGTTTCATGAGTCTCCAGGGGCCCTTCAGCTCTGACCTGTTGTGGATATGTCTGGTGCAGTCGTTCATTGTGCAGACTAGCTCTGTGGCTCAAGTCAGTCTGAAACCTTGTGGTTTGGTTTCTGGAGAGCTATACAGTCACTGATATTGGCCACAATGGCTGATGTTATTTCAGCATTGTCTATGAACAAAAGGATCCCAAGGGAGCTAGATGATAACTCCCAAAGGACCCATTATCTGTGTGACTTTGCAGTGGTGTGGCACAGAAGGACTGCTGAGGCTGCTGGGCTGCCTGCCAGAGCCCAAGAGGAGCTCAGTGGATCAGCAAACCCCAGATGAGTGTCTCCATTAGCAACTGAAATGCTGTGGCATGTCTTCTGGTGGTGTGAATGACCCCTCTGTGTGAGGCCAAAGCATGCCACAGGCTTTATGCTGCCTACAGAAGATACAGCCTTTGCTTGAAACTTTGCACCCGTAGCCCTAGGACACACAGCTGTCTGAAAGTTACACTGGAAACAAGGTACCCCACTTTCTGTTCAGCTTGAACACCCCAGCCCAGTCATTTCCATGGACTTGAACTACATTAAATAGTATTTGGTGCCAGAACTGGCTCTGTCCTGCTCTATTCAGCATATATGTCTCTCATTGTGTCTTACAGAGGTGTGCATGCATCCCATCCAGTGCAGCTTAAAAGACTCGTCCCTACTGAGATGCTTTGGTCTTATTTCATCTCTAATCAGTCAGCTGCAAAAACGGTGTTTGGGATTGTAATCATAAAGCATCAGTGGAATTAAGTTGTTAGAAACACTCCATTCTTTAAATAGAAAGCCCACACTCATCTGATGTGCAGTTGGCATCACTTCTTAAAAGGATGAACTTTGCCCCCAAATTATGAACAAGACTAGGGCATATGAAACTTTCAGTTTGGAATGACTCCAGCCTAGTCTGTAACCAAATCTGAAATACTTTTTTGTGCAAGTAACTCTTACTTACCCAAGGAGCTCTGTTCACTTCAGTGGCATTGCTAATGTGATTATGGGCTGCAAAACTGAGTGTCATGTATATGATCTGTAATATGTGGAGGGAGGTCCCTGGAAAAATTTCTTCTTATTTAACTTCAATTAAGTCTGGCAAGACCCTTTTGCTTCAATAAGAAGACCACACCACAGAGGGGATTGGTGAAATAATCGTGGGCAATCCCTACCGCACATCGTTGCATGTTAACAACACATTACTACATGCATCGCTAATCTTTGGGTGGCGGGCTGGAGAGGGGCCTGGAAAGGACAATCAGGGATTTCAATTAAGAGGCACTTAGCCTGGGGAAAATAATAGGTCTTCAGCTTATGTAATAATATACAGCAATTTTGTTTGAGTTAAGGTTGATAGATATTTTATGCCTTAGGATCTATAATTCTTTAGCATTTCCAGGCAGTTAGTAGCTGTACTGTAAATCATGGCAAGTTGCTCAGAGAATCCTAGCAGTTGGTTGCAAGAGAAGACACACTCCAGGCTGCAGCAGCAGTAGAGATGTACAGAGCAGCAATGTCTTGCTCCCCTGCAGCTGCCTCCTGCACAGCATTAGCATTAGCTGTTTGCTGGAAGATACAGGACGGGGAGGGTGTCCCTGGAACTTCTCTGAGCCACCAGTTGCCCTTCCCGGCAGCAGGTCCAAGGCCTGGTCTGCTAGTGCTTGCTCTTCTTCCAACTCCAGTACTGCTGAGCTGTCTGCTGGGAGACCCTGGCCTCTGAGCAAAGCTGAAGAGCTTGAGGGTGTTGAGTCACAGGCACCCATGGGTGCAGCCAGAAAGGGTGGTGAAATTGCTGTCCTCAGCTGTTTGTCTCATCCGTCTCTTGGAGGTTGTTTCCAGCACATCTGGAAAAGCCTTTAAGACATCAGGCAGTAAACTATCGTAGTTCAGGAACAGTTTCACGAGCAGTTAAGCCACCCATGCTGCAGTGGCAGCAACCTCTGAGAGAAAGAGGGGGTGGAAAGGTGGGGAAGGGTAACCCAATCAGCCACCCCAACCCATTTGCTGCTGCTTGTGAGCGAGGTCTCCCAGCTCTCACCTCAGGCATCAGGGATAGTGGGGGATATAAAGACACCTCACTAAGGTTACTTTCTGCATGCTTAACCTCAGCTGGCAAAACATCTAGGGGCTGTGGGTACATATAACAGCATCCTCTAAGGACTGGTTGGTTTGTTGGGATGAACGTGGTTAGGAACCCACAGCACATGTTTTGCATTATGAGCCATTAGATCAAGGTACTGGCTGTGTTTTTTGGAGATAAAAGCAAGTTTTCACTTAGTGTTGAGGACATCTACAGTAGTTCTATATTGGCATAAACTGCAAATGACTGGACTCTTCCCTCCTCCTCCCTATCCCCTTCCCAACTGTAGAGTTCAGTGACTAAGCCACAGGAATCTCACTAGACAAATCTTGGAGACCAAAGTCTGGGAAAGGCAAAGAACCTGGAGTGTAAGTCTTTAAAAACTGATTAAATCTACAAAAGTGTTTGTAGACAGATTTGGCATGGATCTGTTGTATGCCCAATCACCCTGGAATTTGCCTCCCTGAGTTGCCTCTGCAAGTGAGTGTGGAGATGAGTAAAGGGGGAAGGTTCATGAGAAATTGCATAATGATGTGGACATTTGTAATCACACGACGAGTCTTTTTTTCTGCCTCCTGAAGGTCCAACAGGAAAACTATGACTCTGAATTGTCTCTGGCCTATTAATACAAAAGTGCCATTCTTTCCTGTTGCAGTTCAGCTTTACAGGTGTCTGACCTGGGGCAATCTTGATTCAAATTGCCAGGATATAGATTTCACATGAGAATGTAGCTCTAAAAAAGTATTGACTTAAAGGCACTGGTGAAAGTGAATTAAAACGGCATTTTTACACAAACACAACAGAACAGCCCTGTGGTACTTTGTATTCTCATCTTCTGTTTGCTTAGGATAATAGGAATATTATGGAGAGCAGATTGTCTCCCCATCATCATATTGTGTCTGCATTTCTGTTGTAAACCCCATTTTGACCTTCCCATTCTGAGGCTGTAATTTCATGAGAGCTGGATTAAGTTTCCCTGGCTTCATGCCACTCTTTCCTGCCCCCAATATGTCTTCCTTCTCCCTTTCCTTTGTACCAGCACAGCTCTTTGGATGTCCCTGTGGAGGAGTTGGGGAACTGATCAGGATTAAACATTATATAATTTTTCCTGGGCTAAACCCCTCCTCTCTGCTTTCACCAAATCTTTCCTCTATCCAAGTTCAACATCTTGGATAGACTCTGTGCAAAAATTGGATGTTTTCTCTCAAGGAAAATCCTCATATATCACTACTAGTTTCCATTCCAAGTTGGGAAAAAGAGACTGGATAGCTCATTTGTTTCCCACAGAAAGTACGGTTAGGAAAAATGTGGAATCAAAAATCTCAAAGTGGATGAGGGGTGGAGTCTGCAAAGCATTCAGGTATGCTGCACCCTACTTTGTGCAATGGCCGGGAAGGCACCAGGGCCAAAAGCAAAGGAGCGTTAAACTGATTTGAAGCAGAATGCTTCTGCTCGGCTGGCCAAGGCAAAATGTTTTGATTTCAGCTTAAGGAGCCCAAAATGGAATAGTCAGATCTCAGTTAATTGCGGGTGGATTGTCTGTGTTGGAAAAGAACCTTTTTTTAACATTGTATCACACGAACAGCTGGAAATGAAATTTGTGGCTTTTACTTGGCCACCGAGAAGCCTTGCTGCCGTGAAATACATTGGTGTGCTTAATTGTGAAATTGTTCAATTTCTCTTCTGATAACCTATAATAGTAGTGCTTTTTTGCAGCACTGCTAAGTATCATGGTATCTGTTTACTCTTTTTTAAAGCCCCACCTATGGGAATGGGGTGACTGAGAGAATTTCAGGTCCTCTTAAAATACATAAATAAGCCGTGATAATTCATAAATAGAATACAAGGGGAACTCCAAAACAGGAACTTAAACATTTGTGTTAGAAGGAAGATGAATATTTAATTGTTTTTAAATGTCCTAGGTTTTGGAGGGTGGAGCACAAGGGATATCTCAGTCTGATTTTGATCATCAGAAATATCATTAATAATTCATAATCCAAGGAGGACGAAGTGACTTATCAACTAGTTGAATAAAGGTTCAGATATACACAGAAGTTAATGTGTAATAGTACAGCAGTACATGCCAGCTCAACTGTAGGGACTGTGTGTGTGTCTTTAGTCCTAAAGTGGAAAATGTGATATCATTTCAGTTAGGTTAGCCCCCAGAGAAAGGGGATATTGAGCTAAAATTAACAGATTCGTAGCTCATGGCCAGAAGGGAGCATTATGATAATCGATCTGACCTCATGCATAACAAAGGTCACAGAAACTCACCCAAAAATTCCTTCAACCAGGCTATAAATTGTACCTTTTTTTTTTTAAAGATGTGCACTCTTTAAATAAAGACTTCATGTGATGAAGAATTTACCATGTTTAGGTTTTCCTACTTGCATATCCCTCTGGTAAAGTCTGCAAACTCTTAACAGAAGAATTAAATTTATATGTTGCTTTTGATTTTTTTTCCTAATTGAAATTTCAGATAGAAATATTTAGCACTGTTTTTCACTTTTATTTATGGGACATAAAATATTTTTGTCTAGCACTGGAAATATATATGATTGCATCATGCTTGCATCAAGTAAACATTTTTGCTGTGGTTGATGGCGGAGCCATAGCAGATTTACAGTGGCCAAGTTGGATGTTAAAATGAAAGTGTAATAAGCGTGTGCTTATGAAGTCCCTGGTGGCTAATATGGCCACAACGAGTGAATTTCTGAGCCAGTTCATGCGAAACTTGTAATGAAATTGTCTGTGAGAGGAAAGTGAAACAGAGAAAGAAATCACCCTTTCTGGGGAAGTCAGGTTCACATGCCAAAGGTAAACCTGTGCTACCAATGGGCGCAAGTATGTTGTAAAATAAGGGAAGGTTGTGAAAGTGTAAGAAATCACAAGTTGTAACAAATTAGTGAAACAAAGTGTAGCAGCTTACAAATAGAAATAGTGCTGGTTTTGTGTGTTTTTATCTGCCTATTTCATAGATAGCACATGAGGCTGAATGTGCATCAACCAGGTCCGTGCTGCTGTACCAGAGGTGAATCTCATGAGTAATTTTTATCTTAACAGTCTCTGGGCTTTGAAGATTTTTTTCACCAAAAACCCCAAAACCCAAAAACCCAATCCCAAATCAAAACCCCAAAGTTAAGTGTGAAAAGACACCGTTGAAATGACAGGATGGCATCACTGCAGCTGGACCGATGTCTGGGTCCAGTGGGAAGTGGTCAAGTGGCTGAAGCACTGTGGTGGCTGCACCCACTTGGGTCCTGGCTTTTCTGTGGACTCGTAGTGTGACCTTGGGTGCGGTGGCCAGTCGCTCCATGTCTGGGTACTGCTTTGGTGACAGCACTCCTTCCGATTCATACGCCAAGCCCTGGTTTAGGTGCTTGAGCTAGCTTCAACCGGTGTGGCTCAGGAAGGAGTAACAGACCAGTCACGGCAGCGCAGAGCTCAGTGTGCCCTGGGAGCACAGTGGTAACCTGCAGGGAGCAGCATTTGGCCAGGGTTATGTTGCTGGTCATTCCTGAGCTGACCAAAGTGGTCTCAGGTCTGTCTTTGTTTTGCTGCGGTCACAGAGGAGACTGCAATGTGCCCATGGTCTGAGTGCTCAGCAAAACTTCATGTGGCAGGGATAATCTTTACAAGATGCTTGTGCAGTGCCTAGCACAATGGAGATCCAGCCTCAGCTGGGGCTGTAGACGCAAGCCTAATCTGAATAGTAACAGCTTGGTCTATGAATTCCTTGGTGTCTATGAATCAGTGCTGAGCAGAGGTGGTTTCACCTTCCCAGTGACTTGTCTCCTCTCCTGAGGCTGACAGGGCAGCGAGGGCTTCTCCCAGTGAAGTCTCATTTCTGACCACAGGACATCAGCTGCACCATCTCCCATCCCCTGCAAAATAACATAGGCACTGGAAAATAACCCAACGTTAAACAGCATCACAGTGCTGGAAGCCTTTTCCCGCTCCCAATTTTATGACCTTAATTAACACAGGCCAATCCATAAATCAGATCAACACCAGGAGATAACAATGAATCATGCGGAAGGCAGCTTTAATAGGAGCCTAATCCCCCGAAGAAGTGGACAGTACCGGCATTTTAAGTGCACGTGTGAGGTTGAAAGGGAACAGATGTCCAACTGGGGCTGCTGCTGGCAAGGGTAAGTCTGCAGGGCTGTTGGATTTCCAGAGAGAAACCTGTTTTGACATCTTAATGGCAAGAGTGTCTGGCAGCGGCTGATGGAGTGGTGATAAATACTGCCTCCCTCCCTGGGTGATTGCCAGGCAAGACGGGGACGCTTTCAGGTTCAGCATGTCTGGCAGAACACCGTCACCACCTCGCTGGGGTGCTGAGTGGGTCGGGGCAAGAGGGAAGGAAAGCTGTAGGAGTGACTGTCTGGAGAGCATGAGAAACTGAAGGGGAAATGTAGATGGAAAGGAAGAATTTCAGGCTTTCCCACCACGGCTTTAACTGGTAACTTGCCAGCAGCCCGGTGCAGAGTGCGCACGGAGGAGCAGACAGAGACTGCCTTCTTTAATATAGCAGGGGAATGACAGCAGGAATGGCAGGCCCCAGGACTGGCTGGCCCTTAATGACAAGCTCGCTGTGTGTGGGGCGGCTGGTCTTCCTGCAGGGCCTTCCAGGGCTACTCCAGCTGGGAGACGCAGCAGCGTATAATTAGGATATCAGGGCTGCTTTCAGTTTCCTGCTCCCAGACTTGAGTATCTGCCGGTTAAATGCAGTTCTGCTTTGAAAAGCAAGGCAGCAAAAATATGCCTTGGTTGCTGCTGCACAGAAAGCCCAATCCACATGTGCCCACTTTACCATGAAGGAAATATGTTCCTTTCCAGCCACCTGTCCTGCAAATCCAGCTGGAATCTGAGAGTCAGGCTGGCTGACATCTTGCACAAAAAGATAATCTTAATGGATCTCATGCCAATGCCTAGGGAGGAATGGACTCCAGGTTGCCTGCACTTGGGCTAGCTAACTCACTAGCACAATTATTTTACATGTTTGGTTCTGCGAGGCTAAGTGAAACAGTAAAGTGGAAATGTATTCTGGAACAAACTGCTGCAGCTCTGGTTTTCCCAAGAGGCAGATCAGATTTTGCAGAGAATCATCACCCCTCTAATGAAGGGTAATTGACGGGCCTGAAGAGGGGCCTCAGAGTGCAAAATCCTCCAGTTCTGGGACTGTAAGACCCTTCTGTGTCATCCTTCACACAGATGCCTCTGTCCTGCTGAAGCAGAGCCCATGAGGAACCGTCTCCCTTGTAATCAGCATCTTGGTGCTCTGTTCAGCAGATTTGGAGGGTGTCCAGCTCCTGCTTTTCCTGAGCCATAGTCAATGATTGGCTATAACTGGAGCAATGAAAAGGAACCGTTGTTATGACTGGGGGCTATTCCAGTATTCCATCAGGGCCTTCCCAGTGTTCTGCATATCTGCACCATTCAGTGTATATCCCACCCATAGCTATGCTACTCTTGGGGGAAGGAGGGGTGGAAAAGAGAGAGGATTGGGTACTGTATATCGTGAGAGCACTGAGCCATGACACCCTTGGGTCTTCACAAGGGGCTGCTGTGACCTCACTCCATGAAGCATCTGTGACTTCATTAGAGAACCAATTTCACTGATAGCTGAAGGATGAATATCACCTAGGGCTGGAGCAGCCAGTGGTTTTTTTAATGTCGTTACTGAGCTAAGCAATTGTTGAGTGTAGTAAGCAGATACATCAGGAAAAAAATATTTAATTCCATCAAAATTCAGATCTAGCTGCAACAAAGTTGCTCTCGAGTTAGTTTGCTCATATTAAACCCCTTTCACCTTTTTTTGTAAAGTGTAGGTAATTTTAAATGAAAATTTCTATTTCCATTTTGAAAACAAACTCTGACCTAAATATAATTTTAAAAGTCAACATGAAATGTTTCAGCATTTTCAAAATGAGATCTTTGATTTTAAAAAAGTGTCATTAAATTTTTTTTGTTTTAAATTTTATCTTTTTCTGGGTCCGACCTATGTAACCTAATTTTGCCAGTAGCTGTGAAGCAACTTTGATGGTATGATCTGGTCTAGGATAAGAGGGGGACATGTGATGTAGAGCTTAGCACTGGGGTCTCTGTAATATCAATAATATGGAGCAAAACATGTAAATGTGTATAGACTTGATGTGGATGTATACTTTGGATTGCCAGCTTGCTGCTTTGTGAGGCTTCAGGGAGATACAAATGCAATAAGGAAGCTAAAACCCCAGCGTTTATGAAAACCTCAATGAAACTTTCAGATACCGGTTCCCTCATGAAGACTTCACTGTATTCTCTCAAGTGAACATTTGGCATCATAAATCATTGCACAATCTGCCTGCCAAAATAGCTCGTAGCCAGATCATCAGAAGACAGAGCCATGCAGCAGTCCCTGCATGCATCTCTTACAGGATCGAAGGTGGCTGGCCCCAGCTACCCTGGGAATTATGGAAGCCAAGAGTGCAAGGCACCAACTGCCTCTGGTTGAAATTCCACCCTGTAGGTCTGTATTTAAAACCGCAGCAGTATGTGCACTGTCAAGGTTCTTACCCTGACCAAAGTCCATTTAGACAATCTCCTAACCATTGCCCTGGGGTGATAGGTATCTCAGAGAGGGATATTGCTGCAGGGGTGGGTGGGCAGAGCTCTCTTTATTTTTCTTTTTACTCTTGTTCCTGTGGTTTGTCTCCAAGGACTGCATGTGTTTCCACCCTAAAGCAGCCTTCAAGTACACAGTATTTAGGAAGAGGGTTAAGGACCTATTTTGGTTTACAGCACATAACTTCTGTTCCTCCCCAGAGTCTCATAAACAAATTTCTCATTGAGTTACTCCCAAAATAGATACTACTCTCTCAGCTACCCAAAAGCAATCTCTGCATTTATTTCTTCTCCTCAGATTGTGGGTTTTCTTTCAGTTCAGCCCCACGGGTAGCAGGAAAGCTCATGGAGTACTTGCAATGCCCTGCCAACCAAAACTGGATTTATTACAGATCAAATTAAGAGTTGCCTGAATGACTTGAAAGTTCAGGGACAGGAACTGTATGAGCACTTGGCAAAGGCACACAGGAGGGTCTCCTTGTCTACAGATCTGATAAGGCAGGCAATAACAGATTTTTATAAATAACAGTTAGTGTGGAGTGGAAAGGCCCAAGTGGGGAACATTTATATCCGGACCTGGTTTGAAGGGATACATTCACGACACTTGAAACCTGGTATAGGGTTTCTTTCCAAGGCTTCCTCCGCCCACAGCTGGTAGCTTTGCTTAGCAAGGCTTACACTGCAATAAGTGTTTGGTGGTTTTTTTTTGCCAACTTCAGCCCTGTAAATGGCGTCAAATCTAAGGAAGTCACAGAGGCTCTGTAGTCACGAAAGAGTCCAGAATCTCCAGACAGGTCCTGTCAGAGCTGTCCAGCTATCAATTATCTGAATAGACTCTAGAGGAAGTACTTGTGTCCTCCTCTGACTCTCTGGAGACCCTTGATACTTGCTTCAGATATGCCACTTTGCTTTCATGTGGCTTACTTAAGGAGAACTCCTGCCCTGCCTTAAAGCTCCATCAGTGCCTAATATAGCTAGATGGGAGATTCACCATTTGGAGAGCTAGTTTATCATTTCCCCATGCCTTTTTATAACCTATGTTTTCATAGTTCATAGTTTTTTCAAGTTCATCCAGCTCAGGTAGGGTGAGGGTCAGGCAGCACTCAAGCAGAAGGTGAGTCCTCAGGCCAGTTCCACTCCCTTTGTGCCAGTCCAACACGACAAAGGGATGGAGCAGACAACGAGGACAGAGCCAAGTATTTTGTGATGGCTAGAGATCTTCCCAGCAGACCTTACTGAAAGGAGGCATCAGGGACATGTCCCAGGACTGTAGAGGGAGCAGGGTATCTGTGGCTAAAATTCAGAGCACTCCAGAAGTCCCTAGGTAGAGGAGGGTGCCCTGGAGGCTCCATCAATGAGGTGGGAGGGTGGGAGAGGGATGGCACCTTCCCTTCAGACAGCCTGGAAAAGGGCCGTGGCAGGTCCTTCCCCTGTGATCAGAGGAGCTGAATGGGCTGGAAGCCAGCAAGAAGGTGCAGAGCTTAAGGCCCCTGGGACTTCCAAGAACGTATTTCCTCTGTAAACCCCTGAGGGTCTGTTATTTCAGCCCTGCAACTTTGCAGTGTAAAACATGGTCCAAGCAGAAATGTGCAGTCAGTATCCTTACATTAATTTGAATTCGGGTGGGGAGGACTGCTGATTGAAGCTCTGCGTAAAAACAATGGGTAGGGTTGGGTAGCAGATGTTGTGCTCACATTGCTTATTTAGATAGCCTTGCTTATGAAGCATTACATAAATGCAGCGCTGGCCAGGTCTCCGTGGTGCACTGCAGGAGGGAAAGTGGTAGCCTGGCTCAGTGCCTGGGGCTGCAGGGATGGAGTGGGGAAGTGCAGCACACAGAGGCATCAGGGGCTGTGGGCCATGCCAGTGGCTCCATCCTGCTGTGTCAGCGGTCCCGGGGCAGAACAGGTGGTGCACAGGGCCGGAATGGACCCTGCTTTCAGCAGGGGAAGCGATGGCAGGAACAGCACAAACCCATGGTGGGACATGGGGTCAAAAATCTGCCTGTCTGCTACCTGCAGAAGATGCAAGGGCATGGTAAGACACATGCAGGTATTAAAAGTGGCACCTTTCACATTGGGTTTCCCTGCAGAGTCCAGATCATTGGTGCAGTTTGGATGGCAAAGGCCCTACTGCTGCAGGCTGAGCGCTCACCAGCTCTCGTCTTCAGTCTCTGCAGCCAAATTGTGCCCACCCAGGTGGCCGAGCTCGACTCTGGAGCTAGCAGAGTTGACTGTGGTCTTTGTGCCAGAAATGCTGCCTACACAACTGGCTGGGAGGGGAGCTGGGAACCCCAGCTTCTTGTGCCTAGACCTCTGTGCAGTTGAAAGCCAAGACAGGTTTCTACCAGGGGAAGAGCAAATACTCAGCTCTGGTGTTTATACTAGTATGGGACATTGGGTCCTTTGGAAATAAGCCATGAATTTGTAACATGTAATAAGTGAGAGGTAACTGCACAATTGCCATTTCACAACCAAAACGTTGTACATGTTGGAAATGGGGCTTCAGCTTTATTCATCTCTGAGGGCCAGAATGGGGCAGGCTTGCATGGGTGCTATGCTTTGCAAAATGCATTTGGGACTGCAGGAATGCTTCTCTGAGTTTTACTACCCTCTGCTCCAATGCTGCCTTTCCTGCCCAGCTAAATCTCCCACTGACTTCAGAAAAGGACCCTCCAACCATTTATATTAAATCATTTCCCATTATCAACAAGAATAATTCATTGCTGTATTAGGAGGAAAAATGTAAACAGCAGATAAATCTGCCACTCTAAAATGTTTCTAAGATAACAGACCGAACATTAATTTAGTCCCTGGGCCAATTCATTTTTAGAAAAAAGAAAAAAATATGGAATGCTTTATTTACAAAAGAGGTCTTTGATGTATAGTATACATTTATTACAAGTGTATTTTCTCCAATGGCAATGGGATTTTCAACAGCAGTAATGTATGTTTTATGTTTTAATAATTAAAGGGATTTAGCTTCTCTACACAGACGGCCAGCTTCTGTTCTCACTTACAGACTACAAATCATGCATAGCTTCAGTGATGTTGCTGCTATTAGCTTGGTGCAAAACCAAGGTTTGTGAGACTAGCAGCAGGCCCTTTGTGGTTTTGATTTGTGGCCATTTCTGGTTGCTTTCCAGTGTTAACTCTAGGAGAAATCTTGCAGTGCCAAGGGGGAGCCAAGCTTGCTGCGGTTTCTAGGCCACTGTGCAAAGTACAGATGCTGGGATAAGCAACCAAGCTGAACCTCCAGTTTTCCCTAAGGGATCTAATCTGTGGAAGGGGATCAAGCTTGGGATTTGAGTCTGGCGTTTCTCTCTGGCCACACCATAGCATGGGAAACTCAGGCACAAGTTTTGATTCACTCTCTTTAGAGTGGGTGTTTGCGAGGCACAGATCTTGGGGCAGGCGCCCTCCACAACTAGTTAATGTTTCGATCTGGGGGTTTGACTCAGGCATGAACGTGAACGCTCAGTTCAGCTGGATGTCATCATTACTTTATCTCCCCTCTGTGGAGACCCCCTTTGCTCTTCTAACTTTTCCTGACTCCTTTCAAACACCAGACAGAGTTCTTGCTTGTCTTTGCCTCCTGAGTTCACCATCAGCAGCCCCCAAAAGACGATATCCCATCCCACATCAGCTCTGGAAAGAAGCTAGCTGACGTCAGCTGTTCATGGCTGGTCTTTTGTTCATTTGTCATTGTCACAGCGTACCAAAATGGTTCTCTGCCAAGAATCAGATCCTCATTTTGCTTGGCATGGAAGGGCCACAGTGCATTGTAAGTCCCAGAAAAGGCTGCTACTGAAGTGAAAATGGGGTGGCTGAGAGGATTTATTATTAGTGCCACCACCATGACCCTGCCTTTCTTCAAAATCTTACTGGTCACTTGGCTGATTCCCTCTGCTTCCTTGTAGGGATGCAAAGTGGCAGGTGGAAAGGGCCCTCTCACCCTTTGGGAACCAACATATTTCTCCTTGCCCAAAGGCTTTTGTGAAGTGGCAAGTCTGCTGTGCTTGTTAAATAGGTGGCAAACTGAGAAACAGGGGCCTTTCTTCAGGAAAGCACTTACCTATATGCACAAGTCGAGGCTGAAGCAATTTAAACCCTGATTCTTTGGTCATATAAAGAGCTGAGCTCCCACCATCACCTAGGTGCAACGTGTTCTTTAAGGGCTGCTGGTGGCTTTTACTCGAATAGATAGGAAATAGAAATCATTCATAAGTTCTGTCAAATAGTTTGTTCCATCTCCTCTTTCTGCTAGTGACCAGTATGAAATGCTGTGAAAAAGTCATACAGAATCATAGAAGAATTTTTGGTGAACGATAACAGGAAAAAAGTTACCAGAGGATGCACCATTACTCTAATTTCTGTTAAATGGTGCTTGGTTAATTCCCCAAAGTAAAGTCAGGCTTATATCTCTTCCGCATTTTGAAGTGATTTCCAACTAGTCTGACTGTGGTTCCCATGATTTGTATGTGTGTGTATTTGGCTTCTGTCTCCCACTCCCAAGGATCCTGTGGAAATGAGTTCCAGAGGATAACGATGTGTTTGGTAATGAGACTTATGCCACAGGGAAGAAATGAAATCACGTCACTGGCACATCCATCCAGGGTGTTCCTACCATTTATTTCCTTCATAAATAAGTCTTAACACAGGTAACAACCACAGATTCTAGAGTTCAGGAATTTACATTCCTGAGAGAGTTACCTGGCAGGTCAGCTATGAAAGGAGATGGATTATAAATAGGACATTTTAGAAAATATTCCCTGCAGATGGGCAATTTCACCGTACTCCTCCTCCCTGTACCCCTCAGAAAAAAATAAAAATAAAAAAAAAAAAGGAAGAATCATATATTTTCCTTAGGTGTTTCCTGCGTATTTCTCCCAACTAAGAGACAATTGAAATGTGGCTTCTTGTGCCAAAGGGCAACCCAAGAAGGATGAAGGCTGGTGTGTGAAGTTGTTTCAGGCTGCAGTGTAGTGTCTTCCTTTCCAGCCCTGTCATACAGGAAGGCTTGAGGGCTTGCAAACATCAGAGCAGAGAGGGGAGGAAGGTAATGAATGATGGCATGACCTTATGCAGGAGTCAAATTAAGCAAAGTTTACAATCCCTGTCTTGGCTGAGGAATGATTTTTTTCACTAGAAAAAAAGACAGATTGATCTGTCCATTCAATCAGAGGTACAGAGAGCAGCTATTCTTAAGAGAGGTCCATCCGATTTCATGTTCTTCCTATCCTCTGCTTTGAACCCATGGCTCTGCTTCTCCAACATGGCTAGAAACTGAGATCTTTAAAGCTAAGCCTTTTGTGTAGCCTGTGGGTATAGGTGGATTAATTCAGGGATCTCAGGCAGAACTTCTCAGCCCTGCTGACTCCTAGGTAGTAAAGAGCACCTCCCTTAACAGTTCAGGGCCAGTTTTGCTCTGCTAGAGTGCTGCCATGACTTTCTTTGCGTAGCATCTGCTCTGAAGCCAGGGCAGTTAAGGACTGGCATTTTTGCTGCACTGGGAACTTGGCACTTAACCTAAACACTGGCTGTTGTCACGTGAACCACTCCATTTCTATCTTTACGTTTTGTGCTTCCAACTTTTTATAACTTCAGAGAAAGTACCTGGAGTCTCTTTCCCACCCAAATCATAAGAGAAGAGTGACTTTGTGGTGATTCCCGGCCCTTTCTGTGTTCAGTGGGAGGATCCCGTGTGTCTGATCTGCCTCTGATCTCCTGCTGGACAGACCAAAACATTCAGAGCAAAAGATCCCCCATGGGAAGGCTGGTCTTCCCAGCTGGAGCAGCGGCAGAGCACGTGTGGGGCTGTAAACAGTGCAGGCTGGAGCTGCCACGGGTCTCAGGCACAGTGGCCATTGTTCTGCCTATAGTGAAATTGCCCTCGGTTCTTTTGTGCAGAACAGAATATGATGTGAGCCAACACAAATGGCTCTCACATGTTTTCATTGGTGTAAATGAGGCATTCAAGTATGAAACGAGCCAGTTGCAAGCTGATCAGCTCGAGAACTGAGGCAGAAAGCTTTGGATAAGGGCAATAGCTTTGGACAAAGTAATGTGTGCCTCACCAATGAGCCCTAGGAAAGCTCGCACTGATTTGTGAAACAGATCTTTAAAATATCTTCTGTAGGCAGAGCTAGTTAGAAAACATTTTAAATTAAAGTAAAAACTTTTTGTCAAAAATGATTTTTCACCAGAATGAAATAGGGTGTAATTGCAGGTTTTGTTTCTCTTGCACAGCTTTTTTGGAAATAATTTCATTTCCATGTAGAAGTGTTATTTCTACTCAGAAAGTAACACTTGCACATAGTTCCACTGCTCTGTTCCAACTGGCAAAGTTAGAATAAAAAAAAAAAATTAGCTGGTTTTCAACTGACAAAAGCCTAAGGACAGTCAGAGGATGGGGAACAAAGCAAGTCTTTGTTTTCTCAACCTCCCGCCTGCCTGTCCCCTATTTTTTCTAATTTTCCTACAGGGAGGGAATTATTTCTTGATGGGGAAATCTGAAACAGAGTTTTCTTAGAAATTATCTTTTTCCTAGAGAACAGAATTTTGTTCGTAGGATCTCAGAGATTCAGATTCAGGTTCTGGACTCCATTTCCTCTTAAGATAAGCTCCGCTCCAGACCTGACTAAGATACCTTTTCTCACTGAAATTCTTCCATTCAGTTGACTCAAAAGTGATCAGCAAGCATTTCAGTCAAATAGATGCTGTGTTACCTGCTTGGTTATTCAAGGGATCAGAATGCATAAAGACAGGTTTTTCACCTTAACAAAATGGGATGAGAGGAAAAGTTAGGTATTTCTAAAGAACGGGACAGTACTCTGGATAATACAGGGGTGATTTAAGCAGGCAGTGGGTTCAGAGATACCCTCTCTCATGAAGTCTGTCCAACTCTGCCCTGTAAGCAGGCTGGCTGTGCCTTTGTGGGGCTGCCCCTGAACTAATGGTTATGTAAACTGTTGTCAGGATTTACTGGCTTCTGCGGGTGTTGCATGAGCTTCTGGATGTGAGTTATCTGTCTGTCCATTCCACTGCCATGAGACCTGCCCCATAATACTTTACTATTCTGCCAAATAGAAGATCTCTTCTCTTTCCTTTTGCTACTACATCCTACTTATGCACAGTGCTCTGGCCTCCTCCAAATATATTTTATGTTATAAATGTTGGTGCTCTGTTTAGGTCAGCCTTCCCCCATTACTTTGGCTAATTAATAGCACAGTGAACTTCAGGCTGCTGGTTCACGTAACACGCAACTGAACTGATGAATCATGTAGAGCTAGTAGAAAAAGTGTGTCTCTTTCCCACCATGGAAACTTTTGTTTTCAGAAATTTGCCTCAAACTCTGAAAACTCAAAATACATTTGTTTCTGAAAGTCGAACATTTTTTTTGGCAGAAAATAGCTCCCCTCCCCCAGACACTACCAATTACTACCTGCCTCCCTCATACCTGTCTCTTTCTACCAACTTCTCCAATCAGTAAATTTTGGCAAACACTTTAAATTTGTTAAATTACAAGGTTTTGAAGAAAAAAACAGTAAAAGATGAGACATTTTCTAAAGATGTTGTTTAATTGTAAATTTCCAAAGAAAAAGGTTTGATGGAAATAAACCACAGTAACAGCTGTCACACTGTACTTGCTTACAGGTCTCCTACGTAAGGAAGCATCAGAAAGAAAGTGAGACTAGTTTAGTGGACTAGGACACAGAACTCTTGAACTGAAGATCTCTCCATGTCTTAGTGTTGCAAAACTCACATTTGGCATATCATAAATCTAGACTGGGATTTTAGCCTTTGTCTACTCCAGTCCCAACAGGAACCAGACCATTAAAGCACTTGGAGAAATCTTACGTATAAATTCAGTAGGAAATGATGGGTCTGAGATTCCTTCATACTTCGAAGTTTTTGATGGGCTAAAATGACCTGCGGACCATTTTTAAGAACGACTTTTGACTGTACTGTCCAGTTGCCACCAGCACATGTTTATCTTAACTCTTGCTTATGTCTTAGTGTGACTGTTGTAGTTCCTAGAAGGAGCTTCCTGCCATCAGTAGAAAGGTGATACAACAGTATCAGCAGATGACACAAAGGCAGCTTCACGTTATATATGTGCACACTGTGGTTCTGAAATTGCACTCCAGTTCCTTTGTCCCTCAGGGGAAAATCATAAGATATGGAATAAAATATTGCTGTGAATATGTGTCTGCCTGAATTCATAGCTCTCACTGTGACATGTGAAATGGCAAATTAAAACTTCATGACGTCAAGATCAATATAACTCACATCCTCTGGCTAACTCTGTAGAATATTTAAGTATTTTATAATTCTCCCTGTATTGCTTCCTTTGCTTCCCTGCTGACAATCATTGCCAAAGGATGAATCAGCATCTGTGTCCAGCCAGAGTCCCAGGATTGTTCATACTGCCTATTACCTTCAGATGGTTTTGAATTCCACAGTGACCCCAGCCAACCCTCTAGCTGCCAGTGAAAAGAGCCACCTCCCCAATGTGGAGCCATGTTCTTTTATCTGAAGATTTAAACAGGAAAACAAATGCTGGATTTCCTTTTTCCCCAAAGCTGTCTGTGACTTCCATTGTACTTGATCATGGTTCACATTCTTACCTGGGAGCATAGTGCAGTTTCAGGTTATGGCAGGTGGATATTGGCTACGTACCCATAAATAATTATGCTTCGTGGCTTTATTAATATGACTGGTATTATTTTGTTTTTCCCATCTGTCTCAGGGCCTGACTGGAGGAGATGTCAACAAAGGTAGGATCTGTAATACACATGTCCAAGAAAGAGTTTTAATTTTTTCTTTTTGTTATTTTGGTGCAAACTTTTACTGCATTTGCATTTAATAAAAAAAAGTCTCCCCTTCTTCCCCTATTTTAATAATGAAAATAAGTTTGGAGAAGGCTTTCATTATCCTTGTGCTCTAAAAGCTGCTGAACATTTTGGTCAAACTTTCAAATGATTTTGGGAAAGTAACTGAGCCTGGAAAATTTCAATCGTTAAAATTAATGTTTCAGAAACGGTAGTATATTTAGTATATTTTACTGGCAATTTACACCTGGAAGCTTATATAGTCTTATCATCAGGATTTGCTTGCATGCATTTAGTGGATACAAAGGGATTTTTCACCTGCATTTAGAGCCTTGTTCTGAGACATCATAGTTTACTCTCCGTTAATAGGGTTACACTGGATAATATGTCTGGGGCAACACTCTTCACAGCTCACCAAGAGGTCCTGTGAGGCATGGGTTCAAACTCAGACAAATTAATTAATTCACTATGAGGTGATATGGTCTTATTAGATCAGGCTACAGACTGTAAATCGGGAAATAAATTTCGGCTACATTCAGTAGGATAGTGCAACGTTCTGATTTAGATACCTTTATGTTTATTTTCTCGTAGATTTGTTTATCCCCAGTCAATGCAGTTGAGGATCTACTTTGGTGAAAATTCATCTGAGCAGATCTCCTAATTTACAACTTTCTACACCATCTTGCTAGCTGGTTTTGCTCTGTGCTTGGTGTGAGCTATTGGCATGTGGGACCCCATACACATATGTAGGGGAAGGAATACAAGCAAACAACCTTCTGTAAAGGCAAGTCATACATTTACATGGTAGGAATTGAGCCCAAGTCTAAATGAAGCTGGAGGAACTGTGTTTGGAATGGCAGAGGGAGCTGAAAGAAGCCACTGAAAATAGATGTTACAAGGTTGCAGACTCCCTCTTTGATTTTGGCCCTCAGGAGTCTGGTAACCTGCCTACAATTACCAGCCCCATCTATGATGGAAATGAGATCTGCACTTAGGAGCCCCTCCATCCCAGTCATCTCTTTGACCTCATCAGAGAGACAAGTGTGGTCTTGAGGACAAAGGAAAATTACCTTATAAGCACCAGAGATTGGAAGGTACCCCTGAATTACCCTTGCTGCACAACTCTAGGAGTCCAAAGAGGTCAAATGTATTGTGTGTCTCTGTTAGCATTCTTTAGGAGCAGTTTCATTTCATGCTGAGGGAATCTAGTGACGTACTGTAGACAGGAGGAAAATGACATTTATTAGCACTAAATGCTGGTTGTTATATGGCTGAAAATGTTTTGGCTCCACTGGAATTTAAACTTGTCTGACTGCTTGAAAAATGTTCAGGTTTAATATAACTGATTCAAACATGCCGTCAAAGTTCTGTGTAAAACCCTCTTGTGGGATAAGGATCTTGGTTTACAGCATCCAAAGAGTGATTCTAAACACCCTCCAGCTCCAAAGACAATGTAAAGGTGACAGTTTCTGCAGAGATCAGATTGCTGCAAGTGTTGAAAATACAAATCAATGTCAAATTTGATAAATAAGCATTATCCACCAAGGGGTTCTGCTGGGAATTATTAGTCAGTCTTGCCTTAGTGCTATTTCTTGCATGAGCTGAAGAACATTTCATTTCATTCAAAGTCAAAGTACAGCAGTGATGAAGTGAACAAATAGGAAATAGAAGGGAATACAGAGGAACTAAACAAAGGACCTTTCATAAAATCTTTATCTTGGTTTATGTAGTTTCATCTTATAGATAGGAGGTTTTAAGGCCAGCAAGAATCACAGAGATCACCTAATCTGGCTTCTTTCAGAGCACAGGTCTGAAAGCTCACTCTGTGCATTCAGCATCAATCCCAGAACTTCTTGTTTGGGTTGTACCTACCCAGAGCAGGGAACTTGACTCTAATTTTTTTTTATCTCCTGTGACTGCCTTCTAATAAGTCCTTTTTAAAAGCTAAAGCCTCTAAGGCCAGACAGTATTTTGCTTCCATCAGCATAAATCAGAGCAGCCTCAGTGGAACCAATAGTCATTCCATATTTTCATTTGGGGAAATTCTATTCTCATGCTATCCTCAGTTAAGAGTAGAAAGAATGGAATTAAACTCTGAATTGCCCTGTTATGTGACCACGTCTCCCTCTTATGCCTGATCTCAGTGATTACAATCCCAATGACAGTGAAAAGAATTTTCCTTCTCCTCAAAAACTATTTTGAGCTGTGGAGATGATGGCTGTGGTTCTTGCTGCACCCAGAACACAGTCACTTACATATACTTGTTCTGTGTCCAACTGTGCCGATAAGTTACCTTTAGTTCTAATCAGGAATTGTTAAGATCAAGCAATGTTGCATCTTTGTGGAAACTGAACAGCCGTTGTGTATTGGGAAACCAAACAGAAGGCACCTTGCATGGAAAAGCATTCATCCATTAAAATGTTATTTTTGCTTTAAAGAACATGTAAAGCCAGGGCAGAAGGGGGATCAGGATTCATTGGCTACTGAAAAAAATGTTTTCTTTTTTGGTCACAGCAATCTATTTTTTAACTGACAACTCTCAGAGAAAGGAGTGCAATGCAGGGTGAAACAAACAGTCATCTCTACTCCACCAGGGGAGGAACAGCTCATTACTGCAGGCAAAGCTAGAGTTCAGACTTGCTTATTTTTGGCTTTGAGTTCCTCAGTTGTGGGAAACAGTTTTTTAATTCTTGTACTTTTAATAAAATCCACACGTCATTATTTGCTTTGCTCCGATGAGGGTCTGGATTGATGTTGTGATGTGATATTTGCCAAATTTGTAACATTCTTTTAAATATATTTATTCTTCTTTCTGTGAGGGCAAAGGATCTTATTTTGAAACCCCAAAGTCTTTCCTGACATATGGGGGATGAATAAATACTCAAAATGTCTACAACTGCTGTACTGCTACAGCTGCCAGGTTTAGAAATGAACAAAGTATGTGCGCGCACATGCGCATGCGTGTAAGTGTGAGAGGCAGAGAGAGAAATACAGTGTGGGCACTCTTGGGGTCAGGAGAGATCTCTAATAAGAAACACATTTTACAGGCAGCAAGAGAATTATTTTACTGTGTGCATTTACAAGTCCTCAGGCAGTGAATTTTGTTGTGCGGATATTTTTAAGGCTAATTATTTATAGCATGCAGGGCTTGAACCTGCAGATCTTAATTTGGCAAAACTTCTGTTCACTTCAAGAGGTGCTCTGCATGGTGTGCCCGGTGAAGGGGAGAGAGGGAGGGACAGCTGATGGGCATATGCTGGTTGTGAAGGGTTGTAGAAGACCCTGCTGACTTCAGTGAGAACTGAGGTTCTGTCTCCAGTGGCAGATTTTACACACGTGTGGGACCTGTGGGGGTGACCAGCAGTGGGGTTGGGTGGCCGAAAAGAAAAGAATGGTTTGGAGGAAGATTTCTTTGCCATCATTCCCATACAGCTCGCCTGATTTTTAACTCAGCTTTTGGCATGGGACTTTAAAGCAAACTTTTATGGGATATCCCACACAAATTTTATGGTGTTCCCACAGAAACCACACTGGGTTGGAGTGTTTTAGTCTTTAGATCTTAACATTGTGATTCTGAATGATGTCCTCTTATACAAAAAAGAGAGGAGGAGCAAAGTCTCTTAAATTTCCATCTAATACCAGCTATTTTTCATTGAGAAACAGAATTCAATCAGCTCTTTTGACCAAGGAGCTTTAAGAGCCACAGCACAAGAGGAGGAGTAGGAGCACCACTGAAAACAAGCTTTCTGAGTCAGGAACCTGGGGTTTTTTTGTACTGTATTAAGCATGCTTGGCATGAGTGGATCCTCTCCAAGCTGGATGCTTCTAGGTAATTGTGATGGTGGGGATGCTGGTTGTACCATTAACTTCACAGGGTTTTTGTTTTGCTAAATACTGTTTGATGATCTGAGAGCAGCTGAATACTTTCAGCTTTCAAGGAGCTCTTAAGAGGACAATTTTCACTGACATCAGCTTGTGCAAACCACCTGCAAATGACTATATTGCTCTACATGAATAATCAGCATATGTAGAATTTGTATCCACCCATAAAAAAACTCAGGTGACTCCTCTGCTCAATCACAGCTAATCAAGCCAGGTTGTTTCTCTTCAGTTATTAACATTTAAAATAATGCCAATTCAATCAGGCTGGGGAAACAGATTTGAGCCCACTCAATTATTTCATCATTCCCAATCATTTGGTGAGCTTCAGTTATAAAGCACTGATATATACATGGTTTTCAGGAAGAAAAAGAGTTCAGTTATTTTAAGAGTAAGTCTAGCTCATTGCTTTATTGTTTGGAAGAGCAGGCAGACAAAGAGCATGCTACTGGTTGGATGGAAAATGTCCACAGAGAGGTAGATGGTGCTTAAGGAACAGTAATCTTAATGAGGTAAGTTATTGTAAGGGAAGCGTGGCCTTTTCTATACATAATTTCTACCAGAGCATAAACAATGGGGAAGAAAAAATAGGAAGATTCACTAGTGAAGTGACTGGTTTTTTATTGAGAGGGTATAACTCTTGTGTCTGTGAGTGTAGCAGGTAGTCTTGACTCTTATATTTATGAGTGCAGCAGACCTGTTTTGCATTCAGCAGATGAGGAGACTCAACTGTGCTGTGAGAGGTGGAAGAGCTACTCCTCATCTAGAGCCCAAGGACCTCACCGCTATGGGACTTATAGAGAGCTGGGTAGCCAGGGAAGCCCAATGATTCTTTCTTTTTCCTAGGAGAAATGCAGAAATTGCAGGAAATGCTAATGAATGGTCCTCCTCCCTTGGAAGGAGCTGCCAGAGGCTTCATGGTGTTCTGTATTCGGTAATACAGAGTTTAGCTACTTTTCACATCCAACACTTGAGTTTCTCAGCTTGCTTCTTTTTTAAAAATTTTTTTTTATATATATATATATATATATTTTCAAACCCACTGAGTCTTCCTGCTCCCTTTACTTTGTCTGTCAGAGGTATGAGGTCTGGAGGTGACCTCTTCTCTCTCCCACAGGGCAGAAGCTGATTCTCAGGACCAAAGATACTAGGTTTGCAGAGGATACAGCCAGTTAGGCAGCCCACAAAGTAAGTGGGCTCTCTCTGTGGGCTGTTGGATACCCAGGGCAGCTTGCTTTCTCTACTCAAGACGCCAGGGATAACAGGATGCTCCCATGACACAGGGTCAGGTTCCCACTGCCTGCATCCATGTTACTATTGACCTAAGAGAGTTCTCTTGAAGGCTGAGGTTTCCTATGGAGTTGTGGGTCTCACTGCAGACTTTTTCTCTCACATGGAAGCTGTAGTCTTGAAAGAAGATCTTTCTGTCTGAGGTGGTGGCTAGAGATATCTTCTGTTCCTAGTCTTCCAAGAGCTGTTGAAAACCTGATGGGACAAAGAGTCCCGGAACCTGTGGAAAGGGCTCTTGGATCTAAAGGCAGAAAACACACCTAATGATGTTTTTCTGTAGCGACTAAGGTTCATCCTCTCTTACACATTAGATCCTAGATGTCCTAAGAGCTTCAAAGTCCTTCCGGGAAAGAAAAACTGAGACACATGTGAGCCTTGAATTCCTGTAGGAGACTGTCAGAATGATACAGGAGCCCCTCTCCCAGTCCTTCTGCTCTGCTCTGAACCAGGGTAGGCAATGCAAGGGAAGCCTTGAGTAACTGCAGGGTGGATGTCCCTGGATGCTGCTCTTTCTCTGCCAGTCTAGTTTTGTTATTTTTATGCCTGCCTGAAATGTGATCTCAGTAAATGTACCTACTTTTTGAATTTCTAGCTGATGTAAATGTTGTAATCAATTAGCAATGAAAAGCATAGTACAAGGCAGAATCAAACATTCATTCAAATGTGTGAAAAAAACCTTCTGTAGTCATTTTCTTCTTCAGATATAGCATGTCAAGATAGTCTTTTTATTAGCAATGTTGCCTCTGCACACTCTATTTTTTCAAAGACTTAATATTCTAAATTGAAAACTTCGAATGAAGAAACAGGTTATGGCATTTTCATGTAGTATTCTTGCCCCATTTTGATTGTTACTATTTCTGCACTTGTAGAAACTACTGATTGTAGTCGAGGTTAAATTCCTCCTTTACAAGTGGCAAGTTTTGTATTCAGAATACACCACATTTGTAATCTCCTTCTTATCTAAAGAACTAGTTGAAAAATCACATTATGTAGTTCAAGTGGGAAATGAAGGCACATGTCTTGGATCCCAGGCTTGTTAATAAACTGCTGCAGCATCTTTCTCCTCTAACACTGTTGATCCTAAACAATTTGTCGTCTTCCTTCAAAGCTGAATGAACAGCTTGCTTTCCTTTAGTTCCCAAGAAAAGCTATGCAGATTCATGGTGAAAGGGTTTCTGTTGTAAATGCTTTCTTTAGTTTTGATCCACATATCCAAGGTCTGAGGGATAAACATACTCAAAATCAACTGCTTTGAGGTCAAAAGAAGGAATTTCTTATAGTTTTGACCTGGAGCTATAAACTGATCCAGTTTTACTCGGGTCTGGTTTGAAGTGAGGGGAATGTCACTTGAAAATGCCCACAAACTTTGGGAAACTTGATATAAATCATGAATCTATAGTACAGCTGCAATGACAAATCATGATGAATACTTCCTACTGCTCTATTTCTAAGCTAGTCTATCCATAGCAGGAAACAATACTGAAACAGTATTGTTTGAAAAGTGCTACCACTTCTCCTCTCAGAATATAAATTCACTTTTTGTAAGGAGAATGATTTGAACTTGTAGACAAAGATGGCCTTGGAAACAGGTGACTGGTTGGATTGGAGCAACCTAGTAGAACAAACAACACCCAAAAGACAAGTGGTGTTTCACTTTTTATGCTTTATAGTTGAGATTTACTGCCAGATCTTGAAATCCTTAGGATTCAGCCTCAAGTGACTTTTAACAGTGTCTCTTGTACTTTATTATAGTACAGCAAACCCATTGTCTGCTGTACATACAGAGAGAGAGTGCATGTCCTTATCTGCACGTGAAGATTCTCAAGACAACAGTCAGTCTAGTGCAAAGGAGGCTAGACCTGTGCTTCAAGCCTCCAAGGTCAATTTTTCTGCCCTGAACAGTCTGTGATGCTTTAACTGTGCCATTTTTTTTCTCTATCTCCCAGTTTGCACTTGTCATCGAAGCAGGAAAGATTAGGCATAATAACATTACAGACTTTTGTATGCTACAACAGTGGAGTCATATAAGTAATTAGAATGGGTCATCTCTTAATAGATTGGTTTTTTTGGTGTGCCACTTATGGTTGGGTAATCTGGAAAGGTGTCTCAGCTGTGAAGAAGGCTGTAGTTAGTACATATGAGCAAAGTCATGCATATTTGGGTCTTTTTTTAACATGACCTGGATGTGTAGCTCCTGAGCCTTCTGCTAATGTCATACTCATCAATCATATCAAAACTACATAGTTGGGTTTTTCCCTCCGTGAAACTGCCTTGTTTCGTTTTGGGCATTTGATTTCACTTGGATGTAAAGTGCCATGTGAATCTGGGCTAAGCAGGTAACGAACTACAACAAAAAAAACCTTCAAGGAGCAAAACTCACACCCTCCACACAAACTCTCATGCTCCAAGAAACTTTAGCTATTCATGCTGCCAGAGGAAATTTCTCATAAACCACTCTGTGTTGGTTTATACACTGCAAATCCCACAGAATGTATTAAAAAAGGGTAGAGTCCAAGTCTGAGATGTTACAGTGCAAATGAACCTCTAGAGAGATGAATACTTAAGCCTTTTACACAAACATCCCATGACACTGTGCTGAAAGATGGCAATAAGCAACAGCAGAGAAGGTTGGGTATGCCAGTAAAATCCATTGTAGTGGCTTTGTGTGTATGCCGCAAAGCCTCGTTAGCAGTCCAGTATTTGTCAGGAGTGACTAAGCAGAGGGCAACTTAGCACAGCACAACTTGAGGTGGGTGAATTTCCTTGAGCCATTCTTAATAAAGTTGCTGTCTATGGAAGATCAGGCTCCCAGGTCAAATGCCATTTAGCTATGGTAGCATGCAGGTACTTGTGTGCCAGGTGTGGAAGGGCTTGGCTAATTGGTTCTGTCTGCACTGGTATCCAGCTTCCAGTGAGCAGACATAACATTATCCAAGGAGGTAAAATAGTAAATGCAACCTCAAAGGCTTTTCCTCCACTTGGCACTGAACTGGGAGCCCAGCAAGATAACAGCTTTGTGAACATTGCCGAAGCAGGGCAGCAAGTGTGACTTGTACAGCCGTATCTGCTTGCAATTTCATTAATCCCACATGACGAGGGGGAGGACCTCCAGCCCAGCAGTAACTGTGCATGTGACGGCTAACCCCATGAGCAAGGGAGAGTGACAGAACACATGTGGGACAAAACCAGATCTTACAGCACTGAGGTCACCAATACTTTGGTGCTTCAGCATTGTCATATGTCACCTAGTCTTCCTGCTTCCTCTCCTATACATGTGCCTTTTGAAAGACGGATGACCAGATGGCAGTTGCCTCACGCTTCCTGAAAAGTTAAAGGCACTGCTATTATAGGACAGCTAGCTCATACTCACATTGAGACGAACAGTATGGTTCAAATTCAGCCAAAACAGGGCTGCTGATTAGTCTGGCTCATCTGAGCAAAAAACTGCAATAATGTCATTGCATCAAAAAGTCCTTGATTGCAGTGGCCAGGCTTGTTGGTTGTGGGTTGACTAGTTGACAAGATTAAATATTAGTGTGCTGAGATCTCCGTCTATCATTCTCGCAGTTCCTGGGAATGCTCTGTTTGTGCCTGCTCCCCATCTTTCTATTTATGCTGGGATAATCTGTAGTTGTACTGATTTTTCTCAAAGGAATCCCGTCTTTCTCCAGGCTCCTCAGTACTACATTCCACATCCATTCAGCCCAATTAGACACTTAACTGAGATACTGAAATTAGAATGTCTGTTGCCACTGTCTCCTTTTTCATTCATGGTGAGACAGGCATAAACAAGGCAAGTCCAGATGCTAGCTGGGCTGAATGGCATTAGTATAACTAAAAAAGAAATAAGTGAAGATTTCTCTTAATAGCAACCACCAGAGTAATACCTGAAACTACCTGTGGCCGAAGACTTTTGCACTCCAGGTTTTCACATCTCAGCCTCCCTCTATCCTGACCCACACTTACCTGTATATTGCCTAGTGCTCCCCCTTATCCTGCATCAAGATGCAGAGACCCAGATGCTGATGGTCCAGCAGAGCCCTCCCAGACAAAGCATGGTCACTAGAGCTCCTAGCAGCAGACCCGATTGCAGCTGAGCCATAGATTCCATGTTGTGCATGGCCATAAAGCATGCTGTGCACACCTCTGGTGCTCTAGAAATAATAAACACTAGCCATGAACTAGAGTTGAGATGGAAACCACCTTGGATAATGATGTGTTTGTCATAGAGACTCTATAACCCAGGTTAACTTCTAGAGCTAGAGGCACTGTCTACAGGGCAAGTGAAGTTTCCCAGAATGTGTGGAACACTGACATAAATCCCCAAGTGGACTGAACTGAGCCTTTGCAGCCTAGCCAAAGCCCTCCAGCCAGATTTCAATAGTATAAACAAGACTGGGTCACCTCCTCCCTCATTGAATTAGAGATGGTAATAGCCCTGGCAGCAGCTGATTGCATGCTATCAATCATTCAAGATGCTAATTTTTCTGAGTTGGCACCAGAAAGAAAGAAACCAAGGTTGGAAAGGAGTCTAGGTTGCTGTTCTGCCCATGTCACACTGCTTGTGAACAATTCAGCAACAGCTTCATGCCTCAATCAATGCAGCTGTTAAGCTGAGGAAAAGCAGGACTTTACTGAAAAACAGATGTTTTGCACATGAACTGACTGACTTCAGTTAATGACCCAGATAGAAAAGAAAACATATATGCACACACAAACAGGCATAGTCAGTGCTTGAAACAGTGTTTAAGAAGTGCAGATATGGATGCTGAGATACGTTGAGAAAGAAAAATTCTCCTGTTTCACAGTTGCTCCATATATCTCTCAGACTTTTTGTAATGCCAGAACAGCCTTTCGGCATATTCTGGCTCTTTCAAGCACCATGTGTATATACATATATATGTGTGTGTGAGTTCATGTACACACACTCACACATTTACATGTATGATGCAGGGTGACAATGATAGCATTGAGGCTGATTTGCATAAAATAGTGTTGAAAATTCTCAGAGTGGTCTAGGCATGTTCTTGCAAAGTTGTTTTTATCAGCATTTTAGATAATTAACTAAGATGATTTAAGAGGGAGGTGTTTTCCCAGTATCTGGTTAGGAGATTAACTGAGTATTTAGAAAATGGTTTCTAAAAATAGTAAAATTGACCACATTTTTATTCATCAACCTAATTAGAGACTGAGCTTTCAGGAATATGAAGAGCCCATGTGGTGGTGATTTTGCATGCCTTGCTGTTTGAGTTTCTGAATGGGTATACTGCAATGAGGCTGATTTCCAGGGCATGACTTCTCAGCACTTTCTGAAAGTCGGTACCTGGGATATGCTTTAAATTGGATGCCCCTTGAAATTCCCAGTCACTGTTAAGAAAAAAAGTGGCTACAGCTTCTTCTTTGGGATCATTGGTGTCTTTGGGTTCACTGACCACTTTGTCAGAGGTCAAAAATAAGAAATATAAATAAACAAATAGCTTGCAGCTATTTCCTTTTAATACACCAGAGTCTGTCCTGGTTCTGCACAGTGATACTGAAGAGGTGAGAATTAGAAACTACTTGAGAAATTTTTTATTCTCCTCCCTCTTCCCGGTTGCTTTTTTCACTTTTCTGGCAGAAATTACAATACTTTATTATTGTAATTGGTCTCTGTTTAGTAATATCTCTTCTCACCTTTCTAAGGCATCGAGAACAAGGATGGGAACTTCTCAAATCACAACTGAAGATGTGGTCATTAAGTGTGACCAAAGTCAGCATTTCTGGCTCTTAAAAAGTTTTCTGCGGTGCATTCATTTTCAGTTTCCAATTTGTTCTTTACTATTGTGTACTGGAAATTCAGAAACCAAGTCTGATAAATGAAAGTCATCTGGAGCTGCTTAGCAATGCAGAGCTATTTAATTGTCAATCTCTTAAAACTTAGCTTTGTCTCAACTTCAGCAAAACTTGATCAGACGTGAGATGTTTCAGATGAAACATTCAAGGAAGCAGTGTTTACTGATGAAACTTTGTTTAGTCGGAAATTTGCAAACCAGCTTTAGTTATAGTCTTATATCTCTCGCACACAGATTTTTTTTTTTCTTTATACACGTATTCACATAGAGCTTGTGTTAAATAGATGTTATCAAGTATTTACTTAAAAAAAACAATAAGTTTTAAACTGTTTGACCAAAGAGTCTTTTCCTCCCTTCTGATGCTGCCAAAAGGATTGATATAGGAGCTAAAATACACGTGGAAAGGGTCATGCCTGGAATTTTGCTGTAATTGAAATTTTTTGATGCTGAAAAACAGCTGCCTGTTAGTTTAAGGGGATCACTTGAGAGCCATTCCATGCTCACTAGTAATATGACTGAATCACTGAAACAGTAACTCACTGGAAAATTACTTCTTCATATAGCTCTTCCTCCCTATCTTTGGCACAGGCTACTCCTGTAATTCTGAGAAGTGCAAATTCAGCTCTAAACCTGATGGGCTAAGCTAAAGTGGACCAGAACAACTCTGCCTGCACCTCTGCAAAGCCCAGGTTTCTTAGCTCTGCCTACATCACCGAGATGCCCACTTCCGAAGCAGAATTGCATGCTCTTTTTGATACTTCTGCTTCAGCTCCCAGTGCAAGGTCAGAAATGAATATTAGGACAAAAGAAGTAATAGGAAAAAAAATACAGTTATTTTTCACCATCCAGCCCTGCAAGCTCTGTATAAGGTCTTGATGAAGCTTCTGGGAGCGTTGTGCACATGCAAAAGTCTTATTTCTTCTAATGTTTATCTTGCTGTATTTTTTACAACATTTCTAAGTTATCTCTATCAGTTTGTCATGTGGAAGCTAAGACGTCCATGTAATCTTCTAGGTCAGCAGGATATGAAGCTACTGTTTCACTGATGATCACCAAAGCAATGCCCCTGAAGAGAACCTTGCTGTGTTTACGCTGGGCAAGGGTTCCGGTACAGCTATGTTGACAGGCAGTGAAAGAAACCATGGGTCAGTAGAAAAAATGAGATTTCCAAGCCCAGAGCCTTAATCAGGTGATTAATTAGCAACAGAGTACTTTTTACTATGTGCCTAAAAAAGTACTAAATCTTGGGTGGGTAATGGGAAAGTCTGCAGTACTTTATGTTCCTGGTGGTCACTTCTGTGTGCTCCCAGCGAAAATCCCCAAGATAGCTAATTGAGAAACCTCAGTTCACCAAGTAAAGTGATAGGTATTGAAAACCAATTAGGACTTAACTTCCAAGTGAGCAGAAAACTGTAAGACAAATGATAAATGACCAAGTACTGTATCTCGATGGGAAGATGAGCCAGGCATTTCTGAGAACAGGTCTTCCACAGAGCTTAACCCTGACACAACTGAGCAGTTTAAACTATAGAGCCAGCCCAGAAAATAGAGTGGGACAGTTTACTGAGTGCTGGGTTTCTTGGGGGTCTCCTGGAGGTTTTTGTCTGTGGTATTTGCCGCAGGGGAGGGGTCACCGGGTCAGCTGTGTTGGCAGCATATTAAAAAATGATTGGACAATTTAATGGTTGATAATAGCATGGTAGCTATATCCCTGAGATAAGGGTAACCAGATACCTGGCTCTGGGACTTGAACAGGCAGTCTCACTTGAAAGATCGAGTGGTCTTTAGAGGATTACAATAAGTTGTGAATGCTGAATGTTTCCTTTTGTGACACCGCTGCCAATGCCTGTGGGGCTACGCAGGGCAGCAGGGACGCAGAGCAGCTGATACTCCAGCGCTGCCTCAGTAGTGTCTCTGGGGCTAACAGGGAAGCCTGGGACGGTGGTCTTGGCTGCCTGCCCCTGCCTTGTGCAGCAGCACAATGCTGGCTCCGGCCGCAGCGGCTCTGGGAGCTCAGTGAGGCTGTGGCAGGATTTGCCCCTGCAGATAAACACTGTGCTATTGTGAGGGGTGTGCCGGTGTGGTACACAGCACGTGCAAGCTCCTGAAATGAGAAGGGCATTGGGGACAGGGGTGGCTAGCATATCGGTAGATCTTGGAGTCAGACAGTGTAAGACTGTAAGGCACTGCAGGTGCCTTGAATTCACGTTGCAGGGTCCCTATTAGCAGGTGGGCCTGCTAGAGGAAGCAATGGGTTTGCCAGCATTGAGGACTGAAAGGATGCAGAACAGCCACAAATCGCTGATTCTGGTATCTTACCTTCTAGCTTTAGAGTTCATTCACCACCAGCCAGCACTATGTGATTCAACCAGATTGAATCCTCTCTGTGACTTGGATTCAGGGAACCCATGGAAGAAAAGTCTACTCTGTGTCTGGATTAACCCAAAGGCCAACTCCATTCATGTCTATTTTTGGTCACGGGCTTGTCCATGTAGTCCTGAAATACCTATCTGTGTTCTCTAACACCTCCCATATGCAGCCAGCAAATCACTAGCAAACTGTGTTCATGCACTTCTGCGTTCTGCAAAAAACTACAAACCTACCAGGCACACTTCAGAAAACATGCTTGCCAGAGATGTACTTATGGTCCTAAAGTACAACAATCCCCTATGTACCCATCATCTCCCCCGCAGACACGTCATACTAACTTACAGCATCCTCCTCACATGCTTCCCTTCACATATTGTTGTATAGACTAAATTTGCTTAGCACAACACAACAGCCTCTCTCATGCAAGCATACGCGTTCTTAGCTCATGAGTTTTACCGTAAGTCCCGTGAACATTCTGTGAACCTCCAGCTCCTGGATTCATGGGAACAGTAAAAATCTCAACATGGTTTTTAGGTTTTATGGTTGCAGAAATAAACGCACATAAATATGATCTAAAAAGCCCCCAAACCAGAAGGCAAATAAAAATAATCCCAGAAACATTACTGCTATGCTGATAAATCCAGTGAATTTTAAGCCGCCTTCTTCAGGGGATCTCATGTATGGTTTTGGAATGGTAGGGTTGGCCACACTTGTGAGAAACACATACTTCTCCACACCCAGGCCTCATAGAACTCTTTCCTTCTAAACCTCACACAGGCACTTCATAGCACTCACAGTCACTCACTGCCTTGAGATCTGTTGTAGTACTAAAATGTCTGGGTTGAAAATCAGTCTGTTTAGATTCAGCCTGCCTAAGACGCAGCTCCAGTCATTACAAAGATCAGGGTGAGAAGTGGAGGCACTAGGGAGGATGAGAAATGGAGACACTAGGGAGCTGCAAAGGTCACTTCCAGTGTCTGCTGCTTCTTTGGCTTAATGAGGTGCATGAGATGCCAGAACAAACAGCCTGTTCCCCCTCACACTTAACTGCTGAAACCCTTGGAGGAACTGCTCACACGACATCATTCCTGGAGCTCACGCTGGCTGCATTGCGCCCTGTCCCTTTGCACATGGGGCATTTCGCTCTGGGCTTGTAAGCAAAAGTCATGCTTAGCGAGGAGTTGTGGCAGATCTTTCTCGTGACAGCTCAGAGGTGAGCTGTCTGATCTGCTGACAGCGGTCCGAGCCATGGTGGCCCTGCTCTGTGCTGGGCTGTGCAGCCTGTAGTGTGTGCATGTGCTTTATGTGCCTGCAGGGAACGCAGCTCACTCCCACCACTTCATCTGGGTGGTTTTGTGCCAAGTAGTGCCCTTGGTTCGGAGTTGGGTTTGTTTCCCCTTCTGGGCTGGTTTCTCTTGGCATGCCTAGGGGCAAGGAGTGGAGCTGAGGGGGCCTGGCCCAGTGCACCATAGGCACCTTTGGCATCACCTGTCTCCCCACTAGACTGTGATGTCAGGGTGTTGCCTAAAGCCCTGGCTCCGTTGGTTTCCCAGACGTGACTAGATGTGGTCAAGGAGAGGATGGTTTTGAGGTGAAGTCTCTGCTCTACTGAGGTTACTTCTCTTTTGGCTGCTGAGGGAGAAAATACAGCCTATGTTATATACTTTATTCTAAATGGCTACAGCCAGGTCAGATGAATCCCCACCTTTGACAGCTTGGTCCATGACTGATTTCAAGGGGCAGTAGTCCCCTGAGCAGAGAGGTGTGTGTGTGAACAACAACCTATGCATGATTTCCTTGCTTTGTATGTCTCTAGATGGAAAATTACTCTCCAGCCTGTTATACTGGCCAGTGCAGCAAAACGAGAGGGGAGCAGAGACAGCACTAATCTGACCTGAGAAGTACTTCAAATTTTTGTGGTTGTGTGATCCTCTCCTGCTCCCACTCAGGCTTGTGATAGCTTGTCCTGGTTTCAGCTGGGATAGAGTTAACTGTCTTCCTAGTAGCTGGTACAGTGCTATGTTTTGAGTTCAGTATGTGAAGAATGTTGATAACACTGATGTTTTCAGTTGTTGCTCAGTAGTGTTTAGACTATAGTCAAGGATTTTTCAGCTTCTCATGCCCAGCCAGGGCACCTGACCCAAACTGGCCAACAGTGTATTCCATACCATGTGATGTCCCATCTAGTTTAGGAACTGGGAAGTGGGGGGCGGGGGGGGGGCAGGGATTCACTGCTGGGGAACTGGCTGGGTGTCGGTCAGCGGGTGGTGAGCAATTGCCCTGTGCATCATTTGTACATTTCAATCCTTTTATTACTACTGTTGTCATTTTATTAGTGTTATCATTATCATTATTAGTTTCTTCTTTTCTGTTCTATTAAACCGTTCTTATCTCAACCCAGGAGTTTTACTTCTTTTCCCGATTTTCTCCCCCATCCCGCTGGATGGGGGGGGAGTGAGTGAGCGGCTGCGTGGTGCTTAGTTGCTGGCTGGGGTTAAACCACGACATAGCTGGAGAGGCTGGCCATGGTGTTCTACTGCAGCTGGAGAGGCAAGGGTGATGTGAATGAAAACTCTCTTCTGAAGAAGGATTTCTCTAAATCCAAAAGGGCACCCAGTATTTTTTTCTAAGGTCGTGGATGTTTTGCAAGAGTTATGAGTGATGGCAGAGACATGCTTTGCATTCGGGTCTTCTGGGAGTCAGTTGGGAGTTTTGGCTGAGTAAGAATTGGCACTAAAGTTACTGGTCTGACCCAGAGCAAGTAATGAGTCTGTGGGTGAAGCTGACCTTAACTGAGATCTGAGCTTCATGGCTGATCCACATGAGACTGAGTGCAGAAGACAAAGGGAACTGCCACCAGGACCTCGTGTGGGCTGGAACAATAGTGCCTTGGGAGATGTCTCATATTGGCTCCAGCAGAGACTTACTGAGGGTGGAGAGAAAACTGAAACAGGCAGGAATGAGGTTCACAGAAGGTGCAATCTGTCTGAGACCATCTCCCATCTTGTTCCCTCTCCTTTATCCCCACTGCAGCTACAGTCTTTGCACGCTCTTGAATGCCAAAATTATTCTTTTTTAACATCCTTGACACTAGAGCAAAACTGAGAATTATAATAGGGAGCAGGGCAAGGGACTGACACTAGATCTAGGCTGGAAATCATTTTCTCAGTTTGTGAGGATTTCCAAAGTACTGGAAAAACCTTTTTGTCCTGAGAGAGGCTGGAAAGTCAAAATCTGAAACATATTGGTGAACTGAAAATCTGGAAAAGAGCAGTAAGGTTGAGGTCAAGTGCAGCACTTTGTTTAGATAATTTTCAAATGTTTTGTTTTAGTTCTGGATATTTATAAAGGGTTTCCAGCCACTATAATTAGCTTAAATTTGGAAATTAAAAGCTACTTTGAAAAGTAGAAGTTTGAGCAACTTGTAGGAGGAAGAAACTTCAAACTGGAAACTTTACAAGAAAAAACTCTTCCCTAGGGAGAAAAACAGTTGTAATGAAATGGCATTGCATTATGAAATGCTGAAAAAAACCTGATCCTCCCTGCCTGACAGCTGTCTCAGGAAAGGGATGGTGTTCAGCTCCCTATTTCCATGAGTTCATCTTGAGGCAATGCAGCTTGTCACGGATCTCCCTTTTACTGCCCCAGTCTGTCCCTAGGACTTTCTTTCCGGCTCGTGGAAGGGTCGGTGTTGTCTGATAAACACTGAGCAGAACTGTATGTGAGCTGGGTTGCATTATGCAATAAGGGAGGATGGGTTAGTATCTACTCTTCAACTTGCAAAAGTTTTCCTTTTTGGCCAGATCTCAAGGGGTAGGATTGAATTACATTGCATTTCATTTCTGATTGGCAGTAAATTTTAAGCATCCAGTGTCAATGCACCACAGATTTTTTTTCTGCTGAAGGAATTCTTATATTCCCTGAAATTTCTAGATCAATATGAGCCTGCCAATGCCAATTCTTGCTTTACAAGCAACTACTAGATCCTAAGGCTGAATTTACAGTATTATTTCCTTGTAAATGTCAGATATAATTTTGGGAAAATGCTCAGATATATCCGATACTGATCGACTCACCATTTTCATTAGGATGTAGTCAAATCAGATGCAGCTGAGAACCTTACCCATACCCTTGGGGAAGCCTATTGACAAGGTTTGGAGACAAGCTTTGGAAATAATAGACATGAAAAAGTATAAATCCTATATTAAAGTTTTATAAGCTTCATTATACAGTGATATTTCAATTACGCTGTGGGAGATTTGGATGAAACTACAGCAAAAAGGCAGATGCAGGATTGGCTGAGACTTTGGCAGCTTTTTGCTCGGCTTTAGTTCTGGATTTTTCCTTTTGATTAGAAATAGGAAATCCCTTCATCTGAAGGGGCAGCACTGGACCAATTTGCACTGGAAAGGAAGAACTTAAGGCACTTCGCAATGATCACTGATCCTAGCTAATTCCAGTAAGTTTCGAGGCTCTTTGCCACCTTTCTGGTCACTCCCATGGAACAAACCACAGAGTTACCTCCTGCTACCCGGGGAAGTAACTGTAATGTCATGTTACCTGCCAAAACTCTTTATCCAGTGTCTAATGCCTCCAAATGGGATCCAAACTGGAATTCGTTACTAGGAAAATGATGAACCTTAAACCTGTGAGCCTTTTCCATACTACTATGCTCCCTCCAAGGCAAGTGTGCCTTGAAAGCATGGAGAGGACATATCCTTTTTTTTTTTTTTCTTTGAAAATACATGTGCAAAATCCAGTAGTGCTGTGATTAGAGCAGTCTGCAGAATAGACATGCCCACAGTCAAGACCAGATTGGTAGTAAGTACCAGGAAAGGCTTGGTCTCTTGTGGGGAAGAGTGTTTGACCAAATCCTGCTTATATTCACATAAAAATGGAATATATTTGGTGACTTCAGATGAGTCTGGATCGAATGACAATAGTCTTGCATATATCTGAAAATTAGTTTTTATTTTTAAATACAGCCTTTTGTATAGGTAGTAAATATCTCTTACTAAACCATACCTCACATGCACATGGCAGGTTGCAAGCAGTAGCCAGATTCAATGCTCTCCCTACTACAGAGGTACAATTATTTCTGGGGAAACTAAGGCACCAAGGGAGTGATATGCCTGCCTGTAGGCAGCTGTGAAAGCCAGAACAAGGGTCTGGAACTGAGAGTGCTAGCCTCTCTTTTTGTATTCATATTGCTCCTTCTGCTTTTTACAACACATGCACATTTGAAAATGTGGAAGGGCTCTTTAGGGTCTGTTGTTCTCTAACCCTCTTTCTGGACTACCATCACAATCATGAGTATAACAGAAATGAAGCAAACTGGAACCTCGTAAGAAAATGGCATGCAAGTTATCACATGCACCCATTTATGAGAGAGCTTAGCAGATCTACAAAACAGACGTGACGGTATCATTGCCTACAGTAGCAAGAAGCTGGTTTTCTTTCCCAGCCTTTAGTTCAAAGTACTTGACCTTTATTCTCATGTTTTCTGTCTTTTAGGAAGGGCCATACTAAATCCTCATTCCTCTCCAGCTGTAGGAGTCCTGCTTACAGCTATTCAGTCTCTAATTGTGTGAAGCTGTCCCCAGAAACACAGTTTCAGAACTGCCTTTTACTGAAGGGAACAATAAGGCTTAATATAGTGCCTGGAGTGATATTATAGAGTTAGAGGCAGATCAGAGATTAGTACATTGTTTCTGCCGTAGAGGATTTCTTGCTAGGACATTAATAGAAAAGGCTTTACCTAATCGTATTGTTTTCAGGCTTGTTTTGTTTTGCCAAAGTGATATGCAAGTCCCTGACTGTCAAAAGGGAGCAAAGTTCAGCCTCCCATTTTCCACTACTGCTAAATAATGAGCCTTGCAAAGTCTTGAGCTTGGTTTAAAATGAGTTTTACAACACTGAAGACATAAGTGTTCTGTTCTTTGCAGCTGCTTTCTGAGCCTTTAGGTAACCTGTGAGTTACATTTCTAAGCATGGGGGCGAGAAGTCTCCATGAAGCAGACAGAGAATGCTGGATGAGGTTTACACATAAATCCTGGGATTTCACAAGCCGGACTTTTAAAAAATCACCAGATTTCACAATACCCACAATCAGATTGTGAGGGATGGTGACCCTTCAGATCTGAAAGGATTTTTTTCAGTATTGACTCTTAGTTCCGGTGTTTTCCTTCCCTTCCACATGTGACCCTCTTTTTCAAGGTCATGTATATATTGTATGTATTGTACATTGGGAAATCTAGTTTTTCAAGGCACACCACTCTCCCCTGCCCCTTTTTCTGCGGCTCTTACAAGGGGCAGGATAGCTTTCTCTGCAGCCCTTCTTTCCATACAGTTTCTGAGGGCTGTTGAAAGCAGTTCTTTATTCCCCACCATCTGCTATTAATTCCCTCTTTCTCATGCTCCATACCTCTTGTTGCACCTTGTGCACCCCCACTTCAGGGACAAACTTTGGGAAGAACTTGCACTCCACTAAAACCATCTATTGCTGGCTAAATCCTCCTCAAGCATCACCATTCTTACTGTACTGCAGCTTGCTCTTTCCATGCCAAGGTTTGCTTCAGGAAATCCCCCAGATGAATTAAAAATATTGTTTTACATTTGTTGGGACCTCTGCCCAGTGCTGCTTGCAGCGCACAAGCTGTGTTTGGTGCTAGTTGGGTCAAGATATCTCAGAAAAATCTCATGCCTGGGTATTGGCTCTTCTAAGCCTATTGGCTTACACACATGCACACATACATACACACACAGTCTCTCTCTTTTTTAAACAGGAAACTCAACTCAGCATGTGGTGAGTAACCAAATATCAGCAAAGACTTTCTTGCATTTTTAAAAATTCTGTTTAAAAAAAAAAAGGAAGAAATTGGAGGAGGAGGAAAAAAATCCTGTGTTAAAACAAACTCTTGGGTGTAAATAGGTCAGCACAATCGAGAAACCTGGGTGTTTAATGGAGAGATTCTGGCCAGGATTCATTAGTTGCTCATTCAGTTGGAAGAGGGGAAGCTTCATGGTGCCTGGAAGTTTTTCAGAAGTTTGGGAAAAGTTAAAAAGCCAGCAGATATTCTGTGGACATGGGATGCAGGCCCATGATGTAAGCAGGCACAACTCTGTTCTAATGTGTTGGAGCTGTGCAAGCGGTTTGGCTTTGGCCCTGGAAATAATGCAGGTGTAGGTTAAACAAGGCCTGGTTTTTAAGGCCATAGGGATTTTTATGGTTGTCTGGGTGGACTCTGTATACCATACATCTGGGATACCCTATGATTCATCCATGAGGTCTGAGTTGTGGCAGAGTCAAAGTACTTTTTTTTTTTTAATTTATTTATTTTAGAAAGAGTGATATCATATGTTGATTCAAAGTCTTCGAGAGACAGAAGATCCACCAAGTCCTCTGGTTAGACTAGCCAAGCATTAATTACCTCTATTTGCCTGAACATGCATTGTTATGCTCACTGCTACCCATGATTGCCCTCTGCCCCCATGGCATGGAGGGGGGTTTTCTGTGCCTGTCTCTCCTCAGCCTCACTTGCGGTATTGCCAGCTGTGCTATTGCAATGTGAATGCTGCTTTTGTATCAGAGGTGATCAGAACAGAATGAAAGCTTTGGACAGCCACAGTGCTTCCAGCTCAGTGCACAGCCTGAGGTGATGGGAAACTGAGCCTAATACCCCACACTGGGAAAGGACCACAAAAACTGGAGCACAGTTATGCAGTCTCCTGAAATGCCCAGTTTTGCCCAGGGAACTTCACCCATGTAGCTATTTGTATATCATCCTTTCATGTTTGAGGAAAAACTGCTAGAAAGAAGCTTGGCATAAAGTAAGAGCCTTTTATTATGCAACTTGGGAGAGTCTGGTGACTGTATTTTACTTCATCTTGGCTGAGGCAGATGCTTACCAACGCTAGTCAGAGTTCTGCACAATGAAAAAGAGCTGAACGTCGACATCAAGGTTTGGCCCACTGATCTTACCAAAGACGAGGTATTTCCTGAATGAGGAACAGCAAGAGCCATGTAGTTCATACAAACTCCCGGCAAGAACATATGATGTTGCTGTTTGCAGAAAATCATTACCAGATGGTACAATGATGGTAGGTGTATGCAAACCCGCAGGGTGCAATAGAATGGATGAATAACAGCTCTCTGCAGCACATCGAAAAGTTAAGGTGATGGCAAGCAGAGATCTTGCTTCACACTTGTTGGTCATGCTCCATTCTGCCTTCGTGCTGGACATGGGTTCTGTGCAGTGGGGAATGTGTTGTGGGAATAGGTATGCCACCCAGGGCTTGAAGCCTCTACCCTGAGCCTAGCAGAAGAGAGTAATAGCAAGGACAATTAAATCTTGGTTGGTCTTCTGCTGCACTCAGCATGAAGTAGATTTCTCTGGGTTTGTTAACACAGCTCTGATTCATAACCTTGAATGGAAGGAAGCCAACAAGCACAGCATGCTATTCCTCTGAGTGAGCTGTTCCAGTTAAATGGAAGTAAAAATTGCAGCACACTCCCCCCTGAACTACTAGAGAGGTGCTCTGAAACTTTCATTAAAATGTCATGCCATTTTAATGCTTTTTGTGGTGAAGAGTGGGTCACTCACATTGCCAGGGAAGTTAGTATGTTACTATGGTATTTTACCAAATACTGGCTTCTATTGTCTGGGTGGAAAACAAACAGTCTGTGTGTCCTGTGAAAAATTTTTGTAATGTAAAAAAGCCACCAGCCTTTGAGGATGGCATGGGACAAAATTTTTTTCAAATTTGGTTTTCAAGAAAGCCCTAAAGCAGAGTCATGTCCTTTCTGGAACAGGTGCTGATCTGGGAGCTTGGGATCACATCCTTTTCCAAACCCAGCAGAACAGGCTCTTGAACTTGAGGTTGTGGTACAAAAATGATAGTGAGTTTCTCAAATGCAGATGACTCTTCTGCCCATGAATTTTCCAGGACCAAGGCCATCATCTTTCTAGATTTGTTAATTTCTCATAGTGGATTAACTAACAACCTATGTAAATTCATTTGTGTATGAACTACCTCCTGTCTATGTCTGTGAAGGAATTTGTGCCTTACACCTGGTGAGTTGTGTAAGTTACAGACTTTTTGATGGGGTGAATACAGCTACTGTTCTTCAGAGGAGAAAAAACACCAAGATGACTCTGAGCAGGGCTGCCCATAATATGCTATTGTAGGAATGTTCACAAACTAGAGCTATTTGTGAAACTTTATTTATAAAATGCGGAATTTGCAAAAGGTCTTAAAGGACCTTTTATGGCTGGGAAGCATTGATCTCACTGGATGAACTGGAAGAGGACACACAGCCTAATTCACTGAGAAAGCTGCTGATTAGATGATTAAAAAAGATTTTGTCTCCTAGTTCCTATACTTGCTCTAAAATAAAAGCTATTTTTCTGTTACAGATGAATCTCAGTCAGCTCCCAGCTCCCAGAAATGCAGAAAATCAGAATTTTTTTTTCCAAATATCAGTTTTGTACAACAATTGAATTCCATTGATCTGTGAGGGATTTGGGGAAAGCTTTTGATGTCCCATATGGCTTTGGGATTCAAAGAATTTCCATGTAATGAAGAATTGTCTTCTGGACTTTTCCCTTTCTGCTTTATACTTAGCAGGCGGTATTATAACACTAGCAGCTTGGGGCAGTTTAAATTTCATATTAGAACTGTAGGATCTGAACTGAAATCCCGAAGGGGATTTTTATCCCTTTTCTTTTCAGCATGTGTCAATGGAAACAATCCTCTGAAGGTCAAGAACAAGTGCTGTCCCTAAATATAGAATTCCTTTGGTTATCGCAAAAGCAGTGTTCACCACAGGAAGGGACTGGACTTCTGAGAAGGGTGCAAGTTTTGATTTCATAAAGTTTATTTTGCAGAAGGGTCGTGGACAGAGTCTTGGAGACTGGTAAGAATCAGTGAGATATTATCGGCCCACAGCAAGGTTTTGTGTTCCAAGGCTCCTGGCATGTAACCTGGGTCCTTATTTTCCATGCTACTGATTCTGGTATTATGTTAAATAAAAACAAGGGTAAAGAAGACTTTTTATAACCATGTTTTCCATTGCAGACATAAAGCAGATCATGCAGTTTGGCGTAAAAGGGGCAAGCGTAGCTTATAAAATTTATTTGAGAAGGACCTGACTGAAAGCAAACTTATCTCAGCACTCTCATCAGGAATATTACACTAGTGTAGCAGCACCTCTTTTTTATTATTAGTATCACAAAGAGCCAGTTGGCTTGATTGCGTGTGGAATGGCCACCTCATAAATGTGCTGTAATCCTTGTCATGAGAAATTTTTAAAGGCTCTTGGTGGGAGCTGGTCACAGTTTTCTTTCTCACTTTTTTTTTTTTAAACCCAAAGGTTGTTGTAATGAAAATATTAGGGTACTGGTGTTATTTTTTCAAGATTTTATAGGTTTTGATCTTTTAGAATTCTTCAGTTAACATTATCTAGAAATAATGTAGTTTGAAATTTTTGTTTTCCTTTCTTTTCCTACTTTTCTCTCCCATTTTTCCTCCACTTCTCCATTCCCTCCTGCTCTTTTTTTTTCTTGTTTTTTGTTGGTTTTTTTTTTTTTTGTGGTTGAAAAAAACCCCAAATAGTGGGGGAAAAGACCTCTACGAGTAAAGCAAGATATAGGGCGAAAGGCCAGTTACAGGAGTGAAGCCTGGGTCCAGATCCCTGCTCTGCTACACACTTTCCAGGAGAGCACAATTGAATGATTCTCTGGCTTAAATTTTAAGCACAAATTTGAGCATGCATTTGAACCCAAACTTACCTTGTGTCCAAATGATCTGGGAGCAGGTTTAAGTGAGCTCCTGAATAAAGCTGGGAAGAAGGTCCAGCTCAGCCTTTAGAGGAGGCCACGGTGTCTTGGCCAAGGTTCCCACCATTTGTCAGATACCTTGCAGCCTTCCTATGGCCACCATATGGCAGATGCACTGATGTGGCTGATGCTTCTTCCTAGAAGGTCACAGTCTGGTGCTGGATCAGGCAGCTAAGTGACAGATGTGTGGATGCACCTTTTGGGCTCCTGGTGCTTTCTCTTCATCGGACTTGGGCCTTGCTGTCCTAGTGTGCGAGTAGGAACATAAGAGTCCCTTGTCCTAAAGCAGTGTTTTGAAAAAACAATCAATAAAACCTGGGAGGCAGTGAGATACTACATTGTGAAGGGCCATAAAGCAGCTATGACAGCTCCCTGTTGTCAAGGTGGGGAAAAAGCTGTGCTGCAGCTACCTAGAAGCCCATGGGGAGCTGAGATGGTTCTTGTCAGTTCTCTGGGAGGTCCCACAGGCTGGCTCTATCAGATCCTCATGTTCCTTTATGAAACACAGATGCTGATGCTTGGAACATTTGTCTCCACCAATTACTGATATATAGGTGCCATATGGCTGGCCCGGAACGGAACAACTATACTGCAGCAAGTAGAGGTTGAGGTTAGTCTTTCAGAGCAGGTTTAGCCAGACCACAGTAGCCAGATCACAATGGGAGGTAGCCCGGTGGCAGAGCCCCTCCTTCCCTTCCTCGCATGCCTGGGATGAAGTGCAAAAATCTGTTTGGAATTTCTTCCCGAGCCAAGGCCTCCACGTTTGTCAACAGCTTTGTTTTGTTGTCGGAGCAAAATGCGGAGTGGAGCATCTCGAAAATTAGCATCCTGTGGCAGCTGAGCTACAGGGACAGAGCATGACACAGCATGGGTGGTGATGTCATCCAGCCACCAAGGAAGGCCTGTGCGGGTAGGTGGGGCTTGAAAACCCAAATCAAGGAGTTCAGCCAGATGCTGACAAGAAAGCTGACTGCAAGTGAAGTAGTCTGTTTAGATTTTCAACAGCATGAAATTGCCATAGTGTCAGTCTTCATCTGTCTGCTTGTGAGGGCCACTTGAAGGACACTGTAGGGATGAACCTGCTCTTGGCTTTTTCTTTGCTGGGGTGAAGCCTAGTGGTGCAGCAGCAGAGGAAGCCTCCTCTGATGCCGAACACTGTGCTGAGTAGAGGGACAAGGAGATTCCACTTTGTATGCCTCTCAGCGGGCTTTCTTTTCACAACTCCTAAAATTCCCATTAAACCTTACTGTAAGTGGTGAAATCAGCTTAGAAAAGTTAATCCATTGTTTGTAAAATCATTGAGACTGTCAACTTGATGTTGTGTGTAGTTATTCAAGTTCTAAAGCCCTGAAAAATACAGCTCACAAGAGAATTGGCAGCTGACCCTTAACTTCAAACGTCATTGCTTTTATAGTCTAATATGAATTATTTTTTGCTTTACAAACTTGTGTCATTCACCAAAGCTCCTGCCATGGACTGGAGTTTTCAGATATATTAATGACGAATTGTACTTGTTCTGCAAAAACCCAGGGCTCAGTGTTTGCTAGGTGTCAACAGCTGTCATCATTTTCCCAAGATATATTAGAAAATATTCTCTGGAGTTGCTGTGAATCATAGGTGTTTGTTCTGAAAGATAGAGTTGGTGGTCCAGGGCCATACATAGGGACGCCTTGATGAAATTCTATATGGGGGTCAGTTTCAGTGATGGTCAATGTTTGAAGGAAACGTTTTCCTTACTGTTGCCCATCAGCAGAAAAATGGTCATCGAGTTTTTAAGCCTCAGTCTGTACTGTAGAGAAAGGCAACAGGAGGTGGAAAAAGGTTTTGTTGTCTTTCCTGGTAGTTCATTTTGCAGTCTCCAAGATCCATCTGCTTATAGAGACTGGGGGACATTTGGAAGGAACATCTGTGAATATCCCATGTCATTACACTTCCAAAGCCAATGGCAAAGGCCTTGGCGAGATCCAGGGTTTTCAAACATGAGCCTTTTCTGCAAGTGTTTAGACAGATGGTTTGCTACTGTATGGAGCATCTTCAGGGAATTTACTCCTATTCTCAACGTTGCAATTACTGTAGGCTCAGGACTGGCGGTCTCCTGCTGAGTTTCTGAACAGTGTTTGTTTTTGCTTGATGAAATTCTGTCTTAGATTTTTTAGTGATTATGCTATATTGTGTTCTGCCAGGCTTTGAAATGAGATCAAGTTGCTTTTCCCTTAGCGTTTACTTACAAAACATATGCCGGCCAAATCTTGAAGTTCCTACTTGTACTAGTCACCCACCGAAAGTCAATGGGACCTTTGCCTGAGTAAGCACTGTGTGAAAACCAAGTAAGAAGGTGGGGGGGATTTCTTGGCTGTGGAATAGCAGCTTGCAGCAGCAAATGTTTTATTTTCTCTGAAACAGGTAAACAGGTACACTGATGTTGCCTTTGCTGAGATACTTGTAAGAAAAGGGTTGGTCATCCCATGGTGGAAGTGGTCACTAGAGCCGAACAAAAACTGTTTTCCAGTTTACCAAAGTGTTTATGTTTTTTTTTTTTTTAAAGTTGATTTCAGTCTGAATCAAACCAAAACCCAAATTCAGAGATTTCCAGTGATCTAGAGAATCTGCTCACCAAAATTGACAGCTGCTGTTATTTTTGCTGACAACCTAGCTGTGAAATTGGTAAGAGAATCCATTTCACTGAGCAGTTGTAGAAATCTCTGACCCCAGATGCATCAAGAACGCATGTTTGGGCAAAAGTCTTTAAACGAAGTATTTCATAAAAAGTATTTTGTGCTCAGTTAATCGGTGTTTTTAAATTAAGTTCTTGTAACAGAAACTTCCACTAATCTCTAATAAACTCAGTCCAGAACACATCCTAATGCTTTTATTTGCCACATAGTGCAAAGCTGAATATGAACTTTGAAATTCTGGCCCTTTGTGAAGGTGTTTGCAGTGTGGCCCCTTAGATTTCACAATCAAAGAACATTTAAAGAGCTGCTGTAGAACCATGTTTCTATCAGAACCACTTGTGCTTTTCATAACCAGGCAGACTTGACCACACAGAAAGGATGAAACTCATTGCTGAGAAAATAAATAGCACAAGACTATTTAGATCCTTGAAAAACAAACTCGGTGGTCTTTGCTCTGGTCTATCAAGGAGGAAGAATAGTACATTTTCTTTTCTATTAAAAATATTTAGTAGATCTCTACACACTGCAGTCACTGTCCTACTGTCTGTATTAAAGCAAATAGGGCTGATTTTGTGTTCACGTGCCATATATGACCGCTGTGATGTCAGTGAAGTTCACATCAGTATTAAGCAGGTGTGTGAATGGACTTAAGTCTAGATGCTGGCAAACAATCAGAAGATGTTGGTGTCTTAAACTGAAATACCAGTCACTCCAATTTGCAGTGAACTGTTAGAGGGATTTAATAATTGTAGAAGGCAAGTTCATTTGTGTATAATTTTTTAGATTTTTCAGTTGAGCCTGGGGAAATGAACCCTGATTTCTTGCAGAAAAGAGGATTGTGTGTACGTGTGTATGTCTGTGTGTGTCCCTGACACCTTTTGAATTCATTGGCTGACTTCCACTAGATTTGTCAGAGGAGTAAAGATGTCTAAGGTAAGTAAGCTTCTAAAAGCAGATGGCCAGGTGGAAGAAAATTATTTTGGGAGGACCTGACAGCAGGGAAAAGACCAGAACGAGAGTGCACATTATTAGAAATGAGAGAATCCATATGGGGGAAAGAACCATTACAGATGTCTCAGTTGCAATAAAATTTTAGATACTGAAGTCACTCATCCATGAGACACAAATCTAAAGGAAACTGATTTCATTGATTCTGGTGCTTTAGTTTTTGCAGCATACCTAGTTTTATCTGCATCCAAGTATTTGGGTAAGATTAAGAAAACATCCTTCTCTGGAAAAAAACCTTAAGCCTATGGGTGTTTATGCATTCTTGGAAAAAGAGCAGTATTTTCTGTGAACAGAGAACTGAAGCAGGCTCTGAATAACTGGAATTCAGTAATGGTATGCTGGGTGATATTGGGCAAGTATCTTCCATTCTTCCATTTTGGGGGCTATTACCTGTTTAAAAAATGGGGTTAAGTGCTTTGGAAAGTGTTTTGACTAATGCAAAGAAATGGTCCCTGAGATAGGTGTAATTAAAAGCTCCATGAAGTTTAAAAACTAATTTCTTTCTCCTGTGGCATTAGACTGTAAGATCTTTGAGACATACTTCTTTTTAATATATACAAGAGTGGCCACTTTAATTGATGCTAAAATGTGAAGAGTCACAAAAAGACTGAGCTTCTCTTAATGCTCTCCTTTGTATTACTTTATGAACAATAAGGTCAAAAGATACCATGCATAAGATGCAAGGCATAGGAAATATTTTGGTTTAGCTCATAAGCAAGTAAAGTTTGAATAAGTTGCTGATGAATACAATCATGTATGGTGGATGAATGTGGCTGTACTGTCTCATAGACAGGAGGGGTTTTGAGCATTGTTACACTTCTGTTAACTGGATCCACATTGGTACAAGGCATACGAGATATTTCTGTCAGATACTAAAATATAGGGAGGCTTGGGACTCTATGTTTTATGTCTCTCCAAATCAGTTTAATAATTTCTTTTTCTTTTGTTTGAATAAAAAGTTTGAGGAAAATTCTTTCCAGAGCTAACATTTCTGGAAGCTCTTAAGGAACACATAAAGCTTTGATGATGTCATTAAAGACATTAAAGATGGGTTTGAGTGAGGGTTTCTGGAAAGGTTTAAACCATACAGTGCTCTCATCAGCTGTAGAGAGGGTCACTGGATGGCTCTGTTGATTCTCCATGTCACTTGAGTGTGACAGAGTTTTATACCATGGCCAGAACCAAACCCTAATTTGCTCTGGACCTAAAGCTCAGGTGTTAGATGGCAGAGCAGGATTAGGGCTGAATGTACTCTGAAAGGTGTACCATGGCTTCCTGCCAACTCTGGTGAGGAAGCCACGATGGCTTGAGGGATAAAACGCACAAAAAATTTTCTGGGTAAGAAGACCTACTTTAGCATAGAAAAGTCATTCAAACAACATGTTCTGTAAACAAATTAATCAAATACTGGCCAGATTTCCTGAAAATTCATGTGGTTACATCAGGGTCAACTGGGGCCCAATTAACTTGTGTTAGCTTCCCAGGGTCATCTGATCTTGGCAATTTTCATCATTCCAGTAAAACTGGGTTTGATTTCTGGTGCAGAGAGAACAGCTGTGATTCCAGGTCTTTGGCTTTCTCTAATTCCAAGGAGCAGTGTGCAAACAAACTAATCATCTGAGATCTCAGCAATGAGCACGGGGAAGTGTGAGTTATGCGCATCAGTAACTTGTGCAAGGCAACTAATTAGGAGCAGATGCTTAAACTTTCCTAATGTTTATACGAGGAGAACAAATTGCCCGCTGGCAGAAAAAGCCATCTGTAAAAATGGCATTCTGGCCTCATAATTTGAAATGCTTTCAATATATTCCTAATTTGCATGTACAAAATAAATTGCAACTATATACATTCAATCAGCAATGCGCCTGAGTTATGTAAGGTTTAAGGTCTGGACCATGTCACCCAGCAGTTCTGTAAGACCATTACAGATTCAGCTGAAGATTAGATGTCCATGAACCACTGTTTAGAAAAAAATAAATAAATATGTATTTCCTCAAAAAATAACATACATGGAGGATCTTACAAAAACAACGTAAGAAATGTTATTTTTCCCTGATGCCCTAGCAAAGTAGTAAGAAATTGCTGGTAAATAAGTGCTTCCCTCTCTTTTTTTCTGTTCCACTGGACAAGAGAAAATAAATGAGTCATTAAAACATTGGTGTCCTGTAAAGGAGTAATGTTATCAAGGTATGAAAACACATTCCCTCCTTCTTGCAGAATCCAGCCTCTTTTAAAAATAATGAATACTAAAGTGTTTAGGGATCCCTTCATATAAATTGTGTATGTCCCACACAGTGAAAGACCTGTCCATTCCCACAGATGTCAGCTGGGACATAAAAGCTTATTTTGGCTGCGCTTGCTGAGTCCTGCTGCCGTGGGCTAGAACGCTTCCCTCCACCACCTGTGTGCTGCACTGATTGATTCAAAACCAGACCACAGACTGTAGGCTGGAGAAGCAGTTATTTGTTTCTCGAAGGCAGTCTACTGTAGCTCAAAATTGACTTTCCAGAAGGCTTAAGAGAGGAGCATTATGATAGTATTGGGGTAGTTATTGAAATAGTTATCCTTCTAGGGAAATCTCGACCCCACCAGCTGGGCACCATGGGGGGTGCTCGACTGCCTGCTTTTGCCTGCTGAAGTCTAAAAAAACCAGTTTCCTTTAGCTTACTGGTATTACTGCAACACTGCTGAACCTGCAAGGGAGTCATTGAGTCTGATTTCTTGTACATCACAGGCCACTTCATTTTGCAAAGTTACTCCTGGACTGAGTTCAGTCATGTGTGCTAGCAAAAAGTGTCTCTTCCAGGGTGGGCTTCAGCTGTGATCCAAGTACTTCAAGAGATGGATACATCCTCCAATTTTTTTAGGTAATTTTCTTCAACATCTAATGACAGACATGGATGAAAAAAAAAAAAAGTATGGCTACATTTCTAACTGGAATTTTTATGGCTTTGATTTTCCAGCTGTTGGTTTGTGTTACTGTTTTCCATTCTAGATTAAAAGTGACTGACATAACCTCCATGTGAGGGTACTCAGACATCAAAATCAAATTGCCACTAAATCTTCTTTTTGACAAGGCAAGTATGTGGAGTTCTTTAGATGCCTTGCTACAGGAGAATATTTGCTGATGAAATGTCAGGGGCTGGAGCCTGTGGACTTCCCCTTCTGGTGACATCTCAAGACTTATGCTGGACAATGTTTTCTCCAGCCCTTAAATCATTTCAGTGGTTCCTTTCTGCTTCCTTCCCCAACATCCAGCATCATTTTCTGAAAGACACCCAAACTGACAGCACTGACCCAGCATGTGACTATTACAGACATAGGGAAAAACATCTCTCTCTCAAGCCATGGCATTTGCTATTTTTTGCCAGAGCAGCATGCTTGGAGCTTAGGCTGAGCTTGTACGCTCTGGCTCTATAGTCCTTCAGTAAAGTCCCTGCTTTCTCATTACCTTTCCTATTGCTCTGCTTGCCTGCCTTCCTCCAGTCTATGGAACAAGTCTAAGATTTCCAAGGTCTCAGGAGATGCCTGGCACTCACTTCTCAAGTAGACATTCATTATTCAAGCAGAGAGCTGCTCTCCTGTGGCTCCTGCTGCTTTTATGGCTGGTTTCCCTGTGGGATAGACCAATGCTTTTCCACTGATGCTGCCTGAGGAATACCTCAATGCACACCATCTCTGCATTTAACTAGTATCTTTAGTTAATCTTTTTCATATTATTTTATTCTCCTTAATTTCCAAATCTAATGTTGAATTCCTTGGGATGTGTTGCCACTGGGCTACCAGGGATGTAGATGAGGCCCTTAATTACTCCTTTCATTCTTCACTCTTCTACAGCTCCTGAAAAAGCTGAAGTGAAGGTTTTCAAAGCCTCTGGAGAGATCCATTTGCTCATTTCTCAACTAATTAAATTTTTATTGGGCAGGTTTGACATTTTAGCCTGCAACACCTTTTTTTTTTTTTTTTTTTTGCTCAGGAGCAAAGCAAGGAGGCAGATCCTCAGGAGATAAGAAGTGGCACATATCTATTGAGTTTAAACCACAGGGTCTTATCCCAGGGCTGAATTTAAAACAATCTTTCTACCTTCCCATTCTTCAAAGTTTCCTTTACCCAGGAGGCACTTCACTGAAATCAAAGGAGTTGCACTGGGATGTTCAGAAACACAATGATTTTTAACAGGGAGGATTGTCAAATCTTGGAAAAAGTTGCTAGGTGAAGTAGTAACTTGTGAACTCTCTGTCCTCCAAAGTGTTTGAATCAAAACCAGATACCTTGCATTAGATGTACCCTGTATAACTCACATATTGGTGAGTCTAATGTGGAAATCACTGTGGAAAAACCCACGACTGGCTTCAAACAGTTCAGAATAGACTACTGTAAAATTCCATGCCTTAAAATCTAACTACCACTAGCTTGGATAGAGCCAGTCACAAGCAGAATTTTGAGTGAAAGATATCTAGGACAGGAAATGTAATTTTTCCACTGCATTAATAGAAACTCTAAAAAAAGGTATTAGTTGTGTACCAGCACCTCTAAATAGGTCCAGTGTTACCTAAAGCCATGTCCTACCCAACCTGGGCAGGCTCTCCACTTTGCAGGTATTAAGTTGGACTCTCTCATCTGTCTAGCCTAATTTTCTGCTTTTTTTTTTTTCCATTTCAGGACACAGTGGTTCAGTTTTGTCATATGTTCCTGTTATTGTTTTAGGCAAAGGAAAGAGTTGGCTGTCTAAAGGTTTTCTGACCTCTGTAAATACAGACATGGCTGAAAAGTGCTTGCTGCTGAAAAGGTCAAGAGGACGAAGACAAGTTAGGGTTAAGTTCATAAGTTGGTTGAGTTTAAAGATCCCATATGTGGGGTTTATGGAACCATGTTTTTCAGTTTTAAAAGATTTTTATTAAGTTTTCACAAAATACAAATGAAAAGTCATAAACAAAACCCAGGATCCTGCTCAGAGTTACCCTGAAATAAATCTGGAGTAACTGCCTTGGAGTCAGGCAATGACTCTGACTTTATGTTGCTGGGGCTAAAAGGAAAGTCTGACCCCATGAGTATTTTCAAACATGCAGTTATAAAGTATGTAATGTTCTCTTAATAATTTAGGCTAAGAAATTTACAGGCTGCCATCCACTGAGGACTGAGTTTAACCAGTGATGTTTTGATTTAAATGCTCTTTTGGATTCAAGTGTCGTAAGAATGGAATGAGCCAGTGACCCACACAGACCTTCCTGTGCCTATTATCAGCATCACAGCTAGTGGTCCCCAGGCACCAGGAGATTGTCCTCAGGACACCTCAGTCAAACAGGAAAGCATTATATTCTCTGAAGAAACTGAGGTACACAGCGATGAGAGACTTGCCTTCCCAAGGCCCATAGGGGACTCGGTGTAGTGTTGAGTTGGAGAAGAATCATCAGGGCAGCTACCATCAAGATGTCAGGTCAGGATTTTTCCTTTGGTGAAATCAAAGGAAGACTGAAAGACCTGTGTCCTTCTTGCCTTTCCACCTCTGCCACTGTGTCTGTTCCATTTTAGAAAGAGGTTCTCATCAGCTGTGGAATGAAAAGGCATGGGCTACCTTTGCTCTAAACACTTCCACTGCTTTTACAGACCATCAGATCCTGGGACTGACCTTTTTTGTCCTTGCTGATCTGGATTTGGTTAGTGTTATTAGGGTTTGTTTCCCTTATTTCAAAATTGCATAAAGACTATCTTCTCTTGAATCCTTGCAGTCTTTTCCTTGACACCAGAGGGATCTACAATATATTGTGGAGGGTGAGTCTCCCCACAGGGTTAAATTACACATAGAAACTGAACTCCTGGCCCTGCTGCAATGAAAGGAAGACTTGGCAGCCAGGCAGGGATTTCACCCAGACACCAGCCCTTTCTTCTGAGCGCTCTGCTCTGCAGGATGTACTCTTTCCATTAGAGTCTCGCTCCAGGACTCCACAAGGGCACTGTGAGAAAACCACTGTTGTCTCTTATATCAGATTTAGGGTCTGCCGTGCTCAAGCCATGAAAGCTCCACAGAGGCTGGGCAGTCAAATCCACGGAAATCAAATGAGAATTTGAGTAAAGCCCTGGTTAATAAGTCATTCCCAAGTCCAATAAACATTACTGGAAATAAATTGCATCCATACATTTCACAGTTTGATTTACATTAAAATGAAAACACGAGAAAGACCTGCCATTGACAAGTTCAAACAATGCAAAATTCTGCACAGTTTGTGTTTATTCAACTGTAATTTATAGCTGAAATATTCCATTGAGATATAAATAAATCAATAATAGTACACTACTTGTGATTTATCTTGGAGTTGTTTAAAAAAACAGATGATTGTTTTCCTATGCTGGTAGTGTGGGCCTATCATAAAAACCATCACATGTACAACATTTTGCTGTTCAAGGCCCAAGCAAAATGCCTTCTGACAAACGGACTCTTTCCACAGTTCAGACAGCTTTGCTTCTGTTCAAATCTCAACCTAGCCAAGTTTCTCATGTGCTCGGTATCCAAAATGAAACTGTCACTCAGCGCTAGATTTAATCTCTGGATGGATTTTTGACAAATGGGGTTCAGTCGTTGAGCCCTTTAGTACCAGCATTGTGCCAAGGAGGTCGGTTTGGAAGCGGTGGAGGAGCACATTCGTGCACCACTTGAATGCTGATAGGAGCAGTGATTCAGAGCTGGTAGCATTGTTATTCAATAGGTATTATTGGACACAGAAGAGAAAGGAATTCTCCCCCAGTCCCTATGGCTCCTATGACTCTTGGCAGCATTTCTGAGGTGAGTCATTAGCAGCTGCTCAGGAGGAGAGGGAAGGCTGAGCAACAGCGTGCCATGGCTTCTAGCTGAGATCCTCCACCCTTCCAGGAGTTCAAGGCTTTTTTTTCCAGGTATCTGAGGCTGCAGAAGAAACCTTGGTGTTCCAGATTGTGTGTTGGCTTTGAGCTTGGCTTAGGTGAGGAGACTCATTTGATATTTGTCAGAATAGAGATTACTAGAGTCATAGAAGAATTTAGGCTGGAAGGGACCTCTGGAGATCATCTAGTCCAACCCCCTGCTAAAGCAGGTGAGTCCTGAAGATCTCCAGGGACAGAGATTCCGGGACCTCTCTGGGCTCCCCTCCAGGGCTTGCCCTCTGAGTTGCTCCTACAAGAGGGACCAGACAGAGATGGATTTACACACCTACTTCAATCAGGAAAACTCCTAAAGGGGCAAAGAAAGAAAAAAAAGCTGAGTTTGTTCATCCTAATGTGGCAAGCTCTGGCCTTCCGGGAGGGGGATCCCCTCTCCTGCCCCTCAGTCTGGGGTGGATACTGTCCCATTTTTTTAGGGGGTAGGCAAGAATTCACTGGGAAATCACTCAGGTCCACTGTCAGTAGCAATAGCCAGCTTTATCAGGTCCAGACTGACTTGGAGCCCAGAATTCCCTTAGGCCATTCCAGCTAAGGCCAAATCTTTGCTGCATGTAGTATTTGCCACCAAGGTCAAGATATTGGCCCTGATGTCCCTGCTGGGTTTCCCATACCCCTGGCTGGCAGCTCTTTCTCCCAGAGCACATTGACAGTGGGTCCCAGTGGTCAGGTTACCAAGGGTGCTGTTAACATAGCATCCCACTCCATTTTATGCATCAAAATGCTGCTTGCTATGTAGCTGGGTTAGCACTTTGCAAAAAGCACCGCACATCTGCATGTCTTGCACTCCTCTGGGGGCTCCATCTCTCTGGCCTCTGCGTGGTTTCCAAATGCCGGGCAGCTTTTTCCCGGGTGGTCCTTCATATCTGCCCACGGTGCTCTTCTGCTTGTGTCGTGGCCACTGCCTCCCCCATCACCTCTCCCTCTCTAAGAGCCTGCCAGCATTGGAATGGGGCAGGATTTCCTGCTGCCTTTCAACCCACTCAGTGCTTTGAGGGTGTGAGGGAGCCAGTTTCTTCTATGTGCTTGTCTCCATGCCAGTTGAAGCCCTGGGGACGGGGACGGCTCTTGGCATGCCTCTGGCATTCACACCTCTGCACTGGGTCTGCACACCCCCACGGTGGCTGTAGGCACGGTCTGTACTTGCAAGAAAACAGTAACACCCTGTCCTGGACACATGATTTACCCCCTGATCAAGGCACTGCTTTATATTCAAACACTCACAGACAGTTTGTTTGCTGCCTTTCTCCCTCTCCTTACAGTTTAATGCCCCTGCAAGGGTCATTGATAGAGTTTGTACCAGGATCTTTGCTTTAAAAGCCTGTTTCTCTAATGCACTGGAAAATGCATTCTTCCACCTCTGTCTCACAACCAGGATGGTCACTTAGCCTTTTATTTGAGTCTGCCACCAAAGTGGACAAAAGGATTCAAAAGTCTGCTAAAAACTCCTCCCCAGCCCTGGCAGCTCAGCCTGGTATTTCAGAGTTGGGCTAAGCTTTTTCTGCTTCACACACTGCCATCAGCGACAGCAATTTTGAAATCCATTTTTGGGAGGAACTCTGTGTATGGCACGTGAGTCCAGGTTAAATAGCCCTTGCCTGTCATTACCATGTCCTGTGTCTGGGGAGCAATTTGTCTAGATGAACAGACATAGCTAAGTTTGTCCGTGACACTGTTCCCTGTGACTTAGCTCTGTTTCACAAGTACTTCTTTGTTGATAGATACCACCATACTGATGCTAAACTGAAGCCGGCTTGCGATTTGGGCGCCCATTGGATTTTGTTGAAATCATTCTTGGGTGTCCTTCAGCAGAAAGAATCAGCTGAAAAGGGATGGAGCAGCCCAGGCTCACCAGCGGGCTGGGCACGTCAGCAGCCCCCCGGCGCTTTCTGCCCCCTTCCTGCAGGCAGCCCCTCCAGATAGCCAGTTGTTCTCATTTCTCTTCTCCTGATCTCTTCGGATATTGTTGACATATTTCAGATTCCCCTTCAGTGTGGGAAAAGGGAACTTGGGCCTTTGCTCAAGTCAGCTTAATCCAGGCCCTGCAGGCAAGGAAGGTGCCTCCAGCCGAGGTCACTGGGTGAGATTGGTTAACCCAAACTTTCTTTTTTTTCTCCCTGCCCCAAACCATCACATAATCACCTATACTGCAATCATGGGGATTTTAATTAACCAGTATTTTGTAAAGGTCTTTGAAAATTACAAAGTTTTTTAATAAACTATGAACCTAGATTCTTTTCATCAGAACTTGCTGCAAAGTTGAATATTGAATTTTTGCTTTAATTGGTCTTGTTTGTCTGATACCAGATTCATGACAGAGAGCAAGAGTTTGCCATTGGCAAGGACTGTGCATTGTGCCTTGATCTCAGTGGACTAATTAATTAGGTATCTACATTTAAGTGTAAGCATAGTCCTACTGAAGTTAGCGGGACTTAAAGGTGTGTGCTCTGTACTTCAGGCAAATCCACCATTTCTTGCCAAACTGAAATCCAGAACCAATCTTGTCAAGTGAATAACTCATTCATTTAACAGATTTAATTTGTCTCTTCTTTCTATGTCTTTTTTTCCTTTGAAGAACTAATTTTCTTTATTTGTTCTTACTCTTCTTGCTGTGAGGTATCCATTCATTTCCAGTGCTGCCTCACTGTATGGACTTTATTCCTCCCCTCCCCGATTTACTTCTCTTCCACCTCCAACCCTTTGCGAGTGCAGCACTGCTCCCTGTAGTACATCTTTTGTTCAAGAATTAGTAGCATCTAGATTTTGTGCTATTAAGTGCAGTCAACTCAACTCAGGCTTGCTTGGGAGCTGGAAATTTGATGAAATGCCGTTGTTGGAACAAAATGTTTATGATAGTTTTCTGGAGTTCCCCTTTATCTAGACTCTGTCCAGCTGCTTAATTCCATCTGTGGACAAATATTTAATGATATAATTAACTCTGCCTATTGCAGATAATTCCTACTCTGACAAATTTAATCTGATTACCCTATCAAGTTTTACCTATATAAGCTTCATAGCAGCACTCTGTGATGGATGAGAGGTTATTTGCTGTGGTGCAGGAATGTGGCCACTTCTGGTGAGGAGCACGGCAGCTGCATAAATTTATTTGGCACTTAGTCATTGGAAATACAGGATACGGATCTAACCAAACCATAATAGAGACTTTCAGGAGGCAGAGTACAAACATTTAACATCTTGAGTTACAATCTGGGTAGAACATCATGTTCCTGCAGCACTCTTAAGGTAATGCCACGAGAGCCTCAGTGCAAATAAGACATCTGCTTTATACCTCTGTCAGACAGGTGACTCTTCTGTAATACAACACCCTTGTGAAATATGGTGGAGCTTATGATCAGTGCTAAGGAAAAAAAGCTCTTGTTTTGTAGCTACATTTATGTTACTTGTCCATTAAAAATACAGATCCAGCTCTGCTAATGGAAGCTGACATGATCACAGCCGAAAGTAATATGCCTGCAGGCAGGCCAAAAAAATATTTATTGCCCATCATTAAGATGATTTGGGAAACTAATATGTGTTCTGTGTATACATATTGTACTTAATTTTTCTCTACAACAGATGCTTATCATGGATTTTTTTCTATGTCTGTTGCAACAAAAAAAAGGCAAGGAAAAAATGCCAAACTGACATTATTTATTATATTGCCATTGAAAAAAGATCATGAAAGTAAGTTGTAAAAGCTATTGGGCAACATTAAACTTGTGCTGCTGAGTTCACAGGCTATCTCAGGGGACTCTGTGAACTCCTGCATGCTCTGAGAGCTGGAATCTCTTGCACAGTTCTTGGGCACCGTCTTTGTTTTTGCAGTTTACAAATTAGTGGGCTTGAGGGTAAGATAAATTATGAATGGGGGGAGATTTCAGACTAGCAAAGACTGTGGGTCTTTGTGGTGAACTTCAGGGTCATTGTTTCTTCTGTCATGGCTAAGATCTTTGGAAAACAGAAGCCTGAGACAGGGAGCTGGGGGTAAAATTGCCGCCAGAATGGATGTGTAAATAGAGCTATGCGAACTCATACAGTTGGTTTTTTTCACTGGCAACTGTAGGCTTGGAGTGTCTGAAATGTATAAATTGGTGTCAGGTTTACAAAATTGTTTTGCCCAAGTCCCTCCCTTCATGAAAAAATGGAAACATCTTCTTTTGGCATTTTCGGAGCAAAACGTTTTAGTTCCTTCATTATAAATGTTCTATGTAAATGTTTAATTTGGTTTGCTTTAAAACAAATACTTTAAAAAATATATCAAGTATGAAACAAAAGGTGGTTTGGGGTCAGTCCCAACATGTTTTCTTTATTTTTAATTTTCACCTCATCCAAAAAATGAATTAAAATGAAAATATTTTTTATCAGGTGGATCCACATCATGTGAAAAAAATTTACTTAATTATCTACTGGAACAGCAAGTGAACTAAAAGGCTGTTATTCACTGACTTTGTGTGCAAAGTGGTCTCAGAATTAGTTCAAATGACACAGCAAAGAGGTCCAAGTCCAATCGTACATTGTGCCTTTCTTATTTTACCGACTAGAACAACTCTGCCCTTGAGGCGAGAGGCAGAGGGGAATTTGGGGCCAGTTTTCAAAGCATTTATCATTGATGGTTACACTGGGACAGCTAAGTGGGAGCTGAAAATCAGGCTAACAGAGTCACAGAGTGGGAAAAATGTTTATTGCATTAACGAAGGTATAAAGCAGAGTGGGCCAAAGTGTGTGAAATCACTGAATTCTCAGGGGGTTAAAGCTTTTAATTTTGTTTCAATAAAGGCAACAGAAGTAAGGAAAGAAGACGATTCTTCTGGGGTCACAGCCTCTGGTGTTGCTAGAAATTATGCAGGGGAAACAGTCCCACGCAGTTCCCCGGGGCTGCAAAGGGACACTGACAGAAAGCTCACTTAATCTTGCTTTTTAAAACTCTGCAAAAAGAAATTTACATTCAGATACAATGGAGGAAGCAGAGCTGCACATTGAAGCGCTCTGAGGAGGTATGCTGTCACCAGAAATGATCTGTTATGGATTAAAAACTTTCTCCCCAAATCCAACCAAACAGCAGCTGACTGGGCAAAAATGAAGCCTGGCCTTACCGAAGGAACAAATCCCATCAGGGACCATTGGTTTGTGTTGGTGGGGTACCCTGTAAGTGTGATATTGTCCTCACTCCTTGACTTGATTCTCTACAGAATTAATTAGGTTTCTGTGTATGGCTGTGGTTTTTTATCATAAACATTCTGTCAGGAACAAGATAAATAGCCTATGATTTACAGACATGACTGGTGGCCCACACAGTAAGTGGGGCAAAGACCATTTTACCATTGCTGTGCCCTATTGGTAACATGAGTGTCATGGAAGTCTTGGTTGGGGCTCTGCATGGAGAGAGTTTTACTTTGTGCCTAAAATGATGATCTGAGCCTTCTAGAGAAATATGAGAAATATAGCACATCCTTTGCAAATTCAACACTCTTCCTATAGGCAAAGGATGTTCTTTCTGAGAATTTACAAGTAAATCTGCTGAATAGTTTATAAGATGAAAGTAATTAAAATCTGGGTCCATTAAGTGTGTGGTACCTACAAATTTTGTTTTTCCCAAATGTAACTAATAATGGAAAGATACCTGATTCTCAGAACTTCAGATTAAAGGAAACTTGTTCACAAGCCATGTTTGGAAACATCTAATTGTAATTATACTCAACAGCAGCTATATCTATTTGCTGTGAGTGAAAGAGCTATAGGAAGGGTGATGTCCGTAACTCAGGTGAGTGTAGTCATTGTGCCCCCAGGGAGAAATTCAGAGCTCAGCAGCTCTCTGTCCTGGCTGCTTGGCTTACACCAAGGCCACCAGCTGCAATGCCTCCCTGCCAGGAGTCACTGGTGCCAGGTGCTCTCACTGGAGATGACTGTATGCTGTTGTCCCCATCATATAAATGTGCTGGGAAACTGAGGCAGCTGCAGCCCTTCAAGCACAGTGTTTCATGGTGCAGTGGGTTTGGCAGCAGAAAGTGTGATGATCAGCTCAGCACTTTGCCACACAGATTCAGCAGGCTTCCCTCGAGCTGCTGGTGTGCAGCAATGCTGTTGCTCTAATTTGGCTGTGGAGGCGTGTTCAGCACCAAAAAAATTCTCACTAGCTGGCTCTCTGCAAAAACCAATAGCTCCCTGGAAGTACCCCAGAAAGCGTCTTTCCAGGCCCTCACAAAGGCTGGGTGTTATAAAGCAATGTAAGGCATTAAGTTCCTGGACATTATCAGGAAACTAGAAGTACCCAAAAGATTTCTTAGGGCAGTGTGATCCTGTAAATGACACTACTTGAACCATCACTGGTATTGGGACCAGAACCTACAGTGCTGAAAGCATGAGTCTGCCATGTTTGAGAGGAGAGACAAAGTTTAATGCTTAAACTTTTTTAGCTTCTTCTGGATTTAACCACTAGAGGGAATGATAGCAAAATTTATGTGTTTTGTTTATATTCAGACTGTTTTGTGTATTGTCAGGCGTGATGCCACTAGCCCTCCATTGCTGTGAGGTGCCCTATCCGTGGGAGCAGTAATCCTCACCCACACCAGGCTGGACCCACCCAAGCAGAGCTTGCATTTACTCCTCCCCAGGCACCCACAGTGTCATCTTTCCTTTGCATGTGAGAAGACACTAGCAAATAAAATCCTATCCACAGTGCTGGAGCACTTTCATTAGTGGAAGCCAGCAGTCTTCCAAGAAGTTTTTCTGTCCTTGCCATCTTTGTCTGTCTGGATTTATCTCGCTGTTTTAGCAAAGGCTCAGTCATCTAGTCAAAGCAGCGAAACACTGCCATGGTGCAGAACAACAGGATGGATGAGAGATGTGAAGCAGAGGGACGAGGAGAGATGGTGGGGGATTAGCTGGTTGGAAGCACATCTGTTTCACCAGTAACAAGCCCTGATTTCAGTTATCCAGGGTCTCACAGTATTTACCAGAAGGAATATTCGGTGGAGAAATGTGTTGTATTTCCAGCAGAGTGAATGTACATCCACAGTAACACAAAGCAGCCCTAAATGTCATAAACATATGAATAACCAAGACTCAACACTGAGTGCGTATCTAGATCCATGCTAATGGAATAATGAAAGCCAGCGTTTTACTGTATGCCTTCTATCTATGATAAAGCGATCCATATGTTTTTGTGTCCCATAATTCCTTCCAAAGCAAACATCTTAAACACTGCAGTATAGGTGCTGTTTGAAACTCAAACTGGCCTAATAAGACAACTACAAGAATGCATAAGCCACATGCTAGGAAATAACAATATTGTAGCAACATAAAGCATGTACAAATGTATAATTACTTATGTTACTCAAACATGCTGCCACAAATGTCTTTTCAATTTCCTGGGTCAGAAAAGAAGCATTTTCTACATAACATTGTGACCAAAGATATTGATAAACATAATAAAAATTAATTGCTCACCCTTCTCCCAACCTAAATCATTAGCCATAATTATGTTATCATTTTCTGCCTGTTTCCATTGACTCTATAAGCTACAGAACTCCTGGAAAACACTCAAAAAGTGGTTGTCTCTTTGGCAAAAGTATAATATAATTTTTTATATTTTAAAATGTAATGTTTCAATGGTGTTTTGGTTTTCTGGCAGGTAATGTCTCTGGAATGACATCTGCAGTGAAGGAAAGGCTTTTAAGCTTTTGTTGGAAATTTGCAACATCAGCTCATATGTACAAATCTTTCAGCCTTTTAATTGTTCCTACTCTTTTGGGGGAAGGGGCTTGAAAGGAAATGTGATTGCTGCTTGATGATAAAAATTATCCTCACATTGCAGGGCTCCTCCTAACTGCCTGTAGGGCCTGGCTGATATTTCTTGCTCTCCTTGTGCTCCTATGCCCAAATTGTCCTTCTTGCTCAGCAAGAAGGAGCCAGGGCCAGTGTGGTGCGAGGCTGATGGTGCTGCCCGCCATCACGTGCTTCTTCTGGTATGCCTGGCACTGTGCAGAGCCCTGGCTCCTGTGGGCTTAGCTGGTACCACAGCTATCATTAACACCCTCCAAACCTTCCCTGTCCCTTGTGATTGCAGGCAGGAGCTTGAATACTTGAATGCAAAACCCACAGATATCTTCGTGGTTCAAGAAACAGAGACAGCTCAGATATGTCATTTTCTGACCTTATGTTTTTAAGGCCAGTTTTATCCCCATTATCCCTGGTAGGGCTTGGGGCAAAAACATTGAAAAGGAGTTTTGCCTGAGATGCAGTGAGTTGGTGTTTTATTTGCTGCTTTGATACTTTAGATTCATGATTCCTGTATTTCCTCAAACGAATGCCAGTTACTTCACCCCATGACAGCAGCTTTACACATCCATTCAGTGGGAGAAAAACGCTGCCTCAGGAGGACGCAAAGGAGCATGTAACCTCCCCAGGATTTGCTGTATGGGTTCAAGGTCGTGGGGCTGCTAATTTTAAAAGGAACAGTTAATAACTGGAGCCAACTCCTGTGGCCAGCAGCACCTTGCAAAATAGTTGTGTGTGTGTTTGTGTTATTAGAGAGTGTTTGGACCAGGGAGCACCTACAGATATCACTGAGGTTGGGTCATACTTCCTGTGGGACACCTGGGGATTGCGAATCGCAGCCCCATGGGGCTGCAGGTCTGAAAAGCAGGACAAAAGGGTGGGAGAAATGGGGAGCATGGTAGGGTCGGGAAGGGAAGTGAAATAGAAAGTTTCAGAGCAGCTGGACTGATTTCCAGAATCATGCTGAATTTGATAAGCAGTTTGGAAGAAAAACAACAGGGTGGGATTTTAAAGCACCAGAACCTTTCCCCTGGACAGCTGCAAACTGAAGGTTTTTGGCTCTTCACTTTGGAAGGAGATTTTTCATTTAGAAACAGGCATGATAAAAAGCCATATTTACAGGAGTTAAAGAACATGAAAGCGAAAGAAAACCCTGGATTTTGGATTTAGTAAAAATTATTCCCCCCCTCTAGTCATCAGACTTTTTTCTTTTTGTTTCAGTCCAAGCCTGCCACTCGCCCTGTCTTTTTTTCCTGCCCGTGATTTCCCAGTTGTCCATCAGCCAACCCCTCACTCAGCTCTCTGTGGCCTCCCAGTTGCGTTTCACACAGTTTAGCCGTGGACACCTCCATCCAGGAGGAGGAGCAGTCACAAGCCAGGGAGCCCAGTGTGCTCCACACCTAATGTCAGCTCCCTAGAAGCTAAACATTTCGTGTGAGCTAGTTGTTCTCAGCTCCTTCTACAGTTGCTGAGGACTGAGAAGCTTCTTCAGAGAGTGTTTCCTCTTCCCTGTCCCTGACTGCAATGGGAGGACATGCCTACATCTCCCTGTGGCAGATGGAGGGAAGCTTTGCACCCTGCTGCAGGCAGAGGTCTTGGGGAGGCTACAGCGAGACATTGCCTCCCTCCCTGGGTGTAACCCTGCTGAGATGGCAGCAGGCAGGAGGTGTCTGGAGGGGAGAAATATGGGGGGAAAGTGAAGTGTTGGGCTGATGGAGTTTTCCTTTACTCCTGGTGTTACTGGGCTTCTGGAGAAGTGGCTCGAGGTGGGTTCTTTGGCACAGCTGTAGGCTTTGGGGTGTCACTGAGGAAGGCAGGTCAGGCAGGTGAGCCCAGGGCTGTCCTGGGGGGTAGCTGGGGCATAGGCTGGGAAGGCCACAGGAACTGGAAGAGGCTGGGGACTGTGAAGGGAATATTAAGTATGAAGCATTGGGTTTTTACTTCTAGTGTTCATTGCTCAATTTGCAATCCTTGCTCAGTGCGAAAGCAGCAGTGGAATTCAACATCCTTAGACCCCCTGGGCACATTGTAGTCACAAAAAGTTAAAGCTTTTTCACCAGGCAGACCACAGTGGGCAGATAAGGGCTCTTCTTCCCAAGAAAGATCTCAGGGGCATCGCAGAAAAGCTTTGAGCACACACTGCGGGAACTTCTGCCATCATATGCAACCTCAGCACCAGCCATTCATCTTCTGACTTGTGCACCACTGGAGTGAAGGAGTTGTGCTAAGGACCAGGCTGGCATGTGAAGCCTTAACTCCTTCCCTGATCCCACAGCTGAATAATTCACGTTATTCAGTTTCATTGTGGAGACCCAGAGCTAGGAACAGCTGCAGCCTGGCAGTTCCCCTTCTCCGGCCTGGTAGTCCTGGGCTGTGTTTTGCAGAGGCTGAGGGGAAAAGATTCCCTGAGTGCCTACCCCTTGCTTTACTGCTAGTCTTTTCCTTCACTTGTAGGTGATTCTGAAGTGGAGGTTTACTTTCTTCCAGTGCAAGAGGAAACGAATATAGAGACATGAGCTCTGTAGCCTTGTAGTAATAATAAACTAATAAAACCCCCTCTTCTAAGTTTGCTATTCCACGTAGTCATGACCAAGCGGTGCCTTGTGCAGGAAGCTGAGCAACACACAGTCTCCAGAAGTGTTTCCATGAAGATTTTAATCTGCGTAATCTAAGGAGCTTTCTTACAATAAACCATTGAAATCAACTCATCTGGTCCCATTCTTGTGTTTAGAGTGATTCTTCCTTCACATGTGCCTGGGGTGTTACGCCGGGCTTGCCAGACACCCTGTTTGTTGTTTCGTGTCACGAGTCCATCCTCAGCAGGACCGGTGCTCCTGAGCCTTCCCGCCTGGCGCTTCCGCCTGCTCCAGGGACTGCTCATGTTTTTCAATGCTACCGAGATACATCTTTCAGTTAAACCCCAATCTGGACTGGATTCCTGTTTGGACTGGAGGCCTGACAGACAGACCTCGCGTGTCCTGTTGGGGTGGGATTTCACTGCCCCCAGCTCAGTCACAGTTCAAGACATTTGACTGTTTGCACTTTGCCCCTCCGACGTGGAGCTGGAGTTATGGCTCTTGCTGGAGTCAGGCAGGCCATGGCAAAAGGCAAAGTATGCAAAATGTTAGTTATACCTGCAGGTATCCGAGCATGGTCTGATGGTCAGGAATCTCTTCAGCTGTATCTCCAGGAGGATGACTTCTGGTCTGAATCAGACAAATGATCTTCTGGCCTGGGTGTTTCGGAGTACCGTTGTTTTAGGCAAGAACCTATGGATCTTTATCTAGAGACTTATTTTGCCATCTCCCCCACTCAGTGGTTGGCAGAAGTTCCCTGCTGACCCGAAGGGAGATCATGCAGTGCCATCATGGTATCTGCCTTGGATTTATGATCAGACGTGCTCAGAAACTCTCCTAAGTTATGCCAGAGTTGTGAAGCTTAATGCCCTTGTGTCAGCTCTCTTCTCTTGCCAGGGGAGCTCGGCTTCGGTGTTGCTTTGTGCAAGGAAAGTGCCTGGGACAGGGCTTGGCAAGGAGATTGATGTATCAGTGTGGGAAAAAGATGCAGCCCGGGGTGGTCTGGGGATGCCCATGTTGCTCTGTCCTGCAGAAATTCAGGGGCTCCTGGCTGACAGTGAGCCCCACGCCTGCATGCCCTTGTGAGCAGGGACAAAAATCTGGGCTCAGCCATCAGGAAGGCACAGGGGGTGGGAGAGAAAAGGCAGAGACCCTCCCCACCTGGAGTCCTGCCCCTTGGCAGCACAGAGAAGTAGGCACTGGGTTTAGCTGTGATTTAGCAGCAGGGCAGATCTCTGTCGCCACAGAGACACGGAAAGTTCTGCAGTTCTTTGCTGCTACAGCTCCGAGTGTATGTCATCACTTCCAAATTTGCAAGCCAGAAAGTAAAAAAAGAAAGACTAAATTTTGAATGAAATAAAGCATTCCATTCAGATTCAGTCAATTTTGAAGGACTTTTTATTTTAAAAAAAGTGAAGAACATTTCGTAACGATCATTTCTCATTCAAAGACAGTGTTTGACTTTTGCAAGAACAGAATTAATTTCCCCTGACAGCTGCAGTTTGGAGACAAGTTTGTGAAACATGTTGGTGTTGTCGAATCTTTTTTTTTTTGCTTTTGCTTTAAAAGGCAAAGTTTTAAACTTCTAAATCTTTTAAAGTTAAAAATGTAAAGAATTGGGTGAAAAAGTCCTCCTCTTTTCCTTTTATGTCAAACAAACAGATTGTGTTTGCAGAGTGCATGCCAGATCAGAGTCTTGACAGTATATCAGCTACTTTGGTCAAGTGTGAAGTCCTAACTGTGAGAGCAATAAATTCACAAATCAAAACTATCCTTCTTGAGACTGAAAGAACTTTGCTGTTGGAAAACACAGTCACACACTGGTTTTCTTTCATACCGCTGTGATAAAGTCCTCAAGACAATGAGGTATTTATTCCAGGTTTCCTTGGTTTAAGAAAACTTTCAATGCACAGACCTTGTACGGAGTGAAACACTGTTTATATTAGGCAGAGGCAATAATGGACTTAGATAAGGTATGCTCCCCAAATAGGAATGATCTCTAGTGCTCAGAGCCCCTGAGAGAGAACAGGGCTTGAATCACCAAACCCTGATATTAAAAGCAATAGTCTGGCTGTGGAAACATCAGGCCAGTCACCAAGTGGCACGTTGCAGGCTTGAGGTAACGTTCTGTGTCCCCATTGTCCCGACACGCTCGTGCTGCACCTCAGTGGCTCGGTGCTTTTGTTTCGTACAGGAAGATGACTGCATGGCTGTCCTTGCTCCGTGGCTCCTGGAGTTTAAAAAAAGCCTTCCCTTTGTGAATCACAATATGCACTCACCAGCCAATTATATTTGGCTTCCAAACTGTTTACTCCATAGCTGATATATTCTTCCCCCCAGCTCTACCTCCACCCTTCTTTTTGTTCTTTTTAAGGAATAGCCAGGGGAAACCAAGACAGCATTTCCAAAATTTGGCTGTATAAAATAAACGGATTTTTTTCCAGCAGGTCCTGTTTTGTCCTGGGTTGCCTCTTAGCATCAAACTCCAATGCTGCTCAGGTTTAGCTAGTATGGTGCCAAGCGCAAAGAGAGCTTGCTCTCAGGGCAAATCTCTGAGTGCAGTTGTAACATTGCTGGTTGCATAGGCTAGTTGCCTCCATTGAGAGGAAGACAGTGCAGGACAAATGAGGGTGCAGTAAGTTTCAGCAGTTAAAACAAGAAGTTTGTGTCTGGAGCAGCACAGATTGATCTCTTACAGACATATAAAATAGAGGAGTAAAAAGACAAAACATTGGTGGGTGAAACGGAGCATTCTGCAGTGACTTTGTGCAACACATCATACTTTTTCAATTATAAAAATATGGTGGCATGAAATTCCTAAGGGCACTCAAAAAATGGAAGGCCTTTTTGAACCAAAAGTCCCAAATGGCTTGCTTAGAAAGGAATTAATTGGAGTGCTTATTTTTGATAAATGCCTTTTGTAGTACTCTTTCCTAAATGAGCATGGCAACAGAATTAACATGAGTTTTCAAAGCAGTTTGTTGACTCCAAACCTACATTTTTCTCTAAAAGAGGATTAAACCTATTTTATGGAATTCTGCATATGAGCTCTGCCTTGCACAAAGAATGACCGAAATTTCAACACAGCCTACCCTTGAAATTATTCCAGACTGACAGTCTTGCTCAGGAAGTTCAAGTCACCTTCTTCACCTGAATCTTTCCTCTTGCTCTGCAAAATGTTGGTGCTGTCTCCTGGATGCAGTGAGAGGTCTTGCTGTGTCTCAGGAATGAGCCTGTTGACCCCCTATGACTCCCCAGCCATCCACTGCCCCCTACCCGCCTCGTGGCTGAGCATGTTGCCTTGGTACATAGGGAAATCTCTAAATGCTGACTTCTCTAGGTCACAACCCTGGTGGTTTGTTAGCAATGGGATGTACCTGGCCAGCCCCACCCTACGGTGGCAAAGGGAATCCTTGCACATGCAAGGATGGGTCCCTGTGTACGGCCAGGCTGGCTGGAAGATGCTGGAAGGATGCGTTAAGCCCACCAGCACCAGGGGGTGTGGGATTCAGCCTGCTCAGCCCTACAGCAACGACAGCTCGCCCAGAGAGACTGAAGGACCTCTCCTGTGCATGACGCCAAGTCTACAGGAACAGCATCTCAGTTAATGAGAGTATGATTTCAAATGGGAAGCACTCCTGTGCTGGGCCAGGTTTCTTCCTCAGAGACCAATGCAGAAGTAACCCCCTTTCCCAGAGGGGCTCCTTCTTCACAGGAGCTTTCCCTGAAGAGGAACAGGCTGCAGGACCGAGCTGGCCCAGCTGTGGACCCTGTGGGTACCACCGCATCTCGGGCACTCGGGCATCAAGGCGACCGGGGGATCACCCTCACAGCCCTTCTGCCCAGCCTTCTGCTGTAAGAAATGAGATGTTAGCTGGGTCTGAAGGTCGTCCCTTTCACATGGGGGAGCTGTGGCTTGGATTTTACAGCCATTTCTTCCATAGGGCCCTGCAAGATATCACTTAGTAGATAGTAATAAGGAGACTGATCCTTTACAGCCCTGGATGAGAGTTAGGGATAGGTCTAACAGGTCTTTGCCTGTGATTTGCAGATTCTGCAGAGGCTGTGCTCATTCTGAGCTGAGTGCAAATGCTGCTGAAATCAGGGCAACATCTCCCCTTGTCTTTTAATGGGGTCCAGATCTTGGTTTCCTGTGGTGTTTGGAGCATGTTTGTTTCCAGGCTGGCTTGTTCTTTTTTTTGCAAGCTAGGATGTCCATTGAACATTAGTTAAATGTGCCTGGAGGGACAGAAGTGTTGGCACACTGAGTTTCTGGGTGATAAAGTCCTTACTTGGCTCTGGCCCTCCAGGTCCTCAGGTGGACAACCTGGACAAAGCAGGGAAAGGAGATGGCATTACACTTGCTATAATTATTTTCCAGTGACAGAAATTTTTGGTCTTCCCTTAAGAAAATGAGGGGGAAGTGGGGCTTGGTGTTATTTTTCAAAGATACTTTTGCTATTTTTCCCCCTTTTCCAGAGATAATTTTGAATTGTGCCAAAAAGCTATCAGGCTGTGTCCCAGCTGGTTCCTTTTTCGGATGTCGCCCAGAGTCACACTGGTGCCCCAGGGACCTTTCTGTTGGCTTTCTCCTCTGTGACCTCCCACCAGGGTAGCACCTGCCGTGCTGCCCCACAGCTGCCTTCCCACCAGAGTGACACAAAGATGTTCAGCTCCATCTCCCAGGAGGCACTGGAGCACCAGAACACATGCAAATGATCTCTTCTGCTGGAAATGAAAAAAAAAGGGGAAACTTTCCATTCCATTTTGGTTATTTATTCACTTTTGACTAAAAGCCAAACTTTTCCGAAGAAAGTAAACAGTTTTCATGAAAACTTTCTATTAATTGCAAACCATGTGTTCAGTAAAACCTCAGAATCAACAGTTTTGTGTCTGTCCCACTTCAGGCCTTTCAAAGGAGGAGACCTTTAAAGCACATATAATGTTTTCTGGTGGGAAAATCTGTGAAAAATGGAGCAATTGTCAAGTTTCAGTGATTATCTACACTTCCCACCACCCTGCGAAATAGCACTGGACCCAAAGTGAATCCAACAGCTTTATGTTTGTAGGCCAAGCAGACCAGTTTGCTATTTATCTAAAAAGACTCTCAGTCTCTCAGTAATCTGTTAATTAACCGCTGATAAATGGTGGGCTTAATCCTGGGTGGGGAGTGGGGAGTTTAATCCCACTGCTGTCTGGCACAGCCCCCAGGGGCTGCACAGCTGTACAGCTGCGCTGGCACCGCATGTGCTGGTCCCATACAGCCGTGGGTGTTTGCCTTTATGGGGAGCAGGGAGGACACAGTTTTACAGTAAATAACCCTTACTGCTCTAAAAGCTGCCTGTTTTTAGCAGTGAGCGTCCAGATGAGAGGCGTATTTGCCCAATTCAAGGAAAGTCTATTTTTTCCTAGTGACAAGCATCTAAATCACTCCGGGACGCACCAGACAACCCAATGCTGGCGTCGCCAGTTCACAAGGCTTGGCTCCACCTGGCCACCCAAAGCCTGAGCTTGGAATCTCCCTCTGCAAATCCGGACAACACCCAGCCTTGATGGCCTGAGTGGTGCCAGACCTGGAGCCTCTGCTTACTTCCCGCTGGGAGCTCTCCCAGTAAAACCCTTACTCACTCGGGAGTTTAAAACCACTTGTCGAACTACCTTTGTCTGCAGCTGAGACCGGGGTTCCTGCATTTGTGCTGACCTTGTTCCTGTCTCCTGCCTGTCCCTTAGCTGCCTGTCTCTGCCGGTTTCCTTCTCTTCCGGAGGGCCGGGCACAAGACCGCGCACGCCGTGGCTGCCTCGTCCCCTCGTGCCCTCCCAGGCTGGAGATGTGCCGAGGGGCTGCTCCGTACCACTGCCCTGCGTGGGTCCTGCCAGGCTTGGCGTGGCAGTGTCTCCCAGGGCGCCTGCTGCTTTGTACGTAGAGGACAGAAGAATAGATGGTGCAAGCCCAGCTGAAACATAGGCTTTGTCCTGTGCTTGGTCTCCCCTGAGAGCTGTTCTCTCGATGGAGCAAGCCTGGTGCTGTCAAGCTTCATTTAGGAGGTGGCAGGCTTGGGTCCCCTCCAGGTACAGTGTGACACACTTGTTGCCCCTTTTCCTTGCTTGAAGGGGTTTTGAGGGACGGTGGCTGTTTTGCTCCTGCTCCCTCCCCTCACTGGCAGTGCCATCCTCATGTGCACAAGCCAAGATGAAAGCTGCTGTGGTGGAAAGCTGGCAACTGCAGGGATCTGTATGCAGAGGGGCTGCACGTGCATCTCAGTGGGGTTTTTTTCTGCCACACGTGTTGGCCTTGAAGACTTGGCCTTGCCTGTTGTTGACTTCAGATGAGCTGCTTTCCAACAGTGCCTGTAACGACTGTAGGTCGTGTTTCCATCTAGGTGTATTCCCTTCTCTTCTCTCCCTTTCACCTTTCCCCCTCCACATCTCTCCATTTTAAATCTACGGAGATAGAGAGGCTCAAAATCTCCAGAAAGCAGGTCTTCAAAGCTCCCTCCTCTGGGGGAAATGCAGATCTGTGCCCTTTGCTGAAGCCCCATTTCTGCAGCTCCTGCTCGGTGGAGGCTGTGGCACGGCTTGCAGAGCGATGCAGGCTGCCTGCCCAGCTGGCACGCGGAGCTCTGTCAGCAAGCGCAGTCAGCAGCAGGATCATGATTTTAGGGTAGCATGTACAAGTGGGATCCCCCAAGAGACTTTAAAGGCATCATTTCAGTCTTGGCTTCGGGATCTGGGATAAATTTCAGCCTAAGCTGTCAGTGAAGCTCTGCTTCACCAAGTGCTTATGCCCTTCGGCTGGAATATATTCAGGGCTGCTTGGTATTAAACACATTGCATTTCACTGTAGCAAGTGAACTAATGTCACTATGGTCTTTACCCCATAATGACTTTTGTTCTGCTTTTTTCTTCCTGTGACTGTTGTAAGTATATATAAAGTACGTGTATGTGTGGTTGGATCTGTATTGGACAGTTGGGGAAAAAAGAGGGTTTTACAGTCAGGACAGCTGGCCAAGCAATGAATAGTACCTGAAGATTGCATGGTAGTTATGGAAAATCAATTTTCAATTCAAAATCATCTGCTTTTTTTTTTAGGAAAAACATGACATAACAGAGATACACCAGTGATTTATTTGCCCAGTCAAAAGTGCTTTGATTTTGGAAAGCAAATGCAGAATACACAGTGAAACTCACAGCAACCCCACAATTAGCAGCCATCCACAGGATGAAGTGTGCCCGTGCAAAGCATTCATTAAGTTTGCTGTAATCACGATCTGATTGGAAGCGGGTCAGGCAAACAAAAAGGGCTAATTTTGCGTAAAGAAATAATTTTCTGTGAGTAATTAGGATATGTATTCATGGGTAAAGCATTCTGCAAATGTTAGTTGCTATGTAAACATACTCATAATTGTTATTAATGGAATAAGGAAATATTTTGACAGACAGCAGTCAAGATGAACTTTTCCAAGCCACGGTGTTTTCTATGGAGGGATATGAACATGGAGGGACTATCTGTACATACGTACAGAGAAGGCAGGTGGTGTTTTAGCCAGCTGAAGCGATATCAATAAGGCTGCAGTTTTCTTCTTTGCTGCACATGCCTTTGCCATCCCAGCGGGACCACAGCAGGCCGGGTCTTGCTTACCCATTTCCCCGTGGCTGCAAAGAGGAGCAAGGCAAAAGGCTGTTTGAAGGTTCACAGTCAGCCAGCCTGTGGCTGGCCTGGACCGGCAGCTCCCCTGCCCCTGCACAACGCGGGCGGTTGGCCCTCAGAGCTGCCTCAGCTCTGCCCAGCGTCCTGGCCTTCAGCCTGGATGCTGACTGCTGGGTTGTCACCCCCTGCCTGCTCCCACGGGAAAGGAAACGGGATTTTGGATTTGCCAGCACTGATATTTTGAGGAAAGTACATGCTTTCTTAGGAGGTATACTATTTTTGGTCAGAAAACGGGAAGCCCTCAAAATGTCTGCCCCCAATTTTTCCACTTTGGATCCAATAGGAGTTTCTTTTTCCTTTCCTTTTGTTTTCCTCGGGACGTGAGAGAGTGGGGAGGCTTCAGTAACTTTCTTTTGTCTTCCACAGGCTCTTGAGTTACTGTTTAATTTTTTTAGTGCAAAATCAGTTTTTCCTCCGCAAGAAGGAAATTTTTCCTAACACCCTGAGTCTAACTCCTGAGCATAGAGAGCTGACTCTTGGAAGATGTGCTGCTAAAAAAGAGGAGGAAGGAGAGAAACTACAAAGAAACATCTGCCCAACTGTATCTTATTAAAACCAAACACCTTGCATGCAGACCTCCTGCTAAAATGGGTATAAGAGCTGTAATATTCATTTCACCAGGATGGGCCCATGGTTTTCTTCTTGGGCTGATTTCCCTCTGCTGGCAGCCCAGAGGAGGGCAGGTTCATGGCCTTGGGCACTGCTACAGATCTCCCCAGCAGCTGCGTCGCTCTGCACAATGACTGGTCCCACTGGTACCAGTACTGGTAGCAAGGAGCGTGGACGGAGGTCATGCCTCACTACCCGTCCTCGCCATACAGAGGGAAGACAGGGTGTCTCACATCCCCAGTCAGACACAAAAAGCTCACAAGGAAAAAAAAATTTCATGCAGAAACACCTCTGAGATGTTTTGGGGACTCAAACTACACATTAAAAGATTTCCAGCCATGTTTGCCTTTTCAAAAACTGATATATAGGTTTGAAATACTACCTTTCATAAGTACAGTTGTAAAAAAATCCCATGGTTTCAAATGAAGCTGAAATTTCCTTACAATTCGCTTTGAAAAATATTTTAAGTCTTGAAGTTGGGGGAAGGAGGGGAATTTTTCCTTTTCCTTTTTTTTCCTCCTTCTCCTTCTCCTTCTCCTCCTTCTTCTCCTTCTGCTTCTCCTTCTCCTTGTCTTTTCCTTTCCCTTTTTCTTTCCCTTTTCTTCTTTCTCCTTCTCTTTCCCCTTTTCCATTTTCCCCCCTTTTTCCTTTTTAATGTTTTCCTTTCCCTCTTTCTTTTTTCTCTTTCCTTTCTCCTTCCTCTTTTCCTTTCTTTTTGCAGAAACAATTTGCCTAATTCACTGAAGATTCCTAAAATTCTCCTTTGACCTGCAAATTACACCTCTGCTGGAACAAGGAGCCCATTGCTGGAGATGGGCTGTGTGCTGCAAGGTGGTGCAAGAAGGGTAGGCACAGGGGTAAGTGACGGCAAATTTATGAGGTCCCACCTTATAAATTTATGTGAAAGGCAATAAAAGTGGTTTTAAGGGTGGATCTGTATGTCTATACTTCAATCTGTGATAGAGCTGCAAAAGCCCCTTTTCCTCTGTTAGCACAAGACTCCACTGAACCACAGAGCTGATGGAAAGGTGCTGAGGGCAAAACCACTTTAGAGGGATTTTTAATGGCCATATAAGCCAACCTGGGATTGTCAGACTCCTACTAGGGCGCCGAGAGAAGGAGCCGCCTTATCTCCCCACTGTGCTGACCTGCTGATAAAGTCCAGCTGCTGTGAATAAAAAGCCACAAAATATTTGTATATCTAAAATGAAAAATGCCCCAGACCTTGACAAAACAAGGTGGCCAGTAGGAATCTGGCTCAGATGGGCTGTTCTTCATCATTCTGCTTCAACTGATGAGAAAGAGTCTTTTTAAATAACGGTAGCAATGCTTTTGGGGTTGGTTGGACAGAGCTCACCCAGGTTTAGCCACCTAAATATTGGTCCCCTGCTTCATCTCAACACCTTGTTATTCTTGATAGCCAGCTGGTACAACGTGCCCGGCATGCCACTGGTGGTGGGATGGAAAGTCCCATGGAGGTACCTGTTGCCCTCTGACTTTAGATAGCCAAGACCAAATGCTGAACTTTCACTCAGGTGGAGCGTAAGTATCTTGGGGTGACTCAGCTGCCTGATGAGGGTTGGTCCAAGCAAATCACCAGCCACAGCCTCGACTGGGTTCAAGAGATCCCATATGAATGTTTATTTAGGAACAAATTGAAACTGTAATTGGTTCTAGAGGCTGCATCACTTGATCAGGCCTTGGAAGATCTCTGTTCCTCTAGTGGTCTCACAGGCCAGCAGGCGACTTTGGCTGTGATGCCTCCCCAACCAATGTAAAGTCCGAAAAATCCTACTGGCCGCTAAGCTTCAGGCAGCAGCTTCTGTTTGGTGGGTGAGAAGCACCACCTAAGAACAATGGTTGATTACAAAGACCATATCCACCTCCAGGCTGAGTCCCTGGGCCAGCACAGCTTGCCATTCCAGAAAGCAAGCAAAAACTGTGACACAGGCAGTAATTAAGTACCAACTTTCTATGAAGATCGGCCACATTTTTCCATCTAGTTTTTGCCTTTTAGAGAGGAGCTGTGGCCCTTACTCAAGCCCCTGCCCGTGCAGGACATGGTCCATCGGTGCAGCCCCTTGCCCGTGCCTGCCTGGCTCTGCCCAGCTGCAGGCTGGCAGCAGCCAGGGGAGCCCTGAGCTGAAGCAGTTGTCGGCTTTGCAGGATTTACCCTGTGAACTGGAGCTCAGGGACTTGGCTTGGAGCTTGCTCACATCCTGCCGGGCAGGATTTGCTCTGCAGACCACCCTATTTTTAATATTGCACTGGGGATTTAACTCAGATCAGAGCAAATCTGGGCCTGGAACCAGCCCTCCCATAAACCCCCTAGGCTCTTAGCTCTGTCACGGCTTCGCAGAGGGTGCTGGTGTGGGGCTGCCCTTGTTTGGCAGAGGGCAAAACTGCAGATCCTTGTGATACAAACCTCTTTCCCTTATCGCACCAGTATGGAGTTTTGCTGGACGGTCCACCTGGCTTGCTTGCCTTCGCTCCAACCTGCCAGAGAGTGCAGAGTGCCACATGGGAGGATGGTTCCTATTAACCAGCTTTAATAGCTCCTGCTATAAAGGCAGGCTGACAGCTGCTGGAGAAGCCTCTGCTTTTGCCCTCCTCCCCTCCACTGTGGGCTAGCTGCTTGCTGTGAGGAGCCAGATTTGTTCTATTAAAAGTGTTTTCCCGGATGGAGGGAAGTTCTCATGCACTCTGCCCCGGCCACCCCTGACCCGCACTGGCTCCGATGTGAGCAGCCTTTTATTCGGCATGGCTCGGTGATTGGAAGCAGACCTGAGCGGGAGACCTGCCCACGCTCACCCCAAAATGAATGAGGGTGCTGAGCGTGTTTGGTGCAGATGGAGGTGGTCTCGTCCCGGGGTTGCGGTTTCATGGGGTGAGCCACCATCCTGGCTCCTCGGGGCACAGGACCCTTCAGGCACTTTTCGATGAGCATCTCTGGGCTAATGTGCAGGTTGCAGCCTCAGAAAGCCTCTCCAGCTGGCTGCTAACTCTTGGAAACAGCAGCGGTATTAGCAGGTGAATTGAAGCTGGGCTTTTCCAAGGTCTTAGGGAGAGAAATTGAAAGGGTTTGCAGAAGTCTGGATTTAGCTCTGTGGGTTTTGCAGCTGCCCTGGTGTCATCTGGGTGAGAATATGTCCTGCGGTGGGCTGCACAAATGCTGCCTCAGTCCTCTCCCACCCTTCAGCAAGCCTCTCCCTGCATATCGACACCCACAGCAGCACAGGGACGTGTCAAACACAGTCACAGAGCTGATGCCTGAGCTGCTTCCCCAGGTCTGGTGAAGGGTGGTGGCCCTGGAGGGCAGCATCAGGCTGGTGTGGTCCCCGCTTCCGCAGAGCTCGCGCATTACAAGGTGCTTGCTAGAAACAATTTTCTCATGGGAAGCCCACTTGGACTTTTTGAAACAAGACTTCAGAAGAAAACACCTGACTACGCTTTTTTAAACAGAAGGATTTAGAAGTAACTACAGCTCTAAGCTTTAATTAAAAAGGAAAAACTTTCAAACACTAACAAGAAATTAAGAAACCTCCATCTAAAACCAGCAAAATAGTGTGTCAAAGTGTCAAAACAAATCTGAAATGTGTAAATTATTTATAAGACAATGCTGGGCAGGCCACATCGCAGGTAAGCTCAGCCAGGTACAAGCTAACACTATCCCAGGATGGAAAACAGAGTTGTGGGGACTAGCATTACCGTGGCTGAGCTCCAACGTGCCAGCTTAGGTGAGATGCCAGTGCATTTGCTGCACTCCCTCCGGGTCCCATCACCACAAGTGAATTCAGGAGGTGACATTCAAGTGTATAAGCTATGTCCCAGCAACACTTTTATATGGAGCCAGTGGGATGTAATTTTAGCAGGAGAAACTCAGGAATAAAAGGGGAATGCTCCAGCAAGCATCTCTCAGCTGGCTGGTGAGTCTTCCAGTGGGATGCAGGAGGCAGAGGTGGGAGCACAGGGCAAGGTGCCAGGAACTTGTGAGGTCTCATGACGGAGGGAAATGAAATTATTTTCTCCATGCCACCGACAGTGGCTGTGGCAGTGAGCAATCACTTCATTTCCCTGTGTCTTTTCATAGTGAGGCAGAAAGATTTGCTTCTTTCTGAAGCCAAAATATTTTGATAGTAAAATGTCTAGTGTTCTCACATAATTTTGACAGGATCTGGATTCTGGGAGTTATTTTTCAGAGTGCCTTATAAAAGGCAGACTCAGTTTCTTCCCAGGGAAAGCTCTTATCAGGGAAACACCCCTCTGATGAATTTCCTGTGCAGGGACATATCCTGAGAAGTGGATTTAATTTTGCCGTTGTTTGTGACATCTAATTTAGAAAGAGAAGGAGAAATTTCCATCTGCCAGCATTTAAACATTCCTTCATGTGAACAAATCCCACTGGTCCTTTTTCGCAACTGCCCTCTGATTCAGATACGTGGTAAGGGTACCACATTGAAGGGGTTTGTTTGAACTCCTCATGTGACTTGCATCGATCCTCACTTGGAAGGGAAGCCAGGCAGCAATTTTAGCCCCAGTTGACATTTGGACCATTGGTGCACCAGGTGATTAAGGAACTTGACCAAGGTCATGTGGTGAGTCTGTGGCAGAGCAGAGGTTGGCATTCAAGATTCAGATGACTGCCATAATTTCTGGTCATCTTTCCTCCTTCATACCCTCAGTCATTGCTGCCTTTTCCTCCCATATAATATCGACAGGATTAACTTGTCAGATAAATAGCCACTCAAGTAACAGTTAATTTCGAGTGAGATGGCCAGGATGTGACACTTACACCATAAAGAGTTTATGGGTAAAATTCCTGGGAAATTCTGCACTCTCTTCGTTCCTACAAGAGTACTCAAGACCTGTTTTCCTCCAAAGCACAGCAACATCTACCCCTGTGCGAGACCAAACCTCCCCCTCAAGTCCCTGGTGAACCAGAGCTATTGCGGCAGCTGTGGCTTAAGTTGCTCCCACAGCCCAAGTTTAGGGTTAGTAACAAGCCATGAGCTGGTGCTTTCATGACACGGGACCTCTTCATTATGTCATTTGCCAGACGTCACCTTTAACAGTCCACATGTTACCCATAATAACTGCACCTCACGTGCCCCTACAAATTACCAATGTTTGTCTGAGGTTAAAAATGTGAATCCCAGGGCATTTATATAAAGACTTTTATGCATCCCTTGAATGAAAAATGGTGCACTGTGTACCCATTAGTTTTATTTGTCATATTGAGTGAACATTTGACAGCCCAAGCAAATTCCTGCCCGTTAGCTAGGAACACGGTTACTCCTGCAGTGTTTTATAAACTTCTTTTGGCAACGGTACAAAATGCAGAGAAGTTATCGAGGCACATTCCCTGCAGCTGTTGTAATCTTTACAAACTGATTTCTTATTTCACCAGGGGAATAAAAATAATTATATTCACAATAATAACAATGATGACTATGATGACATAGTTGTTGCATTTTCATCAGAGGATCTCTAAGCACTTTATAAACTATAGTTAAGCTTTAAAATAAATAATCCTGAAGGACATATAAGTATTATACTGTATTTTTCAAGGTCCCATTAGGCTACAGAAAAGATAGAACAAATCCGAACTTACGGACTACCTTAACTTTAAACCTTCTTCTAATCATATTCTTAAAATTTGAAATATTCCTCCCCTCAACACTTTTCACAATTAAAATTTCCATCTTGAAATATTTTGAAAAAGTCTAAAGATGAGTCAGAAAGCATGAGAAAATGTGGTAAACCCCCTCGACCCTTCTTACATTGTTTTCAAGTTTTCTACTTCAAGGTGTAAAAAATGGGAATTTTCTTATTTTTGAAACACTGGTACTGTGTTAAAGAAAAGTGACAAAGTGCTTGAACCCATGTGTGGGCAGTGCTTTTTATCCAGAAAACACTTTTTTTTAGAAGTATTGGTAAGTTTATATTTTTACAAAAATCTGGAGATGATTTCTGCTTACCCCCTTCACTTTGGACAAAATTATCTGCTAAAAAAAAGTCTTTCATAATTAATTCCTCTCGCCCCCGAATCCCTGAGGGTTTTTTTTGTACTATCTCTATTTAAGTTATTAGATAGGGCAACATTTCTCATCTTGTCATGTATTTGTGCAGTTTGCTTTTCCTTTACTGTTCCTTCAAGTGCTGATCACACAACAATGTACATATGCAATTATATACTATACTAACTGAAGACATGCTATTCAAATTGAGTACTTAAGAATATAGCTTGCAGTATATGCAAAACTACTTGTAGAATCCAAATTATTAGTTTTCTCTGTTGGGTTGTTTGGGTATTCCATACATGATGAGAGACAACAAAAAAAACCCTCAAACCCTTTAAAACACGAAAAAGTGTTTGCAAAAAAGAGACCCCCTCCCTCCCAATCATTCTCATAAAAGGTAGCAATTGCTATAAAGCCATAGAGAGTAAGTGAGCCTGGCCAATTGAAACAAATAATTACATATTTCCCTTTAAATGACTTGCCCAAGGTCACACTGCAAATCAATGGCAGATTTGATAATTTAACCCAAGAGTCCTGAAACCCAATATCCTGCTCTCACCACTAGAAAACCACTGCCCAACTGGCTTCCAATCTGGGAATGATACATGATGTAAGGGGAAAAACTTTAGATGTTTCAGGTTTTTTCCCTGTGTACTGATCATTTATATTGAATTTCTGTTTTCCTTGGTCTAGGGTAGTAAATACTTAGACACATTTTCTGTAAAAAACTTCTTGAAATATTGTCAGAAGGTGCTGGGTTTGTCAGCTGAAAATGATGTCTGGGGCTGCTGCAAGAACTACTAATGATGTGTGTGCCTCCTTTCCTTGCTTGAAGAGTAGTTCATATAGCCAAGCTGATAAATACCCAATTTATAGAATTACTACTCAAGTAATAGAAAGTGGAAAATTATCATTTTTTTCCATTGAGGAAATTTCTGAAATATTTTTTCCAATCTGCTGGCAATATCTTGACATTGATGTAAATCTACATCTGACTAGATGTAGATTTATGTCTATCTTTTCAAAGACTCAAAATATTTTTATATTTCAAAATTCATTTTTTTCTGTTCTTCTATTTTCTCACCATTAATTGTAATGGAATGAATAAGACTGAGGGGGTCTAATTTAATTTCCTCCCTTTTTCTCCACTCCATATGTTCCAAAGTAGAAATTTGTGCAAAGGAAAAGTGTTAAAAAAAAATCTAAAATTTAGTTTATGTGTAATGTTTTAAAACAGAATGTGAATGTAAAAATTAAGCACTAACCTCTGGATTTCCCATTAGAATTTTAAAAGACAAAGGAAAATTTCTGAGTGAAAAATTCATTTAGTGTGTAGAATGGAAAAATGCTACATCTGTTCCCTTGGGACCCCTTGAAGCAGTGAGGGGGAGAAGGAGCCCCAGCGCTGGGAGGACCGCACCTGCCCTGCAGCAGTTTCGGGTGTGCAGAGCTGCGTGGAGTTGTATCTTGATGATAGGATTCCTCTAGTTGAGCCAGGGGACTGGGTCCTCTTTCCACACCACCGAGGCTGGTTGGAGACATGGTGCTGAATTTGCTGCATGTTCTGCAAGCTCCAAAACCCAGACCATGGGCTTATCCTTAGGTCCCTCCTCTAGGTGTGTTCTGCAAGGTCGTCATCCATTTTCCTGCCATCTCTGCCCTCGCAAAAGCCTCCCACAGCAGGTGTTCCTTGAGTCCACCCGCTCGGAGCCTACCGGCTAATTTTTCAGTCCTGACCTCCAGCAGTGAAAGCTTCTCCCTGCCCTTCAGAGGGTACATGTGCAGGGAATCATAATTAGAATAGATTTTATTGTCAGGCAGGAAAAGGCCCCACTCAGTTCTCACAATGCGGGGTCCCCAGTGGCCCTGGCCGGTAACAAGGTTACAAGGACGCTTTGAAGAGACCAGTTGGAAACCAGTAGCCTGGTGCCGTGCTTGAGTGGTGAACATCCATGGGGTCCCTTTTCCAATCCTCACCCCAGGATGGCCAAGCTCTGAGAGCGGCTCCATCTGCAGATAAGAAAGAGCTTTCTGTCACGTTGGTACCTTTCCCCACATCGCTGGCACTGGACAGCCCTAAACCTAACACCTGCGAGGTACTGGTGAGCTGGGTCAGTGTTATCACCGTCTCACAGCCAAAGGAAAAATCCTCCCCCTCTGTCTTTTGGGATGCTCTGCCTTCATGACCTTAAGAGAGTCTCAGGGGAAGGTGTTACACCTGAAACCCTCTGGTGTAGTAAATCACCAGGGACAGGTGGAGAAAGCCTGAATGGAGTAGGTGGTGGGGTGCCAGCGACACTGACAAATCAGTATCATGTATGCTCCCGAAGGGTAGGAACCTGGGCTCTGCAGAAGTCCAGCTTGCTGAAGTGGCAGTGAAAGCAGAGTCTAGCTACACGTAGAAACTGAATAACGTGGGTAATGGTATTCTGGGAAGGTCAGGTCATCCCATGCCTCAAGGGGAAGGAGAATGCCTTCCTGGCCTCTCCAGGTGAAGCGAGAAAGGCAGTACAACGCTTGTGGTTTGGAAGGATGCGACAAGGACCCATGACTGACCATGTTCCTCCAAAAGCATGGGCCCTTTTAGGATGTATCGGTGCAAGTGTCTTGTGACTGAGAACCTCAAATCACCCGTCATTTCTTAAACTCTTGGCTATGCTGAAAACTATCACACTGGAGATATAAATGGGTAGCATAGCCCAGGGGCAGAATCCAGAGCAGGTACAGGACAGCAGAAGAGCCACAGCTAGCTCATGCAGATTGCATTGAGCAGACATTGTCTGCTAGTGTTAGGGTCTTCATATATTTCATGGAAATTTCTCTCTGCTTGTTCTGCATGAACCAACATCACTGATTTCTTCACGTCAAATTCACTCACACTGAGCAGGGGTGGGTGAGCTTGCTTGGCTGCTGGGTCATGGCTCAGCAGCAAGCCACCACAGGAAGAGGTCTCTTGGCCTTTTATTGTTAAAGACAGTCTTCTCTGCTTGCCTGTGCCAGGTATATTGGAGGACTGTGAAGCAACCCATGGTGGACCTGGTGAACATAGCACATTTTTCTGCCTTCTGTGACTAGATGCATGTCCTGAAAGAGAGAGTTGATTGCTCCTGTTGTCTTCTAACACTGGTGACATTAGCAATAGCATTAACCATTATTTGCTCTTTTTAGTACCTTCCCACTCTTCCAGTTAGAATGGCTATTTCAGTGCACTACACGGTATTTTCTGCAGAGCACTAAATTGTTATGGTAGGGCCATTTGAGACTTCAGATAGGAAGCAGTGTACAGCAGCCAGGCTCTGGGCACAACTTTCTGCCAATGGATATACTTTGTTGGTTTTCAGGGTAGCAGGAGAGTCTGGGAAGCGGAGCAGAATTTTGGTCCCTCATCTAAAACTTAAGTGTATGCAGATTTGCTATCACAAGTAGCATGTAAGGACTGTTCTTTCTCAGCCTGGCTGTAGGATTTAAAATAGACACTTATTGTTATCCCAGTCTCATAACTCATAAGGCCAAATCTTGCTTTTGTTTGTGTGTGTAAATTTCCCACTGATGGTAGAATGTCCACAGAGGTCTTAAAGAAAGCTGTGAGAAAAAGGTTGGAGATAAAGACCTACCCAAACCACAGCATTCAGAACCAGGATCTTGCTCCCCTTTTAATCTGTTTTTTTTTTCCCCACAAAAAAAGAACTGCAGCCAGTCAATGAAATTACACCAGTGTAGAAATCCTGGCTGGGCGTAAAAGATCAGATTCCTAGGTCAAACTTCATGGCTTCACAGTTTGGGGGTACTTTGATCTGGGCTGTCTGAAGAGCCCAGACTAAGACACTGAGATCTAGCATTTAATCTTTGCCCCAGGGGCACCTGGAGCTGAAATCCTCTTCAGGCTCATTTCTTGTTTGAAATAAAATCAGATAAGTTTATTCCATAAAGTACAATGGAAAACTCTGAAACTGAAACAGACCTATGGCCCCTGTATGTGTTCTTTAACATGCTACACATTAAGAGAAGAAAGATCATGGGCAGTTCTCCTCCCATCACAATGTGTCCAGCTTCTGTCAGGTGTGCAGAACAGCTCACCCCAGGAATGCACTTTTTAAACTTCATGAGGAATATAACACCAAGGACAAATTAGCTGAAATCTTATTAGTTGGGACCTTCTGTGATATCAGTAGGAGACATCACCTGATAAGAGGCCGCTTTGCAACCTGATCCTGTGCATCTCTTTATCATGTGTCTAGGCGATACTTGGAGAGCATGAATCTGTTAGCAGGCAATTTACTTGTGCCTTGCCAGGTCCATCTGCAGGCTTCTCTTTTTCACTGTGAATTATTGTAACATCAAAAGTGCCACCTGCTCCTCCCTGGGAAAAAGCCAGTGTAGAGTAAGCAGCCAGCAAAGCTGTCTGTGATCCATCAATCTTCCTTGTAGCTATGGTGTCCTAAAAGATGTGAAAAATGGGAGATGAATGCCTAAAAGTGGGATGTGAGCCCCTCAGCCCTACTTAGGGAATGTCTTTCCTTAATCACTTGTAATTACACCACGTTTTCCATCACAAGAGATGAAAAGCCTGTCCACGCTCCTGACACACTTCACTACTGTAATGCATTTGGAAAGCAACGACCAGACAGTCAGTGATGTCTGAAAATTACTCCAGAGGTAAGAATGAAATTTAATCAAGGATGGTGAGGATAGATGTGGACTGCTAATAACATGATATGTTTAATATCTGTGGTTCACACCTGCTCATCTCACCTCAGCATCACCATTTGGTTAGTTTTTGTGCAAAGCAGCAGAAAAAAACAAAGAAATCTTCCCTCAGGTTACATCATTTCTCAGATACAGTAGGCACACACCATATTTGCAACAAAGCAGTAATTGTACTGAAAAGGTTTGATGAAAATGTTGATCCTAATAATGGGGGAGAGGTTTTGAAGCTGGCACCTTGAAATGAAATATTTTATGTTGCTATTTCAATGAACTTAATCTTCCAGCAACTTCTCAGGCTCAGTGCTTGCAGCATGGTGTGGCATTAGCTTATCTTGCACTTTTTTTTCTTTTCACTTTGATGCAAAATCATGTTTATAAAAGAAACAGATAAAAGATTGCTTTGGTCAGACTTTGTGTTCCAGCAGGGTGGTATGCTGGAACTGTAGTGAAAGGTGATTGTTGCTGTTTATTTAATAAAAGAAACCAAACTCCAACCACAGATTTAGAAAAAATTACAGCTCTTAGCTTTAAGATTTATTGGTTTGGGGGAGAAAAACAGAGTTTTTCCCAGGCTTATTTTTGCTACTGACACTGCATTCTTTCAGAAAATATATCTTTGGAGAGAAGACTTCTTTCACTTATTCTTTAGGATGCATATGAGTTATACTGAACACCATCTTGTCCTGATGAGCTGGGTCCCAGTTACAATGGCGTCCCATTTCTCTCCCAGAGTGAAATCTGTCCTGCTACAGCTCCAGACTAGGTCTCCCAGGTCTGGACATGTCTCTACTCATCTGACTCAACACTTCTATGTGTACTGAAGGGGTGCAGCTCCCTGGTAGAAATGGTGCCAATGACACATAGCCTGATCTGGTTAGCTGGTGGAGACATCTTGCACTGTGCAGCAGATGGGCTTATCTCTCTGCCATAAGCACCTCGCTATGCTGCAACCAGAATTTTAACTGCAGCATATTTTAGTTTTTCCTTCTGCACAAACAGCAACCCCTGTGTAAATCTAGCTACACGAGCAGGGTTTGCTATGTGATCCCAAGGGCCAACAGACAGGGTGCATCATGCCAAGGAAGGGGGTAGAGAGCTGGCTTCTAAGCTGAGGAGATCTTGCAGAGAACACCCTGTTTAACTCTTTTTAGCCTAGAGTATTATTTGCTGTTGAAAAATGATCATAAACTCTTATAATAGAGCAATAGTAACACAGCCAAACTAGAGAAGAGAAGCTCTATCAGAAACACAGGATTAACCACCCAGAAACCTGAGGACCCCCTCCCCAAACAATTTGTATCCCTCTCATTTCACCTGCCTGTTATGAAGTCAATGGCAACTTCCTCTCTTTTGGTTTTGAAGAAAAATAGCTCAGCTGGCACAAATCAGCAATGCTGTAGTAGAGAGCTGCTGATTTACCCTGGCTGAAAAGCTGCCCCTGAGAGTTACTACCCCTTAGGACTGATTAAGTCTTGCTTCAAGAAATAGCTCTGGAGTGTCTTTTTTTCAATAGGGTTGGGCAGGTTGTTTTTAGAACAAACCAGTCCTTCTACTTTAATTGGAAGTCGTGTGCACTGCTAAACTCTTCTTTTTTTTCAGTGTTTTTGTTGTTCTGAAACCAACATATCAGGGTTGTTTTGTTGTTTGTTTGGGTTTTTTTGGAGGGGTGTCCTTTCTGGAAAGGTAAGAAGCTGTGTAAGAAAAGTCTGGATGAAGTGGATGTTGTGAAGGAGAGGAGCTGTCCTTTATGGCTGGATCCTGCTTTCTCTGTGCTAATTGGTACAGAATGGGAATGAACGCAGATGCTACAGTACAAGAAAAAGGGCTGAGTGACCTCAAACTCAGACAATATCATGCTAATTATTTCACATAAATCAGAGCATAAGAAACTTTGGCACGCTCTGTTCAGTCAATAGGAATGATTTGTTACAGTATACGAAAGAAAACATTGGCCAAATTGGAGCTCTGCTTCACACAGGAGTGAATTCATTGATTAAATACAATTGTGTCTGTGCATGAACTGAGTTGGAACTGTTGTTCATGACTCTGTGGTCATTATTGCTAAAACAAAGTGCATCCTTCAAAATGCAAGCTGTGGAATGCTTCACTAAGCGGTTGTGCCTCATGCAAAATTAAAACCTTCTCTCGAGTGTGGGCTGGAGACTTCGTGACAGCAGGGTCTCCTCAAAGAGGTCCAGCATTTCATGCCTTTGGTCACAAAGGGAATGCTGAGTAAATCGTTTTCTTGGGCGCTCTGACTCTTCTCCACTGAGACACCCACAAAGTGCTGAGCAAAACAAGTAATGTAAAATGGCCACCCAAAATATAGGACCCCACTGGATGTTACAAGCAGAGAGGAGACCGGCAATAGATTCAGGCACCATTTCCTCAGTGCTGCTCATTTACAAGGGCATACAAATCCTGCTTCCCTGGGTGCAGGAAGAATCACACCGCTGGAGGCAATGCCTCTGTGTGCAGCCTCTGGACCTCTGGCAAGGTCCTCAGCGAAAAGCCCATCTCTCCTCTTGAGACAGTATCTGGGTGAACTTTGAGTGAGAAGAAACTTTTTTTTTTGTCAGCCTTTTTTGGTTCTTGCTTCTCATTCTTCCAGACATTCTTTCCAGAAAAATAAAACAAAACAATATTCACAGCCTTCTGATTTAGAGCAACCAAGGAAGGACCCATCCAATTTCCATCTCTGTTGCCTTAATAAGGAGAAACATATAAATCTAGTGTTAACGAAGTTCAGTCAACATACCCCAAAAATGTCACTTCTCTTTTCTCTGCCTCTCGCTTGTAACTTGGTGTTTTTGCAGAATGGAGGGAAACAGAAGCATGGGGCCAAGGCAGTGTTTCATGGTCAAAAATCCAGTATTTGCTTCTTGTGAAAGGAACAAATATTTGCACCCATCAGCATTTTAATCTCAAATGATTTCATTTGGGAATCCAAAATTGCGGAGGGAGTGTTTCACTCTGGCTTTGCTGATGTACTCCAGTTTGTGTAACTCTTCCCCTGGCTGCAGATTGTTATGTTGGTAGCTTTCATCCTCACCAGCTGATCTTTTTCCCAGTGTCATGTTGATTTATTTGTCTTCGCTGGGATTCAGATAACATTTCACCAATAAATTAGTTTTAAATTAAACTTTCTGTTGGGTCTTTTATGTTGGGCCCAGTGCATGTGCTGGAAAGGAAATTTCATTTCAGAGATACTTTATTCTTCTTTTTATCACCCTCTTCAGCTACAGGCTCACCAGCTGTTACATTTATTTTACTTTGGGTGAAAGTTGTAAAAGCACTGTGTAAATTATGAATAAAAATTTGCTGCTAGTGAAGATGAGCAATTGTAAGAAACATTTTTTAATAGCCACAAACCAGAAGCAGTTATATGTACAACTGAGGGTGCAGCCTAGCAAGAGAACCTGTGCCTAGTTTATATGATACCTGATAACAGAATGAAACCCCACTGTGATTGTCACTCCAAGCCTTCCCATTTCCTTGCTACCAGACCAATACAAACACTAGAAAGCAGCACTGAAAAAGTCTGGCTCAGAGCCTGAACCCGTGCTTTGTTTGTCTTTATCCATTTATTTGGGTACATCACTGTCACCCCATGAGCAAAGAGTGCTCTCCCTGAGCGAATCAGGCAGGGCTGGGTCACTGGCTCTCCCAGGTCCTGGTGGTCTCCCAGCACCAGTCGGAGGTCCCAGCAGGGCTGTCGCCCCTTACCTGCCAGCTGCGCTCCCCAGCAGCCTGCCCTCCCCAGCATGCCCTTCCCACAGTTCAGCCTCTGCTTTTCCTCCACTTCCATGGTTGAACAGCTTTTAAGCGTTAAGCTGAGAGCAGTTTTTCACTTGCTGGGGTTCCTGAGGAAAGCAGGCAGCAATTGAGGCAGACACGCAGCAATCCAAGAAAAAGTGTTTTCCTTTACATAAATCTAACAAAAAACCTGATGAAAGCAAAGCTCTGCAGCAGTTTGTTACATCCCAACCTCCACAGCAGTACGGCCCAGCTGCAAGCATGGGCAGAGGGGGAAAAAAGAGGCATGAGACCAGATTTTGTTTTGACTGTGCCAGGCGAGGCTGTGTTTGCTTTTCCTCAGCATCGCGCTGGCCACCTCCATGCTTTTAAACAAGGCAGGAAATTGCTTCTCTCTGCAGCTTGTACACATGGTAGCAGGACCTCCACCGCTGCACGGGGCTGCTGGGTGCCTCGGGCACACTCCAGAGGGATGGCTGCGGGACCCTCCAAGCCTGGGCAGCTGCCTCGCCAACGGGACGCTCGACCCACAGATTGCACTGAGGTCTTTCCATTTTAGTAGCACTCTGAGGTGATGAGAGGAGGTGAAAAATGCATGTGTGGCTAAACTGAATTCCAAAATGGAGAATTTTATGGTATAAAATATAAAAGCACCAAGCAGCATTTCTGCTGTAGTTTATTTTTGTAGCAGATGCCATTCATTCTCCCCTTGCCCCATCTTTTCAGCACATTGTAAGTAGTAATGATGTATAGTCTTCTTGATGAAGCACTTATCTGGGGCCCATTACTGTAATGACATAGCTCTCCATACTCTTCTGAGGTTTTATTATCAGAACGACTGCCTTGCTTCAAGCTGATTTTCATAAATCATCATTTTCTCATAAGCAGGTCTTTTGGAAACCAGTGACCTACTTTATTGTGTGATTCCTCACTACTGGTCCAGCTGCCAGACCCAAAGGCAGAGTCACATCAGCTCATGGTTTGCCTCCAGGAGATTATTTTATACTATTACATTATTTTATAATCTCCTAGGTTTGAGTGGTCTTGCTTGCAAGCCTTTTCAGTGCCTTGCTCAGTACTATACGCTTAAACTCTGTGCAGATAAGAATTGCTGCCAGACCCATGCACACAGGACCCGACTGCCTAAATCACACCTCCAGCCCTCGGATGCAGCTTCGTGTTCCCACGGGGGAAACTTGAGGAACACCTGCCTCGGCCACCCTGTCCTCCAAAGTGGCAAGGTCAGCTGGAAGGCGTCTGGTCAGAGGAAGGAGAGCCACGCTTCTTCCCTGAGGAGGTGCTGGGAGGAAACCCTGGGGGGACACAGACCTCCCGCCGGCTTGGTGCCTCTTGATCAGCCCATTCCTTCTCTGCCTCCAAGCAGAAAGAGCATTCATGTATTTTCCTCTGTAACATCTTATTATTTTTGGATAGGAAATCCAGAGGAATTCCTAACAGAAGCATGGATCAAAAACAAACCTCTGTCCTAGTCCCCGGGATAAATGTTTCCAGCACCGGTAGAAAATCAGGGCTCCTGAGGTTCCTGCATCCCAGCACCCATGTGCAGGACACCCCATCCAGCTCTCCTGGAGGTGGCATTTCCCAGAGCAGATTTCCCCTCGTGTCCCAACTACTTCTCACCATCTTGCCTGCATATGCCGCCTCTCTGCCATTTGGGACTTCTTGACCCCCCTCTTTTCTGTCACCCCCCCAACTGCGTTGAAGGGCCGGCCACATCCCACAGGCCTGGGGTCACCTCCCTGCTGCCCACCCCACGTGATGGAGCAGCCGCTGCGCCCACCTCCCTCCTGCCGTGGGGCAAGAGCTTCCTCCCACGCTTTCCGCTGGGCAGTGTTTTCCTAACAGATAATGCAAAGAAATCAGTTTGCCTCCCCCGCCTGCTTCAGCGGCTCTGGGATTTCTCTCTCTGTCACGGGAGTTGTGCAACAATGCGTTTCTCTCGTGTTTTATGTCTCCTGATTTCCTCTCCTGGCTGGCGATCGTAGCAGAGTCTCCACGCCACGCAGGCTGCTTGGCTTGCTGGTGGGGCTCACTATTGGAGCGCTTCTGCTTTGCGATCGGCAGGGATCCTGCCCGTTCCGATGACCGCTCTCTCTCCCAGGCATTGGGTCATTCTTATATTAGAACTTTGTTAAAACAATCTTTGGATGTAGTTCATGTCTGAGTGACAATTTGGTCTGATATTTTTGGATGTTAGTTATTTTAAGATTTAGGGAGATTATTTTTTTTTTGGCAGATGAACTCATCCCACTGTACAAATAAGGAGGAATCAGAGGTATTTATGAATTAGGGATAAATAAAAAAAAATTGTTTTCTTTAAGGAAAAAAATGAGTCTGTTTAAATGTTAAATAATATTTGTTTTCAACTTTTTCTAAACAGAAGCATTCTTTTGCTTCTGAACTACATTTTCATTTATAAATTGGCATCAGTTACAAAAAAATTTTTCAAAAGCTTGCATAAAACTACCCAAATGAGCCATTTTTGGTTTCAGTCAGAGTCTTTGTGATTTCTTTCTTTTTTTTTTTTTTAAGTTCCTTAGCAGAACCCAAGCAAGCCCTTGGTGCTTGGATTTGCAAATCGCTGTGGTGTGAAGAGCTGTTCCCCTCTTTGCCACAGCAGCTTTCTTAGCCTTGACGTCTGTTTCATTAACTATTCTGGCAGAGGGACAGCCTTCGTCGCTGCATTGACCTGGAAGGGTCCTTCCAAGGACACCTCTGTCCTCCACTGAAGCTGTTGTCAGCCACAGTTCCTGGGAAAGGAACTCATTAAATTTCTTCTCCTGGGCTAAACCAGTGGGATTTTTGTTGGTAGTAGGGTTTTTGCTTTCTGCTGATGCACCTCTTATGTCTCTTCTTTTTCTATTTTTTTAAATAGATCGCTTTTTTTTTACCCCTGCCTTTTTTGTCTGGCTCTGTGCCAGGATTTTACAGCTGATGTAGTTGACCAGAGCTACACCAAACAGGTAATGATGACATGTGAATCAAATCCGCTACTAGTTTACTTCATCTTGCTTTTCAGTTTGTCGATCACTACAAAATATCTACAGGAAACATATACTCCTGTGTAGCAAATCTGAGCCTCCTGCAATAGGTTAATTCTTAGTTCCTTTCTGTGGACCCCTTTGAAATTGTGTTTCTTAAGCCTCTTAGGGATTTCTAGGCCACAGGTTGAAACCAGTGGTTTAGTGTGCTGCATTAGTGATGGAACTGAGGGTGATATTTGAGAGAAGGGGGCACAAGGTCCCACTACTTCAGTATTGTTTAGAGCTCTGCTGCCTCAGGTTCTGCAGCAATGCCACTTAAATATACACTGGATCAGCAGTGCTGAGGGGACCCTTTTATGCATCAAATCAAAAATGCAAAAACTTAAAAGAAATGGCCAAGTAAAGTCTTCTTGATACATTCAGCCCTCTCCAAGTCAACGGGATCAATGAATGTAAATCCTTACAGCCTATGGGATTAGCATGTGCAAATTCACTCTAGAGGAAACCGGATGATTGGATGAGCTTTTGTTGAAGTCACAGTATTCCCTGTCTGCAATTAGTTATAAAAAATTTTAATTGCAAACTAATTTATTCAGCTATTGTCTGTGTGCAAAGTTTCAATGAATTTTGACTAGATGGAACATTTTCATGGTTTGCATTATTTCATTGTTGAGATGTTTCTAACAAAGGAACAATTGGAACAGATTTCTTAAAGGACGAAGTTTCTAATTAATTGCAAATCACAAACTAACAAATTACCAGACCATTCATCTCGTACCCAGAGGGATAAGTGCTGCCAATTTGAGGAGGAGACTGTATTTTTCAAACATAACAAAGAAGCTGAATTCCTGTTTTCAGTGCAAAACGGAACTGTGAAATCCAAAATCGTGCTTGTATTAGAACAGTTCTAATTTAACTATAAAATTCAATTATCTGCTGATGATACTCTCCCATTTGATTCCCTTGCAGAGATTTCCATCATTTCCCTAATACTATCTTTGGCCATCACCTGGAGGTATCTGTTCTAATGACTGCTGCCACTTCTCCTCTTCATTAGTTTCCTGACGCCCTTAGTTTTTGGCACTGATTTACAGCATTCAAGACAGGAAAGCAGACTGAGTACCTTAACTCAGTGTCACTTGCAGACTGGTGCAGTGATAGGACAAAACACATCATAACCTCACAGGAAATAGCTGGGCCCCCACAAAATGTTGCTTGTTCACCAGATGTGCTAGACTCGAGCAGTTAAGAAAACAAAAGGTGGCACTGAAATAGATTAGCAGCAAAATTCCAGCTCTGAAATTTTAAAATAAAAAAACCTCAAACATGTTAGGTTATAAATTTTAAAGAGATACATAGAAGCATACTAAAAAAGAGAGGGGAAAGACGGTTTCAATTAGTTGATTTAATTTATCTTGTGTTTTCTGAACACTCTTCTTCTGACATGGGGAATAACAAGGACTGGAGATAAGTTATTCCTGGCTGCGTGTATGAATTATGGATTCTGGAAGGTGGATGATTCTGGCAGGGCGGCTTTCCCTCCCCCACCCCCCCGCCTTTTTACCATGCCTGGAAGGTGGTATTCATTTCTGGACCCTCCTATGTGCAAGTGGGCATCAAAGGCACCATCCTGTAAAGTATAGAGGATGGCTGGGGAACAATGAGTCCTTTCCAAGTGGTGGGAGCTGAGTGACACAGCTGCCGAAGCGCTTAGGGTCTCAGTTCATCTCAGAGGATCAAAGGAGCAACAGCAATGTGAGAGGCTGCAGCAGGGCAAGGATCTGCCCTGGACCCAGATGTAACCATGGCCACCCTGTTCCTTCCCACAGGCTCCATTTCCCTCCCTGCTCTCGCCCAGACAAGCCCTTGAGGATAAGGATTGCTTGGCTGCCTGGGTCCAACTGTGCTGACCTGCCAGTGCTTCACCTGAGTCCCTCTGTGGTCCTGGTGGTGCAGACTGGTGGCTTGGCAGACCAGGCTGTGAATCCTGGCCAGGATGCAGCCCAATCCCTTTCATTGTATTTGGGAAAAATGGAGGCAGAAGTGTACCTGGGCTTTGCCCTAATACGGATTTGGCACATTGGCAAGCTATGTACCTGGGGCCATAAAAATGGACATACACTCGGTGCTTATACGGTAACCAACACTGATTTTTTTTTTTGGTGCCAAGACCTCCTTGTGCTAATGTAAGAAAATCAGTGGGCATTAATCTATTTAATTATATCTGTCTTACCTCCCCAGCAGCAGAAGAAATCTGATAGCCAGGAATATTTGGCAGGGGGGAGCAAGGCTGTTCAGGCTGATCATTACTATGTATAAAGTCATTGCTATCAAAGCACTAACAGAGTTAATGCATTATAGTATCAGAGATTACACACCTGCATCCTCAGCTACTAAGCCTCAAAGAAGCAGGAACCTCAGGCAGGGAAGGGTCTCCAGAGAAAGAGGTCTTTTGGGGGCCAATCCACTGTATTTTCTCCCTTCCTACGAGGCATTTGCCTAACCTATACCTAAGCCTCACCAGTGAAGGAGATTGGACAATATTCTGCTCTGCTGCACCGACGGATGGAAAGCTTTCCCCAGGCTTCAACCTAAGCAGCCTTCTGCTGCATGTTTAGCTGGTCTCTTATTGTCCTTACTTTCAACCAGAACAATCGCTTTCTGTCATGTTTATTAGAGTTTTGTGTGCATTTAGGAACCAGAGTCTTGCCTTGCCTTCATCTTCTCTAAACTAAACAATCTTCTCCAGACTAAATAAATGCAATTCTTTCTATCTCACTGGCTGTATTTTCCAAATCTCTGATCATACTTGTTGATCTCCTCTGGATTGTCTCCAGTATATCTGTATCTTTAGAAAAGTACAGTGCCCAAAACTTGGTAAAACCTTTCAATTGAGACCTCCACACTAAAGTGCAGAGCAGAATAATTGCCACCTTTGTCTTATACGTGATGCTTCCATATATACAACTTAGGTATTTATATTTTTGCCAGGGCACTGCACTGTCAACACAAATCCAGCCTGTCATTTGCTACATCCCTCAGACCTTCTTCTGCCATCCCACTGCTTACAAATTGCTTCCAGCTTTATAGTTGGGAATTTGATTTCTCCTTCCTGAAAGTAGCACTTTATCCTAGTGGTTACTTAATCAGGTTGGCTGTGGACCATCTGTCCAGATCATTTTTGCGCTTTGATCCTCTGACTTTGATTCTCTTGTAGCCTCTCCAAGTTTAACAGTAACCACAGATTTCATCATCTGCATCGTTAGTGAAAAGAATGGAAACAGGCCCAGAAAGGATCCCAGAGGAATCCCACTTGAACAACTTCCTATTTGATAGGAACAATTGATAACTGTGTTTTTGGAGTGAAGTTCACCCAGTCGTGCACCCATCCTGTCGTGATTACATTTTAGCTCATATCTAATGCGACCATGTTGGGAGGCTAAGATAAATCACATCCACTTGCTCTTCTTTATTCACTAAGCCAGCTGCTCTGTTAAAAAGGGAAATTGGACTGGTTTGACATGATCTGTTCTTGACAAACTCAGGTGGACTGCTTTTTATCACTATACCATCTTCTAGGTATTTAAAAACTGATTGTTTAATAACTCATTCCAGACTTTTTGGATATCAGGGTGAGTTGTTTATAGCTTCCTGGGGTCTCATTATTCCTTTTTAAAGATCAGCACTATAGTCACACTTCTCCTGTGCTCTAGGGCTCATCCTGTTCTATGGGACTCCTTTACAATAATTGTTTTACAATAATTGTTGGCAATTCACAGATTACTTCATCTTATTCCTTGAATAATTTCAGGTGAACTTTATGAGGCCCTGCTGACTTGTATGCAGTTGGCTCATCCAAGTATTCTTTAACTTGGTCTTTTCCTGTTTTGGCATGCAGTCCTACCTCATTTTAAAAATAATTTAGTTAATTACCTGGTCACAAACAGCTTTTTTTTAAATAAGGGCTGCATCAAGAGACATGCCAGGCTTCTCTGCATCATTTGTTATTTGCTCCCTTTTCCTGTTTAGCAATGGATCAAGACTTTCCTTTTTCTTCCTCTAATTAAGATGTATTTATAGAACTTTTCCCAGTTCCCGTTTATGTCCTTTCCTAGTTGAAATGCCTTCTGTGCTGTAGCAGCCCTGCTTCTGTACCCAATTGTTTGTTTTATTCCCTTGTACTTCTCCTTAACTATGTATTTGTTTTGCTCCTTTCTGTAGTATCCACTTCTTAAAGTCCTCAGAAAGCTACTCATGCAGCTGGAATCGTACCTCTATGTGCCTGGTGTTCTTCTACATAGGGGTAGCTTGCTTTTATGTTTTTAGCATAGCGGTCTTTTAGGATCTGCTCACATTTCTACTCCTGCTGAAAACCTTGGTTATCTACTTGAGAAAGTTTAGTTGCCCTATTGTTTTTTCTACACAGTTTTGGGTAACTAAAATCTCCTATTGCCGCCATATCTCATTGTTTGGATATCTTGTACAAATGCTCATAAAAGCTTCTTCTACTTCCTATTAGTGATTGGATGGCCCACAGCAGATCTCTGTCCTAAGCTTTTCCGAGGTCGGCTGTGTCACAGCATCTGAACAAAGACTTACAGTTCTTCCTGTTCCCCTGGCTCCCTGTGTTTGCCAGCAGTGGTCAACATGTTGCTCCTGTGTTTACATTTTTGTCTGCTTTATAACTGATGCTTCCGATTCTCAGACTGCAGCTAAGGACAACACATTTTTCTGTTAGCTGAAGGCTTCTATAACTGGACTTCTCCAAGTCTGCTTAAGAGGCCACTGTCAGATTATTTAATAGTTTGGGATAACTTAACCCCAGTTTGGTATAATCTCAACCACAGCCATTCCTCCATACCTCTGTGGGGCTGTTTTGGATCAATATGCAGTTCAGCATGAACAAGTTGATCACAATTTGGCCTAACACCTTCTTGAAACTGTAATGAGATGCACTGACTCCTAGAGTGGGATGTAACATGGCTGTTGGCAAAACCAAAGAGCAACCCACTCCAATGTGTAGCAGTCTCACCTTAAAAAAAATACCCAGAGACACCATGATACATGAAGATTTGATACCCATCATTATATGCTGTCTCCTGATGCTCTGCTGGGACATTAGCTTTTTTTGATCTCAGAGTCCCTCACCTCCACCAGCCCCTTTCTGGAAGGTGACCCCCCAAGCTGTCACCAAGCCCATGGAGAAACTAAATTCTCCCTCGGCAGGACACCAGCATGACTTCAGAGGTACTTTTATGCTCTTCAAGTTACAGACATGCCTGTGCAAGATGCTTTCATTAGGGCTTGCTCTTGCTCTTACTGAACTTGGGGCCCTAATGACATAGTCAGTGCAGGATCAGGCCAGGGGAAATAGACTTAAGCACATGCAAAAGCCCTGGAAAGGCTGGAGCCGAGACTGCAATTCTTGTTTGGCCTGGCACATTGTTTGTGACACATCCCATTGTTCTGAGCTTAATGCTTATTCATTTCCTCTTTACTTGTGTTTTCATATATTATTATTTTTAATTGTGCCGGTTTTATTCTAAAGAAGCAATAAAAATAAAGTCCCTTGGGCCAGAGAATGTGGATCAACACAATCAAGTCAGTGGACTGCTTTTAGTCTCAGTACTGACTCTGATACAAACATGAATTTCAAGGTGACGGCTTTGCCTAGAAGCTTTTCAATTAATAGCTTTAGTCCTGGTGTGACTTCTGGGAATGCAAATACTCCTAGCAGGAATTCAGAAGGACCATTATTTTAGAGGAAAGAAGGATACTTTTGAGAGGATAGCTAAGGTATTCAGGGGGTCCTCCTCATTGCAGAACTAACATTGTACATCCTACAAAAACCTGTAAATATTTAATTTTCTTTTACATCATTAGACTACACTGACTCATTGCAATTGAAGATCACACATAAATTAGGGCTCTTCCATTCTGCCCTATGTCACCTCTCTGCAGTGGAGGCAGTAGTGGAAGTGAAGTTTATGCTGGGAAGGAACTGAAAGGGGTGGAGGAAGAAGGGAAGCCTCTTGCTTTCATAATGAAGAGAGAAGAGCAGTAACATAGAGATAATTTCCTCAGATTCCTCTCTCCCTCTCTAAAGGGGGAACTTTAGGGAAGTGTTATAGTGGAACAGATAAGGTGGCTCTGCAAACTGAAACTGTCATCCAGGCGTACATCTTTTTCCATTAAGAGGCTGAAATGCAGTCTCTTCGTAAAGCAGCAGCAGTTACTTAACAGTCAGGCTGAAAATTAGCAGAATTAATAGGTATTTAAACAATGCCAGGGCACTCTGATTGAACATTAAAGACTGGACGGGCCATGCAAATTATACTTTGGTTGTTACAGTTCTGCTGAGAGTGTAAAAAAATGTGATGTGATCTCCCTTGGGCAGAGGCAAAACATATTCAAAAGCTGCTGTTTTGAATTATGATGGCACGCTTATGGAAAACAGACAATGTTGATACCACAAAAATATGATGTGTACCATTAACAATGAGCATCACACAGCAAACCATAAACCCAAGTGCCTTCAAAATGTAAAAAATTCAAGTCAGAGGATTTGTTTAAGGAAGGGATTAAAAGCATGTAAAAACAATTGTGCTCTTTTAGCCCTTATACAGTTTGCCAAGAGCTCTTTAAATAGAAGCTAAAAAAGCTATTTATGATTTTGACAATTAATAAAACATATGCCCTTCTGTACAGAATATAATAATAGTAAGATGATGCTACAAACCGAGACAGAAGATCCTGTCGTAAGACTTTCCCTTAAGTTATCTCTGTAGCCATATTAAAAGAAGTGGTGCTTGATTGAACTTTTGAATAATGGGCTACAGAGTTACCTTCATCTTTTGGCTGCTGGTCCCTATTTGAGGCAGGTAGGTAGTGACTGATGGTATTACTGAAGTGGACAAGCAAAACTTCCTTAAGCAGAGACCGAAAAAAGTTAGAGGAGTTTACATTCAAGAGGGAATTAATAAGAGCAGACATGATAAATGTACAAAGAGAGTGGGTGGGATAGGTAAAAGAGGGAGGAATTAATATTCACATTGTCTTTAAAACAAGAGTGTAGAGATTCAGTGAAACTCAGCAGCAGGAGCAAATGTAATAGTGATAAGAGGAAGCACTTTTTCACACAATATGGCAATTAGACATAGGACCCCCTAGTTACAGGATGTTTTTGAGGTTAGGAGTTTATCAGGATTTATGTAGAGAGCATGAATGCGCCAAGTAATCACTGTGAATGCTAAAGAGAGCCAGGACCAGAGCAGCTTCCCGCAGTGCTGGGGGAGCATCTTTTCTCTCCCAGAAGTGGTCCATAGTCCACCTCCTGCTGTCAGCTGCAGGACCCCTGCCCAGAGGCCCCCGTGGTGGGATTGGCTTTGGCAGCTCCTTTGTCCCGCTTGGCCGAGTTCAACGGGGTTGATCTGGGCCTTGCTGAGTTCCCACCAAAAAGTGGCCGGTGCTGGAGCAAGCCCCTGGCAGGGTCAGGGACTGCATGGACTGTGGGGAGCATGGTTCCTTCAGCCTGCAAGTTACCCTTCTTCCCAAAGCAGGCAAAAATACCTCATGTCTACACAGGCATGAGACCTGAACACCCGTTGTTTTGCTGGGAAATGCTGTGTTTCTCTGAAATAAGAAACAAAATGGTGTTCTGCTCCTTTCCGAAAGGTCACTGATGCAGGTGCTGATGCAGACACCTTCAGGCTTCAGCCTTGACTTTCCATGTTGAAGTGGAGCTGTCAGGGAGCTGTAGAGGAGCTGTGTGGGGAGTGGGAGAGAATTCCTGGCTCCAAGGAATGGACTTTGCATTCTGGGAATCTGTGACCCATTTCCATGACATTGCCCTGAAGTTTGCTATTGGGAAGCAATCCTTCACTCTGAAATCCCTTATCTTGAGGGAGAATGTAATATTTATGATTTTTTCCCTGTTTACTGCACATACTGATAAGCAGCTGTGGGACCAAGGAGCTGTCAGCATCTATCCCTTTTTTTTCCTAAGGGCTGACTAGTTAAAAAATAAATAAATCATTACTTGAACTTTCAGTAACTGTTTTAAAAAATTCATGCAGTGTTGGAAAGGTCAATATCCAAAGTAGTTCGGGATTCAGATCCCAGCAGGTCTGATGGCTGCCCAGTTTCTCCAGGGAAAAGCTAAGTGGGACACCTGAGGGGAGGAGGTATTGATCATTAATCCAGAAGTCAGCAGCTGGCCAAGTCCAGTGATCTTAGTAGAAACAAAACATATGCATAGTGTGTGGTTTCTTAAAGCCTGGGTTTGTTGCCTGGCCTGCCAGTCTGAAGAATTGCTTGCTTTTGCAAGTTCAATAACAAAATGAATGCTAAGGTCAGGGAATAGGCCAATGCTTTAGCCATCCAGCTGGGAGACCTAAGGATGCTTTACAGGAATTAACTGGACAGGAGGATTTTGATGGATCTTATGTGAAACTGATGAAAAAGAATTGCTTTTGGAGAAAGGTCACATGCAAAGCCAATGCAGGCAGTCATCTTCATTACCTATGTGTCTTCTCTGTGTAGAAACATGGGCAGGGAAGGAAAGAGCTCTGATTTTGACTAATGATCACTCAGAAGGACTCTATGATGGGGCAACATGTGTTCCTCAACATAGCATGATTGCTTTAGGGCAACATTTCTTTTTGTTTGATGAAAGCAATACTGTCACAATATATATATTGGTAGCCTCATCCTCCTCTCCTGATTCTCCACTTATTTCATTGCAATTGCTACTCTTTGTATGGGGAAATGTAAAAGGAAAAGCAAACTAAGCACATCAGAAGATGTATCATTACTGGGATTAGACCATGTTGTACAAAAAGAGATGAGAAGCTGCAAAGGTATTGTGACTAATGGTCCAGCACGTGTGCTCTTCTTGCTAAACTACTGTCCTAGTTAATCTCACCTGTATTTCCCAGCATCACAGTGAAGTTAGAGTAACTCATTGACTGCATTTTAACAAAACTGTGGCTGTGGCAGCAGTCTGTGGATACGTCCTCTGCCCGCCACAAATAGAAGGTAATTTGAGTGAGTTTAGTCATCTGTCTTTGGAGCTAAACTAATTTCAATCACCTTGTATCTGCTGTGGAGTCTGAGGTCCATGACAGCGCTGCACAGGACAACCCATTTGTAGAGAGAACAAACTGTTCTCCACCAGCCCCTGGGGACATCCTGCAGCTCAGCATTTTCTGTCTTCCAGTGCCAGGCTTTTGGCATAACCCACCTTTTCTGCAGTGAACAACGAGCAATATTAAAACAAGTTATTTCCTGATCATGTGAACTGATGCAGCCTGTTTTTCTATGGGATTTCTGTATTTCATCCGTATAATGACAACCAACGTAACCGTTTCCCATGATCTCATGTTTCCATGCATTGCCTGAAGTACCTCACAGACCCGCATCTCTTCTCTGGTAGTCCCCTAACTCCTGGGGAGCCAAAAGCAACACATGCCACGGCCTATTTTGAGCCATGTGGTGCTGACTGGCTCTCTGGGATAAGTTTGTACCTTGCCAGCTGGCAATCAAACAGGACAGATAATTACTGCTCTCGCTTTGCAGTCCTTCCCTCACTCAGGACACTAACTGGGGTCTCCATCCTCTACCCAGGCCCTGGTTTTTGCTGCTTTATAGGAACTTTTATCTTTGATATCCCTCCCACTTTATTAAATGTGACTGAAAGTGGCCAGCGGATTCAGAAACTGTAGGGGAGGACGCTACTGAGGGAGAAGGGAACTAACTGACAGCATATGCAGCATGACAACTGTGCAGCACAACTGACTGCAAAAATTCAAAAATACTATCCAAACATGTTGGCTTTGTGCACACAACTTTTTCCCCAGGGAGAGGATGTGAGGGAGGAAACTTCACATGGAACGGATGAGCCGCATGGATTCATGGGCAACTGGAAGATGTTTAGGTTCCCTCATGATGAAGATATGGGGAATCTGTGTTGAACTTTGGGCTCGTCAGTAGGGTACTTGTCATCAGCCCTAAAGTAACTTAAATTTAAGCACATACATTCAAGAATGAACAAGATATAACAGTTGCACATGGTGTTTGAGTGAAACATTTTGTTCCTTTCAAAGCCGTTAATAGACAGACTGTGCAGCAGGACCTGCGTAGAATTGCTTAGATCTGAAATACTGTTAAATGGACACTGACAGACACAAAAGGGTAAATCAGTGCCACTATCATCTGTAAGACAACAAGAACAAGAGATGGATAAGGCTTGGATACTGATCAAAGCTGTGACAAAAGTTCCAAGGGTCTATGGGAAAATCGTAATAAAAAAAGAAAAAAAAATTCTTATGACTGCTTTCTTCCTTCTGATTCCTGTTGGCTGTGGTCTACTGACCATCTTTTGTTAAGATATGAGGCTCACAGCCTGGCTGGTGGCATTTCTGTGTGCAGGTGACCAAGGCATGGGTCAGCCACCATAATGCCTCTTCACGTTTACATACAATTCACCTTAGTAACAGGATCTTACTTCAAAAACTCTGCAAGCATGAAAAAAAGGCTTATCCCAAGGATGTTGGAAGAGAAACATTTATTGTTTCTGTCTAGAAGAACCTGTAGTATTCAAATCACATGCTGATGACCATGATATAAATTCCTGGAGGACTCAAAGTTGCCTCTATTCTGCTGGTAAGAGAACTACTACTTTCTCTTTAGGCATTTCAGTTCAGCACGTCCCTTTAAGAACAGGCTTGCATGTCTGACTTTTGAAATAATTAGTATTAACAAATTACGGCATTGCTATTTTTATTGCCATAATTTCTAGAAGCCAAGTTCATACAAAAGCCCATTGTGACTATCTCTTTTCATTACAGTCAGGCAGAATATAGCCAAGTTCTGCTTTCAGTTACAGCCATATAAATCTAAACTACCTACATATTCCTTGCCAGTAGTACTTGTGTATGCTGGAGTGACCATTCTATAGTATTATTTTCCCAGAAAAAGCAAAGCGATAATTCATCCATGTGACTAAGGAGGGCAGGTTCCAAATAAGTTGCAAGCACAGCTAAAAATGGAACATGAAACAAGTAGGAAAAATACAAGGAAATAAGAAAATAATTTTAAGATTTCCAGTCTTGAACATAAGTATGCGTTCACATGTATGCATACTGAAAAGATCTGTTTGCAATCAACTCTTTTGTCACTTACTGCTTGAGTGCTGGATTCAGAGAGTCTGCTGCTGTGAGATGATGTGTGAGGAGCAATACAGAATGAGGAAGCGGATCCGAAAGCATTCAAGACCTAGCAGCCCTGGGGAGAAGGCTTGTCAGGCAGCTGTTTGGTTTGGGAGGTGCTCGGGTACTTTGGCAGGGGAAGCCAGAGCAGGACTGAGAAAGCGAGAAGGAGAGATAGAAAGAGATAAGGCTAGGTTCTTGTCTGTTTGGGGTGCTCAGGCAGCATCCCAGCACAGACAGAGCTGTTCTAGCCTTGGTAGTGAGAACACCTCACAAATGGGAGGTGATGGGGGCTTGGGAGCTGGCGTGCAGTGGACCAGAGCCTGTGGCACTGGGAGGCTTCGCCGACGGGCTACGCGAGAGGCTCCACTCTCGCAGCGTGGACACGTTTGTGGGACAGGTGGACGAAAGCCAGCGCTCGTGCTCTGCTACGCAGCTGCCGCGTGTGCTTTGGCGTGGTCCTGAGGCTCCCTTGTTGATGGAGCACAGGTGCCATGGAGGCTTTCAAGGAAAAGTTGTTATTTGAAATGGAAGAAATCTCTGCAGCCTGGAGGGACACCGCACAGGGAAGTCTCCGGGCCCTGGCTGAGCCAAGAGAACACGCGCCAATTTGGCATTTAACACATATAAATACATGCACAACCTCTGTTTATATTAATTACAAATATTAGAGGGTTGAAAATATGTGGCTTGATACCAAAATGGAGGGTAGCTAATGCAACTGCATTGGAACTGTCTACACACAGAAATACAAGCCAGCCAGCAAGAAAGAATATAGCAAACTGATGGATATGTTTGAGAGGAAATGTTTCCCATAGATTTGCGAGAGTTACAGCTGGAAAAGACATGATGTTCCCTTTCTTTGCCAACACTAAGCAGTTCTGCAGAGTGTTACACGCCTACAGCACAGGCATTGTGCTGTGTAGGGCTGGTTGAAATCTTCAGTGAGAGCATAGGCCAAACTGTCATTATGTTTGGTATCATCAGGTGCATTTCCACAACACACAGGTAGACAGAAGTGACAGCACAGAGTCTGAGGCTTGGCATCTGGTACAAACTTCGTCATTTATTCTCCGTCCCTTTGCGTGCTGTTTGTGAGCTGATCCTGCTTTCTGCCAGCACACTATGCATTTCTCATGGAGCTCAGCTGCACTAACTCATAGTCTTCCTTGACTATTCAGGATGGTCGTGTCTGAGTCACATACTGCTGTTTCCATCTTGATTGGAGGGCTGAAATGTTTACAGCTGAAGTACACCAGCCCTCCAGAGGACTATCGATTACTTTCTGAAAGTCTAATCATGCCTTTTCCCAATTCTCCCCACTATTACATGCAGTCAACATGTTTGAGAAGGCCACCTGCAACATCTCCCTCCAAAAATATCTAAAAGAAAGCAACAGTGAAATAAAGCTGGGGCTTTAGGTTGTATTCTAGTGCTCTCACTCCCCTGGCTCAGACCAGGAATGCATGGGGGCAGGAAAGGGGGTGAAGTAGTATGTATTCATCTCATTTTCTTCCATTGTATTCACCAAGAGGTATTTTTTCCCTGTCTACTGTTGAAATAAATAATCCAAGGAGGTCCCTCTCCCTTGTTGTCCATTGTAGGCCGAGTGGGATCAGCACTGCTGTGCAGGCTCGCTCCAGAGACTCCTGATGGAGGGAGGCAGCTTGCAAAGAAACCAGCACAGGCCTGTGGGTCTCTGAAAGGATACCCTGTGGGTTTCTGCTAGGAAAGCGGGTGGAGAAGACAGCAGTTTCTTCAGGAAACTGGATTTCAGGGAAGCTAAACTGGGCAGGAAAGTGCATTGGTGTGACTTAGCTGTCAGTCCTTGCAACGCCTTGGTGCTTGGGGCTGCTAAGCAGCTGTATAAGCAGAGAACAGAAGAGTGATTTTTGCTTCACAGAAGCTGGCACTGGAGCCATCAAAGCTGTGTATGGCCCGAGGATGAGGAAGACAATGTGTGTCCTTGGTGCAGAGGTCACTGGGAGATACTTTTTCAGTTTCTCCGTTTGCACTACAGAGCCCTGACTCCCACTGGAGCAGTCAAAATGGCACATCAGCAGAAGTGGGGAGCATCTGGAAGGAGGAGTCTCTCTGGACATATGTAGGGTTCAATTATATGGAACTTAGTTATCGGGCCTGAAAGTAGCTCATGGTCACAAGAGTGTTCCAGACGCCTTTAGAAGGCTTTGAACAGACTAAACAAGATAGAAGAAGAAAGATCCCAATTAGAAAAACACAGGTGCGCATTCCACGATAAAGGGAACTTGGCACAAACAACCTCAATTCAAGGACTTATCTCGACCAATTGGACTAAGACAAGCCTTGCATGCTCTAATTAATACGGCCAATTATGTCCTATGTTTATGCGCGTGTATAACTAACCTTTTCTTACGTCTGTGCGCGTGGACAGTACCGATGTAACCAATCACCGTTTATGCTTGTGCGCGTGGACACCAAATGCTTGCATGCAGCAACCAATTAGAATTTCAAAACAACTTATAGAATTGTATAAAAATGATCGGCTAAGCTCAATAAAGGACTACTACTTTGATCATCATATTGGTGTTCCATCATCCAGACCCCAGATGGATTAACCCTAAACCCTACAGACATCCCAGTGGGTCAGGCTGCAAGTCATGCAGTCCTGGGCAAAAGAAGTTGCATGCACATCACACAGCATCTCCTGCTGGCCTCACCACGGAGGAAGGCAGAATGTCCTTTGCTTGATGGCACCTTCCATGAAGCACAGATGCCCATAGAGAGTCCACACAACTCGGATCGCTTCCCCAGGCTGCCAGCCTGTGCTCGGCTTCCCCGAGTCCCCATGATTCAGGCTCGTCAGAGATGCTGGTGATTTCTAGCACGTGAATCCTGACTATTTGAAAAAAGACCATGAAACCTCCTTGTTTCAAGTTCTCCAGTGGTGCTTGATTATGAAGACCTCCCAAAAAGAAACAGCTCAGACCAATCTGCCAGAGGGAGACTCCTTGGGAAAGGGGCCAGAAAGCCAGTGTGCCTGGCCTGACATGAGCTGGAGCATGGCAGGGAGATGGGGAACAATTATGGAGAAAGTCTGGCTCCTCTCCTCTTGTCCCAGGGTGACAGGCAGGTGCTCAGTGCAGGCAAAACCTCTGGGACAAGAATGTGATGTTAGGGAAGTTCCTGCTCAGTAGAAGGGAACTGAAGCCTTTCAACAACTCATAGCTTGCCAAATACAGGCAAAAACTTCCTGAGAGCAACAAAAGACACTTCCCAGTACCTGTGGGCAGCCCAGTTTCGAGACCTTGCCTCCAAACAGAGAGATGCTAGGCAACGAAGTGGGCTACTGGTAAGAATGTCTAAACCATCCATTTCTTCCCCTTTCATTATATTTTAAGAAATAGCTGAGTAATTTCAGATGGCAGTCCCCTCTATTTCTTTTCAAAAAGAGAAATACCATCCTGAGATGACATTTATCTCCCCAGCATGGAAAATATCAGTGTGGCTGGTTCAAGCACAAAAGAGTCATTTCAGTCATACCAAGGTCATGTCAATGAATACCTCAGGCTCCTCTAACTACATAAAGCATTGCTTGCATGGTGCATGCTACAGAGACTCTCAGACATACAGTGATGAAGGCCCAGTATAGAATAGACCATCATCATCCCTGTGTGGAGGGCTGTGTTTTGTAGCCAAGGCCTGTGAAATAAAACTCTGGAGGTGAGATATTGGAAAACATGTGCTTGGAAACATATTTTGAAGACTCCCTTGACTATAGCAAAAGCAACAGTGGCAATGATTATTTGTTGCTTCATTTTATTCTGAGGTTTGTAATTTTCACAGCTTGCCTGGGGATGGCTAAGTTTCTTATACAGCAATAACACTGATTCATCAGTCATGTTTATAGCAAGTGACACAGCAAGGCTGGAGACAGGGAGCAGCTTTTCCATGACCAGAGCATTGCAGTCCCATATGGAGGGAGCCTGGGGAGATTTCACACCAGACATATGTGAGTCGGGGGCAGATACTGTGAGGTACCGACGATCCTTCTCTCCAGTAGAAATGACAAGGTGCTGAGAAAACTCAGTGCCTTGAAAGTTTAGACTGATGGGTATTTCCAGGTTTCCTCTATGTTATGGGAAATGTCACAGATTCCCGAATCAGGCTCTGTAACAATTTGTTTCTGCATTTTAGGCTTCCCTCATTATTCTCTTTTTTGTCTCCTTCCTTTATCAATTATAGTCTTCTACCAATGTAATATGCATTTTATTATAAAGCAATTTTTTGTAAGTGTTCAATTCCAATACACATTTTCAGTAAATCAATATTCAACATTTTAATTCAGTGTTGTCTAACAAGTCTTTGGATTTAGCTTTTCAGTATTTGAATTTGTGAATTTTTAGTATACTTTCATCCAATCTGTTACCTTCTCGTAAAAAAAGGGGGGAAGAAATCAAACAAGTGGAGATAAAAGGAAGAAACCTTTCCTCCTTCCTCATTTCACCCATTCCCTCCTCTTTTTCTCCTACTGCAATCCCTACCCAGAAAAGAGGGAGAAATAAAATATCTGAGAGGACATGGACAGAGACCTGAAGACTGGCATTTTTCTCCCATTTCTCTCCTCTCTATTTCCTTTATCTGTGGGGAAAAGGAGAGGAATATGAGCCTTTGTCCCTCCACCTCCCCTTCACAAAGATCAGAGAAGTTTAACACCAGTGAAAATCAAAACCTGGGATTGAAAGTCAACAGAATTATTTGGATTATTTTGTTTCAAATATTTTTGGCAGAAAAGTGTATTACTTGGCAAGAGAAAACTTTGCCTTGTTTCACTTATTGGTCAGTTCTATTCATTAGCAGTGTATTAGGAGTGAGGCGCTGCTTGTGTAGACCAGATTGTGTCCAGGCTGGCTAATTAGTCCCATCCCACTGAACCTCTTGGGATTTTCTGATTTTAACCAAAACAACAGGGTTTTGTATTAAAAGAAGGGGGAAATGGGGGTCGAAAGATCTGGTGAGACTGAAGCGTGTGGACTGAAGCTGGAGGCGTTAGCTCTGACAGGAAGAGTACCTGCAGTGTGTGGCTCCCCCCGCTTCCTCCAGGAGGACTGGGCTTTTCTTCCCCAGAAGGCTTCTGCCTGCAGAAATTTAGAAAATCCGACTACTCTGGGAGCGAGCCGGATGCTGTATTTAGAGATTCACATTGCAGACAGGCTTTTATTTTGTACTGACGACTAGAGGGGTTCCTGCTGCCCTCACTGGCCATGGAGTCCGAAGGGCTCTCTGCAGCTCTGCCCAAGGCTAACGCTCTTGTGACTGGAAGAGCCCAAAATTCATGTACCAGAATCTCACAGTACCACATCATTTTTTTCTCCATGCTGCTCACACAGTAAAGAAGATAATTTATAAATCTCTAAGTAACAACTCAAACTGGCTATTCTCACTACATCTATTCTCACTTCTGCACCCAGAGGTACTTGGAGGAAAATTCCCCTGCGCTATGTCCCCTTCAGCCAGCCCCTCTGGTGGATGAGGCAGGCACCAGCATGAAACGAAACTGGTGCTCAGAGGAGAGAAGAGATCATGTTAAGTCCCATCACCTCTCTGCTGCAGTGAGCACCAAACACAGATTTCCTGGCTCCCAGTGGCATGTGCTGTAGCCATGAGCCCATGTCACCTCCAGTTCCTAACTTTTATTATCGCATCACATCCCTCTGTGCCCCTAGGCACTTCATTGAACCTCCCTTTTCCAGTTCCTTCCACTGTAAAAAGGTGACAAAGAGACTTGCCAGCCCCATGATTGGCGCAGGATTAAATGTGTGCACAGTTTGATGAAAAGACAAGGTGTGAATGCTGACTGCTGTCAGCAAAGGAAATGGGGCAGGTTAGCAGGTTAGGATACCACCTACAACTTTTGTACTTACTGCAGCAGAGGACAGGGAACTGGGCGGCTGGTTCCAGGGTTATATTCTACTCGCTGGTGTACAATAAAGTGCTGAAGTAATTTTGAAATACACCAGAGATACAATGCTGGTAGTGATGGACACAACAAATATCGAAGACAATAACTTAATGTTGGGCTAGCCATGTCAAATTCCATCCCGCTTCAGCTGCTTTACAGGAAAATAGATTTCTGGTTTTAAATATGAGGATTAGCAGCAGCAGATTTAGGGCTTAAAATAAAGTATGTATTTTAGATTTATTTAAGGGCCTTTGACTCCCAAACACTTTGCTTTAATATATCGCTTTCTGGGCTGACATGGCTTTCATTTTTCATCACTACTTTACATTCCAGTGTTTGAATGGTTTATGCAGGGGAAACCTGAGTTTTACAAAAGCTGAAATTCTTCTGCTGCTGCTGTTTAAGGAATGCTTTCTTTTCTTCTCTGTCTGTAGCAGGTTCTTAGCAGAGAGAACTGTAATTCAGAACAATTCAATTTTCCATCATTTAAGAAGTAAGACACAGTAATGGCTTAATCCTGATTATACACAGCCACTTGTGAGGACTGACTTCCAGATGTTCATGTTTTGTTTTTTTTTCTTTTTAAATGTGAATGTTATTAATTTCTTTGGACTTGGTGCTAGGAAAGAAATCTCTGAAATCCCCAGGATAGGAACACTGATCAAACTCCAGTCCAATTGAAGTCAGAAAGCCGCCCTGAAGTTCTAAATATTTGCTGGACAGGTCCAACTCAGGCTGCAGCAATGGAAATTTTTCTGTCCTAAATCCTGCCCTGGAGGGAATTTCTATTTGGAGAAGAGCATGTTCACTCTTCACTTTTCCTTGGACTCTCTTTAGAGATTGCTAAGTATGGTGAGGTCAGAGCTCTAGGATCTGGTTTGCATCCAACCAACTTTGACCTTCTGAAGGCATTGGCTGCACCGCCAGCCAAGATTTCATGGTTAAAGGTCAATTAATTTTACTCCTTAATTTCCAAAGAATTTGAGGGGGGAAATGGGGAAAAAGACAATGACAGTGTTTGAAAGCCAAAAAATTATTTTGGTAGCAAATGTTCTGTGTATACCAGATTTTAGACCCTATATCTTCCAGAGTCAACTGTCCAAGTCACACAATCCCTGTAATAGGCCTTTCCCATAAAACTGTGCTTTCTGGTCCAGTGAAGCAAGCTGGCTTTTGAGACGGGAGCTGTTCTCCCTAGTCTGTTTCCAAGAAGAAGTGCCATTTTTAATTGAATTTTGGTGCTATCTTTGCGCACATTATTCTAATCATCCTGCTGGGAGAGTTCTCTATATAGAGTGACCAGGACGCTCATGCTGAGGCTCTGCTGTGCAGATCCAATGGATAAATCAGAGTTCACACAGCTGACTTGCAAGCAAGCTTGCTAATAAAATTTAATTCTTAAAGAAGACAGCTTGGTCCTGACAACTCTGATTGCCTTGGCACAATGTTGTGGAAATACAATTACAAGATTGGACTGCTCTCAATTTGTTCCAGATAGAGAAAGAGAGAAAGAGAAAAAAGTGGGTTTTGTAATTAAAAATAAATAAATAAGCCCAGTTTTGAGGGCTTCTTGCCAGATTATTGTTTAGCTCAGCATTAGCTTTTCATCTGCATCATGGTGATCCCAGATACATAGATCAACAGATTTCCTCCACGTCAGCAGGCAAAGATGCCCTCTTGGCCACAGTCATGGGCTGGCCAGAAAGACTCCAGTGAGTGCTGCCTGTGAGGCTGTCGCGTGGGCTGCCAAAGCTCTCCAAGCGCTGTACGGTGATGCTTGCACTGATGGTTTTCGGCACAGTAGCTCATAAGAGCATTATGAGAACTCACTGTTGATTATAACAGTTATACAATAAAAAATATAGGTCATTTGACTGTACTGTACGTGAAGGCCTCTGCCTGCCAATTTTCACCTGCTTGGCAGCTCTTCTGAGCTGCTCGAATGGCAGGAAGGGCCAGTGGGCTTGCATTACACCAAGAGGCTGTGCAAGGGAGCACGCATCTGAAGCCCATCCCCACTCCCGAATGGCTGTGTAACAACTACACCATGTCTCAGCTCCTGCCAGCAGAGCTCTCCCTCACAGTGTATGTCAAGTATTAATTACTGCTCGTATGCTGCCTGCAAAGATCACTTAATACGCTGTGAAAAAATCACCAAATATTATTCCAGCCTCCATATGGGTGACTGGGCTGAGTTCCTCAGCAAAGCCCTGACTCCAAGAAGAGGTTGCGATTGTGGGGAGCAAAATAAAACAAAGCAAAACAAACCAAAGCAAAACAAAACAGGAGGTGCTTTAAAGCAGCTGAATAAAGACACACAACAAACCTGTCTGACAAAAGTACTGTTGGATTAACGCAACCTGATCCCTGAGCTAGCTATGGCGGTGCATCATATTCATCAGCCAGGAGAAAGGGGCCGGCAGGGAGCCGGGGGACGGCATGGGCAGTGTGGATAATTATGGAAGCCTGCTGGTAGACGGAAAACATCTGGTTTGTGTTTGAGTTAAGAAAGGATATTTAACTCTATTACCCAGATTTGTATCTGTCCATTACTTATTCAGATTTATTAGCTTAGGCTTGTGACATCAAGGTTATGTGAGGCTGAGACATCTTTGTGCTTTGGGAGCCATGGAAAGTTGATGTTAAAGGCAGTAAAGTTGCAACAAACACCTGCAGGTCTCTCAGTGCTGTGAGCAATGCGATCTGTGTGTTAGCAAGCCTGAGGACCTGTGCATGTTGGTGCCTGCTGATGTAAACATGAGTGATGTGTGCGTGGTGCATGGGGTGTCTAAATAGGGAGGTACCTGTGCATGTGCCCAGTGGTGGACATGGACAAGGTGACGTGCATGGACAAAGGAAGGTAGCTTGTAGAGACTAACACTCTCCAGCCTGAATACAAGGCCAGCAGCTCACAAATCCAATGAGTGGGGGTGCTTTTAGTGACTTTCTTTAACACTAAGCTGCTTCTACCTTTTTGGTCTCCTGTTGCAGTGCTATACTCCCTCATACCACCTACTTACAGCACCATCCTACCTCAATATCCCCATGTCCTCTGCCTTGTCCTGCCCCACAGCCCATCTCCACCCTACCTTCCTCTTCCAGTGCTCCTCCTTCCCAGTCTCATGTCTTTTTATCCACTCTCCTAATGCAACAGCCTTTCTTCTGCATCCAGACATCCCACCTCTCCTTTTGCCCTTCTCAGTGTGTGAGACCTGAGATGTGCGTGTGGACTTACAAGTACTCAGTCCCCTTGAAAAACATACTCAAAGCATCTCAAACCAGGTGTCCAAGCTGAGGGGGAACTTCAGAAATGGGGCTGAAAGTGACTTGCCCTAGGTGACCCAACGTGACAGCCTTAGGACCTGTATTCACAAATTCAGGGCATCAAACCGCACTGCACTGAGCCTGATAGTACCTGTGGGACTATTCTTCTCCCACCTCCCTCCAGCTTCTAGCTTGAAAAGTATGCACTCGGAGCAGGGACACTGCCAGGTTTCTTAGGCAATCATCCACACTGTAGGAATAGCAAAGAGTGAAAGCAAATAGGTCACAAACCACCCCTAGGCTGAAATTATTACCCAGCACTGTCCCATGAATCCCCATGAGGATTGAACACACAAAACAAGTGCCACTGATTTGTGAGATGGTCCCCACTCTGGTTAATCAATGACGATTTCAAAGATTGCTAGTCAGCCAGTTCCTGGCAGGTGTAAGCCTATATTTAACATTGCTCAACCCCAATTGTTATTTAAATGAAAATAGGGGCCTTTTTTCCTTTCAATTCCATTTAATTCCTCCAAGATATTAGCTATAATTCATCATGTTTATAACTTCTGAAATTAACTTCCCTCCCATAGAGTTCAATAAATAACACTTTTCCTGAATAGCTCATTCACAGTGCAAAAACACCTTCTTCCTCATATTTTTCACTTCATAGAATGAAACCATATGAGGTGGTTAAGATTTACATGGTCAGCTCTGGCAGGCTTTTTATATTTATTTGGGTTGCAAGATATAAATCAGAGCTGGGCCTTTCTCCAAGAACAAGTTATTTGTTATCTTGCTACATGAGTGTTTCTGGGTCAAAATTTGATAAGGTGTTTTTAGCATTATTGCATGGGGTAGGTAGGGCTTACAATGTTCTGTGCCAGCTTCCACCTTTTGACTGCAGAACATTACCTTATACTGCATTTTATGACAACCAGTCACTGGATGTTTGAAAATATTCCCAACTCAGAAATAACGTGTAACTGTGAATCACATATTTTTCTTCAGGGACAGTCCCTTTTAACTGAATATCCCATAAACATATGTGTGATCAGGATTAGAATTTTTTAATGATTTGCAGACATGATTTGAAGTCACATGAATACAGCTTCCTTAGAAAAATGATGCTCTTTAAATCTGTAGGAAATCTAATTGCTTGCACAGGGAGGCTTCTGCAGAACCAGATTTTAACTTCATGCAAGTCTTTCAGGCATGTAGGGACATGAGGCCGTGTGGGATCTTGAGAAATGATGTAATAGACCCCTCTAGTTTAATGTCTATGATAATGGTCTCAACACGTAGAAAGTCCATGGTACCTACATGATACTATTGCTGAATTTGTCAGGAATTCTCTTTGTCTATTTTAAGTATCATACCTGGGCATCTCCATCATTTGGTGCAAGCTTGAGCTACAGGTAATGCACTAGACACAGTACAGGTACAGGACTTTGGTGGCTTTGTAAATTCAAGCCAGTAGAAAAGTAGGTGACTGTGGAATTTAGGAACCTGACACTTCAAGCAGCAGCCAGGCAATTGAATTGGAATCGTATCACATAAATGTCCCAGTAACTGTAAGGGCCTAGTGAAGAGTACTCAAGATCCAAGACCTGATCTTACATACACACACACCAATATGGAAAAATTCCATGGATTTTAGTGACTCCTGATTTACCCCTGCATGATGACTTGTGCATTTTGTCCCTGGAGTTTATTGTTTACTGAATGTGTAAAACCAAAGCACTTTAAGATCAATCTATGCATAACATCAGCACTCAGAAATCAGCATTCCAACACAGATTAGGTCCTTTTTAGGAAAAGCAGTGCAGATGAACATAAGGCCATATTCAGAGAATGCATGGCAGTTTCTGCAAAAGACGTAGGAGCCACTGAGGTATCTAAGTTCAAGGAAACAGTAAGTGAGTGCTTATTATTCAGGACTTTTGGATCCTGAATCCTTATATGATCCATGAAGAAAACCAGGTTCTCCGCAGATTGATCCAGGGACCTGAATCAGACCTCTGTGTCTTGGCTTTGAAAACACAGAGAGAAAGCATCAGGTGCTGCTTGAGCCCTAGGTGGCTCAGCAGGACAGACAGCTGGATGGATCTTGGAAGACCTTTCTCTCCGATCTATTGTGCCTACATGATTATTACATTTTGTAAGAGAGATTTCAATTCTCCGATAACAAAATGGCCTGGACAACCCTTCACATCATTCACTAGGACACCAAATTAGAGCTGCCTTTTAGATTTTCCTTAGTTTTGCTTTTGTAGACTGGGTGATGTGGAAGTCCTTGATCTCTGTTTTCCATCACACCTGCTCTGCTATGAGATCTGGTGAAAATAAAGAAATTTAATCTTTGGAAAATCATATCTACGTTCATAGAGACCTAAGTCTACCCTATTGCCTTGTATCTGTATGCACCCCCTAAGCTAAGGGTTTTTCTTCAGATATATCTCTCGTGGGAATGTCATGAAAAATTATTAATGGCCCACAGAGGATTTTAGCTTAGTCCAGAACTCATTCTCTGCAGCAGGACAACCATTGGGCAACTTGTGCAAATTAGCAAGATGACCTCACTCATTATATGCAGAGCCCTTCAAAATTTTCATTGTGAAAAATCATCTAATTTAAACAAGGGCTTGTTCTGGATTTCCCCAGAAGGAATTAATAACAAAATACTTCTAATGTCAATATGATATACGATGACACAGCAAAGCAAAAATGAGCCATATTTTGTTCAAAACCCGACATTTATAACCCCACTTTCTCAGAATCTTTCATTCCAAATCTGATGTTTTTACTCTTCATGCTGTCATCAGCATATCAGCTCATTTCGTGGAACAGAGCTTCCCCACCTCATGAACCCCCAGAAAGTTTTTCTGTCCAAATTTAGCTCAAGATTTGGTCTGATCTCAAGGTCTGCATCTGAAGTGAATATAAGCAAAATGCCCATATTGCTTGGTTTTGATCTTTCCGCTGTGAAAGAGGTTTGTTATTTGATCCCTTTTCCACTCTACAAAGATCTTTTCCTCCCCAGCAGAAATATTCTGAGATCTCTTTCTCACTTTCTTTCTTCACCTTCAGTATCACTTTTCATTAGTTTGTTCATTATCTCTGGAAGGAAACCCTTGAAGTTCTCACTGTGCTTGAATATCTTTGATATGCCGAAGTTTCCTTTTGTATCCCATATTCCTGCCCCTGATCTGGGCAGCTTCGTTTGCTGACTCCCTGATAGCAGCCATCACTCTATATGTCACTGATCACAAGTGGTGAGAGGAGAAGAATACAAAAAAGAAAGAAGCAAAATACCTAGAAGAAGTTTGGTTTGGCAAACAATTCAAAGCCTTGTGTCTGATCAGTCATAACCTCCCCTCTATCACTAACATGTTTCACTACAATTTACATTTAAATGGTGTTAAATGAAGACTTTTATCTTGACTGCCCACCCCCCTGAGAACATCCTTTCCTGCCACTTTCACCTCATGCTACTTGTACTGAAACACAAGGAGAGATTAAAACCCCCATGCCCGATGGCTCTGTTTTAACTCCATGTATAAAACCCCTTTTTTGTAGGCACCATTGTTAATTGATGGGCTGTGCAGGCAAAGCCATGACAGGAACAGTAAGAGGAGAAATATCACTATGAGAAAACATATAGGTCACTGCAAAGTATTATGCTTTATGGCCAAGAGGCTGAAGCTGTGAAACATTTGTTACACTTCACGGAGAAGAGGCTGAAGTTGAGAGTTAATTAATGTGGAGTTACAAAAAACTATCCCTAACAATAATTCAGAGATTGCATGATGGGATGTGGATCTGGTTAGGAAGGGAATTCCTAGGGCCCCATCCTGCTGTGTACTGAGCATGTTGTCATCTCTCTCCAGTAAATTAGCCCACTCCCATAGGTAACTGTGGTGTAAGGTGGCAGTTGGAGCCTTCTGATCCCAATGGTACCTGGATCAGGTCCTCTCACTCTTCAGAAACTCCACATTTGGCACAGCACCAGAAATCCATCAGCATGTGGTAATTAATGATGCATACAAATGATGTATACAAACCAGAAGGGGTCGGTGTCTCTAGGAGAGGGGGAGGTGTTAATGTGAAAATTAAGTCCTAACTATTAATGTGGCTTTTCCTTGCTTTCACACACCCCCAGACCCGGGAAGAACTGAACTTTTATGTCTGTTTAAGCTGAATGGTTCTCCAGGAAACCGAAGGTATGAAATTCAATAAAGTCCTTGCTTTCTGATGGAGATTTTTCTCCCCTTTGCAATATTTAGTAATTTCTTAGAGTTAGGAAATGTGATCCTTGTGCACAGTGATCAGAGACACCTAGGTAACAGTTGCATCTTGCTTTTGTGGTATTTACCAATTCTGTATTTTACAGGATACTCAGGTATTTCATTGAAACCGACCTGTGGTTCTATGGGTCTGTATCCCACTGGTCCTTGTCCTCATCCCTGTGATATCAAAATACCCAGGACCTGCAAAGATTTAGACGACTGTACTCATTGGAGGTAGGGAGAAACATTATCCACCCGGCACAGATGGGGAATTGAAGCACATGCCAGATGAAGTGATTTAGCCGAAGGAAGGAAGTCTGTGACTGCTCCACAAGGAGTTGAATGCAGGTTTTCCTAGTCACACTGTGGTATCCCCTGCCCCAGACAATCCTTCTCATGCCAAGTGCTCCAGCACAAGATCTGTCATTACGCAGCAAGGCCCTCTGTGCTAACAATGCTTTACTAACCCAGGCATGAGGATCACACACTGTAACACTCCTCAATAAAAGCCTGGTCTGCAAAACCTGCAGGAAAGAAGCAAGGCAGGAGAAAAAAACAGGTTTGGACTCAACGCACTTTGATTTCAGCATGAGTCAGGCCAGGATCCAGTTCTAGAAAATATCACATGATATTTTTTTGAGCAAAGATTGTTAATGAGACCACATGTAAACTGGGGAGGAACGAGTGGGTGTACAAGAGAGCAGAGCTAGGGCTGTATAGGCTTAACATGCTTTTCAGATTATTCTCCCTTAGCCAGAGAATTACTGTTCTCCTCACTACACAAATGGAGGCCTGAAATACAAAATAAAAGCTATTATCTGTCCAATCAGTGTCTGGGTCACAAGTGTTTTGGTGTGGGTGTGTAGCTGTGAAATATTTCTAGGTATTATTGCCAAGAAGAGTTTGAAATCTCACCGGAAATAAAAAATTGCACTAAGGATAAACAAAACTAAAAAGAGTGTCAAAAGACCCCCAAATGAAAACTCTTAACAGCAGAGCATCGGTAACTTAAAGGAGAGAAGAGACAGGACTTTTTGGTCCAGAAACATTTTGAAGATTCTCAGCACTTTTAAATGAGCTTGGCAGATCAGCTGGTTTGTAGTAATAAATTTGGGAAATGTATTAGGTGGAGGTAAGTGCAGATATCAAATAAGAGTGCTGAAACAGTGATAAAGACTTGTAAAAGCCAGGTGCAGCGACCAGCCTGCTGCTTTCTGAGGACACAAAGAACACAAGGCTTGTTGACAGCTTTCTCTGGCAGTGACTTTTTGCTTGTACATCTACTGCAGCACCTGAGCCTGGGAGCCACACTAGAAAAGCAGGGTTAAATGACATATAAATATTAAGCAATAAATCAAAATGCTCATGGCTTGAGTGCAACAAGTGATGTTCTGGCTAGAAAAAACTACAGGAAACATGTAGGAAATGAGGACAATTTTTTTCTGACACTCTTGCAGTACAGTGAGATGCCATTATTGCATGCTCCCTGTGCATGGAGATGGTACTTTGAGGGCTGTAGTGGCTGTTCTAATGTGAGAAATGTCAGCTTTGAAATGCCTTATTTCTTCTGCTAGTAAAGGCTACTCAGCTTTCTCAACAATATCAGCAAGTGAATGAACTATTTATGAACAGATTAGACCAGTACTGGAAAGGTTTCTCCTAGTTTCTACATGAGGCAAAACACATATACTCAGTAATATCAAAATATTGCAACAAAATTTTCACAGAATTAGTCACTTCCAAAAATCACTCATAATAAAGCCAATAATTTTTTACATTTTCAAAACAAAAAGAAATTTGAAAGGGTTTTTCATCTTGGAAAAGCCTAATGTCATTTAAAAAAATTATTGAAAGACTGATTTAAAACAGGTTTTAATTTTTTTTTTTCAGTTTATCAAAAATTTTGACACCATTTCATTGAAGATCAGACCAAACCTGACTATTCATCACCACCGGGAAATGTAAAGCATGCAAACCTCTAAACCCTCAAATGAAAAAACAGCAATCCACAACACCCTTCCACATCACTTTTACTACCACAACTGCTGAAAATCAGTGCTGCCTTGCAACACAAGGAACCATCCCAATGTCTTAGGCAAAATTTCTCCCCAGGTCGTCTCTGCTGTTTTGCTGGTTGCCATCTTTTAGCCCAGGGCTGCACTTCTGGTCCTGAATTATTTACATGTAGAGGGAGACAAGTCAGTGACTACCACCTTGGGGCCTGACAGTATGTTGGATATATGAGAAAACCATCTCTCTAGCATTCTCTTCATTGAACAAAACAGAGCTTTCTTTAATGGTTCTTAGGAGAAAAGCCTTATGACTTACATGGTCACAAGGAGTCCTGCAAAAGCAGTGTTACTTGCAGGGGTAAGTAACTGGGGGGTGCAGGAGTTGTCTTTTATACCATATATGTTCTTGCTGAGGTTTTTACACCTGTGTATTAGATAACAGACTTAGACATTGTCATTCAAAGAAAGCCCCTACTTGAAACAAAAGATTTAAAGCCCCCAGAAGGATTGTCAGTGCACCAATGTATTCCCCAGGCTTTCTTTCTCCTTTCCTGTTCTTTGTGTGCATTTATCCCCCTTTCTGTATCGCCCAGTAATGGCTGTCCAGTAATGCACATCACTACAGGCGAAATGAGAGGCAGTGGCGTGGGAGGAGCGAGAACTGGGGGTGACCCCTGAGGATACAGGCAGCCTCACTGCTTCTGCGGCAAAGCCATGTGGGATGATCTAATACAGCTTCAACATGTGCAATATGCATTGTCTGTATTTTTAAGTGTGCTTTATTTAGGTCTGGGCAGCAAGAGAAGGGAAATGAGTTTCAACAAACAATAGGAAAGCATAGACATCTAAATGCAGATAATTTCCTACTCCTGGGTTGTACTGTGCCACTCCATGTTCCAGCAAAAGCCCAGGATTTTCATGTGAAGGCAAAATGATGGATGTAGCATTGCCACTTCTTGTGACCCACCTGCCTTTTGTTTGACACCATGGCATTTTGATGACCCTTCAGTCTTCAGAAATGAATCCAAGCGCCACTGCTCATGTTTGCGTCTGCAGCTTCCCTAATGAGGTTGGGAGCCCACAATACCTTGTACCCTGAGGGATGTGGTCCAGCCACGTGTCTCAGCCCATGAAAGAGAGGAGAGGAGTGGCATGAAGCATTCCAGCTGCTGCTCCCATGAGGCTTCATGACAGCTTTTCAGATCAGCAATCATCTGACTTTTGGCCATCCCTTTAGCATTAATGAAAAATTTCCTGTGGAATGTTCATTGATTGACTTTTTTTTTTTTTTTGGTGGACTTCTATGAAAAAAACCCAGAACTAGTGCTCCAATCAGCACCTCCACCATTAAGAAGCTTAGGTCCTTCCTTAACTGCAAACACCAGTGCAAGATGAAGCACAGAGTTGCTCTCGTGGTTTCAGTAAAAACTACATTTTTTTTAGCCTTTCAAACAAAGATGCTTTCCTCAGAACCTAGTCAGCACCCAGCAAGGACAGGCTTGGCAGGGGGAGAGCAGGAGGTGTGGAGAGAAAGGAGCACAAGGTGTGGTAGATCTTTAGCCTGTAGCCAAAGATAGCTCTGTATCTGGTAGACTCAGTTGGCCTAAGCCAGACCTTTCACCTCAGTTTCTAAGTCTTTCCCTGTGTGAGGGGAGAGCTGGTCCTGGAATGCTGCACTTGGCTGGCTTCTCCCATCTTCTCCAGTCAACCCCTCGAGAACTTTTATTAAGGAGATTTAGGAAACTCGAGGGTTTATAACAAAACAACAAAAGAGAAGCAGTGCAATTCTAGAGTGCAAGTCATTTTGGTTAAGTCAGTCCATGACTTTGTAATACAAAGAACTTGAAAGGACTCTGAGAATGGGGACTTGTTATAATAAAGCTTTCTTTAGGAAATGCTTTGGCACAGTGTTTATCTGTTTGCTGCACTGAACCATTTTGATCTGAAAGAAGTCCAGTAATTGCATTGAGTCTGCTTTTCTCTGTGAGTAATGAAGCCGCCCGCATGTTTCCACTGCTTGAAAGCGGCCAAAACAAGTACATGAGCATTTGTGTTGCAAAACAGTTCTGTGCTGTTACTAATCCCACCAAAAAGGCATAGAGAGATTTAGAGAGAAATGTTTCTTGGCTGGTGCAGGCCTGCTTGTGCCTGCTTCTCATTTCTGAGTAAGTCAAAGGAGGGATCACTTGCCTTTTACTCATTCCAGAGTCTACTGAAATCCAACAATCCTGCATCCCACAGGGAGCCAGGGGCCCAGTGTTCAAGACTGGGTGGCTGATAGAGGAAAATCCATGCAGAACACCCCACCAGTGAACCAGGGAGAGGGCTACTGTGGAAAGAGATTTCAGGGCTCGCTGGTTTACTCTTATCTTGCTAATTGCCAGTGAGACAAATGGATCTGCTAGGTTTCTGCTCAGTAGCTCTGATACTAATTTTCGATGTATCCAGTAGGGCTGATGTTAGAGCTATCACATGTGCTCAACAGACTTATATCTGAGCATTGAAAGTTTCTGGAGAAGCCTGGGGGTTTTTAATCCAAGGAAATGGAAAACTTGGAACATCCATATCTTGAGTTTGTCTCTGGGAGTGAGAGTAGCTCTCTGTCCTCTGCAGAGGAAGGTACTTGTGAGTCTATACCTTCTCTAGACACAGAAAACTCATCTTCAGAGGTGTCATCTGTGAACTCTGGGTTCCTCTGGAGAGGGCTAGGTCTGCCAGGCACATGGGCTGAGGCACTATCTAAACATGTCCACAAATCTCTGCATATTTGATTATTTGTTGCTATTATTTGCCAAGTTTCATGTCTGAAATATAAGCGCTACAGCCTGAAACCCTGTAGGTGGAAAAGCTGCCTGTTCTCATACATCAGGTGAGTGCAGGAACTCCTGCTGCGGGGAGAAATTCACCTCTAGGAGGCTTCATGGGTCTCTAACTCCACATGCACTCAGAGAAAGAGGTGCTGCAGGACAAGGAACTCTGCTTTATAGTTTTGCAGTAAGGAATATTTCCATGGCCACAAAGGCTTTACTGGGTGGCTTTGTGCTACTACTGCTCAATGTGCTGTTGGGAATATCTCAAGTGCTGAGCAGACAGCCTTCATCAGCAGGGTACCACTTAAAAAGGGCTCTTTGGAGCTGCTGCTGTGTAAATCCTTGAGCCTCAGCTAAGTACCACCAAAGGAAATACAAAGTGAGGGAAGTGCTGGATTTAAGTCCAGGAGCAGGGACCCTTTGCACAAAGTTGAGACAGGCCTTGAGTAACCAGAAGGCTGTAGGAATGTGCTGCTTGCAAAGATCAGTGATGGACCACGGTAGAGGGCACCTGCCTCTTAGACTTTTGTACCAGGGACTGAGTCAATGGACTCTGGTCAGTACTACCACAAGGAAAGAGGCTCATTGCTTTTTTCCTGTAAGCACTGGATGCTTCTGACCCTTCACTCCCTATCAAGGCTCAGTGCTTGTTAATAGGCAAGTGCTGCCTATTAAAGGCACCCAGAGTAGCTATGTAATGAGCACAAAATGCTGCAGCAGGGGCCAATCACTGGTGGTTATTAGCTTGAGAAGGGACCTTACCCCCTCTCCCTCTTCTGTTCAATCCCAGTCCTCGCTGCCAACAACTCCTTACATATAACAAGAGCTTTGTGGTTGCCAGGGAGAGCCCACCCCCACAGAGAGGAGGAGAACGTGTGGAGAAGAAGTAGCAAAGACCATTATCATCATTTATACAGCAATGGGAGACTGGCAGCCAAGTGCTGTTGGCAGTAAAGCTTTCAGCTGCTCTGGGAAGATTGAGAGTGTTCTCGTAATGACTCCCAGACATCTGCTTCGCAGCAATTTCTCAGACTCATTCCCTCTTTGGATTGCTTTCCCCCTCTGTTTTGTGCCCTTCTGAAGGGCAGGGGCTAGCAGAGTGGACAGAAGGTGGACTCACAGAAGCAGGGGTCGGGGGGTGCCCCGTGCCCCAGGCACACAGTTTCTGGTGAAACTAGGGAGAGCACTGACCCCCTGGCCTATCCGGCCCTCGTGCTAGGACCTTGGGTCATCCATTTGCACTCACCTTGGCTTTTCCGGCTGTCTGCCAGGGGTGGCTGCCTGTCTCCTCGTCCCTTCATGCCCTGGGCAGTGCAGGCAGGAGAGGCAGCAGAGAGCGTGCCCTGCAGCAGAGGAGAGCTGATGCCTTCACTGTGAGCTGCCCTTTTTTGAGGAAACCCTCACTCCCCATTAACCCATTGCAGCAGTGTTGTCATAACTCCCCGGGAATGACACAGCAGCCCATTTCCATGGAGAGCAGGGATAGGGCCCAATCCACAGCCTCATCCACCTTTCCTTATTGGCTTTTTGTTTTTAAGTAACTAGGGCAAAGTTGAGAAGACTCCCCCCCCTCCTCCCATAAATCTACAACTGGGAAACAAACACAGGCATCTCCATCCAAAAATGTGCAGCTCAGGCTCATCTCTAGCTGAGATGGGAGTGACGTGAGGTTCCCCGAGCTGCAGCCGGCTGGACAGAGCAGATGGACTGCAATTTTAATGAAAGCAGAGAGAAGGGGGAGGTGTAGAGCCCCCAACACACAATGGAAAGGGCTCTGGAGGAAACTTTGTGGCTAAGGACTCTAAGCAGACGTTTTTGCTGATGTGTCATTGCTTAACTGCAGCTTGGCTGAAAGCTAAGATATACTAGGGATTTTTGCTTTCTGCTAGCCACCTGGAAAGCAACATAAATTCCTTTGTCTTTTGTATTCCTGGGTGGGGATGCAAAGCCAGAAATTTCTCTGTGATAAGGACACAAGTCCAGGCATACAAACCCTACTTCCCAGTCACACAGGAATGGACTCCTGTGACTGGAGTGCAGTTGCTCTGGCTTTTTGCCAACACCACCAACAGCAGAGTTTGACCCAGTGTCACCTTTCCGCTACAACGTGTTAAGTGGTGGCTGATGTTTCGGCCAGGACGAGCCCCCGGGGACTGCCTGGCTGCAACACAGGGCAGCCTGCGGCAGGGGTGGTTGGGTACCGCTCCCACCAACATGCAGGGAGGGGACCCTGGGGCATCCTGGAGGGGATGCTGCCTTGTGCACGGCTCTGTGCCCCTCTCAGCCCCTGACCTTGCAGCCAGGGCTGCCAGCCTGAGGCCAGTCAGCACCAGCTGGAAGGACGGTCATGGGAACCAGCCTGAGGCCATCAGCCACTTCGGTAGAAAACGGCAGCCCCCCTTTTAGGGGTAGGTACAGGGCAGCCAGGATCAGGGGTCACAGAGAGCTCTGCCTCTGCCTGATCCCACGGCCGGATGTTCTTGACTGGAGATGGCAGCGGGGTGACTGCCAAAAGCTCAGGGGAGGGGAGGGGATGTCATTTGGGAATTAGTCTTCCTTCCAGCTGACACATTTGGGCCGGGAGTCAAGATTGTCAGTTGTCTCTAGGGCTCTTTTTAGCAGCTACTGTGGCCAAGAGAGGTGTGAAGACAGAGATGTGTTGTCTTAATAGATCAGAGACCCAGTCAGCTCCAATTAGACAGCCAGATGACATCAGAGATAATGTAAAATAATATGAGGCCTATCAGCATATCAGCTCTGTGAGAGGGGACATGCAGCGTTGGCAGGGAGAATAGGCTGGAAGATCCTGAGGGTCATTTTGATCACAAGTTTTTATGGGGCCAAAGCCCATGGAAAGAAATTAGTCTTTCCTTTAGGTTCTCTGATGTTTGCGGTACATCATGCAAAAAATTAAATCCCCCTTCAGCCAGCCATATCCTAATCTTAAATTGTTCCTGCTGCAATTGTTCTGTCTATATACTGGAAAGATAGTCTGCCACAGGGCTCTGCAAATATGCAGACCATCTTTGAGCCTCTTAGGGAGTCTTTTGCTCTATAATAATGTATATATGAAGATCTTGATTTATCTAGTGCAGAATCACAGCCCTGAAAAGAGAGGTCTTGACTTCCCCTTCAATGAGGTTCAGGATATTTTTGTTATCTACAGATTTATCCACTCCTTTTTAAATACTGCCAAATATTTTATCTCAATGTCTACTCAGTTTTAGAGAGTATGAACAAGACAGCACTGTAGAAGAAAGTACATGTAGTGTGACTCCTCATTTTCTGACAATAGCTAGCAGGCACCAGTACTTTTGGGAAAGATACCTTGCAAAGCAGGAGAAAATGAAATAATCTGCTCTCAGGAAGGTCTCCTTACATGTCCCATTAAAGATCAGTCTCAACACTGAAACCCTGAAAAAATAAAAGGCTTTAATAATCCTTTAAAGCAAATTTACCATTCATTGTTTACAACTTCGGATATGCTTGTTACCTATAGAGAAATCCATTCCTTTTAGGATTTTGCTGGGGTTTTTTTGTCTAACAATGTTAGGAGAAATGACTTTTGTAGCTTGGTCACACATTGGCTAGAAAAGTGTTTCCTTTCATCCATTTTGAATTTGCCCCTTTTTATTTCTTTACTTTTACCTTGTAGATTAGCCTCTTACTCAAAAGCCTTTCAAAATCCTTTCACAAACAATGTCTGCTCACCTCCAGGGTCCTGCAGGACAAGGTGACAGGCCCTAGTGAAGCCCATCTTCTTCATGAAGTGCACTATGAAACTTTACAAGTGAAGGACCAGATAGGAACTGAGTTTTACAGTGTGAAGAGTACCAACTGGCGGGGAAAAAAGCTGTTCTATACACATTGCCCTGGAAAGCTCAACATTTTAGTTAACCTGAAAGGAATTAAAACCAGTGACTGAAAGAACTCAGGGTAACAATAACATCCCAAGAGAGGGCAGGTAGCTGGGTTGTTGGTCTTTTTTGTAAAACATTGTATGGCTTAAATAACACCAGCATAACCTAAAACACTAATATGAAATTAATCTAGATTTGTAATATAATCAAAAAGCTGATATGGATCAGAGCAAGAGCTAAAAAGAAACTCTGGCACTACTGAAAACAAGTTTCTGCTTAAATTGACATGTTTTCACAACCCCTCCATCACTCTCTCCCTTCTTCCTTCCCTCCTTCCTTGCTTTGAACCAACTAGAAATTTTTCTTCTAAGAGGTTTCCAGCCAGCTCAAGATATTCTCTAGAGAAGGAAAACCTTGTAGTGATGTCTAGTTTCCTTTACAAACAAGAGCCAGGTAGCCTGTCCTCACATATATCTACCGTCCCTGGCTCCTGAAATGGGGCAATATTCCCTAATTTGAGCAGAGTTCCTGGGTCATTTCTCCCCTGGGCAACAATCAGAGCATGGAAGTGATTACTGAGGTATGAAATAATATAGAGATAATATGGCACGTGGTCATTCAGGCAGTTGAAATTCTGCCCTGGATAGGTTTGGCAGCCCTTCTGTCCCCATCAGCATGAGACAAAGGTCTTCCCCACTCTCAAAGTCCTTGTATTGATTTAATTTAAACCACATGCATTCCCATGGACATCCAACTGTTACCCCAGATTCCGCACCATCCCCTGTAGGTGTTATTCCTAGTCTAAGCAAATTATTCAAGGCCTGGTCTCTATTATACTCTTCTGGTGGTGTTGAAAAGTGTTATCGAAACCCACATTATGATTGTCTCCTCCCTCCTCCCCCTATTGCCGCTTCTGACAAGGTGCTGCTCTGGGACCTGCTCCTGAAAACCTGCCGGCAATTCATCATGAGTGAGGGGTCTGTGAAGAAACCTTTTCATCTGACAAAGGGCTTGGTGGCTACATCACCCTGAGCTAGAGATGCCTCACTTGGGTGACAGTTGTAGGAAGGCCAACAAAACACTCTTATTAGGTTACATGTGGCTGCTTTTGTCAGTAATTCTCCCTACAGGACAGCCAGGTGGAAAGCATGCAGCCCCAAATTCAGAGAGCACTAAAATCAGCTCTTTGGTCCCTGTGCCAGGTGGACAGAGCAAGACTGCAGAGCTGAGACTGGCCTGCAAAGATGTGGCAGAGAAATGGACAGCCCTGAAATGAAAATAGTCTCCCAGAAAAGATGCTGACATCACCTTGACTTGGTCCATCTCCCTGACCCCAGGCAGCATAAGGTATTTTTAGGTAAAGTCATTTTTGACAGAAGTTCCTTTAACCTCTTGAGGCTCTTTGGCAAAGGAGATACTGCAACGACCCCAGACAAATCTTTTCTGGTGCGTCAGTAACCATGCCCCAGAAGATTTTCCTGATATTTAACCTAACATCACTTCACTGCATGCTAAGCACATTACAAGCCTATAACTTCCAGCTGCCAATGGGCTCTCACTGACCCACAAGGTGCTGACGGAGGGGCACAAAGAGGCCAGACTAGGAACCCTAATCAGAAATGCTCATTACCGACGCCACTGTGAGAAGGTTTTCTCATTGTTGTTGTTTCTGGCACAGAACTGCAGGGCAGGCAGGGGCCATGCAATGCCCTTGGGCATTGGGAGATTTCTTACCGATACCAGTGGGAGAGGTATGGGGATCAGGAGCCAGACACAAGCCTTTGTCTCTTACCTGCCCTAGAGGGTCAAGTTTCCTTCCACTTTGTAAGTATTTATTGTTTCAGATGAAGGATGGTAGGGGGTCACATGGGAGGGGGAACAGTGAGATAATAAACGATAATATTGCTTCCAAAAGTGTGTCTGTTTTTTCCAACAGTATTAGCTACTCTAATAAAAGATGTTATCTCTCCCTACAAACCTTGACTGGCCTATATCCTTTCATCACAACTTCAACAATATTACTACCGCAATAAAAGTATTTGCAGGCAAATGAGCCTCTGGTTCTTTAGTGATGGCTTGTATCAGCAACTGGAAGGGAAACCTCCACAGGGAAATGTTCTTCCACAGCCCTTTCAGGCAGCCCTGTTCCCAAAGGAAACACAGCCAGTCTGCCATGCACTGGATTAGGAAAGCAACAGTGATTTGATGTTTTTGTTTTTTGTTGTTGCACCTCTTGTGTTGGCATAAGAAAGAAAGGAGCTGAGGGGCAGAGGGGAGCCAGGCTGTTGCTTTCAGCATTAGCCCCAGCCTCTGCCAACCATGGAGCCACAGCTTAAGCAAACATCTAAGCACACGAGCTGTCAGGGAAGGAATGAATCAAGTTCTGCAAAGGGTACAGTAATCCCTTGGGAAGGGGAGATCCTCAGTGGTTTACTGCTGAGCACCCTGCAGGATTGCCCTTCCCCTCATTTAGAAGTGGCAATGGGGCCATTACAGCTGTAGCTGATGAAGATGTGTTTCTTCCTACAAACTTGTAGCAGCACAGGCTTGAAGTTCAAGAGACCTCTGATCAGTCTTATCATATTAGCCATGGTGGGGATAGTGTTGCATGGGTTCAGGGGCAAATAGGAAGTTCAGGCCTGAGACTAGGCCTATTCAAACACCTCTGGAGTTTAATGAGAAACAATGCCTCCGTGCTTTCTACTGACACCAGATCTCTTTCTTTTCTAGTTCCATGTTTGAGAATGGCTTGGGCTAGATTTTGCCCATCTATAGGGCAGGTTTGTATTCATCTCCTCTGAAAAGGAAGCAATAAGGAAATACAAACAGCACAAGCTCAAGCTGAAGTGGACTCAATGGCTCAAAGGTTCAGCTGCAACCATCATTTCTTGAAATATGTTGTGCTAGGCCAAGCGCTGCCAGTGGCAGAGCTGTATTGAGTTTTGGCTTAAAAAAACTGAACTGAGAAAGTTTCAAAATATTTGGCTTTTGTTTTTCAAGGGAATATGTTTTCATTCCCCATTCTAAAGCAAACTTGGGACCATGGAGACTAGTGTTTCATTTCTTTAAAGAAAGAAAACTGCCAGAAATTTAATGAATCATTGCTTCTGGGCAGAGAAAGTGCAGTATGATTGGGGTCAGCACATTTCTGAAAAGAAAGCATATTTTTCATTTTGGGATGACCCCAGCTCTTTCCTTTAGCAGCTGTAGCAGAAAGTCAGTTGTTCACAAAGCTCCTCTTCCTTCTTCTTTGCCTTCAGTTCCCAGTGCTATTCCAATGGAAGGAGCAAATCTCACTCTAAGAAAAGGCAAGAAACAGTTAATGTGTGCTCACCATCCTGGGTGCTTGGAGGCAAAGAGCCAGTCACACACATCAGGTCTGAACAGGGAGTCAGAGACCCCTATACCAACTTTGGAGGACAAAATCCTTTCCCACAAGACCATGGTGAGAAGAGTTAAAGTCTTAATGCAGCTGCTACTGCTCTGACTTAATAGATGTCCTTACACAGACCACTTGAGTCAAGATTTGTTTCCCAGCAGAGATGTTTCACCCCTTGGATATAAGGCCATTGACCAACCTTTCCCAGTCAGGAAGCGCTGGTCATCTGTTTGCAGCTATCTAACGATAGAGAGGAAGGGCACATTTTAATTAGAACATTTGAACTCAATTTGAACTCCACAAAGACTGGTGAGGTTCAAGATGCCGGCTCAGGTGCTGTTCAGTTTACGGAGCAAACGCCAAAAGGAAGTGAGAGAGAGAGAGGCAGAGGGAGAGAAAGATCCTAATAAGGACTGTGTAGACAGGAGTTTGACTCCATTTAAGGCACCCTGGTGGGCCATCATAGCTTTGGGTGACTTATCTCTTCCTGACACACGCTGGAAGTTGTTCACATGATAGATTTTATTTTTAAAATTGAATCATCCTTAAAAATGAAACAGATCTAAGTGATTGATGGAGGCCTGGAAGGGGACTGGAAGATGGAAACAGTTTATGAATGGGTTTGAGCACCAAGTTGCTCAAAACTTCAGAATAAGTGTTCTTGCAAATGTTCCCCAAAGTGTGTTTACAGAATCAGGCTCTCACCTTGAAGGGTTGCTGGAGTCCCTGAACTTTGCCAGTAGTTTCCTAAAACTCTTTGCTGCTGTCAGGCTTTGAAGTAGGGGAATTGATCACAGCAGGCCAGTATGTGATGACATAAATGGACTTCATGTTTTGCTGATGGGACTGTTCTTACAATACTATGTTGATTTACACCCAGAAAACAATTACACAGCTCCCATCTAATAGCAGGCAGGAGACCTGACAGCAATGTTCAGCCCTAAAAGTTGGTTTGCTTAAAATCTCAGTGGAAGTGAATGGAGCAATTGTGGAGCAAAACCAGTGTCAGTGCAAGGAAACTCGGGCCCGGAGTTATGCAATAGTCTCATTTTGCGAAGTACCACTGGGACTGAGTCATTGTGCTCCCCAGTACCGCAGCTTGAAGTGAGAAATCCACCTACTTTCACAGGTCTGTCTGTAACAGCCTATTAAGCTATTTCATTAGGACCCAGAAGGGGAACCTGTTCCACATGCTTGACAGTGGATCAGACTATGGTTTTTCACATAAGGAATTTATTATGTCAGAGATGCAATTAGCCAAATAAAGGTCTTCCTAATGAAGTGTCCATTCTCTGTACCATATTGCATTGGAATCCTGATGCAGTATTTAAAGGGGAATTTAGGCAGGGATGTCCTTTCTCTATTCTACAGAAACACTCTATGGTTTCTGTAGGATCTCTCCCAGTTTATACTACTTGAAGTGGGTAGGGAATCAGGACCACAGAGTTCATTTGAAATGGATCTTTACCAATGTCAACATGTAAGATACCCTGTGCATGGCTCCCTGACACATTCCCAACAGCCTGAAAGAGCATGTCTGGACTCCCTTGGTGGCAATGGAAATTCATTGAGTATCATCAGTGGAAACCCCATGAAAACCATCACTGTGCCCAAAACAAGTCAGAAATGTGACTGGCTAATTTTATTCTGTGAATGAAACTAGGCTTAACAAGGAAACCAACCTAAGGTTTTTGTACACGTCTGAGCTACTGACTGCCAAAGCTGCATCATTTTACTGAACCGCATCTGCTGCACATGAGGTCTGCCTTCCTGTTGGTATGATTGCAAAACCTAAGGATGTGGCTCCATCTTCAATAGCGAAACTGAGGTAAGAGGTTCTGAGCCTTGCCTCTGTCTGGGATTTCTCAGGGGTGCTCAGGTAGGCCCACCTCATAGCTTGTATCAGTGAAATGACTCATACTGCCAAACCAAATCAACTGTTACCTATGCTGCCACCAAAAGCTGCCCACAGGCAATGGCAGGGGAGTGAAGCAGACCTGCCAGAGCCAGGAGCTTCTCAGACCTGTTTTGCCACTGGATAAAATACTAACACCTCATTTCCAAAAAGCACAAAGCAGGGAAGTCTCTGCAACTGGCCTCAGAAGAGACTCCAACCTACTGCTGGATGTTCCCTGGTCTGCAGCTGCAGGAGGACTTTTTACTGGGTGATATGGTGTGATCCAGTTGCACGATACAGTCTTACCCCAATTAAAATGTCTCATCACCAAATGGCCAGTCACCCTGTGCAGAAAGCAAAGTTAAGGCCTCTGTGGACAGTCCTAGCTCAGACATTGTGAGTGACTAGGCTGGGCAAGACTGTGTTTTGCTTTGCCTGTTAATAGATGGCAGTAGTTGTGTTTCTGATCTTAGGGCTAGATCATGTCCCCCCATCTTGGAGGTGTGATTTGGAAGAACAGGATTTAGTTGAAGAAATGCTGGATTTACAGCAGTGTAAATGAACTCCAAACCTGTCCCACTGCAACCTCTGAGAGAGTAGGATCCATGGGTGGGTCTGAAACTGTAGGAGCATCCTGAGATAAGCTTTATTTGAAAGTGAGCAAACTGCAATGACCTACTGCGTGAAGTCTGGAGAGTGGCAGGGATAGCTTATGCATGGTGACAAACCCCTGCAGCCACATCTGCCCTCCCTCTGTGACCAGCCTCACCTGCTCCTTTCCTCAACCTCTGGGCTTCAGATTGATGTTTAAGACATGACCTTCTGCCTAACTTCATGAGCTCTTCAGGGCAGGCAATAGCCTTTGGTCATGTAGGGTTTTTTGTTTTGTTTATTAAAGAAGTTTATCAAGAGAAGCACCAGAATGAAATCTGGGTGCTGCTGAAGTTGGTGATTAAACTGTGAGTGACTTAACAGGGCCAAGGTTGCAGCCTGTAGGCTTCATCTGCAGTACCAGTAATGAATAACAGACACTGACTTTGTGCGCTGATGATATAGATAGAATCCCAGAAAAAGCTGTCACTAGTAAGTAAAAGCCTTCAAATACCTGAGCAAGGTTTGATCATTAATCAAAGGCTTTTTTACATCCATGTCAGAATGGAGATATATTGAATCCATGAGCTAATCTGGTATTTCAAGTTAATTAATTACATCTCCCTATAAATTTCAGTGGATCCAGGACTTGCGCCAATATCCTGGGGAAAGAGGGAATACGGCTGCATTGCTTTCTTCCCCTTTTGTTGAAAGAAAACAACAGATTTTTAAATTAGATGTCACATATTTGTTAGATATATTGTGTAGTTTCCTTTTCTCCCTCTCCCTCCAATTAACTACCTCTCCCAGAAGTTTAAAATTTCATCCAAGACACAAATATCCTGAAAGCAATACGTAAGTTATAATGAAGAAATCAAATACCTGAGAGCTGTGGGACACATTACACTTTTGTTATGCTGAGGCAATCCTGGTAAGGCAGGGGGCAGAACTTGGCCATGTATCTGAAATCAAGTAGTTGAATCTACAGTATCAGAAGTTGGCTCAGCATGAAAATGTTTCTTAAAGCAATTATAGATATGCCAAAGGAAATGTCGAAGGCTAGCCAACACAGTCAGCAAAGTTCTTTGGACCAACATCCCATATTCTCCTAAGATAAACAACATTTCTATTTATTGTTTCCCGAGTCTCTTGATAGTCCCTACCAAAAGGCAAGAAGAATTAGAGGAAAGGACTAGAAAACAACTGTATAACAGTTGCAGGGGCAGCATTTTGAAACTGGATTATTCAGTACAGTCTGTACCAGCCTGAAGTGGAGAAGTTTTGAAATAAATCAGAGAAACCACATTCACCAAGAGGCATCAAGCAGGATTTGGGCATCAGGACAGAACTTTCTGAAGACTTCCTACATGCAATTGCAAAGGCCTAGTGAAGAGTGGGAACGGCCATTTTTTCTGTGCCACTGTGCACAGAAAGGTGAGCAGAACAGATGCTTCTGCTGAATGGAAGTCGATGCTTTTGGCTCCCTCTGAGCTGAATGATGGATACAGGATAAGGGCAGAGAAGGACTTATCTGTGTCCTGCAGGTGTACACAATTTGCTTCTTTACATCTGCCCTGGTCCCCTGCTCTAAATGAAGAATATTGCAAACTGGAGAGACAGTACAATTGTAACCAGGGAACACAGAAGGACAGACATGCCAACATGTGTGAACATGCAGGTATAGAAGGAGGCACAAAATAGGTTCCCCCTTGGTTTCTAAAAGAAAGCCACCTCACTAGAGCATCATGGGCAATGATGTGTGTGGCACAAACCCAGCTGTACCAGTGCTGCTGTCTTCCAGATGGGCCATTAAATCACCAGCAGTTATTAAAATACCATGGCAACTTCTGCAAGTGCAGAAATGTTCAGCATAGCACCATGGCCAGATTCCAGCTCGCGATACTTCACCGTCCCTGCTCCTTCGCTCTCCCGTGCTCGGCAGCACCGCTCCTCTCCAGTGGTACTCCTGAGGCTGCAGCTTGAGCACCAGCAGAGCCCGGGACCCTTTGGGCCCTGCAAAGCCACAGTTTCACCAGAGCATGGGTAGTCACTGCAGCCCATTACAAGGCTCACTTACATTCCCTTTCCCTTTGCAGATGCACGAGTCCAGCGAGCCCAAGCGCCTGTTACAAATGAGATATTCCAGGAGAAGCAGCCTCCTGTGGACAGGAAGCCCACCAATGCCAACTGCGTCTTCCCTAAGGTGTTTTTCACCCCTGAAAGCATGGAAGGAAAGCAGCATGCGCTTGCCAGCCAGAGCCAGCAGTACCACGTGAAAGAGTAAAACAGAAACTGTGGAGTTTCACATGCAGGGACTGAGGGTAGAGTTGTCCCAGGCAGGTCCATTGCCTACTCCCTAGGTGGCCATCATTGTGCTAAGCCACTGTCCCTTTCCCAGTACACTATGTCTGTTGGGAAAATCAGTCACCAAAAGGATTGAGGTGCCCACTGTGAGCCCAACAATTTCACTGTATGTTAGGTTTGGTTAAAACATTCTACTGTGAAGGCAAGCATAGTTTTATGCACATGTTGAGTGAACTCTTCTCTTGGTTCCTCTTGTTTCTGAGTCAAACAGACGTAGTTATTCAGCCCTGGCAGCAGCCCTGCTTGCTTATAAACACAGAATTCCCATCCCAGCCTTACTGCCAGCTGTGGCTTGATGCCCCTGGCTGCAGCTGCCTGTGGCAGACCGAAGGGACGGGACCGGCTGTGGCTGCTTGACAGAGAGTGGCCTCACTACCTCCAGCTCTCCCGGGGACACTGTAATCCTCCAGGAGCTCCAAGAGCTCAACTGATATTTCCTTTGCCTCCCTCCTCCTTTATTCCTGGTTCTTTCTGTCCCCACAGTGCATTCACACTGGGGCTATGGTGCAACAAGGAAGCATTACCACAAAACCTCCAAGAGCAATTTTGGAAACGAAGTATCCATAAAGGAATTTGGAGTCTTAGCACCAGAAGCAAAATGTTGATTCACTGAAAACCCAATTCATTGCCAAGTAGCAACAAAACCAGGACTGATGTCCTCCTCTGCACATCAGCTCCAGCCAAGAGAAATGTTATCATTGTTAGAGTCAATACGCTCATCACTCCTGTGACCCGTTTTCCCCCATGTGTCTGCTGAAACTGCTAAGCTGGAGAGGAACAATCCAAGTTTTCTTTCTTTGGCCAAAGGCAGCTGTTGCCCACCACAGGAGACACATGTTCTGCACAGACCCACAGGCCTGCAGGAACCCAGTGGAAGTGGATTTGGCCCAAACAAGATGTCAATACTATGAATCCTCTGCTTGCTTATCAAGCATGGTTTGTTGATTCAACATGTAATTTAACAAACCTAAACTAAGATGCTCTGAACAGCACATAGTGAAAAATGAAAACCAAGCCCATGCACACCTCCTGGGGTGGCCAGTACCAGCCACAGCTCAGGTTTTCCTCCCTGATGGGAACCTCTCCTCATTGCTAGAGTGGAAACATTTTACTTCTGTGTCCTGCACATTGCAGTCTCCAAGTGATACTACTACTACATGTTAATTGCGGCCCTGAAGGCATTTCTTTTCTTTACTGAGTAGTGAATTATAAAATAAAATAAACTGGCCCACAATATGTTTTTCCTCTCTCCAAATTAAATAACACAGAAAACAGCACTCCTCAATCAGACCACACACACAAAACTCTTGACTTTTTTTGTTTTGTCTTGCAAATTAAGTGTATTTGGCCAATATAAATACTTGGAAGCCTACCAGCCATTGCCTTGGTCAGACTGCAGCAGGTTTATAACAGGTATGGCTCAGTAAACTCCACAGCTTTTCCTTCTTAAAGAACTGCTACAGCTTGCTAAGGTAACATTAGTTCTGTTTTTTCCACATTAAAGCCTATTTGCTGACTTTGATCATGGACCCTCTGCCTCAAAGGAATAATAGGAATAACGAAACAGAAATACCCCCCACACACACACATTTCTAGGTATCAGTGGGATGGGGCAGCAAGATGGCAAGATTGACAGTGAGTGTGCAGGACTGTACCACGAACAGAAATATTTTCTGGACTTTTAGAAGATATCAGCACCCAGGAAAAAAACTAACAGAAACAGGGCAAGCATCACTGTGCTCTGGTATCCTCCTTCTGTCAAAAAAAAGAAGAAAATATTCTACCTTACAATGAGCTGAAAACTAGAAAGGACCTTTGGATGTGTTGAGTGTTTTTATGTAAGGTGTCTAAGGCACAGTGGCAGAGTAGGGTATGTGCAATGCTGGATCTGATCAAATGTGTGTAACTGAAAAATTCTCCTGATAGAAAATATAGCCTTATCAAAACCAGAAGCTTTCTGAACATATCGAATGTTAGGAAAGTTAAATTCTCCAGATGGAAACCGAGAAGAGAATCTGTGTATTGGAAAACCACTTTACTGATAATTTTTGACTGAGACATACACCCTTCTGGCCCCATATGTGGAACTTGAGCTTTATCTGGATCTAAGGTTTGGAACAGACAGCGTTTCACTTTTCCTCCTTCCCTACCCTTCATTTTCACTCTCTTCCCTCCCTTCTCCACCCAAAGAGGTTAAAGAGTACAAAGGGATGAATATGGGAAAAACTTGGCCTGTGTAAATACACCTACTGTTTCCTAGAAAGGGACACTCAGAAGATGGGGAGGTGTCTGAAGGAAAAGCATTAGTAGACAGAGAGCAGAGAGACCTAAGCAAACAGAAGTGTTACAGAAGACTGGAAGGCCCCTAAAACCACAGAAAACAGAGAATTTCATGACTGGTCTGGTCCCAAAATTGAGTAAATAAATAAATGCTGTGGGCTTCTTGATTAAGTGGACCTAGAAGCTATGTTTATTTTCAGACCACCTTCTAAAAAGAAAAGCAAGTGCACATTTCTGCGGGAAAGCCAAGAAAGCTTGAAGGATGAAGTATTTCAAGAGGGGATTTTTGCTCAGGATGTTAATGGGGTGGCAGTGAGGGAGGAAAGACACAGGCTTTCAGCCTGGGTCTGGTCTGCTCCTTCAGGCAGCAAGGCTTGGGGCTGCCCCTGGTGCAGAGGCTTGGGGTGCCCACCAGTACACTCCCTCTCCCTGCAGACCTGAGAGGAAACGCAAGAGCCGGCGTGAGCTGGGCAGCGCTGGGGGAAAGTGTCAGGCCCCCCCTTGGTAACAGCATCTGAGCCAGTTGTGCCTCCACTGCTGCCTGTGACTTGCCATCCAGAGCAAAGCCTCCGGCACAGTACCAGCTGAGGCAGGTGCATGCACGAGCTCCATCGTCTACAGATTTCACTAAAAGAAATGCAAATGAAACACGAAAGGTTAATGCCAGTCCACAGATGGCTCAGCAGTGATGGGTCTCACAAGCATCGCTCGGCAAATATGCCAGTTAGACCCTGCATGTTATCAGTGGAAAAAAGTCCCACCTTTCACTGCAGCCCTCTGGCCAAAATAGCCTGTGCTGGGCCCAAGCACATGCAATAAAATACATGGGTTTATTTCTTTAAAACAGCACCAGAATGAACTTTTACTTTAAATAAAACAAACGATTGCTAATGGTCCTTTCCCACCTTCAGTCCCTTTGGCCTTTTTTCTCCCCTTTCCGTCTTGGTCCTAGACGTTTTACAAACACTTGTAAATAACCATACCCGGGCCAAACAGAGAGTCATTCTTCATTCTAAACAGGACATCAGGGATAGTGAAAAAACAATCTTTGTGGGTGGAATGCATTGTACAAAGGTGGAGGGAATATAGGACTGTTTCTGTGTCTGGAAACAGATGACGAGTGTTTGTTTTTAATGCAGTATGTTAGAGAACAGATTAGATAATAAAATCCTAAACAGAAGACCTCATCCTCCACCAAATCTGAAGCAAACTTTGAAGAGATGTCTCAGTGAACTCTGTCTCCTTCTGGGCCCTCGCAGTACCATGAGGTCAGAGCTGCAGGGATGGATCATTTCACATCATTTGCTCAGTCAGTCACCGGGCGAATATAAATGACCCCTGTACTGTGGCCTGATGTGATCAGGAATAGTAGATCTGGTATTCAGGTCTTCCGGGAGGAGTTAATATGACATTGCTGCAGCTGTGCCATGCATTTCTAATAGAGTGTGCACAATCATCAGCCTGACTTGCAGGAAATACATGCAGAAAAGTAAGATTTTCTGAATTATCCAAGAGATTTAGGAATCTTGTTTCCAGGTGTGACTTAAGATCTTTTGTTCCAGAGAAAGTGAAGTCTCATTAAAGTTGATAAACTCTGTTTTCTTAAGTACATTACAAATTGCATTAAATTGTAATCATCAGAGCTGCATTAACACAGCTTGGCCCAAAGAAATTTCTGGATTTTTCAGAAAAGCAAGACATACTGAAAGAATTAACATGGATCAACCTGAAACATTTTGATCACCTTGAAGCATTTAAAAAGCTATGCTGAGTCCTTCCAATGCAGGTCATTTTATTAACTGGCAACACACAGTCTTGAAACAAAACAATGAAAAATTAAGGCTGTCCAGCCGTATAGCTCATTGTTTCCAAAGTAACGGTTGCTTGTTAGTTTTGGATGAGAAATAAAAGCAAGCTGAGTTTTATTCCTGATTCATTAGTGGGTTTAGTTCTCTGGAACTCTGTTTAACAAGTATAGTAAATCCATTGTTTTTAGACTAACAGTTAGATGAGTAGTTCTTCTGTTAAGTAGAGTTAGTTGAAATATTTTGAGCAGAGCATCCCTCCACCCCCACACTTTCTCTTATCAAAAATGGGTCTCTTTCAGTATTATACACATTTTCCATTGAAATGGATCATTTCCAGTGGAATTTTCCACAGAAGACACAAAACAAAGTGCAGAAGGCCCACAGCATTTTGTTCAGTGTTGACATGATGCCTGGTGTCTACACTGCACCGTGGGAGCCTTGCAGGGACATGCCGTGCAACCCTGCCTGGCAGCTTCTCGCGTGGCCCAGCCCATGCTCCAGGACAAGGGGTGGCAAGGGGTGGCCATGAGACCTCATGGGCCATGGGGCACCAGAGGCTCTTGTGGGAAAAGGATATGCCAAGAATAAGGTCAAACCTAAAAGTGAAGGCAGCTTTTCAGCATTTCTAAACCCATTATTTTCTTTAAAAAATAAACTCTGTTAAGTTTTATTTCAGCTGCTTGTCCCAAATGTTTGTTTGTCCTTAGGGCTGAAATTACATTTTTCCCATGGGAAGGACATTATATTTTTCTGTACCCTTTAATGTCAGTCACTCCACTGCCCTAAATTTCATTGGTACACCATAAGCATAATCTTAAACACCTCTCAAATCCTCTATTTATAATGCTCTTTGTTTCTTTTACAGTGTGCTTACATTTTCTGTGCATTTGCCAAATTCCTACCTGCACCACAGCAGTGTGTACCTGATCAAAATAAGGTGGTCCAGTTTGACAAATATAAACTGAAGTCACCACCAAAAAAAAAAGTGTGGGAAGTAAGAGAAAGTTTAGATATCAAATAATCACCATTTCTTGATTTTTAGACCTACCTTTAAGAGCTTTGCAAGCAGAAAATCTCTGTTCGCTTTGACAGTCTTATCATTAAGCTGTTACAGCTCAGATTCACATGGTCCATATTCCACCTGATTCCTCTGGTTTTAGTGTTTTTCCTACCAGCTTTCTCTGGCCCCTCTAAAGTGCTCTGTCCATAGAAACCCCCCAAGCTGAGAAGCTCAGGTGGAATTTGGGAAAAAGCTTTGATTAATTAAAGATTTCTGTACAATGACTGCTTTCCTTAGTGGTTTTGTTTCTTTCTGATGCCTCTTGGTAGGCTAGAAACCTAAACCACCCTATTCTTGGTTGTAAAAAACTTTCAGTTGTCCTTTTTGGTAAATAATCGCTATTTCCCACTGAAACTTCAAATTACTTTAGTGAAGATGACCATAAAAACTCTACTCCCAGTTTCTGCCTACTGCTTTTCCTGGAAACAGGAGGATGAGCTGATAGGAGCAGTAGTTCTCAATGTCCCAGAAATTGTCTACTACTGGCCATGTGGATGAGAGAGCCAGCAGCCTGTGCTAGGAACAGGAGCTAAACAAGGAGTGGGATGCATGGGTACATTGTTCATGGAATCACCCTTTTCCACGATGAAACACAGTAGACTACCTCAGCACTGTGCTTGTGATTCACCTCCACTGACATCCTTACACGGAGTCAGGGGTGGAAAGGGAAGGAGCAGAGGTTGGGTAGGGCCCTTGATTTAACATCTTGAACTCCTGAATGGAAAGGAAGAGGGTAAAGAATAAGGATTTCCAAAGAGGAACAGAATGCTGTTATTTTTGGCCTTCTCAGAAATTTCCACAAAGTGAACAACTTTCAGCTGAGTAAGCGTCAGCAGCTCAAATAGGAGGCCCGGCTCCACATCAGACTTCTCAAAACGTTCACTTCTCAGGTTATTAAGTTTGGTCTTTGCCCTCTTGAGACCTGTGAAATGAATCAATGTCTCCTGCCAAACACCAAGGGATTTGCTGTCTTCATGCCTCATTGAGACATCAAAAACTAACCAGTGAGGTGAGAGTTTCTCAGTCATGGACTGCACAATACTCCAAACACTAAAGCTCTATGTACAGAAATAATATCCTGAAGGCAGATCTCTTCACGTTGTTGCTGATACATTTTCTAGCCACTATCACTCTCTAATATCGCAGTTTATACTTAAAGGCCAACACAAGTAAATGCTGTTTTGCCTGCAAAATGTCGTATGCAGGCAGGCAGCTGCAATTTGGCAGAAACTGTGTGAAAATTCCAAAATCCTTGGCTGGTACAGATACTGTACAGAGTGAATACTCTAAGAAATGACAGTATCATACACAAGAATAGATTATTGCCATTGGTGTAACTGTGGGACAATTTGGTTAAAAACGAAGACCCAAGTCTTCCCTTGGGTATTCTTCAAAACCTTTTTCTTTGGGAAAATGTTACTTAGCCCTAATAGCATGAGAACTGTGCAGGAAAAGTCAAGTTAGTGTTGATATCTCTCTTGAAACCTAGTGATGATGAAGTTCTGTCAGCAATTTCTCTTTCTGTGATTTGTGAATCTGAAGTAAGTTGACACCACTGTTCATATCTAAAAAAACCTACACAGGCTGCATAAAGCCAATGTTACCTTCCAATATGTATAACAACTTGCTAGAAGATGTTCTGAAGAAGTCATTAAACCTGCAAGTTAGTGATAGAATTGTGATTAACAGCTGCTGGAAACAGACCAGAGGTTAACTGGGAATTTCCTCCTCCACATTAAGAACTGCAGGTTTAGGAGCATTTGCTTTAGTCCTTTTCATTAGCTTAGCAGAGCCAGGCAACATTTCAGAGAGGGGTGATGGACTATGCACAATTAAATCACTGGACTCTTTCCCTTAATTTTAAAAACTGTTGGATAGCACTCAATATGGATTGGTTTTCCGTGGCAATTCTGTAGTGCTCCCTCATCGGTGTGTGTAGAACAGATATATTTTCCTCAGGAAACTTGTTGGCATGAACATCTGGCCCATGATAACTCCAGGAACTAAATCTAGAAGCCTTTGAGGGTTGTTAGCAGCCCATAATTTCAGTCTCACATCTCGCCCTTATCACTTATTACTTCCTTAAGAACAGAGACTTGATTTTGAACTTGGACTTCCTTCAGACCAGTCCTGTTCCCCCAGTGTATGACACATCCTCCAGCACTACCAGAATCTCAGAGCAGGCACTCTTGAGCCACCATCCTAATTTACAGCCTTCTACCACATTGATCAGTGGCTCCACCATGAGTTTATGAAGATATCCATCATCATGTTTCTGTAGCTACACAAACTGCTCCATCTACTCTGTGAAGATGCTTGCTGTACAGTTCACTGTGAGTTCAGATACAGAAGCTCCAAGCACTTGTCTAGCTGGTTTCAGGTACACTTGCATGTCCATTTGAAATGAGGCAGAAAAATGCACGTGTGGTGATATTTTAATTCATAAGCATCTGAACTCAAAGCAAGTGCCACCCTGAAAATACAGCCTCCCCTAGTAACATTTAAGTATTACAGGTTACCGTCTTGAGTATAAGCAAGTGGACATTAGCAATGAAGACACTGACTTCACACTACTTTATCTTCCATTGCTTTCACCTATCATCTACACAGATGCTGAGGAAAGCCAGGGAGCAGTTAAGCTGCCTTTTACTTACATTGTCATGGCAAATCTACATTTTTCTGTTAATTTCCAGAAAACCATCTACATTTTTTCTGGTCATTCCCCCTTCTACACTACAGTGTCTGATAAGCTCAAGTACTTGGTCAGACTTGTGAAGCTTAAGTATATCAGCGTGAAGCTTAAGTATATCCGTGACTGATCCCACAGTGGGCTTCACCAACTCAGAAGACTGTGTGGCAACAGTTATCAAGCAATTTGTGATAGTGCCTAAGTCTATGGGCAGAGGACAGGAGGAAAGACTCCCAAGCACAGCCATGGCTGAAAAGTCTCATTCATTTGCCAATGACAAGGGAACAAGTAAGCTTTAGACACTGCTGACCCCTTACTGGAAATGTCTGGGGAACTATACAGAGTGTGTGATGGAGTTAGGGTTTTATCTGAGCAAGCCTACAGGTAGGACAGGTATTTCACTAAAACATAAACTCCACTTTCTGCAAAGTGGAGAAATACATGTTTTTCTTAAAATTCTCCATGCAAAAGTGTTTTGTTTGATTGATTGTTGGTGCGGGTTTTTTTGTGAAAACAGAACATTGGAAATATTCACTCCATCTCTATTGCATCTCATGCAGAAGACAAGGGTGTATGGGATAGGACATATACCCAGTATTTTCTATGGGCAAGACTAGTCGGATGACAGCCTGCATGATGCATCACTGTGTTACTGCCCAAAGGGCTGGGTAGTCCATCATGGGAGCCCCTGCCCATGGTATGACCAAGGGACATATCCCTCAGAAGCCTAGCATGAGGAGCTGGGGAAAGGAGACAACATAACTATGCTTCCTTGAAATCACTGCAACAACATACACCACACAAGTCTAGGTTCTTTACTTCTGGCATGTTTCAAGGTTTCATATAAGCAAAACCTGAAGACTAGCTCTCCTCTCTACCTGTTTGTAGTAACTATAAAATTTGTTCATCTCTATAACATAGCATGTCCTACTATAAAATACTGATCTTATTACAATAAGCTTTGGACAAAGCTATATTTGTTCTAATATCCAGTTTTGAAATGTTTTTGTTGTACCCATTCCTTACAAAGTAATTCAGTCAATGTAAACCAAAGACCTGGAGACTGAAGTACTACAGCTCCTTAGACCTGAGCACCAGCCTGGAAAGGCAGAGAACCTGTCTTAAGCTGCTTGATGCAGACAAAAAAATGATCGCTGACCTCAGAGAGGTTGTGTGAAATGCCCTGTTCCCCCATGTCCCATTTCCATTTTGGGGAGTAAAGAGCGGACATAGATTCCAGTCCCAGAGAGGAACAGGGATTTGAGACCTGTCTTTCCCATGAACATTTTTCAACTGCTCACTTAGCCACTCCTCTCCTGGCATGCTGGCTTGAGGTTGACTGCTGAAGCGCCGAGCCCTCCCATGCAGTCAACAGGCAGTGCACACACTGAACCTGGGGCTGGCAGCTCCATTAGGCGCCTGCAAATACCATAATGCTATTACGATACAAGGCTTTTTGTGGCTGGATGCCAAAGTCTACTGGCTTACCCTTCACTGTAGTGAGGGTAAGGAAAGCTAACATTTCACTCAACCATCAGAAACATGAATTGACCTTGATAAACAGATGACTGTAATTCTTCAAATTTGGGGTAATAATAGTCACTGACTCCATGAGCATTGGTGGTATTGGTAGGTTTAAATAATCAATCTTCATAAAGCTCCTAATCTTTGCTTGACAGGCACTATATACAGTGTGTGGAATATTAATATTGCATTCAGTTCTGGACAGCTCAGTAACAGTAGTGAGAACAAATTGGAAGGAATTCAGAGAAGCACAGCAAAATGATGGAGTGGCTAGAGAGACTGATTTATGTGGGGTTATATCAAAAGAATTGTGTGTTCTATTTTGGCCAAAATGCAAGGGAGAAAGGATGATCTGCAGAGTAGTAAGACAGGCATCTTTGGGTGTCTGAAGGGGACACACTGCAGGAGGAAAGGAAATTATTTGGAGCTCTCTCAGGATGTCCAATTAGAATCAGCAGAGGAATTAAGTAACTGGCAGTTAAAGCAGAACATCAAGAAAGTCTAATTTCTCTCCCAGATCAGCTGGTGAAAATACATCTCCCAAAACTGAAGTGGTGGGTAACATTGAAAGCTGGTGAGGAGATAAAGAGAAATTAGGAGAAATAGGAAGAAATCAGCAATACATAATGTCCCACCATCTTCTGAACCTTCTGTTGAGAACTCAAGAGATCCTTCACTATAGGAAGGGAAGAGAATATCAAGAACCAGTAGGGAGGTGCTGAAAAACCATGAGCGATACGGAAGAGACCCACAAGTCATTTCCCAGCCACTGACACAGAGAGAGATAACAAAGTTTGCCCAGGGCTGGGTTGCATACTCCTTGGGTGTCCTGACTCCAGGTCAGATCTTGCTATCAAACAAGCCTGAACTAAAGGTCCAGACTCCAGACGACAGCCAAAATCTGAATCTTAAGGATCCAGCTCTGGCTCATGTCTAGTTTAAGGTGACTATTTTGCATATTTTAAAGGGAAGAGAAGTGATATATCCAAGAACTTGGGAACTTCTGTGCTGTGTCGATCCCTCCTTCCTGCCAATGACAGGAACTTGCAGCGCAGCTGCCAAAACCCCCAACATAACACATGAGAGTAGTAGGGAGGGAGCATGCACTTTGGCAAACTTGCTATCTAGAAACATGTGTGCAGAGGAACACCCACCAAGGGTCTGTGCTGTGTCCCGGGAGGGAGGGTTCTCTTCAACAGGACAGCAAGTTCCTCTGGAAGGGGATGAGTGGAAATCATGTACAAACAAGAGATCAAACAGGCCTCTCGCATACTGCTCAGAAGGCAAAGGTTTAGTCACTCCGCTCTTGGAGGAGGATTGGGATATCCATGACCTCTGCGCAGCCACCATTTGTGAGGAAAATACAGACTTGAGGAGGCTGTCCAAGCCAGAACTTCACTTCCCAGGTGTGGGCTGTGGTGCACCTCATTGCTGCTCTCTGCATGCAGCTCTCCTCATGGGGAGAGGGAGGTACACAATGAAGCTGTGCTGTAGGGGTGTCTTCTCATCTTTTCAAGTGTCCTTACTTCCTTTTAGATTTAGGAGATTTTAAACAAAAAAAAAAGTCATTTTAAGAACAAACATTTTTAAATAAAAGCTGTATTTCTGTTTCACATTCTCAAGTTCTCAAGTATTAAGGCTGACTGTGGACAGTCATCATACTTAATTCTATCATACTTAATGAGGGATATTGCTCCTTCCATTTTCTGTTGAATGTTACAGAGATTTTGCTCAGCCCTTCACCATCAGTGGAGAAAGAAATTGTATTTTAATCTCTGAAATGATGCAACCTGAGTCCCGACAGATTGAGACCTCACTGTACCAGCGTGATACTCTTTGGCATAGAGAGCTCAGCATAGTAGGAGAAAGAGGACCATGGCTTGTCATACCTCCCTCCCTGGGACAATGACTACTTTTCTTATGAAAATCTGCTTTTTCTTTTAGTAAAGGGGGCTGGTAGCAACTCAGCTTCATCCCCTGCCCTTTCACAAACCAGAGCATGCCGTTCTGGACAGTTACCTCCCAAATGCTCCTTGACATATCCCCAAAAGCAGCAGTGCTGTGATCTCCTGCCACTGTAAGCACCACAGTGATCAGCAAATATTGCTGATGAAAGCAGTCCATGGCCCACACACATTCCTCTTCAGTGACACTTAGGCCAGCTAAGCCAGGCACACACTGTACTGAGGAGACTTAAAATGGATCCTGACACAGTCAGGCACTCTTCCCACTCCCAGCACCAAAACGGAGAGAGAGAAGCACTTTGAACCCTAAAAAAAAGGAAACTATTGCATGGATATTTCACCCGGAGTAACTCTTCTCTCTACAATTCACACAGCTAATGAAGTAACACTGGCGAAAAGGTTGGGGAGTCCTCACTGGATCTAGTTGATTTACATCAACATACAGAAAATAACTGTATTTAAGTGCCAGTCACCTTACCCTGGTGACGTGGTTAATATCACTTTCTCACTAGCTCATGGAGTTGAATCTGAGGAGATAATATTGGAATTAATTAGGACAGAGCTCCTCACTATGAATTCCCATGCTTTTGGGACGACTTGTAACTAGGACCACAAAAGCCAGAGTTTTTATAGTCCCTTGCTGTAGGATGCAACACAATGGCTCTTTATGTCTTGGCCATAAGATTTTGCTTGTACCCTCAAGTTAAAGAAAGAAAAAAAAAAAAAGACAGAAGAGACCCTGGCATGTAATCTCTTCCTACTAGAAATAAAGCAAACCAGAAGAGGAAGCTGATCTGGACACAGACAGTCATTTAATTAATTGAACACTACAGAAGAGATGATCTTTATATTTTCCTGCCCTTCTTCACTTACCTTTTTCACTTACCAGGAAGGATCTCCTTCTGGAGGGAGCAGCTGTAGAATCTGCAGGAGAGTATCCCACCACTTCACTGCAGAGCAGACCCTGGACCTGCACATGTGGAGCCAGGTGATGCTGATTACCAGCCGCCATTGAAGTAGGATCAGAGCTTCAGTGATCAAAATACAATAGGAGTTTGCCCATAACACCATCTGTGTTGGCTGGAACATATAACCTATCACCAGCCATATATCACTTGACATCTTGATCCAGCAGCGTACCAAAGGGACTTGGTACCAGCGTAGTCTCACTGTAGGACTACTTACACTTGTACTATTAAGAGGTGTGCCTAAGCATTTTTCTGGAGCAAACTTGAGGCCTTTAGTTATGGTGATAGTGTTTAAAGGGATTGATACTGATTTGCATTAACTAGCAGACTAAAACTCAATTTATACCTTTCTTTGATTAAGATTGAGATTAGAATTGAGACTATTTTTTGCTCTAGGACTTAAGGTTTGACTTTTAGCTGAGGTTAAAAGTCCACCTCCACACATGATACATACAGAAAACCAGGAGAGTGCTCCAGTCCACAAAGGAAATCAGCTGACAGGCTAACACTCAATGCTTCTGCCCAGGGACACAGTTACCTGGGGCCAGTGGCTGCTGACTTTCATGCCACAAGCACGACCAGTTTGCCTTGTGGCAATGGCAACTCTGCAGTAAGGATTACCTGCATCAGGAGACCGATTTTGGGCTTTATGCTGACCAGTGTGTTAGTTGGTACATCTTGACCAAAACAGTCTTGGCTTCTATCTATATTAAAATATAGGTTAATTATATAAATGCTATATCTACCAAAACCTTGTAAGTTCTCCTTCGAGACAGATCAGAAACATTGCCTTGCGCACAAATAGTCCTGACTTTGGGGAAAGTCTGGTGAAGCTCAGAGCCATTTCACTTATTAATCTTCTTGTTATCTGCTTTAATCACTAGAAATCACCAGCATACCTGTGCTGCAATTATAGCCCAGTTTCACCTGATCACCACAGACAGAGATTAAGTCAGTTTGGACCTCTAAATCCACTGAACTGCGTAACATGTTACTTCTGGCCTCCTGTATTAAAACCTTTTAAACTCTGCAGCAAGCTTTAAAACAGTCACATTTCCTCGGGGCTGCCAGAAGCAAACGTAAATACAGGAGTTCAAAAGAAGAATCCAGTTTTCACAGCTGCATCTTAGTTAAATTAAAAAAAAAAAAAAAGAAGAAAAAGAAGAAAGACAAACCGACCTAAAAGCTTTTGAAAATACAGACCAGGACACACAAAAGTAATTGTTCTAAAGCTGTTCTGAATGTTTTAGGAACTCTATCATTTCCAGATTTGAAAAACTTTTTTTTCTAAGAAAGCATAATTTTAAAGTCATATAGAACTTAAAAACATCTTCATTAGAACTAGTATCAGGGCTTCAAGAGGCAATAAAATGTACCACAGTTAGAAAAACATGCCATTTTGGCTATAGTGTATGACTAATTGATTTTTGAGCATTGCCTAATTGTGTGACACTGGTTAACCAAACAACAATGCATTTTTTCACAGGCTCTGATATTAGCTCAGACCATTCTGTGACCTCCCCCTGTTGAGAGACACATCGTATTTTTGACCGTAAATCTAACAGGGTAAGGGCTGGAAAAGGGATTCCTGCTTTGTTTTTGCATTTTAACTGAGGTTAAAAAATTCTAGCTGTTGTCGTTTATATAGGGAGTAATATATTTTAGTGAGAGCCGTGGCTTGGAGAAATGTGGATACCAAAGCTGTGCTGCTGAGCTTTGTGTTTACTTAGACACAGCAATGGGTTGGATTTGCGAGTTGAGTCATGCTTAAGTCATGGTTAAATTCATCTTTGATGGCTTCACTGGACTGATTCCTCAAATTCATTTGAGGAACTGGGAAAAAACTATTAGAAAAACTTCATATGAAAAAGTATTCTGAATATCAAAATCTTTAAGTGCTCAAAATACTCTCTCTGCTTTCTCCATGTCATGGATGCTGAGCAAAGCATATCATCTCAGGAAAACCAATTTCCACTGAAAAATGTATATTTGTGATGACAAAAATTGTACAAATATTAACTAAATTTTGAGAAAGAAGATCTTGAGAAAGATTAAAATTTTGCAGTAATATAGTCTAAAATACAGGGGGTTGCTTTTTGAAATTATTACTGGTCCCTAAAGTTAATTAAATTATTATAAAAGAAAAATTCAGGAGAACAAAATGAAAGAAAAGACATTATTCTACAAGAACATTTTTTTACAGCTTTTAGTGGGAAAACTAAATATAATCATAAGCACTTCAATGTGATTTGAAAACATATTGTTTCTGTTTGGCTGGTCAGCTGAGAAACTGATATTCCTATTTTCATGAGCAAAAAGCTGATAGGACTTAAATCACCATTGCTTGGGAGTGTGTTCCTTGTGAAGGAATGAACCTGCTGAATTTCAAATTGCAGTTTTACATTCTGCTGTGCAGCTTCGTGTTGATGTTCTACTGCAAAGGAAAGAGGGGCAAATTATTGTTTGTGACTAGGCTATGAAGGGGACTTTGGTCTATTTTGGGAGGCTATTTTCCAATAAAATATATGTCTCATAATGCATTTGTCAATCTCAACTGGAAATATGTTCTTTGATTTACGTGGGACCGAGCATTTGCAGTAAGCAGCTAGTTACATGGGCACTAGAGTAGTGCTACAGATATGGGGACTGCTTTGGTGGAAGGTAAAGGTTCCCCATTTAGAGAAACATCACTGTTATTGCCTTGTAGACAAGTCCACAAGCAAAAATAGTGTTTGCACATTCAGTGGCTCTCTCACTGTGCTTAACTCCTCTGATCTGTTTTTGTTTGCTGATAAGGGGACTGGGGAAGTGACAGGAGTAATTGATGAGCTGTGATGTAAATTCCCATCTCACAAGCTGATGGGTAAATAAAACCCCATCCTCATGACTGATGGAAAAAGAAGAAAAAAAAGAAAAAGAAAAAAATCAAAAATAGGGAATAAAAAGAAGGAAAAAAACAAAAAGAAAGAAAAGACAGAGACCAATGTGTTGATCACAGATTGACTCTCTACATGATAGTAACACAACTGTATGCATTTAACCAAATGAATTCTCTAAAGGGAAGAGTCCAAAACACTGAGGCAAAATGAAATTCAAGAATGCCCATATTTTATATTTGATTGCTTTGCCATGCGTTCTTCTGCTTTGTACTCTGTGTGGGTGGTGTGTGTACGTGGATCCTCGGTATTTGTGATGAAACTGGACTGTGAAGATGGAGGGTGCGTTCTTGAAATGGTTTGTGGGAAACTGGCTCCCTGTCACGTTACTGAAAGCTACCTGGCCACATCCCAGGTCCTGACTTGGAAACATGCCTTACGGAGTCTTCCTGGCTTTTTCCTCAAATATTTCCCTCAGTGATAATGAAGAAGAAAAAGGAAGATCATTGTGATGAACATAAGGTGCATTCGCTGCCCATCAGCATTGGCTGCAGCACACACGGCACAAACTTCAGCAGAATGCAATGTAGTGGTCTGATCCAACTGGGAAAAGACCATAAAACTCCGCTGCAAACACTTGTATAAATAGGACTTTTTCTGATGAAATTGAAACCATATTTTGACTTGCCATTAGAAAAACAAATCTGAAGAGATAGTTATATATTGAATAACCTTAGGGCTTTTCAGAGCCAAGAAATCAGCTGCTGGCTTGAAGAATTAAATGGCAACGTGAAACATGCTGACGCGGCTGATCCTCTTGGAGCTCTCTGGCTCAGCAACATATTCGTGTTGTGATTTTGCTCTCCATCACAGCCATTAAGGCCTTCTTGGGACCAGCAGGTATAAAACTGATCCACTTAGCTCAAAAGCACAGGTTTTTACTAAACAAAAGAGGAATCCCCAGGAACCATCAACACTGTAGGGCAAATGACACACAGCCAAGCCTTCCAATAGTGCCAGGAGACTGTGATGGCACAGTGTCAGCAGATAAGCCTGTGCCCTGTAGCGTACACATTTTATACAAACCAGGAGCATGCTTCAGTGGTGTCAGTTATGTGCTTCTCTCCAGGGATGTCAGTTTTGCCTACAGTTTACTGGTTGGCAAAAACTAATTCTGACCACACCGCAAGGAACGTGCACGAGAGGGGTGATCTGCTGGAGAAGCTGTCTCTCACCAGAACGTGGCTGGTCTTACCACTTGTGTTTATGTTCGTGTCCATCCAGGGGCCAGAGCTGAGGCAACCCTGAAGAAGCTTTCCTCATTCAAGAAGTTAGGAAATGCAAAAGGCACCTTCTGAGCTTCCCAGAGACTTCTGCTGGCAAAGTGGGCACCCAGGTCACAATCCTGCCTGCTGTGATTTGCACCTAATATATCTCCTGTGACTGTCAGTGCAGGAACCTTTGTCAAGAGCCATAAAGTATGTGTACAGTATATTAGCATCTCATTAAATACATATACTGGGGCTCTTAAACACCCTGCTCAAAAGGAACTATGTAAGATGTGTCACATTATCCAAACCTTATCCACACTGCTATGATGAGGTGTGACTGCCTGCAAATGAAGCAAGAACAAGGTCTCCAAGGAGTTTCGGTATTGCTGTATTTTTGTATTTCAGTAGCACCTAGAGGCCCTGAGTGAGATCCAGATCCCTGCCCGGAAAAGGTTACCATCTTAGGGAAGACAAAGGGAAACTGAGAAATGGATAAATGAAGTGACTTGCCTCAGATTATAGAGCACATAGTGGTAGAGGCAGAAAGAGAATCCAGACCTCGGGAGTCCCATGGCATGTCCTGGTGACTAATTGAGACAAACAGATTGCTAACACCCAAAGTCCACTGCTCTTTGCTTTTGTCACTGCTGTACCCTCACTGCAGTCAGATGTTTACTTTCAGAACAGCTTATTGTGAGCTGAGTTCAAGAACTCCATGGCAGTGAGAAATGTCCAGTGACCTGTAACAGCCAGGCAACTAAACTTCCTTTGTAATTGTGACTTTGGTGCCTGGGATTTCAGATGCTCATCTGCATTTTCTGCATGCTGCTTCCACTGAGATCCAAAACTTTTAGCCAAGTTAGGTCCTTTTGAGGATACAACTGGCATGGCATATGAAGTTACTGGCCCACCTGTCTGTTCCTTCCACTGAGGAAATACTGCAGGGAGTTATTTTCACTGCTGGTGAGATACCGTAACAGCTCTTGCAAATGTTTCCCTTGTATTTCATTGCAAAGATAAATGCATGCACCAGGTGACTTTGTACTGTAAAAGATTAGGAGAATGTGGGGTTGTGAATGCTTGAGCTACAAGACTGGTAATCTTCCCGGAAGCTTGACTGCAATCCTGGAATGAAAAGAGGACTATCTCTTTGGTTGATCCTTCCCATGTCGCCTAGATGTAAATCCTCTCTAGTTCTGTCAAGCACCTGACATGCTTGAAAGAGGATGGTGTTTACAGATGTCCTTAAAATACAGTCCAGTACAGAGTGTCCAGTGGAGGCCAGTGCTGGCAGCAGTGATGTTCCCTTTGCACAGTCCTCCTTCAGCATTTATCCACAGGTGGAGCAGTTGCCAAAAGGGGATTTCCACTGCTGACTTCCCAGTCTCCTATTTCTGGCCAATCCAGTTATTTATTCCTCTCCTGTGAATATCTGTGGTTGGGGTAGGAATTTGGAAAGAGATTTCCGGTGGGTGGTGGCCAAAATCATTGACAAGAAATGAACACTTCTGGCAGGCTTGACTTCTAATAACTTGAACTGACCACCAAGGGGAGAATGAGGAATCCCAGGGCAGTGCATATCTGAAACACCTGTGGGTCCCATCACATCGGACATGGTCTGCCTCTTCTGAGCAAGCTAGTATGAAACAGGCCCATGGGCTGGAATCACACCAGGGACTGTCAGCCAAGGCAAGCAGCACACAGGCCAGCTTAGCATCTCTTCCCTACCAGGTCCCCAACCTTTGACAAACTGCTGAGGCCTGAACAGGTCCTATAGAGAAGATCACAGCTAGGGCCAGACCTCTGCATTTCATGGAGACCCGTATGTGTGCCACAGCACAGCCCATCCCATAAGAAGACAGGCATTGGTGAGCATTCAAAGACAACAGCTGTACATGACAGGACTTCTCTCTCATCACCTGCTTACTGATGCTGATTTTTTAAATTGACTTACCTGTGTGTTGGGTTTGGCCTAGAATTTGCAGCTAAACAGAAGGCGGGGTATGAAGGCAAGAGGATTGCAGGCCCTCGTGTATGATCCTGCACCTGCACCGGGCTATGTGACAGACAGCACCACCCACAGCATTGGGTTGAATGGTCCCACGGTGGAAGGAAGGGACATGGGATATGTTCCTTCTTCCTTCCATGAAGGAAGAAACAGGGCATAACACACATGCATGCATATTCTCCCTCCTGGCTGCTTCGCAACACCACTGTTTCTCTTCAGCTTTGGGCCCCCAGAGGTCCCTGTTTTGTGCAGCAGCAAGGAGTGATTTGACAGTATCAGGGAACTGGGAGGAGAGAGCTAATGAAGAAGCAGGACAAGAGTCTCAAGCTGTCTTCATGACACCACCTTTTTCCTATAAATCTACATCTGGCTAAAATGGACACAACAACAGATGCCACAGCTGCTAATTGCAAGCACAAGATGACAGCCAGGACAATCAAGAATGGGATGTGTCACACTGCCAAACCACCCCTTAGATGCCTTATCTCCACATCTCTGCAAAATGTGGTACAGGGCACTACTGGAGAGAGGCTTCTTTTCCTGTAGACATTCACACAGATAGATCATCTGCAGGTCTGATGGTCCTGCATGGGACCTGTTTGGTTTGTGATACAGTCTTTAGGGCAGCCGTTCATTCAGACAACAGAAAATATAGTTGATTATCATTAGGACATAAAGCTGGTGGTCCAGATTCTTAGGATGTCTGTGCTGTACCTTCAGGAGTGCCCCCAACCCATCTGTATATCAGATTCACCAGCTATGCTGTGGTCAAAACTGAAACTGTGGCTCCAGGTGTATTCAAAAATGGTTCATTGAAATATACAGTTCATGCACTCATGCTCGGAGTGGTTGTTCCCCATATTTGCATCTCTCAGACAAAGGTAAGAACAGCAGCAGCCATCAAATGCTGTTAATAGACTACAAAATGTCAATATGCTTGAACAGAGAAGGCAACTTTGGCCATAGTCCACATTATGTCTGGATGCCAAGAGTTCCCTATGTTTCTTGATGGGAAGCCTGAGTTAGCTAAAACATATCGTAAACAACTGACTGGTGTTATAAAAGGGTTTGGCAAACATCTCTGTTCTCATTCAACATTTACTAGCACCAATATCTCTGACAGAGGGCTGCATCCTTTGAAGTATAATCTTCGAATCATCAGCTTTGCATAAGGCAGGCTACAGAGCATAGCAACTGATTCAGCAGGCTTGCAATGACACCTTGTAGAAGCTCAATGTCCCATACTGACCACGCACATGCGGAAAGCCAGCCTATGTCCATATGCCTCTATGGCTCATTCCTGAGAACTTCCAAAACACAGGACATGGTGAGTAGCGCTAGGAGGCCAATGCACTTCTTACAGCTGTCCTGCCTATTCCTGTTTTTCCAGTAACAGCTCTGTACTGGGCTGCACTTTACAAGCTGAAGCTGGAGCAAAAATGCATCATGGACTGAACAGATCATTGCACAATGAGCTCAGGATATAAGGTCTGCCTACCATCTTCTCTGCAGCACTTAGAGCAAGCTGTGGAGATCACCATGGCCCAGCAATGAAAGGATTGTCTCCTTTCATGAGTTTCCTTTGCTTGAGTGCTCCTGTGGGATCCTCCTGGCTATCAACCAAACAGGTTTTAAGGTCTCCATGAGGCTGGAAAATGTGTTTCCCTACTATGCCTCGAGCTGACAGAGTCTAAAAATGGTGACTTCCAAGGCATGCTGCAAAAAAATATTTGACAAAAAGTTTTTGGAGCAGTTAGGCTGTGAATGATCAAAAGGTTACCATTCATGGCTTCTTGGTTGAGTTCTTCTTTGGTTTATTTTTTAAATAAAAACAGGTCCTGAGTTTTTAGGGATATTTTTCATGTGCAAGGTACCAACAAATTCTTTTCATTGCTCTGCTTATTATTTATTTAAATCAAAATAAAACCAATCAATCAAAACTGCCTGTCCAGCCCCAAAATTTGATTCTGAAAGCTTTAGCTCTCCATGTGGTCTCTTAAACCACAGCAAGCTACCAGAGTTTAAAGCTAACTGCTTCCAGTACCACAGCAATCAATCCCTCCTGCATTTAACCATGGTTATTTTGTAACACTCCATGACATGAGCACATTCCTTCCTTATAAAATAATGGACTTCTCCGTATCTCCAATGAGGTTTCATCTTCCCAGCCTGACCCAGTCTGACAAATGGACTGGATCTACTTAAAACAGCAGGTCCAGGGTAGCTAACGCAAAGCATTGCAATTAAGTGGGAGCAGCCTGATTAAAATGTTGTCCTTAATTATGTGTGATGACAAGGAAAAACCATTTTTATAGATTCTCTTTGTGACAGGGCCCAGACTGCCTTGCCAAAGCCCTAATGCTAGACAGCAGGAAACTTGGCCCAGAACCAAAAACTCAGCAGACACTTCCTTTAGACAGAGCTTGGTGCAGAAAGCAATCTGTCCTTCCCCATGTATATTTTAGGCAGACAGGCTGAAAGTCAACACAAGCTTGAATAAATCCGGGGACTGGTGTAGAAACTCATGTTATCTTCAGACAAGCCTAACCCCCAGGTCAGCAGGAGTCTAGAGTATGGGGTCAAAGTGGGACTAATGCTTCTAAGCATGGACCCCATTAAACTTACAGAGTTGTTTACATCAATCTGCTTCATTCATGAAATGATGATGCTGCCAAACTTTCCTCTTTTTTATGAGAGATGGGCAAGGCAACCTGGGCAATGGTCCAAAGGCCCCTGAGGCACAAATTAGTCTTGATAGATTAGAAACAAGATGAAGCTCCATGGGACAGTATTAAAGCATCTTTTATTATGTGCAAAGCAGCCTTTTAACTTCCCAGGAGACATCCCTATCTCTCCATGCTAGTCCAAGCAAAAAGCTTTCAGCATTAACAACACCTGGAGAACCCCACTGGTCTGACAGCTCAAGGAGAACAGCTTGGCAAGGGCTGTCTGACCTCCTAAAATAGCCCATTTGGGGCAAAGGCTGTTGTGCTCTGGACAAAATTACCTCCTTCCAAAACTCGTAGGACCTTCAAATACTGGATGCTTCACAGCTTTAGGGCCTTGGTTTCTTCCTGTAATTCATGATACATTTGCCCACACATCAGTTGCTTTGTCTGAAATGTCTGCCACACCAAGGTCTCTCATTATTTCCTAGTAAGTTAATAGCATTTGATTGCTGCAAGGTTACTGTCTCGATACCAAGGTATTTGCTGGACTTGCTGAGATTTGTGACATGAAAGTGTCAATTTAATAGCCAAAAACTGGCAAAGCAACTTTTTTGCCTGGGTTATAGAAGAGCACAGTGCTTGCTGTCCAGGCAGCGCCCACCCCCTGCTGCCCCCAGCATGGGGCAGCTTTCCCCTGGCTGAGTCAATGGCTGGTCCTCACAAACTGGAGGGAAACACCAGCTCCAGCCCAACCACCTGAGATTAAGGTCTACTTGGAGCCCTTTTCTGCAATCTGCTAGCACCATGGTCCCCTGGGGAGGTCTTTGGACTGGGAGACATTGCCCCTCTCTGGCAAACCGGAGGGCAGGATTTGCAGCATCTCTGAGACCAAGGGACCAGCACTGCACACAGATGCCTTTGACACCTGTAAGGGAAAGCTCATGGCCAGTGACTCACTCTAAAGAGTAAAACCAGTAACAAGCACTTGTGGGATCCGAGAGCGAAATTTCCCTGAGACCCACATACACAGAAACACGCAGACAGAAGTCAGACTGCCCCAGTAGTCCTAAGCATGCTTCAGCAGAGGAATAATTGTCTATGAGTGCTGGAGTGTAAGCATTTTCCTTACTGAGCCTACACTCTCTTCAGAAATACTTACAGTAGCTGGAAAGGCAGGAACATACAGCTAAAATCAAAAGGCAAACCATACATGAAGCTGTGATGGAATAGGAAATATCAAAGACTATTGAAATGCTACTATATAAAATCAATAGTACTGCCTTACCTGGACACCGTAATATGGGCAGATGGGAGACAAATTAACTACATTCTGATTGGTTTTCCCATCCTGAAATGGGCAAGCAATTTGAGTGTGTAACTTTTATCCTGAAACGATTGTCTAGAAAAATCCTCCCTTAGATTCCCAAAACCTATTTTTTGGTCATCTGGAAATGTTTGATTTTGATTACAAATGTAAATATAATGTATTTACTACATGAAATAAGCATCTTTTTGAACTTTTTTAAAATGACAAAATGTAGCTCTATTGATTTTTTTCCATTGTTCCAAATTAAAAATATGGATGAGTCTTTCACCAAAAGTTGTTCCAACATAAATAATTTTCCTCATTCTGATAAAACACAGAAAATGTCCAGCCAGTTCTAACATGCAGTCCTGATTACTTGTATCAAAAAGCATCCTCTATAACAGAGCTTGGAGAATGGTAATGAAAATAATGACAGAACTAGAAGTGAAATCTCTTAGAAGAGGTTAAATGTCATTTTCTTCAGGAAGGAGAGAAGTAGAAGATACATGATAAACTGTATGAGCAATAAAATTGTTAGGGAACAGAGATGGGGAAATTTGGCTCCCCTTGGCTCATAATGTAAAAAAACCAAACCAAAGCAAAACAAAACCAAGAAACCCAAACAAATGTCAATTCAGTGAAATAAATTCAAACCCAGCAAAAAGACATGCTTTTCATTTTAATTTTATTTTTGCATAGTGTAATTTGTTGCCAGACAATGTCACTGAAGGAGAGAACTCAGAATAAGAGTAGACATTTATAGACAAAACAGTAATACTTAAATCCATAATGGGTATTGATAACATGTATTTTGAAAGGAATATTCAGCCCTGAAGAAAGAAGGTTAAAGATGCACCTTAACTACTAAAGAGAGAAGTAGGTGCTGGTTGTTAACTGGGGACACAAACCTCAGCTATAACAGGTCTACTTCAGTCTGGGGGCTGTAACACTGCCTTGGATACATAAACAGGACAACAGTCATCAAGGAGCAACAAAACATTGTGTTTCTATATGAACACAGCAGTTCTACATATGGGTACAGCTATTAGGTTTTTTTACTAGTGCAAAATTTGAAAATCTCATTTCATTCTGAGCAAGAGTGAAAAAAAGCACTGAATATTTTCTTCTGTGATCTATGCATTCAGAAAAAATGTCCTTTTGGGGGAAAAAAAAGAAATGTTCTCGTATGTATTTATTTTTATGTTACATTTATTAGTTTTACATAATTTCTTGAGACATAGCCATTCTAATCTTCACTGGGAATCATGTTAAAATATTTCAAACAATAGCTGCTTATCCAATTTTTGAGTACTTTTTTGTTCCAAATGCTAGGATATACTAACACTGGTAGGAGACATAATCCAGAAAAGACAGGATGTTTCAATCATTGCTGAGTAGCAGATGCCCCTATTTATTTAAAAATGAAATAATAAATGATAAAAATAATGGCTGTTATAACAGGTATTGTAACATAACTATCACGTCCTGTGCCATCAGTTGTGTCATATATCATCTCACTTGATGAACGCACTGTGTGCTTGTGTCCACTTTCCCATTTGCTTCATCTCCCTACACACATCCTTCTTTTTCACCCCCAAACATAACTGCCACAACACTTCTACAATAGGTTATGACGTGTTAGTTGGAAGACTGAATGACACAGGAATGTCAATAAATAACTAAAACCAGAGAAGAGTAAATACACAATTCAAATTTTTTTCTGTAAAAAAAAGGGTTAAGAATATTGGTGAGAAAAGTCATCATCACTGCAGATTATTGTAGGAAAAAAAAGTTTACTAAATTGACACCTTGTGAGGGAAAAATCACTTCAGAAAAAATGTCCTGAGCAGCTCTAGTCAGTGCTGACTAAGAGTAAGGTCTGTTGCAAGACTGTTACATGTAAAAGCCAAGAGTGATTTAATGGAAAGAATGGACTAGAGGCATTCATTTGAGAACATAAATATAGTTCAAATCACTGAACTACAATTTAGAAGCAGATTATGGCTTTTGTTTAGGAAAGCCTGCAGGCACTGCAACAGCCAATAGATGTTTGGGCAAACAGTCCAGTTAATTGCAGCATGTATTTATACAGAATAGTAACTCTGAAGAATCCAGGAGACTACTGGAAGAAGTTAAGAACTGATTTGGATTTTAGCCTTTCCCAAAGATTTCTGCTTGTCTTGAAGAACATGCGGTCCTTCCTGACCAGGAAATCCTGGATTCATCTGCTTTGCAGGAGTGAGAGGGAATGCAGCTTTTTCTCCACCAGGAATGTTACTTGGATAAGACCAGCCCTCATGCAGAAGTCAGGAGACTTCCACCACACCAGTGCTGCCTGAACCCCTCGGGTCTAATATACTGCAGGTTAGAGGAGCTCCAGGCCATAGTTTCTTATAATTCAGCTTGTATTTGGCATGAATCTTGCATGTTTTCTCTCTACAGATTGGATCCTTGCCTGTCTCCAGTTTAAAACCTCAGTAAACCAATTTGTTAGGAAAGCTTTTTTCTCTCTATGCCCACAGGCAGACCCAGGATTACAAGAATAGCAGGCTCTCCTGAGACTTCGTCTTCCTGGCGTTTCAAGTTCGTCTCAGCTCCTTTTCTCTAGCTCAGCTGTTAGGACTGAGCCCTGGCCAACTGCCTGGGCTCAAGGGGCTGCGCAGTCTTATCTCACCTCCCAGCTGTGATGCCTTCTACACCGCTCTGTCTCCAGGTGTGGCCTGCACATTGCAGTGCAGAGAAGGGGAGTGTTCTACACCTGCATCTGTACCTGTCCCCGGGAGTGCCCACATGATGCTCCGGCTGCGAAGGTTGCTTCCCTTCCGCTTCCCTTGGTCAGCTTTATTGTATTTTCAGCATGGACAGAAAGGAGAAAGTTCCTGGGGGCAGCTCAGAGCAGTGAATAACAGAGCTCAGCCTGGCTACTCTTTTCCATGCTGAATCATCCTGTCTTTTCATGCCCTAGAAATTTCATTAGTCATCAGCCTTCACATTCCTTTCTCTCTCCATGAACATGCAGCATGTTTAATAGGTCCTATATGTTCTTCCTCCTCAGCCTAGGCTCCAATGGCTGCTCAGCATTCCCTTCCAATGAATGCTGGAAATTCAACTGGGCTTTTGATGTCCAGTCTCCCTAAATATTTGTTCTTTTGTTCTTTTCAAATTCCCTGTTTATTCCCAGTTTATATGTGGCCTTTCAGTCCTCCCTGAGCTTTGGATGACACTTCACCTCTTGAAGCAATTCAGGATATTAACCTCCTGCAAACTGGTCAGCACTTACAATTAGGAACAGGAAAATGCTTCCAAACTTTTCTACCCAAGGTCCTCTCTTTGCAACTATGATCCCACTGCAGTTCCTACTCCCATTCTCACAACAGCTAGATTAGGAACTAAGGGAAAAGGGAATGAGAGAAGGGGTTTATGAGAGAAAGTCCATTGATTTCCAGGCATTCAGACAAGAGAGTCTCAAGACCTTGCAGTCTCACTTTCTCTGAGGAATGATAGAGTTTCTAGTCATTCCTGCTCTGTGGCTTATAACTTGTATTTGGCTGGAGTGTATCTTCCAGGAAAGCATTCAGTTTGGATTTGAAGGCATTAAGGGAGGGCCATTTCCTTGCTTTGTTGGTCATTTTTTTCTAGTGGCTTATCGCTGCCTCTATCAACAGTCAGCAGGTTAGGGGTAGAGGGTCCCAAGTCCTGATTTTTTAACCCCCGAGGTAAGAGGAAGCTATCATGTTACGTGTCATTCAGCTGTGACTGTGCAAGTTCAGTGCTACAGCTCTGTCCTCACAGAGTATGGCTCAAGGTTACTTCTTCTCAGCTCTTTCTTTGGCTTGGATGTTAAGTGTCTCCCATCAGTCATGCTCAGAGATATATGAGGTTTTTGTTTTCCATTAGATCAGATAAGTGTCACTGACTACACTGTGGCAGACAAAGCTCTCCAGAAGAGATGTTTGAAAAGCCTCATACTGTGCTATCCAAATTATCCTAATTACCTAATTATCCTTATCACAGCAGCTAATTAGGCTGGCTATAAAGCTAAACCCATAAACAGACCACAGGCTATAAAAGCCTGCAGGCAGGAGAGCTGTCACAGAGGGACTCAGAAGAACAACTGGGTGTAGGAATGCTTTTATTTGAAGGTTTGGTGGAGGACAAGTGCCTGCAGAAAATAACCAGTAGTCTCTCAGCTTGCTAAGAGCACCGACAGACTACTACAAAAGCCACATGAGTGTCAGCAAGACCATCATCTACAATTGCCCAATTTTAACAGCTTGGAAGGACTAAGGCATGAAAATTGAAATCTATTTTTCCCCACCACAGTCCCTTAAAAGCAGGCACAAAATGAATCACAGCCCTCTTCCTGAGAACCTTCTCTTCCAAAAACGAGAAGCAAAGGCTGAGCAGGCTATTAAAGGAACAAGTTCCTCAAGTCTTATCCTTTGACAGAGCAAGGATGCAAATAAATGGTCTCTGGACTAGGTCCCTTTGTGCATCAACACATCTCTTGAAAGTCGTTTCAGTTCCCACTCTCTAATGCAAAGGCATTTTTTCAAGGTGTGAAGTGTGTCGGAAAGCGCTTCCTGTCCTCCAAGATGAAAGCTTTTGCAGCAAGGTGAAAGTCAGTGGTATTATTTATTGCTCACTTCTGGCTCTCAGCGACAGTAGGTTTGGCTGTTGGGGAGGGTATATGTAAACATTTTGACAGAGTGCAATGTCTGTCCCTTTTAGCAGTCATTCGGGAAGGGAAAGGGAGTCTGTCACTGCGTCTGGTGCTCCCCCTTGCTTGGAAGAATGAGTTCCTTGTAAATAAAAGCCTGTGCTTTTTCCTGCTGAGGTAGGTCCCTATTGTCTGCTATTTGATTTCCTGTAAATGGACTTCCACTGCTCTTGGAATGTTTAAATAGAAACCAGAAATAGTTCTGACCAGGGCTGTGTACACAGCATTTAATGGCAACCCAACTGAGTCATCTTTTTTTCATGAAGCTACCAGAGTTTGACTTCCCTCTCTCAAAGGCCCTGTCTGACTGGTTACAGTCATCCCCTCATGTACGTTTCCTGCCAGAGATAAATCAGAGCATGTAACCGAAAGCAGGCAGGAACAGCAGGCAGCATCACAGAGAGCAAACACCTCGTGAGCAAGGGGGGGTTCTCCTTTGGAGCTGATGGAGAGAAGCGTACTCCTTGCTGAATGACAGCCCCAGGACACTGCCTGGACCTTCCTCATCTCCGCACTAGAGCTGCCCGGGGACCCCTCATAAGTAGGATCTGGTAGGAGCGTAGCCCTGTTTACTTTATTAATGCAGTAGGATGGTTTCCTTCTGATGCAAACAGAAGTCCTGATTGAAACATCTTGCTCGTTCTTAGCAGAATTTATTATGTCCCTGTGTTCCTTACATGGCTATTTTTCTGCATGTGCAGCTTTCCCAGCTGGCACATGCTTTTCAAATACCAATTACACAGTAGCCTTTCTGACAGTCATAGTTACAGGTTCAGAAGTGAGGCATCTCTGCTTTTGTAACCTTAATAGCCAAATATCAAATAATAGCTCCAGAACTTGTAAGAATCAGAAAAAACAGTCTGTTTGGAAGTAATAAAATGCACTTGCCGTGGGCCTCCCAGTTCATGCACCTGCTGGCACAGACACGGTCAGTAAAGGGAAGCTTGTAATAACATAAAAGCTTGGAATTCAGAGGACTTAAAGCTGAACAAATCATTGGAGAGGGAGGTTTGCATTGCAGAGAAATGAGCTTAAAAGGCCTAGAAAGCCACAAATGCTGATTGTTTCTAGATTCTGCTCCATTTTACTAACTTAATGTGAATTAGCTGAGGTTACAAGGTTAATCTCTGCAATGTTTACCACTTTCCTAACTAAATAGAGGGGAACACAGGCAGAATGCGTTAGGTTTCAGGGCTGCTGCACCATTTCCGCACCTCTTCTTGGGAGGTACTGGAAGCTCAGAATAGCCTGTGGGAGTGCAGGGTGCTGAGCTCCCTGCACCAGGCAGTACTCAGCATAGGGCTGGATAGTTCCTGGGAGATTTTGGCTGCAGGAGGCCTGGAGGTTTTTCTTGCAGCAGCACAGAGAGTTGGACAGCTATGTTTTTCCACTGCACATCAGCTCAATCTCTTGCACCTACTACAGATGAGGCACGGTTTGGTCAGGATCTTTCCTGAAAATTTTAGCACAGATCAAACTTTTCCAGTTTTCTATTATTCACCAAATTCAACAGGGTTGAGGAATGTTTTGGGAGAATAAAGTTCTCTGCATGTAGCTGAGGTAGCAATTGAGCAAAGCGTAGCTCTCTCATCCTCGGTCTCTGCCAGACTCCAGTTGTGTGAGCAATGACTGTTGGAGATTTTCTGTTGGGAGATTTTCTGTTGGGTTGTGTTCCCTGAAGAACTCATATTGCAGAGAAAGGGCAAAGATGCTCCATGTTGTCTGGATGCTCAGTGAAGACAAGTAGCCATATGAGTTGTCTGTCCTTGGGCTTGCCAGGAAAAAGAGGCTCTGCCTTGAAAAACTGTTCACACAGTGGCTGTGGACCTGTACTGCAAGCCCTATTCTAGCTTATTTCCCAGCATAATTGCTTCTGAACCAGCCTACTTAGGCCAAAGAATTTTAGTCCTTTTTTTTTAACATGAAGCCCTAGTTTGTTTGAGGGATTGCTCTATCCCTGCAAACCCTTAATCACATTATCCCTAGTTTCCATTCCCAGGTCTGCCCCAGGCCCTGCCAGCTTTGAAGACAATTTTCCTGGTCACATGCCTTGAGAGAAGTCTGATTATTAAAATCAGCTTCTTGCTATAAGAGAGGCCTGAGGAACCTCCTGAGCAAACAACGCCAGGAAGCAGGACTAAGGATATCATTGGAGCTAAGGTGGAACAACAGTCTTATGAGAAAAGTTAGTGCCTCTTTGGTTAAATCTCTACCAATATTGTCATTTTCATGGAATAAAAATATATGCCAAATTCAAGCAAAAACTAAAAATGGAAAAAACTTTGATAAGGTCCAGTGGCTTCATTTTATCATTTTTCAGACAAAACTACCATTTTTTCAAGACCACTATAATTTTTTTCCACTTTCATTTAAACATGTTAGAAAATGAGAGGAAACAAAACCTTGAAATGAAACTTGATTTCAGGGGACATTTCAAATGACACACTATGAAGCAAACAAAAAAATATTTTTTTTAAATTTTATTTTTATACTATGTTTAAAATACTTTGTTTTCACCTGTGAATAAAAAAAAAAAAAAAAGTGGTGGTTGTTACAGCTCTGGGCCTGAGTCCATTAATCCATAGCTACATTTAGTAGTCTCTCAGTCCATCCCCTTATTCCTATATTGGTTTTGAATGTGTTAAAACCATTTAACTCTTTTTTTTCTCTGACAATGTTTCTAAAATACACAGGTGGATTTTAGAGCACTTAGAAACACAAGCAATTAAAGCTTTGCTCCAGGGCCAAACTTCTCCAAGGACACTCAAAGGAAAGCAGTTGGAGAGCAATAAATATGCACAGCACACATTTTTAGCAAGGGACTGAGGGATGATTCAGGGTCAGTAGTCATGGCACAGCATCTGGATCCAACCCTGTCCTCCTAACACCAACTGTCTGCAAAAGCCCTACCTAACAGAGAGAGCCTGGCTCTGCTGAACACTTCTCATTCCCTTTGGGGATGGGTCTATTTTTAAATTACAGACTTTACCCTGAGTAACTTCAGAAATACAGCCTTCCCAGATGAGGAACTGAGGCGAACGAAAAGGAATATGAACCAAAACATTTTGATATCACATCATAATTCGAAGGAGTTAGATGCATTTCTCACTGATGTTTGCCCAAAAAATCCCAGTTTTGGAGTCAAATTTTTGCTCTGCATAAGGCATAGTGATTACCCAGGGTATCTGTACAAACCTGAAGATTTTACAGCATTTTTGAAAAAATAACTATGAAAAGAATGAGCATGTCTCTGCATTGACTACAGCACAGTTCCCACCCTCTAATGTAATCTGCATTTGCAGGCTCAAAATGTCAGATGTGATGAGGAGAGAGATAGCTGAGCATAAACAGGAAGGGCCTGAGTCCAAAAACCTACCCACTGAACTCATAACTTTCCCAGCTATGCCTCTTTTTTAACCTGGATTATTCAGTTCTTTTCTATCATTTGAAATCAAATCAGGAAGATGTTGGGGCACCATAGGAAATGGCTCTGACCATCAATTTCCCCTCCTTTTGGGGTTTCCAACTCATGCAAAAGGGGCAGGGTGAGTTTTCCTGACAGCTGACTCCCCTGCTCTGGCCGTAAGGAAGCGATGCAGGTTACCCCGTGCTCTTTACTGTCAAATAGGGTTGTGCCTGGGCAGAGCCTGCCCTGCGCTAGCTGTACCCATCATAGTCGTACCTGTTGCAGACAGAGCATTTATGACATCAGTATAACTAATTTCTTTCTAATGAAGAACAGAATTTTGCAACCACCACCAGAGCTACAAACTAAGCCTTAGCGAGGAAATACTCAAACAACTCCAATGGCCAATTATGTCTGTGTGCGTATGAAACTCAAATTTTGGTTGACCACAAATCTGATTTGTATTTTCATGGGATCTAGGCCATTTCACTCAGTCCTGACCTCTGGGTGTCAATATTGCTGAGCAGGGATATACAACACGGCTTAAGGGTGTTGCAATAAAATGTTTATTAATGTCAAACGGAAATTACTCAAGGTACGGCAGACTTTTACCCTGGAAAGGCATGAATGTATTGCAATAAGTTATTTGTTCTTTTTCCATTATACTTAGACATAAATTTTCAAAGCTAAGTTAGCTTTGATGACTATGTGGACCTATTATATTTGTGGCAGAATGTCCAAAAGTATTGCATATCCAGTGCTGCTTTAATAATGGTCCAAGTCAGAAGCTAGGGAACTCATTTTTAGGTTACCACTTTTCAAAACTTTTGACCTCTATGTTGCAAAGTAACATGCCAAGCAATATGGTTCCACAGCAACTTAGGGACTTGCCTGAATACAACATCTCAGTGAAGTTAGTGGGACTGCTGCACCAAGAAGTTTAACTGCATAAATAAATGAATATTGAAGGATGAGGACAGGGTGCACAACCAAAACTGAACACCTTGGAAATCCTGTGTCTATAAAATGCTCAAAGCCATTTTCCATCTGGGGATGCGTAGAGGGAAGTTGATCCATACTGACTGGAGACACTGCGATGTTTTATACTGGACAGGCTAATTAAAGTCCAGACAAGACATAGGCGTCTTGTTTCACATATGTTTTCCTTTAATTATTGCAATACAAGATTTGGCTTTTCAAGGCAATTTCTGGGGTAAAGATTAGACGATATTGTACATAATAGGACTTACTCCTTGAATGGAATCCAATAGTCCCAAACTAATTTCCAGTCCTTAGAATAAGGTATTTCTCCTGGGGATGGCAATATCTGTGGTTTCAATCTCTCACATCCTACCCAACTGTTTCCTCATTACAGTCTCAGGTTTCTTTGTCACTGCACAGTTTATACAGGCTCAGATTTAATCAGTAGCAAAACATTCATCAACATGAACCCATGCCTTTTTTTTTTTCCTCAAAAATACCTCCAAGCTTGCTAAATATTTGTCAAGTAAACATTTCCTAGACACAGAGAGCACTGCTGCCCACTTCCTTCTTCTTTAGATCTGTTGCAGTCTTTGGATTCTTCCCTAGGATTACAGTTATTGGTATTTTATTCCAACATGTAGAAGATTTGATAAAAAGCCATCACGCCTCTAGGCTATAAGTGCACAAGTCGCAGATCCAGCTCTGGACATGGAAAGCCCTTCTATGATTAACTAACACTTTGTTTCAACATTAAGCTGTTCAGACTTTTTTATCTTTAAAATTATAATTAAGGTTCTCACTTGGCAAAATATTTACCTTGCACTGTGTTTTATCAAAGAGAAAAAATGATTATATCATTTTCAGCTCCACAGTAAATGGATACTCCTACTTGAGCTCTCACAGTGATTTATTAGCATAAATTAATTAAGACTTACAAGAGTACTGTGAGATAAGGAAATACTATTCTCCATCTCATGGTACAGGAAACCAAGGCACAGCTTCTGCCAAGATCACACACAGAGTCAGTGCCAGTGCTAAGGCACACACTCCTCCCCTGCTGTCACCTATCCTGTTTGCCATTTCAGCTCATTCCAGTGTTGACTACTGTGTTTGTATTGTCAAGTGGCTTTTAAGTTAGGTGCTTGTTTATCATAAAGTGGTGTTTCCAAGCAATTGCAGTGATGTCCATTTCTGCTCCCTTCCCTCCACCTGCTATGCTCATCTTCACTTTTTCTCTCAGAATTTTGAGGATTGCTGGTTTTAACAGTGTCATGCAACCACAGTACCTCATGCCTGCTAAGCTCTCGCAGCTCCCATGCAGGGTGCAAATGTCTGGGGTTTTGGGGAAATGTGGAAGATTCAACTGAGTTTTGTGTACAGAAAACCAGCTGTGGTCTCTGTACTGCAAATTGTGGTTACACTCTTCAAAATATCTCCAGTGTTTTCCTACAGCACTGATGCCTTCTGCTCAGGAAAGATTATGTTCAGTTAAAGACCTTAGGCTCTGACAAATGAGCTCTGGAAAAGTTCAGTGAAGTGGTTTAAGATGTTACTGCCCATGGCTTTCTGCCCTGCCTCTGCACTGAAGTTTACAGGCCCTAGACAGCAGCACAGAGCGCGCTTGTGCCACGGCTGCTCCAGTGATTAGGCTGGTGCCTTGGTTTAAGTCCCCAAGGAGGTGGGTTTACGCTACGGCTGGGAATCAGAAGCACTGAGGTGTGGGCACATTGCATTTGGCTGACTCTGATACAAGGACTGCGTTCTCCAGTAAAGGCAAAATGGATGTATTAGACGACTTCTACTCCTTGGCTTTGTAGTCCCTCAGTGCCAAGATTTCCACTTCTCAGCAAAGCCTGCATTCGCACAGTCTGATCCACTGGCCGCTTATTTCTTACTGAGGGGGATCCTAAAACTGGAGGCTGGTCTCTTGAATCCCAGAAGAGGCAAGGCATGCTTAGAAAACATGCTTCACAGCAGAAGTTCATACTCGAAATATCAAGTTACGTTTACTTTTCTTTTAGAGGAGAAAAGAGGCATCCTCCCCCCCTCCATTTATATACCTGGGAAGTGAATAGAGCAAGGGTTGAGACCCCTGAGTTTTAATTCCTCTTCAGCCTGAGAAGACTCGAGCTTGTAGCACCCTCTAGCCCGGAGTGCACCGAGTGCTCCAGGCCACGGCCAAAGCAGTGCGGGGAGGCAGGCAGAGAGAGGCAGGAGCTGAGCCCCTGCTCCAGAAGCAGTTTAAAAGTGTTTTGTACAGGTGTTCAGCATTAGTGACTCTAACCTGAAACATTTTGCCAGCCTCTGCAGTGAGGTGCAGAGGAGACCAGCGCTGTCATCTGGACTTCTCCTGCTGTCTTACATCCACTCCTGTTACAAGCTGAGCCCTGATGTTTACACCTGCCAGAGCTGCAGATCCAGCTGTGCATCACCAAAACCAGCTGGGGCCTTTCTGCTTCACTCCCAGTCTGTCCTGCCCATTGCCGCCGGCAGGATGAGAGCACAAGCCGCGCAGCAGGCTGCTGGGGGCAGAGCTGCAGCCTCACCGCTGCCAGCTCAGAGCAGCGGGCAGGACAGGGGAAGGGGAGGAAAGGCAAAGCACCCAGAGGCCAACAGCCTAAGCAAGGGCAAGGATCAAGGCAAGGCTAGCCTGGCCCTGACAGCATCCTCCTCTGTCTCCATGTGGATCGCACGGAACCAGATCGATGTTTGGAGTGGGTCCGTGGGCTTCTCCTTCATGCCACGGCTGCGTTACGGCTACCAGAGCCAGTGTCCATCACACGCCTGGAGTGACCGTGCAGAGGAAAAGTCCTTCAGCCACGGGTCCCCAGCACCAAAGCTGGCACCAGTCTCGGCCTGGCTGGGCTCACAGCTCTTCTTGCAGTTCGTTGAAGGCAGTCTGCCTCATTGCATTTCGAGTCATGAATAAATCCCAGGAGACCAGAGCATCTCATAGCAGCTGCTTAATAAGCCCTCTCCACTGCTAACCTTGCAGCCAGCCTCACAGCTGTCCTGATACTCCCTGGAGGATGCTAATGATTCTGTAGGACCAAAGAGCTCGATCCAAATGAAGATACCAGAAACCCCACAGTATTTTACTTGGAGCAAAATCTTTCTGGAGAGAGAATTGGAGGAAGGTCTCTACTGGAGCAAGTGTTTTCTTATTTTAGAAATTACATGTTGAAACATAACAAGGCATAAATGATACTGAAATGGCTGCTTTGTGAAATCCTATAATGGGAAATTCTTTTACAAACCTTTTAAAATTGGCAAATGTTACTAATATTCCTCCAGGCAACACTTGGGCTATTATTTAAAATGCTATGTGTGGTGTCCCAGAGCGACTGTTCTCCTGAACTGCAAAGCATTCTGTAGGACCTGCAAAATATGAAATGATTTAAGGAGGAAAGAGGGTTATGCAGTTCTGCTTTGTGTGGTTTCTACTACCTCTAAAGTAGTTTTAGAGGAGAGTGTGTTCTGGGCTGTAATTCAAACAGTGTTATAGATACTGTAAGGAACAGAAAAAATGGACAAATTAGAGCCACCTGATGAATAACATTGTTACTTTCTCCATTTGCTGCCCTAAGCACACAAACATGTTGCTTCTTAGATTCACTTGGGTGTTTATATTAAATGCAACTGGACTTATTAAGGAGGCCTGAGGTGAGCTTGAAGTACAAGGGCTGGATTGTAGCACTTTGTCTCATTCTGCAGAGCAGCCTCAGCACTCAGGATGGTGTGAATCAGCAGCAAGCTCAGCACATGCATAGGGACCCCTGCAGAGGTGAGACTTTCTTTCCATCTGCCCTGACTCCTGTACAGCAGTGCAAGGACAAGCCATAACTCACCCATCAGTGAAAGGCTCTGGGAGTCTTCTGCATATACCTGAACCTTCTGCTCCAGCACAGAAGTACATTATGTGTGATTTTCACAGTGAAAGGCAACCTTTATGCTGCAGAGTTTTTCTTGTGGGCAGCTGGGAAATGGGGCTCATTTTGAAGACACCGTCGCAGGTTCTTTTTTGGAGCTTGGAGACCCTGGCAGAATTGCCCTAACCCCACTGGAAGCTTCAGAGGATCAACAAAAGGATGGGGGACAGGTTCCCTGATGGCAGAGAGAAGCCTCAGCACAGCACTGAGTCAGAAGCTCGGTGTAAATGAGCTCTCCAGAGCAGCTGCATGTGCTTAGCCCTGGTGAGGACCTGTCCCTCGGTGCAGAGAGTCACCCATGCAGGGCAAGGACACCACATGGGTAGGCCAAAATGATGGGAACAAGTTTTGGAGCTTGCTGCCTGGGGGAAGCAGAGAGGCAGTGCTGGTGTGGCTGAGCTGCCTGGGGGATGCCCCTGCCCCCTCATGGCAGCCAGATGCCTCTACCCTGTCTCAGCCTGGCCAGGTGCTGGCAGGCCTTGCTCTAGGCATCTCTTGTAAAATGCTTATACTCTTCATTATGTGTTACACTCACTAAACCATTATGCTCAAAGAACAGCAAGGTTATAAAAATCCTGCATGTTTTTTTCTGCCACAGTGGTCTGCTCAGAGTGTGATCTGACAGTAGGAAGAAACCAAATGCACCAGCAGTCCTTTACTTGTAATGCACAGTCTCCTGCAGTACAAAAGGACTGATCAAATGGCTTTCAAGGAGTTCGGTGGATGAATCCAAGAACATGCAGCCAAATGGATGAGCAATGTGCAGGTGAGGATTTATCTTTAGCAGGGATCAAGTTTAGAGAGTAGGCAGATCCCAGAGGTGTGTTAGGTACTGATACAAGAGCTCAGAAACACAGATCAGGTAATCCAAACCTGAGGGAGAAGAGGTTTGAATATAATGATCACAAAGAGCAAATCCACGTTCTGGCATGGAAAGCATCTGTCGGGAAAGGGATCTCAGGGGCAAGGGAAAGCGGACGGCTAACAGGAACAGCAGATCGCAATATCCCCGGCCAGTGCTGCAGGCTGAGCTTTCCTCTCCATACCGCAGCTGTAGATAGGGATGATGTGAAAAACAGCAGACTCACACCAGCCCACAAAGCAGCGCTAATGAAATCATAACCAGGCTGGCTGTATCCTGCTGGCCACCTCCCTGCGACAGCACTGGGAGCACTAGAGAAACACTGATCAGCAAAGCTGCGCTGGTGAACGTGTCTGGCTGTGAAGAATGGGCTACACCTCCTGCCTGGGCAGTGAGGGGATGAACTGGGGGCTCAGGGGTCCCCTGCCCCACTTCCCAGGCAGAAGGGGCAGCCATTTGGGACACAGCCCCCCCAGGCCATCATACAAGAAACAGCTTCCAGTCCCAGTGCAAATCCCACAAGAGGATTCTCCCCCAACCCCTATTCCCCCCCATCTCCCACCAACGCTGCTCTGCTGGGGTCTTACAAAACATGCATAAGGTTCAGGTGGCAGAGTCTGAAGAGCTTCCAGGGTTTTTTGGGCAGAAAGCAAGAGCCTGTGGGGAAGTGGTAACTGCTGTCCCTCTGGGTTCAGCTTGACCGATGCTGAGTGCCTCCAGGATCTGGTCTCTCCTCTTCCCCTGGGGTGAGACTTGGTGTCCTTTCTCTAGTAAAGACCTAAGGAAATTCATGGAGGCAACACAAGCTGAGATTCTTCCCATCTGCTTAAAATTTCCTATGCACTGCTAAACTTTCCTTTATGTTGAAGATTTGTAAGAGAAGGATGCTACACAAATGTGGAGTATTTTGCCACTATCTACGAGCAATGCTCTGAGTACCACAGTATTGCTGTGTCAGGCAGGGACATCTCCAGGAAACACTTTGTAGCACATCTTGCAGCCAAACCACAGCGGTGGTGTTGAAAGACACAAAAAAATTTTCCCTTCCTCCAACTGGCCAAAACACAAAAAGGAGTGAGATTTGCAAATTGCCAAATTAAGCTCAGCCAGAGTCTGTGGCTGCTGTCATTAAGAAAAACCCTGCAATAAATGTTTACAAAAGCGTTTCAGAAATAATGGCTCTCTGTAGAACTGGGTTGGGAAATTTCCAGCAGAACAGGTTTCAGCAGAAAAATGCTGATTTGTTGAAACTCTGGGGTTTGTGGAATTGTATGGGTTTTGACAAACTTTCGATGAACTACAACAGCAATTGCCAAACTAGGGGCTGGGAGCCTGGTGGAAGTTCAAGCAGAAGTGAGGCTTGCGTCTGGATCTGGGGTCACGAGTCTGGAAATAGTTACACTGTGGGCAGATTTTGGCTTTAAGACCCTTTGTGCCAGGGCAGCCCCTCTGTGCAGAGTGCCCTGGGGTATGGGGTGACAGGGCTCCAAGGCTGCCCAGCTACCACAACTGTAAGCCCTGGGGTGCTCTCAGGTTTGCCAGAAACGCCTGGCCCTTGCACTCAGAGAATGCATGTGGGCATACACCTTGCAGATGCAACAGTCATAGAACAGAGCACAATGTTTTTAATGAGCAGTAAAAGCAGGAAAAAAAAAAGAATGGGGACAGCTTTGAAGGGATGGAAGCTATTCTTGGACCTCACTCTAATTCAGATGATAGGTTTCAGAAGGAACTAAACGCAGGGTAATAAAATATTCAAACAAGTCGGAAGAAACCACTTTCACTTTTCAGTTTGAGATAGTGGGGGGTTTTCCTCTACTGTGTTTTTTTTCTGACAATCCCAACTTTTTGAAAACTTTTCAAAGCAAATTTTAAAAATGCAATAAAATTATTGATTTGGGGCTAAGACAGACTTTTTGAGTCACCCTGAAACAAAAAGGGCTCGGGCTCAGCTGCTGACTGATAAATCCATTTCCCCAAGTGCCTTCCCCTGCCAGGCACTCCAGCACAACCACCCGGGGCAGGCACACCTGGCCACGGGGCAGGACATGTGGGAGCCCAAACAGCTCTGCTGTTCTCCCAGATCATCCCACCCCTTCACTGGCACCGTGCTGGGCTGCTGTCCGCCTGGAAGAGACCCAGCAGGCTGCGGGTACCCATGCTGCCCAGGAAATGCTGTTTCCTTCACTCTCTGTCCCAGGGAAGCAATGGGGATGGACTGATGCTTCAGCTTGCTGGCTGTTCAATGCCATTAGCATTTCAAAGGCATTATCTGAAAAGCAATGCTCAGTTTTTAAAGAGCTTTTCTCCTGATTACAGGCTTTAACATGTCCAGAGACACTGGCAGAAATCCATGAAGCATGTGTGTTCACACTCTGCAAGTCAGAGAGCTGCTTTATCCTGCCATGGAGCCCAGCCTCTCAGGCACTGTCACTGGTGTATTAGAAAGTATTAATACGAAAAACTAATAACTTATATCTACAGGGGGGATTTTCATCCTGAAGTACAAAAAGTGAGCTATAACTGAATGAGTTATTGCAATCTCACATTCCTCAGCATGGTAATTGGGCATTTTAGTGAGTCTGTGGTTATATGAACCCCTGGGGACCAGTTCATTGATTCTTTTGCATTACTAGCTGATAAATACCATGCTTGGTATTAAGCAGGAGGAGAAGGGGCAGGGAAGGAGGTTACCTCAGGAGGTTACCCACAGCCTTCCAGGGTCATGCAGGAGCCCAGACCTGGCTCTGCTAGGTTTTGCTCATTCACTGCCATTTTTTTACTGCTCTTCCCACCACTGCCTTTCCTCGTTAAACTGACCCTTCCCAACAGGGCACTGCAGCAAGTGTTCCCATATATCCAGCCCACCTTACCACATTTCCATTGTCTAGAAAACTATTCACTGAGGAAACAAATTACTCGGGCACGAGTTGCTCAGGTTGAAGCCAGGTCTCATATGATGCTAGGTCTTCCCTCAGTCTTCCTAAACACCCTCTAAACTCTTGCATCCTATCAAGGGCTGACTACCATACCTGGAGATGGTATGACTCCCTTGCCCACACCTCCTCTCTTGCACAGGACTTGCATGCTATTTGCAAACACCAGCCTTGAGTTATGTCAAGCCTCTGGCAGAGCTGAACCCTGAATGTCTCTCGGCTGACTCCTGCCTCAGGACCCCAGCCCTGCTGTTGCGCTGCTGCAGTATCTCCTGAGAGCTGCTGAGGCTCCTGGGCTGGAGCCTCCTGGGAGCTGTGAGATGGGGGATGAAGGGAGGAGGAACTCAGTATACCTTGGCTGAAGGTGTGGCAGGGAGCTGGAGCTGGCCTACCATTGCATGTGGCTGCTGTGCCCAGTCTCCTTAGTTTGGATCATTCCTTCTGACCAAAGAGAACCTACCAAAGAATGCAGGAAAGAGCATCCTTTTTTCTGAGCTCTGCAATAGGGGAATTCTGTGGATCCCCTTCTCTCCCTCGGTTCACAACTTGGGCTCTCATAAAAGGACTGTGTCCTTGTAATTGTGAAACCTGAGAGCCTGCTAACGCAGAGAAGAATAAAATCTGCTTGGAAATGACCAAGCACCTTCCATACCATGAAATGCAAAGGCAACCTTTATGCATGGCCTTCTTAATCACTTCATAAAATATTTTTACAGAAAAACAGGTAATTTATTAAAAGGGCTGCCTAAATGGTCCAAAGAATCAGTTGATAGTGAAAGTGTTTGGATTTTTTTTCTTTCAACTAAATAAGGAATAGCCCACAAAATTTTTCTCTGGTTGGTCCATAAATAAAACTCAATTAAAGGAGATGGAATGGTGGAACTGGTCTTCTTTTTCTCTTTTCAATTAAAGAAATATCAGAGGAATGTGACTGCCAATAATATTTTACTAAGATTTAGGTGATCCCATAGCACCCTTAAAAAAAAAGCAAGAGGAACAGCTGTGCTCCTAATCTGTTATTCATGAAATAAATAAAAAAATAACAGTCATTACAGTAACCCCTTTAGAACAGGTACCATCATTCGCTATGCATTTATTAATTGTTCATATTGGTGGTATTATACTAAGCTTATCAAGGTCCCACTGTTCAATGTGCTGCAGAATCAAAGTGAAAGGCAGCTTTTATTCTCAGGAAGCTACAATACAAATCACAAAAGATTAATTTATATATTGAGGTTTTGTGCTGTTCTTATTTACAGGCTAAGTGAATGCAATTGGCCTTGCTTATCCACAGCTGATTTCACCAGTGGTTCTTAACATGTTTTACATGTTTTTTTATGGGATCCTGGGGCATGGCAGAGGTAGAGTTAAATCTTTCTCTGCCTCTGACTTCTTGTGATTTTAAGCAAGTTGCTTAATCTCAGGGTTCACTATTACGAAAACGGGCAAAGCTCTGCCCAGCTCAGAAAAGGTTTTGTGAGGATAAGTACAACAAAGATATTGAGATATCATTACAGTGATGCTGAGTCACAAAGTACCAGACTTTGCACTTCACCCTTCTTCCAGGGGTGTCAGGTATGAGAAAACATAGGTGTACTGAAATGCTTACTTACATGCAGAGCGATCAAAGGCTCATGCTTTTAAAATGTGATCATCCAGGGCATATTCCATGGAGGCCTTCTGAAACCAGGGGCTGGTAGGCTTCTTATTTTCCAGGTTATTTTTGCAACCATGAAGATTTGCAGGTAAGCTAAAACTACTCTGCAGGCAGCAGAAGTGATGATGGATGGTTTTCCATGGCTGCCTTAGCAGGCTAGGCAGGAGCACCACAGGAGGACTGACAGACCTGCCCATGTGCAAAGGTTGGGCAGGCAGCTGCCAACACAAAGCATGGCTGACAACCCAGTCCTGCTCCTTCTTCCCTGGCGAGGGCTTTAACAAGATTCTTCCCCTTGCCTTCCTTGCCCAGTGTCGCAATGATCATACAAACTTAATAACTTCAAGACTTCATCCCTTCTCTCATGTCTGCTAAGAGGTTTGAAAGTCATTAGGGAGGGATTGAAAGGCAGATGGATAGGTATGCTGATCCTGTAAGCCTGGCTTCCTTAGGAAACTAAGTTAAGAAATGTAAACTGCTGTTCTCAGTGGTACTCTAATTCTGGCATCTGAGATTTAAATAACTCAGTGTTACAAGACTTAAGTGCTGGTGACTCTGCAATAAGCAACCTATCCAAAAACCTCATCCTTTTATTTTTCTTCTGAATCACAGGTGTTCGGAGACTCCTAAGCATCTGGGTGCCAAACTTGTGACAACTTAAAGCTGATCAAGCCTTGAATATTGAGCACAGGGCTCACACAGCTGGTCCCCCTTGTGCTCCCCACAGCCAGAGGCTCTCCCCACACATCTGCAGCACAGGTCCCAGCTCCTGCCCTGCAGCCCCGACACTGCCAGGCTTATGGCCTCCTGGATCTGCTGGCCAGCCCTGCCGGGCACTGGGACACAGAGGGGGAGCAAAGGCTGCACTGCCTGGCAGCAGATACACCTCTTCCAAATAGTGGCTGGTGCTATTTAAAAAAACTATCTAGTGCAGAGTGAAAATGCTCCTGAAAATGCTCTGTGCTGGCTGCCCTTCTAACACCCAGCTTGCCACCTCCCAGTGCCACAAGGATTCGCGCTGTAGCACAGCACTCCTACGTAAAAAAGAGTACATAGCTACAGGATAGTTTTACTGACCTTGTTACCTTATCTCTCTTCCTGCAGCTTCTGAACATGACAAATGGAGTCTGGGCCAGCCTGCAGCTCACCAGAGCACCTGCTGGTGGTCCAGGATGTGGACCTGGTGCACCTGGCGTTTAGTCCCCTGGAGGTACCCTGCTCTTCCCTCCAGAACAGCCCCAGCTGACAGCGTATGACTGCCCTTGCCCTGACCAGAGGAGAGCGCTGGCATAGAAGTGCTTGTGTTGCTGCCAGGTTTTGGGGAGGAACAAAAGAGGCCTTTTGGCTGTGACCCACCAGCACTCTGGTTGTCCTCTTCCTGCCAGGAGAAGCTGCTGGCAGGCTCCTTCAGACACTGCCTTGTCCTCCTGTTCCTCTGAGGCTGGCATGAATTGGATCCCTCCAACACGACTGACCACCTCCCGCTTTGGGTGCTCCCTCGGCATCAGAGACCTTGTACACAGCGCAGGAACTGCCACGTTTCAGCCCCTCCTCAGGTGGCAAACCCCCTCCAGATGCTGTGCTCAGCACAAAAGCTCTGGCTTCCTCATCAAAGTGAGAGCCGGAGTGTCTGCATTGCTTGTGCCCCAGGTCCCAGGGAGTGCCTGGCACACGTCTGTCTGAGCACACTCCTGCCAGAGAGCAGCACGCACTTGTGTGGATGCTCTGGGCAATGACCAAAATAAAGTGACAGCAAAACTTCGCTGGCAGAGCCCGAGGTTTGAAAGCTCTTTAGCAGAGGAACTAAGCATTCTCACTCTCCTTTTACACACAGGAAACCTATTAGGAGCACATAGACCATACTGTCAATCTAGGTCACGGCATCCACAGGGGAAAAGGAATTGATGGGGATGGGGGAAGGTAAGAGAAGGAGAGACTATGGAGAGAAAACGGTTTCAGGAATCACTATGATCTGTGATGCATTGATTAATGATACTGAATTAAAAACCACATGTTCCATTTGTACAGAAAAAATCAGTGAATTAATGCAAAAAAATTGCAATACCACAGAAAATTACTCTTTTAGCAATCTGAACTGAACAAAGATACATCTGGTAATCTTTCAGTTATTGAAGTGTTTGCTACATTAAGCCCTGTGTGTCTTCTTTGTGTATCTTCTTTATGTGTTTCCTGCTACTGAGTGATTTCACTCTAAGAGCAGCAAATTGATAGGCTGGATAACTTATGTGAATGGATTCCTTCCCAGACTCACTGATATTGCCTGAAACTGAAGAATGCACAACACTGAGTTGCAAAATGGGATAGCAAGGTCAGGAACATCTGTCCAAAAGCATATCTGGGACACCTATGCTTTAGCTACGGTTTATGGTTTTGGATGGCAGTAATTTGGATAGCAGAACTGAAGAGGCTGAATAACTTGTTCTTCAGCTCTGCCAGCAAGGTTTACACCTTTCTGCATCTGCAAATGGCACTATAATAGTGCTAAGAGCCAATATCCCACATTTAAAACCTTTATAGGATACCACTTCTGTACCACTATCGCAAAAAGCTCTTTCTGCACAGAAACCTAGCATAACTGAGCAGAAATTTTTTCCAACAAATTGCCCTCAAAGTACAGCTGAAAATAATGACATTTCTGGAGAGAAAAAGCAAATAATTTTGCCATATACAGCTGAAAACCTGACTTATTTCCATTCGCAGACCCATTTTTTTCCTAGTTTTCTGAGTGAAAAAAAATTGCTCAAGGCAGACACTTTACACAAATTCTCCAGATAACTGAGTCCTGTGGTTTCCTGATCAGATTTCCAGCCAGCCCTAATGCACATCACCTCCATGGTGGGTGCAGCACTTTTTTCTCCAGTGGCATCCAGTGGCAACTGCAGACTCCCTGGGTACTGTAGGATCTGGCTTATTCAGTAGCAATTTGAAAAGGAGGGTATCATTTACTGTGTCCTAATTACCGCTCCCTGGAGCACCTGGGACTCCCAGTGGTTGCAGGGTTGGCCTGACCCGAGCTGTCTCCGGAGACATGAGGGGATTGGAGAAAAAAGCCATGCAGCCCAAGGAAAGGGGGTACTAATAGGTTAAATAAATGAAACATTGCTGCCTCACTGAAACCTTAGAAGAGTAAAGGGAAGGTGTGGGAAGAGAAAATTAAACACCCCCACCACTTCCTCTTCTGAGCATTACTGGGAGAGCTTACCATAATAACAAACTAGGCTAACTCGGGGGGTAAAAGGTAATCCTGGCCCTTCAGGCACACTGTTCATGCCAGTGGCTCCCAAGCCAGTGGCTCTCCTGTGGTCTCACATCTTGTGGACCTGACACTGTCAGAGCAAAACCTGTCTGGTTGTGGGATAAACCAGACTTGTTGGCAGAACTTGGCAGAGACCTCTGCTTCCTCCCACCCACCTATCCATGGCACAAGCGCAGAGTGATAGCGGTACCTCACTGCACCGCCTGTCACCTTCCAGTGACAGCCAAGAAGTGCTGTCCCCAAGAGATGCCCTGATCCTGCCACTGGGCTGAGCTCTGCCTAGCAGTCATTTCTCCTGTGTGAGGCACCCATCCCCATCCCTTGCAGACACTGCTCTCACACCCTCTCCTTGGGGAACACGCTGCCCCAGCAGGAAAACAAAAAGAGCATTTCAAAGTATTTCCTTTCCTCTAAGTGCTGAGTCCTGAGAAATTGCAGCTGCTCCTGTCCTTGTGTCAGGGCATGCTCCTAAGCCAGTTGCTGCCATTTAAGGCACACGAGAAGTCCCTGGTGTGAGACAATCCTCACAAAGCCCTGATGCACAGCAAAACCTCTGCAGCGGCAGCAACTATGAATAGCAAAAGAGAAGCAAGTGCAGTAATTCCCTGGGGTGGAGAGGTAATGTTTATCCAAGATCTCTGAGGGAAGCAAAGTGTGAAACAGCAGAAGCATTGGCAGGCCTTTTGAAACAGTGGAGAATAGACAGCTCACAAGTCCCCATTTGCCAAGCTGGGCTATTGCCTCTGCATCTGCCTGTGGAGAGGCTGCTGCAGACATGGAGACATCCCTGCCTTCCCAGGAGCAAGACTGTGCAGCACTGGGGTAGTGGTGTCTCTTTCTTTGCCTTGGAAGGATGCCCTTCTGCTCTGGCTCCCATGTAAGATGGACCATGAAAACCCTGGGGACATGTCTGAGGACTACAAGCTCTGTTCAAGCAAGTCTTGAGGCGTCTTTCAACACCAGTGCTTGTGCTATCTGCTCATGCCTACCTCTGCACACAGATGTACATGGTAGAGTCTGCCGGGACCTGTCTGGATCTGAGACTATCACATCTGAAGTTCAATACAGTGCTTCCCTCTCCTGTGTTTTCCCCTTGTGAACTTTCACTCTTTTACCTCACTTTCTTCCCTATCTGACCCATTCCTTGGCCTCTGAAAAAATCATTGCTGTGCTTTCTCACGTATTCACCAAATGACATCACACGTCCCTCAAGCCTGTACTCCAGACTCTCAGACTGACCTCCAGGAGGTCCTCATGGAAGCCTGCTTTGAACTCCTGTCTGCAGACAACCCAATGACTTATACAGGGTCTTTATGGTGCAGATGTCCCTAATGTGCCTATATTGTCAGCGCACTCTTAGGCTGAGCTCCCCAGGGACCCTCAGTATCTGAGAAGCACCGCCTCCACAGGAACTCACAGCCATCAAAGAACTCAGTGGTCAAGCTGTTAATGGGGCACACAACATCAAATCTGACTTTCTTATAAGTCATCCTCCACAGCCATAGAGAACCCAAGGATCTAAGGTACCTTGCTATGACTGGAAAGGATGGGAGTTAGGTATCTGTACTTCTGCAGTAGCATGAGCAAAAATGAGGTTGAGATCCTTCTTGCCCCATTTAAAGGCAACAAAGCCTGACATGAGTTTTGTACAGCCATGCAAGTGCCCTCCTGCAACCCTGCGTGCTGGAGTCATTGAAAATCACATTGGTGATGTATAGCACCCACCTCAGCAATCCAGCAGCCAGCTAGTTAATGCAGCAAACCTTGCAACTCGGAGGTTTCCAGGAAGTGCCAAGTGTCTTGCAGGCTGCTCCTGGGGAGTGATCTATGCTCCACCATGACCCTGGCCTTTTCCGTTCCATGCTGCTGTGCTTTCAAGTTGCCCTAAGGAGGTCCTCCATGCTGGCCTTTGAAGAGAGTGCCGTGCTGCCCAGGTGGGATCTGCTCCCTGGCAGGGATGAAGCAGCATATCAAAGGCAAACAGCACATCCTACTGTGCAAGGCTCTGCTCTCGCTGCATTTCATGGTAGATCAAGCTGTCACCTACAGGCTGACAGGCTAAAGTGATTTATTGTGGTTTTTTACAAAAGACTGGATTTTGTTAGGTGCATTAATAGCACTTATAAGTACAGAGCTCAGATGAGAGATACATAAGGATTTGCCCACTGTGACTAGGGAACCATTCCAAAATCTCTCTCGGCAAAATATTTTGCACTGCCAGCTGATCACTTTCATTCTCTCTCTTCCCTCCAGGGGAAGAGATATTTTCTGGCAGAATCTGTCTTAATTTTCTGATATTTTTCCTTATTAGAGGCTGAGGCTGGAAACACAGAGCATCTACTCATCTGGGCTTGGACTGGTAACATTAGAAGTTGAATTTGGTCATGATACCCATGAGCAAAATGTTTGCACTTTCTCCTCCTGCAAGGCTATCCATGGGAAATTAAGCAATGGGAAGCTCTCTGGGCACTGGCAGTTTGTTACACATCTCTAAATTCCATCAGCTGACAGAAACATAGAAAAATGGAAGCAGATGGGATAAGCAGGGATCCCTCTTTATTTGTTTCACCAAAATGTATTTGGACAAGGCAGTTTTGGTCAGGACATACATGCAGACTAGGACTGGGCTCTGAGTTTCTTCCTGGAAGCCTGAAGATCCCAGGAGAAACACCATTACCAGCAGCAAGTACAGAGACCTGCTGCACATCTCCTTAAATTTAATCCCATCTAAATCCTGGTGCACAGAAAACAATGGGAGTTTGTCACTATTAGGGTTTAAATCTCTAGTTGCTGATGTTAAAAGCCAGGAGGAAAGTTTTTGACATAACCTCTGAACTCCAAAGGGCTAAAGTTCAACTTGGATCAAAGAAGGGTCTCTAAAGAGCTCCATGCTACACAAGGAGGGTAACATAAGGATGCTGTGTACAAATTGCATTGCCTCTCAGGAATGCCTTGCTTTCTGTTACTGCTTTTGTCCTCAAATAGCAGATTCAGGGTCCCAAAGCAGAATGTTGCATTAAAATACTAACAGAGGCTTTGCCAACTCCAACTAAATGGCCGGCTCAGAAATCCCCTCCTCTCTCAGGACAGGCAGGATTTGAAAGGGATTGTAAATGAAGTGCTGCCTACAGAATGGGAAGTCCCAGAGACCTGTGACTTGTCATAATTAACTTAGTCCCCAGAGCACGCACTGGGAGGACAAAGCCACCAGCTGGGCAAATGGATATGGCAGCTTCAGTTGAACTGTTTGTGGCACCACCTGAATCCTCTTTCTAACACTCTGACCCCTTAACTCAACTGCTGGCTTCTTCTACACCTAGGGGAACCCTCCAGCACTTAACTGCATGAAGAGCAAGGAGGATGCCCTAAACACAAGTGTAAGATCCTTCTCTCTGACCCAATATCCTCTTCCAAAATGAAAGAGTGGAAATTAGATTTTTGATTCTTACTGAATTACTGAAATTGTGTAAAGCTTGGGCACTTTAAAATGTTGCTTAAAAAACTGAGAAACTATCACTAAGCTGTTGCTAAAAGTGGACAGCGAGCTCGAGTAATCTTGATTTCTGTGTTTTGAGGGTTGTTAAAATATTAATATGTTCTCAGCACCATCAAGAAACGCTAGTGGCTGAAGAAGGATCCAGTGTGCAAGGAGCTACACAACTAGGGTTGGGGCTAAAAGGCTGCCACATTTATTTGTTCCTGGAGTTAAATGTTGCCTTTGAACCCAGGCCATATTATTATCTTGGAATGCCACAGGCCTGTCATTCCCAACAGGATGGAATACAAAACCAGATCAAAACAGCGATGCTTTATACTGCAGTTTCCATCTTTTGAGTATTTTACCAGTCAGGGGTTTCTAGAAACAATGTTTTTAGATCTCACCACTCCTCTGGAAATGTGCTCCATGAATGAATTAGCAAGAGAGGAAGGAGGCTTGGATACCTGCATAGCAGAAGGAAAAAATGTGCATGCTCTGGGCTTCCCTGGGGATGATGATACGCTGCCTGCCAGGTGGCTGTCTCTGCACAGGGCCAGCTGGGGCCCAGCGGCACTTATTAGCTCCAGTTCAGGGCCAGCTCTGCAGGATCCCAGCCAGTTATTGCTACATTAGTGCACTGCGCTGAGGTTCTGGGGAGGTTTATTAGTGCTAGAACTAACCCAGCTGTGTGTACTCCCGCCTCGGCATCACTGGCACAGGTTATGTGCAGTCCCCAAAATCCCTCCAAAGATAGCTGACAGCTGACTGTGCACACATGGACAATTTATACACATTGTGATGCATACATTATGTTATTTATATGATAGTGTAAATAAAATCAAGTTAAATAAAGTACAGTTTAATGTGTCGTTATTTTTACAATATGACTCAGAAAAAACAAAAGACAGGTAATACTTGTATTCCTTTGTAATATGTATACATTCCCCACCCAAATCAGGATTCAGAAATCAGGGTACTGCAGCACATGCTTAAATTAACCTTAGATACCATTCACGAAATGTGCTAGCATTGCCAGGAGATCTTACCCTCAGTTTATCATCACCACGTGGTACCCCCTAGCTAGTGGCTCCGCATAACAGAAAGGGTTGTAAAAAATCTTTTTGAAGTGATAGCATGTAATAATAGCACTGTTCTTATGACAGATATAATCAGGTAAAGCTACTATATGGTTTTACATGTCCTTTTTTAAATGAAGCAAGCATTGTTTAACCTCATTTAAAAATTGCTTCAAATTTGGGAGTGAAGTTTCTTTTCAGGTGAGCTATGGCCAACAGATTAAGCATTTATTTGTCTTGCTTTCCCTTAGTCCCTTGATGCAGAATTGTTCTAGGGAACTGGCCATTCATACTCATGCTTGAATTGCTTTCAGAGTGGGGACCCTGTTTGCTGTCCACTCCCAACATTGGCCCAGAACTTTGAGTCAATTTATATTGGAATATGTAAAGTGAAATACAGAAATATACATGTCACACCAAAAAGTCAGTAAGACTATCTAAGTTCCAAAAAGCAAATACAGATAAAGGAAAAGAAAAATTAGTAATTACTCCCTTTAAAAAAAAATGGAAAAAGTACATCCTGATTTTGTTCCATTGTTATTAGTAGAGCTGCAGTAGGATGGAGCTTGCTCAGCCTCTCCTGCTTGCAGCTCTCCTGGACTTAACTGGTACAGATACACAGCTGGACAGAGGTTTGTGTTGATCCAGTAAGAAACTCTTCATTAGGGTTACAAATGAGTATGAGCTTGCTAGCGTCACATCAACAAAGAACAGATGAAAAATGCCTGAGCGGGGCAAGACAAAGACAAAAGATGGTCTAAAAGTGCAGTAAGTAATTGAGGGCTTCATTAATACATCTAACAGGTCAAATACCATTACCTGCAAGATGTGGAGATTTATAAAAAATCTTCTATAAAAAATAAGAAGACGACAGCAGAAAAAGGTGTTGTCCATATTTACATCCCATTTGTTTACACAATATTTTTGGTACTCCATATCTAAACGCTATGGAGACAGCAGTGGCAGTCACAGGTGAATGCATTTACTGTAAAAATAAGCAGGATGCAATGAAAACTGTAGGGAGGGTCTGTCCATGAGGGCCTGGAGTACCCTAGAGTGGGAGGGTACAGAAACTCAGGGCAGGCTGGATGAGACTCTCCTCGTCTGCCTGGGAAACCTCAGGGAGATGTGTGAGTGCATGCACGTTGCAGAGCACGCTGAACAGTCTGGAGACATCATGCCTGAGCAAGAGTCACCAACTTCCCATCACGCAGGCAGTCAGTGCGTGCCCAGAGGCCATCAGCCTGAGACCTCTGGTCCTCGGGCAGCCTGGCTGGGGTCACCCTTCTGGCTGGACTGCTGGAAAGCTCAGAGGTATGGGCAGGTTCCTCTGCTCCCACACAGGTAGACTTTCAGGTGGGAAAAATGGGACGTATCCGGGAAACTCAGATGCAGGTTAGACAAACTTCTTTCACAAATGGTCAAAGCTGATCTCTCCAGAAAACACAGGGAGAGTCTGAACTAGTGTATCTATGTGAATGATTTTTATTCTTTTTTAATGAAAAGCCACACAAACCATCTGAGAGGAATCTCCAGCTCTTACGCAGCATTACCACCATGCTTTTCATTTACTACTGGATGAAAATGAAGTTAAGTTTTGAGCACTGATTTGCTGTGTTTAGTTTCACCCCACTATGTTTTGGCACATATGAGAGTGTACAGGGTGAGTGGGTACAGTTTTACAACAGACTTTTTGCATTGCTTTCACAGTCTCCTGATGCTTTGCAGACCAGAAGCAGAGAAACAGTGAACTAGATGATGCTTTGAGGTCCTTTTCCATCTTGCTTTTTATGAGCCCATCAATCTCACAACTGCTCAAATGCTTCATTTATTAATGTGGAGTGCAGACTTTTGGCTGGGGTCAGTGCCTCACCATTTCAGGAGCTGCATAAACACCTGGCAGCTAATGGGGTCAAATCTTGCTCCCTCCTTATTAGTATTACCCAGATTGGCAAGGCACAATAGCAGCCTCGTGGTGTGACAGCCCTGTCCTACCCCACCCAGACTGCAGCTGGACCCACTAGAGACAGGCATTCTGCTTTGGCGAGGCTTGCAAGACAAAGGTGCTCCCAGATGGAGTGGGAAGCAGCAGTCAGCAGTTTTCATACTGCTTTCACTGCAGTAACTTTTTCATCATGCCCATGGCCAAGGCTGACCATCAAGTTCAAATCCAGAAGGAAATCCCTGCTCCTGGCATTTGGCCTCTGCTTCTCAAGCAACTTTCTGTGAGCTTGAGGTATATCTCAAATGCTTAATTTCCTACTCAGCCATACTTCTCGTACTTCTACCATCTTACCTGCTCCCCTTTGCTAGCAGAGAACCCATAGAGCAAAAGGGTAATGGAGCTTCAGCTCCCCACTTGCCTTAAAATGGGCTCAACAGTCAGAGATGCCACAGAAAAAGTTTACCCTTCCCCTGCTGTGCTTTGCATGTTTCTCAATGACCCTGCTGACAGTGATGGAGACAGGATTCCAGTGTTCTCCCTCAATTCTAAGCAGCTCCAAAGAGATGTATTGTACAGAAAAGAGCCCCTTCCCGCCTAATCATTCCTGGTTTTGCCTCCCTTGCTTGGTACAAGTTACAATCTTTTTGAGAATTTATTAATAAAATATCAATTAGGACATTTGGGCCTCTGATGTCTGGAGGTCTTAAAGCAAGCTGTCCCCTATAAACTCTTGAAACGGGCAGCTTTCCATTGCTTGAGTGGATGAAGTAATTGAGCAGAGGAGGTATATTAAATCCAGACACATTTGGTATTTAATGCCAATTAGGTCCTACTGACAAGGAAGGGATATGCTAGAGATCTGGCTTATGTCATGCCCTTCCTTTATCCCTTTTTGACAAGATGAAGGTGGAATGACCTCAAATAATGGCATTGCCCTGCTGTTACTTTTGCTATAGCTGGCACATCATATTTTTTTGGTTATTGATGGTTCACAGCTTTCATGTGTTGCAATCAAGGAGTTTTAAGGCTTTTCCCACCATCAGTATTGAATACAGCTTCCAGCTATCCCTTGCTATTTAATTCCAGATGGATCGAATCTTTAGTACTGCCTGCAGGCACATTACTAGCTAATGAGTTGCACTGGTCTGAGATCATCGCTACAAACATTATTTCCTTGGTAAATATTTTTGGTTCAGACCTGAGAAACGGCAGAGGTACATGCAGTCAAGATTTATAATCTGCCAAAATGCTTGAAAGTTGAGTTGCAAATAACAATGGTTACATTTGTATTCTCTGTTTACAGTTTTCTTCCTGCAAATATGTTGAGGCTTAAATCAAACAATCAGCCCTGCCACGATGCTGGCAAATTCCCATGCTAACTGCACAGAGATGCACGTCTCGGGGACTTCTATTACTTTCTCTATTACAGTATCTATCTCAGCCCTTCACACTCACGAATGCACTAATCCTAGCAACCACCCTGGCAGAGAAGTGAAATTTTTTCTCTTTCACAAATGCAAATGTTGATGAAGAAGAAAAGGACTAAAGTGCCAGAAATACTTAGAGCCTAAAAATGCATCCAAGTGAGATTTTTCAGAAGCTCCTACATCCAGCTCAGGCTGGGTGCAGCCATGGGGAGGCTGTGCAACTCTCGGCTTCTTCTTCATCGTAAGACCTGCAGCCTTAGTACTGTCACTTGGCGGGGGGAGCCCACAGCCCTTTCAACCATCCTTCCCAGTAAACCTGCACCTGCTTTTGATGCCTGCTGAGGCATTCTTGTAGATCCTATCAGGCAAGAGTCTACTTCTCCAGCTCCTTTGAAAAGCTGAACTAATGGCCCCAGTCCTTGGAGGCCTTTAAATACCTCATGAAACAATTGATGTCTTGCCCACGGTTGCTCAGAGATACTATGACAGAAACAGAGGCCCAGCTCGGTCCCCTACCTCTCAGCTGGCTGACCGTACTCTGCTGGCAGCCTCCCACTGGCTTCAAGCCAAGGAAAGAGCCTCCAGTTCAAGGTATGCTTTTGTTATTGTGCAATGCTATCTACATTTTGGGTAAAGTCCTGATTCTTTTGCTCAAAGAAGTTATCTCAGTGGAGTTCCGAGGTTAGAATCCGATCTCAGTTAAGCCAGAATCACTTCAGCAATGCTAAGGGTTATTCCAATTTTAATCTGAAGACACATTTTGTGTTTGTATGGTATTACATCAGTTTTACACAACTTTTCTGAGACCAGATCCCAGCCCGAAAAGACTAATCCAGAACAGTGGCAAGATACTGTCAAAAAAGAGCTGAAAAAAATGAAAGCAAATAAGTATGGAAACTGATTTAATAAACAAAACAATAAGAAACATGCCCCATCCAAAATTTCTTATGAAACACAGGTCTAATTGTGTGTATACATGGGAAAATCCCAGTTTTCATGTAATTATAGCACATACAGAAATGATCTCAGGAACTAGAACAAGGGAAATGGGACAAAAATGCTTCACACAAATTTGTACGCATAGGTATTAGGCTTAAGAATTGCATCTTTAGTGGACAGTCCATCACTGGGAACTAACAAAGCTCTGCAGCTCTTAGACACAAGATGTCTCAGAGTCACCACTGTAGTATTGACAGAGGAAAGAAGTTTGCTGAGGCTATGTGAAGAGAAGCATTTCCATTTGAAGAGGGAAATATTCATGCCATAAAGCAGAGATCTAATAAGACCTCGCCTGCTGTCGTGATTTAAACCCAGCCAGCAACTAAGCACCACGCAGCCGCTCACTCACTCCCCCCACCCACCCAGTGGGATGGGGGACAAAATTGGGAAAAAGAAGCAAAACCCGCAGGTTAAGATAAGAACAGTTTAATAGAACAGAAAAGAAGAAACTAATAATGATAATGATAACACTAATAAAATGGGAACAGTAATAATAAAAGGATTGGAATGTACAAATGATGCGCAGGGCAATTGCTCACCACCCGCCAACCGACACCCAGCCAGACCCCCAGCGACGATTCCCCCCCTCCACTCCCCAGTTCCTATACTAAATGGGACATCACATGGTATGGAATACACCGTTGGCCATTTGAGTCAGCTGCCCTGGCTGTGTCCTGTGCCAACTTCTTGTGCTCCTCCAGCTTTCTCGCTGGCTGGGCACAAGAAGCTGAACAATCCTTGACTTTAGTCTAAACACTACTGAGCAACAACTGAAAACATCAGTGTTATCAACATTCTTCGCATACTGAACTCAAAACATAGCACTGTACCAGCTACTAGGAAGACAGTTAACTCTATCCCAGCTGAAACCAGGACACCTGCACATGTCTGGTCATCCATAATCCAGTACAGACAGGAGCTACAAGGATGCTCAGGAAATTGGAGAGTCTGTCCTGTGCAAGACAACTAAAGTAGCCTGCCTGGTTTGCATAGCTTAGCTTAGCAAAACAGATGTGAAGAGGCAGAGTGGTTACACCTTCCAAAACTACTGGGTGACAGTGGGTGACAGTGCACAGAAACTGCATAGAAGGAAGAGCCAAAAAGCAGTACTGGTACAAGGGCTAATAAGCATAATTATTTTTTTACTAGAAATGAGAAGCAGTGGTATTCAGGATCAGGCATTCCAAATGCAGGAAAATCGGAAAAGAAATCTACTTTTAGACTGAGTTTAATGTGCTAAAGCAAATACTGAGGTTACAGTGCACATGCCTGCGACAGTAGGAGAGTGGCCTCACCAGCACTGTGCTACCACAATCTCACATCAACCCTTTGAAACACCAAATGTTGCTCCTGCTAGAAGTTTTGTCACATCAAAGCCATCAGCACTTCCCTATCCATAGAAAATTAACATTTTTGAGGGTTCAGATTACATCTCTGGGGACTTCCCATCCCACAAAAATGTTAATTCTTGTGACTTTTCCTTCCTCTTAGTTCCTTTCCTCCTTTCATTTCTGTCTCAAGATTAAAGGAGATGCTAAAATATCCACATTTCCCATCGGATAGAGATTCAGTGCTTTCACATGTCTCTCATTAACATTAGTGCACACTAATGCAGCTTTGAATACTTCTAATAGACTCTGGCAGGAATGATAACAGGTCACTAAAAGCTGGCTCTATCTGGTGGTTGTGGACTTGTCCAGGATGGGGACAGAAGGGAAAGATCCTTCTGCTCCCTTCTTATCTAACCTTGTGGAGTGCAAGACAGCTCTTGATGTGTTCCCTGCTCCACCAGTAATGACAGGTAAGGGAGTAAGGTAGGATTTGGTCAACCTGGCCTTTTTGAAGGAAAGTTTGCTCCTCTAGCCCATCGCAGTACAGCTCCTTGAGAAGTTCAGCTCTGCTCCACCAGTGCTAGGCAGTGGCTGAAAGTCACCCAGGAGGTGACACTTGGAAAACTCCTCCAAGTTTTTATGAGAAAAAGTGCTCACTTTCAAGTTCTACACTAGGGCAGGAAGGACGGAGCTGGAAGCTTAAGTCTTGGCACCTGTGAGGAGGGCCGGAAACCAACACTTTGACAAAAAGACCTTTTCTTGGCTGCTTTTACCCCCCTGTCCTCAATCAAGAGGCAACTGTAGAGCTGAATGCCCCCTAAGCCTTTACATCAAATGCCAAGTCCTTTTCATCAGTTCTCCTCTACCCACTAGATATCAGCACCTTGCCTACTGCAAAGGAAATATCCCCTGGAATGGATCCGCATTCCAACGTTATGGGGCTGCTGGGACTATTCTGGGATTATGATGGGATTATTCTACCTCTAGCTGTTTTATTAAATGTCATGTTTTTGCCAGGGAAACCCTGAGGAACAGAATAATACTGGTCTATAGTTTTGAATTTCACCTGGATCTGAGTCAATTGCTATAATATGTAAATGAAGTAGGCAATGGATTAAAACCATTAAATCTAAGCCTAGGATATTCTGGGACAAACTACACTGCCCTGATCCAGAAGAAAGCCTGCTTACTTAGCAATTTCATTAATAGAGAAAAGTTACCTTGCCTAGAATTAGTGGAGATATTTCCCAAGCTGCCTCTTTCATCAACATGACCTTTCTGGGCAGGTCTTACAGAATTGACTCTGGTCAGACTATGAGTGCTCCATGGGTGTCATTCCAGGGGCCAACCTGTTATGATGGAGTACAGCACACGGTGGGGCTCTTCAGTAAGTCCTGCAGAGCTCTGGGAGAACCAGATTCTTCCAACCCTGCTGACAGGATCCCATTGACTGTTATATTTTATAATTGTGTTTCTCAACTTTTTCCGATCAAAAAACACGTAACCTCTTGGAAAACAATCCTGGGGTCATCTTGTGCAGTGCTGCCACAGGACTTACCATTCACAAACAGTTTAAAAAGCATGCTTCACTTTGGATATTTATTTATAATATAAATAGTTCTACAATAGAAATATATGCCCCTATAAATAAATGCCCCTTTCTATTGGATTTCTAATTCTTGCAGAGCTGTTCTGATGTCCTGCAGGTCACCACTGAGCCACAGACTTCTGCCAGAAAAAACTCAGTTTATATGACACTTCTCTGAAAGAAAGCTTACAGAACTTTGCTATAAACAAAAATGTTTTGGGTTTACTTATGTTAAGCTTTTTCCCTTGCTTTTTTTTTTCTTAAATGTAGCAAATGACACCTTTTTTTCAGATTCTCAAAAGTCACATTCTTAATCCTGGGTAGAAAAAAGACATTACTAGAAGAAATTAGTATTCATCTTCTGCAACTTTGTCTGAATGAGTCTAACCACATTTATACATCAACAACAACCTCCAATATTTCCATTCATTAACATCCCTAATATCTACAGAGCTATATTTCTTTTAATTTTTTTCCTTTTCTTGTTAATTCTTTTCCTAGTACAGACTCTCGTCTTGCAAAAGGTGTCCATGTATTCTAGCCCTGGAAAAATGTTCAGGTCATCATGGTCTGTTTGACGAGAGCTCTTTGCAGGATCACAATCCTCAGCTGCAGTCTCCTCATGATAGATCTGGAAATTATTTGGGAAGAGGCAAGAAAAGAGGTGACAAAGTTTTCTGAGGATACAGGGATCCTCACAGACTGAGAAGAGGTGCAGGATGATCCCAGGTTACTGAGCAGTGGAGAGATGAACAAAGTGAGTTTTATTTGCAAATTTGTTGCTAATAAGTACAAAGTAATGTTCATGGAAAAAAACCAACTCTAATTCACCATACACAATAATGGGCTATAAGTTAGGTTGTGTCACTCCTAGAAAAGAAATCCTGGATTAATTATGCAGTCTGTGGAAACAGCTGCTTGCTTGGTAGTTGTCAGAAAGCATGACAAGCCTTCAAGTGTAGTTCCACATTGCATCCAGCAAATCAGAACAGGCTGGCTGGTGAAAGGACAGTTGCCCCATTCCCCTTGCTGTGTGCTCCCTCCCTCTCCCTTGCATCCCCCTGATGCTCATCTGCCTCCTCAGCAAGCAAACCTACCCAGAAGAAGCCCAGCTATTTGTACCATTTGTACCATACTTAGCCAGAAGAAGGAACAGCTGTTTGTACCATAGGTGTTATAAATTACGCAGTTTAAATGCAGTTTGTTTTACAGGAATATGCTAAATGAGGTGTCCCCACTGTGCACTTCAGGGCTGCAGTGGGGACATGCCCAGCATGGCCTGTACATAATGTGGATGCTTAGGCCCCCAGAATAACACCCCTCTCCTGCACCCTTGCCTTCACCAGGCTCCTGATTTTGTGATTTCCACTGCACACCAGCCCCTGGCACCACACGCCCGATCCCTGGTTCCCACAGCGTGGCCCCTCTGCAGGTCTGCACTGTACCACGTGGCAGAGATTTAGCCCGTGGGGGGCCACAGTGGCCCGGGAAGTGGGAGACGGTGGTTTGCATGCCGAGGGCTCATGCAACCTTGGGGGTCTGCCTGCCATGGGACTGCTGCCTGGCAGAGTTTCCTAGCCCCTCCGCAATCGGATTTGGCAACAGGAAGGGGTTAAATCCTGTCAAAAACCTTTGGTCCCAACCTGGCATATCCCCGGCTGGAATACGGAGCAGCATCCCATCCCCCTTCCCCATCTCCTGGGACCCATCTTCCCCATTAGCCTGGACCCTTTGTGCCCATCCCACCATCCCTCCCCTGCTCCGTGGCCCTGCTCTCCAGCCTGCTCTGAATCTCTGCGCCCTGACAGGCTTTCCAAGGTTTTCCTCCTGCCTGCACTGCCCTACTGCACACCGGAGTGGGTGCTGCCAGCTAAGGAGCAGGAATTCCAGCTGCCAGTCCATAAAGTACAGTTCATTACATGGAGAGCAGAGGTCTGAAGTTAATCTGCGGAAGGTGTGGTGTGCCACAGGATTACTGCTCCCCTGCATGGAGAGGGCAGCTGCTCTCTTCACCAGACGACTATCCCTCCTGGGATGCTTTGGACTTGAGAAAACTCAAACCAGACCTCATAAAGGCTGTTATACTTGCACTGGCCAGGCAGCCTCCATCGTGCTGTGAATTACTGCCACACATGTAGGGCAAGTGGGAAAGCAGGTAGGGTGGAAATGTTATTGGCACCTCTCCCACCTCTACTGAATCACTGAGCCAACTGGCGGTGGTACTATTAATTATTCAGGACTACTAAATATTTTGTTCATGTGTAACAGTAACATTCTGTACTCTACATGAGGAATTTCCTTTTTCTCTCAGAGTGTTGAAAGGGACCTTGAGAGATCATCTAACCTTTTCTCCTTCCCAGGGCAAGACCAGCTTCATCTAAAACCTTCCTGAGAGATGTCACATTAGTTTGTCACATCTCATTCCCTTTCTCAGGGTCTGACCTTTCAAGTTTTTGACCTGCATGGTGTCATGGAAAAGGTAATTGTGGATTCTGCCAAGATTTCAACAGTGTCCACCTACAGGCAGGGCAGCGCCTGATGTGACATCGACTGTAATGTCTGGGACCCCTCAGCAAGCGTGTCCCCTGTACCTCACCTGACTTGAGGGCTGAAAAAGCTGTGTCCCTAGCAGCTACTGGGAACTCACTAAAGTCAGCCTGAACTGAGGAAAGGCGTGAATTCGGATAGGCTCAATTAAACTGCATTAAAGTGAATCCACTTAGGAAAGAACAATGCTATTGGAATTCTGCAGCTGCAGACAGCTGTGCACCCCCCAGCTGCGCACCCTGAGACAGCTGTGCACCTTGAGATGGCTGTGTACCTTGAGAAAACTGTGTGCTACGCAGAGCTGTGCACCCTGAGACAGCTGTGCCCCAGGCAGAGCTGTGTGCCATGCAGCCAGCTGTGTGCCATGTGAACACTGGGATAGCCTGCTGACAACTGTGCGTCCTGAAGACAGCTGTGTGCCATGTGGACAGCTGTGTGCCATACAGACAGCTGTGCTCCCTGCAGACAGCTGTACACACTGCAGGCAGCTGTATGCACTGCAGGCAACTGTATGCACTGCAGGCAGCTGGGCCACAGAAGAGCCTTCTGCTCACCACCACCTCACAGTGTGCCAGTGCACAGGCATGCCAGCAAAGCTGCTTGGCAGAGTCCTCTCTACCTCATTTCTGTCAGAATGAGCTGGGTTAGCAAGTACCAGTTATCAAATAGCATTAAAGGGTGATAGCATGAGCTCAATTTGATGGAAAAAGTTTAAGGAACAGCACCAGAAACTGCTCTGGCTGCAGATCAGGGAGGATGGTGACGTCTGGAAGAGATGTCCCCATGAAAGAGTGCTTCTGCACAGCCTGAATAAGAGCATTTCAGACCAATATTCTCTGGTGAGCAAGGGATGTATTCCACCCTCTCTGAACATCAGGCAACTTTCGTAGCACCCAAAGGCTTAAATACACTGCTTCAAAACCCCATCAACAGCACCCATTGAAGACTGCAGTCATCCTCACAAGTGCTGCTGCAGACATGGTTTTGAACTGTACATAATTCCTCCCAATTGCTCTTCTAGCCTTCTCTACTGAGATCTGGGGCTTGGGAAAGGGTGGAGGGGAAGTGATTACCCTGATCTTGCTTTCTGTTAAATCTTGTTCTCTCGTTGGCTGCCAGGAAATTTTGCACCTGTTATCACAGAATCATAGAATCAATCATAGAACCATTTAGATTGGAAAAGACCTTTAAGATCATCGAGTCCAACCATAAACCTAACACTGCCGTGTCCACCACTAAACCATGTCCCTAAGTGCCACATCTACACCTAATGCCCGTTATTGGGCAGTAGCACTGATGCTGCTGAAGCTCTGACCTAGGCTAGCACCTGTAACTGTACTCAAGATGACCCTTCAAGCCCAATTTTCTACGGGACCTCAGTTCAGCCTTTACATCAGTCTTCTAAGCTGTCATGGCCCCACCAAATGAAAGAACACAGACCCAACCATTTGCTAGCCAGGGTAATGACTTAGGTGATGCTTATTTGGACCTGTTTTACTCCTGGTCTTTCAGGGTCTTCTTAGCCTCCACAGGAGCTTGAAAATATGCTGTTTGCTAATGCAATCACTGACTCATCACAAGTGTCTGTGTTGCTCAATACGCATAAGGAAATGGCTTGCCCAGAAGAGCCATAGAGATTCATCTTAGCCAAATGTGCACAGGGCTCATGGCCCTAAGCTAGCCAAAGCTGGAGACTATGTGTTTAAAAAAGACTTTAAAAGGAAGAAGATTTGCAATCGCTGTAAAATAATGAGCAGATATTTTCTCCTTTGAGACAAGAGCTATGATTTATTTACCCCCTGTAGATAGACATTGAGAGAGAAAGCCAGCAATAATGTCAAGGAGCCATAAATATCCCTGTTTAGTGAACTAAGCAAAAAGAGGGTTGCATAGGTGGGGGATGCTTAAACTGGAAATACACGGATCTCTCACGTGGCCAGTAATATCTTAAGCATGCTTGTTTCTTGCCACACATGCTCTGAAAAGGAGGCAATGTTAGCCGGGCTTCCGCAGATCATGAGGATGAGATTCACATATGCGTTGACTGGCTGTGTTACAGCTTCTGCAGGGATACTTATGGCCACAGATGAACCAATCAGTCATTTTTCAATACCAGAATGAAACTGGAGTGCACTGATCCATGCATTGGTCCTCTCAGTCTCCAGGGAGCTAACAAACAGGATAGTTTATAATCTAGCAACGGAATGTTGTTTGAAACAGCAAAGCAAAGAGGAGCCAAACTCCAATTTCCAACTGAGAGAGGAAAAATCCCCATACTTTTCAGTTTTCATGTGTAATTCTTTTCTGGGAGAAAAAAAAAAGGTTTCTGGCATGCTTTGAATATTCACGTTTGGTGTGAAATCCCCTTCGTCACAACAGCTTCACCTGCAACCAATCGCCCTCCCACACAAAACCCTCCTGAGCCCACTTAAAGTGTGGCAGTGTCCTGTTACCACTCAGTTATCATCTGTTTGTACCTTTTAAGACTCTGTGATGGGTTGACCCTGGCTAAATGCCAGGTGCCCACCAGAGCCGTTCTATCACTCCCCTATCCTCAGCTGGACAGGGGAGAGAAAAATATAACAAAAGCTTGCGGGTCGAGATAAGGACAGGAGAGATCATTCACTAATTACCATCACGGGCAAAACAGACTCAGCTTAGGGAAAATTAGCTCAATTTATTACAAATCAGCCAGAGTAAGGTAATGAGAAATAAAACGAAATCTCAGAACACCTTCCCACCACCCCTCCCTTCTTCCCGGGCACAACTTCACTCCCGGATTTCTCCACCAAGCCCCCCCAGCAGCACAGGGGGACAGGGATGGGGTTTACGGTCATCACACATTATTTTCTGCCGCTTCACCTTCTCAGGGCGAGGGCTCATCACACTCTTCCCCTGCTCCAGCGTGGGGTCCCTCCCACGGGAGACAGTCCTCCACGAACTTCTCCAACGTGGGTCCTTCCCACGGGCTGCAGTTCTTCACGAACTGCTCCAGCATGGGTCCCTTCCACGGCGTGCAGTCCTTCAGGAGCACACTGCTCCAGCGTGGGTCCCCAGCAGGGTCACAAGTCCTGCCAGAAAACCTGCTCCAATGTGGGATCCTCTCTCCACAGATCCTCAGGTCCTGCCAGGAGCCTGCTCCAGCGCAGGGTTCCCACGGGGTCACAGCCTCCTTCGGGAACCCACCTGCTCGGGCGTGGGGTCCTCCCTGGGCTGCAGGTGGAGATCTGCTCCACCGTGGACCTCCCTGGGCTGCAGGGGGACAGCCTGCCTCACCAGGGTCTTCCCCACGGGCTGCAGGGGAATCTTCGCTCCGGCACCTGGAGCATCTCCTCCCCCTCCTTCTTCACTGACCTTGGTGTCCACAGGCTTGTTTCTCTTACATGTTCTCACTCCTCTCTCCGGCAGGTGTGTCTTCACTCTCCCAACTTTTTTCCTTCTTAAAAATGTTATCACAGAGGCGTTACCACTATGACTGATTGGCTCGGCCTTGGCCGGCGATGGGTCCGTCTCAGAGCCGGCTGGTATGGGCTCGCTCTCTCTCGAACACAGGGGAAGCTTCCAGCAGCTTCTTACAGAAGCCACCCCTGTAACCCCCCCCGCTACCAAAACCTTGCCACATAAAACCAATACAGACTCTTTCATTGTCAAGCCTTTACAGCACAGAGCTTTCTCAATACACTCTTTTCTTGTGGCTCACAGATACCGTAACAGCCAGGCACCCCAAATGTGACACTGCCGCAGCTCCAGCATCAACAGACGTGCCCCCATCATACTCTGGCCAGCTGTAGATGGTCTGTCAGCTGATCCTGCTGTTGCTGCCATTACTTAAAGTCCAAGGTCCCAAAATTATGTGATTCCACAAGGATCTCAACTTGCAATTTTTTCCCAAGGAATTTTGTACAGTCCTTGCATTGCAAAGGAAAAGCTTAGAGATGTGAATTTAAAAGGTGCCAGAAGAGATCACTGCGCACTGCTTAAGGATGGAAAACAGCTAGAAGTCTTTCCTCTGCAAGCTTGGACTGTAAAAATCTGTCCTTTGATTTCTTTCTTTTGGATTGGTTACAAATACTGATGAAAGGTATTGGCCCACACAGCCAGACTCCTCCTGATTCATAGGACTTCTCTGTAGAGACATTAACAGAGGCAGGCAACAGGCTATTACTAATAACACACTTCGTCAGTTTTCTGTACTACCCTCTATTATCTAGCTTCGTGTAACCACAGATGTGTCTCTCACATTACCTGCAAAAAAGTTATATTAGGAAAATCATGAAGTCAAACTGACAAAAGTGAGGAAGTATCAAATCTTGGCCGATGGGTGGACTTACTCATTAGGATACAATCCTTCATTGCCAATTACTTCAATCACTGTTTCTCAGCCTTCCCTACCCTGTACACATTCATTCTGATTTTAAATTTATCCCTTTTGGATCTCTGTGGGGCGTCACCTGCCTGAGGTGAGCTGATCAGTCCGCGGTGCTCTGTGCAGGGTGAGCACCGTGGGGTGAGGTCCTCCTTCCTGGCGGCAGCCCAGCGTGCTCCTGCAGCCTGGGGAGACTGAGCTAGCCCTCTGTGCTCTGCAGCCTTTTGAAATTGGTCTCTCCGCCTGAATTTTTCACTTTTCAGTTATTCAGGTCCCTGGCCCTGGAGGGGGTGAGGAAGGTGAGGCAGGGAAAGGCATGCAATGTCTGCCAAATTTCCATGAGGAAGCAAAACTCAACCTAGCTTAGGTACCCAGCTGTGGAGAGATGATCACAGCTGTGTTGCTGATGATGCAGAGTTAAGTGAGTCCTGCTGTGGGGGAAGGCTGATGGTCCCCCTCCCCTCTGCCTTTCCTGCTCAGTAGTTTAGGCAGCTCCCCGCATGATGTACCCTCTCCTGGGGTCCCGTCCCCAGGTGCCTGGCTCCCCTCGTACTGCTGCTGGGCACCCAGGACTGCGCCTGCGCTTGTGGATGCTGCAAGGCGGCAGGGCTCGCAGCTCCCGTTTCCCTCTTGCAAAAGTAGCTGCAAGCCCCTACGAATGGGCCTGCGAAGCAGCAGTCTCATTGTCCGAATGCATCTTGGTATCTGAGCTGGTTTTAGTCTCTTGATCAAGTGCTTGCCAAGTCACTGACATGCCCTTGGGAAACACTATCTTTAGATACATTGTAAAGTGCACCTGAATTTGCTGTTTGCAGCTTTGTAGGGCGTGTGATGCATTATTTTACAAATTCAAATCTGTCTGCTTTTTCAATAGACCCTTCTCACGGTTATACTTGTGCAAATCTGGAGTAGCTTTTCTAATGTCAGTTAAATTACTCTCAGTTTATACAGTGGGATCAAAATTTATTCCACAAGGTTTTGCACTTGATCCAGTTACAAATGATGGAAACACTGAATGCAAGAAAAAATCCATTAAACAAGACAAGAATTTTACAAACAGAGGCCTTTTTAATGGGAAATAAGTGGTGTTCTAGATTATTTATTAGGAATGCTTTTAGATGTAGTCAAAGTTTTACTGCGCTGGCAGTAAAGGGATTCAAACACAACATACAAAAGGATTGTGAGTCCAAGAAAAAACTGCAACATATTAACAATAAATTAGACTGTTTAACGTGAGAAAGCTTAATAATATTGGAATCCTTCCCTTTATACCTTTAAAAATCACACTGGATGACAAATCTCTGCCTACCTGCTGTGTGTGTATGGACAAGAGGAAAGGAAGGGAAAATGTACGTGGGAACGGCAGGGATACCTGACATATGGGGATAACAAGGTTATACAGAGGTGAAGTTTAATTCAAGAAGAAGAGATCAGTAGAAAACTTGAAAAATCAGGGTTAGCTTTTCATGGCTTACCACAGACTTGTGGCCAGCGTTATGCTGCCCAGATGACATAGAAGTCACCTGCTGACCTTGAAAACCAAGGGCTAAAAATCTCTCAGTATTCCTCCCACCACCACATAGCTTCACCTTTTCAGTTCCTTTTCACTCTTACTGACAACCAACTTTTCCTTGCCAGTGTTCACAGGTAAATGTTTCCGTGCTGGTTTCCTCTGCAGAGATCTTCTACAGAAATGTAAATCTAATATTGCAGAAATAAAGCCAGACAGGACCATGGTTCTCCTCCTGGTTTGGTACAGACAGCCCTTCACAGACTTGGCATTCCCACCCATCCCTCTGGGTTGAGCTGGCTTTTAGCCAAATGCAGTCTGGTAAAATCCTCTGTATTTCTTGGGGCTGCTGTGAAAACCAATACTTAGTTGCCCAGTGGCAAGGTCTGTTTTGTCCCCTTGTCTTCCACGTAAAATTTGGAAGCCTGTTTCCCCTAGCTTGAAGGCAAGAGGTGGGCTGCTGTGAACGGCGCATCCTCCAAATCCTAGAGTCTCCAGCTATCAAGCATGAAAAGTGAGCTGGCAGAAAAGCAGCCAAGAGCTCCACTGTCCCTGAGTTGTGTCAAAATCAAAGCTGCGTGCAGAGTGTTTAGATTTAGAAATCAACATGTTATAAAGTCAAAAATGTTTCTCCCACCAAGAATCTGGTGCTGGAAGGTCCATTCCATCTTCTAGATCTGGGATAAGCATTATGGTCAGTGTATGCTCTATATGAGAAGATGTTAAAAACGTGTAGTTTTGGAAAGTTTAAGATTTACAAGTTTTTCCAAAATAAAGCCAGAAATAGCCAAAGACTTGTTACAAATCCAGGGAAAAATTGGAAAACCTGATCATATTTAAGTGCTTTTAATTCTAAACACAGACAGGAGAGTCCCTTAAAGCTTTCTTATTTACTTACCCCAAATTTTTTCTGTAAGTATAAGGAGTTTGGAGAGGAAATACTTTGTTTTCCTGCTAAATTCCAGGAATCCCATTTTAATGGCATTTTTCAATTCAGCCAAATATACGTAGCTGTTAGTGTGGCCTCTGTAATCTAATCAAGCCATCTAGCTATCTGACATGATGGATGGAAAGCAGGAATATTATATTTACTTTCCCATTGAAGGATAAGGGCCAAATTTTGCTCCCACTGGCAGCACGGCAAATCCAGTCTATCCCTTGTTATTTTCCTCTTGCTGTACTTGAGTGGAATTTGGCCCTTAGGGTTAACTAATGCCAAAGGCAAACCATTTGCTTTGCTAATGAACCAATGAGCTTCCCTTTTTCACAGCTACACAAACAGCAATCGCTTCATTACAGTTTCAGATAGCTGCATATTTTTAGAGAAAGAAAATATAATTAAGCAGTGATAGTAATCGTGCCCCAGAATAGCTCAGTGCTTTTCATAAAATTACCTGTATCTGAAACACTTTTAATCAGATTATTCCATTACTGAGTGCTGTGTAGATAAGATGTCTCTGCCTAAGATCAGTGTTAAGTCAGAAAGTTTCCTAATAAAGACTACTTTATATCTGAAATCCATATATACACGCACACACACACACACACATATATATATGGGTTCTGACATATATATATAAAAGACTGCTTTTGGATACCACTCATCAGAACAAATTTAGCTGAAAGATTTGTTCTGGAAACTTACATTTTTCTGTTCTTTCACCTTTGCTATATATATTACTTTTCCACCCAAAGAAATGTACACATGCAAACAAAAAAATGGACTGTTTTCAAATCTCTTGATGCAATATATCTTTATTTTGTTGAGCAAGATGTATCCCAGTACACTCAGCTAAATCCTAAGTAGAGCTCTTCTCAAATACATTTTTAAGACATAGCATTTGGCAATAAAGATCTCTTTTAGACACACAAGACAGTCTTTCTGAATTTCACTGAAGTCTAAGATTGTTTACTACACATGGCATTAAAATCTGAATAATATTTATGACCAAATATTACTGAGAGCTCCATGCTCCAAATCCCTTTTGGGAAGCATCTTAGCTTAAGTGTCTAATCATTATGAATTCCTGAGCCATTGAAAACCTTCACATTGCCCTTGCAGAGCTGACCGCTTTCCAGTGCTCTGTGAAATAAACCCATCTTTCATCAAACAAGTTTTCAGAGGATGTTTTATATTCTTTAATGAGAGAATTGTTAACTAAGAAAAGGTAGTTCCTTCTATATGGAAAAATTATAGAAGCTGATTTTAACATTTTGTTTAGGGGAGAAACTGCAAAATGAAATATTTCAAAAGTGCTGACACAGTCTAATGATACCATTTCAGAGAAAGATTCAGTTTTGGTTTTGAAAATAACTTTTCAGAACTTTTTTTTTTAACATAGAAAACCATTTTAAGGCTTAAATACCAAAAGCAAAATGAAATGTTCTGAATCTTTTCTCAAACAGTGCTTAAGCAATCCCAAATTTGTCTTTATTTTTTTCATTTTAGAATAGAAATGTTTTTGACATCTCACGCTGAATTTCCCATAAGGCACAAAAGCCAGATCCTAACTCATTCACAGACTTAGATTGAACAGTGTATGGTTTCTAATGAATGAAATCTAGCTTTTGGCACTGATTTGTCAAGAATACTCCAGTGACACAGTGTAATACTAGAAGCTACTTCCTTGAGCTATTTTTTTCTCTGCTAGCACTAGGTATTTTCTGCAAAGAAAATCCCTTTTAATGGAATGTCTAATTGTCTAATCTTATATGTGCTTAAATGGGCAAAATGCATCTCATCTTCTTACTAACAAAAGACTGTTTTTCTGTCACTTGATCTGGTTTTTGGTAGACCAATTAAAAAACCACCATAGATTCTTCATGAAAAAAACTCTCATTTGACTGCTTGCTGTGACTACAGAGTGGGATCCATCCCTTCATACAGGGAAATAAAAAGACGCCGAGAGATGGGCGCACTGTTTTGCAAGGCTTCGCTGGGGCTGGATGGATTCTTGGAGAGCCCAGCCCTGTGCCAGTGGCACCATGGTCCCTTCCCACAGCAAAGCTCCCTGGGCCAGAGCTGGAGGGGTCTCTGGGAGACCAGCAGTGCTCCACGGCTCTGAATGCAGCATCTGTGCGGCAGTCGACCTCCAAGTACATCCTCGCCTCAGAGGGTTGTCTGAAGATAACATGCTAACCAACATGAAGTGTTCAAGTTACGGTAGCCCTCCCTGCCCTGAGCATTAAGGAGTGCTCATGGTGTCAAGTCTTATTCCTGGCAGTAGGGGAAAAAACCCAGTGCTGTTCTGAGTTACATTTTTTGCTGCAATTTGCCCATTCGCAAATAACAAGCAAAACTCCTTTCACTGAACACGGCAGGATGGAGCCTCTCCACTCACAGCTCCAGGCTCCTTCCAAGCAGCCCTGTGCATAGGTGGCCCTGCCTTTTTGGCTGTTCTCCAGGTCACGACCCAAAGCTTAGGTATTGAGAAATACCCTTGTTTTGTTCACTTGCAGCTTCCCTCATTCATTCTATGCTCACATATGTTACAGCCACGCAGCGAAAAGGGCCAGGAGGACCAAACCACCTTGGTCTAAGCCATGCACTTCAAAGAGCACAGCAACACAGGGGAGGCATACGGAATAATTTCCCCCTGGTATTTACAGCATTTGCTTATGTCCACATAAGAAAGGTGGCAATCTCTGGTATAGAGACAGGAATCCTGCCTCCAGAGCATATCAGTATGTTTCTTCAACACAGCTTTTACTGCTCAATGTACCCTACTCACAGGGCCTCTAGTGAAGTTACCAACATGTGTAAGTTACACAGATGATTACACTCTTGTTCAGGTTCCATCGCCAAGCTAAACCTGGGCAGGGAGTATGCTTCCATTTCATAAGGACTGCCTGCAGAGCTCAGCCCACGGATCAGGGTGATGCCTTCACTCCACGTGTGTGGATTCAGTCCTTGCTGCTGATTACTCGTCTACTGGCATCATACTATACAAGCTGGCCTCAATCCAGCAAAGTACTTAACCACATGCCTAGCTTTAAGCAGACAAGTGACTTTTTCTTGCATTATAATTTCAGGCTGAGCACATGCCTTAGTGTTTTGCTGAATTAAAGTCACAGGCAATACTTAGGAGACTTCTATATTTGCTCTCTGCTCTACCCACTGTAACCCCTGCCTCAGATGCTGGCATATGTTCATCTGTTCTGGATGCCTGAAGCCTACAAGAAGACCATGAAAGGGCTGTATTTGCTCAATGGACTTATGAATGACTGGGTTACTTATTCCCTGGAAACGATCTCTTGAAGGTGAAAACAGAAAGGTCAGGTGTGGATATGAATTTTTCAAGCTAGGTCTATCACCCTTGCAGAGTTTCTTCCTCCTGATTGGCCCTCCTCTCAAGATGAGCCACATTTTCCAGGTTGAAATAATAAAATGATTCTCTGTGAAGAAATTCCTCTGCCTAATGACCTTCTTGCAGCCACCATACCTAGAGCAATAGACATGTCCTGGCTGTCATCAACAGAAGGATCCTAGTGACCTTCTTTTTATGGTGTGGCTGAGAGCAGGACAGAATAGTAATTGCAATTCCATGTTCCTGACAGCTTCCAGATTTCACATTGCAAAATACTTTTTAGCCGTAATTTGTTTTATCTTCACGTCATCCTTGGGAAAGCAAAGCTGTTTGGCTCTGTGCTTGGGTTAGTATCACTCTTCTCTGAGCAGACCCACCCACACAAAGTCTGCTGTAAATTGCACCCTCATGAGCAGTGCTTGGCTGAGTGGATCTAAAAAGCAAAGTCCTCTGGACACCAGGAGGGGCCTGGCGCAAGGCAGTAACAAAACTTGATTCTCCATCTACATCCAGACATACTTGACCCCTGCCAAGAAGCATCTGAAAACTCCCCCTGGGGATATGAGAGCAATCAAACACCCATTCGCTCCCTGGGGGCATTTCCCAACAAAGACTGGCCAAGGTAATGGACCGTGCCAGCCATGCTCCTTCCTAGAAGGGCAGTGGAAGGGATCACATGTTGACCACGGCTGACTGAGATCCAAGTCCCAAATGAATCCAAGGGATGGAAACTGTTAGACCTATGCAGCCCAAGCATGAGATCTCACAGACTAAGTCCAGCTGGTCTTAGCCCCCTTAGTGTGTCACTATCAGCAGTGTAAATATTACTGGACTCCTGAGCATTAGGATTTTGCCTTCCTGCCTTTTCCCAAGCAGCCCAATATCTCTGCTCTCAAGCTGGCTGATGGACTCTTCATCACCTCTGTCTGCCCTGTAATCCTTTTCTACCTGGAGGTGGGAAAGAGTCTTCTACAAAGTACATTTGGTGCTTAGGCCCTTCCCTTCCTGTCAAAGGCAGGAAAGCCAAAGAAGAAAATAATTGCTCTCTGTTACTCTCAATATGAAAGCATTCACCAGGCCATCAGCTCCTTTCTCTCAGGCATCTAATATCCTTAATACAGACACATCTTTCAGTGATGTTTCTCAGACTGTTCCTTGTCTGCACCAAAATCCCAGTCCTTCACATGTAAAGTGTTACAGAAACTTCTGGATTTATTTTAGAAGCAGACATTTATCTTGAAAGGAAAGGCTGTTTCTACGTAGACCAGCTACCCAAGTATTTGCCCATATATACAGGGATGTATGCGCACATAGTGCACTATAAAGAAATCAGGACTATTTTCAGATGTGCCTAAACTGACTACAACCCTAAGTGTCTAGCAGCTCTGTAGCCTTGAGGTTTGAATGCAATACCTGCAGACACAGTTGGTACCAGCTAGATGAGGGACAGATGGTAGGACAGGCACCACACACAGTCTTAAAGCTCAGGAGGCACAAACCTACCCAGCACCTTGTAAAAAAACCTGAATCTATTTCCCCACTTCAGGTGCCACTGGAATGTAAATATGCAGTAACCATCATACAGTGGAATACAGGTCATGGACACATGAATGGGATCACCTGAGAAAACCCCAGCCTCCCAAAGAAAGAAAAAAAGATTTGCCTCGTTCATATGACCTCTTGAAAGAAAGCAGCTCTGCCTTAGCTCAGGAAATGTCAGTCTAATTTGATTCCAGGACAATATGAGCAAAAGTGTCATGGTGCTGTCTCTATATATCTTTGCAGTGCGTTGTGTTTGACTGTACATAGATATAGATAGATATAGATACAGATTTTGATATAGATTTCAATATTGATACAGATATAGGTGATGTATATGGGCATCTATGTGTGTCTGTCTCTACATATGTCTATATGTATGTAAATGAATGGGGAGATTTCACAGCAGGTCTGTCTGGAATAAATCTTTCTCCTCCAGAAACCATTTGGATCTTATCCACCACGTAAATGAAGAAAAAAGTGATTTCTTCTCAGAATTCAGATAGAAGAGGTATTCAGTCCTTGGGGGGGGAAAAGCCCATGATATTTAATAGAATTCAACGGGTGACTTAGAGATGACAGTAAGCATGCAAAAATGAATGATATTGTCCCAGGCCAGGGTTGAGGGACAATGGCTGGGAGCCAGCAAGGAGCTGTGCACACCCTTGCAGGGCTGCTGCACCTCTCCTGGAGAGGGAGAAGGCTCCAGAGCAGCCACGCCAGTGCTGGAGATGGCTGTGAAAAGTGATTTAAGTTCTGATACTCATTCCCTTTGTTTACCACCAGCACAAAAATTAAATGAGGTGCAACAGCAAGGCATCATAAAAATACGAGTGCCGAGTCTCCTAATTTTTCTCCCAAGCAGGCATCTGGATTAACATGTGTATCTGCAGAGTGCAAAGCCATGCTGCTTGTGCATCGGGACTGGGTAATCCCAATACAACTGGCTAGTGACCAGGAATGATGCAGGAATGATTAGAAAACATCTGCTCCCCTGTTGTATCCTGCACTATCTGCATTCCATCTGGTTTGGCTGGACATAATTTTTACTATAAATGTCTTGTGAATTGCTCCCTTTGGGAGTCAGCTTGGTTTTAAAAGTATATGACAAGTGATGGAGGGAAAATGGATAAATAAATCTGTTGTGGTGATTGCATTCTGTATTACTAGCACTTCTTGAACCCTTTGGAGGGAAAACTTTTCTTTGCTGAGTTACCTTACTCAATGAAATAATTTTGTCTGCTTGGGGAATTAAGATTTATTTATCTCAAATAATGTAAAAGGTCATTCTTTGTTGGGCCTATAAACTGGATCATTCTTTTGGCAGCAGCTGCTGCTGAGCTATTAATGTCACTGGTAACATGAGAAAATAAATAAATAGAAATTTCCTCAAAGAAACTAGGAGAACTATAAGCATGGATGTAAATTAATGTGTGTGAAGATGTAATATCATCTCCTGCAATCCAGGATTTATGCTCCAGTGTTCTCAGTGTCCAAGGGTAACATCTGACATGGAACAGGCAGGTCTGCAGTCCAAGCCTCAGCGGATGCCTACTGCAACCAAGCCAGCCTGAGCAGCACCCTGGGATGCCCACCTTCCAGTTTGCAAATCCAGGGGCTCTAACTTGCACCTGCAAGAGCCCAGGGCTCCCCAAACCCAGCCCCTGGGTCAGGACCGTGGAAAATAGGGATGAGCCGACAGCACCGCGAGGCAATTCAAGGTAGAGACAGGGAAGCAAGCAGGAAGCAAAGAAGGGAGGTTAGACTTCTGGATCTGCAGTCCCAGACCCTGGGGTGGGCTGGGTGGCCATACTTACAGAGGTCTGGCTCTAAGGGTGGTGTGGGGAAAGCCCACCAGAGATCAGGGCTGAAGTGCTACTTGTTTTCCCCAGCACAGCAGCATATCTGCTGTGAGTGTTTTAGCAGCAAACTGTGTATCAGAGCTAATCTGATTAGCCCTCTTTCTTTCCCTATCCTTTCCAAAAGCATGTGTTTGGAGAGGACAGACCCTGCATTGGTCAAGTACTTTCCTGCCACCCTTGCTGCCAGGCAGCTGAGCATGAACACAGCCGTGTGAGCTTTCAAATTTCAGATTTTTACTCTGAAATAATCTGCTAGGCCAATGCTCCATTCCTTGCCATCAGCCAGGGAGATGAAGATTCGTATTCTTCAGAAGTTTATTGCCCTGCTGGTGACAGTTTTCCCTCGGGAAGTCTGGGCTGAGCTAGGAGCTGGCTATAATGCTGTACCTTAGCTCGAGGTGATTTCTAAAGAGCAGTCCAGAAAAGTTATGCTGTGTCTTGAGTGGAGACTGTTGCCTTAGTCCACATTATGTCTTCACCTTAGTTTTTTCTGTGTGGAATCAAGACCAAAAATATAGGGAGGCTGAAATATGTACTTTTTTCTAGCTAGGTGAAAAGATAAAATGAATGGGAATATTCCATCCTAAACCTTATATTCAATCCAAACCAAAAATGGCCCATTTGATAAATGTTAAAACAAAATATTCCCAAATAAAAGTTAATTCTTTGGGGAAAGTGGACAAGGAAGGCTACCACATTTTCAAAATTTCCCATGCATTTCTTTAATTAGAAACTTTCCCTCAGCTAAAGAAAACTTCTGAAATAATTTTGTTCCCTCTGTAAACTTAAAACTTGCTGAATTTACCAGGCTCACCAAAAATCCATGACACACCAGCATCCATTCAGAAGCATCTAACTCTTCCAGTCATTTCTTCATTTCTCTCGTAAGTGTCACCATCTCACACACACACTTCTCAGTGCTATCTATCGGGAAGTGAAATTCAAGAGACCTACTTCAGTGGCTTACAAGAAGTGATTATCCCAGGCTATCTCTGCTCTTCAGAAGTCACGCTTCCTCAGCTCGCTCTCTCCCCAGCTGGGCTGGAAGTCAGGCTGGCCCTGGCGAGCCCCCTCAAGCATCAGCCTCCAGGCGCGAGCAGCAGCCCCAGCTGCCTGTGCTCTCACACACAAGAAAATTTTTCTGAATTGAATTTGCTTCTCTCTGTGTTATCAGGAAACAGGAATGTTTATGATTACGTCTGGCGAAAACTAGTGCTGGGGGAATAGTAAGGAGTAGGCAGTCTGGCTTTGCTGCTGATAAGCATGAGGAGTTGTACTCATTAACCAATGTTTATCCAAGTTATTCCAACTTCTACAGTGAGCAGAATGAAGCTGCAAATCTCTCAAGCCCCAACTTCCTCCAGAGGTTTACGATTGGTCTGGAAATGCCACAAAAGGAACCCAGTCTTGGCTAAAACCAAAAAATCCATATAAAAATATTCTTCATCTTTCTACAAAACTCAAGACTCCGCATTTCATAGGAGTGTGGATGCTTGTTTGCATGAATAAGGAAAGCAGCAATAGATATTGAGAAAATGCAGAGGAGGGAAGACAGAAAACTGAGCATTTTGAACCTTAGCTGACTTACAGGAGTAAATTCAGAAGGGAAGAACCTGAGGCTTGCCAAATTGCCTGAGATATCTGGGCCTATATCCCGACTCCAGTTATGTTCAGAACCAGGTGCTCCTGAGGAAGAGAGAAACTGCCCACTGGGGAAGCTGCTTACTAATTTACTTTAATAACAGTTGTCTGCCAATATATTTAATAATTTTCCCCAAACCCTTGTTTTTGAAACTGGATTCATATCATTGTCAATATTCTCATGACTTTGAGGAACATCCTATTTTACTCTGAACCTCTCTAAGCTCCAGTCATCAAAAGCCTTGTATTTATTTGCAAAGTGTGGAAAAGCCATTCCTCTAGTTACATTCAAATGTTATGACTCAACTTCACAGAGTATCTGTGCACATCCAGGATATTCCTGTGTTAGGAGACACAGCAACAGAAGCTCTGTGATGATCTGGCTTCTATACAGCCCTGATAGTCCTGTCTACTTCCATAACATCCCCAGTTTTTTATCTCAGCTGTAAAGTAAGTCCCACTATTTCCAGTATCTTCTTGCTCAATATGTTTTCCAAGGCTGTAATCTCTCTTCCTGCCTCTAATCACCCTTCTGATTCCAGAGCTTCCTTTTGGGATAGGGTCCCCACTGATACATGCAATAGCGTTATGCTATTGACTGGATTATTCTCCATCCTATCAACAGTGCTGAAAGGAGCAATCCAACAGGCTGTGCAAATCAAGCAGCCCTTTCTTGGCACTGCGTTGGTACTATCTGCCTGATGATAGCTTTCCTTTCACCATAGAAATACACTTCAACCTAAAGCTTTTGTGCTCAAAGTATGTGAGAAAGGAGTGTGAAGCCAGCGTACCAAAATCCCTGGCACAGATAAAATTATGAACTAAAAGTGTGCTTTCCCCTTTGGTAACCTTGCTCCATTGAGAAATGGTTTGAAGGGCCTGGAGGAGATCTCAGAGACTACTACATTTTTGTAGCAAGGGTAACTTGTTTTAAGGCCAGCTCTGTATCCCCACAACAGCTTTGGTCAGGAATGTGTTTTTTCCACCTATGGATGAGACGTGCAACCTTCGATGTGAATGAGATTATATAAAAATAAACATGCCTTACTTTGGCCCAGCGTATCCCCAGCTGTCTATTGAAATGAGTGATCCAGCTAGAAGGTGCATTTCTACACGGAAAACAATGCACAGAAATTGCATGAGATGTGTACTACTTCCATGTTCTCCTAAAGCAAGACAGTTGTGTGTAGACAAATCCTGTGCTAATAAAGGTTTGGCTTGTTCCTGTGTTTGGGAAGGAAATGATGGGCAGAGGGATTGGTTGCATGATCTTTGCTGTTTAAACTAGACTTAGACTTTGGAAAAAGATGACTGTGAGTTTCCTTCTCCCCTGAATCCTCCCTCTCCTATATTTCTTTTTTTTTTTTATTTTACTGCTCTAGGGGTTTGGGTTTTTTTTTTTGAAAACTGAAAAACAAAACCTGGAACTTTTAATTTAAAACACTTTTTAAAAAGCCCACTCATTTTTTCTTTCCCTTTCCATGAATCTTCTTGAAAAATGGAAGAGGGGAAGAAGACTGCAAATTTTTTTTACAAACCAGCTGATATTTTTATGAAACATAATTGACTTTCCCCTCCAGATCCCATGGAATATTTTGAAGACAACAAATCTTTTCTGATCATTCAGCAAAGGCATGAACAGGTCCCAGATCACCTCATCCCTACGTTGTCTCTGCACAAGTTATCCCTGACCTGAACCTCATCAAACACAGGGAGCAGGGGTGGGGAGCACAGACTCTGCCAAAACTGAGTGGTCTCACTTACAAATCACTGCATAACTTAACCCTTGCCTTCTGGGGTGACCTGCCAGAAATACATGAGTAAGTAAAACAAAATCATTTGCAGGGGAAGGAAGAACAGTCTTAAATCCAAGCAGAATTTTGCAGTAAGGAAAAATAGCACTTGTAGACTGGGAATTGGCATGCTGAAATCAGGCAAAAAAGATTACGTTAGAGTCTGGAAGCAGCATTTACATTCTAGCCTTGGCTGCAGCTTTTGTTGTGGATGGTGAAACCCCTCTGAAGGTTGTTGCAGCCGGCTGGAAGGTGGGCGAAGCACATGCTGAGGGCAGAGGTTTCCCTGCTGCGGGCAACTGACTCCTTTCAGGTGGCACAGCAAGTCAGGGGTGCCCACGCAGGCAGGTAGCCACGGCCGGTGGGGTACAGAGTCAACATGCCAGATGAGAGAATGGGATTCCACCCACCCATTCACTCTGTTACCCCGGTCTAGCTCTGCCAGCTGGAGGGGAAGGCTGCCCTTGGGCACCGTGGGGACTGCAACTGCTTTAAAGTCCCAGTTAAAGGTAACTGTGTCACCACCTGCTTGATTTCCCTGGGGTGTAAAATGATATGCAACCAGCACAGATTATTTCCATCTGCTGGGGCTGCGGGGAGCAGGAGGCCTTTATGTTTTATTTGCAAGCCTGTGTACTGAGGGGGAACAAAGTGGCTGGAGAAGTTCTCCATGAATGGAGACATTGCGCCGAGTTATGGCCTGTTCCCAGACAGCTCCGTGTCCACACTCACAAAGACTGGTTTTTTGTCTGAAAAGTTTTTCCTATCAGAAAATGTGATTTCAAGTGAAAGCGGTATTTGTGGGGAAGCAAGAGGGACCTGGCCATCGTGACAGATGTTTTTCAATATTCCAGGGAGATGAAATGAAGCAAAAAGAAAACTTGCCTCCACTTGAGCTTTAGAGCAAAATAAAGTTGTTTTGTTTCAAAACATTCATTCAAGATGGAAAAAGCTGTTCTCATCAATTTTGCTGTTGTTTTTTTAATCTTTGTTGAGAATGCCTCAAAAAATGTTGTTTCCACATCCCTAATTCAATTGTCCTGAAATTCTTTGCCTTTAAAATGGGGTAGTAATTTGGTCTTCTGGTTTTGTTCAAACAGGAAGCAAATTGTAAAGCAATTACATTTCCTGCAACAGAACCAGTCTTCCTCTTGGCCACCGCTAGCAGAAGGACATGGAGGTGGGTGGCCCAGGCCAAGACAGTGGCTCTAAGAAGACCTTCCACCTCAAGATCTGCTGAGGTGCAGCTCTTAGCCCTCAGACAGACAAGCTAAGGAATACACTGTGTGTTTCATTTAGAGTGTTCAAGACAGCCCAGCTCCAAAGCGGTCATGGCCCTTAGCTCTGGCTCCTTTTCACAATAGGAACCAAACTAAACTTCAAGCCCAAATTCAGTCCCAAGTTTCATTTCAGAACTGTTTGGAGTGGAAAGTCTGGTTTAGACCTGAATCTAATTTGTAACCTCCGTCTGCTTCATCAGAAATGCCTGCACGTCCCTGCAGCCCTAAGGCAGTCCACTCCTTTCTGGTGCCAGGTAGGAAATCAAACTCAGACCCAGCCCTTGTCAGGGCTTGATGAATGGGCTTGCTATGTGAAACGTGAAAAAGAGAAGGATCTGAGATCATGGAAGCTGACAGGCAGAGGGGAGTCAACGCCTGGAGGATGTGGGAAGGGTCCGTGGTAACAGGAAGAGCTCTGTCACCTTCATTCCCAGATTGAGAAAGAAAAACTATTGGAACAGGTGATGGAGAGGGGAGAAGCCGACAGCCACTGTGGGGAAGCGGTGGAGCCGGCTGCAAGGGAAAGGAGATATTGCTGGTGCTTCTTTGCAAGGGAGCCCAGCCCAGGCCCGGCAGGACAGGAACCACTTCCCATGGGAGAGCTGCACTTGGGAGGAGAGGCAGAGCTCACCCTACAAGCTGAGAGGGGTTTACCCAGCGGCAGAAAGTAACTCCCAGCTTTGCTTCTGCTCTCTTGCAAGCATGTAAAGAAGCCTGGAAGCTCATTGCACAGCTTAGCAGAGCAGGACCCTGGTCTTCTTTTGCTGGGCACTGGGGGGTGGTGACATTAATGTCTGGTTACACTGCCGGCTGCAATGCTGATGACAAGCGCTGCCAGTGATGCTGGTGATACCCTGCCTTTCACTAGCTGTGCACCCATCTGGCTTGCCTGTGTACCTTAGCCATACAAATCCTCCTGCTTGGGAACCTTTGCCCTTGAGCTATGCACAGCCCCATGGGAGGCACAACAATGGTGTGGGAAGGGACCCTGAGGGAGGAGAGAGCAGTCAGACTCCTGGTGCCATCCATCTGCATCTGCATCTGCATCTGCATCTGCATCTGCATCTCCATGACTTACCTGCCTCAGGGAAGAGCGTAGCCTCCTCTGTGCCCTCTAGTACAAAGGCTTGAAAAGATGGAGTGAAGGAAAGAAAGATAAAGCAACCTGGAAAGGACTGGTATTTGTTGATGCTTGAGCTGGTTTCCTTGGCTTGAGCAGTTTGGATGTCTGTCCTATGCTGTGGGAACATCTGTGGTGGCAGACCGAGGATGCAGTGCTCTGGGGTCATGCTTCACACCATTCATCAGAGGGAAGCCACTCTCATCCAAATCAGTGTTACTGCTGGGGGTAAAACCCAAACCGTTTGTGCTTCCCAGCTTCCATGGCCCATCTCACCTGTGACATTGGATTATCCATATGAGGTTTATTCTTAAATAGAGAAGCCTTGAAATTAGTCTGCAGCCTGTTATATGTGCTTCTCTTTCTTACCCCAAATCCTTTCCCATTACGCACCAGTCTGAAAGCCATTGCTAGTAGCAGTTCACCATGCATTATTTCGCTGGCACTCCAGTGACTATTGGCCAACCACAAGAGCTGGTTGCTAAAGAAACTGTGGCTTGTTTTCACCTGCTACTTCCACAACCAGAATAAAATGAGAAAATGATTGCTCTGAAAGAAGCAGGCAGTGAAAACAGATGCAAAGCTGAAAGTGCTAACTCCTCTGTCAAGTTAATTGTCTGCCTCTTGCAAATCAGTGCAGCTCAGGTTTGAAAGCTTTTATAGAAATCCAATTATGTGTTGGCTGTGGAATTTTTATTGATAAATAACTTACCAGAGCAATGCAAACTGGGGAGAAGGGAGGGTGATCGAGGGGTGTTATTCCTACAGAAAGGGCGGGGGGGGGAAGCTTAAAGTCATGATTGATTTTTAGGCTTTCAAAACTACTCCCATGTGAATTTCACTAGTAAACCCTGCCCTGGCAACAAGCCATCAGGAATAAAAGCAGACCCAAGAAAAAGAAAGATATGTACAGATGCAAGCTTTTTGCAGAGCTTTCAGAGAGAACCTGCTTCCTTGTGCAGTGAGTTATTCACTTAACAGGTCTCTGGATACAGGTTTTCTTTATGGAGGGCAGTGCTAGGCAAAGCTATTACAGCCTGGTATCTAGCAGCTGAGAGCCCTATGCCCCAGCCTTCATTTTGTACACTTTTAAAAGTCAGCCCAACTTCCAAACAGTATAGCTCAAATCTGAACCTCATTTTAATCCTGAATTTTGCAGTTTAGTTTCAGTGAAGGTGCTGAGGTCAGTAGGAATTGTGGATGCTCTGGGAGCATATGCTCATCTCTGGACCAGCAATGGAAATCTCTGTGTGGGGAAGGAAAGAAATTATATTGGGAACGCAAAGACAAGGGTTCCAACATAGAAAGTATTCAGACTGCTTAAGAAAAGGTAAAGAAAGACATCAAAAAAAATCAGCAACTGGAAGGAAAAAGTAAGTTTAACCCTCATAATTTTATGGCAAATAAAAAGTCACAGAAGATGCATGGCAATTATTTTCCTTTTTGAAAACTGACATTTTTGAAAGTGAAACCTTTGGCCAAAATTTGTCATCAGGAACTTTCATGTCTAGAAAAACTTCATTGGACTGTCTTTCCCTTTCATCTTTGTTTTTCAGTATTTCTTTTCTTCCGCCTGTTTATTTTGGCTTTTGCTCCATTTCAGAATGGAGAAAAGAAAAAAAAAAGGTGAATTATGTGTAAGCTGGAAAATCTGGCTTCTGCCCACCTACCCAATAAGAGAAGATGTGGACTCTCTGGAGGCTCTGGCCACTCTGAGTTCATTTCAGAGGCAATAAGCCACATAAAAACCATGTGCACAGGTTCTCTGAGAATATTTCTTTCAATTCCTTTTTGTTTCAGCCCTAGGAGACATCATTCAGACAGAAAAGATAGTGTGTCTTTTTCTGTGATGGAGTAGGCCTTGCTGAGATCAATTTGCATGAAAGACCTAGCAGATTGGATGATCACTGGGAATTGATCCAGATTTGGGGAGTCTGCAAATGAATGCTGGAAATCTTTCAAACACATCTAGACTTCTTAGCTGCTTCCCCTTCTGGTCTGACTGGTGGGAGGTGAAGAATGACCTCCTTTGCAGTATTTCTGCATTTCTTCTTTCATATCTGGCATACAGACAGAAACTAAGTAGTGCATGAAAATTAAAAGTAAAAAAGTAACAAAGTTTTCTCAAGTTCAAGGTCTGGATTTAGTCTGAACCAGAATTGGGTCATGCCCCAGGCTATTTGCATCTAAGATTTAGCCTTGAATTCATTCAGCGTGGGGGCAAAGGTCTGGGCCGGTTCTGAGCACTGCATTTGCATTTAGTCTAATGACATTCTCCCAGCCTCACTGGCCTCGTTAATTCTGAATGTGACATTGTGTCATCCGTGAGCTGACATAAAACAGGAAAACTCTTTTAAATGGGCAGTAAACACAGAGAGAAGAGGGCTTGGATTTCATGTGCTGATAGGAAACTGAGGGTCACTGTATCTGAACCCCTCTCAAGTCATTCCTAAGCTCCTTTTTTATTTTCTTTCACCCCTTGAAGTGGCGTGCGGCGAGAAGGAGGCGGTGTGGATCTGGGCGGAGGTGTGCTGCTGGCTGCAGGGGCTCAGGTGAGGCTTGAGGGGGACAGATCTCTGGCTGGGACACCCTCGCTGCCGAGGGGGCACGTGCGGCCGCCCAGCCACAGGTGTCCCACCACAGTGCCGGCCAGGGAGCTGCTGAGGCCACCGAGGCTGAGGGAGAGCCTGCATCCACTGGAGCCCTGAGCTACCAATAGCAGGGATCCCTGAAGAGTTCCTGTGGCTAGTGCTCATTTTCTGATGAAGCGCTTTAATAGATTTCTTTTTTTTTTTGCTTTTATGGGTTTTTCCCCTTCTCCCAAGAAAGTAATTATCCAAATTCTATTAAAAATGCTATTTGCTTTGAAACTTCCTCTCTACAGTTTCCTCCTGGTGAGGAAAGGGTCACTGAGGACTATCCAGTCAGGGAAATATTCTGTCTTCTCTCACTGTTATTTACTCTTTTCCATCTTCTTCTTTTTTAAACACAATTATCAGAAGGAAGAATTGTTGAGATTAATTTTACCCATCAAAACGAACAGGAAAAAACAAAAGCAAAACTTAAAAACTGGTTTTGTGCATTTAAAAGACACCCACAGAATTTTCGTGCCTTGCTTAACTGGGTCTCGACAGAAGCAGCATCTCTTTGAAGTACTCATATGGGCTTTAGCATTCTCACATTAAGACATTTATCCTCCTAATACCTTTGTGAGGTGAGGACATGCTGTCACCCCTATTTTACTCAGGAGGTAAAGAAAAGGCCTGCAGAAAGGCCCTGGGAGACATCCTGACGTGTACTCGTAGCTGTGGAGTGAGTGAGTGCCGGACGCTTGTCGGCACCAGCAGGCAACACCATCACAACTTGCCGTATAAACTCAGCTGGCGGAGTGCAGCTGCCGGCAGGAGGATGAGCATGGTGAGCATGGTCCCCCCCAGTCCGCAGGACTGCACAGCAAGCCAGATGCCATCCATCAAGCGGGGACAGAGTCATGACTTACTGTTACAGTATCTCACCAGCGTCTATTCCCTCCCTAACTGGGAGTACTGTTAGCATGGTTATACCTCTGCTGGAGTGCTTTGGGTTGCATAGCCCATGGAGCACCTCACGGTGATGGGAGGCTCAGGGTTTTATCACTCTCTGCTCCTAGAGTGCAGATGTGTTTAGACTTCTGCAGCAATAAGCATCCTCCTTTCCAGAGAGGAGTTGTGTTTCTGAGCACCGGGGAAAGCAAAGAGCCTAACACAGCTCATACATCATCTCTGGTCCTGGAGGCGAGTTGAAGGCGTTCATATGAGGGCATTGGCTCCTCAGGTTTGTAATGATTCCTGACAGCCCAGCAGTGAAATATTTTCCAGAGTGGGAGTACAGATGTGGGGTGATGTGGATCTTATTTCTCACATAGCCCCAGTTGTGTAAATATGTGGATTGAAATACACAGGGTGATGAAGAGCAGATTACCCAAATAGAAGGGTTGCAAGAGGTTTGCCTGTAAGGAAAGCAAGTCTAATAAAAATGATAGACATAACAGAATGAAGCTGGCTATGCAACAGCCACAGGCAAAGTGACCCTTAGCCATCCCCCTGTAAAGTATCTTGTGGTCTTCCTGGATGAACCATCTCTTCAGAGTGCAAAAAACCTCAGACGCATGTGAAGATATAGGGGCTGTTCCAGTTTACAGCAGTTGAGGACCTGGCCATTATCACACTCACAAGTAAAAGGACCTTCTGTGAATGACCAGCCCTGAAGACACACTCTGCCCTAGCATGAGCAGTTACACATTCAAGATGTTCAAATTAGAGCAGGGATACTAAAAAACTTGAGCTTTAGAAACAATCATGAAGGAAAATTAGAAGATTGGTGGTGAAGGGACACATTCATCAAAGGAGGAATGAAGTGGTCCAATCGTTCAGCCTTAATAAGCATTAAGTAGTGAGATCAAGAAGAGGCTATTGACTGAGAGTATGGATGGAGAGGAGCTGGAAAGAGACTGACTTTTTGATAGCTGAGTTAGGAAACTTAGGGAAGGAATGAGATAATTGATTTGGGCTGAGCTGAACTTCTTTATAGAACAGTAAACAAAAAAAAGAAAAAATGGATTATCAACACAGAACCATTTGGTTTATCTCAAATCATCTTACTGATTCAATTAACTTTTAGACAAGGAAGGTTCCTTTAAAAGGAAAAATCAAAGCATTTTAATTCTAAAATGGCAAACTGAAATGCTAAAGTACTTTTGAAGCTTGCTTTGTTTTTTTCATCTGAAACTGTTGACTGGATTCAGCCAAGCATGAGGCTAATTTCAATTCCCCTGTGCTTTGGTAGTGTTCATTAAAAAAAAGACAACTGTCACCCAGCAGCACTGAGGGACAGATGTGAAGTGGCTGTTGCCAACATGTAGTCACCCCAGAGGAGAAGTCACAGAGAGCAGCTGGGAGTGACACAGCAGAGCCCTGGCTGTTACACATCATGTCCCAGCCCACTTGGCAGCATCTATAAGAGAGCAGGTTTGTAAGTACGTGTCATATGTTACAACTCTCTCTCTCCATCTCCTTCTCTCCTCATTTCTCTGCAGGGCAGTCTACAGTCCAAAATGGAAGGAGACTGTCAGGGAGATGAAGGGCCTGCAGAGCATTTGTGGTGATCCTGTAAGGGAGAAAGGATAAAGGAAGGGTAGAAAGAGATGGGAAGCAATGCTATTTAGCACACAAGCAGGGCAGACCAGAGCTGGAAGTAGAATACAGTCTGCTGAGCATCTCTTTGGCCTGGCCGCACTAAGATTGTACCTGAATCTGGTTCTGCTGGTGTCAACTTCATCAGAGTGATTAGGGCTAACCTGAGAAATGACAGCTAAGTGCAGCTTAGCCAAAATATTGCAATAACTCAGTAGTTCTCTGCCCACACAGGGTCCTGCTAGTAGATGGTGCTTGCTTCTTATACACATATAAACTATCTCAGAGCCTAATTAGTCCATTTGCTAGCAGTTCAGTGCATATGGGTTTGTAAAACAATGGCCTCCTATAACATCTGTTTACTTCTAAACTAAGTGAGCCTCTCCCAAAATATATTCTTGCATGGATAACACAATTCTTCAAATGCCTTATCAGCTACAGCTGAACTAAGAAATGCAATCTCCCTCAGGCAATTCTAGTATTTTCTATACTGTTTCCTCCAGAACTGTGAGGACAAGCAATGATGGAGAATGAAAGGTCAACTGAAGAGCCCTTTTCGGCAATGGGGACCTATTTGCTGTTCACTGACATGATGCTCTCTGCCTGTTCTGCAGCAAGACCCGGTGGTGATTTGCAGTTCCCCAGCCCAGCTCAGCTCATACTGAATTCAGTCCCAGGTTGCCTCCCCCTCCCGGTCTGCAGTGTAATCCCCCTGTCATGGCCTCGGTGCAATGTCTCTCGAGAAAGAAAACTATGTGAGGCACTGAATGACTGGCATGGATGACACTATTGCCCCCAAAGGGAAGATTCTGCCAAAATCAATCTGTTTCCTCAAAAGGCTTCAATCTTCACACAACTCCATTTTCCAATGAGGAAAAGCATTAATTTCCAGCAGATCCCTAGCATGGCTGTGCCTGGAAATTTGCAGTCTCCACTGTGCTCCCACTGGAAGGGCTAATATACATCTCATGCGTCCCTTCCAAGGACTGAACACTCTCAAATTTCTCTGCGGTGCCATTTCTTGATTAATATTATGGGCAGCACTAGGTAAGTGTTGACTTATATGCCAAGTTCAATAGCAGATTTAATAAAATTCTCTGTGCTTTCTAGCTGAAGCACCCGAGGTGTGATTTTATTGGCCTGTTACGCTGCTGGCTGCCTTTTACACACACGTTTTATACACATGTAAAATGGATTATATATGCATACAAATATATGTATATGCGCATATTTATGTATGCATTGATACACATACGACTCTTATACACACGTTTTACTTAAGAAAAATGTTCGGCATAATTATGGTTTCCTGTTTCTTTACAACTGAGTGGGCCGCAAGCATTGAAGCATTCAGTGGCCTTGCTTACATTTACACACATACGTGCAAATTTCAGCTCAATAAACTCAGACCTGCTTCTTGATTTTGTTTGTTTTCTTAATGTTCATAGCATGCCAGCTGGGTGGTGAATCAAGACCAAACTGAACTGAAGCTATAGGGTGACTTGAAAACCAAACGAAAAGGCAGGTAAATTCAGTTCATGTGCTATCTGCAGCCTGCTCAGTTCCTTGCTCTCCCACTTCTTTCTCATCATGCCCCACTCATGGTGCAGCACCTGCTAACTGCTACCCCCTGCTCTGCATTTGCTAGAGCTGCCACAGTCTCACTGCTGCGTGGGTGGTGGCTATGCAAGAGGGAAGCTAGCAGGGGAGCTTTGGGTGGTTCCTCATCTCAGGTCGGCTGCTTGGTGGGAGTTGCCTGTTGCAAGAAACTGAGGCACCTGGGCCTGTGCTGAAATCTGCACAGGGACTTGGACCTAACCAGGCACAATCACCAGCACCTGGCAGCTAGATGCAGGTCTTGCAACTCTTGGTCCCTGCAGACAGTGCAGTGGAAAAGGAGGTTCACAGTCCCCAGGCCTCTGCCCATTGCAGTGGGAGGCTTCTCCACTTTCACTGGTCCTTGTTCCTCTCAAGAGAGTTCAAGCTCTAGGAATTCCTCACCTTTAGGTCGTTGGTTTGGGGTCTTTTTTGCATATCTAAAATGCTACTTTCCTTGGGCTGCTATGTCCTTTGCAGTGCTTAGTTCAGGCTCCCTGAAGGGATGCTTGCTCCTGTGAAAACAAAGAGAAGGGCTAGTCTCCATTTTTGTTCCCAGGACCCAATCCTGTGCCTTTCATTTGACTACTGGTTTGCATCTGGGCCCTTTCCGGCATGGCAGCACTCGTGAGCAGGTGACAGTTCAAATAAATTTTAGCAGAAGAACAACCAAGCACATTGTTGTAATGTTCTTTTTTTTGCTGTTTGGGGAAAAAAAAGAAAAAAAAGTTGTAAATATTCCCTGGCTTTCAGTGAGCAGGAAATAGACTGTCCCCAGCTGATGGGTTGTGCTGAGTATGTCAGTTCCTGACTTGTTTCAAACTCAACAGCCACTTCATAACATAAGCATTTTGGTAGTTCTTTAAAGCAAAAGAGAAGTGTTGTTCCAGCCCACTGGAAATAAGTAAAGGAGCTTTTAAGAGCTTAATAACTGTGTGGTGACTCAGCAAAGAAAGGAGTCTGATCAGCTCACCTTGCCCTGCCAGCTAGCTGAACTGACTGTCACTGCTGCACATCACAGCTTTGCAAGCATCACCTCTCGGCCCAGGGGATGGTCCAGAACTCGGTCGGTAAGCCTGCTGTGGGAGACGTCACTTGGCTCATAGCTGCAAACTGGCCCCTCTGAAGCAGAGTGGTTTGGACTCTACCAAAGGCAGCTTTGGTGATTTATCTCTGCAGAGCTGTGAAGGATCAGGAGAAACCTTGCCAAAAGGCCCTAGCTGCTCCTACCCGGTTCTGGGCCAGCTTCCAGGAGAAGACATCTCTGAGGGGAGCACAGGCTTCCACTGCCCTGCAGCAACTGGGGAGCAGTAGTCACTGAAGGTGTCACGCAACACTTAATTTCTATAGGAATTTTCCTAAATGGCTTCCTTAAACAATTCTTTAAAGTGATTTCCTCATGCAAGTTTGTACAATGCATTAGAAAAGCAGATCCCATCTTCTCCAGAAACTCTTGTGAGCAGAGCAAGTAAGGGTAATAAGAAGTGACAAGGCAATGCAGAGAGACATTTAGAACCTGACTCACCATTTTGCTGAAGATGCAGCCCCTGAGAGAAGCAGGGTGAGAGCAGACTGCTCATGTACATCCCAGATGGCTTATGCTATCCACCTAAGCAACTCCTGTCCGCTCAGAAGTGAGTCTTCCCCAACTGCAATCCATCAGCACCTGCCCAGAAATTCCTCCTTTCTGTATCAAAACTCTCCCTTATTAAAAAAAAAACAAAACAAAACCAACACCAAAAGCCACAACCTCTCCCCTCACAATCTTCCATACATTGGGATATTATGCTGCACAATCTACTGAGAAACATTCAGCACCGAGCATTCCTAATGCTGCAGTGGAGCACAGCAGCACCTATTTCGCCCATGGACAGCAGACACATCTCTATGTTTGAGAAATAGCAAGTCTTCCAGCTCTAATGGTTTGTTTTGTTAGCCATCATGGTGTATTAGCATGGGTTTTGTCTCAGCCTTCTTTGCATTTTACTCTGCAGGTCCCAAAGATTGCTATTCTGTAGAAAGAAATTTGCCAAAGTCTGAGCAACTGGGACTGCAGGGTGAAAGCTACTGATAATCTAATTTAATTCCTCTGAAGGCAAATGTTCAGAAAGTTGGGATCCACAGGTCCTAAGTAACTAGTAAAACAAAGCGATGAAAAGTCCAAGGGGAGGATACTTAGCCAAGTTCTAGTATTGGTTATACAGTATAAATCCAAAATAAGTCCACAGACTTTGTTCTCCATGTCATTAAATCCACATACCTGAAACTATTTAGGCTCTTTTTTTAAAAAAAGCTTTTTTCTAGATGGACAAAATGACCTTCAGTCATTTGGATCTCATTCTGCTTTTACAGAGCCTGATGTGTATGATGAGCAAAAGCATGCAATTGTGCTAGAGACAAGGTCTCTGTGTTAAACCACTAAGAATTAGATCCATTTCTTATACAGATACGATGCTTTCAGAGCAGTTTCACAGATATATCTGATTCAGGAGACAGGTAAGATAAAAGAACAGATTTTTCACAATTTGGAATAAAATTGCATTAAAAACTATTTCTTCACCTTTGGTTGTGATGAAATTTTGTGCCAGAGATGGGAAAAAAAAAAATCAAACCACCCACCTACCAGGGACTAGCATGCCCATCTTGCACAGTACTTGTCTCTCTGGTGGTCTGGGTCCTGCCTTTACAGACCAAGGAGGACTAGAGGTCATGGATGTACTGTGCACATCTGAACGCGGGCTCCTTCCCCAGACCCACAGAAAACCAGAAACCATCTCTGTTATTTTTTGCCTGCAGATGCTCTTCCTTATTTCTAACATGGACAAGACTTGGAATCTGAGATTTTGCCTTTTTCCTCTGATTAACCTCTCTCCACTCTTTCAAATCACCCAGCACTGAGGCCCAAAATATTGTGCTGGTAGGAGAACATTGCACCTTTCCCCTACTCTCCTGACTCTCCTACCTTTTTTTCTGATGAGGTTGAGGCAGCACTCTGCACACGGCACAGCTGCTAAAATGAAAAAAAAAACCAACAAAACACAACACCAAACAAACAAGAAAGACACAGGCTGCAGAGGTTTAATACAAAACAGGCAGCATGACCAAAAATATCACATTTATAGATTCGTATCTTGAGCCTAATTCAAATCCATCGCAGAACAGCCCCCAAAGGGAAATGTACATAAAAGACTTATCCAGGTTGGCTGCTGCACATACTGCTTTCCTTGGTTTTAAGGCACTGATGTTGGCAGAGCATCATTGTTGGGCACCCTCATACCTTCACCTTCTAACCACTAAGGCACCCTGCTGCTAGGGACAGATCCCAGCAGCACTGCAGGGACTCACCCTCAGTGCTTCGGTATGGCTGGATGGAAAAATTGGTCTTCTGTTCCTCTTAAGTTCCTCTCTCCCAACGAATGGTCTTGAGAGGCTGTTAGAAGTGGTCAAAAAAAGAAATCTCATTTTCCTGAGAACTGCTGATGTTTTGCCATTTGTTTCCATAACTAATTGGCTCAGGGGAAGTCAGAATATCATGCAGGAAGACTATTTCCACAAAAATGATTTGATTTGGGAATAAATTTAATTTCAAAAAGATAAAAACATCTACTTTTGATGTTGCTCTGCTGTGCTATGTTGTTAGATCATATTTGAAATACTGAAGTCAAAACAAGCCATTTTACCTTATCAGAACTACAGATTTCAATATTATGAAAATAAAACAATTGAGCACTATTGAGAGAGAATGAAAAAGTCACCTCCCAGCATTTGGACTTTCCCACTGAATTTTAACCAGCGTGGCCATGTTCCCACTGAACGTTTGGATTCCAAGAAAATCAGCCTGACAAAAAATAAAATTATCCAGATCTGTTTGCTAGACAGCAGGCAAGAATAATCCTCCCTCTCCTCGTTCTGCTACCTGCCCTCACATGGGATGGTGGGGTTGGGATGAGCCTGTGTAAACCTCCAGAATAAACACATGCAGGTGCCATGGGGTAGAGGTGAAGTAGTGGGACAGGCACTTCACATGAAGGTTGGGAAGCTCTCCAAGGGGAAAGAGGCACTTGAGAGCAACCGAGGAAGAAATAATGCTGACAGACTTGATTATCTGCCAATAATATCTGAGAATCATTCCCCAGCAAAGTCGAATAACTGAAGAGTGGCAAACAAAATAATGAATAGCAGCTAAGTGATAACTTGTCAGAAAATTTAGAGGCGATTGAGAATTTTCTGCCAGAGTATTTATGTAATTAAAAATAGTTTTCATGAAGTTTTTCAGGGGCAGTTTGCAGAAATTTTTGTACTATCTGCTGGGGGTAAAAATCATAATGGAAAGATTTCAGATTAAATCAACATGCTCAGGGCCTGTCCAAGCTCCTAGACTCTTCTTCACGCTTTCAGTATCTTTTATGAGCTAGGTGCTGTGGAGAAACTATAAACCCCATGAAACACCTTTGACTGACATGTTCCAATAAGTCATAGATGGGCCACAACAACAGCAATGCAGCATAGGTGATGTAGCCTAGCCTGGGAAATTCAGGATGGAGTGGATTGCTAGAACTACAACTCCTATGAGTCAGTATGACACATAGGCAGATCCAACTCTCTGTCGATTTGAGCAGAACAAATGATTTCGTCATTTCCTGATTGAACCCTTTCCAAACTATCCATTCCATTAGAAAACATGATATTCAGACTTTTTCTGTCCTGCTTTGGAATAAAAACAAATGTCAAAGCATTGGGAATCTCTCCCTCCTGGATGAAAGTCTAATTTTCAAGCGGCTCTGCTTGCTGGTCAGAGGAGTATCTGTGTACAGCATGTGAGCCACACACTTCCAGCCTGATGCCCTGCTCTGTATGCCTCTCTCTGGCAGTCCTTGTCACAGAGCAATGATCCCTTTGTGGGTTTCAAAGAGAGGCAGAAATAGAGTGGAAACATTGTGCCATTTGCTTCTGCGGTCTGTGAGGATTTTCTGAAGAGTGTCCAGATCGCTCATTGCAATCAACTACTCTTTATTCATTGACGTTAAAGGAAACCAGACATTTGAAATATTCATGTCACGAGCATCGTGTGGCTTTTATGCCTTCTCTTCCAAGGCAGCTAGACTGCTGAAGGCTGGATGGCACTCTGACATACACTGCTGTAAATCACGAGCATTTCACCAGTCCCGCAGTGCAGAGAGAGTGGAGTCAGGCCCTCCCACCCAAGACACAGTATTGCTGGGGACGTAGCTGGGGACTTCCATTTGTTTGCAATTAGGTGTTGGCACTGGGAAAGCCCTGAAGTCACCACCGTCTCTGGGCAACAGATAAAGCTTTTGTTTTTGCACAGACAAAAGGCAGAGCAGGCCAAACCAATACAGAGTGTGTGAGCACTGGGAAGCCTGATGAAAGGCAATAAAGAATGTCCAAAGTCAGCAACAAATAATATGGCAGCAGGAAAGAGAAATCTTAAAGTAGTTAGAAGTGAGGAAGGAGGGAGGGGAGGAGCCAGGATGGCTGGGTGCCCAAAACAGTGATACACGGGGTGAACGCTGCTAAGACTCACATGGGAGCAAGCCACATGGGAACTGTGCGGAATGAGCTGCACAGCTCAGACCTATTCGTCTCCTGCCCACAGAGCATCCCTCTCCGGGCTTTATCTCTTGTGACTGAATGACTGGGAAGCCTTGCTTCTCCTCGTCACCTCTCCATTATCTTTTTAAATTACTCCACCCCTCCAAGGAACTGAAATACTTTCTGTTAACCAAATCTTGGTGTGGTGAAAGAGGTGAATGTGAAATTAGATGATCTGTCCTTCTCTACTTGCTTGACAAGCCATCCCATGTCTGGTGTGATGCTTCTCCAACACCCAACAAAGAGATAAAGAAAGACTTGCATTCCTTGCAACACGTATGTTCGATTAAGAGCCCAGCAGAGCAGACCTTCGACCATGAAATCTATCAGGTAGGGACTGTCTTTACCATTCTGTGTTTGCGCAACTCCTGCACATTGGGACCTTGTCCCAGTTATAATAATGATGAGAGAGAGAAAATCAGACTGGGAGACGGGATGCAAGAATAGGGGAGTGCAGGCTTGTACAATAGAGATATTCTGGAAATGCCCCTGGAATCTCCTCCCTTTCTTGGCAAGACCAGATGTCTGCTCTGGAGATCCCAAGGGGCAGGGAGGGGCACCAATCCCTCCATAACAGGGCTGGGGTAGACTGCTTAGCAGGCAATAATGCAGGTGGGAGAAACACTGGAATAACCGGGCTGAGGAAAGCACTGAAAGTTACTATGAGGACCTTAATTTTGAATGTGGACACTTAGCATGATGGTAGTCATCCAGCTGCTTTTGTGTCTGTAGATCTGGCATACACGGTTTGATTCCTGTTTGCATTCATAGTATTTATATTTTGAAAGAAAGAAGTATTTCCCCTTTTTTTCCTCCTTCTTTTCCAAATATTTTGTGCAGACTATTTTACTAGTGCTCTGCCCTGTGGGAAGGTTCTAATTTAGAAAACATGGGCCAGGCTACGCAATGGGGCTTGGCATTTGCCCACATAAGTAGTCTTCCCTTTGCATAGGAATTGTACAGTGTAGTCTGAAGTATTTTAAGTGTGTCTCTGGTGCCCAGAGGCAAACAGATAGCGTGTGCTAGATATTAAACTTATATTGGTTTTATGTATTGCTGTGGTACTGTGTATGGAAGGACTTGGCAATTTGGGGTTTGTTACATACCCTGAACCACATCGAGAGAATCCTTTCTTCAGATTTGCTGTTTTTACAGGCAACGTAAAAACACGTTTCACCACAGCCAAAAATCTTCTTCCAGGCACTGCAATAAATCACACGGCACGCTAGGCAGCTGGAAGCGATTGCAGATCTTTGGGGTGGAAGAATCAAACACATTTTGGAGGTTTCAGTCAACTGCAGCAACATTTTAAACCTCTGCCCTTCTGTTCTTAGGCTGTGTTCTTCCACCTCTCAACAGATTGTGCTAGACTTCGCCCTCCGTACAAGCCACGGTGGTCTGCCTCAGGTTTGCTGAAAGCCTAAAGCACCCTCTTGGTTCTGCCGGCTCACAAAGCCAGTGCATCAGGGTTCAGGTCTCTGTTTGCTGGCAGTGGGAAGGAAGCAATAACAGGTCACCGTTTTTCCTCGGCAGTGCCTGGCTGTAGAGGGAGGTGTTGGAAGGCACGTGAGCTGAGGACACGCTGATGTGCCAATGGCACAGCAAGCAGGGGAAGACAGATCAGACTTCACAGATGGGAAGGAGCCCGAGAGCATAAGCCAAACAGCTCCACAGCAGCAGTCAGGCAGCTCCTCTCTGAAAGGACCCTGGATCCTGCTCTGATACAGTGGCTGCAAAGGACAGAAATGAAATGTCCTACCACCTCTTTCAGAAACTGGAAATGGATGACTGGCCCTAGCCAGAGAGCACCGACAAGGGTGAGGAAGCTGGAAGGTGCTGATGACTGGCAAAGCCTGCCAGAAGGCTTTAAATCTCCAACACTTGTCACTTGAGTTGTGGCAACTGGGGTTGAGAGGAAAGAGGAGGTCCTCAAAGAGCTAGAGGACAGAATGAAGGACAAATAAGGGTCAGGGACAAAAAGGGACAAAGGAAGAAACTCCGGGAGTTCCTACAAGAAAAGATCACCAGAGGGAGCACTCCTGCCAGAGGGGACCTATGTGAGCAGACTCCCCCTCCCAGAGGCAGGGGGGTGTGCGTGGACCAGGGACAGGGCTGCAGCCTTCTCTTGCTGCCATGCCTCTGCCTCTCCAGCTGGAGGGTAACCTTCATGACCAGAAATAGAGGCCTTTTACCCCAAATCTGTCCTGTGTAACAGCAGGAGCCATCCTCAGCCTCAGTCCAAGCAGAGGTGGGATGGCTGATGACGTACTGGTGTTATTAATCACAGACAGGCTGAGGAATGCTCCCTTGGAACCGGGGCTTTCTGCATATGGATTTCTGAGACCAGAGGGATCGTTAGCTCATCTCGTCTGACCCTATTGGTAACAGAGGCAAGAGAACTTCACCCCAGGTCCCCCGAGAGCCCAGCGAGCTGTATGTGGCTAACGCCACAACAGCGTTCAGCCCCACTCTGAAGACACAGGAAGGATCAGGGCTTTCCCCCCTCTCTTGGGGAATGTGTTCCAAAGGCTAATCAGTTCCACACTTAGAAATCTGTTTTCAGTTTGAATTTCTCTGGCTTCAGCTTCTAGACCTTGGTTTTTTGTTTTTTTCATTTTGCCTTTGCTAGTCTCAAAGCTACATATTTGTTTTGTCTGAGGGACTCTCAGGATGACTTGAGAGCAAGTAGCTTTGTAAAACAGGGAGATGCTTACCAGAAGCTAGGACGGACCCTCATCGTGTAGGATCATCACAGCAGCTCCTAGGTAACATCCTCAGTGGTAACATTCCCAGCTGGTCCCAAGAAGCAGGGACATTTCCCATGCTGTCTTCTGACCCATACCACACCAGGGCCTAATAAATCCAGCCCACAATCAGTGTCAGGATGGCTGAGGCCATGAATGCAGCTGATTTCCTTCAGCTTGCTAACACTGGAAAGCTGCCTATGAAGAGAGCCAGATGTGCTAATAAGGTGGGTTCACTTCTAATTCCTAGGCAGTCTGCGGATACATTGCCATGATGCTTTGCTGAGGAAGCAAGAACCAAAACTTTCACGTTCAAGAGAAAAGGCCTGATGAAAGGCACAGCAAAGTGCTCCACAGAACATGGGGCCTTTCCTTAATATTAATGTGTAATTTTGTAGCTAACTACTCCCAATGCATTTCCCAGTGGTCTGGGAATCTCTCAGTGACCATCTGCACTCACAATTACCTGCTCAGTTTTTCATCATCTCTTACTAAATCATTGCTGGATTTGCAAAGGGATCATCAGTCATCTGAGTTTCCTTTTTCCCTTTTTTGCATGTCTTTTGCCTTGTGCCAATTTGGCCAATAAATATTCATTGAATAAGAAGCTTGGTAAGGCTCAAGCACCGTTTCACTGTTACGAGATATTAAATTATCCCTAACCTTTTCTCCAGAGTTGTACGTGGTGCTGGGATTCACCTGTGTTGTTGCAGTGGATGGACAGAGGAGAACTGGCGTATTGGAGCAGGGCAGCTGTGGAGGGAGCAGGGGGACCTGAGGAAACACTTCCCCACTGCCATGAGGACTCGGAGGTGGGGGAAGGCACTGACAAAAGCCAGTTTTCAACTCATGGTTTTGAAACTCACAGCAAATTCCCTATAGATCATCCAAGTTGGAATTATATCTCCAGGATCTCAGGCCAGTCCTAAAAGCCTCTAAAACCATTCCCCACCTCCAAACTGAAGGCTGACTCTGCTGTGCCCTGGGAAAACCAGTCCCAAGGAGGGTGTTGTTCACAACATCTGCTCTTTTGTCAAATTTATCCCCTGATACCATCCCCTCCCCAGCACAGATGACAATGGCATCCCTGTTCCTGGAGCAAAAAGAGCTCACATTTTTCAGTTCTACTGAAGTCAACCTGCTGCAGAACACAAATTGGGGGGGGGGGGGGGGGGGGGGTGGGTTTAAAAAAAAAAAAGTTTGGGCTTCTGTTTAGGGAGCAAATGGTTAAACCTTTCCTTTGGAAGATGGCACATTTCAATCTGCTAGGCTGCTGTGCCCTGCTAAACCCCGTGGGCTCTTTGCCTCAGGTTCCCTGCAGAGAGTCTGAGCCCATGGGGCTACATGGAAGCATCCTTGAAATGGACACAAACTACATCTGAATGTTTTTTCTGATGTGAAGCTTTTTGCTCTTTGTATGTGAGGAAAAAATTAGAAGCAAGTAATAATTTCATTTAGATAGACATTTTTATTAAGAAAATTTTAAGTGCATACATATTTATGGAAGAAATTACAATATAAAAGTGTTTATTTTCAAAATATTCTGTGAAAGGAGTAATTTCAAAAGTGTAATATAACTCCTCCATAAAAGCTGCCTTACAGGAATGCAAATACAAAACCCTTTTCACATTATTTGGGAAGATATTTCTTTTTACTTAATAAAAATATAAAGTACAGTATTTACCACATTCTGACAACACTGAATTCTTAAGGAGTGGAAGATGGGAGGTTCATGCAGTCCGTTCATCATGATACATGTTTTCTTCTCTGTGGCCATCAGAGTTTCATGTTCGCAGACAAGGCTTGTCTTGGTGGGATGGTGATAAAGAAAAAAATTCAGATTTTAGGTGATGAGTTCTCACAAACCCCTGGGTACTATAAATCACGTCACTGAAAACAAGTTGCCAGAGAAAAGAAGAACCCTCTAGATGCTACAAAGGGAAAATAGCAACAAAAACTTCTATAGGAACTGCATTTTCAAGGTAATGTGTATATTTAACTTCGAATACAGCCTTCATTGCAAAATGAACAGTCACCTTTGCTCAAACACCTTAGTTAAAAACACATCAGAAAGCCAGCCTTCATCCTTCCTCAGGCAGAATTCAGATAAGATATTCATACATACAAGTAGAAAGCTAGTATAAATAAAAAATTGGCACAGCAATAAATACCATCTATTCCTTAAAAAAAAATAATCCAACCTTAGGATTTGACAGCTGCACTTTGAAAATATCACACATGATGGTTTCACATTTATGGAAGCTGCTTTTTCAGCACCAGTTCAGTGTTATCTCTTTTCCCTCCTCTTCTTCACCTGTTGTCCCTACACCACTCCCATCTCCCCACTCTTCCTTTCCCTGATTCAGTCTTTGGTCAACAGTTAAAGGCAGAAAGGAAAATCAAGTGCTCTCCCCAAGCGGGTTTTTGCTAGTGCGGCTTCTCAGCCTGCTAAGACCGTGGTGTGCATAAGAGGAGCAGCGTGCAATGCACAGGATAGCACAGGGAGCTTGGGGCAGCTGAGTGATTGATTTCTCTAGTGTGAAGGGCACAGCTGCTTTTCCAAATGCATCATGTAAATAATGTCAGGCAAAGAGCAAAGCTTCCCACTCAGGGTTGAATTTTGGTCTAAAGCAAGAGAAAGCTTTTATCAGGTTCTCACTTAAGTCTTCGGTTACTCCTGGCCAGGTCTGCGCCACCCCTGCATTCACACCGTGCTCAACCCTGCCCAGGCAAGGGAGGGCCATAGTGCTGGCCCCTGAGAGCAGCCCCATGCCCTGAGTGGTCTCAGCTACTTGAGTAGTGAATCATCACCAGCGCAGCAGTGTCAGGGCTCAGGTCACAGCGTGAGTCTCAAGAAATGCCAGAGGCAGACAGCCCACAGGGCACCCAGACAACCATCACCTGGCCAACCATCACCTGGCCATAAATGTTCTCTAGCCTTGCAGGGAGTCCCTTTCCTTCCTGCTGCTACTCATGCATTTCTCGCAGGAGCAAATGCCCTTCCTTTAGCACAGTCCAGACCTGCAACACTCACTAGTTTGCCCCCAAAAGAGAAGGTTGACAGGTGATCCCATTTCCCGCAGTACCTCCACTACTTGGCTTTACTGTGCAGAGCTGGAACCCCAGGGTTTGGACCAGGTACTCCGACACTGCCCATCTCAATGCTTGTCGAAGTAGTCTGTTTGCCCAGGCTGTAATGTGGGGGTGGCATGTGCCCAGAGACCTCTCCCCGCAGGTGCTAACCCCAGATGTACTCCCTGTTAAGGAGGACTGCAGCAGAGCGCTGACAAGGCTGTACACACACACCTACCTACCCCATCTTTTCACTGGAAAGCCAATGTTTCCCCTAGAAACAAAATCTTCATGGCCTCTATCATCATTAGCAAGGTATGCTGTTGAATCAAAATCAGAGATTATTTAATTCTCTGTTTACTCCAGTGGCAATCAATCAGACCTCAAACTATCCTTTGATGGGAAGCGTGTGTGAACAATGCACCTTCCTGGGCGAGAAGGCCAAGCTCTGTCTGTGTCAGAACCAAGATTCTTCCACACTTTCCCCAAAGTCATTCCTGTCTTTGACACTTGTATGTCTGCCTCTGGCAAACCACTAGCAATTGCAGGTGCATGTGTGGGGGCAGGAGATGGAACCTAGGATATAAAGAACAGTCCAGGGAAGATACAAGAAACTCTAGTCTTCTCATAAAAGTTATTTCTGTCTTTACCCTTACAAGAGAGGATCTGATCCTACTCACATTAAATCAACACTCCAATTCTCATCAAGTACAGTGGTACCAGACCTTTCAAAACAGAGACACAATCTACTTAAAGCACCAGGCTGGTAATGATAACAATAGAAGAAATGTCAAAATCACACACAGACATTTTAGGCACAGCAGTTGGTTTCTACTTTAAAGCAAATGAGATGGTATGGTCCCAATTGATGCACTCTCCATAATAGCACTGTTTCACAGAAAGGAAAATACTTAGAAGATTTTTACCTGAATCCACATGGAAATGAGCTAGTCCCTGACTAGCCAAAGTGCCTCTTTGGCACTAAAGATGCCTGCCACAAAAAGGAGTACTTAGTGAAACACCCCTCTCAGTGTTCCCAGCGCAGGCTACAGGGAAGATTCCTTTTGAAAAAACCCACTCAAAAAAAAATACAATCTTAAAACATTTTTTTTGTTTACAATACATACACAGATACATACAAACACAAGCATTGTGCCGCACAAATATGCTTCCCCCCCGGATCCCAGTGCCCAGCATACCATGATTATCACAGTACTGCAGGTGTCTTTCCATAGACTATATAGCAAAGATATTGTGTATACAGGTAGGAATCGGGAGAAAGAAATTTCTGGCTGAGAGAGGTGATTGGTGCAAGAAGCGGTACCTGTCCCCAGGTGTACTTTGCAAAGGAAATTCCAGAGGCGATCCTGTTCACCAGCAAACAGGGCCATGACAGCTGATGAACAGTGAGTGTTGGCCTTCATTTCCACACCTGAGAAACACCACTCCTTCAGCAAACTGGGCAGACCCTCTCTTGCCCCAGGCATCTCTTTTCTCCAAAGATATGGCCAGACATCCTCTTCTAGGTATCTCCGGAGCAATCAAAGATGTTACTGCCCTCAGGTACATGTGACCGTTCAGTAGCTGAGGCTGCAGTGTCGCTGGTGAAGGCTCACTGAATGCATCTCCGCCTACTTCAGTGCAAAGCAAGGCAGGCGAGCTGAAGCCATCTCCTGTGGATGGGTGGGAAGAGACACCTGGTGCGTGGCAGCGTATCTGACTCCTCCAGCAACTTGCAACATGATTGTGTGGTTAGACCTTTAATAACCCATTCCTTTTTGTGCTAAAATTTGTCATCAGAAACACAGGAACATAGGAAATGCCAGGTGACATCAAATAAGTGTTGTGGCTCCTAACACACTCAACTACTACAAACCAAGTACTAGCACCTTGCAATACCAGATGTGCATTGACCCAGCTGATCGCAGCTTTCACCAAGGTCTCTGATCTTCAGCAAAGAGCTTTAGCCCTGTAGCCCTGAGTTTAATCCCTCACCCAGAATACCTATAAGTGCCACCCATGGTAATGCTGTTCACTTTCATCAATGTCTGATGCTTTTTAGCCTTCCTATGTTCTTGGCCTCGATGACTTCTGGAGGCAAGGAGTTCCTCCACTACTTACACAAGATCATTGCACTGTACAGTTCATGTCCTTCTAAGTTTAAAACTCCAGGAGACTTGCATGAACCAAAAGAAAGCTAAATAAAGCAGGACCTCTACATAACAAAGGAAGTAAAATATTATATAATAACATAGGGTTAGTTTAAATTCATATCTGCCCTCAGTGCTAGGTAATAAAACAACCTGTATAAAAACATATTTTTCTCAAATAGTTACATCTTACTATATAAAAATAGCACTGTGAAAGCAAGCCAATTTGTGCAAAAAAAAAACCAAACCCAAAACCCAACCCCACAACAAAATCCCAAACAAAAAAAAAACCTTTGGAAATGCATGAAGCGTTGCTTTTGTGCTGCATGATAACAGTGAAATGTATTCATTCCCTAATACTGGTTATCTGCTCTCTGGGTCCTACAGTAAGAAATCCTGTAGACGGCTTACAATGCTTGCCTCTTACATCTTGAACCTCCTGTTGATGAAGAACAGAGTGAAACACTATTAAGGTTTGTTTCAGTTGCAAAAGTTTTGATATCAGGCCTAGTCAAATCTGGGCTAACCCAAAAGCATTTCTTTTGCAGCCCCTCCAACTAGTATTTGGCAAACATTTTGGGGGAAGTTCTCCACAAGGAGCTACTGGGTCCCAGCAGGGCAAACCCAGCAATGGGAGTTATTTTGGGCAGGTTGTGCTCATCACAGTTAGTAAGGTGTTCAGAGCTAACACAGGAGGAAGGTTGGCTAAGAAGCTTATTCTGGACTTGAAAGCCAGAGCAGAGAATTATCAGTGGGCAAAGAGACTCAGGGAAAAAAAAACCAAAACAAAACAAAACAAAAAAACAGGGAAAGGAGGGATTAATCATTTGTGAGCAGCCCCAGTAGTGCAGCAAGTGGCACTGGGAATGCCTCTTCTACCTGCCCCTACCCCACAGCTCTGCTGGAGATCATGGACTGCAGCTCCACAGGGTGCCAGGTCTCTGTGAGGGTGGAGGAACACAGAGGACAGCCCATGCTCTGCACTTGGTGTTCAGCTCCCACCGTGGTGTGGCTGGAGAGCAGAGGTCTCCCCCAGCCAGGAGCCATCCCCATGGCCTCCCAGCTCTGGGACCTCGCCTGCCTTGAGCAGCTGGGTAGCACATCACAGCTTGTGGTGACCAGCTGCCCAGTGAAGGTGGGACGACGGGGAGGGCGAGCACCCACATGCTGCACAGTAGATGTGTGAGGCGTTAAGTGCAGAGGTAGAGATCTCAGGGTAGGAGGCAGACAAATTGAGTCTCCCATGCTCAGTGTTGGGCATGGTACCCAGAGGGAGTGGTGGGTTAGGCATCACAGCAAAGTGCAAGGGTATTGTGTGCAGGGTTCACTCAGAACAAGGAGCCAATCTGTGCTGGCGGCCTCCAGGTTTTGTCTGAAGTGACCCCGACTCCTGCTCCAGGCTGATCGGCCTTTTGCAAGCTAGACGAGGTCACGAAGGCTGAGTTATAAGTGTCAGAGGGTGAATACCAGGTATTCAAAAACCCTGACGTCCCAGGATGTTTTTTCTCATCTACAGGATCAGAACAAACATCCCTTTCAATGTCTGCTGGACAACTAAGACTGTGTGACCACAGCCAGAGACAGTTGTGACTACTCTCAGTGAAGGTAGCCTCGCAAAACTCATCCAGGCATAGAGAGGATGACTAAGCCATGAGCAAAATTTTCCTCTTTGAAGATATCTTTGCCAATATCCCACACTAGTAACCCTACTTCTTTTGGTGCAGAAAGGCAGGACACACCTGGTAGGAAAAACACAACTGGGACATCCAGAGCATTGACATATGTAACATGGCTCTCTGGGACTTGCCTAGCATCTCCCATAGGAGAGGTGTCAACCAGTCACCAATGCACCAAATCATGTTGTCACCACCCAGTGCTGCATTTGTTGTTAAAAACCACCAGTGACAAATTCACAGCTTTATTTATAGTTTAACTCTGTCAGTTTGGTATTGGAGGAATGTGGCCAGCCAAAAGAAATAGGGCTTCCAAACGTTTACCCTGTTTTTTACTTTGGCTTTGCTTCAGGGTTATTTTGGCCTCTTTGGGTGTCCATTTTCTACAATGGCAAAATTTTCCCACCTCTGTTGTGGCTGAACTTTCCCCCTGTTTGAAGAGTTTTTTTCTATATAATACTCCTTTGCAGGGAAGGTACAGATGTTACCCTCAACAAATATGGGGGAAAAAAATGGAGGTCTGGATAGGCTAGCATATTTGCCCAAGGTCACATAGGATGGTCAGTGGAAGAGCAGGGACTTGAACCTGAGGTATCCCAGCTCAGAAACTAATGCCTCCTACCATTCTTTCTCCCTGGAGACTTTACTGGTGTTGCACGGGAAGGGCAGAGTGGGCCCCGTTTCTTCTGTTGCTTTTTTTTATGAGTGCGATGACGTGGTCTAAATTAAAAGAAAAATACAAAAAGACTGCCATAAATTATCCATATACAAAGGCCTTATTCACATTTATCCTATGGTCCCTTCACATTTTGCCGGCAGGGTGCAAATGATGATAACATCCCCTTTCATATACCCTCTGCCTCAGAGGAATGCTAGGCAAATGAAAGTGCCCTGGTGACAGGACATTTGCAAATTCTGAGGTCAGAACAATTCTTTCTCCCAAAACACCAAAGCCCCCCCTAAACACCTGCCAGAACTTGTCAGCCAGGAGCCTCACCATCCACATGGTACCCCCTGAGGTACAATGAAAGCAGAGCAGAGGGGGGCTGGATTTCTGGCTTCCCACCCAGCATTCCCACTGACATTAACAAGAACCAGTGGCTACTCTACAGGATTTGTGGGCATTCGGTGCCTTAAAGCAAGGCTGTAAAGAGAGCCGCCTACATCATCCCCCACCATGTGGGGCATTCACCCGGCACAGTGGAGCGCCGGGAGGTAGTTGTTCTAGTGTCTTGTACTTCAGCCCTTATTTGCAAATGAGGCCAGAAATTAGGAAGAGCTGCCACACCGGGGTTTACAAACACCATGTAGAAAGACAGCATCAGGGTTTGGCTCCCATCACAGCCAGCCCCTAGAAGTTGGGAGTTTCCCCTCCTTTCTCCCAGGGGGCTCAAGGGAAAGGTTTTTCCTATTTGACTTTGTTATCTTCTCCAGATCCATCAGCTCTCTCCTCTGTGCCAGCAGTAGCCGCTGAGCTTAATGGACTCCAGCATCTCAGACTGAGGGAAGTTCTGAGGTAGGACTACGTTAACATGACAGTGGACAAGCTGGTCTCTGTTTATTTTGGGCTCTGTTAACTCCGCAAAGGCCTGATTTTGCATATCCTTATGTGAAGGGAGAAGGGAAAGGCAGTCAATGTGCTGTAAATGATGACTGAAATTGCCTGGAAGTGATAAAGGATTTGTTAGCTATTTCAAGAAAGGACTGATTTGCCCCGTGTCTATAAAATGGATGAATGTTGAATGATGGTGGCCACAGCAGCTGCACAATGATTTTTAAAGCCAGTTAAGGAATTTGGATTCCTGACAGCCTGAATGTATTTTACCGATGTCTCATAAGTGTGTATATTACATGGAGATGTGATGAATATAAAGCAATAATAAAGACTAAGCAGAATTAATGAGCAAAATAATTCCCTACCAAAAACCATCTCTGGTTTCACAATCAACTGTATTGGACTACTATATTCTATGAACTTTTCCTTGCCCTTAGCTGCAGAATATAACACAGAAGATACTCTCGTATTGAAGCACTGGTATAGATCAAGATGACTTGACAGTTTGGATTTTACTTAAGCAATTACAAGAGCCCTTTCTAAAAAACGTATCGATTTTATTCCAGAAAAATAAATTCCCATGTACAATTGGGTTTTCATAACATGAAACAATTAGCCATTTTATTGCTAGTGCATATAGGGTAATGTCACATTTCATACAATTTCAGTACAAGTGAAAAAATATAATATATGGCTGATTGAAATTGATAGCTACATTAACATTTATAGATCTATATAGATTTATTTTACAAGCTGTTAGTAGTTTAGAGGGATATCGGTGTTTTAAACTACCAACATTCATATGGCTCCAATTCAAATATATGAATTGTTTGATGCGCTATAAATATATTCCAAAGTACATTTCATTGAAGAAGTCAAAGCTGTGCACTAAAATATATCAAAAACATGCCTTGTGAAAATGCTACAGACAGAGCTCTGACTGTCTGCGGAGCATGAAAATGCCACTGGTGCTAGCATTACTAGTTGGAAAATGAAAACAAGCCATGATTACAGGATTAGGTGATGGAGATATATGCTTTCTGTCATCTTATTTCATAGAGCTGGGACCAAATTCTCTTCTGTTACTCAATGTAAACCAGGATGAAATCCACCAAATTAGCAGAATTGCTTCTGGATTAGTGTTAGGTAAACAAAACCCAGGATCTGGGTGGAGATCAGGCACAGGCTCACTGGTTTCAGTAGAGCTGGCCCCAGATCTTCACTAGTGGAAGTGAGAGCAGAACATGTTCCAGATGAGTTGTTCCCATAAGTCAGACAGGCAGGACCTGAGCACATAATCACATTTGCCCAACCCTACTTCCTAAGTGCCTCCTAAGTTTCAGGTCTTACGAACAGCACCAAGGGCTTCATTGGGGATGACAGCAAACAGAAACTTAGGCAGGGGCTTGAAGATTTTCCCAAGTTGGAAAACAAAGTAGCTGGAGCCCCTAGACAGCATGGGCCACATCCTGCTCTTAGGTTCAGTTGTGCCTAAATCCAAAGTCATCCTGGCAGCGTTAACCTGGATTACCTCTACAGAGAATTTGCCCAAAGGACAAGAGGGCTGAGAGCTGGCAGCAAGAAGGCACTGAGCATCGGATGAGATGGGAAGAGCTGTCAGGGCTGGAATCACAGTCAGTTTCTTAGCTGGCTTCCCTCCCTCCTCCTCCTCACTCTTGGCCCCAGTGTGGTCCCAAAAAGAACACATGGAGGAATCTCTCTACTTCTGGTAGCATTTTTCCCCTTGCTTATTGTAAAAACACAAGGGAACAAAGATGACTACTTTTTTTTTTTAACTCTACCTCTTGTTTGGCAGATGCATTTACAAAGCAAACAGCGGAGGGCATTCAGCTACCCATACTGCCTCACATCTGCCCTGGGACCATACCCTTCTCCACACTTCTCCAAGAACGCATTGCTTTTGCAAATGACTGGATTCCAGCCCTGCCTTTACCCTACAGATGCGGGGGGGGGGGCAAGGTTCAGTATGGTTACAGCCAGTTACTGAGGGGTGGGAATGTGGTGGCAAGGGTGGGAGGGATACTGAGTGCACAGGTAGGCTTGTTGGCCAAAATGCTGCTGCTGGATCAACTGCAGCCCAGGGCTCTGGGCAAGCAAGGAGATGCTTTGTACCATCACTTGTCTCATCTTCCATCCCAGGAAGGCTGGAGCCCTCCCCTGCAACTCAACACAGAAATGTTCTCTGTGCTGCTCTTGCTCATGGTAAAATTGAACTGAGATAGGTTGGGTCCACCTCAGAGTAGCCATGATCACCTGCTTTCAAGGGGAATAAAAATAGATTTTAAAAGTCTGAATTTGCCAAGTATGGCTGGTGTTCCTCTGGCCTTCTGGGAGACCCTTATTCATGGCAGCGCACCTTGCCTTGGCCGATATTAATAGCGCTCCACAGTAGCCAGCAGAGAAACAATGTTTAGCACCAAGACCCCCTAGGCCTCAGCTGCCTGTGCAAACAGATCCCCAGTGTAACATGGAGAAGGGGCTTCAAAGAAATTGGAACGATATAGATTCTGAAGTAGTTTGGCTTGGGGAAGGGGGGGACATAAAGGAAGCATTTTCCTTGGGAGAACGGCTTTTTTTAAAAGAGGATGAGTTGGGGACCCCAGAACAGATTCATTAGGATAGGTTTTGCCTCGAACCCTGGCAAAATTCTTAGATTAACATTTAGGATATACTAGAAGCTGTTGTTTTTATACAGACTAGGTCAACTCCAAACCCATCTTCAAAACAATATCTGATTCCACGAGTGCTTTGTCCACATGGTAAAAGCCAGCCCTTAACGTTCTACCCTTTAATAACTTGGGATGTTAGCTGTTAAGTCCATTTGTCTCTTGCCTTACTTGTTTAAAGCTTTCTCCAGATATTCCTGGATCCACTTTAACTTGGGATCAATGCACACTTGCTTGCTGTTGCTCTTGAGCCTTGCACTGCCAAAGGAGAAAAGTCAGAGTGAGTCTAGTGTGCAACGCTCCTCAGCCCACACCCACCATCCACCCTGGATGCCTTATTTTCTTTGGGAGTCAGTGCTGCTCTCAGTTAGCCCATGAAGAGGATGGGTTATCCCGGTCATCCTCAAGGCATCTATTGTAAATGTCCCTGGTTTCAAAGCACTGGTACTATCTGCCTCCTCTGATGCTGATTCTTATGGTCTGTACTGGAATGCGTGAGGTGGTTGGACAGATACAGAATTCAAATCTAAGTTTTCCAATTCACAGCTGGGCTGCCAGTTCAGTGGCAACAACAGCTAGATTTCATTTGGAAATATTAATATGGTAAATATAGGTCATTTTTGCAAGGAATTAATTAAGAACAGCTTTCAGATTCAACCCAAAATTGAAGTTTCACAGGTTTTGAGGACTGACACCAAACCATACCTCTTGGACATTCTGAAAGGGTCTCGTCACTCCTTAGCCTTTTGTTTTATACAAGACTGAACTAACAGGTTGTAGGCAGGAAGACAACTGGAAGTACCATAGTGCCAGAGGCAAGTTTTCCCTCCTGTATTCACTCAGCACTGGAAACAAAAGCAGAAACCCCCTGAGGGGTTTCTCCTGGATGTCCAAGCTGCACTTTCCACACCAGACTGTTTAGCTAGTTTGAATTCCGTGTGAATTTGGCACTTGGGCTATCTGCATCTTTCATACAGAAGCAGTACAAATAGCTTTTCACCGGCATCAGAGGTCTCACCCTCCAGGGATCTTGGGGCCTCTTGAGAGTGCTGTGACCTCCCCCTTGCTTCCCCAAAGCAACCTGCCTCTGCCTCAGCTGCTCAGAAATTTCCCCTTAAATAGCCTGCCTGCCATGCAAAAGTGCCAAGAACAGCAATTTCATGGAAATACCCATAGGAATAAGTTCAGTACTTGTTTAAGCATTTTGCTGGATTGAAGCCAAAATGTTCCCCACTTTATAAAATTAAATCTGCAGAATATAAAACTATGGCGTAAGAAATAACAGGTCAAAAAGGCTTCCTGGTCTGAAGTTATGCAACAACACAGTTGTAACATAAACACATCGAAGATCCAGTCTTGCAAGCCCTGCGCCAATAAAGAGATGAATGGGCCTAATTCATATTTCCCTTACAGCAGTGCCAAGCTGGAGTATTTCCAGTGAAGTGATACCAACAGAGAGTAAGAATGGATTTGCTGATGTTAGCAATGCCTGGGAACTCTTGAGCTGGCCTCGCAGGGTACAGAACCAAAAGCACATGTAATCAGCCTCCAGCCACATGCAATGGAATTCCTCTCACCTAATATTAAGACACTGCTTGTTTTAGACATTTATTTCTGAGCCTGTCAGGCCCTGCTCCTTGTACAGTCACAGCAGAGACCTAGGTAACTATGTGGAGTGTTAATCTGAACTGGTTTAGGTGTCTGCTTTAGGATGCAATTAATTGCATGCTAAAAATGCCTATTTCCCTGTACTGAAAAGCAGGGAATTTAGGGTGGGCTTTGTACAAGCAGACATTGACAGAGGAGATTTCTGGATTTGGAGAGATGACTTGCAATAGAACCAAAGACAAAAGCTTGCTCTTAGGCTTTTTGTTCAGGTGCAATTCCCCTCAACCATAAAGGGGAATGCACTTGTGCAAAAAAAAATACAAAATCTTTCCTTGAAACAATATGATTTCACTGAGATTCTCTATTCCTGAAAACGGTAGCTTTTAAGTTACTTACACCTTCACTGTATAATGCATATCCACTAAATTCACAGTGTGCTTAAAACCATCGAGATGAGAAATTTGTATGTTAGCTTTGATTCCATTTCAGTTTCTGTTTCGATAAAGACTTAGTTTGAACTCATGAAGTTTCAGCGGTATTTGGAGGTAAGTTTTTAAGTACCTCACTTTTTAAAGTAAGGTACTTTCTACTTTGTTACCTTTTAAAGTAACAAAAAGATGGTGAACTATAGGTTCATGTGTTCTGTGTGCCACTAAATCACATTGCAAACGAACACATTTGGGTCAGGAGTGGACAAGAACAAGAGTTGTCTGTGTTTCTGCATTTCATGCTCTTATCTATCTCCAATGACTATGATCCCACGTTAATTAAGAGATAAATGTATACTCTATCCTGTCTTAAATGCCTGTCATTTTCTTGAAACTACTCCAGAAAATTCCAAATCCTCTACAAACCCTTAGTGCTGGGACCCTTATGACATCCATTGACAGTCCCAGAGCACAAATCCATACGTTATTGCATTTTGGATGCTTGCCTCCGAAACTGTTTATAGGTAGAGATCAGAGTTAGTCACAGCTGGTTTTGCCATTTTTGTGAAAAGAAATTATTTCTCAGCTGAGGCTTACATTTTTCTCACTGTCCTCCACCAAATCCTAAGGCAGAATCACACATGAGAAAATGTGTATGATCTACCCAGAGTGGTTTAAAAAAAGAAAAAAACCATATGACTAAAAACTGGTTAATGAATGGATACATGCTCCTCAATATATCTCTACATTCCTGAGAAATCTCATGAAACCACATCAGTTTTCTGCGTGCAGATGTATTTTGGATGACAAGTAATGGATTTCTACAGCATTCGAGTTACAACTGGAAGAGCTTGACATGGATCGAAGACAGACCTAGCGATGGGAGCACTGCACAGAAACCCAATCTAGCCACTGAGATCCTCTTACAGAGATCAACAGAGGTTGACAGTAGTAAGGCTGCCTTGCAATGAAAAGATGAATGCTTTTTTTTTTTCTTCTGAAGATTTTGAATTTGGGGAGAGGAGGGAGGGGGTCACCCATGAACAAATGAACCAAAAAGACCTTCCTAAGAACACACACATGCACACACAAATCTACAATCCCATTTTTCCTGAAAATCAGTGTTTCTTTTTCAGCAAAAATGAAGAGTTATTTTCCATTAGGAACCCATCATTTCTGTCCTGCTGTGACCTGTGAGTTACCGGAGTCAGTCACTGCCTGGTAAGTGTGTCCCTAGATCAGGCCAGCACATGTTTAGGGTCTGTACCTCCTGTGGAGGCAACACGAAATCCAGGAATTCCTTTTGCTTGTTTAGCTCCTCTCTGTAGAGAAGCGGAGCATTAGAAGACTCAGACCGCTGTAAAGTCTTTTCCTCAAGGTGTCAAGCTCCATGTCCAAGGCAATGGACAGCCTGTCTGACATTCCTGCTCACATACCCATGGGGGAATAGGACATGGGATCACATAGTCACAGGGAGATCACAGAGGTAGAACACAGCTGGGAAACATCTAGCTGGGCTCTTATGTGTGGGGTAAAGCAGGGTCCAGCTGTATCTGACACATGGGGTGAAGAGGTGAATTGGAAATCATGGCAGGACACAGACCGAATTGCAGCCACCAAAGCTGGAACCAGCTGTGTGACTCTTGTTTTTGACACCTGAGACTTGCACCCAGCTGAAAAGATTAAGAGACTTACACAATCTGAAGTGAGCAGTTGGGTGTGGAGAGGATTTTGAGGTGCTTAATGTTGGCTCTTGCCACGTTGCTCTCGTAGAATCGACAGGGGCATCGGTAAGTCAGGCTGACGGGTTTCTCTGCGGGACATGGGGAGAGAAAGGACACGTTACTCCCTCTTGCTCCTGGTCAGCAACACAGTTACAGAGACCTGGGCTGACAGAAACTCCCTCCAACTAGGCAGGTGAAAAAAAAGCAATAGAAAAGCTGTAGTTTTGGGAGAGCATTTGCCCACAGCTCACAGCACAATCCTTTTACCCCAGTACCCAGTCTTTCAATAATGGTGCGTGGGATTTTGGAAGACAAAAGAAGAGGGCGAGAAAATAGAGATAAGTAAAGAAGAAGAGATTAGCATAAGGAGCCGCTCCATTGTGCAGGGATGCTCCTGGTAATTAGACAAGATAAAGGCCAAAAGAGGGGGCACTTGTCCTCAGTGTTGTTCTCGTCAAATGATTTTGACCCGAGGCCAAATTAGAAGGTAGCCAGAAGAAAGAGATGAATTCCAAAGAGTTCAGATCAAAACGGCTCGGCTCAGGTGCAGGCTTTTCACGGGGGACTTACTGGCTACAGAAAAGCCCTGAGTCTTTCAGGCTTTCCCAGGGCCCAGCGGCTGACCTTTCCCCACTACAGCCAACCTTTACTCCCAGCCAAGATACTCGCGCAAGGAGGTGCGACTCGGAGATGCGAGATCACAGTGGTTTTGCAGGAGAGATTTGGAGTCTTTTGAAGTCCCAGTCCATGGCAAAGTAACGGCAATCAAGGAGAGTTATCAGGCAGTGTGCTCTCCATATACTAATCAGGGACCACCAGACTGGATGAGAGTTTTGTCACTGGCATCACTAGGGACAGAATTAAGTTTAGCCCCCTAGGCTAAAAATCAGCCATGTATATACATGCAGAAGTGAGAAAAGCAGCCTGGCCCTCACCACGGTCCTGCTACCTGATTTCTCCACAGGAGAGCTTAATTGCTGGCAACCAAGTGCACATAAATAAGGTCCTCACGCTGTGTGTAAGCTTCAAAGCTCCGTGCACGCTAAAATACAAACACGGAAGCCTTGACTGGAAATCTAGAAGGAACTGCCTAAGATTTTAAACAATTTCCTAGTGGAGTAGTTTTTAGCCTCTGGGAGGAATTCAATTCATACACCTAACCCATAAGGTCTGGCTCATGCTGTAGATGGTTAGATCTATATCTGACAGGGCTTTAGATCCCACGTGGCAATCTGCTGCCCTGTTTATTTAGCCATACAGGAGCACTTGCAGCATCCAAACCCAGTTCCCTTACAGGCAGATGGAGAGCTAAAGAGCAGGGAAAGGCTTGGAATCCCTAAACTGCCATCTATAAAGGTGAGAAAAGAGGCAGCTTTTCAAGGTGCAGCTGATCTGCATACATTGCACATTTACCAATGACTGTCTCTAGCACTTATAACCCCAGACAACACTGTGAAATTACCCTGTCCTCAGGAGGGAAAACCCTTTTTTCCAAGTGCCTCTACCAAGTGATGAGCCAGAATCAGATCCCACAGGCAGATGGGCAGAGAGGAATTCATCAGTGGGAGCAGAGTTCCTCCAGATTCACACCAGGATCTGGACTATAAATTAACAAAATTGGAGGACTTTTTCTATCAGTTTTATGGCAGTCCGAACAGTGATATCATCTATGAGTTAATAAATGGGAGAAGCTCCCATCTGCGGGGGGAGGAGGAAGGAGGGATGCAGGGTGAGCCTCATGAACATGCACAAGTCTGACCAGTGCTCATGTGGAAAGGAGGGAGAAAGGCACTAGGATTTCCCACTGCAAATCTGTGCCTCGTAGCTACATATCAGTGCATTTGTATTGGAAAGGGAGGCTGAAATTGAATGCAGTCATACAGCAACGCTCAGCACAGCTGCAGGGGAAGTGTCTCTGCAAGCTTGTACCAACAAAGTTTAAGCAAGCTTTACCCTAAAAAACATGTGAGAGATGGAACTGTTCAGATCTATGATCTGAAAATGCAATCCTGTCCTTTCTGAGACTGGGGGAGGGACTTTCAAACCCATACCACTTGAAATCAGCGGCAGAGAAAGTTTAACCATGACTAACACGTCCGTGAGTCCCAAAGTTGCTTCCTGCCCAAGAAAGGGCATCCAGCTCAACAAGGAAGAGGGGAAGCCCCAGCATTCAGTGGCCTTCTGTCACCCCAATGCAAGGTGGAATGACAACGCCCCTCCCAGCACAAGAATTCCTTTGGTGTTTCTGTGCCCCTTGCTTGGTGATCAGCAACAGGCGCTGAGCACCATGGAGCGGCAGCACAGGCACCAACCGGGTCAGCTCTCAGCATCACTAACGGGGAACCAATCTCTCCTGCCACTGCCCCTCCAGCACTCTGGCTCTGAGAGCTTGTCTATGGCTCACCCTGCTTTCAGCAAGGCTGAAACCCAGGGAAAACTAGTGCATGAGGCACATCCGAACACATGAACCCCTGTCATCCTACAGGAGGAGAGGGAAGGGGCCATTTGGGGGCCATAATTTGGGAAGGGGACATTTCTGGTCTTACTCTGAGGCTTACAAACACCTTCCTTATCTCATTTCAAAATTTGAAACAAATTGTTCCATGCACAGTAGAGCTGATTAAGCCAATTATTCTACAGATTTGTACTGCAGGAGTTAATGCTTTGCGGGCTCTCTGCTGTCTAATAAACAATGAGCACAAGCTGAAGCCATTCTCTCAGTAGGACAAATTAGTATAGTCTGTTAATCACACTGTTACATGAAAACACCAGTTTTCATGAAACTGATGGTACATACAGCTTTTGAGACCTTTATCTGTCTGACACATTTGGTTAAAATAGGTGAATATAGTCAAAAGTTGCAGAAGAGCCAGACACTATTTAGACATCTCAATGTCATTCCTTCAGCCTTATTTCCTTAGATGAAAAGAAAAATAAAACACCTCTTTTGGTCTCGACTAGAAGGGTTCAAAGGTTTCTTGGGCTTGGGGTTTTTAAATAAGAAATAGTTTTACTGTTTTCTAACTCCAAGATGAGTTCGGTTGGCTCTGAACACCCACTGTTGCTGGCAAATTCTCTCTAGAGACAAAGCGCTCACAAAAACCTCCCTCACAGGCTGGCCACTTATCAATGCTGGACAATACCTGTTTCACCCCATAGGGATCTGCCTTGCCTTATCCACACTGAAGTGGACAGTAAGGAAACAAGTGAGTTGAGAGTTCTGCTGTGAAGTTACCAAGTTACAGTAACTTGCTGTGCTGGCTGTGAAGCTCGGGGTGCTTGAATGGAGAGGGAAGCTATATCCAGGCAAGCAGGCTGGGCGTGAACAGACAAAACATTTGATGGAAGCATCATTTTACTCCTTTCATCCAGGGATGCATTTGCCAATATCAGGAGAGGGCTGGCAACCTTTTAAGACTTAGAACAGCTCCATTTCCCTGGGAAGCGAGGCCGTGATAGGCAGATACAGCTTTACCAGGGTGGCTAGGAAGGATTCAGAGCTCACCTGCCCTCCGGGACAAGGTAGCCCTGCAAGCCCTCATCTGGATCAAGGTTGAGAGCACTATGTGACATGCAAAGAAGTAGGCAAAAAGCTTCACTCTTATCACTGCAAGGCGGTGGGAGTCTGTCACTAGTTTTTCTCTAACCCTTTTAAGCCGTTTCCTCACTCAGGTAGCCAGGTCCCGACACGCTTACCCTGCCATAAAGTTACCCGCTGCCGTTTGCTGCCGGCTAAGGAGCGCTGCCGCGCAGGGAGCAAAGCGAGGTGCAGCCGGGCAGCTCTGCCCGCCTGCCAGCCCTGCGTTAAGCGCTGCCGGAGGGGAGGCGAGGAGAGGGAGAGCCCCTGCGCCCCCGGCCCCCCACTCCCGCCCCTCCGGTCCGGGTCGCAGAGCCGGTGCGGGCCGGCAAAGCTCCCCCAGCTCGCTGCAGACCCACACCGGCCTGCAGAGGCGAGGGGAGCCTGCTCCGGGTACCCGGGCGCCCCTCGGGCGATGTGCGCTCCGCGGGGCGGGGGGCTGGCGGCGGCGGGGGGCGAGGGGCCGGGGCTGGCGTAAGCGGCGGGGGCCCGAGCCCACCTGGCCGGGTCTGCCTGTCGGGGCCTCTCTGGGTCAGTGCTTGCTCCGAGCTGGCTTTTTGTGCGCTTCGCCGGGACGGGGCTGCTGCTGGGACAGTACTGCGGAAAGGCATGGGCGAAATTATCGGGAGCGATCGACTCTCTCAGGCTAAACAAAGAGGGCACCGGAGGGCATCCTCTGCCGCCCTGGGTGGGGAGCACCCAAGTTTCGGTCTCCAGAATGGGAGAATAACACGGGAGCGGAGGACTTGAAAGGGCGCTCGTTTCCTAGCCGCAAGCTTTCGACGAGGGGACAAAAGGTGGCAAATCTCCGCCGGGCGAGAAGCCAGCCGCAGGAGGAGCGCCCGAGAGATGCCCAGAGGCTGCGGGCAGGACCCCCGCCCCGGCACGCGTGGGGAGTGCGGCTGCCCCGCGCGGTCCCCGCTGCCCCGGACCCCCGCGGCACGGGGCTCCCCGCTGCCCGCGGAGCAAAAGCCGCAGGTCGCCGCGGTCTCCGGGGCCGTCCGCTGCGGCCGGGCTCCGGGGGTGACGCGCGGGACCGCGGGGCCCGGCGTGGGGCGGGAGGCTGCGAGCCGGCCGCGGCGCGGTGCGGGAAGGACAGCCGCGGTGTCGCTGCCTTAGCGACAAATGCCGCCGCGGCAGCGCTCGCCGGCTGCCAGCCCGCGTTTCCCCAGACCTGCCGTCAGGGCAGCTCTCCGCCCCCCCGCCCCGAAACCTCTCCGTGCACCCTCGCCGGGGGTGCGGTGAATGCCTGCTGAGCGACCGCTTTGGCTCCGCTCTGCCCTGATCGAAGGAAGATAGATCACGACGGAGGAGAGACAAGGAACAGAACGACCGCCTGTTTCTCATTTCTTGTAACTTTTAGGGCTGCCTTTTTAAAGGGGAAACCGATATGCGTACTTTGCAACCAAACCACCTCCCTGCGGACCGAGCGCTGTTGAAAGTCTTCCCCCAGCCGATTTCAATCTGGGACAAGTTTGGCAAAGCGGATCGCTTTGACCAGCCTTCTTTTGAAAAAAGCGAGCGAGCGAGCGAGCGAAGGAGGGAGGGAGGGAGGGAGGCTGCCTGCTTCCAGCTCACAACCGCTATCGCCCGGGGCTCGCCAGACGCGCACATCTCAGCGGCGGCGGGAGCCAGAGCCGGGACAGCGGGGGAGCTGCGGCGAGAGGGGGGGCAAGAGCGGGGATTTCCGCGGGACCGTAACTCCCGGCCGGGCTCCCCGGCGCCCGCAGGCAGGAGCGCTGCGAGCGGCGAGCAGGCAGGGGGAGCGGCATCGCCCCGGCAGCTCACTTACCCTCGGAGAGGGAGATGATGGCCAGGGCGAAGGCGAGCAGAGCCAGGGCTCGGAGGTCCATGCTGGGGCGGCTGGCGGGGCGCGGGGCGGGCGCTGGACTGCTCGTCCCGGCGGCTGCGGCGCTCTGCTGGAGTCCCCTCCTCCCCTCCCTCTATAGAGGGGCCGGGACCGCCGGGGCTGGGGGAGGGGAGCCAGGGGGAGTAGCTAGCCTATGATTTATTGCCCGTGGCATGTTATTACATCCTTCCTCTGCTAAAAATGCCTGGAAAGGAACCAAAAGAGCGAGGGCTCCGCTCTTCGCTCCGTCGGGCCGGCAGTCTTCCCCCCGGGCTCAGCGCTTGGCCCAGCAGCCCCGCCACCCGAGCCCCCCCCGCGGGAGACAGCGGCGGTGCGCTCCCCCCGGGGGTCCCGCCCGCCCGGCGGCTGGGCCTGCGGGGAGCGGCGATCACGGTCGCTCCATCCAGCCCGGGCCGGGGGCGAGAAAGTTTCCTCACCGAACTGGGCCAGCCCCGGTCCCTTCTGGGCGCGCCGGCCCCACCGCTCTTGAACCAGAGCTGCTGGAGCTGGGACAGCTGTGGGGACGTACCCTGTAACGACTGAGCCGGGATTCACACCGGGAAGAGGAGGAAAATCCCCCTTCACTCCCGTGGGCGCGAATCTAGATTTACACCGGCGCCCTGGGCACCACATCCAGCGCCTCACACGAAGCATCTTCCCAGAAGTTTATCTGGGGATTTGGGGCGGGGGGGGGGGGGGCAAAAAGAGAGAGGGAGGCTTTCAGTTTTGTCTCTGCACGCTGGGCTCGAAACACCACCTTCTCCCCGTATTAGCTGAACCCAGTTGTACATTCGCTGCCACATTTCGCCTCCTTTGTATTGCAGATGCCGCCGGGCTCCCTGGCACCTCGGCTGAAAGCCCCTATAGCTCTGCAGAGCCCGGAGGTCTGAGGGGTACCGCTTACCCTGAGCTATTACAGCACTGTCAAGTCTAATTGACTTAAGCATGTCCTCGCTGTCTGCAGTCCAAGCCCACGGGGCCCTGTTTGTTGCCATTCAATACTTTAGATAAACATTGAGGCTTTGATTGAATTTGGACCCCTCGGCTGCATTTGAAACAGGCGCCCTCGTGTAAGGTTGGGACAGAGAGGGGGGGAGTGGATAGAGCTAATCCTGGTCTGGAGGTGTTTAAAGGACAGGTCCACGATGCCACCGAAGACAGCAGCACAGCAGGTTAATACTCTGGGTAACTTCAAACTCTCTCAGCCGCAGCTCATGAGGTTGGAAATGGGGGCCCAAATCCTGCACCTGTGCTAACAACCCGTGGCTGCTTCACTGAGGACAGCTTCTTTCTAATGGCCAGGGCAAATGCTCGCGCTGACACTGGGTCATGGACTGGCTCCCTCTCTGACACACACATTCAGCTCCTTAAATCTAGTTATTTGTATTTCTTTGACCCTGCTTACCAATGAGCGCTGAATTTGTTTAGTCTGATCTGCTTTCCCCCCTTTCTTTTAGGTAAACTGGCACAGTAGTGCAGGAACCCAATGCACTGGAGGGGCCATTAATTAATTGTAACTAGTGCTGTGAGCCTGGCTGCAACTGCCGTGACGGTTGTGACATTCTACAGGGATGGGAGAAGCGAATCGTAATCCCACTGCAAACACTGCTAGGAGTGCTGCTGTCCCAACAGTGCTGCAGCTGGCACATGGGGACATCCACACTGCACTTCACATAAGAGAGTAATAGTGTGTTCTTTGCTGTTGCTATTGCCATGGAGGAAAACAGCCCAAGGATCTATCAAAGAGACTGGATGGATGTGGCACGAGATCAGAGTTAAATCTGAGTATCAGTCTCCCCCTTGGCATCCCCAGACACGCACAAGTGTTGTAACTGAAGGGGAAAACTGGCTAGATCCTAGGAAATAGCTGGACAGTCCTTTGGAGCTGGCTCTTAAGAGTTGCAGCATGCAGATACGTGGGCTCTCCCTACACCTCTGGACAACTGAGCACAGCCAGCTCCCAACGGGGCTCGCTCGCACTCTCCTCCTCACGGCAGGAGGATGGATGCCTCGGCTCCCCGGCCGCCTCGGCTGTCCTCCCCCTCTGCCAGAGCCTCCTCTGCGTGGGAGACCGAGCCTCCCGAGCAGGAGGGAGTCTGAGTACGCGGGACACGGCGCCCGGCAGCACCCCTCTACCTCCTCCCCGACGCCCCCTCCCCGGCCGCGACCGGCTCGGCTGCATCCCGGCAGCGGCGCGGAGCTGCCGCCTCCGGCGGGGCCGGCCCGGGAGGGGGGAGCCTGGCGGGGCGCTGGGGGGTCCCGGGGCCGCCGTCCCGCTTCCACGGCTGCGGGATGAACCGCTCGTGCGTCGTGTTCCGTTTCCTTCCCCCCCGGGCGCACCTGCACACACCTGCACCCACCTGCACACGCACCCGCAGAGGTACGTTCTCTGCTGTGCAGGAATCGGAAATCAAAGCAAGCTTCGGGGTTACTGTGCCAGGCGATTTTACCGGACCAGCCCAGCCTGCTCCGTGCCGAGAACTTCCCCCGGTGGGTACCCTCAAGCGGACGAGTGTTGTTTCGGGTCGGAGCAAACCCAAGCCTGCAAAGCCCGAGAGCCCTGAAAGGGGCTGCGGGGAGAGAGCGAGGGACGGAGACCTGGCCGGCATACAGCCCCGGGCGGCGGGGCTGCCTTCACGACTTCGCTGGGGTGATCCTGCAGTTCCCGCTACTGGGATGAAGAAGAGGGCTTCATACAGTAACCGAGCTCATCTGAACACCGACCAGTTTTTACGAACTGCGATGGTTTTTTGGTTTGGGTTGGGTTGGGTTTTGTTTTCTGTCAGTCAAGAACAAATTGCTGCCTACGGTACAACGATTCTGAGTTTAAGACTTAAACAGCAACAAAACAATAAAACAAAGTAGAACAAGGAAAAAACCCTCAGCGGGGGTCTTACGGTTTGCCCCCCCCAAATCTGGAATTATGAACTTCGGGAAATTGGAACTAATTGTACATTTAAAAGGGAAGTCTAAAGACGTGGCAAGTGTTAAATTCCATGAAAAGTTCGTTTCAACTTAATGTTAACTCCCACAGAATTGACCAGCGTTTATCTGAATGCTCAAAAAATCCAGTCTACACCCCTCGATGAGGTGGGTGGCTGAATTCCCCCCCGCCCCCAAACCAGCTGCAGCCAGAGCTCCTTAATAGCCAGTAACTTTAATCTTTTATCTGAATGCTAACAAAGAAAGGATGAATTCAGAAACCTTAAATAGACCTACTGTTGATTTCAACACAGCTTGAGACAGCCTTTTTTAATAGTACAATATTCCAAATTTTTTAGTGTGTTTGTATCAAATTACACTTCCTCTTAAACGAGGCAATGGCAACATTTCTGTTGCTTAGAATTTTAGACTGGCATAACCCAGCAATGAAATCATTATTATCTGAAGTTGTTTTAAATCCCCACAGATTATGTCTAAAGTAAGCCATTCCTGGCCAGTAGAGCACATCTTATTATTATTATTATTAAGAAACTTTTTTGTGAGTTAAGAATTAAACTAAATGTTCTCAGCTTGGAATAATAGTACCCCTGTTTTCATCTTGTTCTCACTAATACTATTTGACTGTGATCCTCCTTAATATTTCCTGGACTTATTATCTGTAACTAAACGCATCATTTTTTGGATGGCCATAGTGTTCACGCAGAATCTATGTTTAAGTGGAGCTCAGATTCACAGTGCATCTCAGCGATTTGAAGTAAAATACATTACAAACCAAGTATGCTAATGCCAGTAAATTCAGGGATCTAGAGTTAAGGATAATTACGTTTAGAAATCTGTAGGCTGTGGGACTGCACAATTAAGATACCAAATCAACCTTATCTCTGCCTTGTAACACTAGCCCACATGATAATGACTACAGCAGTTTAGTATCTCTGTCTCTAGGTGCAGCTTTTTTTCAAGGTGTGTTTTTTAAAGCATGCTTAAACTGCTTATTTCCACATAATATGATACTGTGATGGGAAGCTAAAATGTTAAAAAAATACATTAACCATTGCATGGTATCCTTAGGGTGCAGACTTAAGATTGCTTGGAGATTTTGAGTGTTCCAATATTTTTATGTATTTATATTCTTTTGTAACTTAACTCTGAAATTATTTGATTTATCATACTTTCAAAAAAACCCAACAAAAAACCAAGGCATTCATAAAAGGTTCTTTCTTCAGTTACTGACTATCTGCCTTTAGGTTTACCTCCATCTTACTGTCATTCTTGTTTTGCTTAAGAATTCTTTCTTTAATAGTAAACTTATTCTTGTGACATTCTTATATGATCCCCCCCCCAAGGCTATTAATCAGGTGAAAGCTTGAAGGCTTTGCAGTCTTGCTGCGCATCCAAGCAGCAGCTAGAAGAGGACAACCCTAGAGCAGTTTGAAGATCTTTCTTCAATCCTGTCTTTGACTTTCTTGTTTCAAGTGCTAACACTATATTCCCTCCTTATTTCCATGTCAGGGTTCTAAGCTCATCCTTTACATGTGTAGTGAACAGGACTTTTAGTATTAACTATTTGCAGCAAAGTAGCTTAAACTGAGAGAAGTGACTTGTTGGATTTGTCTGCTCTGCAGAAGGAAAAAAATAATCTCCCCAAATAAGCAGGTTTCAGATAGAATTGCAAGAGGTCTGTTCTCATTGCAGTAAAATAGCCTCAAACGTTCATGTACACAGAGATATCCATAATGTGTGTTGGCCCTGAAAGATTCCTTGGAGGGCAGAGGGAGAGATCAAATAGAGGTCAAGTGAGTAACTGTTTATAGATGGTTAACTAGAGTGACAGAGAACTGTGGTAGCTGCTTTTCTAACACTGTTTAAAGGTTTAAGCTTGCTTCCCTGGGAGTTTTGCATGTGATTTCAACGGATGTGAAATTGGCCCTTAAGGGCAGAATCCATCTCTCCTCTTATCCCAACAGAGCACATCCCGAGTTGGTCTAACCTTTCATGAAGAAACTCAAAACGTGATAAATTTTGCTTGGGTTTAAGTTTTGTTATGAACATAGCTCTTGGCCTCACTGTGAGGAGTTTCCTGAAAGCTTGGGGTAAAGCAGAGCCAAGTCTGGCGTGTTCTGCCTCTCCCCCTGAGCACCAAGCAGACGCTGTGGAGGGGATTTTATTCCAAGAGTGTTTAAAACTGTGTGGCTTTGCTTGGGTTTCGCTTGGAGTGTTCAGGTTCATTGAGCTTGCAGGCCATTTTGAGGAACCTGGCCCTCAACAATAAGGGTTCACTATTTCCAGCAAGAAGAGGCACCTGGGAGGCTTGGCCAGGGCCAAGCTCAGCCCTGCCTTTGTATTCTCTCCATGGGAAGACCAGAGCACCAGAACTGAACAGACTTGAGTCTGCAGGGAAAAGATTTAGCCCGACAGCCAGGTCAAAATGGTCAGAGGTCTTTACAGCACCCACCTCATTTCTTTCACGCTATCCTTTGACTAATCCAATATGAATCGCATGTCTCTTGGGATTTTTTTTATTATTATTATTTGCTTTTAATTTAATGAACAAAACACTATAACCCAAATATCTATACACTTTGGGGATTTTCAGGCTCTGAAACAAGCTTTCCAGCTGCCTTCTCCCTCAGCAAAGCCTAGGGGCCTCATGGTTTTGTCTATATTAGCAACTTAGGTGGTGTGATAAGAACAGGTCTATAGAGCAAAGCAATCATTTGGTCCCATTTCAAGGGTTTTCTTTAGTCTAGCTGTAGTCTTGTCCTAAGGACTGAATTGTTATTTAGCAGCTGGAATACATGCCCTTCTGGAGTTCACTTTATGACTTCGTTTCATCCTAAAGCAATCTAATTCACACAGAGACAGCTCTGCGATGCAAATTAAATAGGGATAGGGCTTCAAGAAGCCCGCTCCAAAAGCACATCCCTGATTCCAGTTAAAAGCCTCATTAATGTAGGTGCAACCTCAGAGCCGCCAGAGCCAGGTCCGTAACCCCCCTGCCCCCCGGGGTACCCGCCCGCAGCTCCCCGGGCTGAAGGCGAGGGTAGGTGCAGCAGCCGGTTTTGGTGTATTGGGGTGCCCTCTAGTGACTGGAGACTGGGCACTGGCTGAGACTCCAATACCATGGAAAAAGCCTTTCCTCAAACTTCCTTTGTATTTTGCTTTTGGGTTTGAAAAGTCTTTTTTTTTTTTTTTTACAAACTACCCCCAGCCCCCCTTCTGTGATTATTCAGGAAGTTTCTGAAGGTTGGAATTTTTTTAAAATGCTTTTTTATAATTTAAGAAGTCCATTATTTTATTGTTGCTTTGGAAAAATCTTGTTGCCAATTAAAACCAGGAATATAGCCATTTTAGGAAAGAGTAACCACAGAGTTACATCACATATAAGTCCAGAGTAACAGGTAAGATAAAAATGAGCAAGAAAAAAAAAGAATCGGGCAGGAGGGAAAGGTGACCATGCTGTGTGCCCAGAGCAGGCATTAGTGCCTGGGCAGCATACACACTGAATAGACAGAGGGTTGATGAGGCCAATAATGTAAACTAAACCTAGTTTGTATTTAGAGATTTGTTCTCTGGGCTACGGGCAGATGTGTTAATCTCACATTGAAGCGAGATCCAGCAAACAGCTTGTTTATGGTGATGGAAACATTTAATTTGCTGGAACTGTTCTGACATTCATCATCTAAAGTTGCCAGGTGGTAAAAATGTTTAGTTTGCAATAAACAATCATTAACATCACCTAACATACATGTCACTCACATGACAAGGGCACGTGTCTTATGGGACCAGACTTAACTGGGATGCGGGAGACTGGGACATGCCAAATCCTATCATTTGCTTAATTGCTGGAGTTGGGTTTTACTCTGAGCCTTACTGGATCTTATAACAAATAGCTGATTGCATAAACTGAGGCTTTAAAAGCCAGCTCCTAAAACTTTGCTCACTTAGAGGGAAATACTTGGCCAGAAATTAGTCCCTGAAGTATACACCCATGACCTGCTGCTCCCCCAGTATGTTAGCAGAACTATCAGCTTGGTCTTGTGGCTGTAGCTACTCTTCCTAACTTCTCCTTCAGAATTCAGGCCCAAATATATGTTTCAGGAGATTATCACCATACATACTGAAACACAGAGGGAATGAAACCAGTTGGTACTCCCACAGTATCTTTCAACATAATGGATCCCCAGCTGCTTATAAAACTTCAACCGTCCACAAAGAGCATCAAAGAGTCACTCAGTTACAAGACCTGGAGAAGTACAGTAAAGCCATCTAGACCTTTTTTCTCACAGTGCGGGGTTGTTTCTGATTGAAAATTTATTGCCATTATGTTCAATCTGTGCTTAAAAGTTTTTAGAGATTCAGCTTCTATTTCTCACCTCAGAAGGCTTTTCTATAGTCCAATACATCTTACCATCAGAAATCTTTTTCCCCTAATGTCTCTATTTTTAAATCCTCCCTTCTGGAGTGTAAAAATTCTACTCATACTCATTTACTACTTTACAATGTTCCTCTCTGGAGAGAGCTTCTATTTCTTCTTTGACCCACACAACCAAATGATAAATGCCCATGTTATTTCATTGCCCTATATCATGAGTCCCCAAAATGTTGCTCTTTTATCTCAGTTCACAAACAGGGACTGACATTTGCTGGTGTGCAGGTGGTTTTATATTTTTAAGCATTTGTGGCGTTGTTAGCTCACCAAAGACAGTTTGGCATGCTACTTTCAACCTGGCAAAGAGCATACAGGTAAGGGACTCATCCAGACTGAATTTCAAGTCAAGAAGTTTAGCCATGATTTTAATTGACCAGACTGGAACACAGTTGTGCAAACGGCAAACATTTGACAAGAGCACATGAGAAGGGCTTGTAATCTCAATTTTAGGAGTTGCTCAAAATTACTGACCTCAGAAAAATTAGTATATTTGTAACTATATGTTTGCAGTAATTAGTTCCTTAAGACTTGCTTCATTCGGTAAAAAAACACTGAGATCTAAACAACAAGGCAATTTAGAAAAAAATTGTCAGTTTTACATTCCTCCTCATTTACAGTGATTGCTCACATTTTCAGGAAAGAGACCTAGCTCAAAATGCTTGTATGTATGTAAGCCCCCGCACCTTCTCTCATAAGAAATGTGAGAGTCATCTTGTTTCATGGCATATACATTAAGCTAAGCTCTAAGGTCATCAGCCTCCCACAAGGGAATATAGTAGGTGTTTAAATTTGGCATAGTCACCCCCTTCACACATGCATACAATCAGTTCCCCAACATCTGTAGCACAGTTGACTTACTGCTTTTTTTGGTGTGTGTTAATTTGGCGTGTACACAAAGCTCTGACAGCATATCCCAGGCTGAGGGCCCGATCCTTGGCCCCGCTCCCCCTCCGAAGAGCAAACACAGCACAGAGGTGTCAACATTTGTTAGAGCTTCGCAGCTGGAAATTCCCCACGTGCGTTGAAGTGCCCAACACAAGTCCACCCAGTGCGTTAGAACTCCTCCTGCCCTGGTGCAGCTCCCTCGGTGGTGTTTGGGGACAGGACTGGTGTTGGACCCAAGCTCGGTGTGTTGCAGTCTTGAGAGGGGGAGGACATCACCAAAGAGTACAACCAGCTAACAGGCACTGCAACATTCACGGATGCAAAGAACCGAGAGGAAGATGCATGAGAGCAGTACAAAGGCCACACTATTTGAGATCAAAGGTCTACGTAACCCAGAATCCTCTCTCCAGCCACAGTCAAGAGCAGATGCTTGAGGGTGGAGGGCAAGCATGGCTGAGCCTTCCTGCAGCATGCCCTCTCAGCACATGGGCAAGAGTCTGGGCTCAGCTCCAACAAGGATGTGGAGCTCCTAACTTTCCACTGATTTCAGCAGTTCCAAGCAGATCTCACATCATTTGATTTTAGCAGGGAGTCAGAAACTTCAGTAGAAATAAAGAACTGTAGGATATAGACTCTACTTTTTCAAAATTTTGCACCACTCTCCCTGAAAAAAAACCCCAGCCTCATTCCCCCACCCTACCCCTGATTATAAAGAGCTTTTTCCAGCTCCCTGCAATATCTGAAAAACCGCAGACGGAATTTATGGAATAGTAAATGTCTGCTCTGAAGATAAAGTCAAGAATACCTGGAAACAAGAATAATATTGAACCTTCCTCTTCCAGCAGGACCTGACTGCAGTATCCCTGTGCAATAAAATACCCATCAATAACTTCATGGGAAAAGCCAAAATGGTAGAGTTGCCAGGTCAGCATGCACCAGAAAGCCAGAGTAAAGAGAGGCTTTAGGCTTGCAGGATTGGTCCTAGAATGCTAAATCCAGAGGTTATAATGGAGTTTCTCCCTGTGTCCAGCTGGCAGATTATAGCTAACTAGCTTTTCTTGTGAGGAAGAACAAAATGAATTTCTGTAGTGTGCCCATCTAAGGACATAAACGTTGTTTCTTGCAATCCCCTTTCTCAGAACAACATCACAGCAAGCATCCCCTGCTCCCGTAACTGGGAAGGAAGGGAAGGAATGTGCCTGGACCAAGCCACTCTGCACGAGAGGCCAGTATCTGATGTGCTGGCTCGTAAATGACACAGGAAGATTTTCTCTGAATATACAGCCTTGTCAGTTCTGCAGGGGCCATAGTTTTCCCTTTTACATTTCTTGGAGGTGTTGCATGCGCTTTCAAACAGGAGGTCTGATGTGCAAACAAAAGCCTTTCAGATCTCCCACAGAAGGTAGCTTTTTCCTCCCAAGCAAAAACCCTGACCAGGTGGACTGCCTGCAGCTGGGATGCAGGAGCAGCAGTAAGTTGTTTAAAGGTCATAAAAACCCTTGGGCCTAGCTTTTATTTCTGGAAGAAAAACCCAGGTGGCAGATGCTTCTCTGCACTCCTCCTAACATGTGCCAGCGAGAGCAAACCTGCCTGAGAGTTGTCTACAATGCAGGTGAAGAAGAAGTCAGCTGGGTTGGCTGTATAAAATATATCTTTATGTATACATTGCTGTGGAGTTCTTTATGGGGATACCTTAGCACCTCATAGACCTTAAGAAAGGGGGTCACTTCTCTGAGTGTAGACATCTGGTCATTCTAGGTCTGTGGGGTACCTGCCTGGCCTCCAGCTGCCATCTCAGAAACACATGGGTCTACAAGTTTCTTATCATCACCTGGCAGGCATGCTGCATACCTGAGCTTTTCCAAACAGCACTAGGACCCTATATCTTGGCACCCAAATCCCAACCAAAGGATTCTATCCTGGCTTTTTATTCCTATTTTAAGGACGGAGGAACCAAGGTAGAGTGTTATTCTGGACAACGGCTGCAAGAGCGTCCTCTTGTTCGGGGGGAAGCAATGTCTGGGAGGCCAAACCTTGTTTGCTGAGGATGCTGGGTGCTGCCAGCTTCAGGTGACCACAGTGACTGCTGTGAGTGTTCTGGTCTTTGGAAAACAGCTGCTGAAGGAGCACTATGGCACTAAGAGCTATTTATGGAACTTGGGATCACGCAGAAAGTCTGTACTAAAGACAAGGCTAAGCCCGGGCTCTCAAGCAGTGCAGTTTACTGCCATAGCCGCAGTGATCCTCAGCTACAATGGCTCCTTGTGAAAGCTGAGAGACTTGCAGATGTTGCCAGAGATAATTAATATTCTCTGTCTTCCATTTACCCACTCCAGGTCGTGGAACAGACCCCAAGCCCCCTATGGGACACAGGATGAATATCCATACAGCACATGCATGCTCTTGCACACTGCACTGAATTGCCCTGGACACGTCTGTGCTGCCTTTAACCCCCGTGAACACATACACACTTACACACGCAGCTCAGCAAGCACCCTTTAACTGCTCTGTACCTTCAGCTCTGCCTAAGTCCAACCTGATTTTAGTTCCATGCTTGGGGCAAGAGGGCAAGGGATGTGTTGCAATGATCTATGCAGCTTACAGCCAACGGCCCTGGGAAAGTATCTTGAGTGTCTATGGGGAAGCGTAGAGTTTCTGGCATGTACATATGCAAGGCAGCAGCAACATAAACAAAAGCAGCTGAAGCACATGGCATAGCATGTTCTGTCTTGACTGACACAACGACAGTTGCACCGGAGCATTGACTGGGAAAATGAGGAATGAAATGGCTGATCTGTATTGCCCCTGCTTTGCCGCCTGGGGCCTCAGGAGGAAATTGCTGGGAAGAGATCAGCACTAAAAAGCAGCAAGCACGGTTCCAGGCATGGAGAGTTCAAGGCTATCAGATCCTTGGTGGCCTGGGACTGCTGCCTCTAGAAGGGTCAATACAGAAAGGATTAACTCACTGGCAAAGGGCCCAGTGAGTGTGGGGCTTCCTTCCAAAACCTCCCAGCCTGAAGGGCTTTATTCAGCCCTAAGTCCAGATGCTACAAAACAAGAGGAACAGGAATTTCCCAAACATTTACTCTACTAGGGCTGTGAGGCTGGAAGAGAGAGGGGGAGGGTCATGCTCATCAGGGAAAAACAGCCCAGAGCAGCAAGGCAGGACACTTCTGTGAAGAAGGGGCAGAGACAGGTGAACAAGAACTACCTGGTACTTGTGCTGGGACCTGACTCAGAGAAGTCAGCTTCCTTAATTTCCACTGCCTGCAAGCCCAGAGGTTGCTTATGGCATGCTCAGCAGCCGGCCTTCTGTCCGCCTCCGCCCCCCATTTCTTATCTCTGTCACCGTCCGTCCCATCTTCCTTCCCTCCCCTTTGCCTGCTTCACATTTATACGTGGTTGACTTCCACATTTCTTTTATATTTGATCTTCCAGCTCTCTACTTGTCCCTGCCTTTTCCTTCCTTTTCTCTCTTCATTGTCCTGCTCTGCCTCTGTTCTGCCTCTCCTTTTTCTCATCCATAGCTTGTCCTTCCCAGGTGCTCCACTCCATTGGAAGCACCTACTAGAAGAGCGGGTCCCACACAGCACATTAGAGATGTGTAAGCACTAGCATTGCCCTTGGGCATGTAGAACCTGCACCTTTATGAGGTGCTGCCCAAGATGTCCCATGAAGTCCTTCCTGAGCAATGGCCCTGCATTCAGGAAGGAGGGCTCAGAAATATGTGCCATCCATGTCCTCTGCTCTGTGGGAGTGTCTCTGTTCCATCAGACGGTTCTTTCAGCATCACTGTGTGACCTTCAGACAATACTAGCTCCTCTCTCATGTTTTGTTAGAAAACATTTAATTTATAAGAGTTACAAAGCTGTGAAGGTTAAAAAGTACATCAAGGTTTGTGGACTCCAAGGTTACACAGTACAGGGAAAGATCTTCTGGGCTGAGTCCAGACCCTGTTATCACACAAATAACCCTCTTATCCCACACCTCTTTCATCCAGTCTGCTGGCAGACTCTTCCAAAGCCTGGCTGATTAAAAAGTTAAGGACTTTCTCTTAATTGCTCCCTCAACTTATTCTTCGTCCATTATCCCTAACTTGTTCTTGCACGATACGGTCTATGGTGTAATGAATCTCTTCTCCCTCACTTACAGACAAACCTTTTAGCTAGACTTTTGGGGAGTTTTTGCAGATTTAAGAATGGCAGACTTTTTGGTGTTTGTATGTGCAGTGCAGTTAGTACAGAAGTCACAAGCAGGACTATCAGCTATGATCCCACCATGCAATCTTCAGTGTCATCCTTCATCTACTTCTACTTGAATGGGGTTATCTAGCTGGTGCCATCTAACTCTGGAAGGTTACACTTCATTTAGATGTATTGAGTAAATTCTCAGCTGCACTGATACTCCATCTTCTAACGGCAGGGGTAAAAGGGCACAGGATTGTTTATGTTGGTTTCAAGCTCAATCATAATGTAGGGTTTTGTCTGAGTGGAAGTGCAGAATTGGAGCAGCTGGCAGAATTCATGAAAACTATAGGATTCCCTTCAGATCAAAGGCAGACACTTTCTTCTTCATTCCCACAACTGATGTTAAGGAACTCTGTTGTGTGCTTCAACAGAAAAAAGTCATGGTTTCCTCCCCCATCTCTTCTCTTTTTTCATTGGATCTGATTGAAAATTTCTCATCAAAGCTTTTTCAGTGGACATTTGAGCTCTTCATGAAGAGAAAAAAAAGGTCTCAGTGCCCTTGGAAACATTCAATTTTTCACTGAGTAAATAAACCAAATTATTTTTAGATAAGAACGGCAGTGTCAGGGGAGAAAAGCAGGAGGATATTGGCTCTCAGTGGAAAGGCAGTATGTTTTGTGTCAAAATGGAATATTTTTCAACAAGCTGTACGAGCTCATCAAATGTTCCTGAATTTCAACTTCAGAAAATCTCTAATGCCAACCCAAAAAAAGTGTTGAAAAATAACAATTGGTGTCTGCTTGCCAGTCTGTTGACTCCATTGCTCTTAGTCATAAGACAGGCTTCTGAGTGGGGACTTGTGTCTGTGTCTGAAGTTGAGACACATGCTTTTACCTGTATTCCAGAGTTAAAATTTTGTTTCAAGGAATCTCAATCTGATCCCACTTCTTGACATTGTATGGGGTTTGGGGAAACTGTTAGATGGCCATTTGCTCATTACTTATCAGAGAGGGCACATGCAGTATTAGGAGAAAGCTCCTTTCTCTTCAAAAAGCTCCCAATCCAAGGAGAAACCTTCCTCTTCTCACAGATGGCCGACAGCAGAATATTGTGCTCAGAAGCTGAGAGCCCGTGTGATACATAAGCCTGCCTCTTCTTCAAGCACCTGGGAATTATCTGGTGTCTGGGTAATCTGTTTTCAAAAATAAGGGGTCTTGAGCACTTAATAAACAGAAAGAATTGTTGCCAGAGCAGAAGCAAGAGTGACCTGCAGCTAGGCAGATCTGGCAGCAAGAAGATGCTTGAACCTGCCTAAGCAATCCTGGCGTCCAGCAGCCGGCAGTACTCATGGTTGGACTCCCAGATACTGGAGATGCAGATACATTCATGCTGCCGGCTGGAAGAGGACAGTTAAATCAAAAGTTGGGTATTTTTACAAAAGCTACCCAGAGGATATGATGGCCACCAAATCCCAGTGACTTGAATAAGAACTGTAGTTCAGCTTCCCACCCTGGATTCAGTTTGGTACGGGTTGTGAAGAGAGGAATATCCTGGAGAACAAAGCCAGGTGAAGTCTGTATGGAAATGTAATGCAGGTCTGGTACCAGGGCTTTGAGGCAGAGGGGACTCTTGGAGGACTTTCATTTTTATGTCAGGCTGCTCTCCTTTGCAAGAGCCGGTGATGAGTTTTGCACTGCTGAGTTATGCTGTCCTATGTGACTGTAACTCTGTTTATTTTGAAATCTTGCTGTGGTGGAGGGAATTTACGAGCCAGCAATATTTCTACTTTATGGCACTTCCTTCATCCACATTCCTTCGTCTGGTCATTTACACGGGCTGGGCCCATGAGGAGAGGTCAGGGAGGCACCCGAGTGGTATCTAGAGGCTCACAATGGAAACATGTTTTCTCACGCAAAAATAAGTAAGGGAGAAATGTTTCCATTGCAGAAGAGGAACAAAGGCTGGGATCGCAGCAGAAACTAACCAGGGCACAGCAGGCTGCCCAGCCAAGGCAATTAACAGCATTTAATGACAGGCACACACTGTACATAATGTGTCTATTCTAGTGACACCCTCTTTGGCTTTGGCACATTTAAGTTTGGTTGCTTTAAATAGTCAGCAGCTGAAATGCAAAATACAGATGCAGTTATATCTGAATCTGAATGAACAACCAAGGAACTATCCGAGGTGCAGGCACACGTCTCCCCTGGGCTGCATCTGAACATAAAATGGCTACTCCCCTTGGATCACAGCTGAGGATTTTACATTTGAAGAGGCAATAGATAAAAAATAAGTTCTCTATACTGATTCTCCATCCCTGCCCTTCTCAGGAGTTGAATGAGCATCCCAGCTGGGAATACTATTCATCCAGAGCTGCCTGAAATCTGTATCTCATCTAATTTCCTCATTTAAAAGTCTGCAGCAAAATGAGAAGGAGATATGTGAATTTTAAGTATATAAACCCCCAGACAATCCCACCAAAAGATCAAACAACCGCCCAAGCCTGAGAGGTCTACAAGATCAGCATAGTCTTACTAACGTACCAAGAGCACCCAAAAGAGCAATGTGACTAGCATCATAGCTGGGTAGTTCTTCTGATTAGGCTCCAGTTTCCAGCTGGGTCAGCAAGGTGCCACACAGTGGTGTAAACCTACGGGACGCTCTGTCACCATGCCCTGAGCTCAGTTGCTGTTTCTTGGCTGTGTATACCTGCACTGCACATCTGACCTTTAGGGCAGAGGGCTTCCCTCCTCCACGTGCATGCAGAACACCACCTGCAGTGGAGGGTCTCAGCCACTTCAATACTTTCCACATATTTCCTACGAGTCCTGTTAGTCTTGCTTCTGCCTTCCCACCCCCAGAAGGCTGTATTTCTGCTTTAGATTAAATAAGCAATTCCCACACAGGCAGTTTGTTAAATGTCCTACAATGACAGACAATACCTTAGAAAGGCACAAAGCGTTGATTTATCTGAGGTTACTAGCTGCAGCACGTGGTTTAAATCAGATCTTGGTCCATGACAGTGATATAAGGAAGAACTCCACTTAATGGTAGTGAAGGGAGCACATCTCCCTTCCTTAATCACACACAGATTTCCAGTTTGGTAGAGGCTGGGTTGCCTATTTGTCCTTCATTATATAAACCATAAACACACACTCGGATATGCAGAGCTCATCCACTCCGATCATCTATCAAGAATTCCAGATTCCTTCTCTGCAATCCAAAGACCTTCTTTACAAACTAACTTCTGTTCTCATCCTATTCTCATCTTTTCCCAACTGAACTGAAAAGATCAGGTTCCCAAGGAAGCTGGTTTTGAGGCTTCATGTAGATGTTCTTATTTGGGTAAGTACAGCAGTATCACTTGCAGAGATTTTAACATTCAGCAGGCTTGATTCTGTGACATCCCCTTTTACTCTACTGCTGAAACAGCACATGAGAATGCTCTTCCTCAACTCCAGTGCAAAGCCAACCAGATTAGTCTATGTGATCTCTGAACAGCAGCTTGGTGTTGCACTGAAAGACACAAAGAGTGCTCATCTAAGTCTGTTTCACAGCTGGATAGTTGTGAGATAATCTCTTCTCATTGAAAGAGGTTCAATGACAAATGGTTGGACAACAGTGTTACCTTAAATTGCCATGCCATTTTAACAGCTATGTCAAAATCTAAATCAGATGGGACATTTCTAAAGGTACAAAGCAGAATTAAGTGCCTGTTTCTCAGTGGCTCTCACGGGGAGTTGGACACCTCATAGATATTTGTGGCTTTGAAGAGAAAATCCAAATACTGGACATTTGGGTCTTGCCTGAAATATCCTTGCAAAGTTTTTTTTGGCAAAGCCAATTCTACCAGAAAGATTCAGAGAAAGCTTTTAAAATTCCATTTACCATCGGATGTAACTCAGACACGACATTTGTAATGTCATCAGAGCAGGACTGCTGACGTGAACAAGAGTGTTGGCAGCGACTTCCATGGGACCAGGATTGGGTCCAGTTTTCACATTTCCAAGGCATTCTTTGCAAAACGTTATTTTACATAAAGAAGCATTTGTTTGGACTCCAGATGTTCAAGTAACCTCCTGTCATATTTTGTCTGCATCCCAGCTCTCCCATCTGTGATCTGAAGTGTTACAAGGAAAAAGTGGAAGGATTTATTTTGATCTCACTTCCATCTGTTTTACACTCCACTGACTCCCTTCTTGATTTGTACCAGTGTTTGAGAACAGGGCCAAAGAGTAGCGGGTGCAATTCTGCACTGCTCATACCAGTGTAAATCCAGAAGACAGGGCATTCGCTCTGAACCGACCTTAGGCAATTATTTGCAGAGTTATTTGGGATAAACAGTTGTGATCCAGGAAATCAGCAAACCCTGTGCGGGCACTTGTTCAGGGAGAACATCTGCTATGAAACACTTCAATTGTTACCAGTGCTTAACAGATGGGCACTGCTGAGGCTAATGATTGTGAAATATGAACTTTACGATGTTTCTGAGCAGCCCATAGCAAAGTTACTACAGCATATCCAGCGCTAACATCTCTTTATTGACTCACAGAGTGCTCTGAAGGCAGCCCTGACCTAGAAGCCCTGGAGCTTTTGCATCAGTGCCAGCCTTGGTTACAGGATAGGAAACTTAAGAACACTTCCCTTAATGACTGTGATTATAACCAAACTTATAAGACAACCTGATCTGGGCCAGAATGGCCCCTGGTCATCGACGACAAATGCTCCTTATGAGTGTCAAAACAGCTGTGTATGCTGGGGGGTGGGGATCTTCCCTCTCCAGTTCCTAAGAAATGCTCCTCTACTCCAGGGATTGCCTGCACCATAATTCTCCATGGCTGATGCAGACAAGGGATGTCTGAGGGCAGAGAACCATTCTCACTAGCTTGAAACCAGCCAAAAATTAGTGTCAGGAAGATCTGTGTGGGCACCATAGATGAATCTAGAGTTTGCACCAGCTTCCATAATTCAGGTATTTGTCTAATGCTGCTGAGTGGGTGAAGATGCTTCTGGAGGCAGTTAAAGACTCCTGGTTCCAGTACTTAATTCTGTACGTACTTTGTGTTGCAGAATCCCCGCTGGAGGCAGTGGGATCACCAGCATAGGAAACCGGGAGACTTGAATTCCAAATGGGTAAAAGGTATCCAAGAACCATACAGAGAAAAGCAAAACAAAACAAAAAAACCCTACTGTCCAGGAAACTCAGAATGACAAAAACCTTCTGCTTCCATCTTCACTCTGGTTCATCAGAAATGGGCAGCAGATCCAAGGCAGTGGGGGGTGGTTTTTTATCCCTTTATGCTGCAAGAAAAAATTCTCAGAGCACTTTGTCAGAAAGAAATCATTAACACAGGAAATAAGAATTAACAGAGACTGCAATAATCCTTCCTACAAATGAGATGGACCCAGTTTGCCTCCCAGCTGCATCATTGGAAATCCACCAAGGGAAGCTTTTTGGACAAAAAGATTCTCCAGGGCCTGGTGCACAAACCATGTCACAAAGATTACAGGAAGTTGTCTGCAATGTAGCGTTAACATTTTTTACAGGAGACCTGAAAATTTCCAAGCCTGGTCCAGAACAGAATCCCCTGATGCTTGGCTATCCTGTTCCTCCCCAGGCCTGGCTGCTGGACCAATCCTAACACAGCCAGAAGCCCAAGGTGATATCACTTGCTAAGTATGAAGTTTGGGATTGAAATGCCTTGTCCTTTCTCATTTTGCTTGCCAGCGCTATCCCTCAGCTCTAGTCAGGGCCTCTTATTTGCCTGAGAACTAAATTTAACCAAAATAGTAATAAAGATACTTCGCATGTTCTTCTGACACTAAGAGAGAAGAATTGGTGGACAGATTATTGGCATGTGGAATGATCTCTTTTCAGACTTTCTGTAATAATGTGGCTATTAAACTAAAAGATCATTAATAATACACCATTTAGCTTGTTTTTGAAGGGTGGAGGAAGGATTGAGAGTATACGGACGAAGAGACTGAGGGGAAGAAGCTGGAACTTTACATGCTCCTGGCAGCAGGCAGGGAGACAAACTACAGCTGTGCATGTAGCACACTTTGATGTATTCGTAAGGCGTTGCGATAGCACAGTCATTTCCAAATGTATTTACTCACGGTGGTAGTCCAGCCAGCTGGTGTGTCTGTGTTCCAGGCTGGGAAAGATCCCTGGTCAGCAAAAGATGATAATACTGGAACTAGAGCTGTGAGGAAGCCTGGCTGTTTGTCTCTGTTATAGCTAGTGTCTCAAGGTGAAAATGTGAGAGTTTGCTTTTGAATTTTGCTTTTATGACAGCAAAACATGGTATGGGTTTGAGGGATGTAATATTCTGCTGCTTTGTTTTCCTTGCACTGAGAAGGGAGTGTAAGAGCTGAGTTGCTTTGGGCTCACTTAAGCACAAAATGCCAATCTTCAGATTTCTTTTTTTCTCTCTTTTTGGGCTCTTTTTTATTATCACCAGAAAGATACTCCCTCACGTCTGAACTGAAACTGCATATCAGAGGGAAGAGGTGTGTAATAATAGCAAACAGGAGACAGAGTTCAAGCTTCCTCCCTCCACCAAGTGAGGAATTAATTCTGGGAAAGCACCTCACAAACCCTTCCAAATCTTCCAAACCCCTCCAAGTCTCAATATTGGAATTAGAAATGCTGTACAAATGAGGGCTGTGCAGAGCCTAGGTTCTCAGCACTGTTAGTGCATCACAATCCATTTAGCTCACACCATTTCTCTGCCACCTGATAGTGCACGTCAGCCGAAGCGGGCCTGCCAGTGACCCCAGCTTTCTCTAGTAAAGAAGGGGGGGCCTTTGGGCTAACTGGAGACCCACGAAGGCACCCATGAAGTTACCACTCCATACAGGTACTTACTTCATGGCATAGCTCTTGATTTCTCTGGCTAACTGGTTGTCTTTGTGGACTCTCTTACACAATGTTTAATGTGCCAAGGCACAGAAGGATCCTGTAAAACCATTTGACATTGTTCAGCCCCGGGACAGGTAAAGGTGCTGGTTCTCACCTGACACATGCAACAATCTCTACTACATTCACACTTTCCACATCTTCCCTCACATTCTGTCCGAACTGTCCTGATGCAACTGAAAGCTATGTATGTATTCAAGGGAGTAGCTCTTATTTACGTAGGTCATTCAAGAAGGAAAGTGCTGGCTACACCTCTTTACAGCATTGAGAAGACTGTACTTGGTCAGGATCAGCCAGGTCACAACCCCCAGGGTGCTCAGCAGCAGCCTGTTTCATTGTGCCCATAACACGGTGGCCACTCCGGATTCACTCAGCAAACTCATACCCAGCTGACAGAGAGCATCAAAGGGATTTGGTAATTATCTGCTAAAGCCTCAAGCTCTCAGCAGGTGCCACCTGCTATGGCAAGCCCTGCCATGTTTAAAAAGGGCCACTTTGCTCCCCATCAGTTTTGAAGCTCTTTTTGTACTCCAGTGCTCTTCTCAGATATGGCAGTGTCACCGCAGGTGGGAGGGGGAGAGCCCTGCAGTGGGAATGGATGCTGCTTTCTTTACAAATCCGTTCTATGAAAGACTCCCCTGGAAAGGAAGCTTTGCCTTTGGCTCAAGATGCCCTGTGCCTGGGCAAGTCATCTCAGCAGACAGAGTGTCCTGAAATAGAAATAATGGAAACAGTGACAGCGCCTTCACCTAGCAGGCAGGACTGACGCTGCCGGAGCAGCGGACTCTTCCCCTGCAGCATGAGAACACGGCGCGTCTCATGGGAAACTGCAGACCTGTAACCCTGACGTGCGAGTGCCCGGCCTCACGAATGGGTTGTGACGGGCTGACACAGCTTCACAGCTTCTCTCCTGACTGATGCCCTTTCATACCTCATTATTCATGTTTATTCTGAAGTATATGTTTTGGCTGGGTGGGAGAATACAGTGTTTTTCTTTACAGTTTTTTTCTTTCTGATTTTTTTCTGTCTAGTAATCAGCAATCAGAGTTCTTATTCCTCTTGTAGGTCAAATTCAAAGACTGATGTACAAGACAGTGTAAGATGGTCTTCTTATGCTTTTCTTATCACCTACCTACAGCCCCAGGCAGATATGCAAAACACTCTAAGTATATACCTAGGGCAAAACCAAGCATCATTTCAATTAGAAAACTTGTCTCTGACTGGCATCTTTTTGCATGCTTCTCTTATTTTTTTCTTTCTAGTCTTTACTTCTCTGAGCCAAGCAGGTGATGAATTACACCAAGCTATGAATGATACCACTCTTACCCTTAACTTCACAGATAATTCAGGTCAAATTCAGAGGTGATACAAAGGAGTCAAAGTGGAAGTAGTAATGGAAGAGTCCAGAGCAACCCTCTCCCACATCATGCACTGTCAGGAGCTTGGAGGAAGACGTGACACATACAGACCTGAACTCCCTCTATGACCTTCCTTTACTAATGTAGCTTTGTAAAAATTATCAATAGACAAAGCAAGACAGTGCTTTCTCATACAAAGGCTTTGCAGTAGTTGTACTCCTGCCATAAACTATTGATGAAATTATTCAGAATGGAATAATCATTTGATTTCCTGCCTTCAGTCACATAAAGACAAAACATCCTGACAATAAGGCATCATCATACAGGAAAAAGCAGTAAGACAGCCCTCTCCTCGTGACAAATAGCATGGCTGTAGCATTGCTGATTTTGCACTGTTTGCATTTCATTCACCCTAGAGACTTCCAGAATGGACCTGGATACTACTACGCTAAGGTCTGCACACCCACACACAGAGGAGGCAGTTCCTAACCCTATAGGACTTTCAGGATTAAGTCAGTTTTAATTTCTGTAGCTCCTTCTCATGCCACCCAGAAGAATCCCTGCTGCTGAAGGTCAGTCAGATATTGTCTTTTTTTTTTAATGGGTTGCATAGATTTGTGAGCAGTAATACTGTTTATAGCTGTGCAGGTAAGACAGGGTTAAACAAGTTTTATGTTCAGAGCACCTAAAAGGGTCAAGGGGTCATTTCCTTCATGTGTAACCATTTGACCAGGTGCAACTGTGGAATTTTCCCTTCCTCAAAAGCCTCAAGGTATAGATTATTTCCCAGAGGTGCATAATTAGATTTAATGGCCCAATATTCTTTGGATATGGCAAAACTTAAAAATATTGAGCACACAATGGCTGGAGAGAGTGCAGAGATTTGTTTGACAAATACCATCATCAGCCCTAGCCTCACTTTTACATGAATCATCATTTAGAATTAGAGAGAAAACAGAAAGGGAAAAGTCTCTGTCTCAATCCCACCAAAGTGTGTGAGTTCAGCACTGATTTGCATGACTTATTTCTGTGTTACCTTTTTAAAGTAGCTGCTCTTTGCCTTGGCACTTCAGTGATCCAGTGCCCAAGAGTATATGATAAAAGTGCACCAGCTTTCAGTGTCCTGGAACCCAACTCTTCTATCAGAAGCAAGTAACATCTTTAAAGAATGCTAGTGAATCCCTTTGCTTAGGAATAACCTGAGAAAAAAAACCCATATGACATATATTCTTTTTTTGGTTCTTTATTACGGATACAGTAGACCTGAAAGGTCTTCTGACTTAAAAAGTTATTTCCCCATTTTGTTTCTATGTAGGGAATGACATACACACCTTACTGGAGCCAAAGGGAAAACTCCTCTTTTCTTCAAGAGGACCAGGATTGTACACCAGAAATACAAATTCTGGGTAAGAATTTCAAGACCATGCAAGCAGACAGCACCAGCCCAGATGTCGAAAGACTCCACTAGACACTGTAGGGCCTAATGCACATTTCTGCAAGTGCTGCAGTCCTAGATCCTGAGTGGTACTGAGGTAATGTGGGGTGTCAACAATTCCTAAACTCTCCTGAAAATATACAGAGTCAAAGCTCCAATGTAAGTTAACTGTTGGTGAATGAAACACCTACACCCCACTTAGCCTGAGATTCAACCAGTCAAAATTTAGATGTCTAAAAATGAGGCATCCAGTAGAAGCATGTTTTCCTAAGTTGCCTGTATCTGCATGGTGGCAGCTGATGAAGGCTGGCACTGCTCTAGAAAGTGATTTATTTCACTTGACTTAGGTTGCCTCTTGGCCCTATCAGTCTCCCTCTACATCAACTGAGGATTAAGACAACCAGATTGAGTAGGAGCTTGACTGTTACCTGCTTGGTTAGATAAATGGTATCCCTGTTCTACTACCTTTGAAAATGTTGCCCCTTTTCCATCTTAGAACGTCATGGATATTTCAGAACTGGTGGCATTATATCAGAAGATATTGACCTTAGACTCATGCTGAAATTAGGGTGGACTTAGGTTTTGGCACATTTGTATTTTCTGTTTGGTTTTGTTTGCTTTTTATTAGTAATGGTTTAACTCAACACCTGAGAAACCCTGCATGAAAAGAAGGTCTTCATTAAAATTTCAACACCATGGCTGCTTCAGTTTAGAGTCAGGAGAGCTCCCACTATGCATGTAATTGTTTTTCCATAGTAAAACACTCTTTGCTGAAGGATAATTGATATGAGGCTTAAAATTCTACCACCGAAATACAAATAAAGTTAATAACTTCTCTAAGTATTCATACAGGCCCTCGATTCCATCCTCTGGAGTCCCATCATGTTCTTCAGGGGTGGGCTAGTAAATTGTCTTCTTGGCTGCCGCATTGGCCAAGTTCACCCACACATATGTCATGTTCCAAGGAGTCTGATCCCATAGGTCTGTGTAACGTAACCAGCTTCTCCCCTGCAAATATGCAATAACATGATACCATTTTCTTTCTGATGTTAGATCACAGGCACAGGCAATTGACTGGCCTCTGAACTGATGAAGAAGGGTCATCAGGCACGCAGTCTGCATAGGCAGAGATGATTAATCAATATGTAAATGTGTGTCCATATACACAGACCAGACTGTGACTGTATCAGTTAAAAGCTGAGAAAATGCAAAGGCATAAAATGACTGCTTACCAGCATCACCAGATGAAACTGTCCATGAATGCAGGATTTTGCTTGCTATTAGCAATTTCTCTCCTGATTAGTCCATTCCTCAAAACCACCAAAACCATGAGAGCCCTTCTATCCACCAGTTCACCAAGCAATGTCTCTATTCTGCTCACAAACTGGGAAGTCGAGCTGGGCTGAGGGAACCCTGGGAACCCCTCAGCCTTCATTCTACTGATCCCCTGCCCTTGCTTGCTGAGGGAAAAGCTGGTGCAGTGCATACAACATGCTCAAATTCTTACAACTTCCCTCATCCTACGCCATATGGGCAGCATTACAGTCTGCTCAGCTAGTCACAAGAATACAGACACTTTCTAGCCCAGAAAGCCCTACCAGTCACACAGCTCTATTATGTTCTTGCTTATACAACCAGGCTAAGTCCCCAAATTCCTTGTTCCTGCAGCAGAGACCTCCCAGATGAGCTTGGTGATGTTATGAATGAGTGCTAGGCACTGGTAATTCCTTATAAGTCCTTGACCCACCCTATCTTTACAATGTTTATGGCCTTTTCTTCTAAGCAAAAGAGGTAAGGAGAGTTCAGTGGAATAAAGTACCAAACCTGCTATTGGGGGAGAGGGCAGACTGTGTTAAATAATACCAGTTTTAGCCAGATTACAGCATAATGGGTTTTATACTGATATTTTCCAGCATCTGCCCAATCTAGGAGTAACTCTGAGTGAGAACTTTCTTCCTGTGCTAACTTTTACACCCTATAGAGGATCACGGAACTATGACTGGGCCAGCAAAACTCCCAGTGGTGGGAGCATTCCCAGGACACCTGCTGCCTCCCAGGATCTGCTGTGGAGGGTTTCAGGCTGGGGATGACTGGTATATTCTGGTGTGCAAATTCTGTCTACAACACTGAGGAGTTTCTGAGCTACATGTTAGTTCAGAAGACATGTTCAACCAGGCTGCCTTAACTTTGGCCTCGGCTGCAGCACGGTTCTCTCCAACTCCTGGAGTAGGCTGAGGCTGAGAAAGCACAGAAGTAGTTTAAAGACACTGTCCTGCAACCCTTCCCAGGGATGGGATTCGTGTGCTATATCATCTGGAGGCACACCACGTAACCTCACCCTGTCAGCCCAGATCTAAACACGGGTCCCTAAAGGCATAGTTGTCTCTTTGCATGCAGTCTGTTCAAAGCTGTGGGAGCAGGGGACGATGTATGGCCACAAACAGCTCAGGACACCTGACCAATGTTTTCCTCTGAAGGATGGACCTGGACTTCAATAAAAGCAATCAAGAAGTGGAGGAAGCAGTCTATGTTGACTAGTAAAGCCACTCATCTTGTAATCCTTTAGGGCTGGCTTTGGTGGATCTGCAACATTGATGTATAGTAGTATTCTGTTGGGTTGGAGCTGCTCAGCTTGACAAAGTGATCTAGGGAAGGTGTGGAGTCACTGCAGTTATTTACAGATATTGAAAGCCTGTGTGCAAGCACCATGGAGGACAGACAAATTCACTGGGGTGCCAGAAGGACACATAAGAAGGTATAGAGAAAGGAAATTAACAAAACAGCATGGCTGTCAGGAGGAACTTGCTGATATTACTCAGAGGAATAATCTCCTTCCTGCTTCAAACACATAAAACTAGACTGGAAAAAATACTAAAAAAATATACAGTAGAAAAAGAAAACTGGGCTCAGCTTCCAAGGGTGGAGTGAGAGAGACCCCAGGAAGACTTTGCTGTCTATCATCTCCAGGTTTCTCTGAAATTCAGGCTCTCCTGGGAGTGCTCATTCAAATTTATGCAAAGTTGAATTAAATAACATTTGTCTACTACTGTGTATTTCACCATAAATTCCACTCAGAATAAAATGAAAAGATGTTTCTGGAGATGTGTAAGATCTTGTTAAGTGAACAAAACCAAGTGGGACTTCCTGCCTGGATGTCTTTGTCTTGAGATTATCCAAAAGCTCGCTCTTGATAGGGATTCCCCAGATTATTATTATTATCATTGTTGTTTCCTGTAATAAAAAAAATTCCTCAAAAGTTAGTTTGAATGAATGCTGAATCTGTGCTTCTCCAGCCAGGGAGCACTTCCCCAAGATCACTGGAGGCTGTTTACCACTGTTTTATGTCAGCCTGTCACTGATAGATTGACTGAATGCCCAACTGTGTCCGCCTGCCAAAGATCAATGGCTTCCTCCAGAAAGAAGGAGCCTGGGGGGGGAAAAGAAATGCCTGGACCAGTTTCCTGGTCTCCCATGCAGTTTATGGGTCTGATACTCTTCTTGCTTATCTCAGGGCAACAGCAGGGTTCATCCCCATCCAGATGCAGTAGAGATATGCAAGATAGTGATGCTATCAGTGCAGAGGTCATTGGTAGCTTAAAAATCACACAGATCTATCTTTTTTAGGTTTCCTCAACATTTTATTATCAGAAGAACTTAAGGTAAAGTAAGACAAGGAAGACAACAGTCTGGCAGACTTCCTTATGCAGCAAGTGATAGGTGAACTTTACAAAATTTAGATATCACTTGGTCTGGATCAATAGCTGAAATACACTGAAGTTCACTCTTGTGCCACCGTATGTAAGAGAGATACTGACAACTGTACAGAGTCCCAAGAAATGCTGCTAAGACAGTCAAGAGTCTAGAGAACATTAAATATGAGAGGCTGAAAGAACTGGGTTTTTCTAACCTGGGGAAGAGGTTAGAGAGGGGAGAAACTATTGCATCTTCTGCTTCCTGAAGGGTCTTGTAGTGAAGATGGAACCAGACTCTTTTCAGAGGTACACAGTGAAAGGACAAGACACAATGGAAACAGGTTGCAACAAGGATAATTCCAACTGGATGTATGGAAAACATCCATCACTGGGACAGCAGTTAAGTATTGGAACAAGCTCACAAGAGATGACATGGAATATCCATTCCTGGAAATTTTCAGAACTTCCTTGGATGACATCCTGAGCAACCTGATCTAATGTTGAAGTTGGGCCTTCTTTGAGCAGACAGACTAGGTGAGCCCCAGAGGAGCTTTCTGATCTAAATTTATTTGTGATTCTACAATTGCATTTATACTACTTGAGCCTACTGACTCAGGCTGAAAATGCCATTGAAAGCCATTGTATTTTGCTAGCACATCTTCTGGCTCTCTAACTGGAAGAACAAAGTTTGATTTGGATTCTAGAAACTGGACAGATTTATGTATGTATTGATTTTCCCATAGCTGTGTTCAATATGTGATAGGAGGTCAGGTACATTTGCTGTAGCATTTTATTCTTCACTGAGTTCAGAACACCTGAAGCAGCAGCACAGTATGATCCAAGCTCTCTGGCAAAAACCCTGCAGGGCCTCAGAAAACTTTCAAATCCACTTCAGATTTTAGATTAGGTTCAGACTGAATCTTGTTTCTTGTTAGGAATTAATTTAAAACCAGAGTAGTGGCCTTTTCTTTGGCCTCTCCTCACATACTGGCTTTAACCCAGTGCTCTTCCATTGAATCCAATGAATTTGTTACTGACAAACATGAGGATAAGTGGGCGGAGCATTTACAGACCTCTGTAAGAACAACAAAGAGAGTTCTGGCTGCTGCTTTGTGCTGCTCCACCTTACTAATTCATCCCTGAGCTAACAGCCTTATCACTCCCACTGTGGACAGCTGTATTACTCTTTTTTGCCTCCAGAAAGAGAGGGCAGGAGATGCAAAGGAAGAAACAGTGGGAGAGTCATTCACTTACTTTGGGACCCATTCCTAGCTCAAAGCCTGCCCTATATATCCATCTGTGGTTAATTATGAAGTCACAGAAACTAGAAGAAAGAAAAAAAAGTTTAAGTCTTCTATGACAATAAGGTAGATTGTTCCTATCACTCTTCCCCCCCACCCCCTTCTCTTATGCCCACTGACTTCTCCACTCCTTTTTTCAGGGAAATCCTGTATACTCTCACTGGGGAGTCTAATATATGCAGCAGGAAGGGAAACTAACTCAGATATAAAACTAAATACACTCCAGGAAAGAAAGGAGCAATTGCCTTGAACACAGCAGTAAACTGGATCCATTGCTTTTAACTAAAACTGAGCCCCTAATCCTATTTCTGTAAATCGGTTGCCAGTTTCAATTTCTTAGAGATACCAGTGTGGAAAACTGCTGATTTGCCTCCATGAACTGCCCTGTTTCAGCTGGAGATATGATCTTTCTTCCTCTTCTCAATTGTGCCAGGCACCAGGAAAAGGTTAGAGTGACCTGCCTGAGGGATGGCTGCCCCTTCCTATCACCTAAGTGATTCCTGCTCTGCACAGAGCACTGCTCTTGGGCGGCTGGAGCCTTCAAGGTGAAAAAGGAGATCACCAAAAAGCAGGAAGGCATATAATTTGCTGGGTAAAACTGCTGGAATGAGTTTGGGCCGTTATCTCTAAATACCATGTTTGGACACGACCTCTGCAGAGCTGTATCTTTGAATGGCAGTGCCAGACGAGGAGCCAGGCGTTTAGGCAGCACAGCTCGGAACCACTTGGACTGACTTCAATGGAGCAATGCTGGGTGACACCAGATGAGAATGTGGCCTCACAATATTTGACATCTGCCCCTCTACGAAGGAAAAGGATTTCTTGGCAGCTATCCTACCTTCAATATTTAAAAAAATGAAAATAGCCTTTATTGCTTTTTAATTGGGATGAAGGAGGGAGTATGTTTTCTTTGGATCTTACTTCAAAGCAGATGATCATTGTTGCTGAAAATAAAGAGTCTTGTTTAGGCCTCTTCTGATCTTACCCGCTAAGCAAAATAAACTCAGATGGAAGCATCCCTCTCCACTTGTGCTCTCAATGCAGGTCACTTCCCTTGCAGGTTTATTTGAAAAACAAGAAATGCCAGGCTTCAGTTGCCCATTCTCAGGAGATATTAGCACCCCTCTCCAGCCAATGCTTTTGTCCTTACACACTCAAAACAGAAAGAGAATAGTCAAGAGCCCTTGTCTTTGAGCTGTTTCTTTCTGCACCTTCATGTGTTACAAGAAACCACCTTGAAAGGCCACTAGCTCCATACAGGACATCATATGAGAGCTGTCATATGAATCCTACCCCTCCTTTAACTCAGTGTTTCTCCTGTCTAAAGGAGAAAAGAAATTAATTGATGAGGAGCTAAGATTATTTCCTTTCCCTGGCCTTCATATGTGCATCACCTTTATTTAAGGCAAGTACATTGAAGATTGGAAATAATATTGTAACACTGACAGGGAGCTTTCAAATTCGTTCTTCCTTAGTTGTCTTCTTTAACTAGAAATACAGCATTCAAGCTGAGAGGACCATTTCCTGCCCTTTTTCCTTCCCCTGAACATGGAAAACTGGATCCTCCATGATAATGTTGTGCCTCCTCCAAATTAAACTCAGGACTAAGTGACTGACAGTGTCCCAAAGGTACTACACAATCTAAACACTAAACAACAGGAGCACATCTGATGACCAGAATGTTTGCTGTACTTCTGAAGAGCCATTTAACTGCTTGCTAGGCAGAATTGGTTCCCTATAGCATATACTTTCTTCTTTTCGATGGCAGGGCAACATGCTTTGAGAGTCACCTGGATTCATCAAATAAGGATGTGGGGGAACTTAAGGATAAATTTCAACCTGATAGTCTACCACAAGATCAGAATACTGAGCCCCAGATACAGCCAGAAATGACCAGAAAGTGTATGCACATTAGCAGTTTAATAGCAAGGAAAAAGTTGAACACACCTCTGTCACCTCCTGTTGCAATACAGCTGAGGTCTCAGTATAGGTTTCTTTGTTGATACGTACTTCACTTTACCAGACACCAAGTAACAAGTATATTACAGAGTGCTAATTAATTTCTCAGTCTAGTACAGGGCATGTTGTTATTTAACATGTACACACAGGGTCTGGGAGTGCGTTACAGCATTTTAGAAAACCTGAAAATTTCAAAACCTGAAAATATTTGGCTGGAAACCATAACAGCTCTGTCATGGAGGCCCTGTGGGACCTTCTGGGAGCTATATTTCATGTGTTTCACACTCCCATTGTCCCCCAGGCACGATCCTAGGTTGGGCTAGATCTCCTGTGATGCATGATCTTCTCTCCTCTTGTTCTCTTCTCAGGCCTTGAGGGTGAAGCAAGAAGCAGTAGATGACATATATCTTGAGTTCAGTAAGGCTTGTGACACTGTCCCATGTGACATTTTCATAAACAGTGAGGGAAACACAGTCTAAATGAAACTTCTCAAGACTCGATGCCAAAACGATTCCCCCTCTGCCCCCACCGCAAAAAAAAATTAGGGAACAGTTATCAATTGCTTATACTCACCCTAAAAAGATATATTGAGAGGGATTACTCAAGGGTCTGTTCTGGCTCTGGCACTACTCAGTTTCTGTTAATGATTTTGGCAATAGAATAGGGATTACCCTTATAAAGCCTGAATATGATACCAAAGTAGTAAGGTGGAACAGAGCAAATAAAGGCTGGACGTTGTATTTAAGTTAAAAAAAAAAAACAAAAACAAAAAACAAAAACAAAAAAACAAACCAAAACAAAAACCCCCAAAAAACACACCAAACAAAAACAAACACACAACACAAACCCCAAAAAACCAAACACTTGGCCAATTGAAACAATTATTAGAAAGAAAATTTGGGAATTACCTGGTTGCAAGTCTATATTGACAAAGACCAAATACTATACTTAGGCAGAAATAACCAACTGCACAAAAATCAAGAGATGATGAATGACCAAGGAAACAACAGGTCTGCAGAGAGTGTTCTGGGGATCGCAGTGGATAAAAATCTGAAAGTCAGCCGACACTCCCATCCTGCTGTGAGAAAAGCCAACTTGAAACAAACAGAAGTGCCCTATGAAAGACTTTGCAAAAAAGCCTTCCAGTCTGTTCAGTAATGGCAAGGTCTTAACCAGAATATGGACTGCAGTTTCAGGCACTGAACTAAATATACAGATCAGTTGGGGACATTTCTCTGAAAACAGTGATAATGATTAGAGGATTAAAAAAACCCCACACAAATAAAAACAAAACAAAAAAACCCCAACAACACCCCCCACAGCCCTTACATGAGGAAAAGAATTTTAAAACTTGTATTTAATATTTGGAAGAAAAGCCTGGAGGCCAAAAATCTTCAAAATCATAAAAGGAAAACAAGAAAACAAAAACTTCCAATAGCCATAATTAAAAAAAGTACTCGAATATATGGCCTGGGGAAGTTTGAAGCTTTCATTGTTGCAGATTTTTAGAAACAGACTGATAAATATGTGTGAGGAAGAGGATGGGTGCAATTAATCTTGCCTTACAGCAGTGGGATGGGCTAGATGACCCATTAGATGAAGGTATCTTTTCCTGTTATATTGACAAACTTATGATTCTACGCATGATGAGCACAGCACCTAGACCACAGAGTTGCACAGGGACATGAAGCAAACAGCTCCCGTAAGACATTATGAGAACATTTCAAAGTGGAGTTCTGTCTTTTAGCTAGTATGTTTTGGTTAATATACTTCAGTTTTCAGGCATTCTAGGTTTTGACAAATATAACTGGAGATTTCTGCAGGAAGCAGACCATTTCCCCTCCCCGGAGAGTTTCCTCCTATTTAAGTCCCAAATTCTACACAGAAAAGTATTTTTGAGGCAGTCTTTCCACTACCTCCTTGTATTGGGTGCTGCATACTGGAAACATGATGTGGATTGCTAATGCTATAGCCTTCACAGTTTAGAAAGTGGAGCAAGGGAAAGATGATAGCTTTCACGCTGGAGAGCATACATATTTGTGAAAGGTGATTCCTCATTTCACAGCAATGCCAGAGGTCCATACCTTGGGAGCAACCTAGGAAGGAACTGGGTGACACAGCAGGGAGAAACAGCATGCAAGGTTTTGACTCCAGCATCCTCTTTCCTCTCCTGAGCAGGAAGAACTCCCTGAGGGTCAGGGCACTTAAATGCACAGCTTCTCTAGGCTTCTTAGGGAATCTCACTCTGAACTGACCTAGCAAATAAAATCACATCTACTGTGATTTCTGGCACCTCTGTGGTCCTTTTGCTATTGCCCTGTTGCTTTCCTGTCAAACAGGTTTAGCCCAGTGGCTCTGTTGGCACCTGGCAGTGAATCATCACAAAACTTTGCTGGTTTAGCTATCTTTTTTATCTAGTCCAATCCACAAAGATCCTCAGCGTTTGGAGTCTGATACTCAAATGGCAAAGTTGTACACCCTTCTCCATCTCAGTGTTAATGGTCACCACACCTCTCTCTGCCCCTTGAATCCTCCTGCTTGCACTGGAGTCCACACTGACAACTTGTGTCCCCCCTCCCTGTCCCTTCCTGGATGGCACTCAGGAGTGGGTGCAGTGCAAGGACCCCTGTAGCCTTCAGGAAAATTTCCAAATGGTCTTAACCTTAATTTGGGGTCTCATTCTCTTCCTTCCTTCCCCCTCCCTGCACTGGCTCTCCACATCCCACTGTCTGGGTAGTTGGGGATGGCAGCTAACCACAGTTCTGTCTAATGGGTCAGGAATGTGGCAGGGGCACCGAAGCACAGAGGTGCACTGTCCTGGTTTCAGCCGGGATGGAGTTAACTGTCTTCCTAGTAGCTGGTACAGTGCTATGTTTTGAGTTCAGTATGTGAAGAATGCTGATAACACTGATGTTTTCAGTTGTTGCTCAGTAGTGTTTAGACTATAGTCAAGGATTTTTCAGCTTCTCATGCCCAGCCAGGGCACCTGACCCAAACTGGCCAACGGTGTATTCCATACCATGTGACGTCCCATCTAGTTTAGGAACTGGGAAGGGGGGGGCAGGGATTTCGCCGCTCGGGGACTGGCTGGGTGTCGGTCGGCGGGTGGTGAGCAATTGCCCTGCGCATCATTTGTACATTTCAATCCTTTTATTACTACTGCTGTCATTTTATTAGTGTTATCATTATCATTATTAGTTTCTTCTTTTCTGTTCTATTAAACCGTTCTTATCTCAACCCAGGAGTTTTACTCCTTTTCCTGATTTTCTCCCCCATCCCACTGGGTGGGGGGCGGGGAAGTGAGTGAGCAGCTGCGTGGTGCTTAGTTGCTGGCTGGGGTTAAACCATGACATGCACCTACCGCTCCCTATCCCAAAAGGGAAAGGTGGCAACCACAAAAACTCCTCAAGCCCTGGAGGCTCAATGCTGCAGCAGCTTTTGCACAAAACCAACAACTTTGACACACGGTGCCATAGTGAAAACCCCAAAGATAAAGGAACAAAACCTTAGAGGTGTTTACATTCTTCAGATGTGCTGATTTTAGTGGGCAGCAAGTGCTTGATAGGCAAATCAGTAAATACATTCCAGGTGTCCAACTCACAGCGAAACCCCTTGTGATGCAGGGAATAAGTGCAGTTGAGGAGTTAAGCCTGAGGTCTTCTGTCCACAAGAAAGAGACAACTAAGGTTGCTGCATGGTAGGTGGCCCATTTATGCCTTCACCCAGCCCCCCAAGGAGGAAATAAACCTAAGCCTCCCCTTCCATTTAACTTTCTGTAAAGACTCCTAGTTCTTTCTGCGCCATCTACCCAAGACACACAGTGCACACACAGTCTCCATAAGAACAACTCTCCTTTGCAACAAGATTGACCCCACCATACTGTCAGAGCTCCTAAGGTGATAATGAACCTGAGTTATTTCTGGGGTGGGCTGAAGATACAGGCATTTGTTGCTTAAATGATTACACAAGGTGTTACTCTAATTACACATGGAGCCCACAGGGGGTGAATAGCAGCTCCCAGACTAGTGCAAAACAGCAGCCCCTTGATTCAGAGATCAAATTAGCCATTGGGTGTAGAGCAGAAGGGAAATGGTCTGGTGGCAGGAGGGAGGACAGCATGCTGGTGGGAAAGGAGCCCTTGCTTTTCCTGTCTGATCCTAGCACCTCAGCCTTGGCCGCGCAGCCCTGCTGGCCCCGGAGTTTCTCTTTAACCCCTCCGGGTTTGAAGAGGCTTTTATTTTTAGAAAAATCAGTGCCACATGCAACTGTCTTAAGCAAACGCAAAAAATAAACCCCAAATAAACTTAGGAGGTTTATAAGCAGTGCAAATCCAGGGTTATTCCTTCACTAATGGGGTTTGTCTGGTGTTACCAAGATCCGAGCCTGGGACGCTGGTTACAGGGAACACAATGGAACTTGAAGCCTAATTAACAAAAGAAATCCCTCCACCTGCCTTTAACCAGCACACATGTTTCCAATTGGGCTTACAGCCACAAACGGCTAAAATTGTGCTAAACAACTCTATTCAAGAGCACGTGGCAGAAAAATAGCCTCCCGAGTCATAAGCCAGATCCAGATGCTCAAGGGACCACAAGAATCAAAACAAGACCATGTTCAGGGATGTGGGCGGGGGGGAATGGGAAGGATAATTTTGCTAAGACCTTAATACTCAGCAGCCCAGTTAGCTGTAAATGGCAGTCATTACCAGGCTTGTGGTAAGATGTTGGTGCCTGTGCTGGTGACCACCTCAGCATGAAAGGAGCCAGGGGAACAGTCTTCACCACCACCCCTTATCTCTTTACTAACTGCAGTTAGGACTCTCATACAACCTATTACATGAAACCTACGCACTCCAAAGCACTGCAGCTGTCTTCTTGCCTCTGCACATAGCTAGGCATTTCAAAGGAAAACACACAGCAAATGTCCACTAAACTAACAACAGAGCCAAGTCAGTAACATTTTGCTCCTCAAAAGGAAAAGGTGTCTCTCGCTTTTGAGAAAGATAAAAATCTGCCAGCCATCTGCTTTTATCCTATGGTTGTGGTATGCTCAATAGCACTGTATGTTGACTGCCCCAAGTCTAGCTCTTTAGACAGACTTGGTGACAAACTGTAACAGGTCTACTGATACCTACTGTGACCCTGAAACAAAGGATTCACAGGAATCACTGCTGGGCTGGGTTGCTCCACTTCTGTAGTTGAAATGCAAATGTAAGTAGCTAATTACAAGCTCTTTTCATCCCAAACCAGAAGCTTTTAAGTTCTCTCTAATAATCACTAACAAGCTGCTGCTTGCATTTTTTTCTTATTTAGGAATGGTAGCATTCCCCGAGACTCACATAAAAAGTGCAAGGAGAATTCAGATAAAAGTTTTGGGTCCTGCTGTGTAGAAAGTGCTATCCAGCTGGATCATTTGCACCCAGCCCCAGCCCTGAAGTGCCCCCAGGAACCTGCTGTCTCCTGGAGACAGGAGAATCAGTGATGCCCAAGAGAAATAGTGATGCCCAGTGACACTCCCCCAGCTGGGGGCCCACCGATCAAATCAGGCTTGCTTCCAATGAAATGCCTTAGATTGAGCCTTCTGGAGTTTTCTAAGTTGTTACTGATGAACCAGAAACTTATCAGCTAGCCCTGGCTCTCTGCTTTCTACCAGTAACACAGACACTTGTGAACCACAGGCTCAGCCCCAGTATTCAGGGACTTGCCAAATACTGGAGCAGCCACTTCCATTTCAGGCACAGCAGGGCCAGCTCTGGAGCTCACTCACAGCCTGCACAGACAGGGAGGAGGATGGTGATGCTACACTGCGTAGGTGCAGAGTGCACATTCAAAAGCCTCTGTACGGCATGCGTTCAGTCCAAGAAGAGACTGGGTAGCTGTGGTTCAGGATACGTATGCTACGTGCATATGTGCATGGCACCAGACTGGCGGAGGTCTTTATGTTACTCACGATGAGCCAGAGTCATTGGTACAAGAGCTCAGTGCTGCCAAGTGTTATCTTATAGGGGGGAAGAGACAGCCTGATGGGCTGTCCCTTTGCCTGGGACAGCTGTTTGGTGTCAGTATCCTTCAGGTGGCTCCTAAGGACCTCTCAGGTTGTGGACAGGCTCTGGTTTGCAAGGCCCAGCATTACTGTTCTGCAAAAAGAAATGTAATAGGCATCTGGGATTAAAGAGGAGAAAAGCAGGGTTAAGGGTCTTTGCTGCATAGGCTTCCTTAGCTGAACACCACTGGTGTGATCAAAGCCAGCTCTGCTAAGGGCCTTCTCTTCCCAATAGCACAGCCTGGGAGGGTAACACAGGTCCTCTGCTGAAATTGCCTATTAGAGAGGACAGAGGTGCACTGTGGCACTGGGAACAGTCCTGCTCCAATCATTCCATGACCACTTAAATTATCATCCCTGGAACTTTTCTAAAGCTCTAAAAAATTTAAATATGCTTTCTAGCTTTAAGGTTGCTGTAAGTCCACTGGATTTAAACCTTGTGATATATATTTCATATGAAAGCTATAGCCAAAAATCAATTTAAAAGAAGCTGCAGCTTCTGATACCTAGTCACATATCTCTGGAAAGATGGAATTGGATTACTGTAGAGATACACGCTCCACCCTGCCTCAAACCCTGTGAATGCATGGTTGGGGAGGCAGCCAACCCACTGAACAAAGCCAAGTACAGGGGAGCTGGGGGACGGAGAAGGGGTGGGTTTTGCCTGGCCAAGTGCTTGAAAGTGACACTAGCTACGTGATCTGCCAATTCTGCCGGGGGCAAGTTTGGGATGCAGCCCAGCTTCTCAATAACCTTGCACTGTGCCAAGGAATCTCATGCATGCTGCACTGCTAATCAGCCAGTGTAGGTCCTGCTGGTTGTTCAGTCCCTGCCCTCACCTCTAACTGGTGACAGGAATGGTGAGGCTGCACCCACCAAACCTACTTCTAAAAGGGATTAGCAACCCCAGCTTTCTGCCCACAAAGGCTTTCTGTGCCAGCACACCAGTCCAAGGAGAGAGGGGCTGCTGAGCCTTGTTTCCTGCTGTAAAAGGGAAACGTGCTGCATAGCAGCAAGAAAGCAGGGATGTTAGTGATGCATCTACCTTTGAAATGCCGAACGTGCTGCCTGGAGCTGGCCAGTGGACTCATTACTAGCACCTGCTTGGAAATCTAGGAGCCGAGTGGAGTTGTCCTCTTCCACAGATGGAAAAGAAGCCATCAGACAGGGAAAACAGGGCTACTCTCCTGAAGTTTTCCTGGGAGAAGTAAGGTTTCTCCCTTGGAAACATCAGTAGTTGTCCTTATAAAGATCAAAGCAAGCCATGAGGCTATGTCCTCAAACCTCTCCTTCTTCCTTGCTGCTGTCAATCTTTGTTCAACCAAGCCTACAGTTGATGATACCCGCCCTTTGTTACAGAGCATGGTTGACAGGACTGCCTGGGAGCACAGGCAGACAGGATGACAGCAAGCCAGGGCAAAGAGCTGACAGCCCAGGATTAGCTAGGCATGTGAATTTGTGCATGCAGGCCTGCAGCGGTTCTAGGTCCCCGTACTCTCCTGGAGACTTTGTGACTCCAGTCATAGATGCAGATGGGACTATACCTCCCTGCTAGCAGAAGGAAGCTGGCTTGAAAAGAAAGGTTTCCTGGGAAGAAGAGAGTGATCACAGAAATCTCTGAGAAGGCCAAAACTGAGAAAAGAAATCTAGGATTTAGAAAAAAGGGGTTTGGGTGAAAAAGGACTTGGAATAAGATGCTTGAGAAAATAATAAGGTGCAGAAAGATAAAGAACAGGCATGAAGAGAAAGACAGAATAAGGAGGGAGGACAGAGAGAAAGGATGTGGGGAACGCAGAAGGAGGAATTCAGTATGGGGAGATACATCAGCATCAGCTAGGGAGGCAGAAGTGCTTGTGGAGACTGGATATGGAGGAGGGCATATGGAGTAGAGCAGCCCTGCTGGTAATATGACAACGATGCCTTGATGCCCAAATGTGGAAGCCTCTCTAAAACAAAAAAAAACAACCAACCAAACAAACAAAAAAACCAAAAAAACCCCATAAAAATCACACACGTTGCGGGGTCACAATATCCACCAGTGGAAACATATCTGTGGATGAGCCATAAATAAAGGAGGATACTTTGTTAGATTATTTTTAATGTCATAATTAATTTCTGTTCTTAAGTGAGATGAGCTATTGTGAAAAGTCTAGGGTCCCCGGCCAAGCATATAGCACCAGCTCTGTAGGCACAGAATAGACTTTTTCAGAATTTATCAGTCTGTTCAATTACTAGTTTCTGAACTGTAGTTCACCGAAAAAAACCCAAAAACCACAAAACCAAACAAAACCCAAAGAAATAAAACCCCTCAAGAAACCCTAATTAGTTTGGGGGGGGGGGGGGGGTGTGTTTGGTGTTTTTTTTTTTTAAGTGACAGACTACGTGGGTAATTTTCCTTGTTTCAAATTACATCAGGAAAAAAATATATGCATTTAAAACCTTCATGCTATTAGCATTAACTGAAATCTTCTACACAGCATGCATGGGGGAAGATCATAAGCAAAATAGTTTATCAGCTCTTGTTGTTTTGAAAGTTGCAGAGATGGAAGTGTTAGCCCAAGTACTCAATCTAAACAGACCTGACTTTTGCTTCACATACAAATCATGTTAAAGCACAAGTCTATGTCTGGCTAGAAGGAGAAACAAATGACACTTGGAAATGGAGAAGGGGATGGCTTTGAAAATTTTAGACCGGGATTTTCAGTTATGGCAGGGATTCAGATGCACCATCCCATTAATTTTAACAACTGCCTAAATTCCCTAGTAGTCTTTGAATAACCTCAAAGTTAAATTTTTGTTATTTTTGGATATTTCCTTTACTTGACCCAGGTTTGTCCTTTCACAGTGAAAAGAAAGAGGTGAAAAGAGTATTCTGTGCTTTCTGCTCAGAAAGAACTCTGCAGAGACTTCACTGCCTAGGTTAGCGGTGGTCATTGTCACTGCTGCCTTCTCTCCCAAACACTCATCTCAAGCCCACTGAATGCTCTTTGTTTGCCATGTTGCTGACAGAGATTGTACAGATCACTTGGGAAAGGACGGTAAATCATAACTATATGACAAGCTGCTTCTGACAGCAGGTCCCTCTTGTCCCGTTTCTGGAACCTTTTGGACTTTGTTTTATGCGTTTTTGTGGTCTGAAATATTCTATAAATCTCTTTGAACCTTTCAGAGCCTCCCTTTGTATCTCACTCACACAGTTCTGCAATTACCTATTGGACTGGGAAGGTCCAGGGCTGACAACTCACTTTTAGCCTGGCTACAGTTACTGCATCATTTCACTAGCAAGCTCCTCGTTTATTTTCCGTATTAAATTTTTATGAAGAAAAAAAAGTATTTGAGCAGCTATAGAAGATACATAAAGAGCAGACATAAAACCTTGAGCTCAACACCTTTCCATCTGCAAAAACATCCTTATACTTCTGGTTATTTTAATAAAGTTCTTCCTCAAAGAAATGTAAACACAAAAACGTGAGAGCTCTGTGAGGGAAAGGGGTTTACCTAGCAGAGGGCAGGGACTGAGGCTTTCAGCATTTTCACTGTAATTCATCCTCTTTGTGCCCCAGTTTTCTCCTCCATGATATAGAAATAATAGTAGTGCTCATTTTCCTTGGTAAAAAAAACATCTTTCTGACAGATTTGTTTTTCCATGAAGGACAAAAAATACAGTTTGTTTGAAAAGTGAAAAATGGGGGGGTTGCGAACTGAAAGGTGGGTTGCTTTGAGCAGTTCTCTAGGTAAAATTAGAATTGAAGAAAGCACTTTTTCTGGTCTGCAGCTGACACCCACAGGTGTTCCACACATTAGGGTTTAATGCCAACTCATATGCATCACCACAAGCTCCTGGTTCTACATTTTGCATTAACATAAGTTCATCTCATAAGCTTATTGGCATGCAAATAAAACACACACTTGAGTCCAAGGCAGCTGAAATGGCTGAATTACTGCAAAGTCAGAAGCCTACCAGGCAGTAGGAAGCTCAGCAGTGTGCCAGCAGAAACAGGGACAAATAGCAAGGAAACACGATGGGGAGAGGGAAAAGAGTGGCAAGTGGAGTAGTGTGAGGACCATGAGAAGGATCAGAACATTGGCAAGACTAGGAATAAAGGTCAGATCCAGGGTCCACTAGTAATTAGACAGACCATGGAAAGGAGAGGCAGCAAAGACGTTAGAAAGGGTACAGAAGATGTTTTATAGCTGGAGGGGAGGGGTATTGCTCTGTGTACAATTCTTTTGCTCCATTTTCTGACACTCTGGGAAGGTTCACAAGGAAGAGAGGCTGCTGAGACCTCCACGTGTTAGTGATACTGCCAAAAAAAAAAAAAAAAAAAGAAAAAAAAATCAAACCTTTCTCAGACTGGAGTGGTCTATTCTCTTCCCTGATGCTCTGAGGGCAGGTCCAGTTACTTCTTTTACCCTTCAAACTCTGCTGAGGCTGCCCTGCGATGCATCACCCACTGCCTGCTGCTTCTCCTCTGGGTCGGCAGCATGCTCGCTCTCCCGGCGCCTTCCTGAGCAGCACTCCAGTGCACAGTGAGCATCTCCTAATCGGATTCATATAGTCAATAAGTGAATACAGTGAGCTACTGGCAAAGGGCAATAGTAAATACGCCCACGCTCCCACCATCGCTCGCTCTTTACGCACCCATCTGCTTTCTTTCACAACACCACTGTATGTAAGCGCTTCCTCCCATCTGACAGATAGGACCCACAACAGGCAGCTTATGGGGTGGCACAGTGGTAGCGAGGGATGCTGTCCAGCCTCACAAACTAAACCCTATGGCACATTTGCAATGGCTTGCAGAGGTTGGTAACTCAGCTCAAAGTCCTAGATCAGGGACGTGCTCATGCTCCAATACAAGAAGGAAAGACGCGTGGCTGTTCAGGCTGGTAACGCTGTGTCCCAGCCACAAGTAGAGAAGGGGGTATGAGACAGGAGACCGTGATACAAGAAAGACTGGTTTGGAGCTTCAAGTAGGCAGCTGTTAAAACAACCAACCTCAGTCCTCAGCTCTACTCTTGAAGAAGCCCCTCTTTGTATTGGTTCACATCTGTAAGAGGTGAATTAGTAATGCTTCCACTCACTGCGTCTCTTTAGACATCAGGGCAGGGACGGTGACTATGCACAAGATAATCGTCTATCACCATGCTAACTCCAGACACTGGTGTACTCGCAGACCACAGGCCTGCCCTGGGCAGAGAAACCAGCTGCACTTCTGGGAGCAGGGTAAGCCTGGTAGCACAGCGCTGCACTGAAGCCAACGAACCTTGATGCTCAGCAGAGCTAACGACCTGGGATACAGCATCACACCAGCACACTTCTAGCACAGGCTCATCCACAGCTAACAGGAGGTCCCACACTGCATTGCCCAACCCCTGTAGATCAGTCTCTCCTGATTGTACCATGCTCAAGACAGTATGGCTTTGTGTTCAGCTGGACTTTCAGAAAGGTCTAGGACACTCCATAAAAATACATGCAAATAAGAAAATGTTAGATTAGTTAAGATTGCTTTTTTTACTAGCATTAAAAATGAGGAAACAGAAAACTAAGGATGAATCGCTGTATTAATGATGTATTAATGATGTCACTCAAATAGCAAAATCATACGTAATAACCTAAAAGTAAAATTGAAAGCTACCCTCAGTTCTACCTAAGGAGCATTTGAGAAATATTGTTATCAATACTTGCATCTAAATTTCAGAACCACCATTGTAAGCTAATTTCATTACAATGTTTACTCCTTAACAGTCTTTGAAATAGATGAAACATATGGTTTACATACGGTTAATTCACATCCTTGAAAGACACATGTAATGTCAGTCATTTGAAAAAGTCTTGTCCAATTCCATAATATTGAGCAGTACATTAGTAACACATGTTTTTGTGCTGGTTTTGGCTGGGATAGCATTAATTTTCTTCATAGTAGCTATTATGGCTTTGGTGCCCAATAACTCCACACAACACACCACCTCTCCTGTCCTGAGTGACCACCCTAAGAAATGGAGCCCAAAGTCATGGACTAAATGAACTCAATGGACATTTTGTGGACATTTCTGGATTTTACAAGGGTGGTCCATAGACTAAGGGAATTATATATGCATATTATGTCAAAGGATGGGAAGGGAGATGGTGATTAATGAGGATGTATTGGATAGTGTGGGACCTGAGCATGATGTAAATGGTATGGAAAAAGGGGTGCAGAATGTAATGGGTTTGGCTGAGATAGAGTTTATTTACTTCATAGTAGCTAGTATGGGGCTATGTTTTGGATTTGTGCTGGAAACAGCATTGATAATTCAGGGATGTTTTCATTACTGCCGAGCAGTGCTTACACAGAGTCCAGACCTTTCCTGCTTCTCACCCCACCCTACAGTGAGGAGGCTGGGGGAGGCACAAGGAGTTGGGAGGGGACACAGCTGGGACAGCTGACCCCGACTGACTACAGGGATATTCTAGACCTTATCACATCATGCTCAGTATGTAAAGCTGGGGGGAAGAAGGAGGAACGGGGGACATTCGGAGTTAAGGCATTTCTCTTCCCAGGTGGCCATTGCGCGTGATGGAGCCCTGCTGTCCTGGAGATGGCTGAACACCTGCCTGCCCATGGGAAGTGGTGAATGAATTCCTTGGTTTGCTTTGCTTGCATGCACAGCTTTTGCTTTACTTAAACTGTCTTTATCTCAGCCCACAAGTTCTCTCACTTTTACTCTTCCAATTCTCTCCCCATCCCACTGGGCAGGAGTGAGCGAGTGGCTGTGTGGTGCTTAGCTGCCGGCTGGGGTTAAACCACAGTTTAGTGTGGTTTATAGTTTTTGCCTCTGTATTAGTGACATAAGGAAATGCATGAGCACAAAAATCTTAAGAATGGGAATAAAAGTCCCACGAGTTTAAAAATCCACAGTAACCATAAAGCAATGGCTCTGAAGAGTGGCAAAGGACTTCCAGGTCTAAAGAACCAAAACTGACTGGTTGCAAAGTGCTTTCAATTGAAAATAGGAAAAACTTTGGAGACAAGGAAAAGGATTTTGTTCCTAAATAAATACAGTCAGATACCAATTCACAGTGGCTTCTGTGTCCTTCCTTATAAAGGGTTTAATTTTTAAATAATTCTGAAATAAAATAATACTCTTATTTAAATCTTTAAAGCTCCATGAAAACGGTACTTCCCATTTCAATTAAGACTACCATGCACCTGGGGTTCCCTGGAAATTAACTGTTTTTCCAGCCAGATACTTTATCAGGGTGAACATTGCCCAGGCTGTGCAGACTTCTGATATGCTGGCAGGTCAAACACCTCCATGGAAGAGCAGTAACTCCTACAGGGCTACCCATACAGCAAGAAGTCCTCTACAAGCATGTGGGTCAACTCAGTAGCAACTCCACTTCACACGTGTGCAACTCTTTAGCTCAAGAGAAGACCTTAAATCCCTGAATTCTATTTAAATCAATAAAATATATACCCTATATATATATATTCATAGTTCTGCAATACACTTAAAAAAAATGACCTCTGAAAGCAGACACTAAAAAAAAAAACCAAAACCCAACCCACAGTTCTATGGCCCAGTGTCGTGGTTTAACCCCAGCCAGCAACTAAGCACCACGCAGCCGCTCACTCACTCCCCCCCCCACCCAGTGGGATGGGGGAGAAAATCAGGAAAAGGAGTAAAACTCCTGGGTTGAGATAAGAACGGTTTAATAGAACAGAAAAGAAGAAACTAATAATGATAATGATAACACTAATAAAATGACAGCAGTAGTAATAAAAGGATTGAAATGTACAAATGATGCGCAGGGCAATTGCTCACCACCCGCCGACCGACACCCAGCCAGTCCCCGAGCGGCGAAATCCCTGCCCCCCCCTTCCCAGTTCCTAAACTAGATGGGACGTCACATGGTATGGAATACACCGTTGGCCAGTTTGGGTCAGGTGCCCTGGCTGGGCATGAGAAGCTGAAAAATCCTTGACTATAGTCTAAACACTACTGAGCAACAACTGAAAACATCAGTATTATCAGCATTCTTCACATACTGAACTCAAAACATAGCACTGTACCAGCTACTAGGAAGACAGTTAATTCTATCCCAGCTGAAACCAGGACACCCAGCAAATTTTTAGATGCAATATTTTCTAAAACAAAGCCTTCCCTCTCCCCATGTAATAAATAATCCAAATTTGTCACCCCTGCATCTGAGGTCTGCTTATGTCAGAAGTTCTAAATACATGAAAAAAAAATCACTATGCAGAGTGAATTAAAGCAGTGATGCCACTTTAGCTAAGCATTGTGAGTTTATGGATGAAATAGCACTGGCTTCTTATGGGTTGATTTTTCTGGGGCTTGCTAAGTTATAAGAATGTTGCATGTAGTCCAGGAGTAGCACTGGAGTAGCTTGAGCTCTCAGAAGAATAAACTTCCAAACAGCTATTTGTGAGCAGAGTTGAGCACATAGGTAATGCTCACTTGTGGCAGATGGCATCAACATTTTGGCCATTAAAGCAGCTCAAGGAACAGCACATGCTTCTGGCAGGGGGCCCTGAAGAAGAGAGACACCACCAGGTTGAAACTAATCACCTTTAGGATCTTAACCCAAAGCTTGCTATGCAGTTTCCAAAATGTGGGGATCTGCACTCTGCACTGGCACACTTCTGGAGAGACCCATCTGCCCTGCTGAGACAACGTCCTTCTCTTAAAGCAGTGCTGGGTCTCAGCTCTGTCTGCTAGTGCTCTAGTGGCTGCTGGGATAGGGAAGTTGAAGGCTGCTCCACTGTAGCAATCCCTCTTCACACTACGTATTCTAGATGTTACACTGAAATGAAAACAGCTGAGAAAACTCCCTTTTCACAGGACAGTGGTGTAAAGTTTTCCCTGCTAATTACTGTTTCTTAAATGGAATGATGTTGGCTGAAAATCCCCTGAACTTGAGAGTCAGGAAGCCACAGCTTTCTTTGCCAGAGGAGTCATTTGGCAGAAGAAACGTGCCCAAACAGCTCATAGCTCTCCAGGGGTGGCCTGGGGCTGTATCACCTGAATAAAAGGGAAGTATGGCTGGTGTGAATCCCTGTGACCATAAGCACCTCCTCTTGCTTTTAAAAGCTCTGTCTTCTAAAAGATAGACACACAGATGTTCAAATCTTAGCCAGGGTGTGCTGCAAGTCCACGAGGAACATGGTGACAGCAGTAACAGGATCGCTTTAGTCTCACAGTTCCCCCCACTCTGGCTGGCAAAAAGGAACAAAAGTTCTTTCCATGGCCGTGATCCCAAGTACTGACAGTAGTTTGCAGTCGTGCAACGGTCATTATTTGTCCTGGTGTCAAATTCCCAATGCCAGCGTCTCCCTGCAGCTCTACTCCAGTACTAGTTCTTTGTTCTGGACCATGCCCACAGCCGTAAACCAGGGCAATTCAGGTCCTGCATTTCTCAGGCTCCAGGACCCACCAACCCAGGGATACCTCAGCATTTAATGAGCTGCCTTCTCCTTTGACAGGCATGTCTCCAGACAGGACAGTTTTGACTACAGCAAATATATTCTACATATGTTTTTGATTAGGATCCACCCTGTTGTCCCAATATGTTCCCCTCATCGCTTTATGCTGTGTTACACAGGGTCAGTTTCTACATCTACATGTAACACGACATAATTATCAGTGACAGGGCACAAAGCCCCAGGGCAACACAGAAAGGGAGGCCCATGCTGCTCAGATCAGATGTCCACAGACAGCTGTTTGCTTGTCACCTAGGTGACATGCAAATAATATGTCAAGTTTCTGCCTGTTGCAGAAATTTGACCTTATCTTGCTAAATTGTTTGTTCTTCCTTTAATAGCCAGCACAGCCAGAGCGCCAGGGTGGCCACAAGGCATTTCCAAGAGATGTGTCCATGTTACCATCACCCTGATGCTCAGAGCTGGCTGGCATGCCAAGGAGCATGAGACCTGAAGGTGCTCTGGGATGTGGCAGCCATTAAAAAAAAAATTGCTGTTACGTACAAGCCACAATGGGTGAGCTGCTATGGGTCAGTGCCAGTGCTGACAGTTATGCTGAGAGATGCTGTAGGCTTTCTCGTTTTCCATAGATACACAGAGAGTTAAGGCTCAAACACTCCTTGTGGGAGAAGGAAATGGCCACAGTCCTCCTCAACTTCCAAATAAGGCTGGGACACCTCTCCCACTGAAACCATGGGCAGTTTAGGGTCCAAAAGCCTTCAGAGATGTTGGGGTGCAACCTTTTCTGCTACACATTGAGTGCCCTCCATCCCTGCTGTTTGCCTTGGCAGCAGTGTCTGAACTTGCTTTAGCAGGTTAGCTTTTCCCTCCTTATTTTGCAGTGTGTTGTCAGATGTCTGTTCAGAGAGGCTGACCCACATGCAAGTGTCAAACTTTACCTTAGCTTTCATGGGCTGAGTTCATCCTGAGATGAACCCGAGAAAAGGGTATTTTGGAAGCGTGCCCTAACTGCAGGCATGTTCACATTAGCCTTAAGTGATCCAGGACAGCCTTGGTACGAAACTGTGTATTACATGACCTGTAACATATATGCACTTGCCTTCTCAATTTCTATCCCACAGATGGGAAATTTGAGGCACCAAACAATTCTGGGACTTGTAGGTCCTCCAGAGAGCAGAGAAACACACTTGCCTTTGCGGACTCCCGCCCTGTACAGTGCCAGTGCTACCTCCACTAAGCGCACCCACCAAAGCCAGGAACCACAGGTGACCTGTAGAAATAGAAGTGCTAAAAATGAAGTGAACCCATCCCAGAGCAGGAAGGGGCCAAGGCCAGTCTGCAGAATGAGTTCAAATAGTTATCGGGGGGAGGAATAACACAGGGGACTGAAGCAGGTGATCTGACTCCAACTGGGCTACAGGGCTAGCCAATCCCCCTCTCCAGCAAGGGGTATCTCTGCAGCAGGGAAGATTTTCCCTTTCTTTTCTGTGCTGTGGTGCTCAGCTGCCCCTGCATTTTGCAGGTGCACTCAGCTGAGACTCGTCCCAGAGCCTTGCATTCAGAGCACATAAAAGCTTATGCCTCCCCCTGTGCCCATGTGTCACAACAGTGTCAGTCCATGTCACCGATCAGAAGTGAACTACAACAGGGCTATTGCACAGCCCCCCAGCACGGTTCTCACTTGCCAGCCACTGAAAGGAAGCTTAAAAACATGACTGAATGAGGCCCTTCTACAGGAAAGCAAAGATTCAGTACAGGCTTTTATAGCTTAGCATTTGCAATATTTTACCTGCAAAACAGGGTTCTTGAAAGAGTGCATTTGACTTGCTCAAAACACAGCCATTTCTCTAAACTTCTCCAGGCTGAAAGGCTTCTTCTAGTCTTGCAAAAGCATGACCAGAATCATAATTTGGCCTGTAGCCTATTCCCCCCAGGACTAGCCAAGCTGCCTGCCATACATCAGTCTGTAACACAGGGGCATTTGGATCTCCTGTAACCCACCACCTGGTAGCTGTTGAAATGATCCCATTTCCTACTTGCCTTTTTTTTTTTTTTTTTTTTTTTTTTTTTTTTTTTTTTTTTAAGAATTCAGTCATCTAGTCAGATCAAGTGGTTCAGAGAACTTCTTAGCAGTCAAAAACCACTGCTAAAAATGCTAAAATGCTCTTGGCTGTGTCCTGTCAAACTAAATCCAAACCTCATCAGTTTTCAACAAGCCTCTGAGAACACATTCAGTTGATATGAAATCAGACAGACAAGGACATTTTGCTGGAGCCAGTCAGTTTTGCTGAAGGTAAATCACACTGAGCTCTAACCCACAGCCATGCTCTCCAGCCAGCACAGCTCTTCTGGAGTCACACAACCAAGCACACACACACAAATGCATTATTTCCCATTAGGCCGTTCAGTAATGGTCTTTTTATAAAATCCTGGTTACACATCAGCTGCCTTCAGGAAAGAAGAGGCCACGTGCTGAATGTAAATAGTCTAAGGGCAACTTTAGTCCAGGACTTACGCTCTTTGAAGGGAGGTTTTGCCTTTGTTCATAAAGAAAAAGATGACTGGTAAACTGGAATACAGTAATTTTAACTCATTAAATGGTTAGGAGGGAAGCTAGGCTTCTTCTAGGGTATAACGCAACTCTCTAAAACATGCAATATGTTATACATCTCCTTACCTACTTGGTTTTACCTGAACATAGCCACCATCTTTTACATAAGATAAGGCACAGACCCATTTTTCTCAGGGTAGATACATAGCCTACATGCAGATGCACAGGCGAGAGGAGAGGGTCTATATGTGCCACATAACAGAGAACAGGGGAGGCACATGGGGCAGAGCATGGTGCTGGGGAGTTGGGGTGGGAGAGGCGCTGACACCAGAGATAGGGTTAGGACATGGCTACTACATTGCAAGGGGCAGCATGCTTGTAAACGGTGTGTCCAAGCCAATGCCTGCCCTCCTGTGCATGCTCCACAAACACCTTCTTCCCACCTGGCTCCATCCCCCAAACACACAGACCAAGCGGGACAATTTGGATCAAAGCAAACCCGGCACATGGCAAGGCAGGGGGACCCAGCCCACCAGCAGGGGCTCACCAACCCCTGACCACTCAGGAGCACCAGGATTCTGCTTTCTGCCATCCCCATGCAGCCCACAACAACAGCCACGGCACAAACCCAAAGTCCCCTCCGTAAGGATATACCTTGCCAGGAAGCCTTCATGAGTCCTCGGGTTGAGCAGAGGAGGCAGATCCCAGCAGGAAGGGCTACCACATCCAAGGACCTCCAGGTGCAAGCAAGCAGACCAGAAGGGCACGTGCATATCCATGTGCTCAGGGCTGGGACAACCCCTCCCCACAGAGCCCCCCATGCTGAGGGCAGGGGTCCTTCCCCTGCCCCTTCCCACCACGTGTGTGGGCCAGAGCAGGGCAAGCAGACACCACCCACCCCCAACCACATAACAGCCTGGACAGCCAGCCATGTGCTGAAGGGCAATTAAATTCCTCATTAGCTGTAATTAGCAGGCACCTGACACCCCGTAACAGAAGCCCAGCAGCAGAGGGGCCTCTGCCTAGCAGGAGAGGGCCAGTGGGAAGCCAGTTTTTGTGGCTTGTTTCATCAGCCCTCTTTTCTCCGAGCTCCCTGTGACTGTGCTGGAGCCTCACCAGAGGCAGCACCTGTGAGCATGAGCCTGATCTGCAGCTCACCAGAGTAAGGTGGGGACCAGACCTTCTCTGAATAGGCTAGAAATAACAGTCCAGGAGAGCTAAGCCTCAGGCTGAGCTGCAGCCACCAGCACGAGCTGCTCTGGGGGTTGGGGACTGCATGCTACTAACTGAACCAAGAGCAACTCCCGTTAATTATCCCACTTTTCCTGCTTCGTGCTTCTGACCTCTACAAAGGTACAAAACAAGGTCTACAAAAGTCTCCTTCTCTGGCTGAGACACCCTCTCACCCAGATGGAATCTTCAAGCACCAGGAACTTCACCTCATACCCCCAAGGCAGATAAAAATTTAACCTGGGCAGGGAGACCTGCCAACACTCTTCTTGTAGTCAGACATGTTACCCATTGCACTACTGGTCCTCAGCAAATCAAGTGGGTCAGGCAATATCATCTTTCCAACTTCATGGCCAGAAGGAAAGGGTTCCCTAAGTGGGCCACTGACCTTTTGGTACGACTTGGTTGCTTCAGCACATGTGGGTGGCAAACTGCTTTGTCTCCACAAGGCTCCTAATGTGTGTGGTCTGAAGGACCTTGCTTATTTTCAAGGCAAAATAATATTGGGGATGAAGGAAACCAAGAGGGAGCAATCAAAGAGAAGAGAGGAAAAACTTGCAAGTGCTCTTATTCTTGCTTCACATTGAATTGGCTTTAAATGGGGCTTTGCTAACTGGGTGCAAGGCTACGGGCTGATGCTATTCCATTATCAGCCAGTATCACGCTGTTTCTCATCATGACTTCCATGCTCTTACCAAGCTGGTGTGGAGACCTGCAGCGAGTGCACTGAGCAGCAAGTGGGAGCAGGTGGCAGGGCAGACAGGCATGTTGGGTGGCTGCGCCAGAACTACTTGGACAATGTTTGTTGAACAGTCAATAAGACTAATGTTCACTCTGCTTTTTGTAGGGGAAAAGCTTTGGATTGTCTTAAAAGCCTGTCCCATCAGCCACCACCTGTTTATTGTATGTCCACATCCTTTGATTAGTTCTTGAGCACCTGGCCTTCACTTTGCAGCACATGAGCTTCCCACAAGCTTTAATGCATTTATCTTCACAGATAAACGTGAGGGATGGGAAGAGCTACCAACTCCCTTGGACAGAGCAGATCTTTTGATGCAGGTCTTTTAAATCCTAGGCTACCCATTAAATCCCTCCAGTGTTTAGTGGTCTCTAATTGGTTTTTTAGGTCATTCATTATTTATAGTATGTGCATGGCTGTATGGTATTTCATTACCTCTGGAGAAGGATGGCAAATGCAGAGTTGGGAATCTCTGTGTCCTCCTTAGCTTCAGAGACACTGCAAGACTTCAGACTCTTTGGAGCTAATCCCATGCTCTTTTAACTCATTTGTAGAGTTACTCTTTATAAGAGGGGAAAGGATCAGTCAGCATCATGTACAGGTGCTATATTTTCACTTTGTTACTGTCATATTGAGCCTGCAAGTTGAATGTAGATAAAAGCTTATAGAAAGCAACATACCGTAAAAAAAAAAGCTATTATTTCTAATTCAAATTTAATCTCCAGCTGTGGTTCTTGCCATGACCCCACAAGAGTAAAAAGCCTTTCATAACTGGGCAAGCTCTTCCCATGAAGGCACCTACCAGTCTGAGCAAGGCTCCTCTTTTTTTTTTGATGCACTAAGTAGCCTGAGCTCTCCAATCCCCATACTGCAAAGCAATCACAAACTCTCTGATTATTTTTTGGAGTGTGTGTGTGTGTGTGTGGCTTTCCACTGCATCCTCTAATTTTTCAGTTTCTTTAAAAGTAAGCCCTGTTTTAAAATGTCCACAACAAACGTTCGGAAGGGGAGGCAGCGTCTTTTATTAAACTAAATGACATAGATGGAAAAACTAGACAAGACTTCAGTTAGTGAAGGCTTTTGCCTAATGAAAGATACTACTTTTCTCCAGCATCCCTGCCTTGCTTATAGCCTTAAACCACCTCATCTTCAGCAATTCCAGTACCACAAAGAAAGCATAGAAATCTTAGAAAGGCTGGACATTTAATCTGTACTGCCACAAAACAGCTTTATTATGAGGACTGCACTGCCTGGGCTGGTTTGTTGTTGTAGGATAGCTCACCAGTACTAGGCAGCTCCTATTTCTTAAACATAAATCACCATTAGAACAATTTGTTTGAGTTCAAAACCAACAATGGCATACTTGAATTGCAATAAATTAGTTACATAGGGTAGCACAGAGAAACACCAAAAACTACATTAAGTCAAGGGGGATATAGTAAATATTTTGATAAGCTGTTGTCAGAGCACAAGGCAGCTACTTTTAAGCTATATCTTCAATCTCTGTCCAGTTACAGATAATGGGTGAGCTGCCTCTGCCTCTTCCTGATTTGTCTTTTCCTCAGGATTTGAAAGTTAGGACTGGGGTAAAACATCCTCCCACCTTCAGGCAGGTTTTGAGATACAGCTGCCCAGGACATACAGTGGTTACCTAAACTGACACCCTGCAGTTTTCTTTCCCAGCAGCTAATGCAGTACCTGGGGAACAACCTAATGCCAAAATATCACATGTACAGAGAAAAAAAACAATTCAGGAAAGCGTCACTCCTAAAGAGAATGAGGCAGACTGTAAATCTATCCAGCTCAACCTCCCCTACAGCTGGGAAGGTCTCTCGCTTCAGATTCCCTCCATCTGTCTTTTCGGCATTGGCCTGTCACCACAGAAAGCTGCTGACAGATGGCCCCGATTCACAGAGCCATGCAGGAAATCCAGATAACCCATTATCACTGTGCAGGAATTCATCTTGAAGACAGGCATCCCTGCCTACCACTGTCTGCAATTTAATGCTCTGAAGTCCCATCATCATTGTAGCTACATCTTATTTATCTAGTTTAAAAAAAAAAATTGAAAAATTCAGCAGCACCGTGAGGCACGCTCTGCCTCGTTCAATAATGCTAGTGGCAGCTGCTTGTGCCAGAGGGCTGAGAATTGTTTGTTCTTTTCCTCAATAAAAATAGACTACAGAGAAGGTCATAAAGTTGCAATCAGAGTAGATCTGCCCTGCAGTCCTTCTTGCCCAGCAGCATGTTCCCAAGAGCAGCATGGATCTGGCAAAGCAGTTGTGAGATAATCCCTCAGCAGATCCCATTTGGTAATAAGGATTTCTCTACCTGCCCCCACAACCATCCCAGCAGACTTGCAAGAATACAGCCCTGTCCACCGCAGCTGCCCTGGTACCAGTGTAAGGGAACACATACTGCCATTTGTGTTCCTGCACAGCAAGGGAGATAAGTTGTACCAATACAAAAGGTGTCACATTGTCAACACTAAAGCTGAGTTGATGTAACTGCTTTGGCTTAAACAGAAAATTACATCTTTATAGCATTATTCTGACCAAACTTTTATGAGGAGACCAGGACATAGAGAGTGGCCTAGTGAAAAACAAAGTCTAATAGTACAATGAGTAAAAAAATTATATTCTGGATCAATTATTTATATGCTGCCCCCAAACACGCATCCTTAGACCTGTTAAGGAAAGAATGTTTATTTTATGGCTAAAGAAAGATACCAGCAGATCCAAAAAGCTGTTTCAGACATTAAATGAAAGCATTCCTGAATGGTGAAAACCATTGTGTATAGAAAGGGCACAGAGAAGGAACCTTTGAGAAACCTGAATAAGAAAATAAATCTCTCTTTATTTGCCTTGGAGAGTCTTTTTTTGATGTCAGCTCAACTTTTCTTTGAAACCTTTACCATCAAGTTGCATAGTGCAAAAGGGAAACAGAGATGTTTATTTATCAGCAGAGAATCGCAGGCCAGTCTCTGCCCGGGATGGCCTCTTTCCTCTTTACAACTGCTGCGATGGCAAATACATCTCCTAACCCTGGATAACGGGATTGCCCAGGAAAAGGAGTCCCAACAGCAGTATGCAAACCCCATCTAGATCTGGGGCGCCCAGAGGGACAGTGTGAAAATATTCACAGCAAAGGGTGAAACGGCTTGAAATTGCATTTGTCATATTCTATTCTTTATGAACATAGAAATATCCATTTTTTCCTGTTCCCTTCCCCAGGATGGTGGGGAAAATCACCATATTTCCTGAATGAATGAGTGGAAAAAAGGCCATTTGGAGTAAAAAATTAACTTGTAATGCAAAGCTAAAAAGACAAGGTTTTCTTGTGTATACTTCAATGCAAAAGCAGCTTTCCTGTTAAATTCCTTGGTAGTTTCATAATGTAAGAGTCACCCAACATAGAAGCACTGAAAAATACGTTAACTCCTTGAGTATCAGGAGGTTACAGCCTATGACAAGCTCAGTATTTTCTCTTTGCAGCTCCTAGCCACAGCACCCACCACCCTTATCATACATGAACCATGCAGAGAAACAAACTCCCTCCACAGTGAACTCCTCTCTGGGGTCTGAAGCCGTGAGTGCAGGGACCGTGGGTGGCTTGTGCTGCCAACACCTCCCGGTGGAACAGGGCCTGGGATCTCACACAGGCTGCTCTCAGATGGCAAACAATCTCCAGCATGAGCTGGATTTGGGCTGGTTCCTAGAAAGAAAAAATCTGAGCCGATTGGTTACTGTGTTTGGATTTTCTTCAAATGTGTCTTCACAGGCAGCGGGTGTGTTTCAACATGAACTCATTAACTAGCCTCCCTCCTCCCAGGGACTAGAACGCCTGAATGCATAATTTTCCTTTTACCCAGAAAATGTAATTTCTTATTGTCACCAGTGCCAGCAATTCTTTAATGCTTTAAAGAGAACCCTACCCTCTGGTACATCATTATGTTCTTCACGATCTCTCCCCAGTTGATAGCTCTATATAGTAGATGGGAAGCTCAACCAAGTGGTGGATCAAGGCCACTGAGAGAGTCCCCTAGCACCCAGGAAGCTCTGGGCACTGCTCCTGGGGTTACACATGGGGCAGGTGCAGTGAGGGGCCTGGAGAAGCAAAGGACACAGCCACAGCCTGGGGTAGGAGCACATAGCTGCAGTCGGTGGCCTGAAGCAGAGGCTGCAGACCATTGCACTGTTTGTCACCATGGGAGAGCAAATCCTGTCACTTCAGCAGGTGCCAGCCCTCCTGAGATCAGGTCTGAGGTGGCTTCAGACAGATCCTCTGTGCTGGAGCAGTGCTTTCTCAGCCAGGAAGGTCCTGATCCATTTTCCCCACCATCACAAACCTTAATGCCTTCAGCCAGCTTCTTATTTTCAGAGATTGGTTTCAGGACACCAAGATGCCCAGCTTACAAACTCAAACTGTTTTGTGCAGGTGATCTTTAAAACCAAAACTAAATACATCTCTCCTAAGATGACTTATTAATATTGATCCAGGCTCTGAGCAAATAAATGAATATACTTCTACTATTTGGATGGCTAAATATTTCCAATTAAGAGCGTTATGAACAATGCATAATATGTTTGCTTTGGAGGGAGGCTAAGGATTTAAAGCTCACGCTAGAAACATTAGCTGCTGTCACTAATGTGACTTGCTGACTCGAGTGTTTATTTTTTCTGTTTTTTCCCTCATTCCCTCCAATTTTTCAATTAAAACTTAATCGCCTGCCCCGCTTACTCACTGCAGAAGTGATAGGGAGATTATTAGCTGTCATAAAACCGTCTCTGGTCTCACACTTCTCTCTGGCAACACAGAGAAAAGGTCAGCTCTTGTACTGGCCTACACACTAAGCCACACTTTTATTGCAGTCTTGTGGCTTAAGCACTTGCTTTAGTAATGTGCATTGGGTGCTGGATGGTGTGTTCATGTCCCATATTACTTCAGCTTTGCCCAGGTGTCTTCTAGTGAGCTGCATTGCCACCTCATCAGCAGAAATCAGGATCCAGCTCCTGGGTGACATACTACTCTGACTTGAGTATGTTGATCTGCCTTTATGGCTTATTTCCGTATGTTGAATCAAACTAGGGTTGTCTCTGCATATGTGAGATAAGCAAAGAAGAGCAGACCTGTGTCCCAATTGAGCAGCTGTCAAGTGGAGAGAAATTTCTGTAAAGATCATTACCTTGCTATTGAAAGCAGGTCAAGTATGGACAGCACACCACCTTACCTGCTAGGAGAAAATAACAGCCTAGTGCTATTACATTCATTTCCTTAAATAAGCCTGTAGCTCTACAATGAGCAAGGCATTGTTTAAGCTTGTAACTAGAGCAGTGGCTAGAGGGAAGCTATAAAGGGAGTTTGTATATATGTGTAATGATAGCAGCAAGAGAAGAGATTAGATAAACAGAAGATCATTTACAGCATCATGTGCCTCACAAACCTCTCCTGGCAGGAGATGTATTACATCCACTCCAAAACAATTAGCTGGGCTGACAAGCAGGGAATATTCACCAGGGGTAGGTAGCAAGGGTGATTTGTCATAGAGACCCCTAGGCTATCAGAAGAGCAGAGGCCAGGGTTTTCCTGGACTCTTTTATGGCCAGTTGTTTATTTTTAAGAATTAATTTATTCTTCCTAGTGGGCTTGGTGCAGTTGCCATGCTAAAAGAGCTGTTGTGAGTGTCATATCCTTATGGGAGGACCTAGGGAGAAAAATGGATTTGGTTTCCCTGGTTTACTGAGTGGGGTTGAGGTCAGCAGTTTGGACCTACCTTGCACAAACAGAGCAACAGGGCCTGGAAACATCATAGTGATCCTCCGCACAGACACATGGGGCATGAGCTGCCATCCCCGAGCAGGCTTTCAGTCCCCCTGCCTCCAGAAAGGATCATAAAGTCTCCTGAAACAAGATTTTCACTTCGTACTGCTGTAAATGAAGAGATCATTCATCACCTGCAAGGATCTTTTCTCCCAAGGTACTGAAAATGGAAATTGGCTCAAGGCTTTTCAATAGCATGGAGAAAATTCCCCTTTCATCTGCATTTTTGGGGATGGCAAATTTTACAGGTGCAGCAGAGGTGGTCCTCCGATAGAAGTGTAAGGAACCGGTGGGGCTTTGAGGCCCCAGGAAATGTTTCAGAGTAGCAATTTGCTCCTTCAGCTCGCACCTATTTCGCACAACCCTAGACACAGCCCTACTGAACCCTTGCTATTCTCACTGGCTGGAACTGCCACCTACCTGGGAACCCCACGCAACAACCAACTACCCAAGCTATACCACAAAGGAACAAAGTGAGGCGCAGAGCTTGGTCAGTCTGCAGTGCCCTGGAGAAGATCACAGACCTGCTGGCAGAGCCATGGAGGCCTGATGCCCACCGCCCACGCGATGGTCCTTCCCATGGCCGTGGTTAGCTGCTGGCTATGTTGGGGGAGTGGGTGAGCCAGCATTTACCTGAACTGCAGATTCATGAGTACAGCCGCTCTGTATCTTTGTGAAAAATATTACTTGTCGTCCCTTTTTGCAGATAGTAGAGTGTTTTCATCTGGACCCTTTTGGCATTCCCAAGCATTGCCCAGATAGCAGCATAAAAAATATTTGCAACCACTTTCCATATCTAATTGCTTTTCCTCATTTGAGCCTGGCCTCTTAGAGGCCATGGCATTGTGCCTATTTCTGATTGGGAGGCTAAAAGACTTTTAAAAGGAGAAAAGTAAACAGCAGATAATAATAATATAACCTTTCTGCCAGGTGGTGTTAGTAGTAAGAACAGGCAGAATCAGACAGTGTCTAGAGTTTCTATTTAATATAACTAAAATAAATGGTTCTAGCCTCCACCTAATACCTTGCCCTCTAGAGTTTTAGGAATGCAGACTGTAAATCCCTGATCACCTTTAATGCCTGTTATTTTCTGAGCCCAGAGTTTATGTTACTCATCAACTGACTGAACTAAAACCCTTCTGAGAATTCCAGTCATCTTGGTAAAAATAACCCTAGACCCCATCTGCCCAAGAGTCCAGCGTCACTTCCTTCAAATAGTAACAAGGCACCTTAGCTACTGTCTTTCCTATGCAGCTCTGCCTTTCTGCCCTTGTAGGACATTCAGGCCACTACTACCACCTAGCAGAGACCACCTTAGTAAAGACCACATGCAACATGCTTCTTCAAAACACACTTGTGACTTGTCCATGGTCATGATGCTGGTTGATGAGGTAGCCGTCTAGCGTAGCCGCTAGTCCCACCAGTCTCCTTTAGGCTTCCCTCCTCTGGAGAAGCCTTCTCCACTGGCAGACAGTGGAGAAAGAAAAATTTTGGCCCAGAAAAGATGCGAAGATCTCACTGCTTGGCCAGAGGGCTGTGTGCCTGTGCAAGTGCATCCACTCAGCATCCTGGAAGAGGGACCTATGAAAGACGTGTTTCCCATGTAAAGAAAACCAACAGGGACTGCCGTGCTTGATGGTGACCTTTTAAAGTCCAATGGTAGGCCCTACTACCACTGAGGAAAGCATGAGCATCCATCCCCGAGAAGGCGTCACCAGGCAGAGGAATTTTATTTGGGAACCAGAAAGTCTCACTGTGGTTTGGGAAAGGATTTTCCTTCACTGTCCTCATTCCAGAGCTACAGGCAATCTTTTAGATAGACTGGATCCATGCCACAGCGTGCCTTGTAGATTTAGTCTGAAACTTGTACTTGATTCTTATGAGGAAAATTACCCAAATATGGCCTGTGTCTGGTGTGCAGAAGTCTTGAATTTCTTTATCCTAAGCAGCTCCTATCCTGACAAAAATGGAAAGGTAGCCTTGTCTGCGTGTTAAATATCGTATGAAAAATTCTAAACTTTAACTGCTTCCCTAATCTCCCACCAGGCAATATTTTTCAAAAGTTAATGAAATAATGACAGAAAATCCATTAATAGGTAAAAAATCTTCTATGGACTTCCAGATGGATGGCTTTTTCCTTTTTCCATGGACCAAACTCACATTCAGCATTTGTGATACAGAAGAAATATTGTCCATGACACCTCAATAGCAGAGTTTGCAAGGAAACTGTCTGGAGTGATTGGGCTTTCCATAGTGGCCTCCCACCTCCCTACTGAGAGTTGAATAGATCAAATCTGTTTCCAAAAGCAATAAGCTACTTAATTCATCCCAAAGCTTAAAGGTGCTTTCTAAGGCTAAGCAACTGGTTTCTTTTAATACAAGACAGAGCAGAAGAAGATCCTGCTTTACTGGATCAGCAGAGGATCCAAAGCAGCGGTTGCCTCCTTGCTAGATCAGGCTGTCACCATCTCCTCTAATGCCCTAACTAGAGCTGACCTGGTTGTCACATGCTGTGCTGCCTCCCTGCATGGAAGAGCCAAAAACTACTAAAGGCAATCATGTCCTGTGCCCACAAAGAGAATAACCCTATTTGAGACACATGTTTGAAGGAAAATATCTCCTTTGGGCACCTGCACACATGTTCCTTGGTGTGGGGATCCCATGGTTTGAAATGGACACCTTCTGCCTGAGCTCACTGACGCCTCACTGAGGCTCATTGCCTCAGATTCAGTTATGACATTGATTTGACTATTGTACTATCTTAATGCTCTTACAGCAGTAGTCTTAGAGCTGGGTTTGCTGAATTTTACACATATATGTTTATTCCATTTAACACAATCCACTGAAAACTCTCTTAAAAATACCTTTGCCCCTTTTTGCATCTGCAGCAGGACTGGTAACTCAAGAGAGCAAAGATACTCAACTAAGGTATTTAAAGGCACTTTAAAGGCTCAGTTTCTGAAAGAATGCCTCTGTCCTTCATTTCCTCCACATTACAGATGCTAGCAGATGGAGGAAGAGACAGGGTGGTCGTGCTCCTCTACCCTGGGCTGCAGAGGAGGAACCCTGCAGCATTCAGTACCCACTGACGTTTCTGGGGCTGGAGGCTTCATGACCAAGCATACTGCACTGCTGGAAAGACAGAAGGCAATGGAAGCACATACAGGGCTATGGCTTTATTTATGAGCCATATTTATGAACAACAACCACAGGGTAAAAGAAGACTTTAAAAGACAGACTGCTGCCCCAGGCAGAATTCCTACAAAGACTTTTAAGCATCTGAGTCCTATTTTCTATAGATGATCCAGATCTTAAAAATAGTAGCATTTTGGGAATAACAAAATACATCCACTTACGGATCTGCAAAAGTTTATGTCAGGAGTTCAGACCACTGGAAAAATACCTTCTCCCTGGGAGGAAAAGGAAACCCCAGAGACCTCACTGATTTTGGTATAGAGGCTGAATAGTTCATATTTCTTTGGAGGCTCATTCAGCCCTCTAATATTTATACAGCCACACTTTACCACACATGTCCAATGTACCTCCCTGGTAAACTCTTCTCCTTCCTGGCCTTTCAAGTGCAGGATCTCACCTGCTTGGATGTCTCTGAGTGATGCTCATAGGAAAACAACCCTTGAAATGCCAAACAGATGTGAAAATGCATCTGAGGAGGAATGTATGGGTAGTACCCATCTGTTGTCATCCCTTCCACCATCTCATCTCGTCCCCTTTCATCTGGTGCCCACCTCTGCCAAGCTACAGACAGGGGAGCTAGGTGAAATGCAAGACAGAGCCCTGTTTAACCTGACCTCTGTTTCTGCAGTGTGAGCTCTCCACTGGTCTTTACCTGGCTGTGTGAAATTCAGCTTCGCTTCACTGAACATTTACTTTAAGGTGGAAGAGTAGTGCTTTGGTATTTTGGTGAGGTTCCTATGAAGAGCTGGTCCACCTTAACAAAGACCATAAAGATATGAAAACTCAGAAGTCATTTGTACTTATATAGAAAAAGCACAGTCACCACCACCACCCACACATGTAGCCAGTCTAAGATGTTGTTACTTTTATCCTCAGATGCCCACGGGTTTTTTTCATTTAATTTTCTTTTTCCTGACCTGCTCTGAAAACTTTTAAACAAGCAGGGTTTTTTTGTCAGAGGAAAGTGCTTTTTTTTTTTTTTTCCCAAAACAGATGTTTTTGCTTTGAGGTTTTTTTATAACAAAAAAGGTTTTCTGGCAAAATAAACACTGCCCTTATTATAGTGATTATCAGAACTTTGTTTGATGGAATTATAAATGCAGGTAACGACTAATAAGCAGTATATGACTAGTTTCAAGTTTTTTTAAAAAAATAATCACATTCCGTCCCAAAAAGTACAAGAAATTTGCAGTGGATCCCTAAGGACTTTGTAAAAATACACAGATACAGTCAAAATGTCTCAGTACAAGTTAAAAATAAGATCTCTTGGAAACCAACAGAGTGACACCATCTTCAGCTTCTTCTAAGAAGGGGGTTTTTTTCTCCTTCAACCATTTTTCCTACATGGTAAATTCCATTTTCTATAGGTAATTGAATAGTTACATTAACCAAAACTCTCCTACAATCTTCTTAAATTATAGGCTTTTTTCTGCAAATGCTTTGAAAGTGTCTGATTTCCAGTGCTTTCAAAACAAATATCAATCCTCTCCATCCCATTCTTCAATGCCACATGGGACAGAAAGTGCATTCTTGTTGCCCATATTGAGAAAAGAGAGGACATGATTTGCTCCTTGCCTGTATCAGAATAGCTCCAATGCCTGCAGTAGAATCAGTCCTAAATTTTTACCACCACAAAGAGAGACTTAAAGTCTTCTTTTCACAGTGTCGTTTGCTCTTCTGTAGAAGTCCAGAGAGTCGTTATGGGGATTTGAATTACTTTGGTGCCATCCTCCCAGGGGACCCGCTGTTAACAGATTGTGCAGATTGTGCCTACCCTGCTCCAAGGCTGGGTGCTGAAGTTGTAGCTATGAAAGTGCACAGCTTTCTACTCAGAGAAGAGCTGTACACAGATGTGCAGATGGTGAGAAGACCCCAGCAGCAGCTGAGGCACTGGCTGGGTGCTATGAAGCCTAGGAGTTTCTCTCACCCTCTTACCAGAGGTGGCCTCGGACCACCATCCTCACTGTCAGCACATAGGAGCTCCCAAGAGCAGGAGAGACAATTCACCAGGGCTGGTTTTGCATTCAGTGCAGGAGGTACAAAGGCACACGTGGCTGAAAGCCAGGCTTTCAGATGTCAGCTTCTTAGACCTCCAGCAGGGATTTGGGGAACAGGGCTAGGTACCAAGTGAGGTCCTTCAGGGCAGTGTTTCTCCAGGGAGGCTCCCTTGGCCTCGGACACAGAGCTCGAAGCCTCCATCGCTTCCCACAGGTAGAAATGAATAGCAGTAGGGTGGTGGTGGTGTCTGGAGCCCCAGCACCTCCAGTGAGACACTTGTGAGAAGACAGTGGCTCCCAGTTCCTGTCTCCTGTCGAGGTCTGAATACTTTGGGAGCCAGGATTCCCACCACGCGTGGAGACAGGACACCACCAATGAATTCTTTGAAAAAGCAGCACTTGCCCTCACGTGCTGGGATTCTGCCCACCCCATACCGCCCGCCTCTCTGCTGGCTGCCTAGGAAAGCTTCTCCATTTCTGCTTCCTTGTCACTACAAACCATAATTACAAGGCAGAAGCAAGCACTGTTGATAAAAATAAACAAAGCAAATCATTACCTAGTAAGAATGGACTGGATATGATCTTAGTGTAGGGGAATTTGTGAAAGAAGCTTTACTTTAGGGAATAATATGTGACCTTTCTCTTTTTCAAGAGAAAGAGGCTCTTGGCATTCTTTGGCTCTTAATTTGCCTGAAACCTGAGCCATGTTGATATGGATCTTTTAATTATTGTCCTCTGTTGACCTGGACAAAGCATTGTGAGAAGGCTTCAAATCAATCATTCCACCGCTTTGACTGAGTGCTCACCTGTTCAAAGGTTTGGTTTTGGTTGGTTTATTTTTTTGAAAGACTTGCAAGCAAGCAGAAAGATAGAATATTTTCTACCATCAGTAAGCCCTTTTAAGCAGTCATAAGACTGGGAAAAACGCTTGTTCTACTCACTCATCCAAAAGCCTGGAATTAAATTCCCAGAGACAATAATAATTAAAACCAGAACAAAACAAACGAAAAAAAACCCCAAAACAAAACCATGACTTGGTTGATTGCATTGGAATGAATTTGACCAACAGATGGCAGCTATGAAAAGTAAGATGGGTCACTTTCCCAGGCACGTAAACAGAATAAAAGCACTATAACACATCTGCCATGTAAAAATGTTATTAGTCCTGCTCTTGAGACAAGTCATATTAAAAAGCTATTCTTAAGTCAATTGGTTTTGGTCTACATGCAGTAGAAAACGCTGTGCAGGGATATTCATCACCATGCTGTGGTGTTCCCTGATCAGCCTGTGACCTTGCAGCTTCCAGGGCACACAGGTTTTATTTCCTCTGTAGACAACCTTTTGGCACTCAGAGGGTCAGGATGGAAATGGAGGAGAAGGTGTAAATGCAGGAATGTGCAGGGACCGTTCTGCCAGAGGACATGCAGAGGGCTGGAAAGATCCCAGGAATAATAAAACCACCAACATTCAAATGTCAGAGCCTCAGGAGGAGAAACAAAATGTCTCACTAGACTGCTGTGTTAGGGGCCAGCACTCAGCTGGGGGACAGCCAGAGAAGGATCCCTGTCCTATGACACAACATAAGCACCCAGCCACCAAGTGTACGTTTGGACATGGGCATACAAACCTCACCTCTGAATATGCCTAGCAAATCCAACAAACACCTCCAAATACCAGGGCAGAGTTAGACATGGCTAGAAGCTGGAGTGGGTGTATGCTTGTAGCTGAGATGGAAATTTCAATTCTGTTGAAAAGTCTCCATTCAGGTGATAATTTTTAATTGAAAAAGTTATAAATCTGTACAAGGGGTTTTTTTAATTATTATTTGAATGGTTTCTAGGTAAAGTAATGATTTTTGATTTAAGAGGGTTTCAGTTTTGAACTAAGAAAATTTTTCTTTTCTGTCAGCTATATTTCTGGGCATAGCTGGTGCACGAAGAAAAGGCAGGCAAGCAATCTGGGACTTCCTACCCTTAGTCACTTTTACATGGGCACTCCTTCTGGTCTGCCACCTTCCAAGGGAGTACTTCAGCCAGGAAAGACGTGAGAAGCAAAGAAGAGGAAGAACTTGTTCAGCAGGAGGAAAAGCTCTGATCTGATCTGCATCAGGTGATCACAGGCAAGGATCAAACACAATGCAAAAAAGAAAAAGCTGCTTCCAGTGCCCTCAGGTTTTCTTCTGAGCTCAGTCACCTGCTCATTCAGAGACTGAAGAATTTGCTTAATCTCTGAATGCCCCAATATTCTTTTTGCAAATGTGAACAACATGCAAATTTGTTCCACTCAGCCATCCCCATAGGGCAGCACTTGTGGGAACATAGGAAGCAAGGAAAGCCCATGGAAATGAAAATTGTGCTTTTCAGAAGAGTTCAAAAACAGACATCAGAAAACACAGGGATTGCTTATCTAATTTGGGATTTAAAAATGAAGGAAGCAATTTATTGGTACAAAAGGCAAGAAAAATGTTGCAGGTTAAAGGAGCCTGTTGGTCTGGAAGGCTCAGGGCCCAGAGGCACAAACTGCACAGGCAGGTTGCCTGAAGGTACTCTTTGAATGCACATTTTTCTTTGTACTCATGATTTCAACATCAGGCACTGACCAGACCGAGGTGCTGAATAAAGGCATCTATAACAAATATAACACTGTGATAGCCTTGGCCATAAGGTGCACAGGTGAGTTAGAGGATAGGACAGAGAATCAGCTCTTACCTGTTGCTCAGCAGTTCATGCAAATGTTGAACTACCTGGTTCCTTTGAGACTAGCCCCTTCCCACAGAGGCAGAAAAACTAAATCAATTTTGGGGTGTGATTACTTGGCTTGCCAGTTTGGGAATGTTTGAAGATCCCACTAGGAGCCCTTGAACATCTTGGGAAATCTGATCCTGTTCTCTAAGACTTAAGAATGAACCAGAGCCAGGGAACACAATTAAGCAAATAAGACAGAAGCATTAATGCCAGAGCCAATGTATCTTTATTTCCCCAATTCCTGGGGCAGGAGACTGAAGGCAGGGCAGGGCCAGCCCATGCACACCTATGAATTGCACACACGGGATGCAGTGTGTCTGAGCCTGGCAGTGGATTCCTGGGAGGAGTGGAGAGGTGCTGGAGTGCAGAAGGGGAGATTAACTACCAGCTGTAGTGAGCAGTACACACTCACTGCCCATGGGGAGAGGGGAATTTGCAGATGCTCAGCAGTACTCTGCAGGCTGGCCCTGAGCCAGCTCAGCAAGCTGGTAAAGCACTTCCTTCACTTCATGCGTAGGGGCGGGGATGACATGTTCTCGCACACAGCCCCAGTTTCAGACAGAGCTTGCGGACACTTACTCAATATGAGTGATGACTGTGAAGAAGCTTCCCAGAACCAGCGTATGTTTTGCTCGGACTTGTTTTCCCCATCTGTAAGCATGCTGCGGCATTCACACTGTGAAGTGCTGAGAGGGGAAGCACGGAGATTTTTAGAGGCTGCCTTTAAAACAGCTAATGATGATGAGCTCAGCCAGGAACCTGGTGGGGTCAGATTGTGTTGCCATGCAGGCTGTTTCTAGCGGAACCAAGGCAGAAGCTGTAAATGTCAGGAATTTGTCTAACAAATGTAGCATTATCTGTCAGCAAAGCCTGCCAATGTGATGGCTGTGATTGGAAGAGGTAGATGAGAGATTGCTCACTGAATCAAAGTGACTTATCCTGGATTTTATGGACATCCTCAGCCAGCCAAGGAAGTAACAATCAGCTTGGAAATAGATGCATGATTCATAGGGACACAACAAAAGCAGCATAGCTACACTGCTGACTGCACAGTATGCACTGCAAACGGGTTTGCCAGTGCCTGGCAAGTGCAGCGCATGTTGTGCCCCCACACCTCTCGGCTCATTCGCAGCTCTGCGTGCACAGCATCACCTCTCCAGGTGTCAGAGCAGCTGGAACTAGGACTGCTGACTACATGGATTTTGCAGCTCAGATGAGATTGCTCCGAAAAGCCACAATTTCTGGTGGGGAGAGATACCTTTTTTCTTCTTTGTTTTTTTTTATTTTCTCTCCAGAACAGCTTCACTTAGTGAGTCTGAATGTAATAAAGTTCCTGCAGCAGCCAAGCTTCTATCCAGTCTAGAGGAACACAGATACACACACTTTCCTGAATGCCTGCCTCCCAAGCTGGTTTGGATGCCACTGATGAAAGTGAAACCTTACATGTAAACTCAGTCCTTGTATCAGCACACCACTAAACTGTGCTTGCTTCTCTCTTTTCTTTTCCTTACCCCCACTCTCACATATATATATTTTGCAGACTTGACCTGGAGATAAGAAGGACCCTTGTTCCCTATCCCATCACCTTGCAGCACTATGTCAGTTCTGGCACAAGTGCCAGTACAGAAGCCCATCCATAAAATCCATCAACTTCCTTAATCCCATCCACTGCTGGAGCAGGATGTAGTCAGGGTGTATCAGTATTTCTCAGCTCTTCCTTTAGACTGTAAACAGAGTCAGATCCCCAGTAGGCAGCAGCCCTGCCCAGCTACTATCCAGCCTCTGAGCTTTTACCTGCAGGGACACCTTCTTCTCCCATAAACTGCAAGAGGCAACTCCAGTCCCTTTTCTTCATAAATCTGCCAGAATTTCCTAGATGCTTTTAGTGGATGCAAGAGCTGTTCCCTGTTACGGAGTACACCATTCTTTCTGTCTGCAGGATCTGTAGGTTTTTAAGTCCAGAAGGAAATGTTACAGTCAAACAATCTGGTGTCTGGCATCACACCGGCTGGAGAACACCATCCCCTGTGGTGGGGTGAGCCCATTCTTCTGCTCAGGAAAGTCGTATTTTAGAGAGACACCTGGTCTTCATTTAAAGACTACATGTGATAGAGAACCCTGTACAGCCTCTAGCAAATTATTTCAGTAGTTAATTCTTTTCACTGTAAAAAAATCTGCACCTTATTTCCACGCTGAATTGGTCTGGCTTCAGCTTCCAGTTCCCTGGGTCTGCTTGGACCACACCTCCAAGAGAAGCGCTTTAGCATCCAGCTTTCTCCCTTGGCGATTCATGTAAAGCAGGATCTAGTCACCTTTAAAGCTTTGCTTGAAGTACATCTGCAAAGTCTTTTATGAAAGGTTTAACCCCCGCACTGCCACAGGTTCTGAGCCAGCCAGAAAAAAAAGCAGATGCATAAGTCAGGCCCAAAGACCACTCCAGCCCGGTTTCTGACAGTAGCCAGCCACAGTTCTTTAAATAAAAATATAAAACCCAAGGGAGGCAGAGTGACTCTTTGCATGACACATCTCTCCAGCTTCAATCTCAGGGGTTTAGAGGCACCAAGCTGAAGGTCATAGCGAGGTTTATCAGTTGAGGCATAGGGTCACCTAGTTTGCGTTTGCATGGTTTCCAATCTGCTTGGGCATGGGCAAATTGAACTAATGTCTACTTGCATAGCACTTCACGAGTATATTCTTAGATAAGCATAACAGATGAGCCCTCAGGGCAGGTTTTGCAGGTATCGTCTCACCCACTGTTATTATCTCATCATAAAACTTGATTGAAGATCTGCAACTTCCCACCAAGAGTCCCCAGTCACTTTCCCCTAAGGTTTTCCTATGCAGAGAGTGACCAGGACCACGTCTTGGTACCTATCCAGTCACACTTGGACTAAATTAAACACAGGGAAAAGGCTTTTGGCTGCATTTTGGCTGTCTCCTGGACCCACGGCTCAGCATTTCTGGCTCAGTTTACACCACCACTACAAATGCCCTAAATTGACAGTATCTGGTTTACATTTATGGCAGTTTATACAGCTCCTTTGGCTAGGTTTTTGCAAAATTTCCAGCGATGTATATAGCCAAATGCAAAAAATCAGAGTAGATTATTGTGCTTTTCCCTGACAAATATCACATGCTTCTCTTCTATGTTTACTATTTCTATGATGGCACATAGGCACACCAGCCTCAGCCCAGGACACTTTCTGTGCTCAATGCTATACAGTTACAGGAAGAAAAAGCCACTGCTTACAAGGTTAGGATGGCAAACACAAGTGAGGCCAGAATCTTCTGGGACACTGCCACCTTCCAGAATGAAGCGTTGCTTCCTCCCACACATGAAGGTATAGGGCACAGAAGCACTCAACAAGTTTCAGATATACTGACTGACTGGCAAAACCATCATCTTATGAGTTTGGCCAAATTTGAAATGCACCAAGCACTAGTAAGGGAGCAGGTAGCAAACTCTGTTGCTGACTAGCAGCTCATGTAATGTGCAATGAGAATGATGGGAGAAGAGGAGCTTGTTGATCCTGACAACAGCCCAGTATAGGAATTCCCCCCCTCTTCCAGATGAAGTTTGGACAGGACATAAGGCCTTCTGTTGCTGGCTGGGAAATCTGCCGAGCACCTCCCAGCTAAAATGACAGGGAACTTCTGGCACCAAGCCCACACTTCGTGTAACCCAGTAAGCACTGCTGGCAGAAGGCCTCCATAGCAGGAGGTGGGCTGCAGGTCAACACCTGATTTCATGCTGGTAGTCCAATGCCAACACTCAACCACTACATGTAGCCAGAGGGTGCGTATTTGCTCAGCATACTCCACCAACAACATCAAGAAGATTGCTGTAGCAAAATGGTATATGGGAAACCGATTCTTACTGTGACATTGCTGGATTCAACTCCACTTACTTGTGCCCACCCGCTCTCAGCAAAGCGAGCAGCACAGGAGACAACTGGCCATGATACAAACTCCTGGGAGTGCTGATAGGAAGCTCTGAGCTTTCTACAAGCATTTTTGTGGTCTGAGTTTTACTTGCAGGAATATTTGTGGAGAGCAACTAAGTGTGGGGAATAGCATCAGCATGGCTTCCCATCTTTTATCACACTCATATTTCAGCATTTCTCTCCTTCAATAGATTCACTGGTCTGATAAGTAGGTCACAAAGAAGTGGTGGAACATTTTCCCAGTTGCAAAATGCAATCCAGCAATATGACTGTTTGTATTATATCAGTACCGTTACTACTGTACCCCTCACGACACTGGAATTACATGGTACCTTCTGTAGTAGGCTGTCAACAGGCAGTGCTCCCTCATTACCAGCCCCTGGCACTTTGCACACATTGAAGGTGCAAGCTGTGTCCAGATGAGAACGTGGGGCTAAAGCCTTAGCACTGTTTGCTGTTAGCTGCAAGCCCAGAGTCCAGCTCCCTTAACTCCAACTCTCATACCTGCTGCTTGCTAAGGTTTAGCAGACGATCACCAAGGCAAGACTGGTTCAACCTCCTGTACAGTTACAATGAGCCACCCATGCCCATTGCCTTTCCATGCAAAAACACAACAGAAATAAATACCCTTCTGGTTTCTAAGAAAGGATAGCAAAAAAGAACAAGTTTACAAACTGGCTTCTTCACTCCTGTTTCTAATGGCTACACAACCACTAGCTTTATGAACTCAATAGTCTGTTAACACAGCAATTAATTACAACATGTACTGGGAAAACACAAGTTAGCTTACAAAGATATAGAGACGGAGCTGGTTGTTGGTTTGTAAGTGATCAGGAAAAACTGCAGTGGTCAGGATTTTTTTTCTTCTGTAAGCCTGTTGCTCTATCACAAACCCAAAGATCCCATGATGCTCACAATGCAGGCTAAAAGCCCACTGCCTGCAACAAGGACAATTCCTGCATGGAAAAACTGGACAGAGCATCCACTGGGCTCTGGGATGCTCAGGGGAGCAGCCCTTAACTTAGCATCCTTAGCTACACGTGCTCGCTTTCATTTGTACAGACAAGGAGGGAGCGCTCTAGAAAAAGAAACCAAACATAAAGCAAGAACTTCAAAAAATGGAAAGCTGCCAGCTTTACTATCCAGCCTCACTGCTGTAGCACTGACCATACCCTGATGAGCTTCCAGCCTAGATCATGGGACATTCTGCAGTGCTCAGCTCTGGCAGCACGCTGCAGGGATTGCAGCTGCTTTTTAGTGCCTAGGTATCACCTGGGTGTCAGACATTTCTTAGGAGCTCTCACAGCTGTGCCACTGCCCTCTGCACCCTCAGCCAGCAGTTATTTTCATGCCACGGTGCATCAAAAGTCACCTCTACACCACCTTCCTTCACATGTCTGCAGGCTGCACTACAATTTCAAGCCTCTGTGTGGTCGTGGTGATTTCCAAAGAGTCACTGGAGGGCTCAGGTGCTGCATTTATGCTTTTCCTCTCCATGGCTCAACAGCTCACCAACCTCTTCACTGTACCGCTGGAGGTACAGACATCCCAACTTCAGCCCAGCAGACCAGATAGGCACTTCTGTCCTACATCTGCAGGCTATGGGGTTTGAGTCCCTGCAGCCTTCCAGGGGCAGGGAGTGTCGTATTGGGGTGTCAGAGGTAGATGCAGCTGCTCAGTGTGAGGCCACATGCACAGTCAGCCCAGCGGGATGCCCCAGGCGTCCAATCTGCCTACTGCTCCACTTGCTGCCTGCACCACTGCTTGGGAAAACCTCTGGACTACTGTTTCCCCTCCCACCTTCTGACTGTCCAAGGCAAACTGCAGCACGTGGAGCTCTCACTCTTCCTCTTGAAACATGAATGTGCTACAGCTGGTCAGCAGATTATTTTTTAATGAAAAATGGCTGTAATATAATCGTTTGCCAGAAAATCAATTTTCAGAAGCAACAGCTAATCTTTCTTTTGAAAACATCCACCTCCTCTCAAATATTAGGGGTTTTTTTCCTTTCTCTTTTTAAGAACCATTTAAGGTTTTGATTGCAAAGCACACACAAACTCAAATGTCATCCAACATTAGAAATTTGGGAAGGGTCACCGCATTTTCTAATGAAAACATATTTTTTGTAGAAACTGTCAACAGAAAAAGAACATTGAAATAATACTAATAGAAAAGAATATGGAAAACCAATACCCTCAGCATCCCGAGTCTGGCCAGCATGTAGACAGAGGAGTCCCAAACTCACAAGGCAAGTGAACTGTCTGCCATAGCAGTAAGCCACTCTTCTCGGCACACATCTGCACAGTCCAGTCTGCATTGGGACCACGACTTCATAGCATGAAACACAGCAAAGCCCAGTTTGGTTCTGTACTAAACCCCATACAATAATGAACTACACTGGATAATGAGCTACAGAGGTCTCTACAACTTTAGAGGGAAGCAGCTATGAGTTTATTAGGTTCCCTACAGCCTTTGCCACAAAAGGACATTGATCTTTGCCAGGTCCCATGCTCCAGTCATCACAATTTTGATGCACACTGCAATTTTCTGCTGCTACCATTTTTATTAGTCTATTTAAAGACAACGCTTTAAACCTGTATTTCCTCTGGATCTGGAGAAGAACCATTCTTTGCAATGGATTGATACAGCTTGCTGTGCCAACTGCTTACAGAGACAAAAACAGCTGCCTGAGCCACCCCACGCTCCCAAGGGCTTTGCAAATCAACATTCAGTCCATGCCGATCTTCTCCACTTCCCTGCTCCCACTGAGGCTGGTGGCAGGCATGGAGCTTATAGCTTTGTTGCCCAACGCAGCCACACTGAAACCCCACAGCGGCAGGAAGCACAGATGCGTCCCAAGATCTAGACAAAGACTTCCTAACAGCAGGCACCAGGACAGCCGCTGCTGCCATCGCTCCCCACGCCGTGAGCGACGGTCGCATTGGGGCCGCCACCGTTGGGGAGCCACCGCTCCTCACCGCAAGGGAAGGGCACGAGGAGGTGCCCCATAGGAGCCTGCATCAGCCGGGCTTCCGGAGAGAGGCCCAGCTGCCAAGCTGAGCATTAATTACCACTGCGCCGGCTTTAAAAATAATTGCCCCAGGATGCAAGCAGCTCGCTTGCTTTTCCTCCTCGTACACCACCTCCTTGCGGCCTGTGGCTGAAGGCCCTCACGGTGGGGAAGGGAGGTCCCAGCACAGCCTCCCTCTGCAAGGAGGCTCCCAAAGAGTTTCCAGTGGAGGCCGGGTCTGGGGCCTTCAAATGGAAAACAAATCTCCCTGGAGACCCCCAGGTGCTACCGAGGGGCTGGAGGCTGAATGGGCAACTGCATACTCCTGCGGTGGCCACGGGCCTGGGCTCAATTCACCCCTTCAGCAGCGGGTTTCTGAGGGCGCAGCCCAGTTCCCACCCGGCCTCTCTTCCCCACCAGCCCCTGTTTGTATTACAGGGACACCGTCGGCCGGCCGGGCCCGACTCCCATCGCAGGCATCACCACAAGCCCCCGCTTCTTCCCACCAGGACCACAACCCCCACCCAGCTTTCCAGCAAAATAGCTGAAATTCCTTAGCGGGATGGGCCTAAACCAGGCATGAATATGCGACCCTACAAATAAACAAACTTCCCCCCGAACGTTGTTTGGCCCTTTTAATATTTCAGTCAGCACAGGAAACTTCTGGTGAAGGGAATGGGCAATATTTCAGAGGGGGGAAGCAGCCTGTTGGTCATGAGTTTAGCACGGAAAGCCCCCCCAGAAGGCCACAGGAGGGAAAGAGGCTGTGTGTGTCCATTCCTCATCCCTGTTATTTTCTCTCTGTTAAGCTCTGGCAGAGATAAAATACCACTGAGGGCCAGATTCAGCCATACGATCTGTCAATTTGAGTTGCCATTGTGGCCTTTTGCCGACCACATCTAAGGATACAAACTGCCTGATTCTAGGAGACAGAAGAATAAAAAGGAGAAACAAATACTGATGCATATTGCAATTTTAGGTCAAATAGCTTGGTTTTCTCTGCAGGCACCTGGTCCGGTTATTATAAGATGCCTAACAAGAAGCATTTTTTATTCTGTTTACATTCTGTGGTTAGATTTTCCTCTATTTTTCCTACATTGCTTTATTTGGCTCTGAAGTCTCTGAACTGCAGCCATGGCCAAAATGTTTCTCACCTGCTCTCATGGAGCCATCCCTCGTACTACAGAGCCACGTAGTCCAAAGAGGTGGCATTACCTCCTGTCAGCTGAGATGAGGTACAAAGTAAAACCTTTACCGTTAATTTCCCTGGGTGGGATGCAGTGACTTCTCCCCAGCTCGTACAGCCCAGACCTCTAGTCCAAGCGCAAACCCTTCTGCACCTCCACCTCATTCGTTTCAGCAAAGGAAGGGTTTCCTCACTCTCCATCCGTGACCCCCTGCCCTGGGCACTGACAGCCCTTGGGTCACTGGCACCAAAGGCAGCAGGATCTTTTCTGGAAGAACCGCTTTGGGGAGTTCCCCAAGCCAAATGCCTCCTGTGCTCGCAAGCAAGAAACAAATGGCCCTGGGAAGTGCATTTGGCATTCAGGGAGCAAGGAATAGCTTCAGTCTAGAAAATTGCCACCTTGCACAGACTGAATACGTTGCTGTTCACCCCGGCTGCTTGCTGCTGCCCTCCCTGCCAGAGATGGGATTGGGATGGTGCCCCAGGGGAGGGGGGCAGGCCCCCCAGCCCAACAGCGAGCCCCTCTGGCAGTGTCTGTGCAGGAGCATGGCGTTGACATCTGCATCTGAGCGGGGGGGGCAAGCCCCATGGGGTGCAGTGAGGGGCCAGGCTCTACCTTTGCAGCAGACAGGCAAAGGCACATCTGTGATCTATTTCTTGTGCTAACAAGGATTCCCTGCATGAAGTCTTTTAACTTCCAATTCCTGTTCCTGAAGATGAGGCTAATGATAGTCCTAGGATCTCCTATACAGAGAAGAGGAAACTTCATTAATGCTTGCAAAATCCCTCAGAAAACAGCCTGAGGATGAGCAAGGGTGACTTCACTGATAAGCTGTGAATTAACCTACAGCCTGAAGAGTTGGGTTTGCTTCCGACAGCAGAGCAGAGCAGCCAGAGGAAAGTAGCTGTGTTGGAAACACTCCTATTTTGCCCACCCGGACGGCAGTGGGATCAGCTTAGAACTGAAATAAGCTTTGGGGAGTCATTGAACTCTGACCTAAGCTAGAATAATAGGATGTGTTTATGTCTGACAATGGGGGAGCTTTGCAGAAACCTCCAGTGAGCTCCATATGCAACACTGTTTTTATGGTCCTCCTAAGAAGGGAATTTCAAGGGATCGTATATGCCTTAAGTGTAAATTATGACATGCATTAAGGACCACCCGCATCAAATGGATGGTCGCCCCAGCACAGGGTTTTCATGGTGAATTGAGAACAAATTCCACAGCCCCTCTGGTTTGCGCTTCCATAGAATAATATATTTTCAGGTCAGCAGAGCTGTCTGCTTCTCACACAATAGGTCCTTTCTCCCTTTTCCCCATACCTGTCAATTGCTCTCTGCCTCAGCCGTAATTTATGTTTTACTTCCGAACTGTATGACTAGACTCTGGAAATGTGTGACAGTACAGGAGCTAGGAAAAGCCTGTTCCCAGCTGTGGTCAGTTACCACTGACCAGAAATCCAAATGGGCACAAGGAAGCCTTGCAAATGCACTGCATTACTGCACAACCTACGTTCAAGATGGAAATGCCTCTACCAACTGGCCTATTTTTGTACATTTCATGCTGCATATTTTAAGGAAAAAAGTGGAAGCATTTAGAGGTCAAAAAACTTGCCAAAGCTGATCTGTGGATCAAAGAATACATGTAAATAGATATATGGTTGAAGGCAGGATATAAATCTCCAAACTCTCCCTTTAGTATCTGCTCAATACTGTAAGCTACATATAGGCTCTACCAGGTGTCTCTGGGACGGGTAACTTGTAATTGCCTGCAGAAACTCTAGCTAACCTGAAAGGACTAGATTTAGGACCACAAAGCTGTGGCTACTTTACCTTTTAATCTGCATTACTAGGTTATAGCAGAAATAATCATAGCTCCCTTGTTAAACTGGAGGTTTTCACTGTAAACTAAGAAGTAACTATTTTGATTGGCAGGCCAGAGACTGACTATCTTCCTCCAAACTACACTACAGTTACAGTGACTCTTCTGAAAGGTTCCCAATAGATCTATTGCATGCTTTCATCACACTCAGGTTAATTTAAAAATCAAATCTTTAGCAGGTACAGCATGCCATTGTTTTGCAGTTCTTGATCTCCAGTGATGTTACTAAGCTCACAGATTCTTTCCACCTTCTCAGAATAAAGAATGACTGATTTTTTTTGCATTGACTACATTTGAAACCTTTTTCTTTTCAGGATTAATCATTGCTATTATTTTCAGAATAGAAAGTTTTTCTTCATCAGATGCTGACAAATAATATTCTACTCCACAAATACTCTTTGTAAGAGACTACTTGCAGGTCTTCCGTCAGCTGCTTTGTTTGTATTTTTCTAAGTCTTTCTTCTGGTTCTTCATTATCCCTTCATATGGTTGCAAGCAAGGCAGTGCTATTGCACAGACTGTTTACTTGTTTAATAAATCCAGGTAGGTATCAGTATCTCTTGCTCTGCCTCAAACAGCATTTTCCAATACGGTATTTTCCACTGTTCCTTCCCCAGTGTGCAGGCCAGTCAATAGTACTTATCCCCAAGAGCAGCCCTGAAGTTGCTCTAGTGTATTACACTTTACACCTTGAGCTTTCTGTGGCAATGAAAAGCTTCTGTCCTTTTCTCATATGCAAGAACAGAACATATCTTCAAATTGCTGGGCCTTTTCTCCACTTCTTATCTGGAGAATGGTTTAATGAAACTGTCATCATGTGGGACTGCTTTATCACCACTATTAGACAGCAGGACACATCTCTGATGAAGGACTATATGTAATGCACACCCTGCATGTTTTTCATGCCTTCAGGCAGTAAGTAACAGTGGAAAATGCCAGGGAACTTTCTGCCCTTGTGGGAATTCCCGCTAGTCTAGATCTAGAGCAGCTAAGTCTCTAGGCTCCCCACTGAGACTGTGCTCTTACATCTCAGCCTCAGAGCTCAGAGAAATCCAGGATTTGGGTTTGCCAGGAACAAACAGAGGACTGAGAACTAGCCCTGAGCAAAAGCTGGTATATATAAATGACCCAAACCCACCATAATTTAGAAACCCCTCAAGATGCAACTTCTTCAGCTTCCCCAGAACACAGACTCTGACATCACTGTTATCAATCTGGCTGAACTGGTTACTCCGATGAAGAAATACCAGGGACATCAATGGACATCTAACACTACTTGATTGTGCAACTGGTCCCACCAGCCAACCAACCCACCTATAAGGATTGTGCTCTTAGTGACTTTTTCAAAACAATGCAGAACACTGAATATAACTATTACCTAATTCTGAGTTTGGCAGAACTGTCTCTTAGAAACAAAACAGGCCAGCAAATTTCATCTTCACCTCTCCCTTTTTGCTGATTCTGCTGTTTCCCATCACTGGTTTGCTCCTACCCTCCGTCAAGCTCCCTCTTCCCACCTCCTTTTTTCCATGTGTGTAACTCACTCAACATCAGATGCACCGTTTTATGCTGTATGTGTTTTCAAGACTTTTGCAATATAAATACATCTTGTCAGCAGGTTGTATTTACTGCCAATACATTTACAATCTGACCCTGGAATAAGCACTTCAATTTTTTTCAAGTTAACATGGTTTGGGTTTTATATAGAAAATATTTTGTGTTGAATGCTTTTCGAACTGCCAGCCATCTGTCTATTATTAGCATCAGACCCTGACAACAGGAATATTCTGCTCATTAAATCACTGTTGAGCACAGTGTTTAGGTTTTATCATTAAGAAAAAAGAAAGGCTTTTCATGTCATGAATGGTTCTCAGGAGATATGTGCTACCATTTAAAGCCAAAGCTAATAGGGTCCTCAGAAATCACTGTTTCATGTTTCCAGCTTCAAAACCAAAGGAATGCAGGCCTGAAAAGGACTTGCTGGAACATCAGGTTCACTTCTTATAGCACCACACAGTACAGTTCCTAGAGACTTGGCTCATGTTTGGTTTCTCCATATTGATTGGCAGCAGATGATCACTGTCATGTAGGCCCCTAAACTTCAAGATACCAGCCTATAGTATTGGGAATTGCAGATGGTCCATAAAACTGAATGGTAGGGTCTCTAAGCATTTAAATACATCTCCAAAGTTTGAAAACAGTAGTGTAGCCAATGCCAAATATTGGGCCTATGTCAGATATGACATGGAGAGGTCACATCCACAAAACTAAACTGCCAATTACATTCTCCCTCCCCTCTTGACTTCAGACAAAGGTGCAACATTTGGGCTTCTTGGCAAGGCAATGAATCCAGCAGTACTCCTTCTGCAGCAAAACTTCCAGGGGCAGATAATGTCTCTTTCAAAGAGGTGGCATCCCTCCAGTCATGCCCTAAAACTTGCAATATAAACTCAGCAGCCTTTTGCAGTCAGTGAAACTGATATTTAAGAAGAAACATGTAAGCATATTTGCTGCTTGTGCTGAGGACCAGACAATGAACCTCTACACACTGAGTGAAGTCAAATTTCTGTGTGCATACTGCAAACCAAGAAGGGCAGTTAAAGACAACGTTCATTTCTGTGAGATGGCAAATACTCTGACCTCAACTCAGCAAAATCAGCACATTGGCCCCACCAGGCAGCCAACCCACTTGTAAGGACTTTGCTCGTAGTGACTTTTTCATAACAATACAGAGCACTATTACCATAAGAGCAACCTTCAGGCATCAGCTCAGAGAGGCAAAAAAAGGTTCCTATCATCCTATTTTTGAGAATGCATCTTTTAATACTAGGATAGTAAATAAGTAAAGAAAGAAGGCAGCACTTCAGACTAAATGTAGTGCTGGTTTTGCATCCAGTTGCTGTTCAGAGGAGCAATCCTACTTCCAAGTTATTAATAGCAGCATAGTTTAATAATAAAGACATCTGGATGAAATCAGAGGAGGGGAGCAGAACCACATGTGCACAGGGAACCGAGGCATGTCTCAGGCTCACTCACGTATTTTGGTACAGAAAAGCCAGAGTATTTCATTGAGAGGGGAGGAGGAAGCCAGCCAGAAAGCACTTGAAACCTGGAGCTCTGCTACTTCTAAACTAAACATCAGTACATTTCTGCTTATCTCTTTACCCCTGCAAAGACAGCTTTTGCTGAATATCCAAACGTGAATGGAACAAGCCCACAAGGAAGGCAGCCAAGCTGAGTACCTCTGCCCAGAACTAGCTTTTCTCCTTGATTGCTCCCTTTTTTCATTTGTCCAATGTTTCCCAGCCTGTATCTTTCTCCTTATTATGTACAGAGATCATCCTGCCATCCTCCTAATTCATCTTGACTTGTACAACAGGCTCCCCCAGCCCTAGGTGCCTCCAAATGCATGTGGTTTGCAGTGATTAGGCAGGGCAGATAACAATTGCTTCTCACATACAAATCACAGTATGGATGTTCCTTGGCAGGGAAAGGGAGTTGCCTGCATTGCTCTACCCTTGAAGGGGGAGGATGAGCTAAGATGGAGTAGCTCAGTCACTGGGGCAACACGGGCTCTCAGCTGTGCATGAGCCAAGACATCCTTGAACACAAGTTACAAAAGTAGCACCATCCTGCACTGTCTTCCCTCCACTTGTCAATCAAGTCCAGCAGACAACTAAACACCACTGCCATTTGAGAAGGCAAAACCAGACAATGTAGCCAAATACATCACACAGGATCATTTGAGGGAGGTGCCTTGTTTGTACCTGCACAGGGAGAGAACTGAGGGCAACTGTGACCTGCAGGGTAGCCAGGGTGGGTGTTCCCAGCTCTGCCCTCTTTGGCTTACCTGAGGACAAAGCATCTTGCTACCCTGAGATTTTGCTGAATTTTTCCAGCATCATACAATTTTGTGGAGATATCCGAGAGACTCCAGTGGCTTTCCAATGTGGTGCATTGATTGCTGTTTTAACAGCCAGTCCAAAAATGATGTTAAGGTAAGGTCTTTCCTGCACTTGCTCAGCACAGTGAGAGAGAGCAAGTGACTGAGTTTTGCACACTAAGGAAACTGCCTGGAAAGAAGTTTTGTTTTCTGTTTACCAGACCCTCATTCTAACAGGTGCCCTTCTTTCACATATTAGGAGATAAAAGTGGGTTTGTTCAGCTGCTTCTACAAGTGGGTAGTTCCAGCTGGGACAAGCAGTGGGTTGGTTTGCTTGTCACACAGTCTGGCTGAGATGACCATACCCTCCTTAGGCTGACAAGTGTGAATGCACACAGAGATGAATTGGGGCACTTGTCATTTCTATTGAAGGCTGCAACAGAGTGTGAAAAATTCAGGATCCATGGGACCAGAAAGAAGGAACCAAAGCTGTGGAGATGAGGACCCTCTGGCAGGAGAGACCCATCTGTGCTCCAGAGACCATTTAGACTTATATAAAGATGACTACCACCAAATTTAATGTCTGATATCCAACCAACAAATTAAAGTGTTTTCCAAGACTCCAGAGTTGCCCTAATAAGTCAACTATATCCAGGGTGCATCACAAACAAAACCTCTGGGAACCAAGGTAGAACATCTCATTCAGCTGCCTCCCTCCCTCAGCTTTCACTGTGGGGACAAGGGACTTCTCTCCAGAAGCCATGGGATGGAGAAAAACTTGTGGACAATGATCCAAGGAAAGGCAAATGACCTGAGAATGGTCCAAGGATGGTCCTGGGGGAGGAGGAAAGACTTCATGGCAAGAAGGCCCCTGGGAGCAGGGAAATGCTTGAGCTCCATCTGTCCTTGCTCCTGCCACCTACCTCGCAGGTCTCCCTGTGCAGTGCCATACAGATGGGAGCTGCTCTGCAAGGATCCCAACCATCTGGCCTCCACCTAACCCATGCCACTGTGGCTTTTAAAGTATTCGTACAAATGATTAAGAGAAAGAAAACTTAGCACTACAGAAATCCCAACATTGTTTGGCTTAGCTGGGGTGAAGCAAAGAGCTCACATCAGTGTTTCCGGGGAAAATCCAGGTGGGCCCACTGAGTGATGCAAAGCAGGCAGGCAAGAACTGCTGCAGTCAGCTTTGCACCTCATTTTGCTGAGCAAAGGGGTTACCTCTGCTCCCCCAGAGTCTCATCTCAAATGGCCATAAGCTACTCTGTGGGTAGGATGAGGGATTTTCCTGGGGAAGGGGAGTGCTGAAATCCCATCAGCTCAGTAGAGAATCTGGGGCCACTGTAATGGTTTAGGGTCCTGTTGCAGGCTGGAAACCCTGTGTGCCAGGTGCTGCAGAGACATAGCAGGAGACAGTGTCCCTTCCCCTGCAGAGAGAAGCAAGAGTACATGGCTGGACACAGGCAGCACATAAGGTCAAACCAGGAAAGCAAATAAAGACTTATCAAAGTGTAAGAACTCAGGTCTGCCCCAGAGGTGAGACAAGAAACCCCCTTTTGCTTTGCCACAGCAGAGGAGCAAGCAAGTCCTTCCTGGAAAGCATGTTTGGGAATGCAAAAACTGCAGAGAGGGAAATACTCAAGAGAGAAGAGCAGCACACAGGGCCTCTGACAGCACACAGCTCTCCTAGATTTGCAGGGCAGCCTCTGCCTCTAGTACACCAGAGCTTCCTCCATCCTCTTAAATACAGCAGCTTACATATCCCTTCACAGCTGGCTGCCTAGCCCAGGGGCTAAAAATCACTACCATGCCTCCCTGGCAGATGGCAGTTTTACTGTTGTGCAAGCAGAAATCAAGGAAAACCACCTCTTCCCCAGAGCAGCTGGGGATGCGCTGTGGCTCAACACTGGCCAGGGAATCACCCCAGCTGACCAGCCCCACCACCCTCAGCTGCCCTTCACCCACAGCCATGGCACAGCAGAAAGCTGGAAAACCAGAGCTTGCTGCCAGCAAGCTGGGCTTCAGCAGGCTTTGCAGACCCTAAATACTCTTTGACCTGGATCATAAGGGTCTGTAACAGGTCCACAGAGAGTAAAGCCATTGGGGACTGTTCTGTTCCTTACACTACACTGACATCCTGGCCAGAAGGCTTTCTCCAGCAACTGCTACGTCTAGGCAAACAAAATCTAGGTGGGAGGGTGTAACTTTCAGAAAAGACATCCTTCCTCAGAAGCACTGGAGAGCTGACTGTTCCCCACATGATCTGATCCAGCAGTTGATCAGCACATCATGGGAAAGCTGCAGACTGGCTCCAGTGCAGACATGTGAGTGAATGTAAGGATTTATGGTGCAGCAGACAGGAGGTGATTACAGTTTGTCTCAATAGTTACCTGGGGACTAATGACCTTACACAGATGAAATGGTGAGACTATTAAAGCTGATTACTGAAAATACTCAAGTAGTCCTCTGACAGCTGGACGGACAGGGACATCGTTAGAATTGCTGGTTGGAGCAGTATCTGTCAGCATGCCGCCAGGGAAATACGCTGCAGGAATGGAGTCTGCTGCACATGATGCTTGCAGAGCCTGCTGGAGCAACTTTGCTTGTAACAAGCGATTTGTAAGTATAAGAACAAGGAAATCCTTTTTCCTTCACTTGACAACATTAAGTATCTTCCCACTTCCCCAGTATTTTTGTGAACTCCATTATCATCTGCTAAATAAATGCACAGCCTAGGAAGAAGCATTATTAGTATGGAACCAAGAGAGAGTAAGAGGAGGAGGAAGTGATACTAGGTGGCTGCACACAAAGAAGTCTGTGACATGCAGGAGGGCAGACTTCAGGGAATTGGATTTTTCCTGGGGCAGATACTCCCTATGAACTTTCAGTGGGCAAGAGAAATGAAAACTGCCAAGTTGCAGATCTGGATGGAGTTCTTATTGCAGACCACAGTCCCTAAGTCTCTTCTCTTATGGCTGAGGGAATGCCTTTGCAGTAATTTCTTCTCAAATAAAGAATAAATCTTTTCCCTAAATAGAAATAATATGGAAAACTGATCTCATTTTGGGCCTGAAAAGTCAATACATCTCTACTACAAATGGGACTAGAAAAGCAAGAACTCTGAGGAAATAGCATTAAGATACGAGCACTCATACCTTTTTTTCAAGATGCCTGTAGTGTACAACTGCAACACACAGCTGAAAAAAGCCAATATTTTTGATAATTCAGGAATGAAAGAACACCACAACCAGAAGCTGCTTAAATGTTCACATACAAATAGGTGGGGAAAAAAAAATATAATTTTTTTCTCCCATTATAAATCTCAACCATTTTCCTAGTCCCTGCTGAACAAACAGCTCTGTCCTAACTTTCTGAATATCAGCCAGAAGAACTCACTTATAAACTCTGCAAAGGATCATAAATTGAAAGAAGCTGACACTCCTTGGAAAGGAAGGATCAGAATAAAAAACAGCCTTGATAATTGGAGAGATCGTCCTAACCAACATGAAATTTGGTAAGTTCAAGTACAAAGCATTACCATTATAAGGGGAAATCAAGTGCAGAAATAGGAGAGAGAATGATGAACTATGCACTGACTGAACAGGAACAGCATAGCATAAAATGATCAAGTCAAACTCAATGAGTCGACAGTGTAATGCCATTGCAAACAAGATAAATTTCTTTCTAAGATGTATTATCACAAGTCTTATGTGTATATAACACAAGACCAATGATTTCACTCTTCTGGAATACAGTATTCATTTTGGGGCACCGCAATTAGAGAGATGTAGAGAACTGGAAAAAGTCCAAAGGACAGGAATAAGAATGAATGAGGTATAGAAAATATGGCCCAGGAAGAACAGATGAAGGAAGTAGATTTGTTTAGTCTACAAAAGAAAAGACTGAGAGATGTAATAGCAATCTTCTCACATTTAAAAGGTCAGGAAGAAGAGGATCAATTGCTCTCTGTGTTCACTAAAAGTAAGAGAAAAAAGAATCAGTTTTACTCAAGGCAAGGTAGTTTTAAAGGGGATGTTAAGAAAGCTTTCTGACTATCAGCATAGTTAAACATTGCAGTAGGTTACCTAGGGAGGGCTTTTTGTAAGAAGTCAGGCAAACAACCATAAGCATTGCCTAGAAATAATTCTCCTACCTAAGTGCAGAGTGATGAAGATTTCTACAGGCCCATTCCAGCACTACAAGACTATAATGAATCTATGATTTTTCATATTAACATTAGCCCCAGGAAAGACTTAACACCTCTGGCTTCTTCAGCTTTAGAGAGGCTAAATTGACCTTAACAAGGGACAAAATTTCATCCTTGGGTTACCTGCACCTTCCTTTGTTGCTGAGCGCAAATCAAATTAGTATGTGTTTAGCAGATGAAAACTGATAAATAGATAACAAGCATGCAAATGAACTTGAATGCACACTTTCCTCTATGCCCATAAGATACCACAGTTTGGCCCCAAATACTAAGCTTCTCAGAGCCATTGGACTCCCAATGCCACATACAAAGTGAAAAAAAATGTTTGCAATATTTTATTACGGAGAGTTACATTTACATTTCTGCAGCCCATTTCTTAGTTCAATAATAAGGATCTTTACTAAAATTTCTTTCCGGAAAAGTGTTATCGTTTTGGATTCAGTCCTGCTCTGGAAGAACGAGCTGACAGGAATTTGAGTGTCTTCAAATGTTTGGACACCCTCTGCCTCATGCACATTTGGGCCCATTAGCAATCACTAGATATCCAGGTTTCTTGCCCGGTCCTGCAGATAACTCCAAAGCACCCTCCAAAGTTTGCTAGTTTACACTGTGCTCCTGGAATCTGCCTTTATGTATTTATTCTGTCACCATAAAAATACTGCATTCTTTAGGTAATAAAAACAAATAGCAAACAAATTCACAGGTGAAACTTAATTCAGAGGTGTTACCAATAGTAGTGGAGACATAGAAAACACAAGGGCATTTAGAGAGATTTAAAAACATGCTCTGAGCATACTAGAACAAGCAAAGAGCCAGACTGTGGAAAAAGCAGGCAAATTAATGTGGGGAAAATAACCTGAAACAAAGATCTGCTCTAGGAGAGCAGGACCTGGAAGCAGTAGCACTGGCAAAGGCTTAGGAATCGCAGCAAGCAGCAAATCACGTCTGAGCTTGGAGACAGCAGGAGCTGCAAGGTGCTGTAAACCTGGGGAAACAGAGCACGTGCTTGTATTAGAGAAAAATCACAACCTTTTTACATCATACCAGGTGACAAATGGATAGCTTGGTCCCCTTTCTCGGGGATTCCTCCTTGCGCAGCCCAGCCACAAGCCATTCGGATATTTGTCTCGGGCATTCATGTAGCAGAAGATACTGGTGTCTCCCTCCACCCTGGCATGTCCTGCAGGCTCCATACCACTGCTAAACCCATCCTCACTCCCAGCATTCTTGGGGCAGAAATACCAAGCCCATCCACTGTCTCTCTCACATCCCAGAGGGGCTCAAACCATTGCAGGCAGTAACAGGGTGAGGCACAGCACCCCTCTGCTGCAGCTGGCATCGGGAGAGGTGCTCCTGAATGCAAATGCAGTCCCTGGGGATCAATTCCTGATTTCACTCAACTGCTGCATGCATGAAGAAAACCTGTCTGACCCTTGCCTTTGCTTCATTCTTGCTTTAATTGTTCCAGCAGCCTTTTCCAAGCCCCCCTGCCAAAGGCCTTTCAATCCTAGCGCTGCCTGAGCTCTGTTCCGAATCCAGACTTGGCACATAGCGAACACCATAATCAACCATATTAGCAGGGAATGGGGAAGCTGTCTTGAAATAAACAAAAATCATCCCTTCTGGAATATAATGCTTCTTTCACTGCACATGCAGGTATGCAAGTGAGATCAAAATGCTGCTCAGAGGAGAGTATCACCGAAGGAAGAGACAGAGCAACATGATTGCAGGGAGCCAACTTGATTTGCAATTGCACCCGGGCCAAGAAATAAACGACATCATTATCAGCAAACTGAAAACAGATCAAGGCTGAGCATGGAATTGAATTGTAATAGGAGCCCAATGTTGCTCACAGAGAACGTGGATCTGAAGGAGTTCAGAGAGGGTTTGTCGTGATGATAGATGTTGTCCCTGGATATTTATCCTGTGGTATTAAGCTACTCACCAAACGCACAGAAAGTCTGATAGCCAATGTTCATAAAATTCCTATCTGTGCTCCAACAATGCATCACCCTTCAGCTGTCACAGCCACAGGCCCCCCACCACCAGCAGAGGGTTCTCGTGCCTCCAGGAGGGAAAAGCAGCTAGACAAGCCATCCACAGCCATGGGATCCACATGTGCCATTTCCAGGCTACTTGTATGCTGCAGACAGACATCAGGTGGTGTTTCTTGTGGTTCAAGGATGTGGGTCAAAGTCAGGGCTGGTTTACGAAAGAAGTTCACTGGGGGTTATCAAGAACAAGCACTTCAAAGCCACAAGTATTTAAATAACTGCCTCAAAAGCTTGGGACTAGACAATGCCTGGAGGCAGGACATTTTTGGGTGGAGGGTGGGATTTCTCTGCCTGCCACAGAGGCTCTGTGATGACAGAGAATTTGGCAGGGAACCATCCAGCCCCCTCTCAAGGGATGTTAATGAATTCCCTCCCCAGAACATCCACATATCCCCACATCTTCCTTCTCTACATGCAGTTCTCCCTCTCCTTCAGCCCAGGCAGTTATTGTTCACCTTGCTGATTTTGACAAACACACAGGTAAGTAAAATATGTTTGAGAGAATTTGGGGGGGGGGGGGGGGGGCAGAAAATACTGTTTTCTGCAACAATATTTATTAATAATTGTTGACATAATGCTATAAATATGCATTTTCCCAATTATCCTAAAATTTAAAATTGTGGGAAAACACACAAAATCTTTAACTTTTTTCCCCTTAGGAAAATGCTTCTTCCATGATACACCCTTCTGGCAGGTACCAGCTCCTCAATACGCCGAATGAGATGAGACAAAATGATGGCTCAAGGGAACTCAGCTCAGTGTCCCTCCCCATGAGAGGATAAATGTAAGCTCTGGTGGGGTTACAACAGGCAGAATATAAGATGTCCAAGTCTCTACAATACTACAGGCATCCCACACATTAACATCTGACTGCACCGCCACACTGCCAGACCTGTGGAGCACAGTTAGACCGTGTCCCTTCCCAGCCCAAACCTTGATGCAGACCATGCGATCTGTTTCCATTCACAGCCAAGGCTTGCTGAGCTGCCAAATCAGCTACTTCCTTGCCAGGTCCATACATTCTCATCCCAAAGGCAAGTGGAAGCCATAGATTACAATTCCCACAAAACAAACCCCTTATATTATATTCATGTTAGGGGCTGCTTCAAAAAACAGTGCCTGAGAGAAGGTAGCCCCTGCCCTGCTGTAGGCTGTCTGTGGGGCTGGTCTGCAAGTGATGTGACCCACAGGGACCTCTCCCCAGCCCCCCCAGCAGCTCACCCTAGCTGCCCTTGGGGACCTCACACGGCAAACACAACAGAGCCCGTGCACCACCACTGTGCTAGCGCAACCCCTTGATTTGAAGGTGGAGCCCAAAACAGGGCTCCCATGGCCTTGCCACATCAGAAGATACCTTAACACCTGCAGCAGTAACACTGCTCTGGCCTGCACAATTTGTCACATCCAAGCTTGAGCAACTGTACATCTTCTCTACTGTCTGCAGCATCACTGAGCTGTGAGAGGGGATTACTGCATGGAGTAGGATACTTAACACAAGTTGTGCCCAAGAGCATACAAAGAACTAGTGACAGCATCAGAAGAAATCACAGAAATCCTGAATTCTGACATTAGGTGTCTCAGTCTAAAGAAGCTGGGTACCTAACTCCTCTAGGCAGCTCTAGAAACCCAAGTTTCATCTGCAAGGGGGGCACTTTATTAGAAGAGGGGGAAATGCTGATGTCATCCAGGCAGCTCTGAATGTCAGGAGTTCTGGATTCAGTTCCTGACAATTTGTTTTTCCTTTCCCTGTAGGTACTCAAGGACTCTTTAATTTAGCTTGAGTGACAATTCCTGTCTCAGAGGTGCTTGGTGAGTAGCCAGCAGCAACCCAGTAATAAAACACCTTTCCATTGCTGATAAGAGAGCATAAGGGAATTGTGCTGTAAGCACCGGCCCTGGAGAAGGAATGCAGGCAGCCTGCAATGGATCAAGCCCAACTTCTTCACTCCTCCCTCCCTCCCCCAAAATGGCCTGAGCAACAAAGCAGCAAAACCTTCCCTTGCTCGTCTTACTCATTTGACAGCTTTTTTTTGCAGCTTTGGCTAGAACAGCACACAGTCATGACCTACGCTTGCAACACTGCCTACCTACCATCTTTCTTTAAACAGATGGCAAACCAATTGCCATGGGGGATGCCCTTCTACCCAGGTCTGGGAGGCTCTCTCGGGAATCAACTTGCACCAAAAACCAGGCTGTTTTCCCTGCTGTAGTTTTGGGGGCTAGATTCAGCCTCTGTCCAAAGGCAAAAGCCATGTGGCCACAACACACCACAGCCTAGAGCACCTTTGGCCGCAGGTGGCACAAAGATGACTCTAAGGGCATCAGGACAGAGCGCCCCTGGCCCCACACCAGCTGATGGATAGTTGGAGGGTACCAGGGACTATTTACAGCTAGGGACGCTCAAAGTCAGACCTCATGGTTTGTAAAACAAAATGCTTCAACAGTAGGCCTAGCAGTTTTAATTTGTAAAACACTGCGAACAGCAACTCTGGAAAGGAGATGGCTTCATTTCTAACTCCCATGAGACAAAGCAGCCTTGAGACTGCAACACAGTCTTTCCTGAGCCACTGAATTTTACAGCAAGCCATGTACTAGGGAACTGGTTCAAGGCCAAAGAGAGACAGGGACTCCCATTTACCTTCCCAAGCACGTTTCTGTTTAGGCTGCAAATTAACACAGGCAGGGCCCTTTTCTGGGCAGGACCCTGCAGAGCACCATGGCTTTGGGCAAGCACCTCCAACAGTGGTAGCTACATAAACAGCCAAGTCAGTTTTTACAAGCTGGTCAGACACCTGGTTATGAAGCCCCAGTGACTGGCTACATGCACCACTTTATAGCAGGATACAGGAGGGCAGAGCCTATATATGGTACCTCTGTACATTTCCCAAAGTAATCATATTCTCCCAAACAACTGCACATGAGAGGTGATCCCCAATCCAGTGGGACAGATGCTGGACCCTAACACAGGAAAACGTGTGGTGGAAAGCCTCAGAAATTACTTTTTCTAAACACACATTTAGTCACCTAGTTTTTGATCATGAAAGCACTTACCTGGTAGCAGTATTGATGTATGACCATGAGAGAGTGTTTGTCAGGAATGCAAGAGCTAAAGGCATGAAAAACTCAGGATGATCTTTCAAGAGAAGCTGGGGAAAATACACCACTTACTGCCACAGCCCAGCTGCTGTACTTCCTTGTCAGCAAACAAAGCTGCTTTTTAGGATTCAAGGAGGAACACTCACTCATACCCCTGGAATATCCGACAGTTTGTGCAGGACAGATATGTTGGCAAGAACGGAACCACTCCCCCCAGCCCTTTCAAAAATATTTATGTCTTTTACTTTTTTCTCCTCCTTCCTAAACTTACTATTGAAATTTCAGGGATTGTATGGAAATTTGGACATGAAAACAACATTATCCAGAGCTAAATCCAAACCATTCACATCACTGTTCCTTTCACATATGCCTGTCTTTTGGAGTCCAGAGCAAGTATTGGACTCCAAAGGGAGTTCATCCCACAAGTGGTATGATCAACTCACAAAATGTTGCCTCCAGATCCAGCATCCTCCGATGCAAAGCCAAGTCTGATATTTCTAGGAGCACAATCAGACCACAGCGACATTTCCAGCCAAGCAGAGATGAAGTAACAGACTTGGTCTGTTCCTGTTTGGCTTCAGTAACTACCAGTAAAAAACAAGAACACAGAATGGTCACAGGCCTGCTGATAATTTGGGTTGTTTCAATTTGTGAAACAAGCTTCACATTTCTCTCATGACTAGCCATGGAATAACAAACAGACTGATCTAGTTTCACTGCTGCTTGGATTGTCAGTGTGATTTGTTCTCAGATGTTATAGGTTACATACTGCTTTACAGAGATACTCAGCAAAGCAGAAACCCAGAAAGCTCCATGAGCTAATGACAGTTTCCTAAGGGTCTCAGTCTCATGGTAGTTGCAAGCTTTTCCTGAAGTTGCAGCATAGCTTATTTCTCCTGAGCCCTCTCCCTCCCCCTCTTTTTTTTTCTTTTTTTGGTGGGGGTAAGTTTATAATGCCCAATGAGTTCAGCTCCCCGAAGTTTTGCCCCTTGCTTGAAACATTAACAAGGTCTTGCCCCTCTCTTCAGGCACTTATTTTCACAAAGCATATTGGAACACAATTACCTTTGAGAACTGTGCCTTTCTGGTAAGTTTGGATGAAATTACTTGCCCACAGTAAAAACACTGGATGGGAGAGATCAAAAGAAACTCATACCTGTACAAATGGATTAATTTTGTAACCTTTGTTTCCTTAGGAAACCGGGGGGGGGGGGGGGGCGGGGCGGGCGCGGACAGGACATGGACGGACCACAACCAAAAACACAAAAAAGAGTTAAAGTTACTGAAAATAAGGATGAGACTAGAAACAAATCACAGCCAACATGAGCAACCAACATACCATCCAGTGAATAAAGGCAGTGTGTGTGTTTCCTACCACTCAGCTGAGTCTGGTGACATGTTTCTACTCTTTGCAGAACAGATTCAGCTTTAATTATTTGCTTGACATTATTTTTATTGTTAACCTGGATGGGCCTGGAAAGAAAAGGGTTTAAAAAAAAGTTCACAGACTCAACTAGCTTTGTGAACGCATAAAACAGTTCACAAGGTTCATAAAACCTCAAAATCCAGAAAATCCTCCACCCCCAATTTCCTCCTCACTTCAGCTCCAGTCTCATTTTACTCATTGTGGGATGTTATGAGCTCCCTCCTCTAACGGACCAACTTTTACGCTCAGAGCTGATTACACTGCCTTCACTCTTTAACAACTCCATGCTGGATTGGAGCCTGCACTTCAGCAGAATCCCCCATGTAATGAACATGACCCTCCTGCTTGCTGGCCGATTGTGAACGAGCGCTGGTGGCGTTACTTGGCTTTGCTCTGATGCCAAGCAATTGTTTGCACAACAACATATAAAGTCCCTAATGCATCATTCTCTATTTTTCTTTTCCATTCTGCTGAATGAAGAGAAATCCTATTCAGCTCCTGGGCAAGGGAAGTGCATCCTCTCTGCAGCACCCGCAGCTGGGTACCAAGTGATTTTGGGGGAACAGGAAAGCTTTATTTTTTAACCCAAGCAGCAAACCTGAAGCAGCCTCCACTTCCTAAGGGCCACATTTTCTGGCCTAGTAAAGCCCTGAAAAAAGAATATTTTCAGAGAGAAATAATTTCCACTGAAATACAGCCTGTGAGAATACTCCCAGAGCCCTGAATTCCTGCTAGATCTCATGACCCAGGTCCGTATGTCCCATAGCCTGCAAAGCCAGTAGTTGTCAGTTCCAGCTGCTGCCAAACCCCAAGCAGGCGGTTTCAAGCCTCTTATAGGAAACATGGTGGAGCCACTGCAGTAAAAATGCCCTGGTCATTTTGTCTGCCTGATATCACTACAAAAGCAAATGAGGTCTGGAGGCTGTGTGGAGCAGAGTGTCTGGACATACAGTAAATACATGAAGCCTCCATTGCATTTTCAGGGGCCCACGCTCACAGCCCTCTCAATCCACTTCCAAGCGGGCTTCACTGAAGGCTATCTAATGTTTGCTTTACCCTTCATGTAAACCTGCATGGTGCCAGTGCAGGGAGATACCAGATGGAGTCCACGGAGAGCACCTACCTGCACATGGTGCTTTTTGTCAGCTTAGCAGCAGGCAAAGGCACCAGCAGTTGATCTGGTGCCTCTTGGGTCATCCTGACAAGCACAGTGACCACTGTCTCAGCAGGTCCAGAGCAGCTCTCCCACAGTGTTTTGCAGTGAAAAAAGGCAGGACATATTTCCATCCTTACTCCTTGAGAGCGCATTATTAGACAGATGGCAAATTTGGTCCTGTGTATGGCAAAGGCTGGAAACGCTATCAAGGGCCTTGTCTGCACCATCAGTGGTTGCTGCAGCTGAGGACTGGGGCACTGGTCACCTTCAAGCAATGTTCATGCATGGGGCATGTGAGTTGCAGATGCATTAGAAAGAGAGGCCCTGAGCCCAGTTTCTCCTCATGAGGACAATTTGGATTGATAGGGGAATTCAAACACTCATGCCTCAACCCTCCACACTGTTTGGCAGCCCTGCCAAACTCCAGGGACTGCAAAGGAAGCCTGTAAGGTAATGCTATGGGGAGACAGGCAGAAAAGAAGCTGACTCACCAATGAGAAAGTCCAGCCCAGACTGAAAATATAAAAGGAAAAACAACAAAAAAAGAGAATGAAATACCGCCCAGCTAATGCCAGTAAAAATGAACCAGCAACCTGCCACTCTTGAACACAGGCAGAACTGCAAACTTTCCTTAACTACCTAAAAAGTAAAATCAAATCCATATTTTTTTTAAGAAAAATTTACACATTGATCTGAAGCAGGCAGCAGCAAAAAAGCTTCAGCTCAAACAGCAAAAAGCTGGCAAAGATACCAGCAACTGAAAAGCAGCTCTTACAGGAGAAGATGTGCAGTCTATAGGCAGTGCTGCCAGGTCTGCAACCCGCAGCACGGCACAGCATTTCACCAGCCTGCCTGGGGGCAACCACTCCTTGCTTGGCGCTACCATGCACAGACTGGGTACTCTCTGGGGGCAGCAGGAGGGAAGAACACAGAACCTTAGCTTTTCTACCCAGCAAAAGGCTACCAAGGCCTTTTTGAAACAAATCTTTATGTATGTCCTATGCAGCTATTATTTAGAACATGATGGAAGTGCTAAATAAATCAAATACTTTGCAGTAAACACCTACTAATCAGTCTTGATGAACAGAAGCATAGTTATAATTGGAATTTAATTGCTGTATTAGTCATTTACTGAACATACGTCTTACATTAATGGTGGCATTTCCTTTCCCTACAAAGCACATTCAGTATTTCTCAAAAGACAAACAAATGCTTTTAAAGTCTCCTGAAGAAGATCCAGAATCCTTCATGCACAGCAGCTCCTATTGTGCCTGCAAGAAACCCTGAGCTGTTTGAAATGTGGTACTAATCACAATCACTGCCAGCAGTCAGAGACCTTTATCCAAATTGGGAATTTTAACTCACCGAAACAAATGAGTTACTTATGGAAAAGGAACCCCCTATTTTGCAACTACCACATCCAAATAGGCAGACAGACTCTTTCTGTAAACCAATATGGATAAGTGGCTGCAATTTTCCTAAGTTGCCTTTAAAACATGGGCTTTATTTTCAGTTTAGCCAGAAGTGACCTTGTGTGACTTCAGTTCTAGTCTCTCCTCAGTCTGCAAATTATTATTCTGTAATAAGCACAAGGCCCTCACTCATATTACCATCACGCTGTAGCCAACGTGCTATTTCTTGGAAAGAACAAGGCTGCCGGAGTCCAGGGCTAGTGTCTGAGAGCACTCGGTGGGTTACATTCATTACATAGCAAGAACAACTGAGAAAAAAATAAACACTTCTCAAGTCTATGACTAACTGAAGCTGTAAATTTCAAACACTTATTACAGAGTCATAGATTAGTAAAACAACACGGGACGTGTTACATATCAGAGGGTAACCTTTAAAGAAGGACTTATGCTCTGGGGAAAGTTTTAAAACAGAACAGGATGAAGTTTATGTGCCTTTTTTCATGTGGTTCTTATAATTAACCAAACCATCACAGAAAATCATCCTAGAGGTCTGGATTCAATCCAGCCTTCCCTAACACACATGTCCCATTATCATCTCCACTATTGAAGTACCCATACCATATTAGTTAAATAATTAGAACTGGCGAACAATTTTTCAACATATTTTTTTCCAGCCCCTGTTTACAAATTTCCTCTAGTCGGATTGTGGGGATTTATCCCTCTTTTCATTTGATAGAGCCAAACATAACTTTTCCCAAGGGACTAGAGCACCAGGTGATTCCCAAACTGTTCTTAACACATGTCTACCCAGTGTAAGTAATTTACTACTTAGGCTTTGTGCCTGGTCATTTGGGGCACATGGCATGATTTCTGATCACTGACTACATGACCTTACTTGACTTTAATACATTACCTTTGTTTCAAAGTTAAACAGCAAAACAAAATCTATTTCTTGGCTAAAAGCACGTTGGCTACAGGCTCAAAAACCACTCCCCATCAACAATGTAAATCTTCCTATATGCAAGAACTTGAAAAACAGCAAAAAGAGAAAGCTGCACAAGAGGACGAGATGGCAACTTAACTTCTGATTCAACAAATGTTTGCAAATAGGTTTCAGCTTTACAACCGCTTCTCTGTATAATCATAAAGGGCAGCCACAAGGGGCCCTGGAGTTGTATTTTTGTGCAAGATATTTGGGTGTTCAGACCTGGATCTTAGCTTATTCCATTATAAAGATCCACATAAAGGGAATTTGCACATGGGAGGGAGGCTGAGGACAATCCTTAGTCCGAGAAAGTTTAGCTCTGCGTACTGGGGATGGGCCATTGTTCACTGAAGGTCACAGTTCGTTGCGTCCAAAATGCTCTCAGACGTCACCTCTATTACACAAGCAGCTGGGATGAAAACCTACATCAAGAGAAATATGTTGCACACATTTTCTTCTCCATTTTCTTCCTCTCTCTCCATTGGTTTTCTCAGATTCAGTCAGTGAGAAAAATCTGTCTGGGCGAGGAAATATGTAAACACACATGTTAAGCCATGCAAATATCTGGAAAATGCCTGCTCTGCATAAGAAAAAGCTAATGATGGAAAGACACAGCCAGTGACTGCATCATTTATAGCAAGAGAACAATCTAAACTGATGGTTCTTTGCCATCTTGATATATATCATTGTCATGGTTTAACCCCAGCCAGCAACTAAGCACCACGCAGCTGCTCACTCACTCCCCCCCTGCCCCAGTGGGATGGGGGAGAAAATTGGGAAAAGAAGTAAAACTCCTGGGTTGAGATAAGAACGGTTTAATAGAACAGAAAAGAAGAAACTAATAATAATGATAACACTAATAAAGTGACAGCAGTAATGATAAAAGGATTGGAATATACAAATGATGCACAGGGCAATTGCTCACCACTCGCCGATCGACACCCAGTTAGTCCCTGAGCAGCGATCCTCTGCCCCCACTCCCCCCAGTTTATACACTAGATGTGATGTCCCATGGTATGGAATATCCCGTTGGCCAGTTTGGGTCAGGTGCCCTGGCTGTGTCCTGTGCCAACTTCTTGTGCCCCTGCAGCTTTCTCGCTGGCTGGGCATGAGAAGCTGAAAAATCCTTGACTTTAGTCTAAACACTACTAAGCAACAACTGAAAACATCAGTGTTATCAACATTCTTCGCATACTGAATTCAAAACATAGCACTGTACCAGCTACTAGGAAGACAGTTGACTATCCCAGCTGAAACCAGGACAATCATCTTAAAAGAAGAGATCTACTGGAGCAGCCAGATATTCATATCAGCCAACAGTGTACCCGAGTTGTATGAATAATATCTTAAAATAACAGATTGAGGTTGAGTTATAAAATAGTCACTGCTCAGCATGCTCAGTTTGGTGCAAAAGGCAACTGTGTCTCCAGCTCTAGTTGTAGTGTGTAGTTGTAGAACCACAAGACTGGAAAGGTTCACCTTGTTCATGATCGAGGTTGTTGCCTTTCTATACACTGACAGGGCTATTTATTTTGATTACACAGAGCAGTTTGAAAGAGCAGCTAACATCCACACTCTCATTCTTAGTTTTGTTTTTGATTCACGTTGGCAGTTATAGATGCATAGTCTGTTCTCCAGGTATTCATATGGAAGTGACCAAGACATGCCAAATTTACCAGCAGCTTCTCATTAGTGGCTCTTCCCTGATTATGACATCTGGTGAGGTTGATGACAATAACAGAAGAAAAATGTGAAGTTCAGTCATTTGGAAATTACTAAAGTGGAAGCCGTTTTGCACAGTATGATGTTGAAATGTTAGGAATGATTGAGGCCAGATTTATAGCTCAAGCAGTCTTGCATCTGTATTTCATTTGTGAACAACCAATACAAAAAACACCTTTAAAAAAATCTTAATTATTTCCCAACTGACCAAGAGCTCTCAATATTCTGTCAGCGATATAATCTAGACCACAAAATGTTGTTCTTGTTGAAAGGAATTTTCAGACTATTGTTATATGGCTAGTCCAATAAACCTGTACTAGTCAAGGCTGTCAGTATCCCACTTTTGGCCTACAGAATGATCATCAACTGCTGGTCAGTAGAAAAGATTCCTGTAATACTCCTGGAGAGAACACAGAGACCATTCACAAACTTTTAGCCATGAAGAAAGGACACCCAAAATTCGGAAGCAGCTCATGTCTGACCTTCCTCAATAACTAATGGTCATTCTGCAGACTGGCCTCCTGAAGTAGTTTCTCCCCCAATCCCACCCACAGTTCATCATGACAGAGAGGTATGCAGACATAGGGGAAGAGCTGAGAATTTGGTGGCTAGGCTGTTACCAAATTAACTACCTTTCAGGCTTATGCAAAACTCCTTTCATTTGCAGTGATGTTTTCTGAGTGTTGGGTAGTTGATGAACATGTCTGATCAGTTTTATGGCACACAGTGAGCACAAACTGAGATTAAACTGTACTTACTGCTACCCAAATGTTCTTACATAGCACAGAGCAGAAAGCTCAGTCAAAACTTAATTCTTAATTCAAAACTTAAGTGTCTTCTATATAGCACAGTTGATTTACACTGCCACATACAATCAACAAAGGTCCAAGAAGATCAGATTGATAAAATAAGTGAAACCATCTTTTCAAGACAGCCAGTGTACAACACACATGCATGTACTGTTTTTCAATGAAAGTTAAGCTCTTAATTAAGTGCCTAATCACTTTGAGTGCTCAGCCACAAGACAAAGATGCACTTAAATTCCTCCCATGTCCTTAGAAGGACAAAAATAATAGTTCTTTCATGAAGATGCAGCTCTCCTGCTTGCACACCATGTAAGGCAAGGTGATAAGACAAAAGTCTTATCCCAGATACAGTAGATAAGTATGCAGAGTAGAGACATTTCTAAAGCAGTTGAGGAATCACTGCCAGCAACAAAGGGAGGTTGATTTTTGCATGCATTTGAAGTCCATGGTTGGGTCATAAACCAAGATGCTCTGATTAACTTCAAAATTCCTATTTGTCAGTATTATGACCTTTGAGCTAGGAATCATCTTTGTTACCTGTCTGCCAGATCCTCCTACAGGCTGGTGGGGAAACTTGATGAGTTTTGGTGGAAAATTTCTGACAGGAATTTCTGATGAGTTGCTGTACTCCCAGAACTATACTCCTCCCCAACAACATAGTCCAACCCTTCATTTGCAAGAAACAATCAGGAAAGAGGAGAGATTCCAGCAGTCTCCCCTTCTCGCTGTCCTCTTCCTCTCAGAGGCAGGAAGGTGGAGTACATTGACTGCAGTGATGGAAATTCAAAAGACCAGGGGAGTTCTTTGAACAGATGCCTATTGCTTTTTAAAGTAAATAGGTTGCTCTCTGGTAAAGCATGAAGTGCACATAGTAAGGTAGGAAAGTCTTTCTGTATTTACACCTAAACCAGAATTCCCCTCTGCTCCGAAGGATTTACCATCTGCTTTCAGCACCACAGTCACACAGGCTTCACTTTCCCTGTGCGTTGACTGATGGGAGCTCTGGCTGGGGACAACACAGCTTACCCTGGAGACCCCCTGAGCACAAGGGATCCTGTCCTGGCTTAGCAGCTATCTCTTCTACCATACAAAGCACTGACCCCACAACTGTTTTCTGCAGGGAAACTGGCAGGGAGAAAGACATGCTTTACATCAGTGCTCTAAGTGCCCTGTCATCCACAGGCCATTAATGAGCTCCTGAACTGATAACATGTCAATAAGCAACCCAAGAGCTCACGGCCAGTTTTTGCCCACTGACCAAAAGCCATACCTGTTGGGAGGATGTCTCTGTCACTTGAGCACACCGTGGTTTGTCTGCCCCCTTCCCTTGCTGAGGTGACCACTATCTACCAAGGCACCTTTGGACACCAGAAGGGAATAATTAGAGCTACGCAGCAGCCCCCAAACAATAGATTTAAAGCTGTAACATCCTATACTTTGACAGGATAAGGGATTTTACCTCACACAACGTGAGGGACATTAAAAGCATGTCTTAAAATGCACTTAAAAATGTGAACCCATGACCTAGCAGTGATGAGACTTCTGAATTTTTCACATTGTCTTGGTAAGTTTTATCCAAATAAAACAAGTGGAAAACAATAATCAATTGCAAATACAAAATGGCCTCCTCTTTACGGCAACAAGGCTAAAAGGACCTCCCCTGTCCTGAAGCATGCAAAGAGAAACAAATTCAGTCTATAAAAACAAGCTTCCTAAACCTCAAAGATCTTGTGAGCTAGTAGTGTTCATAAGGCACTTTGAAAGTAAGTGGCACTTACTACAACACAAATGCCTGTTTGAATCAAAACTTGTGGTTGCACATATTGAATGCCATAGGGCTGAACAGTGAACAGAACAGCTAACCAGGAGCCTGATCTGGTTTTACCAGACTGACTCTGTTCACTGAGATTAATGCCTCCCTGTTGTCCTCATGAATCTTTCTGGGACTGGCTCCAAGCCTAAAGAGAAGTTCTCACATCCATACCTGTCATAGACTGCCCAACCAGCAAATGTCCATCTGCAGAGCTGATCCTGCAGGGAGCTGAACATATTATCTCAGACCACTACGGGCACCAGTATTGCTGGGCTACATCCCCAAAGACCTAACTGGACTGAGTCACACTTTTTTTGATCTCTAAATGATATATTAATTATTCAGGACTGCTTGTGTTGGAGATCACTTCCTGATTAGGCCATGTTCTAGTAAACCACACAGGCCTATTCAAAATTAAATTTTAAGGCAGACCTCTGGACTCAATAGCTGGTCTCATATGCTCAAAATTAGAATATAAGTGCTTTGCTGAATCAATGGTGATTACAGGGAAAGCAACAGCCTGCAGTAAAGGTAAAGGCCCCAGAAAGACACTAATTGTTGGCAAACAACGGCAACTATTAGCAAACATGAAAAATGATAATGTCAAGATACACAAAGTAATTATCTGTACACAAAACTGCAACATGAACCCTACGTAGCTATAAAGGGCTTTGTGAAACTGGCCATTTCTCAAGGTTTAGATGCATGTGAACAAGTTGAAACATAAATCAAAGATATAAGCCAGGAGTCCTCAACACTGGTGCTAATATTCTTGAGAGTCTGGACTGGACAACACCTTTCAAACAAAAGATATTTCCATAATAGATGCTGTTTATTTTCTTCTACTTCCCTGTTGGCAAAGACACCAACTGACCAATTTACTTCTCACTGGTTTCAAATTTTCTGGCTGCCCCTTCTGATTGTAAATACCAGTGGAAAAAGCATTTATTTGTTTAGAAGTACTCTCTTGGGAAGACTGATAAAAGCTATTCTTCAAAAACCTGAAGCATAGGCCAAATCTGAGAAGAAATTACCTTGGTGTTGCCAAGTCTTGTGATTTTCATCCTGCCTCTTCAACATGCAGGACTTTTCCTCCACAGTAAGCATTAAGAAAAGGAAATGGGAATCTTGGATTTTGTTTCTAGCGTCACTACTTACCAAAAGAAAACATATGAAAGCACCTGAGCAGCTCCTACCCCATGTCCTCACCTGCTGTGTCCCCCCAGGCAGCAGCAGCACAAGGACACTCCAATGGGAAAAGATGAGATGGGTTTGCATCAGTGCCAACTGGGACCATGGTGTTGCTGTGGACATGGTTGTGGGCACTGAACTCCAGCCTGGGTGTGGTCACATTACAGAGAACCAAGTTTTATTCCATGTTTCCAGTCATTTTGGTAAATAAAAAAAGCTAGAAAATTTATCCCAGACCCAGTTGCTCAAAATTCAGAAGGCAAATAAAGAGAAGGCAACAACTGTGGCATTTGTTTTGGTTTTTTTGCAAATAATGATTTTGAAGAGAAAACTGAGCTCCAGATGGCTGACTCATTAGCAAAGGTGCAGGATTAACAATGTTAATTTCTCTTTGAAAATGCATGTTAGTCAGGAGCAAAGGGGATTTATTCCTCGTCTTCCTCATGAATTTATAGTCTACAATGGACACTAGCTTTGCAACCAAGTAGGTTTCTTTTCATTAAAGAGCAGCCAAATTGAGCAAATCTGTCAGTGAAACACCTGCAGTGCTTCTGACAAACAAAAAAATGCCTGGCTCCATACCTAAACAAGTGATAAAGTTGTGGGGTTTTTTTTATATATGATGTTTCCCTGTTCCTATGGTCTTCAACATCACCTGAGTGTCCTTGAAGGAAACTAGTCTGTGGGTGATGTCAGTTTAGAGGAGACGGATTTCTGTGTGGCCATTGCCCTAAACATTGGTCAGCCTTTGGCACCTTTGCCCAGTGCAGTGAACAAGGCAGAGGGCATTATTCCTTTCTGTCAGTTATGTTATGGACTGCTTGCACTGGAAGAACAGTCACTATCCTGTTACAGTTTTAACTCCTTTTCCCACCAGAAGGCCTGTTTTGAGACCTCTCTCTCCAAGTGGATGAGTTCTGCCTGAAGTTTATCCTGTGTGGTCTCCTGCCAAATTCTTTTGTAGCGGAAGTTTGTGGCTAATCAGACAAGGCATTCAAGTCACTCACATTTGCAAAAGCCATCCTTGCTTTCCTTGGGAAAGCACAGCTTACAAATATCTTGTCTTCGTTCACATTTTTCATTTGCTTGCCCTCACAGGGAACTCCAGGGCAAAGCAGTGTGTAAGTTTGCAAGTGGTTCTGCAGTTGCTACAGGTTTTTCTTATCTACTGAAAACTCTGAACTCCCTTCTCTGTAGAGAAGAAAATTCAAGAAAGGTTAATCCTCCGGATGGAAAAGCTTTATCTGGACCTTTCAAACTGCATGCAGAAGAGTTTGGTACCAGCCTGCTGATGGAGCAGAATGCTGCATTCCCCAAGGTCCTTGGACAATCCCAAACATAAATGGTCCCTGGTTGGGAAGCGGGGAGGAACCAACCCCTGCTTGTTTCACTTGAGGGGTGTACACAGCCTGCTCTTCATGGACAGGAGGGTGGATAGGATGCTGCTGGCATCTGGAGTGTTCCACACAGTAATCTTGCCCTCGGCTGCAAGCATTGTGTATTCCACACTGGAAGCCCAGACAACAGAAGCAGCATCTGCTTGATTCTCTGATTGGCAAATCAGGAGCCCAAAGTCTTTGTGCTGAGCTGAGAAGTCAGTTAATAGCCAGGCTTCGGCCATTTCCAGATGGCATGACATGAGCTGGAGGAAGCTGATTACCAAGCAAATGCAAACAGTTTACCAGGGAAATGATTTCCATCAACTGTCAAAACAGCAGTTTGCCATGAGGTTCCACAAGCTCACTGGAGAGAAGTAACATCCATCATTCTGGGCTTGCCATTTCTTAGGAAGTGATTTACTCTTGATCACTTTGTCCCTAAGTTTACCCAGCTAGCTTGACTCATTGCGGCCCAGCTGAAGAGGAAAGATGCCTGGTGCAGCTAGCATGCAGAGACCATCAGCTGTCTCCCATCTCCCCAGCAACCTCCTCATACACTTAATCACACAGCATTTATACACCCATCCCCACTTGAGCTATACTGAACAAGAAAAGGCAAAACAACCATTGTAACAGCAGAGAAAAACTTCCAGTGTAGCCAGTGTTAAAATACAGCTCATGGACTATTGTTCCATCAGATGTCACCACACAGGAAGGACAGGACTCATTTAACAGCTTCTCACTATTTTCTTCCACCTCCATTGCTCAGCATGGGCTTCTAAGCCTTGCTGTTTGCACAGTGCTATTAGTTTCACCTCTCTTAATTTATCCTGCTTACCACTGCTCAGGCTCAGTGCCCCACAAACACTAAATTTAACAAGTTCCCATGAGGGTAGGGCAGCATTACCCCCAATTTACAGATAAACCAGCAAGGCACAGAGCTAAAGGCCAAAATAGCCATGCAGGAAATCAAGGCCCTGGTTCTTCTGTCTGGTTTTAGACATCCGCTTGAAGTGGGGTCATCATAGCTCCTTTACACTCCCCCCAAAGTAACACTAATGGCAGGCATCTACCTACGTCTATCAGTCCTATGCCATCTTGAGTGCATGCATGTGTTTTGGGACACAATTTGCACAGTCTTTACACTGTATTCCTAGGCTTTAACCAGCATTAGCCATTTAGCCACGCTGATCTTGTAACAGCATCTTTCCAACTGCTCTGCAACACTGCACATCCCTTCCAGACAACCCCAAGCCACCACACAACCCTCCTTTTGTACACTCAACACACAAGTTGATGACAGTGATTAACCAGTCTCATATGTAACCAATTACCCAACTTTTCAGGCAAGTCCCCAAGACTCCACACTTCACTTTGTCTCCATAAGGCATTTTTATCATGATGGATAACCCATCTTCAGCTCTGGGAAATTTCTCCTGGGACAGGTAACTTTCCTAGAGGTACAGACTGTTTATGCAGCTCTTCTAGGCAAGTAGAAAGCAAAGAGGAATCTGAGGGAGAAAGAAGGGCCAGAGCAGGTACAACTGCATGAATCTGACCAAAAGAAAGTGGATGGAGACTGATAGGAAGAAATGGCTCCTAGACCAAGGAGAAGTCCAGGAAAGTGACAGATTTCCCATTACTTCAGACCATTAAAGGTATTTTGGACAGAGTTCAGGAAGGAATAATTGCCCTTAGTTTTCACATGCATCACGTGCCAAATAACTATTATTTCAGCACTATACTGCAGAATTGTCTTGCTGGTATAGTATTTGTTTTCCATACCATTGTTTTGTAGATATTTCAGCTGCACAGAGAAGCTATTTTTTACTCATCTTAGTCTTGTTAGGTGGTAGAAAGCAGTATCCTACTCACACCTGACCTTCAAAATCAGCCAGGCCCCTTCCACTCCCTGCTGACAGGGTCTGCAGCCAGTGTTACAAAACCCTTCTGCATCCCTCATCCTAGGCAGAGCATTAATGTACAGAGTGCAAATGCAAGTGATCCTCCATATAAATTTCACTATATTCCTTGGCACAAAGTTCACTGAGCCTTTTGGTGTAAATTGCATTTTCTTTCAATCAGGAAAACATCAGAACTACAGGAAACACAAGTAAACATGTTAAACCAAGCAACACATTAATGTCCTCATGCTCCTGGTATTCTAATTGCCAAGATCAGGAACTCAGCCAAACATGTAACAGCCACCTTCTGTCCTTCAGGATACCTTTGCAAGGGAGAGGGCAGCTGACCTGATGGGATCTGGTACTTTTCCTATTACAGGGTTGAAACACAGCCAGGACAAAGATGCCAGTCCTGAAGCCAGTGTCAGGGTGTACTGGCACAACCCATGCAAGCTGCTCTACACACGTGTGCTAGTGTCACAGCACACTTGAAGGAGCACACAATTTCCAGAGGCAACTTCCTCTTGCTGTGAGATCTCAAAGTTTTTTCCAATGACCTTGGGGTTTTGCTTCTACTTCATGGGAATGTTTTGGATAGTCAGCTAAAGGGAGGAGCCAACTCCTTTGAAACCAGCCACAACCTCACCAACCTCTCTAAAACCCAGGTGTACACCTCCTTTGATAGCAGCTCTAGCCGTGCTGTCCTGGAGGAGCCACCACCACCAGCAGAGAAAAGAGGCAGTTGTTCCTCAGAGCCTAGTCTGTATCACTTGAGAACAGATTGTTCCAATATGTGGTGTTGGTTTTATGAGACAGACAAGTGTCCATTGGGACATAAGGTGTAATTATAGTGCAATTTCAATTAAGAGTCAAACTGTGGTCCAATAAGGTAAAAAGGTCAGTGCTATATCTAGCAATGCAGCTGGATGGTGGTTTTGCACTTGGCTACAAAACGAAGGGAAATCCTAACTGGGGCCAAAAATATCCCTGTCTTTAGCCATTATTTGCTGCCAAGCATCAATCCCAGAGCAAATTCTGAAAGAATATTTGCCTGGATTTACAGTTTAAACAATGCATTATACACTCCTTTGTTTTAGCAGGTTCAGGCTGCAACTTCCACTCTTTCCAGAAAGCTTTTTTCTTTTCTTCTCCTTCCCAAGTTTTGATTACAGAATAACTAGCTGAAGAGATTCTCCTTCGTAGTGAGAGCTTCTCAGCTGTTGAGTTTTAGATTATAGCAAAAAAGAAAAATAGCACACCATCCCGATGTAGTTTAAACAAAGATATAAGGAGCAAACACAGAAAACACTTGCCAGTTTATCATCAACAGTGGGAAATTATCTCAGAGCACCTCCTAGGGGACGAAGTCTGAGAAAACATCTGGAAGGGAATTTGACAAAGCACTCTAACTAGGACAACAAATAGTTAGCATAGCATTCAAAAGGGAACGTCAAGGCAGCATAACTTGTTTGAGCTCTAAAATTCCCTAGAAAATTCAATATGTTCAAAGGTGTTGGACAGTGCTTAACATCAAAAGTCAAAAGCTGGGCCAAAGTGACATGGAAGGGTATACAAAGCCGGAGGCTGAATAGGAGACCAGCTGAAAAACCAGAAGGAAAGCAGAGATCAGGTAAATTCAGACTGTGGCTGGGACTGTAGGTGAGTCAGTCCCAGCACTGCAATTGTTTATTGGGTCTTATACAAGTGGCTTAGGCCATTTACAGACCACTCCATCTTTACCAAAATTCAAAGAAAGATTAGACAACAGGAAAATTCTTTTTCTTCAAATAAATCTTACCCTGGAAGTAAACTCTTCCAAGAATTTGGAAGATCTGCAAAACCCACGTGGCTGCTTTTGCCCAGTCATAGATTTGCAAGCAAAGGACAACAAATTACAGATTTAACGAAATCATCAGTCTGGCTTCTCACATGGGGTCCGCAAATGTCTACACATGCCCATGAATGCTGCTAATCACAAGGACAGGAGACAGCGACAAGCTCTCCATCCTAGCCCCCTTTGAAAATGCCTCTGCCATTAGCTGGAATACCATCTATCCTATTAAGTTTTTGGCAGCTACAAATGGGATCTGGTTTTAAAACTGGGCCAACTGCAATGTCACACATGTCATGGTTGGCTGACATGAGCACATGTCATCCAATTTTAAGTGCAAATAGCCTTTTAGCTTTCTAACCACGTGAGAGGGCATCCAGGGGAGCAGGATCTGTGTAGCTTACTCCAGAAATAGAGGATGCAGCCTGTAGAAGGAAAGGCTGAGTCAGTCATAAGAGCAATGAATTTTACATTGAACTGGAATAGCAGGGCCTTTCCAAATAAGGCAGACTTCACAGAAATAATTGGTGTTCACCTGATGTCCACTAAAAAAAGATTCCCTTGGGCCAAGTAAAGAAAAAAAACCCAAACTGGGCACAGAGAACTATGCCAACAAGATCTGGGCAGAGATAAAATGGATCTGGAAGATAACATGAGAAACGGAATACAACGCTATGAAATTATCACCCCTGGATATCATGGAAAAGGAACGAACCCTGAAAAATGGAATGAGAATTGGCATGTTATTACCTAAGTGACAATATCTGAGAAACGGCAATAGGCATAGGTTCACACCAACTGCCTGCATCCCCAGCAAACCTGGCAGCAAATTATGGGTAGAATCAAACTAGTCTGCTCCTTCTGGCATGGGCAACATTTTCACCCTGTTCAACAACACTGATCAAAAATTGAATAGCTCAGAGCTGCCTCTTGTCCAGAGCTAACCTGCTTGCAAGGAACCTTTGACAAAGTAGACAGTGCCTCCATAGCAGATTTTAGGTTTCTTATTTATCTAGGCTTTCCAGAAAGTTGCCAAAGAAGTTTTAACCCCTGAGCAGAAGTTAACTGCCTTGATCTTGCTCACGCTAGTTGTCTGAATTGCCATCAACTTCACCAGGACAAACTTGTACCATGGAAAAAGGAAATCCCTGGGAGAGGTGCCTAATGGTTTTGAATACACTAACAGTCCATCTCCCAAATACACTCAGCTTATGTGCAATTGATGTGACAAATGCAGCAGCAGATCCATCATTTTGTTAAATGTTTTAGAAGACATTAGGCAATCTCATAATAATAGAGAAAGGTGTCTTACAAACTGCTGAGTTCACTTCTGTGGGAAACACCTTTTATTACCACTGGAAATACACCAACAGTATGTTTTGTGAGGCGAAGGCAAGTGCTGTTTTCTGGAGTCTCACGCCAACATGGAACTGTAACCTTATTGCAGTGTCAGCACCAAGACAGAAACCTCTAGCAGCCATGCAGGAACAATACTTTATCCAGCTCTCAGTTATAGTGCCTGAGCCAGAAATATGGACAGAATAAAGAATGAAAAAGTTTGTGAGTGTGCATGACTGCCCACAGCTGCACAAAATGTGGAGGAGAAAGCCACCTTGATTCAAAGTTGCTGTACAAAAAGTCTTGTCACTTGAGCTCTGCTTTGGTGATCCCCAAGCCAAAAGCAGAAGAGAAGCTGATCCATACAGCCCCAGGGTAAAAATGACAGAGACAGAGCCTTACACACCATCAACTTGAAGAAATTAAAGGAACAGACCAGGAAAGTATTGACTGGCAATTCTCAGCCTTCTGCACCTGACAGCGCAAGCCGCCAATTGGTTTGGCTATCTTGCCATTTCCAGTTTGATGTCACATGGGAAACAAAACTTCTCTTTGTCCTGACTGCTATTTGAAGCCAGCATTTATATCCCAAAGGAAGAGGCTTCCTTAAAGATGCTGGTTTCCTAACCCTACAAGACACATACCAAACACCACCCAGAGCTCTAGCTAATTAACCTTTTATCTCCTAAGCTCTCTGCCCTTTTGCTGGAATCATACCATGAAAACATCACTCTTGCTCCTGCACCTGGTTTTCCATCCTTCCCTGTGATCTCAGTGCCTTTGGCTGAAATTCTGAATTCCCATCTCCTCCAGGCCAGCCCTTTACATTCAGCTTCCCTGCAGCCTGACAGCCAGATGTGGAGCTCAGCCTGAGGGCCACTTCACTTTCCTTTTCAGACTGAAAAGTTGCATCAGCAACTGACAGCTATTTGGTTATATCTTTTTTAATAATTTGACTTGCATATGTCTGATCAACTGAAAAGTGCTCACAGCTGCTGGAAAAAGCAGACAACAGAGTGTCCAGCTTGCCCTGTGGATGCAACAGAGGAACCAGGATTCAATTTCTCAACAGGAATGCCTCCAGATCACACTGGACACAAGAATCAGTCCAGGAAGCCAAGCTGCTATACACAAACCATAAACTATCTGTCAACACCCAGAACTGATCCTGCCCAACTTTCTAAATAACCCAGACCCACAATGTTGTTCTGTTGAATCTCTAGAGCTCTGCCAACATTTCTTGGACTGCCCATCTCCAGCTGTCATGATATTGAGACCCATATTCTCCATACATTCATATTTCAAAGGCAGAAGCTGGGAATGAAAGTGTTACCCATTTCTAAAGCCTTCCCTGCACAGAGGTACCCACAAGATGTCAGAACAAGCAGCAGCTCACCACCATTCCCATTACACAGGTAACAAACCCGTTGAGCAGGAGGAGAGTTTTTTGCTCCCAACAACTTCCTAAAGTGCCTGGTGCAGACATGGCAGCATAGCACACCAGGTAGGCTGGTACCTGTACCTGCAGGACACTAGTAATCTGAGAATACAATCCAGGAAATAATCTAACACCTGCAGCAAGGAATACAAGGGGATGAATACATTTTATGCATTTAAATCAAAGGGTCCTTATAACTCCGGCCTGAAACACTTAGGAAAACTAGAAAAGTATAGTAACCATGGGAATATTTTCTTGCTTCTGGGCAGAGAGAGGTTAGTTAAGTACAGCCCTGGGCACATCAGTTATATGCAGTTAGACTCAGCTCAGAATCTGTTTACACAGAACTAGGAGTACATGTCATGGATTTGGGTTGTAGCTTTTATTTGTACAGTCCTCATCTAGGCTTCAGAGCTTTTCAGTATTAATCATAACATAAAAATAAATTAGATAAAAGATAGCAGAGCAGATAAGACAGCAATCCACACAGTACTTCCAGTCTGGTTACAAACTGTGGTGGATAGCAAGGTTTCCAAATTCTTTTGAAATATTGGAGTGCTCCAGGAATAACATGATGGATTTAGACTCAAGACACTGAAGAACTATGCAAGAAAACAAACCCTTTGATTTACACTCAAGTAAATCTTCCTCTGGATTAATCTGCCCAGCTCTGAGATAACATGTAGATTTTTTTACACAGCCTAACATAAACAAATCGTTCATGTGCAGTGAATGGTGGGGTAGCAGAAAGGAAAGCAGTTTGGGAGCATATACTTTCCAAGGAACGGAAAAACACTTTGTCATTCACTCCAAGTTTGGCTTTCAGAAGTGCTGCCAGAGCACTGAGTGTTTGATATAATCAGTCTGCTACCAAGAGCTTCATTTGAGCAGATTGCTGCCTGCATCTCGGGGCTGGGCGATTCCCAAAACAGCAGGGGGTCTGGGTAACATCACCTCACCCACTTCTGCTCTCCCTCAGCTAAACATGACACAGCAATTGTGCCTAGGGCTTCAGCCTGGTGAAGCTAGTGGGACTCATGCAACTGGCATTACTGGTCCCCGGGGGATACAAGGCTATGAGACTGGCAATTTTTCAGCAGTAAACGAAATGAGCCTTCACAACTGGGCATCACATACTTTTTTCCCCCATCTTCTGCCATCAGCAGCATCAGTCTGATGTTTCACTGCTCATTGCAGGAACAAGACACAGTGCTGCAACATGGACCAAGGTGGGACGGGTCCTTGTTTAGCCTGCACAGACCTTACAGAAAAAAAAAAACCCAACAACCAAATACGTCTTGATTTGTGTTCCCAGATTTTATTAACAGTAAGCCTAACTTCAGCAGCAATGCCCTCCCTGCCAGTCCTGGCTGGACTCAGCTCTTCGCCCATAAACTCCAGTCTCTGCCCCCCAAGGAGTCTCAGCTCCCTCGGGCTGGTTTTGAGCACAGTCTCTGCCGCACAGCCCGTCGCCCACAGGCTGTGAGCACACAGGTGCTGAGCTCTGCTGGGGGAAAAATATCTCAGCTCCACAGTTGTCTGCTTCAAAATCCCTGCTGTGTCTGTTAGTTTGTTTTCTTCACCAGCAATGTTTTAAGAACAGCTGAGCACTTGGATTCCCCTTTCCCTAGGACTGAAAACCAAGCAAACCCAGCTAGCACACACAGCTGCTCCTTCATCTAGAAAGAAGTGTTTTGCATCTGGCTAGGCCACTCCTCAAAAACATGGTGAGAAAACACACTTGGATAACAGTCAATTAACACAACAAAAGACACTTGGAAGTAGTACTTTGCATGCATGCTAAATGCTATCCCTTCAGCCAGCATCTTCTGGGTTTCTACCCCACGCATTTTCTCCATGGAAGGAAAACTTACCTATTCTCTTCTTGGCACACGTCAGGCAACATACTGTTTCCTCAAGACACAGACCTCTTGTTGGGATAGCCAAATAAAGCCCGAAATAGCAATATGGGTTCTTCAAGCAGTTTCTCTCTAGTGGTGCATCCACCAGATTCCTATCACTGGCAAGCCTTTGCCAAGTGACTGTGTGTATTGCACTGTAACAACTGTTATCGAGATCACAGTTGATAAGTGACAGTATGACAGGTTTTGGCACTTAGTCTGACGCACTCCAACATCTTTTCTCACGTGGTTACACTGCACCGCCTGACAGCAGTTTGAAGCAATAGTCCTTATACACCTTCACTGAAACTGAGGCACAGACCTGCATTGACCATCCCAGGGCCACGCTACCTGCTCACAAAGGCAGGATTGGAAAGCAAACCCAGATCTGCCAACCCTCAAGACTCTTGACTTCAGCAACAAACCACCTGATCACAAGTGACATCACTAGGATAGCAAGAGAACCAAGTCTTGTAGCTTTCAAGTCCATTCAAATCAAGGCAGGTCTCGGCTGAAGATGAGGTGCAGCACTGCCAAGAGCAAGCACGGACAGACACACAGACTGCTGTTCAGGGCAGTTTCCCACACCTGAAGCAGGACATGAAGGGCTCTATTTTACACTCCTTTCCAGCAATAGCAGAAGAAACAGCCAGAAGGTTACAGACATCAGCACATTATGTGGAAAGCTAAAGGAATCAAGTGAAATAACTCATGCTAGTTATTTTACAATGCCCCTGGCCCCCACCTACTGTGCTGTGGACAGACTGGTGGGGAGGGTGTGGAAGAAGCAGAAACCATCTCCAGCTCAACAGCTCCCATTACAACCAGCTGACTGCTTAATAGGGAGATCCTGGGTTTGGGGAGTTCTTAGACAAGTACAGCATTAGGTTAGTTAACATGCCTAAATTTACAGCTGTCCCAGAGGGCCACATTTCCTGTACTACAAGCCCCACAAGAAGGGGAAATTAGTTTTTTCCTTCATCAATGTCTGGCTCTGTTCCAGAGGCTTCGGCTTTTTGTCCCTGCAGGAGCTTCCCCAGGGAAGCTATTTCCTTGAGGTCTACTTTCTCCTTGTGCCCGGCCTTTGCCTGAGCAAGGGTTACAGAGGGGCCCCAGCCCCATCTTCAGTCTCCAAGGCTGAGGCTGGCCAGGATGCCTGCAGAGAGACCAGCCTTGCTCTGCATCAAGCAGCATCTTGCTGGCAGACACCCTCAAAGAAAAGGCAATTGCCCAGCAGCTGGTCCTGCAGTTGCCCTCTCTGCTTCCTCTGGTGAGGGACACTGGGACAGGAGCTGGCCCCACCACATCCTTGTGAGGCAGTGAGCACATACACCCCAGAGGGGCCAGCCTGGACCCAGGGTCCCTGTGAGGCTCAGACCCCTCATTCACACACAGCACCCCAAGGTTGCAGCACAGGGTCCCCACCAGCTTCCAGATGTAGGAAATCAAGACTCCTTCCCTTCTAGATAGTGTGGCTGACACCCCCACCCCAAAATCTGAAGTTTAGCCAAAAGGCTGAAGGGGGAGGAGCTGAAGTCATATCTCATCCTGCCCTCCTCCATATACATCTTTTCAGGCTGAAAACTCTGTGAGCAGCAAAATAAGCCCCTGAAAAAAAATCTAGTGACTGTGTGTGACCTTACCCCTGCAGCACATTGTCAACACATTAATTCATTTCAAGATAAAGTTTTAATAGATTCTGACCTCCAGCATCAGAAAGACTTTCCTCAACAGCCACATGGCCTGGCAGCTTGCTCCTCTGTGCATGCAATGCTTGCATGAACTTTGCAATAGAGTCAATGACAAGGGCATACATCAGTTTCTTAAAATTGTTAATTCTGTCTGTAGACACTTCGGATATCCTTAACCTTCTAGCTACTTGCTATCCATAGAGAAATCATTTGGGAAGACAGCCATGACCACACTTTATTGGAAGAAACACACTTAAGACAAGCCTATAAAGATCAATGTTCAACTTGAAAGGTAGTATCATTGCAGGAGTTAGTCAAGGGTATATTGGCTACTGGCTGAATTTCTTGACTATCACACAGCAGGGTTCAGTGAGGCTAGACTAGGCCTTTTTTGCTGCCCACTTAAGCACACAGCACAGCGAGCACGCTCAACAGCAATGAGATGATGGGAGCATGGTTGTGCAAAGGGTTTGGAACACAGGTGAATTTCAGGCTGCAGAAAAGCCACAACTATTCATCCCTGTGTGATCTTGGGCAACTCACTTCTACATATATTTTAACTTGACTGACAGAAAAATAAATTTTATATATAACAGAAGACTGATAAGCAGAACAGTAGATAATGCCTTCAAGGGCTGTCATACACAATGAAGTCTAATATGCTTTCAGGCTATTTTGTACTCTTCAATACCAATGTAGCAACAATTTGCCATTGATTTCAACAGAGGCAGGTTCATTTAAATTGTACTGAAACTTTGTGTAGGTCAGCACAATTCTGGTACAACACTATGGGCAACAGCAAAAGCAGAGATAAACTGAGAGGCCTGGGGGAGTAGGAAACGCCTTCAGTCACACAGTAGCAGCATCCTTCCATTCCTGGTTCGTGTAATGCTTTTAACAAAATGTAATACAATTCACAGATAAAGGCTGCGCTAAAGTTAAATTTGAGGTATGACATGCAGGTCTTGGCAGGGTTGTGAAAGCAATACATGGTGGAGGCCCAACTCGCTGCACAGAAGAGCTGGAATGGTGGCAGAGTCCTCCAAGAAAGGCACAAACAGTGTCTCTGTACATGCCAAGAGGAGGCACAAGGGAACCAAGGGGTTCCAGAAAGTGTTAGGGAGGAGAAAATTTCAGAGGAATTGAATGAAGGAGGAAAGATTGCACATGCAAGTCAGACAAGTCTTTTCCACAGGAACGGCATGCAAACTTTGTGAGCCTGTGTTGGCCTAAGCAGTAGCAACCAGTATCATCCCACTGCACATGGCACAACTCTCACAGCCCAGCCTGAGGATATGAACATGCAACAGCTCAGACCCAGGGCAGATCAGATAGCAAATGTATAGAAAGAGCCACATTCCCCCAGGCCTTCCACAGGGGCTTAGGAAAGGGTAAGGGATGAGTCAGCAAGACAAGCTCAGGCAGCACAGGCAGAAGACATGCCCTGGCTGCTTGCTGGGCTGGCAGTGCCAGCAGGACTCAGTCATCAGCTGCAAGCAGAGCCCAAGACAGAGCAGCCAGATGGAGAGGACTCAGTGGGCTGGAGCTATGTAGGACAGCCTGTAGGAGACATTGCAGCTCCTCTGTACAGAAAGGCTGAATTATGCACTGCTCCTGGGATCCAAGGGACAAAACTAAAAGCTGCTCATCTGGCAGCAGAGAGACTTCAGCAAAGAGCAGCACAGGGCTTTAAAAGAGATTGCTATTGGGTGAGTCACATACAGAATAAACCTCTTAACTGTCATAGCCACTACTGAGAAAGCAACTGAGCAGAACAGCCTTTCTGCAAACCAACTTCATCTTCACTGAATTTACATCACTACGTAACACAGCTGACAAATAAACAGCAAACAATACCTGTTAACAAATGAAACTTTTCCACCTCAGACATTCCTGAAGTACAGGTTTGCTTCCAAACAGTAACAGAGGAAAAAGGGACCCCCTTTCCTGAGCCATCCATCTGCACTCACCCTCCACCCCAACAGCTGTAGAGCTTCAGTTCTGCCTAATACCTCTCCAGATTTATTGGATGCCCAGCTAGAAGGCTCTGATTGTTCCTTGTTGCAGTATTTTGCCATGGGTGAGGAATGTGGGAGGGATCCATAATATTTTTATGACTATTATATGACCTTCTCTTAACTTGATGGGACAAGTCACAGGGCTCTCACTGAGAAAAGGGCAAGCATCCCTTGAAATGGATGCTCATGGAGAGGCATGGAGGTCAAATCAACAGTGGAGCCTGAACACTGGTAGGAGTTTTAATTATGAATTATGAATCTAGCTACTATACATTGCTATTTTGGGAGCTGCTAAATTAACAGGCAAGTAAGAAACAGGAGGATCTTCTCAAAAGATAGGGCACTTCCACCTCCCACCCATTAAGGGATTGTGAAATCTTTAAGTCCTGGATCTGAAACAGCAGTGATTTATGTTGCCTGATTTATGAAGGTCACAGAGCACCAAAGCAAAACCTGGCCTCCACTTCTGTCTCTCCTCATGCCAAGGGCAAAGCTAATCCCCCAGAATCCCTCTCACCAGCACAGATTACATTGCTTAAAAAAAGGGTATCGTCTTCCCTCAGTTCACTTGACATAGTCTGGAAAGTAAAGTTGCATGGTTTCTGACTAGAGCTAGATAATGCAACATCTCTCATAAGAAAATGTTGCCATGTTAAAAGCTGAGAGTTTTGCAAGCAGACATGAATCTAAAGCAAGAATAACTTCAATTAAAAGTGGAAATATCAGATTAAGAGAACTTGGATTCAGTAAAAGAGAATTTCACCTCCTCCCAAGACCTCCTTTATTTGCCTTTCTGAAAAAAGGTTAAAATTTCCTTTGATTTTTGTGCTAGAGTTGAAACAAATTTTACCACAGGTGACAGGAGATTCATAATCCTGCAGTCCCCATCCTAGGAAATTTCATATCTGTTAACTGAAAATGCTGCCACAGCTATCCCATAAAGGTGTTAAGCCACTGACCCAGTGACAGTAAGTGAAATTTGTATCTGCTGACACCCCTGAGAGGCAACCTTAGCATCAAAGGCAAGCTAAGCCCCAGCTCCTTTCAGGGTTCAGGAGACCCCAGTGTGGTAGGGAAAACCCCATTCCCAGGAGAGCAGAGTCACTGTGGGGTGTTGAGGGTTCACAGCAGGCACACCTGCAGAGAGGGAGGGTTTCAGCACCTTTTCTCACCAGAGCACAGCAGTATTAGGAGCCTGGACACTCAGCAATTAGCTCCCTGGAAGCACTGCTGCTCACACCAACTCCAGGCAAGCTGGCAGTTGGATGCAGAGGCTGCTTGAACCTCAAAACCCTGCTCATGTGCCCTGCTTTTTTGCCAGCAAAGCACAAAACAGGCCGGGGAGACTCACACTGTTAACAAGTTTTGGGGGAAAAAAAAAGTACTTTTTCATTCTCCTCATAATTAAAGCTCTTCTCATCAGAGGGCATGAGGGCAATTTACCTCCTCAAGGGGAGGGGGCTGCTGGTGTTCAGCTAATGGAAACAGGCTGCTGGCTAACGGGTGGTCCACAAGCCCTGTTTGTTTGTGCAGGGAGCAATCCCAGCCATGTCAGGTAAGCAGCACGCTGCCCTTGCTGCTCTCAGTAACTACACTCACAAACTGCCTCACTCAGCAGCTATACAAAGTCTACTGAGGACAAGACTGCTGAGCAGGAATTTAGCACTGTTTACACCACCAGCTTGGGTGAGCGGCACCATGTCCCCCAAGGACTCCAACACCACCAGCAGAGCCCTCACTGCTGCAGGATGGCCAGGGAAACAAACCCTGGGGCTTGAAGGAGAGTTATGTATTTCAGACTCATGAAAGTTTCATTTACTCTGCTGTAATTGCTAGCAGACGGAATGAGTTGCACTGAACACAGCATTTCTACCAAATATGTTTATGGCAAGAAAAAACCTTTCAGCTGGGACCAAAGCTATTTGTGGACACCAACCAGCTCCAGCAGACCTTTCAGGAGAACAGTCACTAGAGTTGCAGCAGGCTGTGTGCCACCAGAGATGCTGACAGGAACAGATCCACTCCACGCCCTCCACGTGTGTAGGGACAAAACATATTCTGAGCTTGTTTTCATTCCACTTTAGAAGCAGAACCAAACATGAAGCCCTAGACTGTAACAAAATGGGACTAGCTGCCCCTGCCCATCTAACCAGCAGCTATAACACTAGGCTAGTGACAGCACCAAAACCTATGGCTCGTCATACATTGCCTAGCTGATTAATTAACATCAGCTGATAATTTCTTATTTTCTTCCCTATCTTTGCACCAGACCTCACTCCCAGCAGTAGCTCAGCTGAAGCCCATAAACCCAAGGCCTCTGTTTTGCACAGACCCACTGGCAAGCAGTGAAACACTCATGTCTCACTCAAAGCACCTTGCTAACACATGGGAAACAAAACCGAGCAGGCCCCAGAGTACATATGCTGTAGCATCGAGGTTCATTTTGCTACCGCTGAGGGTATCACCTGGCCCCCACTAGGGTCACTTGCTCATTGCAGCCTTCTTAGCTACCAAGCCCCCCAGTTTCCAGCAGAGCCAGGCACAGCACAAGCTCCTGCCTGCTCTGCCAGGCACTCAGCAGTGCAGCTCCGACCCACAGGGTAGTGTGCTCCCCTGGATGAGACACTCACCTTCAGAGCCAGCCTTTCACCCAGGTGTCTCCAGCTCCTACTGCCAGGCAGGTCCTTCTTGCAAGGTGCTATTTTGGTGGGGAAGGAAAAAAAAAAAGAAAAATAAAAACAGTGGGAGAGTAAAAAAAAAAGAAAAGGAGACCCATGAGGTGGTCAGTTTGGTTGGAACCTCCAAGAGCAAAAAAGAGGCAACCCAGTTGCCCTGGGTGCACACCTATGCTTCCAAACCCAGACATCAAGTAACAGCAGCAACAGAGGGGCAGGGGTCACTCACTGATACCTCAAAGCCTGCTTCCCAAACCATAAGTAGCTGTACCCAGCTTACAGCTGCCTTCTCCACAAGAACAAACATCACCCAACAAAACTTACCCAGTTGCTGCCTTTGGTATTTAAGTATTCTGCTGTGCTCCCATAGGCCACCACAACCAGCCAAGCCCACCCTTCACCTGAGAGGTGACCTCCTCTCTCAGGTGAAGCCAATCTTGGCTCCTAAAATCCCAACCACAATTCCCTCAGGTGCAGCCTGGGAAGCAGAAAAAAGGCTGGGAAGAAACAAACACATGGATGCTAGCCAGTAGATGAGTGACAATATCTGTTGTTAACCCCAGATCACAGCTTTAAGTGTTGGGATAATCCTGTAACAACATGCTGAGAACATTTCTCGAGGGCATGATGGCAAGCTGTGCTTGGGCAAGCTGTGGCGGTGCACAGTATAAAGTGAAGTTCACAGATACAAATATGTTTGTGATCAGGCACGCGGTCTGTTTGCATAACAATGTGCCTGAAACATTGCTTTCTTTTTAATGGGAACAATTTGTCAAAGGGTTTGTACCTCAAAGCAAGTTAAAACTTTGTGCTTTAAATTAATAAGAATGCTTCTCTTTCCTAAATTTCTGGATGTTTCTGCCATCCAGAAACAAGGCAATGCCAGCTGGTTTGTAGTCAGCAGCAGAGAGGAGACAGTCCAAGCAAAGAGCTTATTAACAATCCACAATCTGAAAGTCATCTGATTTTTTAAATTTTTTTCCCTTCCAGAAAAGGCTGTATATAATTAGAAAATTGTGAGGAATCATGAGGTAGAGTTGGAGAAAGAGGTAAGAAAATTTCATGCATCTTTGGAGATTTTGTTCTGGTTTTTGCTGCAATTTTGACTCAAAAATATACCATGAGCTGTAGCACAAGCTCAGCAGGACCATGTTCACAGAATATCATCTGCTGAAGTCTGTCTACCTCCAACCTGATCTTAACTGAGAATTTCTGAATAATAAATGCTATTTTCAATGTTTGTTTTGACCAATTTTATACAAACATTTCCTGTGAAGAAGACAAAGGCAAATCTGAGACAAGTTACTCCTATTTGGCACCAAAGCCTCATCTGAAGCTATTCCTCAAACTCAACCCTGTTGCCCACAAGCAGACCAGATCTTTCCCCTGCCACCTTCAACGGGTGTTGTGGTGCTGGCAAGGGGAGAGGGCAACCCAGCAGCTGCACCATGCCCACAGTTGAGCAACGGTCCTGTCTAATGTTTCATTTTTAATAAGTATTCCCAACTGAAAAGAAAATGCTGCCCCACAGCATGTTTCTAGTAAACAAAAGAAGACAAACGCATACCAGACACAAGGAGTGTGGGAGGAAGAGTAATGCATAATCAGCTTCCAGCTGTCATCGCATGGTTTCTCCTTCTAGGGGGGTTTGCACTGAGGGAACAGTGGCAAATCTCCTGGGGGCTCACATGAGGAGAGGCCTGACTTAAAGCACTGCATCTAGAAACCTCAGGCCTGACTCTGGTCAGATTTACATGATAACCAAAAATGATAAAATCAGTATAAGACTGTCTCTATACAGACACATATATATAGACAGTCATAAGACTGGGTGGATGAAACTGAGTCGTTTTTGCAATTGCTGGGCAAAGGCAAGTCGTATTCAAGTGCAGCTTCCCCTGAGAGAATGTTTAAAGAAGGGTCTGAATCTGACCCCATTCACGTTCAAAGATGACCTCAACTTCTGGCCCTTTTTCCCGCAGCAGGAGGCACCAGCATTCATGGCCACACAGCCAAGCAAGCCCTGTAGTTACCTCCAGCCTCCTCAGTTTTCACTCATATGCCCCCTCCCTAACCTTCATGAATCTTCTTCCATCCTGTTTTTTAGCTTATTAAGTCTGTGGTGGCCTCTCAAACGTACTAAATATAAATGTGTGGACCCAGCTATGTAAATAAAGTGGCCCATGTGGTGAGCACACATGAGGGCAGGGGGCCTTTCCCATGGAAGGGAAGGCTGATTGCCAAGCAAATCCCAAGCCCTGCACTCCTGCACAGAGAAAGGGAGCCTAAGATATAGGAGCAGCCACAATGTTTTTTAAAATAGCTAATCTTTTTCTCTACCTAGGGTGGGAAAAGCCAGTTATTGGCAGTGCTAGGATCTGCCTCCAGCACCAGGAGATGGAGATCTGGAGGAAAGACAGTCAGGGGACAGGAGGATGTGTAGGGAGGAATTTTTATGGATGAGTGGTATGCAACCAGAAAGGGAAGCATTTCACCCGTCTTACTGTTGCTGGTATATGTGTACATCAGTGTTGACCAGGGTGCACACTGTATGGGGGTAGCTCTGGGCATGTTGGGAATAATTTATTTGAGCGACTCCCTTGTTCCTTCCTGAAAGAGAAGCTCAGACTGGAAAAATAGGTCAGGGGGACAGTTCAGGAGAAGACTGCCAGACAGCTGCCTCTCCATCTCCTGTGCAATATCCCATGGCAGCAGGGGATCTGACCCTCTGTCAGACGAGCGGATGTGCCCGGGGCTGCATGTAGTGTGGTGGGACTGGGTGTGCGAACTGCAAGCTCTCGCTGATGCACACCCTCTTCTAGGTTAGAGGGTGACTTTGCTACCTGCCCCACAGTGAGTCTCTTCTGACTAAAGAGGTCTTCATCAAGCTGCCTGCTCTGATACTGTCCTCTGTGCCTCCTCATAGGTGCAAAGGGGCAGGAGGAAGGTGGTCCAGGGCACGTGGCCACCTAAGAGGGTGAGCTCTCAGGTTGGGACAGCAGTGAGAGCGCACCCAAGCTCTGGCTTGCTGTCACACTATCACAGCACTGAGCCTGCTCCTACTTTTCAGCAGGCACAGAAGAGCCCACACCAGGTTCAGGGACTGGACCTTAGTGCAAAGGGAGATACAACACAGCCAATGGTACCCAGAATCGCAGGAGATACCCAAGCCAGACAAATATAATACATGGCAGAACTTCTGCCCATTACCACAGACTCACACCTGGAGATCTGATGTGATGGACAAACTCAAGTTTACACCCCAGCTTTCCAGCTGAGGCCAGGACAGCTTCCTCCTCTCCCTCCAAATCACACTAGCCATGACAGGGTCACCGGGTTTGCAGGGGAAGCCTCCTCTTTTCTGACCCAGTGCCCGGTGCCTAGGCTGGGGGACAGAGAGCTGGTGTTTGGGGTCCCTCCAGTGACATGTCTAACCTCATCTGACCCTCATCCCCAGGAGGTCTGTCTCCTTTGCTGCTGCTTCTCCTTGCTCTCAGCCTCCTTCTATTCCCAGCCCCAGCTAGGGGTGATGTGACAAACATCCTGGTTTTAAACCTATACACTTGAAACCCTTTTAGACAACACAGTAAAGGAGCTGATGGATCCTGCTCTGCTTGTTTGCTTTGCAGCCTCTTGGATGCAATGCCAAGTAAAATGAAGCCCCGGAATAAATCCTACTGAACAGGAATTTTTTCACAAATAACCTCAGCTACACATCTTGCAAGTCCTTGAGCATTTCTACATCTCTGCAGCCAAAAACATGTGTTTTGTGTTGCTTCACATAAATCTCTCTAGTTATTTATCTGCATAAACCCTTCTATAAATTGCTCACTGGGCCTCAAAATGCAGCAAGCAGGCTCTTTGATGTATGTCTCAATCACCAGGTGCATCAATCACTGCTGTGCACACCTTGTTTGCTCCCACGCAGGGAGAAGTTACCAGCCCCCTTTGCCAGAAAAGAGGGCAAAAAGTCAAACGGTTTTCATGGATGGATAAATGTCTGTGGGTAAACCTCATGCACAGAGCTTGTTTATACTGAGAGTTACTAGCACTCCCTCTTCCCTCTAGCTGATAAAATACTCCTCCTGCATCCATCCTCATTAAATATACTCCAGACGAAGAGCCTGCACATGAACAGTTAATCTCTTTGTGAGCTCCTTTTACACTATTGCATTTCCTCCTGTGGTGGCAACTCCTGTCAGTACAGGAATAAGTAAAACATCAGCCTTACTCTGTGGCGCTAAGGTGGTATATCAGTCTAGTTACAGATCTGCTTCGCATAGAGTTGGACTCACTCTTCATCATCACAGCACAACTTTCAGCATATATCCTGAGTCCTGGGAATGAACCGTGTTTTTGTGTTAAGAGTTTAGCTGAGTAACTTTCTTGATTGAGAGCTATCATTGGATTTCACAAGGGATATGAAGACTCATTGACAGGCAGGCAGGATTCGTCATCCTCGAGTGAGCTGTGCGGCTGACATGCTGTGTGATGCTGTCTGTATCAATGCATCACTCTGCCTCAGTTTCCCTATTCAAAATGAAAATGAGTCAGTCCAATAGAAAAACTGAGCGTTTACTTTATGTTGACATAGCACTCCTGTTGGCCATGTTGTCGGGTCTCAATGATGAGAGTCAGCCTGCATATACAGTGCACTATAACGTCACACTTCTCCAGGGAAAGCAACCCCTTGTGAACGCCCTCTTACCGCTGCACGTGGCTCCTGCCCTGCTGCTACAAGTCGCTGTCTCCCAGGTTGACAGCTCATATTAGCAGTGTTTTTGTAGAGGGGGGGCTGAAGGGATGGATAAGTTGGAAGAGGGGAGAGGGAGCCTTAGACAGCTTGGGCAGCAGCTCAAACACCTAGTGTGACAGCCCAGAGCTCATGTCCACTGGCAGCTACTGAGGAAGGAACTGGCTGGCTTTGGGAGCAGGCTACAATCTTTATTCAGGGGTCCCAACAGCAGCTGAACTGCTGATTCAGATAGAATATGTGTGATTGATTTCATCCCTTCTTCAGCTACATACAAATAGGCTGAGGCTGCTCTGGAGTATCTCACCGGTAATTTTTCTGCCTCTTCATTGCTGCTGTGTAGTTATCTTTGGTACCCCCTGGGCTCTGTGCTTTCTTGTGACCTGTGGTGTGGGGCTGCACTTCTCTTACTACCACCTACTGCTAGAAACAAAATGCTGTTATTAAAGGTGGGGATGGGTCTTCAAGCCCCTTATTCACCTCTCTATTTGATCACTCCAGTCCCATGGGACTTCTTGTGGGGTGAGGAATTTCTCAGTGCCACTGGGAAAAGTGGATGTGTGCTCACACAGTTCACTTCCTCCCATGGGGCTGAAACCATGGCCTTCACATCCAGATCACAAGCTGTGTCTATATTGCAGTAAGTGATCCTAAGCATAGCCTTTTCCATCTGCTCTGCCTGCCCATGTCTGCCTTACAGATCATTTCTAGCTGCCTCTTAAACAATACTAACCAACATACCCACCTGCTAGGAGGGCTTTGTCACATCAAACCTGATATACTCTGGGAGTGTTTTAGACTTCAGCCCAGATGTGCAGACTCTATGGAAAAAGGAGATGGAACTGTTTTTAGTGTGGCAGTCCACTGAGGCACTGATGCCAGCTTCAGCGTGACGAGTCTCTGCCAAGTTCTGCAGCAGACTGACTGCTTCACAGTGGGGAGTTCCCGCACGTGTGGCAACATGGTCTGTGTGATATGTCAGCTCATCTTTGAACACGGCTGGAGTCCCCACAGCCATTGTATGGGAGCAGCTCACAGCAAGGGAGCCTCACCAAGCCCACGCTCCTGCAAGAAAGGATGGCAACTGAGGGGCAGCAGGCATACAGAGGACACACAGGGACTTGTGCAGGGTGTAGCCATACCTCAAGATCACACACGCAGCTCCCTTCACGTCTCCCTTCCTTTTTTACATGCCAAGTAGAGATCTCCTGTCATCTACCTGAGAGCCAAGATCAGGCTCCTGAAGACCAGACATTCCCAAAGAAGAGGGACAAGGTCCCCGAGTCCCCACCACCAAGCCCAGTACTGAGCTCTGCTCTGTCTTCCCTGGGTATGCCACAGCAACCCCATCACGTGGAGGCTTCCCTTTCGCCCCACTCCCTCTCAGTGGAGGCAAGGACCCAGCAGATCCCGGCAACCAGCTCCTTTGCTGTGTTGCCCCTCAGCACGGCACAGACAGTCCCACTGGAGAGGGCTCGTGCCTGAGGCACGGAGCAGCCCACGGCTTGGTGCACCAGGCACATCCCTGATGGCGGGAGCAGCCAGCTCCCTGGACAGGAGGCTCGTGCATCCCGCTGGCTGGCATCCCCTCCCCCTCGTTAATCTGGGGGACCATGCCTGCCCCTGTCAGGGCTTTGCCACCTCCATAGTGCTTTCTTTGCAGCTCCCAGCCCCACTCCTGTCTCAGCCCTCCTAACCACTCACACTCTGCTGTCAGCAAAGAAACTTCACAGGCAACTGAGAAGCGGCGAGATTGGAGGCATTAATTTCCTTGGGGCTTAGCCTTGAACTTAGTCTCAGCTCTCCTGATGTCTCCTCTCCCTCATTCTGCTGCAGCATTCCTCATTTAACTTTACTGTCATGCCCCAAAGATCATGAGTTTGAATCATGCAATTAGAAGTAATACTACTAATAATATCAAACAAAGATTTTTTCCCCTTGGGAATTGGATTTTGAGTTTCTTTTTGCAGCTTTTCTCTGCAATTTTGTGAGCTACAAATATGTTTTCATGGAGAGTCTTGCATAATCACATGGTTCTGGGAGCTGGGCACCAGCCTCTGGGAGCCCTGCTGTTGAACTGGAGATCAGATGCATAGTAAATAAATCTACTTTTGATAGTTCTTGTTATTACAGCTTGGTTTAAGACACACACACGGGTTTTCAGTGCATACATACATACACACGCACACATATGCATACATCCTGATCACACACCTCTCTGCCAAGTATTGTGTAAAATACTGCAAGCTCAGCACACAACGCCCAGCCCACCCAGTCTTGGTGAGCAGGGTGTCACTGGGATGGGGACTGATCCCAGCTGTCCTGAGCAGAGCAGAGCCCTGGGGAATGGCCAAACAAGAGCCTCTCACACACGCTGCCGCAGGGTGCCAGCATTAGTCCACTTTTTGGAAAGCCTCTAAAGTTGGTGTCAAAGAGATGACCAAATAAGAGAAGGGAAATTTATGCTGACATGCTGGGAGGTCCCCTTCTGAGTGAGGGGAGTTAGCCTGGGGTCAGGGGGAGGAAGCTAGCAGTTTCACAGGGAAAGCAGGAGTCACCAGCAAGTCAGAGGCACAGTCTACTTGGACCCTTGGCCCTCATCCACAGGAGGGTGATGTAGGTGCTGTAGAGGTCTGTGAGATCCCCACAAGTACATAAAATGTGTTCCTACATCTAGTTTCTGTATAAGATTGCCTTTGCCACAGAGGTACCAACCTCTGTCCCTTTCCCCTGGCAGCACCCCAATGCCATCCCGCACCACAATGCGATGAGCTTTATTAACGCCGGACACCTGGATGAGAGCTCACCCCCCGGCCATTGCCAGGCACAAGGCACAGCCTGTGCAAATGCCAGGCCTGGCAGCAGGAGAAACGCCGTGCCTCTCCATCTGTGCCAGCAGTGAGAATGTCCCTAGGAGAGGCTGTGAGCACAAAAGCTCTCCACCAGCCTCTCCAGCTCACCCTTTCTGCTGGCTCAGCCTGCGGTGCTGGGGCTGCGCGGCCAAAGGCCTCTGGGGCTGGCTGTCCTGATGGGTGACAATCGGGACAGTATACTGTTGAGCCTTGACCCCATCCCTGGCGGAGTGGGAAATTCCCCAGAGGAGCGGGCGAGTGTTCGGCAGCGTGTCAGACACCCTTTGATCGCAGAGCATAAAGCAAACCAGGCCAGTTATTGATTCGTGTTCGCTGCAGCTCTGGCCTCTCCTCAGCCCCCTTCAGCTCCATGTGGTGTCTATCACGCTCTTCTTGTTCAGGCAGTAAAATTTCACGGTGCCCTCTCACCACCGCCCCGCAGAGGGCTGGCTCCAGCCTGCCTTTTGCGGGGAGCTCCGGGCTGGCTGCGCAGCGGTGGGATCCTGCTGTCCCCTGCCGGGCAGCCCCAGCACGGCTTGCAGCACTGCCCGGGGTTTGAAGACTCCAGAGGGCACGATTTAGCGGTTACAGCAAAGGAAGAGGGGACACACTTAAGATTTTCTCTCCAGCTCTACTGTTTATGTGGCTTCAGGCACCCTAGTGCCATGTTTTTTCCCTGCCCCAGGAGAGGAGGGAGGTCTGCCAAGCTCACCTCAGGATGCTCTCCGTTCATTCAGGCTGGTTCGGAAAGCTGTGGACCACTGGTGATACAAGACAGAGCGAAACTCCGGCTGACTGCAAGGAGATGTTTGTACCCAGTGAACCCACAGCTGCAATTCATTGGTGTTTCCAATCAACTGGGTCCATCTATCACCAGCCGGCTGTTGTAAAAATCCATTTTTCTCTCCATGACAGGTGACCTGGTGGAAGAAGGGTACAGGGAGGCAGCACATGGCACCACTGCAAAGGCTCTGGGCAGCTGCGTGCCGGCTGCCTGTCCTTCGGTAGCCAAGGCAGAGTGTTGGTGTCAGTCTCTCAGATGGACATGGTGGAAGGAGATCCCACCTCTGTTGTCACTGCTCAGAGAGGGGACCAAGGCTGCCAAGCAAGGCTGCTTGACGTGGTGGTTATTGCTGAGGGCTTAGAGAAAGGAGGGGGGGAAATAACAGAAACAAAATTCTAGATCATTGTGCAAGGCAGTTTGGGAACTGTTTTTACACGATAGGCAGGGATTGAGAATAGCTGAGTAAGTCAAACGTTCCCCTAGGTTTCTGCCAGAGCACAGCTTGTGGTGCCCTATGCCCCGTGAAGGGAATCTCCGCTCACCGCAGTGCTCTTGCAGCATCACCATTTTGCAGAGGCAATGCACGAGGTGCGTGCTGCTCCCCTGCAGCCTTCCAAGGGTGGCTGCTCAGCACAGACGCTGCACGGTGGCCTTGGTCACAGACGAACAGCCATGGTGGCCGTGCCACAGCAAAATTACTTGAGTAAAGCGTGAGGAGGGAGAGATGAAGATGAGGACTAACACGACCATGAAACCCTAATACTGAAACAAAATCCTCTCAAATCAACCCATACAGGGTTGGAAGCAGCCTGTAAATGTGAGTCTTGGCTGGCAGCCAAAGTGCAAATGGCAAGCCTCTGTGCAAGAGAAGTGGCTTAATGTGTAGTGGGGACCACTGCTATTACGTGTTGCAGCACAGGCTGTGCTGGTGCATAGGTTTTGCATGTTGGTTACAGTCTATTAAACCCCTCTAAGGTCATAAGTTCTCAGTCCTCTTCCGACTGCATAAATTCATTCCTAAAAATCTCACCAAAACACACTCAAATGGCTCACAGTTTCATTGAGGGTATCGCCTCTCCACTTGAACAGAGGCAGAATGAGAAGGGACCCCTCTACCAAGACAAATCAGGTTCATGTGAGGTTGCTTTGTAGGAGCATTAGCCAAAAAATTCCTGAATGGAGGAAGGAGCTGCTAAAGGAGTGTTGGTACATAACAAGTCTGAGGCTACCTGTCCTGCTCACTCCATGCTCCCTTCCTGGGCACAGGAGTGAGAGAAGTATTAGCGCACCGACCAACAGCAAGTGGGGAAGAGCTTAAGTTACCCCAGGCTAAGGGTCTCCCAAGGCAGGGGACAAGGACCCTCCTCAGGAAGGCTGATGTAGGCCCACTCAGAGGATGGAGGTTGGGGAATAGCTAAGGGAACACAGGAGGGAGACAGAAGGTTTAAATTGTTAACGTATTAATCTGCCTTTCCCAAATAGATTCTGTTCCTCCATCACCACTGCCACCACCCACCCACCCCCGGCCCCCCCATAAATTTACATTTATTTTAAACCCTGGGGCTTGTTGCTCTCCAGAAAGGAAACAGTGCTGTCAAGGGCACTTAGACAAAGTCATTTACTTTCTGGGTGAGAGTTCAGTGCAGTTTAATAAGAGCTCCAGAGTAACAGCCCAGTGCACTGCACTGCCCGTGTTGGCAACTGGGACCCCCACCACGGGAGAAGGCAGTGGCTTGCTGCATTGAGAGGTTCTGTGTGCTGCTGAAGGATGGGTGCTGACAATGCTCAGGGTTGCACTGTGGTTTTGCTATGTGTTTGTGTGTTTGCTGCTTTTCTTCAAGCTTAAGCTCATGGCTCTAAGTGATTCTGAAAGATTCTTATGTCTTCCTTTCATCTATTTGCTTTTTAAGTAGTTTTCTAGCTTTCATGTTTGTAAAGAAACACCAGAAATTCAATACATCAATGTTAAAAAAAACAAGAGCGCAAGGAAAAAAAGCATCCAGACTGTTTGCACAATCTCAGGGCTCTTAAGCCAGTTTGGTGATTTCTGGAAGCAGAGGGTGCTCCTGGAGCCCACAGCGATGTGCCGTGAGAGGGCACGGGGATCACCCAGGTGGTGCCCGGCTGCAGTGTACAGGGCAGCAGGGTGCCCCGGCTGGGCTCTTCCCCAGCCTTTGTGTGACCTTTCCCACTGGCCTGCCTCTGTTTGCCTCTTTGTGTCTCTTTTGAAAAGGAAGTTTTGACACACCGCTGAGTCATCAGTTGTGGAAAACCCACAGTTCCTTCAAACACCCGCAGTGGTGTGGGAGGACAAGAAGAAACAGGAACACCCAAAGGCAGTGCCAGTGCTGCAAGGCAAAGACACATTTTGGGTCTGCACCATTCAGCACTGCCCCTTGGGATGCTCTGGAAGCCCTTCTCCAGTGGGCTTTTCCATTTTTCACATGGAAAATGTGCTCTGCCCCCAGACCTTGTCAGCATTGCCTGCTGCAAAGTCCCTGCCACCCACCACCTTGAAAGGGTTCAGAACAACACTACCTGCAGTTATTTACAGCAATTAGGGACCCATTTCATGAGCTCAGGTATTTGGCTGTCCTGGGAAAATCGCGGTCTGAAACACAGACCAAGATACTGTGGAAGAGAAGCTGTCACTGTGCCCTTGGACCAAGTCATCTCTACCCCCAGGACATGTCGGTGCAACACATACCAGCCAGGTTCAGCTCTGTGGTCTCAGGCAGCTGAGAAGGGATCATGGGAGACAGGCTTGGCCGGTTGCCGCCTCCCCGCAGGGCTGCCTGTGCGTGAGTTGAGCGTGATTGACCCAGCCCCTTGCCTGCACAGCTGCCAGCCTCACAGCAAGCACAGCAAGGGGCAGGGGCTGCAGTGACTCACCCGACACCAGCCACAGCACAAGGTGAGCTCACTGACCTGTGAACCGGTGGCCCTGCAGGCACCAGACACCCACGCTGAGGCCGGGACTGTGCTGTTGCTCACATGCCCCTCCTGCCGGGACTTCAATGACCAGATGCTGCTGCCGACACCACCTCTTCTCTGGGCAGCAGCAGCTGGAGATTGAATCAGGGACCCCCAGGGAGATGCACCATGTTCAAGCACAGAGCAATGTGGGGCTGGGGTCCAGAGCGGGCCAGCGCTGTCCCATCTTGGCCTTCAGACATGCTTAGGGTTGCCCCTCTCCAGAAGCGGTGTGTCCTGCAGAGACAAGCCAAGGACCCCCAAGCTGCCTACCAAGTCCAATACAAAGAGGTCGGAGTACCTATGCACCCCACTCCACGTGTCAGGACACTTGTGTGACTGGTGCTGTTCAAATGGCTCTGGTGACTACAACGCAGAAATACATTTTGCTGAGGTTCCCAAGAAGAGAAACACACATCTCCCCTGCTATGGTCGGCCTGGGTCTGTAGGACCCTTGGGAATAGATCTGATCTCCTTGTTCCTGTGGCTGCACATCAGCGCAGACACTGCCCGAGCCATGCTAGTCAGAGCCTGGCAAAACCTGCACAGTGAGCAGCAGCCGCGGCAGGGGGCTCAGCTGCAGGAGGCAGCAGGGCTGGGGTGCTCTGGGAGCCCCACGACTTGCCAGAAGCGTGCCGCCCTCTCGCCAAGAGCAAACATCGCCATCCTCACAAATGGTTAACCTGCCGGGAGCTGCACAGCACTAATGACTTCACATGCATTTAATCAGCTTGGGCTTCCAGAGCCTCCTCCTCGGGAGCAGGAAAGGTCGTGCACCCCGGGTGCAAATGCTCCCAAAGCCGCACCCCCCCCTTACCAATCATTAATCACCGCCGGGCCGGCAACGCGAGCGAGCGGCAAGCAAGCAGGAAAAGGCCAAGTCTCCGCAGCCCCCGTGGGAGCAGCGGGAAGCAGCGCTGGCTGGTTCCCTGTGGTGGCAGCTCCTTCTCTGACTGCCCTCCCTGGGGAGGCCCCGGTGGAGGTGGCCAGTCCTGCACGCACTGCCCTTTCCTTCAGGAAGGTCACTTGGTCCTGAGTGCAGGAGTCTCTGCCTGCGGCTGGGAGCTGCTGGGCTACGCGCGAGGCGGGAGCTCTGAAAAGGAGCTTCTGCCTGGTCGTCGCCACGATCTTCATCTCTTCGCCATGCGGCACAAGGCATTTTGGAGTGCCCTGGAGTATACCTGCCGATTGCTGGGCATCTCCACCGCAGCAGGTAAGAGCGAGCTCTCTTTTTCTTTGGCACTAAAAGGCAATGAGCGGGTGTTGGGACCCCTAAGCTGTCTCCCTGCCTTTGGCCGGGTGCAGCCACTGCCCCATCCTATGAGGGGAACATGGAAACTTGTTCACTTTTGCTTTGGGACCCAGGGAAGGAGAGTGCTGCGTGCCCGGCCAGGCTCTTTCCAAATACTGCGGGAGGCACAGTGAGACATCAGAAAGGAAGAGCCAGCACTCAGTATGGCAGAGGACAAGCTAAAGCAGAAATGGAAAAGAAAACGAAATTATATTCTCGTAAAACAGACAGGATCACAGGCAAGATGTGAATGCGACTGGAAAGCGAAATAGTCATGGCTGCACAAAACTGCCGGGCTGCTCTGTGGGCTGTGACAGTGAAGGAGGAGCTCCTTGTGCTGTGCACAGTGAGATGTCCTGTGCCAGGCAGGATGGAGAGGTCCCAGCCATCATGGCACAGTTACTACCAAAGCGCTGCTTTGCCTCTCCAGCAACCCGTCAGGGAGCAGGCTCAGGAAGCAGTTCAGGTTATAGCTGCAGTATGAACATCATAAATTCACCCACCTGGCTGGTTGCATCCTCTCACCGACTGCCAGAGGCTGCTTGGGATCAGCATCCTCTGGGTTTGGTGACACATCCGAGCACTTGGTTTCAGGTGGAATGCAGGTGTTTTGAGCCAGATGTCTCAGGCACAGCGTTTCACCCAGAAGGACTGAACTATGGTGAATAACCCTCTCAAGTGGGGCGTCTCCAGATGGGACGTGGGGAAACAGCTAACGCAGAGGGCTCAGGGGTTCACTTTGGCACTGCTGCTAACTCACTGTTACAAGACAGGACAGACAGCACTCTCTGACTCAGTTTCCCCATCAGTAAAGCAGAGATCAAAGTGTCTGCTTTGCCTAAAGGCTGGAGGTGTGAACCAGAGGTTCCTGGTGAGAGGTGACTTGAGATGGTTCCTGTGTTAGACCCCTGGGAATTTCAGATTCGGACACTGCAGAGTAGGTCGCAGCAGGCCCTCCTACGTTCGCATTTCCTTTATCAACTGCAGACAGCCATGAGAGACACTTTGCTCAAGTCAGGGGCAAAGTAGAAAGCACACAGGTCAGCTGAAGAAAGCACGGGTCCCCAGGGGCCCCCAAAGCCCAGCCGGGACGCTGGAGGCTGTGCTCTGGAATGTGCTTTAAAGGACTGATAACAGGCAAAGATTTGAGTCTCTGAGTTTATACAAACTCCCAGTAGACAAGTGCACATCATTATGAGACTGCAACAGACAGGAGCTGGGACTCAGCTTTAACCCGCAAATGCAAATCTCTTCCTTTCTCCATCCCCATCCCCCTCAGGCCCACATGAGCCCCATGCTGGTCATATTCTCTCTTAAAGCTGTAAGGAAACTCATGGAGACCTTCCTGGGAGAAAACATGAACTTGTTGCCATGGGAAAGTTAGAACAGCAAAACTGAAAGTAGCTTACAATTTGGAAGTGTCTTAGTGGAATATAATCTTTCTCTTCTGCCTGCTTTCTTTTCATCATTTTCCATCATCTGCACCTTTCTGTAGTTCCTCTTGAAATGAACAGTACAGTTGTTTCTCTGCTGAGCATCACAGAGCACAGACAGCTGCACTACCGATCTCTGTGCTTTTCCATAGCTCTGATGCATTCCCAGTATCACCTGACTTTCCCAGAAGGCTAGTGAAGAATGGAAGGTGCCTGTGTTTTATTCCTCCGTGTGTCTTAATGGAGTAAGAAAAGAGCTTGATGCAGTGTTTAGTGCCTGATGAGGTGTGTGAGGTTTTTGCATGAAATGGAAACCATGCAGAAGAGAATCCCATGGGTTTTGTTTGAAAAAAAAAAAAAGATATGTAAGGGAGAGGAGAGTGCATCAGCCTCACTAATTGATTCTGAGAAAGCCCAGCCAGCTCCATAAGCTGCTTGCAAAGACAGAAGATTACCCACATAATATAAACCTCCACTTCCCCCAGGATCTTGGAGTGTAATGGCTGTCTGCAATGGTAGGGCTACAGGGTTTCTTGTGTGTGAGAAATCAAGACAGCCCTGCCACCAGCAGAGCCTCATGGCAAGTTAGTGAAGACTGATCAAACAGCCCCACAATTCACTGCAGTGTTTGGGGCATCTCTGTAGTGCAGAGATTTTAGGCCTTGTGATTTCTGCATCTAGGAGAGAGTCCTTACTTATTTCTTAATTCTCATGCTTTCAACCATTTAATTCCTAATCATGTGCCTTTAGCCACATGGTTTGGATAAGATCCAAATCAAGGCAGCAACTAGTCCAAACAAACACCTCGGAAACAGCCCTTTGCTTCTTGCAGATTCTTCATCCAAACAGCTTTGTGGACAAAGCAGAAGCTGTGCAAAATGAGGAAACCTCCCCATCCAGAGCAGAGACTTGAATGTAACAGCTGAGCTGTTGAATTCTGCATTCATCCGCAGGGAATGAATGAATGAATGAATGAACTCCACATTTGTAGGAAAGATTATAAAGAAGGGTTCTCAGTCACGTGATAGCGAAGGACAATACGTTGCATGTAGGATTACACAGCTCACACAGCTTCACAGCCCTCTGATGAGGCTGATTTCACTGTACCTCTGCTCGGGGCCGGAGAGGCAGCCTCCACAGAGGAGGGTGCCGCGTGGGCCCCGTGCGTTCCTCTGGCTGACAGGAGCCAGCAGCTGCAGGTGACACAGTGGGAACCAAAGCAAGACCGCAGCACCCTGGCGGGGCTTTGCTCGGCCAGGACAGGAGAGCTGTGTGCTCAGGCACAGACCCTCAGCATTGACCCACCTTGCAGGCTTGATGGACACTGGTCTGCATCCCGGTACTCTTCTCCAGCTGGGACAAACCACAGCTGAGATAAATGAAGCCAACTGGCACCTCAGGCCTTGGCCAGCATGCATTGAGCAGAACCAGCGGTGAACTTCCTGAGCACCAGTGGATGGGCAGGACTGCTCGGTGAGATGTGGAGACATCAAGTGCAGACAGGAGCACAGCGACTGCCTGGAGCGGTGCCCTGGCCATGAGACCGTGGCTCTGCTCAGCTCCACGCCGCTGGCACTTGTGCACTGTGACTGGCTGGCCACATACCAACCAACTTGCTGCAGCTGGTGTGAGGCACTGTGTTTCTGCTCCGTTTTGGAAATAGTCTTGTGGGGAATTGAAGGATGTTGAAGGAAATTTTCCATCCCCTGAAGCTATTGGTGCCCAATGGCCAGTCCAGGGAAGATTTTACCCTCACTAATACTCTTAATCTGACTCCCCAGTGTGCTGGGCTGGCTGGGGTACTGATATTCATTCCCTGGTTTTAATCTGCCTGCTCCCATTGTATGTTTTTCTGTTTGGATAGCAAAGGATCCTGATGCCATGGCTACGGGCCTTTGTGAAGGCAGCTGGCACGGTTCCCCTGTCCCCTGCATGTTGGGTGCAGCAGGCCTGGGCAAGCAGGGAGGGCAGGGGAGTGAGGCTGGCAGGCACTGGGGGAACCTGGGCAGAGAGGTCCCCAGACTGGTACTGGGCAGAGGTGGATGGGGCGGTGGGAGGGAAGTCCCTGTGGTAACCTTGAAGGAGCGGTGTGGCAAGGTGTGGAAGGGACACAGGACACTGCTGCTCACCTCCCCCGGCTGTCCAAGGCCAGCTGGTATCCCCACCTCTCCCCAGCCCACGCAGTGCAAGGATGCCGTGGTAAGGATGCAGCTGGGATGGCTTTCTGGGCTGTATGTCAAGGCCATTGTTCAGCTCTGTCCCCCCTGGCTTGGTGTGTCAGCATGAATCACTGGTGCTGGCAGTCCTAACGTGCACAGCACAGGAGGAGCAGCCTCACCAGCCCCTGGGGAAACCAGGGCATCGATCCTGGGAGCTGGTAGGGCACCAGAGAGTCGGGAATCAACCCTGCAGTCAGCATCTTTCCTACCTTCTCTTTCTAGTGCTGATCGGTGTGGGCGTAGAAACTCTGCAGCGAGGACAGTTCAAAAGCCTGGCTTTCTATCTGCTGTGAGTATTTTTGCCCTTGAAGTCAGAGCTGGCGGGGGTGACACATTTGACCCCTCCACCATTTGTAGCACCAGACTAGACTACAACAGCAGCAAGGAACAGTGTCTGAGGCTTTGGGAAATTCAGTTCTTCATATCTAGTTTCAGAAAAGTAAGCTATTTCTGTTAGAGAAAGTGATGCTACTGCATCACCCATGCTACTGCAGACTCAAGCAGGCCAGAGGTGACACTGGCTGCAAGTTGACGCCCCGGGGACAGAAGGGCTTTGAGCTCTCCTCCACAAACCAGCCAAGCAGAGGGTGTTCAGACCTCAGCACACAGACTCTGATGTGAACTGGATAGTAAATCCTGGCCCTCTATGCCCCTTCTGCCACCTGGAGAGCATACTCAAGCCCAGCCCTGCCCCCCTGACAACTCCACCTTTCAGTTTTTCAGGGGTTGCAGTTACTGTCTGTGAAGGCTTCTTCTTTATCAGTTTGTTCCTGGAGATGTGTTTCACGTGAGTAGACCCTGTCCAGTCTTCTCCAGCCTTGGTGGGACCTCCCTAAGGCAACTTGCCCCTTACAGGCAACAGCAGACCTAGCTGAGCTGCAAGTGTCAGACCAAAGGTCCTGCCCCTAATGCCGTGGCAAGTGCACTCAGGCAGGGGCGAGGTAACTGGGGCCATGTCCACAGCCAATTAAACCTGTTTTAACCCAAGCTTGTGCCACAATTTGCTGAGCATCAACACGACAAACCCTGGTCTGTAGCATCTGCTTAACACACAGTATGAAGCCCTACAAGGGAACGGGGTTGAGGGTAGAGCCAGATCCCCAGGGTGAGCTGCAGCTCCCTCTAAGAGACAGCACAGAAGTTTAAGTTAAAATGTAGAAAATCCTTATGTACTTCTCAGAGGCTGAGCACTTCTGCTGTCTTTTAGCACAAACTCAAAAACCCTGATACCTTAGAGGCAACACCTTACTCCAGCTAATAGGCGCTCAGCCAGTGGCCACGTGGGCGAACACACCAAGGAGAGATGGCCTGAGATGCTGACCTCTGGCAGATGTAGCCCCTGGCCTCTTCTCCCCGTGGGAGAGGCTCAGGCTTTTCTTACCTTCCCTGACAAATACACCAGTTTCCCGGAAAACCAGAGTGAGGATCTGCACATGTAGATGGGTGCGGGTTAGGTCCAAATCTTCTTGCCATGTGCTTGGTGACCCATCCCATAAGGACCTCTGTTTCTCTCCCCAGATGCAAGCCTGACTCCCTGGCACAGGCCTGCTGGAAGCGAGCTAGACGCCCGGGGAGCTTCCAGAAATTCCTGGGGTACACGCTGCTCTCAGTGGCTTGCTTCCTGCATCCCGTCCTCGTCTGGCATGTCACCATCCCTGGTGAGGAGCCCGTGCTGGGGTGGGGAGTAGTGCAGATGGAAGAGGAGCATGGTCTGTCAAGGGCCAGAGAGGGTGGGGATGTGCCGGGTGCTGGACCGGTTGCAGACGGTGCTGAGCTAACTAGACCAAGCACTGCTTGGAGAGCTCTTTGCCTCGTGCCAGCCCTCAGCCAACATGGCCTTCTCTCCAGGGTCTATGCTGGTGCTCACCGCCCTGGCCTACTTCCTGCTGAGCAAGAGGAGGAAGAGCCCAGGGCACAAGGAGACGCATCCCCAGGCAGGAGAGTACGTGGACCCTTCAGCCACCATGGCGGCCCCAACCATTGCCGGTGACACTGAGCAGACCTACACCTTCGCTGGGGCCCAGCGAGAGCAGCACCGCTCGCTGCTGGGCTACATGAAGAGCATCCTGAAGGGCAGCAAGGACAGGAGCCCGGACCCAGTAGCTCCTGCCCAACCTGCAGCCCCGCCAGCCCCACGCAAGCAAGTGCACTTCCAGGAGAAGGTGGTGCAGATCATCCCCTCTGTCAGCGAGAGCTTAGAGGATGTGGAGAGCGAGGCTGAGGAGACCACATCGGACACAACACCCATCCTCACCCCACCCAACGCCCCCGTCATCCTCGCTCCCCTCAGCTCCACGGGCCTTTTTTGAGCCCTCAGCAGGAAGGAGGCTGGGACAGACCTGCTACCCCTGGCGCTGGCATCTCTCCCTGCCGCTCCAGCAGCCGAGGGGCCCTGAGAGGTGGCCCCCCTTGCCCTCCCTGCCTCCAGGGTGACAACTGTGTCGCCTCCTCTTCGAGGGGCTGCCTGCACTACATGTTCCCACACCTTGTGACGGGGCCAGTGGTGGTCGCCAGCCCCTGCAGCACCATGCCCAGGGGACAGGTGGTTCAGCCAGGGTAGTGCCAGGACAGTAAGGTTTCTGCTCCCATGGCCTCAGCGTGGGTCACCCCTCCGTTACGGCACTGCACAGCACAGCAGCTGCTCCTGCCTAACATCACAGCCATGGCCTATGGCTCCCATGAGGCAGCAGCAGGCAGGAGGAGGGGACACCACCATGCCCCCAGAGCAGCCTCTGCTGGGGGCAGTTGTCTCCCTCCTGCCCTCGCTGCGCGTTGAAGACCTCGGGGCTGGGAGACGTTCAGCACAGGGCACCCAAAACGTCATTTCAGTGGTGGGCTGAGACCAAGCACACCTCTGGGGCTAGGACCCGCTAAGTGCCCTTCCCCAAGACACACTGACCTCAGCGGGGAAATCACCTCTGGCCTTGGGAACACCCATGCAGGAACAGGCAGGACCCTGGGGCGTCCTGGTGTCCCCTGCCCAGACAGCTCTCTTGAGTTAGAAGGGCTTTGGTATGATGTGGCAGCTCAGGCCATGAGATTCAGCACCGCACTGTCACGGCAGGCTGTGTGTAACTCTCAGCGTGTGTTAATTATGCGCCCCAGAGGGCAAAGGCAATAGTAAAGTTACAATGCTGTCCCACCAGTCCCCTCCATGCCAGCTCTTCCATGAACCCTTCACCTCTGGCTTAATCCTACCATATTTTCTGCCCTTTGAGCACCGTTCACCTATCATCAGGCATTTCTTTCCTGTTCAACTCATCCCCTTGGCTCTCTTGCACCTGAGGACAAAGGCTTTCTGCTTCCCCATGGCAAATGCTCTCTGTGCCTACAGATACCATCACCAAGGCCCTCTCATCAGCATCAGGCAACTCTTTTGGCTGCACATGGGAGACAACTTAGGTGGCTGGGTTTTCTCAGACATGCGACATGAGGCCACACTGTCACCATTGCTGGGATGAAGAGTTGTAACTGCTCTAAGCCCAGACATGCAGCATTGTGGTGAGGTGGTGGTAAGGAGAGAAGATCCCTGAGACCTGCTAGACTATTTATAAGGTAGAAGCCAGTGGGGCTGGCTGCTTTTCTTGGAAATATGTTATTTCTTATTTTTAAAATCTCAGCTCTCTGAGTCACTATCACTATGTTCATTTAGGAAAGCAGTGTAGTTTGAAGTGAAGTGTGAAAATGTGAAGTATAAGAGCTCAAAAATCAGAAGGAATTGAGATAAGAACTCAGTACTACTTTTTAATAAACTCTTAAGTGACTCCTAATTTGTGAGATGGATGGGGAAGAAGGTGGAAGGTACTGACTCACAATACTTGACTGCCTGTGTTTGATAATGTAACTCTGTCCACAAGAGCAGCTTATGAGTGGTTGCACACACTTGTCATTCCTACAGTCAGACATAAACAAAAAGCTTTTTGTTGCATCACCAACATTTAAAATGATAGCTGGTATCTATTCTAAACACAATACATGGATTAGAGGCCTCCTCCTTCTGGCTGCATAAATTAACCCTCCGCCCCATAATTGCACGCTGGGGAAGAGTCACGTACACATCTGTCTTTAGGGAGGGTTTGCACCTGCAAAAATGTCTTCAGAAAATTGTGCTTGTTTATAGCCTAATGCTGTATGACTGATAACAGCAAGTCCAGGATCCAACCACAGCTCCACCCTCAAGCTAACATGTATTCATCACATTAAGAAATAAAGCTATTTTCCTCCCAAGTTGGTGACCAAACAGCACACCTGCACCAACAAAGGTCCCGACCCAGCCATGCCAACAGGGTACCCGCCCTTGGTAACTGCCCCAAAAGGCTGTGCTCAGAGCTGGCTCCCCAGATCAATCACACATCTGCTTTGCAACTAGACCCACTCTCATTAGCAAACTCAGCTTTCTGCATCATCCAAGGCTCTTCTTTGAACATTGCATAACTAATTACACACACAGAGGTGCTCCCAATAGATCAAGTAATCTGCTGATGGGAGAAAGACCACATTTCTGCAGCGTTCTCTCTAGCCCTGAGCAAAGCTCCAGGGCAGCCTGGGTGGGGACAGCTGCTTTGCAACAAATCTTATCCTTCAGCCCTCAATCAATCAGGCCCACACTTGGTGCTGGTGGGGCAGCACGGCCAGCTTCCCAGCTGGAGAGAAGCAATGCCATGAGAGCACCTGTGGCACCCTGAAGTGTGTGGGGAGCAAATTTCATTGCTCTGTGAAATGCATAAAATGAGTTGCAATCCTTAGAGTCTACAGAATTATGTGTTTCAGTTTTTAGGCTCATCTTTTGAAAGTCTGTTGTAGGTTTCCCTTAGGAAGCAAGACTGGGGGAAGCTACAGGTGAGGTGGTTGTTCAGCCTTCCTGGAGACAGCACTGGACCTGGTTGCTTTTCTTGCCTGCTTCCTTGTGTTGGCCTGGCTCTTCTCCAGCCCCACAGCTAGCTGGCTCAGGAGATGAAGGCTGGAAAAAAGCTGCTTCTCTTTTCTGTGGTATTAATTTGCCTGTTCAGTTAAGGTCCATGGCTGGCTTACCCTGGAATCTGCCAAGAGCCTGCACCAGTGCCAGGGAAGTAGATGCTCCTCCAGAGGTAGCCAAGCTTCGCCCCAGACAGCACCAGATGGGTGCGATCCCACCCCAGGGGCTGAGCTGCTCCCCGGGTTGCCCCTGCCAGGGAGTCCATTTGTACATCCCCTGCCCTGCTCCTCACCACCCATCCCACCCCTGGTGCTATCTTCCAGCTCCATCAGCATACAGAGCTTGTTAGCCCAGAGAAAAAATAATTAGGGAAAAGAAAGCGGGTGGCTATCTTCTTGGGTAATGAGCCAAATAAATTCATGGGGGGAAGGGCCAGCCACAAAATGAAGGGCATGAGGCATAAATGCACCCCTTTCAGAGGCAGCAGGCTGTTATTGCAGCTCAACTGCTTAAAGAAATGCAGCCTCAGGCTTTCTTTAAAATCCTAGTGCAGAGGAAATGTTCTGCCTCAGGGGGTGTCAGATGACTTTGCAGAGGGCTCAGAGATTATTCGCTCAAGTGTGCGCTTCTCTGCTGGCCCCGCTCCCCACATCTAGCTGTGATAGGAGCATCCCAGAGGCTATTGAAAACACCAGAGATGCTGTAGAGCACTGTTGTGGGGGGTGTCTGTATATGAAAAACTCTCATATATGGAGGGTAACTGCAGGAAAAGAAAAAGAGAAGAACTTGATGCTATTAACTGTGCAGTGCAGCAATATCTGAATTTGAGCTGCCTGAACTCTAAGTCCACACAGCACTACAGGAACACTGCTGTATAATTTTTGCCTGCATTACAGTTAATTCATGATGCAGCTAATCCATTGAGATTAATCCACTGATTTAGAGTGCATAAAACTATAAACTCCTATAGAGTCACATACTGAAAGGAAAGAAGCTGAATCATCCAAAAGAAATACATGTGTAAGGTAAAACTCGGTGAGGTAATCCTGGCAGAAATTGTTTCCTTCACAATTTCCTTCAAAGATTTCCCTGCATGAGGAAAAATTTACCTGCTTTGCATGTACACGTGCAGTGGAAACACTCTACAATGTTACTTGACAGCTGCCATCACAACTTAGTAAACCTGTATGTTGCGAACAATTACTCCATTTTAAGTTTTGTATGAAGGCAAAACAGATTTTGGTGCAGGCTTCGGTTACAATTCCTCTCTGCCTCCAGTGCACACCAGTACGAGTAGCTGCTGCACAGCCCTGAAGGCAGGTATGCTACCTGCCCCACCACAGTGCTCCCACCTCACGCCAGGTGCTTAGATGGTCACCCTCCAAACTCCCTAGGCCCCCCCGGGGACTCTGGGCCCCAGTTCCTCTGAACACTACTCCCTATTTGAAACATGGGTATGAATGTTTTACACATACAAAGCAGCGTTAGGAAAATAAGGTACATTTGCAGAGAAAAGTGTTCAGTTTCTGCAGTGGCAATACTTGAAATCAGAAATGCACTACTCGTATCTGCATGTGCAACACTCACAGCAGCAAACACCAGTATTGGCAACGCTGGCATGGGTGGCTCCTAATTCAATATTGAGTCATATCCACATGCAGGAGAGGACCTGTCTCCACTCTATTCCAAATGCTGCATGCTCACACACCAGCAACCCTACCACTCCTCAGCCCTGCACCTTCTCTCATCCCGTTCAGGAGATTCTCCCATGTGCTGGACCAGAAATTCAGGTTCTGTTTTGGCTGGACTCCTGCATTTTGTGCTGTGAAGGAATTTACAGGAATGAGAAACCGGGTCCCAAACCTGCCTGGGATTCCTTGGAGCTGTCAGTTCCCTTACCTGCTTGGCATGGTGTGGGCAAAAGCAGGAATCTGGCTTCCAGCTGATATATATCAGCTTGCATACCACCGTACTTAGGTACATTGTACTTGCATACAACCTGCACTTAGGTTATATCCTAGTGAATGATTAAGGTACCTTTAGAAAAGTAATTCTATGCAGCTATTCACTCAGCATGTGACATTATTGAATCTTGTTTTGAGGCTCTATGCAAAACACCAGGAACCTGATTTTCCAACACAGGTCTTTGGATCACAGACTAAAGAGGGAATCCATATTTCAGACAGAAAAAAAAAAGGAGAAAAAGAAAGAAAAAACAGAAGAGTAATGTTTCCTGGCAGTTTCTCCTCATCCCAGCCTGTACCTAAAGGGGACTTCATACAGCACGGGAGGAAGTTTTGAACAGCATCTAATCCCCATCCCACTCTCATCTCTTCCTTCTGCTCAGCCTCTCCTTCCCCTAACGTTTTCCATCCCAGAGCTGGCCTCATTCAGAAGAGCTATTTAAAAAGAAGTATCTTGATCAGTCCCTGCTAAACAAAGTCATACACACTGTGACATGATTACACAGTTCCTCCCTGCCCTAAGTCTCCTTCCACTGCCTCCGTCTCCAAAACTCCCCTGTAAGAGGGGCTGGGTTTGGTAGTCACCCAGATGCCCAACCTTGCTTATCGGCCCCCAGCTCCCCGGCTGGTGCCTCACCCTCTGCACCTGCTCTTGCTCTCCTGGAGAGCCACACTTGCAGCTGCAGTTTTGGGCAAGGCTTTCAACACTGCAGAGGGGGAGTAACACCGACCAAATTGTGCCTGGATGGAAAGAAGGCGGCAGCCACGGGGGTCATGCCCAACAAAAAGAGACTATATGGCAGCCCTAACTAACTTGCTAAGTTTTTCTGTTGTTTTGGGGCAAACCTCACCTTCCAACTCTTGATGCCTGCTGATGTGCTACAAATTTTGCACAATAAAAAAGCAAGTTTGTTTTTTCAGTAACATTTTGTGCTAGACTGTATTACTTCCTTCAACAGCATGAGAAAACAAAAGTACACAAAAAGAGTTTTACTGTGCACAAAACTGAGCTGAAGAAGCTCTTCAACATTGCCTACTCTCTCAGCCACACTCAAGAATTTTCTGGGGGAATTTGGTATAGTGACAATACTTTTGAATTTGATATAGTAGCACCACATTTCTCCTTTTCAAAGTGGGAAGGCTTCGTCAGGGTTCTTTATTACTGCTTTTACTCTTGTGCCTATTGAGGAGACAATCCCCAGCATGGGAGCAAGCCTACCTCCCAGCCCAATCAGGTGAAGGGACTATATCCCATTTTATGTCACACTGAAGAGCTATGTCCCCATATCATGTGCTCAGGAAGACTGAGGCTGCCAATGAAGGTGCAGGTGTATTACAACACTTGGATCTGCTCCATGTTCCCAGACCTGGTGTGTGAACTCAGAAGGGCCAAGCAACCTGAAGCTCTTCCCTGGGCATATATATATTTGTAGCAGCATGGCAGGGAAGCTTGATCTGGGAGGTTCTTGAGGGGAAGGGCTTGGGAGGGGAATTACACCTTTTAGCTGCACCTTCCCCTCAAAAACCCAGGCCCAAGCATGAAAGTGATCTCCATCTTATTCCTCTCAAATTAATTATTTTACCTCCCAGCATCTGTTTCTCATGCAAGCATCTGCAAGTGCAGAAGAAATCACCAGCTGCATAAATGGAGATCAAAGTGTTTTCTCCAGCAATAGACACATTATGCATTTCACATTGGGACTGCATGTGGTCACCGTGTAAAAATATGACAATCTTACTGTCAACATCTCTCATGTGGAAGTGCCGTAAGAAGGGAACCAAAAACAAATTCCTGCTGACTGGTTTGGAAATGGATAAGGCTCTGCTGTTGTCATTACTTCTGGCTCTTATCCAGTACTGAACTATTGCATTTATGCTATACATATTTTATCAACCTCATGCTAACTTGTTTTATGATTTCTTCACTTCCAACTAGTAGTCACATGCACAAACATTCCCTCATTCAAGCTGTTTCCTTCTAAATCAAAATTCCAAATGAAAGCACAACATAGTCCCTCTGCTAATGTATTTATCAGATAGTTATAAATACAAATTATCTTTACTTTTCATATCCTGATGTTATTCATAAGGTTGCTGTTACTGTATGTCTTTGTTTTCTACTTACATAGCACTTTCAACCATGGAAAAGCTGGCACAAAATGGCAAAATATTTTTTGCTTTGTGTTCTGCAGCTACAATTAAGAATGCCCCAAAGCCATCAATTACAGCATTGCTCTTTCCTGAAACAGCACCATGTGTATGAATTACTCCATCAATAGTGAACACTGCGTTTTTAGAAAAGGTACCATGACAGATCATGCAATACAAACTACTAGACAAGGCAAAGGAAAACATACCATACAGTATTTATATTGCCATGGAAATGTTATTGCAACCACTGTGCTGGTTCTGCCCTGAAACAGCGTCCTGCATGCCATTCTGGACAGACTGTCCTTTCTTGTCACTTGCTTAGAGCTGTAAATGACAGCAGAGAAATACCCGGAGTTCAGCTCCAGCTGCCTGCCCACCTGCCTGCCCTAGCAGTTTCTGTGGTTTCCACCCTTGCGTGGCTGACAGCTGTCAACCGCTCGTATGGCCAACAAGGAGTGCATGGAGCTACCATGCAAAAGCTTAGTTTTGTTACTCAATAGTTTTATTGAAAAAAAGTAATTATTTGAGTTATTGCCCCACAAGCAGCTAAGTCAGTAAAACAATAGAAAAAGTGTAAGAAAAAATCAGCTTAGGCAATGTCTTAAACCTTTTTTATAAGACTGTCACTCCCATGTTACTGGCATTCAGATGAGCCATTCAGACGGGGTTTTTTTTCTTACTAAAAAAGATTGTACATCTCAGGCAAGGACAGTGAAAATTACAAGTTGAATGGGATGCAGTCAAAGCCAGTGTCAAGTAGAAAATTATTAACGATAATTAGTAATCAAGTTTTGCAGAGCTTTCATGTAACAGTAATTAGAAATTACAAGATAAATCATATTTCTGAAAACTTTCATTTCTTTTTTGAATGCTGTAGTTCCTAAGATGAAAGATATTTTTATTAATAGCATTTTGCCTTTGTTCTGTCCTTTTAGGAAAAAGTCTGACATCTTTGAAAAGTTTTCTTATGAAGCTGAGTAGGTGTGTATATGGCTCAATACCTGCACAGGATAGCTGCTAAGAAGAAGTAGCACTGAAGCCAAGTAGAATTTGTGTTTTACTATACTGTGGTTTATAATTTATTTGATCTATCTAATCATGTTTAAGATCTGATTTATTCAAAGTAGTCATGAGAAACTTTAACAGACCTCTGAGTTCACACGTCTACAAATCTACTCTGCCTTGGATGAATCACTCACAAATGGACGTGTATGAAAAGCAGTCAGGGAATAGTTTTGTGGGCAACATCTCAGCATTCACATCTACTATACATGCCTGATATTCAGAAAAAGACCTGAGACAACAGGTTGCATTATAGTCTCTTCTATAAGAAAGAATATATTGAGTTTCAGGAGGATACATGGGTCGGGGAATAGAGTAGATGGAATGGACTAGACTAGACTAAAATGGCAAGGGAAGGCAAAGCAAGACAAAGAAAGGCAAGGCAAGGCAAAGCAAGGCAAGGCAAGTCAAGGAAAGGAAAGGAATAGCTTCAGCTAATATAAATGTAATTCCAATGTAGGTACAATTTCAAGTTGCGACTACTAGAAAAGTGGAATTGCTGAGGGCTGTTTATTGATGGACCAGGGCTAAAATCCAATGATAAGTTAGTGACTGTGTTTTAAAATTATGATAATTTCTCAAATGTACATTTTTCCCACATCTGCTTGTCCCCTCTGTAAACTAAAAAATTTAATTATACTGCTGTATAGTCTGGAGAAAGAGACCAATGGTATGACTTTGAAATGTTACTTCTTCAGCTCAGTAATCTAATTTAGTAGAAGAAATTCCGTTACTAGAAGCACTGGGATTTCACTTAGGGTATTGATATGCCTGAGCATTTGGTGGGATGTAAAGGTGTATGCTAGACAGAAGAGAGATGTCTATGAGGCAAGAAAATACATATGAGGATCATAAAGGCAGAATAGAAAAGGGTGCGTGGGAAAGCTGAGAAACAGGAGGAATTCATGAAAGGCTGAAGAGCTGCAAAAGGACAGGTAGGTAAGAAAACATGACAAGACACTGAAATAAAAAGCAAACAAGAGACATGGAAGAAAACCGTGGGAGTAGAGGACGTTGACAGCACCGCAAAGAAGACTGAAGTACAGAAGGGTAGACAAGGGACAGGACACTGGCTAGGTTAGGAGGTGGCCTCACCTCATGAACAAGGAGAGGGTAAGTGAAGATTTGTTTCATTCACCCTGAGCAGAAATATGGCAACATATAGTTGAATTTGGAACTGAAATTGTCATGTATATTAGGAGCGGTTCCTTCCCCTTCAAAGACCAGACAGCAGACTGAAAAAAGCAAACATATAGCAAACATGTGGATACATGATAATTAATTCCCCTGTATAACTTTTCCATCAGCTTTTTATTTCTGAGACAGTTTGAACACGTTGTGCAATACTCTGCTTCTTGCAGCATAGCTGTATGGTTTCGTGGGAGGATCAGTGGGACAATGTGCACCACCTCACCGTGCAGGTGGAGATGACTGGATGGGACTCAGAGACGTGGCGCACTAGGGTGTGCGTGGGAATGCCACATTCTTACAGCACCGTGGTTGCAGCTCACCAAATTTTCCTCAGCTCATATGGGAGGTAGCACACCTCTTCGTGCTACGATTGTATTTAGCAAACCAGGTTCACCCTAAATGACCTCCCCTATCTATTACTAATAAACAAGACAAATGTGCATTGCGTAGTAAGAGGCTGCTATTTCATTTTGTGTCACTCCGGTAAATCCGCATTGCTTTGACGGGAAATATCAGGATGATTGTCTCCAATTATGTGCAATTACACTATTTCTGACTGTGGTTTCCCAGACAGAAATGCATGTGTGCATGCTGGGTAGCTGACGCATAGTGCATTTTCTGTTTCAAAGGCAGCAAACCCTCTGGGATTAGCACGCTAACAGAGCTAACCTCTGCAGCACATGCTTTTCAGTTACACACATGCTCACTCTATGTGTTGTACAGATCTGTGCAAGCACAATGGCCTGTTGCATGTAAGGAAACATACCATGACTAGAAAAATCTGGGCGTAAAGTAGCCTCACCACCAGAGTTAATACCCAAACCAAATATATCAGTAATGGGAAAAAAAGACCTCTAACCTGCACAACATCAAAGAACTGGACAAACAACTATGAAATACCTATCAAGTATTCTGAAGTCCAAGGATAATGTCAAACCCTATATGCTCACACTAATACTTGCCATGCTTGCAGTAACTATGAAAAGCCATAATTTGAATTATAATGGTGTCATAAATTAATAAATTTACTAAGATTTTATTGAAAGTTTGGTTGGCATTTCCATTAAAATTGCAGCTCCTCAAGTCATGTGAGGATATCAGACACTCAGCTCCTGTTCAAAGAGATGCCTCAGTCATAGAGGAAAATCTTGAAAACCTGGAGCTCCTGGAGCTCCTGGAGAGATCATTCATGGCTTTGAATACAGAGAACTGTCTAGTCTGCATTGCCTGTGAAAGGGAAAACTGTTTAGAATTCCTCTTGTAAACAACCTCCCACTTTTCATTCATCCTTTTTTTTTTTGCTATAATGTTCAGCTACCAATAGTGAACATTTTGCAGACAACAGATGTTCGCAAGTTTAACCAACTTGTGCCCATCAGCCATCACAGATGAAAAGCTTCTTCTACATCTGAAAATCTGGCTGCTGTTTTGCATAAACCAAGTGAAGGATACCTGCAAATCCAGTCTTCATTATTTACTAATATTTTTGTAAATAAAGCGATCCTTAACAGATAAGGATAAAACACTTCACACCCTCCAGACATGATCCAGCAAGAAACTGGTTCAGCCAAAATGAATACACACAAAGCCTAGGACAATCCCAGAGGCAGGCAGGATGCCCAAGGACATCTCAAATGGCACTAACACCCATGTTTGGTTTCTTCTTATTGATGGATCCAGGGTCTGATTACTGGCATGTTGAGTAATCTTACTCCCTTATCTTGCTACAATCTTTTGCTTTGTCCAATGTCCCATAGGTAGCAGTGGCCAAAGACAAAAAAAAAAAAAAGAAAAAGAAAAAAAGGCAGACTGATTAGTGGCTGAAATTCTGTGATTCTGCAAAAAAAATTTCCCCAAAATTCCCTCTAAGGTGAGTTGTCATCTAAGGGGAAAAATAGCCATTGTGAGTAGAGGGTTGCATGTGCACACCCTGTATGCATATACACCCTGTACTTAGATTTCACCCACTAGTAGTTGACAACTGGTGTACCATCTAGAGAAGTCGGTTCACCGTAAGCAATTATCTAGCTCTGGCTTTGTTTTTAATTTCTAGTAAATAAACTCCAAGGCTGTAATTCTCGGCAGTCCCAAATGAAAATTACAGACTAGTGGTCACAGAAGCCATCTCAGATCTGACCCACCCCTGATGCTGCTCCCCCTCCCTGGCACTGGTAGCAGCAAACAGCGTGGGGAAGGCATCACTTGTGGGAGTCATTGCGCGTGGGGAAGGCATCATGTGGGAGATCTGCTGAGCTAGGCAAGCCTGCAGTGGGGAAAGGAAGGTTGGCTCCTTCCACAGATCATCCCAATGGCCCTCTTCAGTGTCCTTTGCTGGGACATAAGCTGTGACAAGGACATGACATGGTGACATGGTTCACTTCTGTACAATCTGGAGCAACCTCCAGGGTGTTGAATGTGCCAGGTGAGAATTCACACTATGCAAAATGGTAACGTGTCTTTCCACGTATGTGCCAAAACCCTTGGAGACTGGGACCTGTCCATTTTTAGGTGAGTCTTATGAGGTTTTCTCTGAACAGGTCTAATTTCAGTTCCTCCGTTGTGGAAACTGAACCATGCATAGCCATGCAGAAAGCAATGGCACTAACTTCAGGGTGCTGTCTAAGCTGGTGCCTTCTGTGGAAAACAAATGCTTTCTTATGAAATTAAAAAGGTAGGTATGCATTATATGCACCTCGTATGAGTTTTACGCTGCACATTGCCCAAAAGGCTAAGGGTGAGTCTGTAACATCAGAGGGTCTATAATATCAGAGTAACTCAATTATGCAAAACACTTGCACTTGTCTTTATAATTTGAAAATTATACTAGTCTAAAAAATCTAGTTTTGCAGTAGCACAATCCCTTTTCAAAACATGAAGACAAGAGCAATCCAGCAACAGTGCAGATCCCTACAGTGATTTTATTCAAAGTCTGAAGGGAGGATGGTTTAGCTGCCTTCCTAAGGGAACAATGCTCAGGAGATTATGCTGTCTGTGTGTCTGTCTGTATGTTCCCTGGTAAATTTTGAGCCCTGTGGCCAGTTTTCATTGATAGCAGCATAGTCCTCTGCAAAATAATTAAGGCTTCATGTGTTTCATAAAAAAAAAGATGACCAAGTAGATGAGAAGGACTACAAGTGTCCTGACCACTAAAGACTGCAGCATGATTAGAAGTTTAGAAGAGCAAGAAGAGCAAGATACCCTAATCATTGGAAATATTTAACTGGAGCTTGCAATGAACTGTAAGGTACAGACTGACAGGAAATCAGTGTTGCTACATCTAGTGCTCAGGGAACAATTTTTTAAACATGGAAGAATTCTGATAGGATTGAATGAAAATTTTGACAGCATTGCTAGCTCCAAGAATCTACCTGCCTGTTAAAAATCTGTTTAAATATTTTTTCAGATATTCCTTTCTTTTTTTCAAAGCAAAAACTCGTCAGTGATTTCTTTATCTCCAGTAGTCCATTCCCCTAAGTGTCTGCCAGTACAACATGTAATAAGGACATGTGTGTCTTTATTGCTTATATGAATAAAATCTGGCATGCCTTAGGGCACAAAAGTAAGCATTTCAGCCATGATTTTCATTTACTTATTTGAATATTCATTCAGATTAACAGGAATGCAGCTTGAACTGAAATATCCTTTAGAAGCTGTTCAGACAAGTATTAGAAACAGTTTGTGCACAAAATCCTCATAGCTGAACATTCCAGATGGACAACGGGAAGCAAACAAAAGCCCTGGAGGTCAAAATTACATGGGCAGAATCACACAACCATGATGAGTTGTTCGGTGTCCTACTCATTAGACATGGACACCAGGATGACCTGAGCTAGACTGTGGATACAAGAAGTGCAGGGTGATTTGGCTGAGCAGTGCCGCAGTGGTGGCAGGGCATGCAGCAGAGAGATGCCAGCTTGGCTTTGCCAGCTGAGGGGCAGGATGCAGTGCATGGGATATGGACCCTAAAAGTGCTGCTGCTGGAACCAGGTCTGAGCTGGTACCTCTATATGCTGCTCTGTAGGGATGCCACCAGCTCAGAATCAGCCTGGGGATCACCACGCCATGAATTGTTGGGCAGTGAAGATGTGACCAGTTTTCCTGTTGGCTTTCAAAAGGACAATACAAATTACCGGTTTTTTTCAGACCTGTTTCTCCTCTAACATCGGAGCTCCTCTGCTACAGACTGACAGCCCCACTAGCAGAGAGCATGGAGCCACAAGACATCTGTGCTGAGGGAGATGTGCTCCTACACAGACCTTGGGAATTCATCATTTTTCAGACGGCCACTGCTACCTGTTCCAGAGGAGTGAAACAGGTGGGAGACCACTCTGCAAAGGGATCTTCCTGCCTCAAAGCACTTCACAAAATGCTTCCAAAGCAAAGTGATCACCCTAACCATGAAAAAGACATGGATTTCCTTTGTGGTGGTAAGAATTATGCCCTTGTCTGGTATTACTTGGCCTAATGAAAGAATATTCGTTTGTTTCGTGGAAACTTTGAATGTCTAGTGCAACATCAAATGGACCAGAGCTTGAAAGTGGTCCATAAGTTTCATTTGTCCTATTTCTGTGCAGTGTTGTGAAACTATGTGTTGGCACTAACATTTTAGAAGTAAACTTCCTTCACGTAGCAAGAGAATGAAATATTGTTGACATAAGTAACATAGAATGTGTAGACTCTTCATTTGGTTTTGAAAAGTATCACTTTGGGGTCAGCAGACAAATTGTGTGTTTTTATAAGGGAAAGCTTTTATTGAAAACACAGGCTATATTTGATACGCAGCTTTGCTATTTAAAGTGCATTTCTATAGCTAAGATTAAAACACTTTTATTGTGTTCCATTTTCCTTACAAAAGATAAAAATTATATTCTAAGCCCTAAGTGCAAAGTAATAATCTTAATTTTGAAATTATTTTTTATTTCATTTTTTATTATTTTATGGTGGACTATTTAATGTGGGAAAATTAATGTCGATGCCCAGAGCAGACCAGCAATTTGTATTGGTAACTGTATCTTCGCTTTTTAAAGAAAAAGGACCAGATCTATGAGTTAGCTATACCTTTGTTGTTTCAAAAGAAATTTCTACTGTGTATGAAGATAAAAGGGAAAAACAAGTGCTTTACAACTTGGAAAGACAAAGCTATGATTATCCAAGCTGTTGACCTAGCAAAAGTTAGCGGGTAGCTGGGTTTTATGCATGAAAAAATTCAACAAGCCAAGACTGAGATATTAGCAATGGAATTCGTATTTGAAGAGAATTTTTCAGGAGGAAACAGACAAGGAGAAAGGTGTTCATGGGAAGAGAGTCAGTGGTCCCAGCTGCCAGCCACCTCAGGGCCCAGCCCTGACTTCAGCTCACTGCCCACTCCGGGCGGCTGCCAACTCAACCCCAGCCCAACCCACTTACAGGCATACAAAAATTCCAGTTTGAACAGAGGAGGTTTTGCGATGCCATCTCTAACCCCCCAGCAGCCTCCTTCTGTCTCAGAGCAAACCTGTTACTTTAATTCTTAGCTCTAAGAAAAACCCAAGCCACTCTGTCCACAGACCCTCTGACCCATCCTTAAAAATAGCTGGGTAGCTCCTGCTGATGCCAACCCAAAATGACCAGAGCAAATTGCCTGACCCAACCCTAGCCTCATTCATTAGTCCATGCTTACCAGTGCTTAATGGCACACGCTCACCAGGACTGACTGGGGCACATTGACTAGCACTGACTGGTGCACACTGAATGTAACTCCTGCTTCGTGCTCTTACTGGTTCCAGTTCTTCTGCAGAGGATTTGAGTTCACACTTCTGAGACGTTCATTTAGCAGCAAGTGCAAGAGAAATAAATGGTGCTTAATGCAGATTTCCACACATGTGCATACAAATGTGTGAATTCCTTTTTTTCCTAGTTACAGTTGTTACATATGGGGGTGAGGAAATACTGCTGTATACATTACTACAAAATTAGCAGACGGATGAAAAGAATTACCTGTGGATTATGGGGCAAAACAATTTGAGCAGTTATGCAAAGCTCATTAATTGCAACAGAGACTTCATCCACCCTCAGAGGTGAAGAAATCTTGGCTTGCATACATTTTACAAACTTCAGCATCAGCCAAAAAGTACTGTGGAAATTATTTCTGGTTTCAGAAATTGTGTTTCCTTTGGATAGGTCAACAGAGGGGCTGGTGCTGAGCTTTTTGTTTGCAAGTTGCCCCTTTTATGGGTGACTGAGGCCTGGGCAGGAGGGCAGCACTGCCTGGGACATTCCCAGGCAAGGTGTCAGCAGTGTGAGCAGAAGAGAAGGCATGCAGCCCTCTCTGTCCCTCCTGAGCCCTTCCTTTTGACACTTCTTACTTTACCTTTGTCACATGAAAGATTCATAATTATGTAAGTGCCAACTCAGAGCTACCTCACTCATTGCTTAAGAATACTGTCCCACTCAGCCTAGTTGCTGGAAATCCTCCAGGCAAGCCGATGCTTTTCCTCCAGGAATATTTTTGCAGGCCTGACAGAGCTGAGGAGGATCTCTCACCCAAGCAGCACCTGTTCTACTAGTGCTTTATGCTTTTGTACTTGTGTCTCTTTGTGTGTGGACTCCATTGGAGGTGTAAGGGCCATTGCTGTACAGGGGGGCTCTGCCTTAACCCCCCCCCACCCCCAGCACGCCTGTGTTGGGAGCCAACAGTGCTCCAGCCAAGGCAATAGCATGGGGTGGGGTGGCTGAGGGCGGGCGTTGCACCCACGCTGTCAGAAACCAGGTATTGTCCCAAGAATGCCGTGGAGAACGCACTGTTAGACCCTGTTCTTAGTTTTCCGTGTTTTGCTCACTCTCAAGGAACAACTACTTATACCATTACGGCATGAAATATTTTTAAAGCCGTATGAGTGCACGGAGGGGTTCCTTCTGTTTTTGCTGCTATGTGTTCCCTTGGAGACTACTGGCTGGCAACTTGCACAAAAACAAGTCTGTCTCTCAGTAAAGCATACCTTCCTTTTAAAAGCCCTCCTTAACATAATTAAAATAGCCAAATATTTCTGATAGCTACATACAATAGCTGGATGAAGAAGCCAAAAGGACATATTTGATCCGTGAAGAACTGCTGTATTCAGCTGCTTGCAAATATCTTCCATTCTTAAGTCACTTTCAGAGCCAGGTTTAATTCCTGAGGCAGGAGGGAATGGGGAGAACAAAGAGCATAAACTCAGCACATAGTTAACAAATTATACAAAAGCACTTACTTATATAAGGGCACCTAGACTGACCAGTTTAAAGTTCATTTGCATATGACCACATTTGTGAAGCTGCAGCCACACCTCTGACAGTAACATTTCGACCCTTAAGCATTTCCACTGAATTCTACAACCTGTTTGTAGTGTAAGTAACTTCCCCTGAAACCTGCCAGCTTACAACAGAGTGTGCATGTCTGTGTTTAATAAAAATCAGCCTAACGCTCACCCTTCTTCATCTTCTTTCCCTACCTCAAACACTTCAAGCACATGTTGCCAATAAGCTGCAATGATAACTTTATCCACCAGTTTGCTATTTATGGTATTATGCCATTTATATATTGCCCTTTTACTCAGTATTGTTTTATTGAGGTTTTTTTTGTCAATGAAGTATTGCTTTACACTAAAGAATGAAGCTGGCTTGTTTACAGTGAGTTAATAGCACCTCTTAATGAGTTAGAATAGCATGAGGTATTCAAAGGCAACTACATATTTAAACAGTTCACTTGTGAAATTCATGTTGAGCTTTGAAAGACACTGAGATTTTAAAAAGGAGAAAACCTCATTTTCTTAGAGGGAAGATGAAAGATCTTAAAGTATATGACAGGGAATAAAGAGAAGATTCAAAAAAAACCCCACCCCATATGGAGAGTCAATGTTTGAAAACTTTCCATGTTCTAAACTAGCTCTTTGAAAATCATTTCCTCTCCTAAGTCCCTGCCAGAACCTGAACTTGGACCTTTATACTTCTCTTTGAAGGCCTGCTAGCAAATCTTGTAGGAGCTGGTCTTCTCCTGAGATTTTCTTTTGTATTTCTTTCTGGTCTGAAAATACTAAAGAGAATAACATCTGAGGATATATTAAATAATTCTGGTCCTAACCAGAGCCAGTGTTGCAAGAAGAAAGTATGGAAGCTATAATATAAATAGAAATATCAAAGTCTATTCAAAACCTTGGTAGATGTTCATCTCAGTGTGTAAGCTAATCTGTTCCGTGTGGATGAATGGTATCTGTTGTCGCCTGGCATGCAGGCGTGGCGACCTGGTTCAGGAACGGCGACCCCCGTCCATCAGCTTGCGGACACCAATGTGGTGGACAGCAAATGGCGTTTATTAGTGGTCGACACGGTGTTATATACCTTTGGTTTACGACGCCACTTCCGTCTGCTTACATCGTAAATTAAACACTATTGGTCATTAGGAGAGGGGCTCTAACTTTCCGTACAACGCGAGATCTTCCGACCGCCAGGCCCTAATTACCTACAATCTGTGAGACAGAATGAATCTTTGGAGCAACAAGTGTGCAGAACTGAACAAGAAAGAATAATTAGTTTCACGGTTTAAAAATACCAAGCTGTAATGGACAGAATGCAAAGTCCACCAGAATATACCAGAATATCCAAGGTAAAACAAAAAAATAATAAAATCCTCAATCATACTTCTGCGAAGTTTGTATTATAGTAATAGCTAGGACACCAGTTAGGGAACATGGCTGCATTATGCTTGTACTCCACAAAAAGAAGAGCCTCACAAAGGTCACTATCCTGAAGACCTAACAATCTACTCAGACCTACCTAATTTCTACTGCTGGGCAATATTTGTCCATTCCCAGTATGCTTGAGACCACTGAGACAAATGGCTGTTATGGTAATGTTTCCTGAGTCCATACAGATTATGGAAAAGCATTCTAGCTACATAACTATTCATTTAGGGAATATCCATTTTATTGTATGTCCATCTTAGAGGTGAAATAGGAATAAAGGAAAATGTCCTGAAACCACTCCTGCAACAATGTAGAATTACAGAACAGCAACATGAGCATTGAAATAATAAAAGAAAAATGCATGCAATAACATCTACAGAAGTATCAAAGACTCAGAGTTCCTTCCATCCTTTCCACACAACATGAGAAGCTGGAATTGGCAGGTTGTTAGTAAAAGAGAAAATCGTTGCAGGTTTATTGACAATTTCATTAGGTATGACAAGCTATATCTATGAACATATTTGTTTTCAAAATTCCTGATCCAGCTCTGCCACTCCACAGAGGCTGGTATTCTCCTTAAAAATCCAGCAATCTCTGATAGTAAGAAGAGCCTTGTTATGGCTGTGATGGCTAAGGAGATGAAAAGCATGAGGTTTGAGAATAAAAGGAGTCGCCTCTTTCTGGTGCTACCCTAGGGAAAAGCTAAAGTGATAGCAGAAGGAATGAGGAATGGGAAAGAAATAGGTGCTTATTGTCAAGGTGCTGCATGATTAGGGAAAAAACAGTGCATGACCATCATTTCACAGCTGTCTTTATCCAGCACTGCTTCCAAACAGCCAGGAATTGCGTTTCCATTCTTCTGTCATCTCAGTCCCTCAGCCGAACACATGATTTCTGGCACAAGATTGGTAACATTTTACTTCATCTCCGACCCAAAACTGGTGAAGGCTTTGTGGGTGCTGCAAAAGATGGTATCAAACCTGGGCTTGAGGAGTTGCTTTATTATTTGAGAACAAATATATTTCATTGTTTTGTTTGTAACTCACATAGGTGAAAGAATGCCTATTTCTTGAAAGATTCCTTTCTGCTAAGACCAGTAGCCTGACGCACCTAGCCTGAATTTAAGTAACTCTGGGATAACTGGAGAGGCATGGGAAAATGGCAAGTGTGGGAATAAGATAGCAGTGGCTTTCAACCAAAAGAAAAGAGGCTAGCTCAGTTAAAAAAAAGTTTTAAAATGTCTGTTACTTTTTCTACAAAGGGGGCCAAGTATTTTCAAGATACAGATTATATCAGAATGGAGTGTTAGGAATTTAGAATATAAATTGTTGTTCTGTGATAAGAAAAGACTAAGCTATTCATATTATTTGGGAAAAAAATTACAAAGTCTTCTTGACTAGGAAAACAATAAATGCAATGGATTTTTTGGCTGATTCAGTCTAGCTTAGAGATCTATCACTGGGACAACAGAGGTTTAGACATGGACTCTAGGGATTTGTATGGTGTAGAGAGAATGCTAATTCAAGCACTCTGCATTTTCTTTGAGCTAAGAGTATGTAGGTGTTCACAGACTGTGGAGCTGCTGTGTGCATCTAAGCAGGTTAGTTTCCTGTTGGGTTGTTTTGTTCCTTATTTCCTCAACAAAACTGGACGTCCCCGCACTCAGGCTCTACCTAGCATTACATTTAGCAAAGCTTTCTTTTCCTTTCTCAGTCCTCAACCTATAGAATGGATAAATCTTGCCATTGATCAGTTTTTGTATAAATTATGCTAGGCAACTCTAAGTAAGTGCTTTATTTATGTTCCTAAGCTCTTAATTAAATGATAAATATTTTAATTTATTTGTTTTCAGTTGTCTTTGTTTTTTTCAGTTAACTATCCAACAACTTTGAAAACTTCACTGTGACAATGATTGATTTAGTTGCGAGTTGCCCAAGAACTCCAGTGTTAGCCAGAAATGTTTCCTAATTAATCTACAGAACAAATGTGTGGCATGGTAATGTAAGTGACTTGCTTCTCAAAAGAATGAGTGAAATCCATTGCTCTGAAACCTTTGCTCTTTTTCTTGGATTCACTGATACTTTTGCCCTTCTTGAGAGCAACGTCCTGGTCCAAATCTTAGCAGAGAATCCAGATTGCTGCCAGACTCTCTCAGACAGGTGTTTAAAGTCAGCTTTGTTCCATTTAGTTAACAATTAGGGAGTACCATACTAGCTCCATTCAGTATTAAGTAGCACATCCCACACCAGAAAAGTACAGAACCTGCCTGGATTACAAGTGCAGAGCAAGACTACTGACAGATTAATATACTGTTTTATCCAGAGAGAAGATATGTCTGTTTGTTGTTATGACATATTTGTTTCAGGGAATTACTTAACTCAGAAGAATGAGGAAAGCTGTGGATCCCGAAGCATTTATGAATATTGTAAGCTGCTCAGTAGAGTGACCTGGGGATGGAAGGAATGCATGTCTCACAGCAGGGGGGTTTCTAGGTGTTAGAAATATAACAAGGTAGATAAGCTGCCTTTATTTAATCCATCTTCACTAATCATGCTATATACTACTGCTTTCTCTTCTACTCTTTTCTTTCTGTATGTGTAACAGCACATCTTATGTTTGATAGAAATTAAGGCAAACACCTTTCCTTAGCAAATCTCCAGAGTTAATTTCCTTTTAAATATCAGTTACCAGTTTGCTGGCACTATCCGTCTATCTGAAAGAAGGACCATTTGGAATGTCAGCATTTCATCATCAGACAACTCTAAAAAACTAGTGGTTTATGTTTTCTCCTTTTTTGAATGACCAGCATAGATCAGAAATGGCCAGCTTTTCAGAAGAGCACCTCTTGTCAAGCAAGCTTATTTATGTCTTTACTCACTTGTTAAAATCTTGGGTTTTCTGTCTTGCATGACAAATTACATTGAGTAATTCTCTGAGTACAAGTTACAAAAACCAATCCTCTTTTGTACCAAAACAGGTTGTATGTTACAGGTTAAAAGTAATATTTATTTCAGAGCTTAAGATTGACTGTGTTAGTGATTTCGCTTGTGACTATGCAGTGGCTGATCCTGTTTCTTCCATAATGTAGTGGATTTTTCAGTGGTACTCATTGCATATGTGCCATTCAAAAAAGCGCAGTTGTGAAGCTCTCTGGATTTCTCTGAAGATAGTTTGAATAAACTGGTTTCACCTTGCTTTGCAGCAGATCAGGACCATGTGCTCAGGCAGCTCCTCATCTCAGCTGTGGGAATCATAAGCTCCTGCTATGAGGTTATAGTGATTCTTGTATCACCAGAATGCAAGGGCTTGTGATTATGTGGCAGTAGTATAGCACAGGTTTTTTATAACAGATTTTAACTGAATAGTTGATCCTGGATATAACACAAAGAATAAAGGAAATCTGTTGTAGTTTTACAATATCCAGGGTTACAATATCCAATCTGATATTGCTTTATTCAGATGCTTAATATATGTAGACTAAATACCCAGCTGTATCTGCTCTCTAACATGTTATGCATATAATATATAAAATGGATTTCTGCAAGCTAATGGATTTGTACTTTCTCCTCTAGAATGAGCTCATTACTTACAAAGGGTACCCCCGTGAAGAGTATGAAGTGACAACAGAAGATGGTTATATCATTACCATTAACAGAATCCCTTATGGTACACAGAATCAGGGAAACCCAGGTACAGTTCTTTAACATGAGACAAAACCAGCCCAGATAGGGCACATTCTAGAAAGAGGCACCTTGTATTTGTAAAATGTCCATCAAAGCTTGTATACACGAGTGAAATTTTAGTAGAGAATTCTGGCTTCCCTGAACAGCCTGCAAGATCAAGATGATTTATGTCAAGCATACCTATTTATAATAAAAATCCACTATAATATGAAGCATATATCCTCACAGTAAGAGTTGATGAGTAAAAGTTAAAAAAAAGAAAAATAGGGTAAAGGCTGTAATCTGCCCAATCAGCCTGTTTTGAGAAAGATGTTCCAGCTTCTAATTTTGCTTTGCTTTTGCTTACTGCTCATTAACATCGGTGACTGATTCATATTTTGGGTAAAGAAAACCTCTACAAACAATCCCACACCTTCATTCTATATATCAGTGTTGATAATCTCAAGCTAATGCGGTAGAGCTATACAAACAATGACCAGAGGGTGCCAAGCCAGTTTTTGCTGATGTCAGGCAGATCTTTCCATAAATCCTTATAGAAGCTTAGAAGAAGTTCTTTCTTTACAGAAAGGGACAGGGGTTTTTCCTATCATTAGTTGTCTCCCTTTAAGTTGGTACAGGAACAAATCCCAATATTGAATACGGGACAGTAAAGTCCCTGAACTACCAGAAAATCAAGAAATTTTATAAACTGTTGTTTTGTTTCTGATTTGCTTTTCAGCTTTGAAACCTGCTGTATTTCTCCAACATGGATTATTGGGAGATGCTAGTAACTTGGTCACAAACCTGCCCAACAACTGCTTGGGCTTCATACTAGCTGATGCTGGCTTTGATGTTTGGATGGGAAATAGCAGAGGGAATCGCTGGTGCAGAGAACATCAGGATTATTCCATTGATCAAGATGAATTCTGGGCTTTCAGGTAGACTGAACCATTGAAGGGCATTTCCATTGCCCACCCTTACATATTTATTTAAGCTGACTAAATCAGGGATTTACATATGCTACATTTTAAAAAGCATTCTTTACATTCACTTTTGGTGAGGTGCCCCTAAACATGCATGTAAACTTTAATAATGGTGGTGACTACTTTCCTCTGATTACTGCTAGGAAAGGTTCTTCAAACTAGAGATATAGCAGCAGAGCAACTCAGAGGAAACTGCACAGGTCATATCCAAGCCACTCCTTAGTTCTGGAGGCAGTTTTGGAGGCTATGTAGAAACACTAGTCTGTATATTACAATAACACTAAAATCACAGAAGGAGAAAACGTAAATAATTTTTGCACTTATTTCAATGAACATTTAAAAACAGACCTTTTCTTTAACGCCAGATTATGTAAAATATGTTATTCCATGGACAGATCTCTGTTACTGTATCACCACCTGTTCCATCTGTGTAGACTGTTACAATTCAACCTCATACTTCTTGAAGTTATAGTCCTTCTGTTGATGTTAAGGGAGAAAATACCCCAGAACACCTTGAGTAGTATCTTCCATATCCAGTGCCAGAAAAACACAGAACCTAAAACAGCTAAATAATTCACTAAATGGTTCATGTTGGTTCTTTGCTGACAAGTCTGTAATAAAAATGTGAATTTAAATGGATTTTTAATTTATGCATGCCTCTCTTTCAATCTCCTGCCTGCAGTTTTGATGAGATGGCAAAGTTTGATCTCCCAGCAGCAATAAATTTCATTGTGGAGAAAAAAGGACAGGAAAAGTTGTACTATATTGGCTATTCACAAGGTACTATCATCGGTAAGTTACACACAACAGACTAATCTTTCAGGAAAACAGGAATAAAATATGATTTGAGATACTGAATGTATCTGGGATTTTCATGAACTCTTTGCAGGTTTGAAAAACACAAGATAAGCTGTTTTCAGCATGTAGGCATTTTTCATTTATTATAAATACAGTAAAATATAATGGGCCAAATGCACTGCTGCTCAAAGTCTGTTTACTTAGAATTATACTGGAAATTATTGTTTGGGCCATGCAAATTGTTTCTTTCCAAGATGCACGGGTGTGTCCAACAGCAGATGGTCAGTTGACCAAAATAAACAAAACAGGAAAATGAGCGTACAGAAAGAGAAGTTGGCCAGTTTGGAAAGGACACACACACGCACACAAAAAAAAAAAAAAAAGAAATTGGATTGACTGGAAGAAAAACAACTGTTCCTTCCAATAGTATATGAAATGCATGAATGTACATCAGAAGTACGCACTTACGTTTAAATGCATTTGGAAGAAATCTGCAAAGGCAAAATATAGAAAGAAATTTCTCTCTGAAGAGGGAAATAAAACTACAAGCTGGTTACACATGGAGAAGAGGGATTTCACACAAATCTGGGCTGAACCATAGTCTCTGAACAGCTAACAAGGTTGCTTGTAGGTTTGAAATTGCAGTCACATTTATAAATACCGAAAACAGTCTAATGTACAAATGATGATTTTCTTAACTCTTTTTTGTTTTCTCACAATTTTTGTTTCATTGCATTTTCAACAATGCCAGAGCTGGCTCAGAAAATCAAACTCTATTTTGCATTGGCACCTGTCAGTAGTATTAAGTATGCTAGAAGCCCAGCAACAAACTCCTCTACCTTCCCAAAAAGTTGCTCAGGGTATGTGATATCTTGGTTTCAACTGTTTAACCATATACTTGTTTGTTCAGCTCTTAAAATGGATAAACAGAAAGTATAGGGCCTTATGAAGTCTACTCATTTGCATGTGGGTAGGTTTACCTTATGACTGAAGCCTTTGGAAGTTCAGACTGGACATTAAGAAAAACTTTTTATCTAGGACAATAGTGCAGCACTGGGACAGGTCACCCAGAGAGGTACAGAGATGCAGATCCTCAAAGGTTTCCAAGATTCCTGTAGACAAAGCCACAACTGATGTGCGAGGTTAGAGCTAAAATATGAATTGAAGTTAACATTTAACATATCTCTTCATTAAAACTGATGTAACACAAATTGAGTAACGCCTGAGCAGGCTGATGCAATGGGAAAACATTTAATTTCTTTCTTGTTTGTGGGAACATCATCTGGCAACTGAAGAAAAAGCAAGTGAGAACCACTGAAAGTGCTGGAGGAAAGGAACAGGGGACAAACACTTTTTAAAAACAACAACACAATGTACAAATGTACATTCTTAAATGAATGTTACCTTTGTTTTTCACAGGGTTTGCTTGGCAAAAGAGAATTCCTTCCCCAAACTGAATGTCTAAGAAGGATAATAGTCCCCATCTGTAGCCACCGAGCTTTTGCCAGGCTTTGTAGAAGTGTCTTCTTCAGTCTGAGTGGCTGTAACCTGAAAAACATTGACATGGTATGTATAACTCTTACCAGCTCTCCTGAGAGTTTAAGCTTCTGCTCACAAAACTTGCCTTCTATCCTGTGATGTGAATCCTGAATTTCTATGAGTCAGCATCACATTGCAGGGAGCAGTCCCCACTACCAGACAGCAATATCTGCTGGTTGCCCCATCGCTGGCAGGGGACCACTGCCTCACTCCTCAGAAGAGCACTTGGAACCACCCCTACAATCAACAGCCGCTCAAAGCCCCCCAAAACTCTGCAGTCTGCCTTCTGCCAGACCTCGCCTAGGGCACTGTCTCCTGGTTCATACTGTGGCTACTGGTCTCATTGGAGATCTTCAGTATGCTGGCACACCATGGAATAAGAAATAAAATCCCTACCTGCTGCATGTCTTCAGGAACTCTTTGCAACAGAGAAAGGAACACACATATTCCCTCTCCTCCTCCTCCTCTAAGCCGTGGATCATCAGGGATGTGCTCAGAGACAGAGGATACCTCACGGTACCTGAGAGAGAGTTGGCAAACACTGGGGTTTAAGACATACTTGAGCACCTCATGCTATGTACAGCTGTACGTCAGACCATCTGGGCATGAAGATTTTGCTCCAGCATTTTCCAAAAAATGCCTTAGAGCATCTTCTCTGAGGAAGGATCACACAGCAAATTGTTAAGAAACCCTCACAGGATTAGGTTCTGTTTTATTTCAAATAGCTGTGCATTCCTCAGGCAGTTGCAGTTCCTTTTGTTGTTCTGTCCAACAGCAACCCTCTCTCACACAGGATCTGTTACAGACTCCTGAAAAAAACACCTAATCTGGGATCTAAATTGCTGACTTTCTATTCTATCCTTTCCACCTGTAGACTCTTTTAGATTCTTAGTCAACCTGGAAAATTTTCTGATTGGGGGTTGTTCTTTCAGTGCTACTTCAAACCTGTCACATCGCCACATCTGGAGTAACTCTGAGGGGGTCTCCAATCATGCCACTCCAATTTCTGTTGGTTTTATTGATACATGACACTGCTGTGGCGGGTGTTTTGATGTACGTCTGAATAGAAGGGAGGAAGAGAATACTCACTGAATATTTTCTTTCAGAACTGAATGGATGTGTATATTGCACAAACCCCCGCTGGAACTTCTGTGCAGAACATAGTCCACTGGAGTCAGGTACTAGTAAACTCCTGGAAGCAAAAATAGGTAATCACCTCTGGCTGAAAGGTAGAGTGGATAGAGTTGATATCCTGCTGTGAAGCCATTGCTAACTTCTTGGAAACACATGCAACTTCTTTACAATTGAAATCTCAATTCAAAACACTATTTTTCATTGACCCTTCTTTTGCCAGCAGTATAGAAATACCGTATGTGATACAGGCACATTTGAAGCCAACAATGAAATGCTGTATTTGTGTAAAAACATGTATGCTGGATGCTGTGTGTGCAGATGTATATATCACTCTTCTTATTGTATATCCAGTACCTTTTATATATTATGTCCACAGTTCTGTACAGAGCTTACCTTGAGAAATTAGGTATGTTTCCAATGTGCCGTCAAGAAATGAGTAAGACATAGGCTGCTTTGTAAAATACTAAATATTACTAGTAAAAGCCCTTGTATTTCCATCTCTTGCTTTCAAAGGTCTCAGTGTCAGGACAGCAGTAGAACTATAAATAAGAAACTCTTTGTTTAGTAGGCTTGTTATATCCCTTCCTTACAAGGTACTATCACAGTACATCCTCAGCAGCAGTGCTGATGGAAGTTGCCTTTCTGTCTTTGGGCTCACACTTTCAGGATTCGTGAAATCTGGGCTTAGTCACAGAAGCTGCTGCATGCAAGGCAGGTTTCCTGGCAGCACTGCAGACTCTGGAGCAGAGCAGGAAGCAGCTGTGAGCACAGTGAGCTTGCAAGAACGTTAATGCATTTTTCAGTACAGCAAACACATCGATATGTGTAAGTGACATCTGTGCAGGCATTTCCTGAAAATCAAACAATACTTTTGGCTGTGAATTTACACAAAGCATTAGATTTGATTGAGTTGGTTTTGCAACCATGGCCTACACGTGTAAAGAAAAAGAGTTACAAAGGCACGGGGGGGGAGCTCTCCAAATTGACTTAGGTTTAATGCAGCACCTAGGCACAGACTGGAAAGTACAAACTTGCAGGAGTAATACTCCTAAGCCTTTGTTGTCATTGCTGTTATTACTATTAAAGGAGTTAACAGACACCTTACCTTCAATATTAAGACCCATTGATGGTCTCTCTCACAGTAGTAACAACCCCTGCTGCAGGGAAAGCCAAGGAGCACAAGGGAAGAACTAGAAATGGTGACTTCTGTATTCAAACCAGAGAGGGAAGAGGAAACATAAAGAGCCACTCACAGAGCTGAGTGATGGCAACATGGCTGTCAGAAGAAGACACAGCAGCAGCAGGGAGGGGAACTTCCTGGAGTCAGTTGTTAATAGCAATTTTACAAACTAGAACAAATTGCCTGCAAGAGCATCCCTGGGTCTTTCCGCCGGAGCCACAATTTTCTTGGTGCTGACAAAAACATTTGACTCCTTTTCACTGATTGAGACTTTTAATTAATTAACTGTTGGCTCTTTCGTAGCACTTAGAAGAACTTCCACTGAGCCTTTAGATGGGAGTCAGAGGCTCAGCAGGGAAGAACCCACAAACTTCCTGAATGATGGCTTTGTAACTACCCTTTTCTTGTTCATCCTTTTAGGAGGCCCATTCGGGGAAGTTACAAGCTTATGACTGGGGCAGTTCAAAGAAGAACATGGGAAAATACCAACAGGTATATTTTGGTGAAACAGTATTATCACCCTTGGACAACACAGAAGCACACAGGAAGAGAGCAAGGATGTAGTAGGAGACACATTTTCAGAATACAAGTAGATGAAAGTATTACTACTTTCCAGTTTGGAATTCAACAGAGAAAGCATGCAAGCACTAATGGCAATAATAAATTTTTAAAATAAAAAGGAGAGAGAGGGGAAGACCAAAACTTTTCAATTAAATGATCAATAAGAATAAGAGTAAGTAAGGGCAAGAAAGATAGAAAATTAATTTTGAAAAAGAACAGTACATCTAGTAGATAGGACCAAAGAGGCATCTTGCCTACTAATGTGATTGAAACAGTTGCCAATATATGAGAGTTCAGGGAAATATTATTAGTAAGAGGGCAACTGGAGAGCTAGTAGCTAACCCTAGATTCTGTCAGCCAGAGAGAAAAGAACTTTGTCCTCAAGAAGTCCCTGAGGAATCTCTCCTCCATTCAAGACTCTAATCCCATCCTTGACCTTCCTACTCTTTAGGTCTCCACAGCAGCCTATCATTATGAGTTACATGTTTTAATGATGGCTTGCATGAAATGCAACTTCCTTTGGTTTGTCTTGAATTTGCTTGCCCCTGGAAAGTCACTGGATGCCTTCTAGGTTTTGTGCTATGAGAAGTAATGGGATAATTACTTCCTGTGCTCTGTCTTCATACAATTCGTGATTGTATAAGCCTGTCTCCTGTCCCTGCTCTGGCCTCTGTTTTCTGAACTCAGGAGTCCTAAGCTACTTTTCTCCTACAGAAGCCACTCCATGCTCCTTTTCATCCTTTTCCTATGTTTCCTAACTAGACCATATATGTCTTCCGCGACTGACCAGTACTCCAAAAGGACCAAGATGGGGGTTTATCCAGAGGCATCCTGACATTTTCTGTCTTGTTCCAGGTTCTTGCCCTATGAATTCCTCTGAGAGGGCAAAGACCCAACAGTAATTCTTTGTCAACTCAGGAGGCATTTTTCCTTTGGCTGTGCTATCAGATGTGTCACGCCTGCAAGCACAGACAGAAAAGGCAAGCAAAGCGACTTTCTTCGTTTGGTTTAGGCACCTCTACTTCGAACAGTGACAGAAGAAAACCCCAAATGCATGTTTAAAGGTTGCTGTGCTTTCCTGGACATTCATTCCTGTACTGCTTCATGTTTTCCAGGCTACTCCTCCTCTCTACAACATAGAAGAGTTGACTGTACCAACTGCGGTATGGACTGGGGAACAAGACTTGCTCGCAGATCCCAAGGATGCAGCCGTTTTACTGTCTCAGATTAAGAGGCTTATCTATCACAAGAGGATTCCTGAATGGGCACACCTGGATTTCATCTGGGGAGTGGATGCACCTTTGCACATGTACAATGAAATTATTGATCTGATACATAAGTATCCTTAACCCACAACCAGTAGCCATACCTGGTTACAAACAAAACCTTCTTTTGCATCAGATGATAGTTTCTGGTGGTGTTAGAGAAAGGGTTCCTCCTGACACTATTTTCATACCACATGTCACTGCAATGCCTTTTGCATCCTGATGGTGCGCTTCATGTTTTCTGGCAACCTTATGGGTTAGTAATCACTTTTTAATTGATACAGCATAGATTCTGCAATAACCGTACTTTGCTAACAGCAGATAGGGTTCACTTGCAGCGTCCTTTCTTCTTTAGACCCTAACAGTAATGAAAGCACTGACTTTCTCTGGATACAGTCAGTGATCTCAAGATGTTTTCTATTCTTCGTATTATTTCTCTGTTTATTGGGCTGACAGTTTTTGAAAGGCATAGTGTAATCCAAGACTAATTCTAGCAGTTATGATATTGATTAATTTTATTATTAGATGAGACAATGACCAGAAAGTAAAAACTGAGTTCACACAAAAAACTCACTTCTGAAAAGAAGATGGTTTGTCTTCATTTGAAACAGGGCTGCTCACTTTTTTTATGAGGAAGAGCAAGGGAGGGTAGACCCAGCAGAAAATAGTAACCAGTCTAGTGGTTCAAGCATGTCCCTGGAAGATGGGAAACTTGGGTTCAAGACCGCTGCTGAGATAGAGAAATCTTGGCAGACTCAATCTCTGCTGACAATACTTTCAAGATCTCTGTACATGAACTCTCCAGGGTGGGTTTATCATGACTCTGAGGAGCCTCTTTGTGGTTTAAACACTAAAATGAAAAGTACCCAAACATCGCTAGAAAGAATCCATTATCTCTGTCCCATGGATATTTAGAGCACTTTGCCCCCTAGTGGGAAGGGCTGCTTTGAAAACAGGGCTGAAGAAACTGTCATCTTATTTAATTTCCTGGGGGAACTCTGGCTTTACCAGTCTTGTTTCAAATAGGTAGTTATTGCGCAAAGACACTCACTTGAAGGGTAGCCTCCATGGTTATTAGGTTACAGCATTATGGGTCACTGTTCCTCCACAATGAAATGCCTTAGCTTCACTCTGAAAAGAAACAAAGAGCATTTAGGGGTTTCCTTTCAGCGTGACACCCTCATTCTCTGTTTGAATCAAATGTTAATGTGGGCCAAGTCTGGGATGCTAACCAGGGCAGGTACAGCTGTTACACTAGGACAGTTCAATGGTGACACTATATGACCAAAGGGTTGGTGTCTCACTTTGTGAAATGATTCATTAGCCGAACAAATTAACGATGGTTAGCACCACTTCTGTCCCTTTCCCTTCCAAGACAAATAACAGGCCTCTTCTGTCTCCTGAGCCCACTGCTGAAGCCTGTCCTGTTTTCTTGTGCTCCATGAATGTAAGTAGAGCTTTATCCAAACAAAATAGCTCCCCTCCAGACAAGGACATTCCTTACACCCAATACAAACTCCTGGGGACAAATACCTTCCATAGAGTCAGCCCTTCAACTAACTCACTGCTTGTAGGTGAGACACATGAGGACTTGAGACCTACTTTATGAGTTTTCAATACTTACAATGGGAAATGCAATAGTAATATACCTGAAAGAAGCCAGAGCATCCCCTAAATTCAACTATGAAAGAGATTGCAGCTGTGCAGCTGTCTTGCAACCTGGGAGACCATAGAGGAGGCAGGGTGTTGAATTTTCTGGAAAATCAGTAAAAAAAGGTTGGGCAATCAGCATTGGAAACATCATGGGGACTGTTGATCCCACCTTGGGACATGAGGAGGGACTAGACGTCATGTTGCAGAAGCCCTTCTGGGTGATTAAGTTATGGTTTGAAGAAAGTTATTGTCACTTAGAGACATCAGGGCAGCCAAGTTATAATGCTTTTCACTGAGAAATTACCAAATTACCTTTTTCACTATCCCAAACAATGTTCTCTGCTTTGTATGTAAAACAGAACTGTTACTGTGGCTTCACTGACATCCTGTTCTTAGTTCACTCCTTTCCTTTCCCCACCAGCCAAAGGCATTGTACCATTTGGAATGCTGTTCCCAAGAACACATCCCTTTCATCTGGTGTTCTTCTAAATGCTCACCAGTCCATGATAAAACACAAGTTCTTCTGAAGACACTTATGAGTTAATCGGCTGAAAAGGCTGGTCCTTGTGTAGGAGTATTCTACTTTGTTTGTAGCCCAGCTGCCTAAGGACACAGATGTGTCCTTCTGCCCATGGTTGTCAAGCCAATTTCAGTGAGGACTGAGCCCTCAAGCTCACTACAACTAATTCAGCAGTTAGGCAAAGGTCTCCAAAGATTCTGTGTTTTCAGAGTTGATGAAAATGGCCTGGGAGAAGGAAGAACCCTTGTTTGTTCCCTCAGTGGGAGAAGAGTTCTATGATATGTTCAAGCCTTCTTTGACACCAGAGGGTCCTTACAGAAGCCGTGTCAACTCTGAGCACTAATGTAGAATAAGATGGGTTTCATGAGTTATGCTGCTCACTGAAGAACAGACTTAGGACAATTTGTAATGTTAAAGTTAACATAAACCAAATGAAAAGCAATAGCAGAGACAGTGTTCTTGATAAAGTCTGTTAAGAGAAGCTGGACACTTCCTTCTCTTCATCTTAAAAGATTACATTTGGAGCAGTCCCTCAGTTGGGCAACAGTACAGGTCAAGGTCTGCCACAGCCTCAGGGAACTGGAACACCCAGGTCCCAGCTAAACATCCTAACCACTGATTTGTAGGTACTTCTTAAACTCTCCTGCTCCATGGTGCATTTGGGGTTTGTGAATTTAACCAGAATATCTTTTTCATCACAAAGATTTCCCCACTTCTGAAGCACTGCCAAATCAGCGCTTAAATATGCTCTACAAAACATGCTGCCAACTCATGACACTCGCTGCTGCTACTCTGAAGCGTTCACTGCGTTTTTACTTCCTTTTATCGGCACAGGTTTCTGCCAGTGAATCAGTCTGCTAGTGGAGACAGACTGCGGCAGAAGACACAAGCAGGGCAGTCAAAGCAGAGGTAAGGTGCTTGTACATATGTGTTCATGATCTCTTTCTCTGTTGTCTGATGAACATAAAGATTTTCAGTCTTGCTTTTGTGCAGTTGCTTGTAAGAATAGACAGCTTTCTGCCTCTCTGATCTGTAAGCCTATTGCTATGCACAGAAGTGCTTGTTTGCTAAAGTTTGAAGACAAAGAAGTTTGACCTGCACAAAAGGAAGAAAAAGAGCAACTATTTAATTTTCTTCTACTTGTTTTATTCAGTCTGAGAACAAGGGAATGACAGTCCCAGTATTGCAACAGTGTGTGTAAACTGGCCTCCTGCTTTTGCTGTGTAATGCACACGTATGTTTTGTTAGTGAGTAAGGCAGCAGATTGTCATATGCATTTAGTCACAGTTGCTTTTCTGGTTGGTGTGTGTATGCCTTACAGCTTATATGAAATAAATTTTAGGCTGCTTAAAGCACAAGGGTAGATGAATGAATTTCTGAAGGGCTTATATCTTAGTTTCACTAAATCTTAAAGGTACCTAAAGAACTTTCAAGGGCATTTCTCTCTCTGACCTCTTTTCCTTCTAAGTATGTTCTTTTATGACAGTTTATGATGCCCAGTATTTCCTTACAACTTCATCTCACTAGATAAAACAGCTGTTAGCGTCTCCTAATTGTCTTTACTCCTGAAGCTTAGGGGAGCAGTGGCCTGCCAAGACTGATATTACTTAGCCCGCTGTATCTGATTTAAAAGGCAAATACCTGGAAGTCCATGAGCCATGCCAGCTAAGCCAGGTGATCATAGAGTGCATTGAGAAAAGTTTGCCCTAACAGGAGGGATAATTTTGCCTCTGCATTGCCTCAACTAGTCTTGGTAGTGACTTGAAAACAAGCTGAGACATTAGCAGAACTTTTTCTTCCCAAATGAGATTCCCTGTGCAGGGAGAGGGAGGCATATTTTACCCCCATCAGAACAGAGTGAAACAGCAGAAAGCAAAAAAGACTGTTGTGCTGACTGAATATTTAGTTGTGAGGCTTCCTTTTTTGACAGTAAAAATTAAGAAGTATTTGATATCCAAAGGGAATTGAATGAAGTGTGTTTTGATGCCAAGTTTAAAGTTTTGGGTGTTTCCAAACGCTGCTTCATTCCAACTGTGTGGTGACTCATGAGGTTTGACTTCTTTAAATTTGTTCAGTCAAATTTAAATGTTAAACTGAAGATCAGAAAAAGTCAAAACTCCTTCTCCTATAAGGAGATTCAGAATGCAAAAATCTCTTGGTTACCCCTCCCTCAGTCCCACAAATGCTGCTCATTTTCCCCATTACTTGCCAGGGAATACTCTTACTTTCTCTTGATCTGTAGTTCCAAGTCCAAATAAACTTCATGGACCAGCACATCTTGTCATAGCAGACGTCTTATGCCAGAAGCAGACTCCAGAAACATGTGGCTGCATGAGAACCTCTGTTCTTCATTAAAAATTGGATTCTCCATGTCTAGTGGACCTAGCAATGCCTGGTTTCAGAAAGACTTGTTTCCTGAGTCTGCTTAAATGCCTAATGCAAAATATAACATAGGCAGGTGTCCTACCAAATTCTCTCACAAACCTTGATGCCCAGCCTTGCATGCTGTGGCTACTTTGAAGCTACATGGACACTGACTAGTTGGCTAGTTCACTCTTGTTGACTGCTCACCTGGTTGTAGAACATACAACAGCTGCCTTCAGCCTGCCTTCCTGTCAGCAAGGCACTAACCCCGCTGAATAGTCCTCCCCCAGCAAATAGTCCTCAGGAGCTCCTGCAAACCCCACTGCCTTACAGGCTTGTATCTCAGTGCTGAACTTGGCAGATATTTACCAATGACATCAAAAGTTAATTACAGGATGGACAGAAAGGTGAACTAACATAAACACACCGTGGTCATAGAAGAATGCCCTCTTCTTCTGAGGAAACCAAGCCTACAAGAACAGTAATGTCTCCAGTCATTACTGGTGAGGCAATCTTACAAGACGCCTTGACAAGTTGAAGCCTTACATTGCATTACGTGTCCCTTTTGTCCCATCGATTCTATTTTTGAACATTTAGGTAGCCTGCCTGATCTTTATGGTCTTTATCCATATGCAGAATGGCTGCTACTTTTCTCTTCGCAGCCTTCATTCTCTCCTCACACAGGTAGGCACAGCATACAACAACAAATAGATGTATAAGGTCTTTTCCAGAATGTGTAAGCACAGTCCTGAGCTTCATGGATGAATTCTTTTTGTACAGTTGTTCAGATTGGAAAGAAAAATCCCATCCTTCCCATCCTACCTACTTGCAGCTCTCTTGTAAGCAAGGAGCACTGAACATGTCAGCACTTCTCTTGCTCTCTAGTTTTAACTCACATTCCCACACCCAGTAACTTTCAGGGACACAGAACCTGCTCTTCCCTTTTCTAGCAAGCATTTGAGTCAAAATTTCCATGTTGAAAAAAAGGTCTGGGAAGCTCACAGAGAGGAGTGTTCCTGCACTCATTGACTGTGTTCTGGAAAATAAAGACTAAAACCTGGAAGCATATCTACTGTAGGTGGAGTCGGCATAAACTGGTGCTAGATAGACTGTACTCTGCAATTTCTATTCAGAAAAGCTAATCTGGTACCACTACTCAACCAGGAAAGGCCAAGGTCTCACCTCCCCATGACCAAGACAAGATTTGCAGTATGGACAGCCATTTCTAAGAGGTAAAGGAGACAGGCCCTTGGCAACATGAAGGCAGTCTCAGGATCCATCACTGACTGCTCTAAAACCAAATCATTCCATGGTTTCTCAGCTGGTGGCAGACATTGATTTTGAGACACAGAAACTTCGAGCTCAGAAGTAGCAGTAGGAATAATACAATTATCTGGGGATAGCAGAGCAGGTTCTTGGAAGAAGTGGGCAGCAAGGGGATGGTGGAAAAGCCTGAAGGATGGTAAACGGGGACCTAGATGATTCAGTTTCCATCTGAAAGACAAGGTTGACTGGGAACTGACTCATGGGTCTTCCAGGGAGCCACACATGGTCACCTTGTTCACTGCATAGTCCCAGAGGAACTAATTTCAAACAGAACTTGACCCTGGTCTGGGGCACATCACCCCATAGTGAAAGCACAAGCTGGCACTGATTTGGTGCACACATGTTCCCCTAAGCCTGTTACATCTCCTCCCAAAGTCCCTGAATCACTCCTGACTTCTGCACAACCCTTCATGAGCCTCATTGACTGATCCCTCGCCCCGGCACGCCACTGACCAGCACAAAGAATGGTATTTGATCCTAAAGGAGGAGAGGGCAGGTGGAAAGAGAGACCATTCCAAACCTCTCTCACCTCATTCCTGAGGAGACGAGAAACAAACAGTGCTTTCTTCTCCTTTCACCTCTCCTGCTGGCAGAGAAGCAGAGGCAGATAAAGGCAGACAAGCGGGGTGATGGTCATCTCAGGTACTCATGCTTCTTTGTCAAACTTCTGCTAGACTCACACCAGGAGCTGGCCCTATCTACCAACCACAGCTCCCTTGTCATCTGCAGAGTGCTCAGGCATATTCTCGCATAGTATACCCCAGTGTTTTCCTCACCTGTTCTGCAACCCTCCCTGTTACACAGCATGAGCTGTAGACAGTCCCTCCTCACACACATCCTTCTTCTGGCAGCCCCTTGGGGAATAGACCTTGAGCAACCTCCAGGAGACTCCCCACTTGGGTCTTCCTGTGGAATTTCACACCACTCTCTTCCTAACACAGACACCCCTGCATGTGCTCTTTCACACAGCCCCGAGATGTGGTGCCTCCTCGTGCTGTTCTGCTCCCAAGGAATTGCCTTTTCAGCAGGATTCACAACACCCTCCACTCTGAATTCAGACACAAGCCAGCACAGGAAGCCTCGCAACCCTGAATGCTTTATGAATGTCGTAAGTTGGGTCGCTTTCTCTCCCTTTCTTTCTACAGCATCTCTCCCAGTACCACTAACACTGCCCCATCACTAACAGTCCCTGTCAGGAGGCTAAGAAGGGCCCCTTCCACATTTCCCATTTTCCCATCCTGCCTTTTCCAAAACCACTGCATTAGAGTCACTACTGTAATGAGGGCCAGCTCTGAATGTGCCAGAGACAGATGTGACTCTTGCACGTTGCATGAGGACACATAGCACTGCAATGAAGAGTGCTGGCTGCTACTTTTGGCTCCAAGGCCAGGCAACTCCCCAGAGCATCGAGGGGCACTGGAGATCCAGGCTACTGAATTTTGACCCCAGCAACAGGACTCAGCCCTGGACTGTGGCCGGAGCACAGACTACATGCTCCAATCCATACCAACCTGAACAACAGACATTCACTGCCTGCATTTAGAGTGAACCCCAACAAATATATGATGAACATGAGGCTGGGCCATGCCTCATGACGCTTGTTTGCAGTCACCTTTCTCAACACATGTTGGTATTTCGGGCTATTGCACAAAGAAGGGAAGAGTGCAAACCTGGCAAGAGGACAAAGATCCCTCCAGCACTGTATAGGGAGCACCTGCCTAGAAGAACCCTTGATGCTCCTATCCAAACAGTCCATGCTCCCAGAGAGAAATATTCCTTTGCAGTGGAGGCAAAGGCTGGTTTCTTGTCTGAAGGGAAGCAGAGTCCTCCCCTTCTGTAACAACCTGTGTGCTCACTACAGTGGTAAGGGAGGTTGAACCCCTTCTTCAAACAGCAGATTCTCACAACACAAAGTAATCCAAGATGAGATACCTTGCTCTGAATCACCAAAGATTTCCCCACAGTACATGCAAAATCAGGTGTAGGTGGTCTCATGAGTTCCTTAGCGACAAGAGCTCCACCCTTGTTTGCCTTGCCTGCATGGCTTGCCTAATCACACTTTGGCAAGAATGGATTCATTATGGCCCAAAACCCACAGCTTTTGGCACTGGCATATACAGATACTGCTACATATTTAGTCTGTAGAAAGGTATGATCTGTATCAGTCTTACAAAACATGACAAACTATCTCCTAAAAGGTTAGTCACTCAATACAGTTCTGCTTTGTCCCATCATATGGGGCCAAATACCAGACAACTACCACCTAAGCAGGTCTGAAGAAGACTTTGATGCATCTTTGTACAAGACCTGTAATATTTATTCTCAGCCATGGTCCCAGTGGCTTTGCACTACCATCACAGAACAGCCCGCATCCACACTGCTTAGCTTGGTTACCCTCCAAAACAGGACAACTTGCGTGTTAACAAACTCTCCCTTGGCTTCCCACAGAGTGAAATTATCAGATATCATGGATACCCCAGTGAGGAATATCAAGTTACCACGGAGGATGGATACATTCTTGGTCTTTTTAGAATTCCTGCTGGGAGGAACAGCCAAAATACAGGTGTGACACAGTTATAGCACATAAGGAAATTCTGAGAGCCAACTCTTACATGGGGTCCCCACCTTTCCCCTTTGCACATGCAACGGCATGTTCCACAACTTTCCATCTCAGGAAGAGCACCTAGTCAGGTGTGTGGAATGTGGCCTGAATTCTGTATCCATCTGAAGTTCACATATTCAGTGTCTCTGTCCTTATTTCAGACTTTTCTAACAATTTTGTCATATCCCAGTTTTTTTCCCTCATGTGGGCTGGGGGAGGATTTAGTAGACTGGATTTGGGGAGGTTTTGCATTACCACCCTAAGTAATATACATTTAAAATAGAAGCCTGACAACAAAGCCTCTCAGGTTGGGCATATGAATATTAATTCCCAGCCTTCTGAAGGACAGAGTTATTCTTGAGGAAGGTGATAAGAAATCAGATCATCAAAGAAAAGCAAATGCATTTCATCTGTTTCATCACATTTTCTGAATGGAATAAAAATTTCTACCTGGAATTTGAGGTGCCCTGGATACTGCTACTTTGTTTATTACTCCTTGTTAGAATTAGAGAATAATTTGTTTTGGATGCCTCCTCCTATTTGGATCTCCTCCTTCAGAGATCATCTGGACCAGCATCACTCTCAAAGTAAGGTTAACCAAAGTTAGGTCAGGGGCCTCTCAGCCCTGCTCAGTTGGTTACTGAATAGACCTAAACGTAGATATGCTTCTTTGGATAAATTATTCTTTGTCTTCCATACACTATTATGCCTTCAGCAGTTTTCAGCAGTAGGCAAATGGTTTCAATATGGTTTCAAATGGTTTCAACCTGTAAGTTGGCTTTCCAGTGCAAAAGGAAGTGGGGACAGGCCTCCTCATTAAATTCTTTATTTGCCAGTCATGTCATGAAATAGTTACGAAATGTCATGAAATGGTTCCTGCTTGAATGGAACAAATCCCTCAGGTTTCTCAGACCAATATCTATGCATAGTTTTCCTGGGAGCTTCTTGAAGAAGGAAAGATTTAAAACCTCTCACAAACTAAACTCTGCACCCCAATCTTAAATACACATTAACTGCTGCTCCAATGTAAGAATACTTTCATCTTTTCCAGGGCAAAAGCCTGTAGTCTTCCTACAGCATGCTTTTCTAGGAGATGCTACCCACTGGATTTCTAACCTGCCCAACAACAGCTTGGGCTTCCTGCTCGCAGATGCTGGCTATGATGTCTGGATGGGAAACAGCCGAGGGAACACTTGGTCTTTAAAACACAAGACCCTTAATCCCAGCCAGAAAGCGTTCTGGCAGTTCAGGTACTCTGTAGAGGGAGAATTACTTAAGATGGAAACTCCGAGGGGACTAAATAGCTTCAGCCTGATGGTTTTTACCTAAACCAGCATCAGAGCAGGGTCTACACCGACCAACAAGAGTAAAGAACCAGATGAAGAAGGATGCTCACTACTACTCAGAGTTGGGAGCATTGACTGGGGAAGAGATTTCAGACACTGGGAAATGAAAAGGAATGCTGGGGAAAAGGGAGACAGTACTGTGAGAGTGAGAGCAAGAACCTCAGCTGGAACAGGCTGAGCAGCCTTGTCTAGAAATCTCTGATCTCTCACAGCTAAATTCAACCAACCTATGCTAGTGAAAGCACTGATTAAATTCCATTCCCCAAGGGCTGCAAGTGACAGGTGAAACTGGCACCTCCTCTGCAGAAAGCCCAAAGCATCAGGCAGCCTGGCAGTACAGCTGCGTCTCCTCTACCCCTTCCCCAACTCAAGCAAAATGCAGACAAAGCATGCAACCTCGTCTTTCAGTTGGTCCTGCTTGGTGCAATGAACAAAACTGACATTCAGTTACTCACACTGTGATAGCTGAATTATCTGCTAGCTTTTTGTGTTTTTCCCCTGTAGCTTTGATGAAATGGGTAAATACGATATTCCAGCAGAGCTGTACTTCATCATGACTAAAACTGGACAGAAGGATGTATACTATGTTGGTCACTCTGAAGGCACAACAGCAGGTAATGTTAGGACACTCATGGTTCACAACCATTCATGTTCCTACCTGATCAGTAGGTGTTTCTCGCCATTGATCCAGTTGTTTTTCTTGTTTGTGGAGAGCTAGCAAATGTAGAAGTGCCTTCTGACTTGAGATTTGGAAAATATGCAAAACTTTTCTAAAACCAGCTTTGTTTACCCTTAATAAACAAAGAACCCTAATCCAAATGTAGTTCAACTTTTTAAATAATTAGAGACATAAAAAGTGGTTATTTACTGGGCACTTCAGGTACTGGCACTGGGTATTTTTCTTAAATTCTCAGCAACAGGAATTTTCATTAAGTTCATCTTTTGTATTAAAACATACAATTATTTTCCTTGTGAACAGGAAGGAAAAACTAAAAAAGTAAAACAGCACATATAACATATAATTTCAAATAACAGAAGACAAGGAAAAGGAACCTCAACATTACTAAGTCATGTGACTTAATGGCAATCTTACAATTTAAAGCACAGTTCATGAGTGGCTATAACTGGCCATATTACTGTTTAAAAATGTATTACCGGAGACTGAAAATTAGGAAAGAAAAAACATTAGTAACTTATTTTCTCTTAGTGCCAGCCTTTAGCATTAACTCACTTCATGGAGTCTGAATGCAACTAACTTTCTTTTAGCATCAGCTGAAAGTTCCTGATATTTATGGTTTATGTGTAAGACCCATGAACGGTCATTGATTAGAAATGAGCAACTGCCAGTTCATTAGTGTAAACAACCCAGAAAAAAGGGAAGGAAATGTGGGAAAATCATATATTGTCACAGCTCCAGACCTTTTCTTTCTTTTCCTCTCATAAGAGTATTTAAAGACCTCATGGCAAAACAAACTAACCATCTAGGCTTTCTTCAGCTGACTTTGATGCAAACAATCAGTTGAAAACACTGAAAGATGCCAGTATTCAGCTAATTATTCTACAGTTTCATGGAAGCATAAACATACATAGACCTTTAGAGACTATAATCTGAAAAACTCATTTTTTATGAGAGTTTTTTGAACTTTAGTGGGAATTGATTTTATCACAAAAACCTTATTGATATGGTGCCTACAAAAACTGTTCTGATAAAGGCAACGTCCAGACGTGCTCTAAACCTCAGAATGAACTTTGTCTCCCAAATAAAATTTATTTCAGGACTTAGGTTCAACACTTGCCTTCAGTAAAATATGCAGCACAGACAAACATGGACAACAGACAATGGGCTGCAAATCTAGTCTCACTTCTTGTTTGCTACCTGCTGCTGATTTATTTATTTTGTCTGTGAAAGATGTCACCACTAACTCAGGCTGTCCCTTCTGTGTTTGCAGGCTTCATAGCATTTTCTACATACCCTGAGCTGGCTAAACGGGTGAAAATGTTCTGTGCTCTGAGCCCAGTAACCACAGTCTCACATGCTACAAGCCCTCTGATTAAGATAACAAGTGTTCCTGAACCACTGCTCAGGGTATGTTATTTTTCCTTCTAAAAGAGGCCCGATGCCTGACTTGCTTTCACAGGGTTCACTCAACCTCAAATGAAGTGTTCCCAAACAGGTGACATGCTGATACTGAGCTTGGGATGAATCAAGGGCTCTTGAAAAATCTGTTCCCAAACTCTGTGGGGAAAATACTGGAGATATAGGGTTTGTAGCAGCAAGTACGAGACTTGTGAAACTGTCTCATCATAGGACTCTTGCTCTTAACTAATATTTTGCTGGCCTCATGCAGGAAGAACTAAACCAGAGCTGCAATAACAACCATGACAACCTCTGGGACTTCATAAATGAGTGAGCATTGAGGTCACTACACTAGAAATGGGAGGATGGCTTCCTCCAGGATTGATGGCAGTAATATGAAGAAGGAAGGATATGTGATGCACAATGGGGAAGAAAGTGTTTTAAGGGGTACTGGGAGGGCAAGCTCTTTCAGCAATCTTTGAATACTGAGTTAGGAGGCTAGGCTATTAGCAACAGTTTCCTGCATAAAATGCCCCTGTAACAAGAAAAAAAGTGTTGCGCTTTTCCATTCCCTCAGTTAGCATTTGGCTGCAAAGGAACCATGCACCAGATTGGATTTCTGAAAGGACCTGTGACGCAGTTGTGTACAAGCCTGGATAAGTTCTGTGGCCATGTACTCTGTTACATAGCTGGAGGCAATATAAAAAATCTGAACACTGTAAGTATATGCAAGAGCACCTACTCAAAGTAAAACTACAGTGATTTTGGAAGTTACATTTGTGCACTCTATCCTTATCTAGTAACTGTCATGCATGTAAATGTACATAAACCACAATGTAGTTCTCAGCAGATCGAGGGAATGCCAGGGCATTGTGTGGTGCAAACACAGGACTAGAGCTAATGATGGATGGGACCAACAACTAGGCACATTCCAATCCCAGAAAGAAAGGACTGAATTAAGTCTGGAGCTATATTGCATATGTAATAGATGTGCCCTCTTTTGGGGCTAAGCCAACCAGATTTTGGTCATACACAGATGCTCTTTAAAAAGACCCAATGGATGATGGAGTCAGACTTCTTGGTCATACAGTTCCCTGTTTCCTTCCTTAGCATGCAGACACCAAGGTCCTCTGAACACTGGAATAATTAAAAGGCAGGAAAAAGCTCCTTTTCCCTTGCCACTTTTCAGACTACTTCCACCAGAACTTGATCCCAAAGAACTACCATAAGGAGCATTCTCCCATTTTTATTGTCCTTAGAACTGGGCCCAACAGCTCAATCCACAACATGTAGAGCTACAGAAAGTCCTTCCACTGTGCCTGAGGAGTGCAACACAACTACAGTACGATTCACAAAGACTAGTGCCTTAGTCAGTGGGGACAGGAGAGACAAGAGGGTTATCCCTATGCTTGCTGACATATGGGCACTGTAGTGTGTCTTAAATCCCCTTTACAGTGGCCAAAGTATGCAGAAGTTGGCCTGTGTAATGTTTATTACTGCAATATCTGTAAAGTCTGGGGCCTATTCTTCTCCATCTATAACCACTGCAAAAAGCACATACGGGAAAGAAATGAGAATCAAAGGTTCAATGCAAAAGCAATTGGAGGCATTGCGGCCCTTTTGAATTGCAGAGCTAAACCATTAAGGATCTTTCCTGACTTGGGTTAAGTCACAAATGTGGTTCTCAGGGCAAGATACCAAGTCTGAGGAGGAATGCAGGGAGATGGAATTGGAACATCTCCTTAACAGAACTACAAAAACGCAAATAGAAGAAAAATCAATCTGTTTTGTAATCTGCCTTCTTTAGCACTAGGAGTAAAATGAAGATAAAAATAAATCTTCAAAAGACTTCTACATGCATGGGGGTTTGCTGTCAGGTGAGTAATCTACATTGAAAGGACTGGAAGGTTTTTCACAGGATCCCACAGTAGTACTATCTTCATGGAACAGACTAACTTTCATGGAAAAAGTGTGCAGATGCATACTCTTAACCAGCTATCCCTAAGTCTGCTTCTCAGTTTTCTATCTGATATTTGAAGAACATCCTATAAAAATGGGGTTTTAACACAGCAGCAGTATGTTGCTCAGGTCCTTCACAGCTTTATTCTGTCACAGCACTGGATCACTGCCTTTATAACACTTCTGCTTTCTCTCCAGAGCCGGATAGATACCTACGTAGGACATTCCCCTGCTGGAACATCTGTACAGAACATTATTCATTGGCATCAGGTATAACTGTGTACTGATGTGTAAACAGACTCTTACTACTGCTTTTTATGCAACCAACCGCCTACAGGGAATTCCAGAGGCAGTGGATCTGGGAATCTGCCCATCACATCTTCTCACATGCTGCCATGAGCACCTGCCACAGAGGGAGCACTCTTTCCCATGGCTCACCAGACCATCACCCGAATTGCCCCTTTGGTATCAAGCACCGAGATTTCCCCAGGGCATATCAGGCCTCTCTGCATGTTGGGCTCTAATGGCTTCCAGCCTTCATTTTTATTTATGAAGACATTTGCCTTGAAAGCTGCAGAAGTGAGTGCAAGCACAGCCTAGGCACTTGGCAGGCAGTAGGAGGAGAGTGGAAATTGAGCAGCCAGGGGATGAGCTAGACAAAGGAGAGATCCAGGTTAAAGCTTTTCTCCCAGAGTGTTAATTGCAGCCTGGATCACTTCCCAAAGCCAGCTGACTCACACAAACGCTTCTGCTGGCACCAGCGGCAGGTGGGGAACTGCCTCTTCTGCTGGCTTCTTACGTTACTCTCAGATCTAAGCTTGTTCTGCCCGTGCTCCAAATCAGACCAGGGCAAGAGAGCGCCGGCTCAGAAACGCATCACTATATGTGCACAGAATTGTGGCCACTTCTGCCAGCACTTAAATATATGCATGCTCCTGCACACACCCCTGACTAAAATTCCAAGGACCCAGACTGCCAGCACCCAGACCCAGAAAACAGACAAGCTAGCAGATTTCTAGCATATCCTCGGTTACTTAAAGGCTTGGATAAAAAATATGCACACACATTTTCAGTAAGACAGATTCATCTTTTTTTTTTTTCCTTCTAGACAACATCACAGCCTGCTCCCAATAGCCAAACTCTTGTAAGAGGTACAGAGCCTCTGGAAATGTCGCCACTACTGTGAGCCGACCAAACAAAACTGACACACACAAGTCAAGGTGTGTGAGCAGGTATCATTTGTTACACTAGACTAGTAATAGTCCTGACACACCTCTGAGTCACAAACAGGGACCCCAACTTCAGCTAACTAAGATAGTCAAGCAAAATGTTAATGATAAAACATGCCAAGGGTGGCGGCTGAGAATCAGGAGACAATGGTAGCAAGAGGAAAGGCAATGAAGCCACTCACCCTACGATCCATCCTCAGAATCCCTGGAAGCCTGCCCACTGCCTGAGCCTTGGCTTCAATCAAAGGCAAGAAAACACCTCCTGCACTTTGCTCTGTCTCTTAACACTTTCATTTTATCTGTCCTTGTTACAATATTAATAGATAATACGTGCAGACCAATTTCAAGCTTATGACTACGGCTCTAAGGAGAACATGAAGAAATACAACCAGGTAAGGCAATACAGATTTCCAGAGAACTCATCCTTGGGTCCCTGCAAAACTAAGAACAGAAAAATCCAGATTTCAGCACCTGTGAGCGCTAAAGAGGGGGAGAGTGGTCTGAGGTAATGTTTCACCCAAATCTAACACTCATACATGTAAAAGTCTATTCACAGACAAGGCATAGACAGATCCTTGTGGACAACTAACAGAAGTTCGTTTTGCCTCCCCTACTGATGCAGGCATGTGTCCAATGACATGTCAATTTACCTGCCATTCCCAAAAGGCTGAGAGCCACACCCAAGTCCTAGGACTTCATGAGTATGGAGCTCTTTACTTCCCCAAAAATCCTCAAGGTCTGCCTTTCAGTTAAACGCTAGACTGGCCAAAGGGGGAATGGAAAAAAACCACAAACGGGGGTGGGGGGAGAAAAAATGGAAATGCATACCTTGGTTTTGGGAAGCTACTTACCACAAAAATAAAAGAGAAGGGATGATTCAGTACAGCACAGTGGAGACTACTGCTGCGGTGAACTAATATGTCCTGTATGGAAAAAAGGAAACGGACAAAACTTGGTCACTAGGAGCTTTGGTTACCACCTAGTCAACACTCAGAAATGCTGCGGTTCTCCTGCAACACCGATAACTTGCCTGACAGTTTTTTAAGGTTTGATCAGATCAGTTGACATGTTGTGAGCTTTTCTGAGTCAGGGCAGGTTCTTTTATGGGTGGCACGTTATTTTACAGGTGGAGAAGGACTCCAAAGAGTTCTCAGACACCTTCCATCCACACATACGGTCTTTAAATACTGAAGTGTAAAGTTTGGAATGGGCAATGTTGTAGTCCCAGTACTTTGGATGGTTAGGAAACTGCCCCAAAAAACAGTCAATGAGAAAAAGAACAGAACCACCCTTAGATACTAGGGGTCAATTTAAAAGCATCTTGTGCCTGGTCCCTTACCACCCCGTAGGCAAATAATCATCCTGCATTAAGTCATTTGGTTCAGGTCTCAGAAGATCTCCATTCCACTTTTCCGTGTTTCTTTGACTTCCTCTGTGATGACGGACAAGGCAAGTGTGCTCACGGGCTATTACTCCATCAGTAGCAACACTGTGACCTAGAGGGAGTGTCAAGTGAAGTCTGGAACAATACCACTAAATATCTTTCACTCCATGCCCCATAGAAGCATGAAGAGGACTGTATATAAGCCGGAAACGGAACACCCATGAACAACAACTCTGCGGTCCTTGCCTGGTAAACACAGACGCTGCTCTTGCCATATCCCCACCTCTGAAGGGCAGGAGTAGGTGTCAAACTGCAGGACAACTCTTAGCCATGCATTAAGGAAAGACACAGGAATAGGATGGATCAGTTCCTTCCATGGTCAACAGGGAATGGGGTTAGGGCAATAGGCACTAAGAGGGTGGCCTTCATCCTTACAGTTTTACTGTAGTGAGTGCAGAAGGGAAAGAGATGCATGCACAGAATCCTTTCTCTAAACACAACTTCTGATACAACAGCATTCACTCAGGTCTCCTCCCTTTCTTACAGTCTACTCCTCCTGCATACCCAATAGAGAAGATAACCACACCAATTGCTGTTTGGAGCGGTGGATGTGACAAATTTGCAGATCCCAAGGACATGGCAAAGCTACTTCCTCGGATTACTAATCTCATTTACCACGAGCATTTCCCTGCTTGGGGACATCTTGATTTCATCTGGGGCCTTGATGCAACTGAGAAAATGTATTGGAAAATCATTGAACTAATAACAAAATACTTTTGAAAGCACATGCCAAGTGTTGATTCACTCATTAAAACTCTCCAAAATTTCTATTAGGCAATAAGGAGGAAGAGGTAAACACACAGACACACATAATAGTATAGGTAGTATACCAGTATAGGTATTTATCTGCATTTGTTTGTTTCTTGCTTTCCTCATAGTTTGAGGTTTTCCATGGTGTTACTTTGACTGCTGTCTTCCTGAGAATTTTGAAGTGTATAGGAATAAAAGCTGAAAACATGAGTATATTTGAGCACACACTGCAGGGATCACTTAATTTGGACAGCTTTTATTTCTACAAGACTGATTTTTCAAGCCTAGACTCTGTTGTTCTCATGTATATCTTACGTACCCCACAGAAGCATTACCGTGCCCAATTTGCGTCTTCCCGTGAAAACCCAAAAGTGGGATTTGCTCATTTCTCTGTTGAAGTACAACAGACCTTAGTTTAAATTAAATCATTTTTCCACTTGACAGGGAACTTGGCTTTTTTTTCTTTTTCCCTCCTCACATTTACCTACAATGTCGACACAACCAAGAAATCTTCAGACACAAGAAACTGAGCAGTCAATAGATGACTTCCAAACATGAAGGAATCCAACTTCAGAAAAACTCATAGAAGTATTCTCCTGCCCTCCATGCCTACGCATCACCCAAAGGTTTGTCCATGCACTCTAAACCCCCCAACTTCAAAGATGATAGATGGCAGCTGTGGAATGAGTAGATGTAGACCTGTCAGGCAAGCTGCACTCCAAGCAATACAGCTTCCACCCCATGAATTATTCTTGACACTGGCAATGAAGTCGTTGCAAGCATTCTGAGCTGTCAGCTTTGACTTTTACATAACTCTGTGTCTTGACCATTCTTTGTTCAAGCAATTTCTACAGCATGGGAAAGCAGTCAGCTCTTTTCCCTTTCCGGTCTTTAGCCCAAAGAGGTAGCATCTTCATTATCCATGCAAGTGCCTCACCTCTACTCACCTACAAGCTGATCTGGTAGGTAACAGTGTGTGACACCAGAAGTGTTCATTATTGCAGGCTTAGACAGGGTAGCTTTTTTTCCTGCGGTGTTTCTGGGTGGGGCCTCAAGCTCATATTGCCCAACCAAACCCTTTGTAGTTGGAGTCAGCATCCAATAGAATAGTTACACTGAAAAATGTATCTGTGTTCTGCAACACAGGAAAAATACAGCTGTCCATGCACCTAGTCTAGCAGCCGTTAGCAGTGCTGATCATGACATCTATCTTCTGAACTTACGACAGATTACAGGAAATGGCCAAAACTGTCAAGAAAAATAAAGGTCTGTTAGACCAAGAAAGCAAGATACAGCAGCATTTGAAAGGAGATTACCCTTTATTGCTGCATTATTAAATCACAAAGCGCCAGGCCACATTAATACATTGCTTACCACTGCAGGTTTTCTTCTACCTTCACCTATACAAGAGAAGACTCATGAATTTATTATTGTTTTGGTATATGCATCCCTTGCTGCATGCACCACTCTGAAAACCATGGTAATCTGTCCAGTCCCGTGGGAAGGATACATCTGTTTCCCATCAACAGCATTTCATTTATTGATTTTTTTTTTCTTTAGTACACTGCTATATTGGAAATGTAGTCAAGGGACTTGTTTCTGTACCGCACCAAACATATTTTCATTATTATTTCTTAATGCGATAAAGCAACCCGGGAACTGGCTTTCTTTGTGGTCTCCAGCAACTCATTGAATCTCTTTTTGCTGTTTCTTATATGAAAAAAAAAAAGATAATCCTTCCCTTGTAGCAACATACTGAGAATAAGGTGTGTGAAACTTGTAGCAGGGATGGAAGGAGGAAGTGCTAAGCTGAGAGATCTGTTTTCCCAGTCACTCCCATTGTAGGAATAGAAATACTAAGAGGAAGGGTACTAGACTTTGTATAAACTGCTGTGGCATATTGTTCAGTTGTCAGGTGTATCCTCTCTGGGACAAGTAACGCACACTCTAAAGGAAATTTTATTTTTGCATTTGGTTGCCAACCATCAAGTGCAATGTTTAGACTTCCAGAAATATTATAGCTAGCTTTCAAAATCCAGTCTGCGCAAGTCAAGTAATAAACCAGAGGAAGCAGATGAGAAGAGCAATATTTTGAACACTATTGTAATCATTCATGGCTTAGTAAAATCAAATTAATGCCTTTCAGCCCACGTGGCCTTGGGGACAAGTCTCACACAAAATAGTCGAAGTCTGCAGCAATGCATGGGTGGATTTGGACCAAGTCTTTATCAAGTAACAGCCCCCAACGCTCTGCAGGACTCCTGCTGCTGTGCAAGATGCATTGCCAAATGAGGTAATTTTCTGCATGTTCAAGAGTCCTTGATGACTATGAACTTTTCTTTAGCATGCTTTCAATGTTGTGGAACTGCAATCTTCTTGCTATATCTAAGGGAGTCTCCCCATCCTGAAAGACACAGATGAAATATGTTGCAATACGAGAGAGATGGGTCAAGTACAGAGAGCTTTCCCGAATGTGCCACCCAGATGCAGTACTCTCATGCATAAGTTTCACTGTCACATCCTTGCTCTGAAACAAAGGTTTCAGAACGTGCTGGGTCTCATACTACTCTCACTGAACCCAGGGGCAGAGTCATCCCTGCCTCTCCAGTAGTGACAGCCATTCCACTGTTTCCTGGGACTAATGTCCAAAGTCAGTGCAGAGCCAAGCTAAGAGCTGATTTCAAGAGCAACATGGGCAATACATTGCTCACCTCAACTCCGTAATGCAGATACTTCCAGGTCAATGCTTATTTGGACAACATTTGAGCTTTTCTGATGGCAGAAGCAGCTTGACTTAGCCCCTCTCAAAAGAATGCTGTCCAGTGGCCCTAGCGCAGCTCTGAGTTAAGAAGAGGTACTGTGAAGATAGCTAAGAGATCTGCCAATCCAGTGGACATGCAGGCAGCGTTTACTGATGGAAATCCAGCAGTGAAGGACTTGGACTTTGAAGTTGCTCTTGCCAACAAAGGCAATGGAGCAAACGTTGCTTTACACCCCACAGCAAACAAGTCAGCTGCCAGGAAGCCGTGCACCCTTTTTTTAAACTGCTGCACACCAGCTAAGGCCTACAACATACTGATTCACTATCACAATAAGGAAATACAGTTAGCAACTTCACCTTCTTACCTGATTCTTTACAGAAGTGTCTGCGTGAGCTTCAAGCAGTAGAGGAATGACTGCCTGGTTTTTCATTTCACAAGCATAGTGAAGGGCTGTGTTACCAGACTGAAGGGAAACAGAAGCGGATGAATTTTAGTTCTGTTACTTCCTTGGTAGACCTTAGGCAAGTACTACTACCTGTAGCCTTATCAGTTTCCCCTAACAGCTGGATGCAAAAGACATGTATCATTTCCTGTCACAATACACTACGCAGTAAAACAAATACATTGTCATAAGAGCAACAGAAACAAAAAAATCATTCCTTCCCTGGGATGCAGCTCTTAAAACAGGTCTGATACCTTCAGCAGGAAGCCAATAGTTCTTCACTAATTTCAGAGGATTCCCTGATCTTGGTCTCAACAGCTGTGTCTTAAGCAATACTGCTTGATCACACTTCAGTGTTTTAGAATTTGATTGCTGCTAAAATTGGGGTTCTCCTTTTCTACCTTAGAGATTGCCCTCAAATCTGCTCCAGTCGAAGAACTCATAAATGGTGATAAACTCAGACCCTTATATCACTAGAATCTTTATAGGATCAGGTATTTAATACATAACTATCTCAGCCTAGTTTGCCTGGATTCTCTTAAGAGGGCATTGGTCAAAAAGGGAGAATTAGTTGATCAGTGGAGAATTATTTCTGTGTACATTACAAAACTATTGCCTAAACATCAAGGGGAACCACTGAATCCTCCTGGTACATCACAGTCAGTTCAGTTCCTGATCCTACTCTGAAAGCAGGACTATGTTGCTAGAAGATTCTGAAGTCTGGTTTTAGCATTGTTGCATGCATACAAGCCGCATTTGCATTTCTATAAACCCACTTACAAAGTCTGTAGCATTAACATCGGCTCCAGCTCTAAGTAACATCTTGATCAGGTTTTCATTCTGTTTAGTCTTTGAGACCTGTTAGGTGCAAGGGAAAGAGTAACACAGTAAGACAGTTCATCTGCATATAGTACTAAGTAGATTTTGGCTAAATACTGTGTTTTTTCCAAAAAGAAGAGTGTCTGGCTTCTGCAAATGCCAGACTGATGCAGTGTGCATGTGATGCAATTCTAATGCAGTGATACAATTCTGTTCCTTTACCAGCTATATTCACAGCAAAATCCTTGCTTCTATTGCTCTCCATCAGTCCTTGCTTTAAAAAAGCCGTCCATATTCTATACAGGTTCCTGGCCTGAAATACTGCCGTGAGAAAGCTGATAAGGGGAAAGGGAAAGGTACAGGGTCTGTCCTGCTTTCATCCAGACTCACCATGAGAAGATACCCAAGAAGCATAACTGGCATGAGGATTATGATGAGCACATAGTCAAGGAAGGTAAACCGTTTTCTCACAGCATAATGCAGACACGTGCGGTCCTTCTAAACACAAAATAACTCTGTTTAGTACCAGATTTAGCGATCTGATTGTATTTGTTTAATATTGACAATAGCAGACCATTTTATATTTCACAAGCTTTCTTGTGCTACTTGTGTTACTAGAAATATTTCTCTGGTTTTCAAGCAGAAACAGAGAGATGCATTTTGCTTCCTTCAAGTAGAAGCACATATAACACACACAGGACTCATGGAAATTGGGCTACACATACAAGAAGAATATGGGATCCAAAGGATTCCATGTGTATGTCTGCAAAATTGGACAAGGCTGCAGAGAGAAAGACGGCAGAGTGGACATTGCATGTGGCTACTACTGCTGCCCAGCAAGGTCAATGAATGGGAATAGTCCCCGCAGCTCCTCTTCCTATAGAGATGCTGGTTACTGAAGCAAAGACATATGAGTGTTTATGGCATCTCCTTCGGCACATGAGAAACACAGGCAAGCAGCAACACCCCCAGCAGATTCCTAGTGAGAACAGAGTTTAAAAAAATCTTTGAATCTTGAGTGTACCAAAGCAACTAAAGGCCAGAGCTGTAAACTTGTGTGTTAGAGAACACTTGTGTTAAACCTCCTGCAGGTTGTCAAACTGGAGTTTGACAAACTAGCTTACAGTGTTACACTGGGGCCCAAAATAAGGAGAGAAGCCTCTCTGTGCCATCCTCTGCTCCCCATTCTCAGTCCTGAGCACCAGAGTTGAGCTCTGCACCCAAGGGTCTGATTCCACCTGTGAAGGTGAAGCAGAGAGGCATTTAAGCAAGCCAGGCACGGCTAGCAAATGGCTGCTAATGCAATCAAAATGACCTCAATGCAAAATACTGAGCCCTTTCAAAGGGACTTTGAGGTAAGACGGAGACCCTTCTGCATCAAGAACAACAACAGATAGGATAGAATATGCCACTGACCTTATGAACATTTGCTGCCCTCCTATGAAATAAACAAATGCACTGGAAACCAGAGTGTTATGGGTTTGTGTGGCACAGGGTTTCTTGGTAGCAGGGGAGGGACCGCAAGGCCAGCTCCTGTGAGAAGCTGCTTGAAGCTTCTCTGGCTCCAAGCAGGACCTGCCTTGGGCCCAGGATGAGCCCATCAGTGACGGTGGTAGCGCCTCTGGGAGAACAGAGTTAAGAAGGGGAACCTGCAGTGAGTAGGGGGAGTGGGATGTGAGAGGAACCCCTCTACAGACACCGAGGTCAGTGAGGAAGGAGGGGAGGAGGAGCGCCAGGGAGGTGGATGCCCCTGCAGCCTGTGGTGGGACGGCAGGCTGTCCCCCTGCCAGCCCACAGAGGGGAGCGGAGGCCCCCGAAGATGGCCATGACTCCTTGGGAAAGCCCACGCTGGAGCGGTCTGTGGCTGAAGATCGGCCTGTGGAAAGGACCCACGCCAGGGAAGTTTGTGAGGAACTGCAGCCCGCAGAAAGGACTCACGTTGGAGAAGTTCGTGAAGGACTGTCTCCCGTGGGAGGGACCCCACGGTGGAGCAGGGGATGAGTGAGGAGTCCTCCTCCCCCTGAGGAGGAAGGAGCGGCAGAGACAAGGTGTGAGGAACAGACCCCAACCCCGTCCCCTGTTCCCCTGCCCAGCTGGGGGGAGAAGGCAGAGAGAACCAGGAGTGGAGCTGAGGCGGGAAGGAGGGGGGGGGTGGGGGGAAGGTGTTCTCAGGTTTGGTTTTACTGCTCATTATCCTTGTTTTGATTGGCTCAGTAGAAAATTAAATTGATCTTGTTTATTCCCCAAGTTGAGCCTGCCTTTTGCCCGTGACTGTAAGTGGTGAGCGATCCCTCCCTGTCCTTATCTCGACCCACGAGCCTGCCTTTATATTTTCTCCTCATCCCACCATGGCCGGGTGGCGGGGGGTGAGCAAGCGAGCGAGCGGCTGCGTGGTGCATTGTTATCGGCTGCGCTTAAACCACGACGCAGAGATATAAGATAGCCCACAAATGTGTAGGAACGTGCTAAACATTGTCATGGAGTACGAGATGATACAGTAGAATTGACAATGTTGTGGGTTTTTTTCCTGGCTGTTTATCACCCTTAACATCATAAGAATAAATTACTAATGAAGCCAGCACACACATCTTTCAGCTACTTTTTATTTGTAACCTACAAGGAAATCTACCACAAAAACATACTTCCTCATCGCCTTAGGGAAAATAGCCAGTCACAGCTATTGTGCAAAGCAGGTAGTTTTTTTAAAACAGGGAACAGGGAAGAACAGATGGAAGGCTTCCCTCCTTGCCTCCCAGCATGCTATTACATGCCATGCTACTGTTCCGTAACATGACAAAAACAGCTCTGCAGAGGAAATAAGGAAGGTTTTTGTAGAGTCAGTCTCTCAGGGACACATTTGTGGGAGATGGACAGGCTCTCCTGCAGACCTTCCTTTTAACCAGGGTGAAGAAAAAGACAGAGGGAAAGAAAGGCGACAGAAGGGACAGATAAAAGCTGGAGGGCAAGATGAATGCAGAGAGCTGCATGGGTAAGCAGGCAGAACCCACTGGGGACCAGAGCTGGCACGCAGTTTTACCTAAATGGGGAACATGAACACAGGGAGAAATTCAGGTTGGCAATGTTTATTATTTTGTGTGCATTGGCAAATTAGGAAAACAAATGAGGAGACAAACAGAAACATATAGGTTTATCAAATTATAATTTGGGGGTTATACTTATGCCTCAGTTGGAAACAAACCTCAGGTTTGGGTGTGCTTGCCAGAGTCCCCACATATACACACCAAGAATCTGAAAGAACAGTTGCTGCAGAGGAGGAGTCAGTGGCCACTTACCTTGTTTCTGAGGTTGACATCAGCATTTCTGTTTAGAAGATAGCTAACTATCCTGTTGTTTCCCTGTTTACATGCACAAATTAAGGGGGTGTCTCCACCGAAGCTGTCCTGGATGTTCAGATAGTTGCTGTTGCGCTCCAAAAGGAGCTGAACTTCATTGAAATCGTTATTATAAGCTGCCTGACAAATGGGCTGAAGAGAGAAGATAATATTAATCAGCACACGTTTCACTAAGACATCCATACTTCCCATTCTGACTTACTACTTGCACATCCTAAGACACTGCCAAGCACTTCTGACAGGTTGTAGTTCTAGGTGACTTCCAGAAGATGGTGGTAAGAGATACTCCTGCAGCTGCCACACAGCAGCTCTCAGCGCTCAGCCTGAGAAGTCACAGCCCTTGCACAGCAGAACGAAGTTTCTGTTCATTTCGGACGATGTGTCCAAATCCAAGAAATCAATTCAGTTCATTTGCAGCCATTAAAAAACCGGCTTCGAATCTCATAGGAGTTGGTCACCGTATTAAGCAGCAAGCATCGACAAGCCCACACTTCTCTAAGTTCACAACAGGTTTTCCCTCCGGATGAGCACTGCTGAACAAGAGGTACCACTTCTGACTCATCAGTTCCAACAACAGAACAACACTTCAGGTGAAAGTTGAAAAATCAAACCCCCACAATGTTTGTTTTTTAGGGCTTGAAGTTAAACTTCATACCTAAAAAATACATGCATGTATGCCCACAACTGAGATCCTGCTTGGCTTTTGAGAACTGCTTGCTGCTCCAGCCTTTGCCCAGCATTTCTACGCGCCCTTGACCTAACCTGCAATTCCTTTCCTCTCCGGCAGCAAGAACTCAGACTAAGGAGAGGCTGAGAATGACAGGAGTACTACGAGTTTCTAATGGCCTAATACAGGTGGAAAATAACAGTGGGAAGTGTGGCAGGCTGGTAGCATTTGAAGTTCTCCAGCTGACAAGAGAATAAGTTTCTTTCTTTTCTTCTGTCTTTGATACTGAGGGGTTTAGTCACCATTTTCTAAGATAGGCATTTTCTTTAAATATTATCTGCAGTTTCTCCTTCCTGTTCTCCTTTTTTCACATCCTAAATATACTACATGAACAAAATCTAGTCCTGAAGTCTGAGCCCTTTCTTCACTCCCCTTGCAGTTAGCTTTTTTCCCCCCACATCAAAAAGATTCATCTTATTTACACTTTTGTTTTAGACAAACTTTGAGCTACAACACAGGTTTACCTCCAGCATCATTGCTGCTTAGTCTTCTGCACAGTTGCATAAGAGAAGTGATTTTCCTTTCTAAAGAAAGTATTTACATGTTTACTAGACCTTGCACCACTTCTTGTTTTGTTTTTATTGTATCAGACAGAAATCTACAAAGAATACATGCAATATTGTAAGTTTGCATATCTGTCTGCATTCTTATAAAAGCCTACATATACCATTTGCTATTATACACTCCTCCAGAAACAGAACCGTTTTAATGATTTTGAGGCAAACCCCCCTTTTAAATCCCTCTTGGTGTAAGCAACTTGCACACTGGTGCCATGTAAAGGATCAGTTTGCTCTAGAGCCTCACTCTCTGACATGTTGGTGTCTAATACCGTATCTCCATGTCCAGCAAAGAAAAGATCAAGTGGAGTCTGTTTGCACCTCTGATTTCCCTACTATTCTCGCTTTTAAGTATCGCTTTGCTTATTTAAAGATGCAGGAGATTTGCAGTTTGGTTGAACAACTGCTCAAATCCCAGCCATTCTTGCTAGTTCAGCAGCTTGCATCACCAAATGATGTGCTTTTGTATTTTTATTTCTGTATTTCCTCAAAGAGTTTTACTTGCTAGACTATTAAGCCCAAGGCATTTCTGACTGATACTTTCATTGACCCATGGGATCTTTTTCTGAACCTTACACTACTGTTCAACACAATTCTAGAGCCATGAATAATGATGGGGCACTTTACAGTCTCCAAGAGACTACATTATTTGGGACTGAAGTCACGCACAGGGACATCCAAGGCACAGAGAATGTAAGGAAGCAATTCTCATCCACTCTAACAGCTAATACATGGGTAACTGACGTACTTAAAGTATTTTTTAAATTACTATTATTATTATTATTATTATTATTATTATTCCACTGCAGTGGGGGTTCTTTGTAGAATTGATTCTTTCACACATTAATATGTTCTGTTCATATAAAAAAAAAAAAAGAAACATCAAACTTTTTTCCTGGTTTTATGGAACTTTCTTGAGGCCCACTCTGCTGGTTTGCTTTCTAGAAAATGCCTCTTTTCATCAAAGAAAGGCAAAAGGTCGTATAGATCAGACTTGCAATATACTGCCCAAATTGAAAACATGACTCTATGACTGGAGGAGCAAACACAGTAGCAGAATACTTAAGTAAGGAAACAAAGCAATCCAAACAGCTCTACAGGCTCATTGTTTTGTTATCAATAACAATAGGACTTCAGAAAAAATGTGTAGGAAAGAATAAAGAAAAATTACAATTAGGTGGCAATCAGTCACCTGTGTAAGAAAGGCCTCAGAATGAGCAACCAGTGGCAAACGTTATATTAGGCAGTCTTTCTCTCAGAATGAATCAGAAACAGCAACCGGTGGCAAATATTAGGCGGTCTTTCTCACAGAAAGAGAAGGGAGCTGTTACACAAGGCAGTTGACTGGGATAGTGGATAGAGTTCATGCCATCTGGGTCCAAAAATGAGATCAAACTATGGCAGGAGTGTAAAACCTTTACACAACTGAGGAATGTGAAGAGCCTGAAGACAGACTGATTTGCTTAGGTTGGCTAGGAAGAAAAAAGACAGGGCTGTAAGTGTTCCAAAATAAATTAAAGGGTAAGTATTAGAGAAGAAGAGCCAATTAATTTCAATGAACAAGGTAAAAAAGGCAGTATATCTGGCCATGAAGTTTAGCATGAAAATTAGAAAGAAGTTTCCAGCCATGTGGAGAGTAAAGCTCCAAAACAGGCTTCCAGTAGCAGCAGAATGGACACAAAACCTGACTGGTTCCACGTTGGAGCTTGAGAAGTGTGCAAGAGTTTTCAAGCCTCTGCCACAAACCTCTTTTCTACCTCTCACCTTTTTGGGTTACCACTCTGGCAGCTCTAAATTAGGACTAACTGTGCTTAAGACTGTTTTAAACAATTCTCCAAACTTTGCTCAGAAGACAATTAATAGAGTTTCTTACATAAACACAGTTGGACAGCACATGTCTGGAATATCAGCAGTGAGGCCAATTATAGAGTTAGGACAACATTATGTACAAGCAGTAGATTCCGTCCAAACCCCAAGAAAATACATTTCCTTTATGTCTACAGAAAAGCACGGAGGATAAAAGTCTGGAAACCCTCACTCAGTTTTCTACAGTGTTAGAAGACCACCTCAGCAATGATGTAGCTTAACAACCAGCTTCTGATTCGTGTTATGGTTATTCTATTATTGTTATTGACCCATCACACACAAGAGGGAAATAAACCTATGAGGTATGTACTCAGAGTAACTGGGCTCCACATGCAAAACAGAAGCAATATCAGAAGAATGCAAAGTTCATGTCTCAGCATCGGGCTCAGCTGTGGAGGGAAACAGGACTACGAAGTCTCATGGCAGCATAGGACAGCCAGGAGAACCCCTGCAGCTTCCCTCATTAGAGGTGAGCTGGCAATGGGAGCACAGACACAAAGTCTATGGCATCTCCTTTAGGCATGTGTGAGAAACAAAGGCCAGTGCTCCCACAACAAAACACCCTGAAGAAAGCATCAGTGGGAACTGAGCTCACAACTTCTGGAGAGGTTCACAGTCCAAAACACAGAGATCACCAAGTGGCGACTCTCACTTACACCACATTATTTATAACTCTATTGTCCTGACTGCCCCAGACAACTCAAAACAGACTGCAGGGGATTGCCCAAATTACATCAATACTTTGCAGTTGTTTAGACAAAAAGGAGTCACTCCATAAGATTCAGATATTCTGAACCAATCCATAGTCTCTTCCTGTGCACTAAAATTCACCCAAAGGCATGCTACAAACTAAACAGGAAAGTCTAAGTCATGTTTGTGATGCTGAGGAATGCACCAGTATCCAATCCATACTCCTCAGAAAAGGCAACTTAGACTTTCTTATTCGCACTTCTCTAAATTTCTGTCCTGTAAAATGAACCATACTTTACCAAGAAAACTACATCTCACTCAAAATTTTTAAAGATTGTGAACTAAAGTATATGAAAATATTAACTAATAAGCATGGAAGATATGGACAGCATTTGAACATTCTCTAAGCACCACTTTAATTAAACTACATGACACCTGTTTCTTGTACGATACCATCTCAGAGTAGTAGATCTGGAGAGAGGCAGCAAATTCTTTCAGAATAAGGTGCAGTCTACCCAGTCCGTCACCTTATGAATGCACAGATTCAACCTCCCTATAATACTGAAAGAGGAGAAGGTACTTGATTTCTATAGCCTTTTAAAAATAAAAGGGTGGCTTTCAGCATAGAAAGGTAATCTGTTAAAGGAACAGCTATGTAATGCTATCTCCAGAAAAAAGAAACAGCAGTGCAATCCACTGTATTCACAGTCAAAAGGGACTAAGATCCTCATTTGTTCCCAAGTGTACAAGTGGAAAGTTTATAAAATAATGAATAAGTTTAGGTAGCATTTATGCTAAAATCCAGGGGTATGCTAAATGCACCATGGTCTGGGGACAAACCTGCGAAGACAAGAGCTAAAAAACCCCACATTCCTAAAACAATTGTGGGGTGAGGGGAAATGTTTCCTTAGGCATTAGCTTTATTATCTATATTCAACAAAAGCCAAGGAGTTGTTTGCGGTTTGCAAAGTTGTTTGTACTGTACTCAGAATCATTCTGATTTCAAGACAGAACAACAAAAAATGTTGAACAAGTACTTTCTCTGTGAAGTCACAATAATGACACTGGTAATTGCATTTTCTTTACTCCTACAAACAGTATTTCTGTCAATTTGTAATAGCTGAAGTACAACATTTCCAAAGGAAAAGAACTTCCAGATTTGTATAAGCCTGTGTATGGGAGGCTGAGAAGGGAACGAACCAAACCCAGTGAATATCCATATCTTTAATAGCTTCAGTTACTGTGCAGAAAATGGTCACGTACCTCTGAATAGAGTATCCCCATGCCTATTCTTCACTGCTTGAGTGCGTTCTTGTTCACCAGCCCAACAAGTTAACCTGACGTGAAATGCTCTTGAGCTTGTTTGAATCTGGTTAAAATTTAACTTAAAAGTATCACTCTTGTTCAAGCTACATTTCCTTTAAGTGCTTTCTACTTTGTGGCATGAAACAATTGTCTTCAGAAACCCAACCCAGGGCTGCAAACGTGAGAACAGCAGCTTACGGGAGACTGACAGAACAGGTTACAACACAGAAGCATTTTCCTTTGTCATTTTTGCAATAACAGCCTCCAGTTGCCTAAAAAGGAAAGTAGAAAAACAGGCTGAGACGGGGAGGAGGGAGAGAGAGGAAGAAAGTTTCACAAGTGAAGAAAGGAAGGGGGGGGGGGGGGAAGCATGAAACCTAAAACTTAAAACAAGTAACTATGAATGGGAGCTAGTTTGCCACCGAAGCTACTTCTGACTAAAACATATTCCAAAGCCTCTGCAAGAACACCTCAAGATGCCTACCAGGAAAAGGGAAGCAACTAGATGCCATACTTTTAATGAGAGTGTCTCTATCAAATAGGCCAGCCACATTCATCATCTTTTGCTCAGTCTTCTCCCCATAGCCCAGCCCAAACAATGAATATGATTCATGTTTAACCTACTGATTTTATATGTTCATCGCATTAGAGCTTCCTTGGGAAGAAAATTATTGTGGATATCTCCATCCCCTTTGTATGTTCATGTCTCTGAGGATAAGATGCTGATAGTATTTCTGCACTACACTCAGACAGCCTTTCCAAGTAGGGCACGCATATTTCAAGCATCTGCAGACAGCCCAAAATGTCTTTTCCCTTTATAGTTTAAATTCGTTTCCTGTATTTCAAGCATATTTTAAAACAAGTTTTAAAATATATGCATGTAACTGTCCATCTTAAATCCAAGTCATCTACCTTACATTTGAGAACTTTTATTTCCATATAATTTTCATATCCATTGTACAGTGAGGTGGAGGACCATATAAAATAATTTATACTGTATCCTTCTCTGGTTAAAGTCGTACAGCATCACTAACTGCAGCGTTAGTTTGCTGGCACCAGTTCTAACCCTTTCAATGGCTGTTTACCTGAAGAAAATTAGGTTGGCTTGTAACAGAAACATACACTAGACCTGCCTGTGACAAATGTCACTAGGATCCTCCTAACAGATTGAACTTTCAGCCTGTGTTGAATATTCTGTTGGCCTAAAGACACAGAGGAGAGAGTAACACTTCAAAGGTGAAAAGGTATTCCTTGCTAGTATTTCTTCACATCCAGATCCTAAGGAGTGCACATCCTCCTACATTAACTGGCCAGGTTATTGGAATTTATAAACTACAGCTTGTTGAAAGAAACCTCAAATCACTCAGCTGTTACATATAACAATTTCGTAGTTTACTTAATCCTCTCCAAACACCAATATATAAATGCATGGCAACATGGGAAAATATTTTTAAAAAAAACAACCAAAAAACCCCTCCTCCACAAAGCACAGAAATAGCTTCAGGCAACACCTTTGCCAAGATAGTGTAAATTATTATTTAATCCAGCATCACATCTCAGGCCCTCTTGAAAATCACTTAAGTGATGACTACTTTGGTCAGAGCTTCAGTTGGAGAACAGATAAGCACCCCAACCATGATGAGGTATGAGAGTCATGCAAATTTATGTAGTCACAGGTTCACTTCTGCTTCACATATTCCTTTAGTGTTCTTTACCTTGCCTATAAATCAGGATTTTAATCCTGGAAATGTTAATCTTTTTTTTTTGTTGAATAGGTATTTTTTCTCCAAAAGGTGCCACAACTCAATGCATGGGTAAATTGTCACCTATTCAGTCTGTGTAGGAAATGTGATTCTTACTTCCTGAAAGAATTTAACAACACTTCACAAGTTTCCTGTGAGCCAGAAGTGAACTAAGTGTTTGTCAGAATGGCCTTCAAGAGACAAAGAATAAGGGCAACTCATTTTTTAAACTAAATATCAATTAATCTTCAGAACAACACATTCAATAAAAGACATGGAAGATAATTTGTCTCTTTAATTTCCAAGCACTATTATGATATTGCTTTAAATGACATGAGTTACACTACTTTCAGGAAAGAAATCTGTGGCCTGCTGGAGTTGTGTGCATAGAGCCAACCTCAGAAATGCGTATTCCCAAAAAATGCGTTCCTGGAATGGCCAGTATCTGGGCAAGAGGAACACACCCCTTACACTTCCCCTCGGAAGACTGTTAGCTACCCAGACAACATCCTTGTAGCGCTGCAAGGGTCCCTTGCACCTCTGCTTCAGGACAGGATTAACTTAACAGCCCCACCAAGCACAAAGAAGCTCCTCCATGGCACGGACTGGTGCCTGTATTTTATAACACTTTGAGCCAAAGTCAGTGAACCACTGGTGTCACATGAAAAACACAGGACTTCCCAGCCCTCCCCTTGCCTCCTGATGCTCATATGGTCACTACTGGGTAACTTCTGCTACAACCCATCCTGTGGCTAAGGTCCAGCAGCTCATCATTGACACAGGCTGATCCTGGCTTGCCCAAGATCCTGCTCCCCATAATCAGATCATGAGCAATACTGCACAATGATGTGGAACACAACAGTCCTGTAAAAGTCAGTGGGCCTGTACATCTGCACAAACTTGCTGACACGTGTATGCATTTTCACAATCAGTGTTATCCTATATGATAATTCTTAATTTAAAATTGGTCAATTAGCGTAGTGACTGGGCGATGCCTGAGCAGATTGACACATTTGATAAACAGACAGCTTCTTTCCCAAACATGCCTGCTCAAACGACAGGTAATCAGCTGGCAAATGCAAGGAGAAAAATTGATGAGAACCACAAAAGTACTTGGGAAGAGGTATAGGGTTCCAAGACAAAAGGAAGAACATACACAGACCATTTCCTTACATGAACACTGTTTTTGTATTTTACAGGGTTTGCAAAGGAGAAAGGAACACATGTATTCCCCTTTGTTCTCCCCCTCTGAGCCTGCAGATCATCAGGGATGTGTTTAGAGGCACAGGATACCTTGTGGGTACCTGAGAGAGAGTTGGCAAACACTGGGGTTTAAGACATACTTGGGCACCTCAAGCTATGTCCAGCTGTAGGCCAGACCACCTGGGCATTAGAGTTTTCCTCCAGCATTTTCAAAACAGAGTACTTACTATCTCAGCTGGCATGGTTCTCTAAGTAAGGACAGCACATCCTGGGAAGTTTCTGTATACCTTTTAGGTTTTGTGTTTTCTATGCTATTTTTATATGCATTACATTCATTGTCTCTTTTCTCTATTCAAGTGGGTTTACCTATCTTTTGTTCTTCACTCAATTCCTACTAACAATATCAGAAACAATATTATACATCCCATATGATGGCATGAGGTGAAACTAGGTAAAACGTTGCAGATCGTTCCAGGCTGACAATTCTATAAAACAAAATAATGTAATATGGTGTTAGCTGGGAATACAGCAGGGAAAAGTCTTCTGTATCTCTCACTAAGCAGGGGTATCAGACTTGCTAAGCTGTAATGTTTTTCATTGAGAAATCACTTTCTTGGCTTTTCCACAGACTGCACTCTAATTTATAAAGCAGAATCATTTCTGTGGTGACTCACAGGTTCTGTTTACTAACAAAGACTTGCTTCACTCATACAAGACAGCAGATGATTAGCACCCACATTCCAGAGAATTTGCTGCACCAGGGCACCAGGCCAGTTTTGTAAGGACTGAGCCTCCAGGCTGACTACAATTAATTCAGCACTTAGGGAGAGATCTCCAAAGATACCGTGTTTTTACAGAGTTCATGGAAATGGCTTGGAAGAAGCAAGAAATGTTGTTATCATCCTCTCTGAGTCAAAGTTCACACAATGTTTTCAAACGTAATTCAATACCTGAGAATCCCTACAGAAGCAGGCTAATTGAGAGCAAACTGGTCTTTGCATGTTGTGGTGTTCACTGAACAACACATTTAGGAATGTGTGAGTGGTGCTAAATACACACCTTTTGAATAATTTGAATTTTTGTTCTAAGTTTACCTAACAAAGAATTGTCCCCAGGCAATCTGCAAACAGCAGTTCAGAAACCAAATGACAGGTGTGGAACCAGTCACCACACCAGCTTCTGTACAAACCACAGCAGCAGAGAACGTGTTCATTGGTAGAAAATGTTGAGAAAAGCTGGACTCTTCCTCCTCTTCATCCCAAAATAACGTGGTCACAGCACTCCCTGAGACAGGCAGCAGTGCAGATCAAGATCTGCCACAGCCTCAGAGGACAAGAATCCCCCAGGTCCCTGCTAAATATCCTAATCACAGGTTAGACGCCTCTTTACCTCTCCTGCTCCATGGTGCAATTTGGTCTTTCAGAATGTCATGCAATGGTGCTGTTTATCATAAAATAACTCCACTCCTTAACTACTGCCAAATCAGCACTTAAACACTGCTCTGCTATGCATGCAGACATCACTCAGCACTCTACTGCTGCTCCTTTTATCAGTGCAGGTTTCTGCCAGTGAATCAGTCTGCTAGTGGAGACAGACAGACTGGGAACTGCAGCAGAAGTCAAAGGGCAGGGCAGTCAAAGCAGAGGTAAGTTGCTTGTACATATGTGTTCACTGTCTCTTTCTCAGTTGCCTATCTCCATAAAGATGTGCGGTCTCACTTTTGTGCAGTTGCTTGTCAGAGTAGACAGCCTGCATCCTTTCTGATCTGCAAGCCTGATGCTGTGCATCAGAGGGCATGTTTGCTAAAGTTCAGGCAAGGAAGAAGACATTGAAACTGTGCAAATGGGAAAAAGAGTAACAGATGGTTTCATTTTGTTCTACTTGTTGGGTTTTTTTAGCTAAGGATGTCACTGTGGATGCATGAAAATCTTAGTGTCAAAAATGTTTACATAAATTGGACCTTTTGCTCTCGTAGTTCCAAATGCATTAAGCTTTCCTTGTAAGTTCACCAGAATATTCTGACATCTGCTAGCCACATTAATTGCCCTGGTGCCTTTCTGTCCCATTTACAGTGTACGTGAAAAAAATGTTATTACTTTCTCAAGAGAACATTGATGAATTTCTAGAAGGTATAAATCTTATTTTCATTAAATATAAAAAGTCTCCAGAAATGACCTTTTGAATGTATCTTTCAGGTCTCTTCCTCTACTTCTTTTTTTTTTTTTTAGATTAAACATTTCAGTTAATTCCAGTTTGCCATGGTAAATGCCACTCTTTGGCATTGTTTCATTACATAAAAAGACTAGATTACTGTTCAAGGCTCCTACAGTCAAGACTTTGCCGCTGAAATTAATGAGAGTGCATGCCAAGCCTTGAAGTTAATTGGCGCACTCTATCTGATTTACAAAGCATTCATCTGGAAGTGCCTTAAAGCACACCAGCTAAGCCAGGTGACAATATAGTATATATATAAAAAAAGTATACTCTAAGAAGTGCAACAATTTAGCTACCCCATTGCCCCACCTTTAGTAGAAAAACAAACTGTGACTTAAGCTGAACTTCTTAGTTCTTGTTCCCAAATGGTGTTCCACATGAAGAAATAGAGGAACAAGTTTTACTTCTGTTTGAACTGAATAAAACAGCAGAAAGCAGTGGAATATCTGCTATAAAACTGTGCTTGCAGAGCACACAGTGGGAGGATTTCTGTTCTGTTGACAGAAGAATGAAAGTATTCTCCTACAAAGTGGATGGACTAGAGTCAGTTTGGATGCCAATATTATAATTAAGGGTATATCCCAGTTTTGGTTTAATCCAAATGTTCTAGTGACCCAAAGGGTATGATAGATTTAATAAAAAACTAAAAGAACTGTGAACTCCCTTCCTCATGAAGAAGTTCAGAGAAAACAAATCTTTTAGCTATCCTTTCCAGGCTCTCCAAACCTTAAAAATCTTCCCCATGATATGTCAGATAATACACTCTGTTTGTATGACCAGTCTGTTTCTTCTATGCTGATTACAAAGGTGACTACAGCCAAAAAGCAGGGCACTAACTAGATAGACTGCGCTCAATTTCTATTCAGAAAAGCTTCCCTGTGACCATCAGTCAACCCCTAAAAACCATGAAAATGCAGTCTTTCCCCCAGGTGGCCAAGACACAGAATTACAATAGGGAGCACCATATGTGAGAGAAAGGAAGGAACTCGTGGCACAAACCAGCACCGATATCATACAAGCACATTCCCCCAGGTTGGTTCTACATCCTCCTGGAGCCTTTGACTCACTCCTGGCCCCTGTTAAATGGGGTGAGCTGTAGACAGTCCCTCCTCACACATGTCCTTCTTCTGGCAGCCCCTTGGGGAATAGACCTTGAGCAACCTCCAGGAGACTCCCCACTTGGGTCTTCCTGTGGAATTTCACACCACTCTCTTCCTAACACAGACACCCCTGCATGTGCTCTTTCACACAGCCCCGAGATGTGGTGCCTCCTCGTGCTGTTCTGCTCCCAAGGAATTGCCTTTTCAGCAGGATTCACAACACCCTCCACTCTGAATTCAGACACAAGCCAGCACAGGAAGCCTCGCAACCCTGAATGCTTTATGAATGTCGTAAGTTGGGTCGCTTTCTCTCCCTTTCTTTCTACAGCGTCTCTCCCAGTACCACTAACACTGCCCCATCACTAACAATCCCTGTCAGAAGGCTAAAAGTAGTCCCCTTCAAAGGGTTCCCTCCAGCATTGTGATAGGGAGCACCCACCTAGAAGAAACCTTGATGCTCCTACCCAAAAAGTCTGAGCTGCCGGAGAGAAAAATTCCTTTGTGGTGGAGACACAGGCTGGTTTCTATTCTCAAGGGAAGCACAGTCCTCCCCTTTTGTAACAATCTGTTTGCTCAGTACAGTGGCAAAGGAGGATGAATCTCTTATTCAAACTGCAGATTCTCACAACACAAAGTAAAGCAATGGTTGTCATGACCCAGACTGGACAGACCAGGGAGTCATGTTTAATTCAAAATTCCCTCAGGCTAAATTAAGGTGAAACAACACCAAATGATCAGTTAAAGATTTTATTCATGACAGAAGCAAACTGAACCAGGGACGAGTGGTAGCAGGTGGCAGGGTTTCTCACAACAGGAATTGGCATAAGACTACTGCTGTAAACCATGCAACCCAGGGTAACCATATACATCAATTCAGGGAATGAGGAGATCCCCCCCGTTGAGTCACGAGGTTCAGAGCAGACCCCCTTGCTTTCCAGACTCCTCCTCAGAGAAGGGCCCAGGGGCTGCTGGATCCACTCTTAGTCTCAGACTTAGTCAACCGTCTTGAACGAATGAGGTGTAGGGACTGTGGAAAAGGAAAGAGAGAGAAGACAGAGAGAGAAAAAGGAAGAGAGAAAGATTTCACCAGTCCTGGGTCCAGCGTTGGTTCAGTCAGCCGAGGGGTCCAGTCCCGGTGGGCTTGCCTGCCCGGGGCTTCAGTTTCTGTCCTTTTATCATCCTTGCCCCTCCTTCGGGTGGGCACCTGAACTTGTTAGGCTAATGAGCAGTTTGTGAGCCTTCGGACTTGAGGGTCATTTGTGGAGTAGCTTCTCCTTCCCTGCAGACTGGCCATTGTTTGATCTTTGTATCAGAACAGGGAGCTGCCCACCCTCCAGCACGCCCTCCCCCTCCTGTTGCTGATGTCTGAGCTGATGGGCTTTTTACCTTGGCTCCTTGCAGTGCAGGGTTTGTCTTTAAGCAGAACTTGCCCCACCACAATGTTAGAAACATTAACTCTTTCAGTCTCTCACAATGATTTCCTCAGAATAGTGGCAAGAGTGTGATGGGTGGTTCTGTGAATGAGTCTGTAACAGGATATTCACCCTACCTGGCTTGCCTAACCACACTTTGGCAAAAAAGGATTCATTATGGCCCAAAACACACAGCTTTTGCAACTGTCTTATACAGATACTGCTGCATGTTTACTCTCTAGAAAGGTATGATCTGTATCAGCCTTACAAAACATGACAAACTATCTCCCAAAAGGTTAGTCACTCAATACGTTTTTGCTTTGTCCCATCACATGGGGCCAAATACCAGACAACTACCACCTAAGCAGGTCTGAAGAAGACTTTGATGCATCTTTGTACAAGACCTGTAATATTTATTCTCAGCCATGGTCCCAGTGGCCAGGGGCTTTGCACTACCATTACGGAACAGCCCACATCCACACTGCTTAGCTTGGTTACCCTCCAAAGCAGGACAGCTTTATCTGAGCTGTTTAATAGCATCATCCCTGAAGTCTAAAAGAACAAAGATGCATCCAGGAAAAGTGGTGGAGAGCACTGGCATGCTCAGAGAAAAGCTACTTCCAGGACAGTCCTAACACATGACAGCACATACAGCCAAGCTGCAGGTCCCAGGAACAGTCTCATTTACTGCACAGGTGAACTCCGTCATCCTGCCACTCTTAGCCTGTGTAGTGCTTGGGTACCACTGCTACAGCAATTACCACCCAGCCAAAAGCTAAGCAATATGGGGTATGTCAGGAAAGCTCCAAGTATAACTAGGTGCTTCTACCTGAGCAAACACAGCTCTTGGTACTTCAATTTGAGAGATATGGCATTAAAGAGCATACACAAACCACATCACACAAACACAGCTCAACTGCTCTCACTGACATTTGCATCTCCAGCCTCCATGGCTATGTAATAGCCATAAATATCTGGTCATCCCTGAAAGTGAGAGGCATGGGTTGTGTTGATCTGCAGGAATCTCTTTTGGGTCCCTTCCTACCAGTACAACACAGAGCAGTAGAGAAAAAGCCAGTGATATGTTATCACATTCATCTTCCTGGCATGTTCTTGGTTAGCTTTACATTCCTGGACAGAACCAGCCTCTAGACCCCTTCTCCACCCATCTCTACAACATAAATGCATGTTAGCAAACTCTCCTTTGGCTTCCCACAGAGTGAAATTATCAGATATCATGGATACCCCAGTGAGGAATATCAAGTTACCACGGAGGATGGATACATTCTTGAAGTCTTCAGAATTCCTGCTGGGAGGAACAGCCAAAATACAGGTGTGATGCAGTTATAGGTCATAAGGAAATTCTGAGAGCCAACTCTTACATGGGGCCCCCACCTTTCCCCTTTGCACATGCAATGGCATGTTCCACAACTTTCCCTCTCAGCAAGAGCACCTAGTCAGGAATGTGGCCTGAATTCTGTATACAGGTTAAAAAACTCCTGCAAAGCCAGACTTTGCACGCCAGTTTTAACTACACAATACTTACTACCACAGCATAAGAAAACCTGCTTCTTTTTCAGGGAAAAAGCCTGCAGTCTTGCTACACCATGGTACTTTAGCAGATTCTACTTACTGGATTTCTAACCTGCCCAACAACAGCCTAGGCTTCATCCTCGCAGATGCCGGCTATGATGTCTGGATGGGAAACAGCCGAGGGAACACCTGGTCTTTAAAACACAAGACCCTTAAGCCCTGCCAGAAAGAGTTCTGGCAGTACAGGTACTCCATGGAGAAAGAATTACTGAAGAAAGTAACTTTTAGGGGACTAGCAAGATTGGGCAGTTAATATTTGGATGCAGAATCTTTTGCCTTGAAAGTTATATGAAAAAGTATGGTTATATGAAAAAATCCCCTTCTGGATTATATGAAAACCCTACTGGTTTTCACATAATATGACTTCAGGTGGGACATGCAACATCTAAGGAGATTAGACCAACTTTTTTCCGCAGATGTAGCCACTTCTAGGTATGTCAGGGGGGTCATAAGAAGAGTTTGGCTACATGATCTGGACAGGCTCTTCTGGAATCAGCACATACAGAAGCAAAGCTGGAAGTACATAGGACACATTTGTCCATACACAGTGCTGGTTTCCTTGAGGAAAAGACTTCCAAAACTGGGAGGCATCGGTAACCTTGAAGTCTCCCACCAGATACCATGTCCCAAGTGTAGACAGGAAAGGACACTGCTCAGCTCAGCCTAGAAATCTGATCTATCCCAACTGATGTTAACTGAGACAGAAATACCTTTTGCAACTCATGCTGGTGAGAGCAATGATTAAATTAACTTCTGCAAGAGCCTGAGCTAATGGACAAAACTGGCACCTCCTTTGCAGAAAGCCCAAGGCATCAGGCAGCCTGGCAGTACAGCTGCATCTCCCTACCCCCTTACCCAACTCAAGCAAAATGCAGACAAAGTGTGCAACCTCATCTTTCAGTGGGTGCTGCTTGGTGCAATGAACAAAACTGACATTCAGTTACTCACACTGTGATAGCTGAATTATCTGCTAGCTTTTTGTGTTTCTCCCCTGTAGCTTTGATGAGATAGGTAAATACGATATTCCAGCAGAGCTGTACTTCGTCATGAATAAAACTGGACAGAAGGATGTATATTATGTTGGTCACTCAGAAGCTTCAACTGCAGGTAATGTTAGGACTGCCTGGGTACAAAACAGTTATAGTGTTTATGATTTATATATAGATCCATGAGTAGATATTGGGGTTTGTGCCATGGTGTGCCATTGCTCTTTTACAAAAATAAACCCAGAAACAGTCAAGAAAATGGGGGGAAGTGTCATGTGGACACATTCTTAGACAATTATTTTCCTTTCTTCTCATATGTGCATCCTAAGGGTCTTTTTGCAGAACAAATCATTCAGGCCAAGACATCACCTTCTTTGTCTTTAGATACCTATGTTTTAGGCAACCAGTTAAAAGTTCTCACCAAATCCATCAGTGGAGAAATTTAGACATGTTCAGAAAACAGGATGGAATGCACCCTTTTTTTGGTTTTCTTTCCTTCCTTCCTTCCCTCCTTCGTTTGCCATACTCTTCCTTTATGTGTGCATTCACTCTTACCTGAGTTTACACTTAGTTACAAGTAAAAATTCTGCTCTTAATCTTCAGATAATTATTGCATTACTGCATGCCAACATAAACATATACAGTCTTTTAGAGACTGCAAGCTGAAAAACTCATAATTTTATTAGAGTTTGGGGAACTTTAGAGGGAATTCAAGTTAAGAAAATCTGATTAATGCATCTTCTCCCCCAAAAATGGCCTTAACACAAAACTGTCAGTTCTGAGAAAATCAATATCTGGACATACTCAAATGAACCTGTATCTTTAGAATGAACTCTGTCTCCCAAACAAAAGTTTCAAGAATCAAACACTTTCCTTAGGTCTGCAGCACAGAAATGGACAACAGCCAATGGGCTGCTAATCTAGTCTCACTTCTTTGATGCCTACTGCTTTTTAATTTATTTGGTCTGTGGAGATCTCTTCACTAACTTGACTTTTGTCTTCTGTGTTTGCAGGTTTCGTAGCATTTTCTACTTATCCTGAGTTGGCCCAAAGGGTTAAAGTGTTCTTTGCTATGGGACCAGTAGCCACAGCCACATATGCTACCAGTCCTCTGGTAACATTTACACGTCTTCCTCAATCACTGATCAGGGTATGTCATTCCTCTTTGTAAAAGACATAATTATCTGCTTTGTCTCTACTGGACTCACTCAACCTGAACTGATTTTAAGGGGGTGATGAGTTAAGAATGAACTCAGTGTATCAGACTGCTGACAGTGCTGGTAGACTTCAGACTTTCCTCAGAGGTAAGCTGCAAGACTTGACACAGTATCTCTTTTGCAATTTCTTTAAGATAACAGACATACTTTCACCACTATTTGTTTAAATCAAATATTTTTGGAGGAAGTTCACAACTACCAGAATAAAAGGAGCCTAACATTGTCCACTAAATCTAGCCTTAAGCACTAGCAGAAAACTACAAAGAAGATATTTCACATCTTAATTTTATTAGACATGCAGTTCATTTATGCTTGTGAAATATTTACTTGTAAAATGATAAAGGAAACTTAAAGGGAAATATCTATTTCACACCAGAATTTGCCAATTTAATAATTTGCTGGGAATGGTGAAAATCCTGCATCCTATACCTATACCTTCTATACCTTATGTCAAACTGCGGGAGCACATCCTCTTACTCTCCAAGCTGTACCCATTATGTGACTATAGAGCATCCAGCTCTACACCCTTCTCACTTGTCTGTTCCCTCTTTACTTAGTAGCAACACTCACAGTACAGTTTGTGCACCTGCCTGGAAGAAATATGAGGGCAAAAAGGGACTTCCTACACGCTGCAGTCATGAGTGCAGCCAACTGCCCTTTCTCACTGAGGTCAGTGGACTAAAACCAGGTGGATAGTGACCTCCAGCACTCATGTCTAGTAAAAAGAAGCAGGAAGAACATGTGGTGTACGGTTGGGAAGAACACATTTAAAGGATACTGGGATAGTAAGCAGTTTCAGCAATCTGGTTAAGAGGCAAGGCTATTAGAAAAGAGGGAGTGACAGTTTTCTGCATTAAATAATCCTGCAACAAGCTGAAAAAAACCCCAGTTTTGCACTTTTCCTCCCCTCAGTTACTACTTGGCTGCAAAGGAGCTCTTCACCAGAATGAACTGCTGAAAGGGCCTTTAACACGGATCTGCAGATCTCTGGGAAAATTTTGTGGCAGTGTGCTCTACTACATAGCTGGGGGCAGGGTACAAAATGTGAACACGGTAAGCATGTCCCAGAACACCTTAATACAAGTGAAGCTAAAGTAATTTTGAAGGAAAACAATTTTTCTGCCTTATGTCTACGTACAGTTGCAGGGACATAGAGAAATATGTTGGGCTTTTCAAGTACTACCAACTAGGACCTCAGCTAAAGATGAGATGTGCCACCTGACACATTCAAATCACACAAGGAAGAAAGGCTGAATTCAGAATGGTCCTATCTTGCAATGATGTCCCTCAGTGTCCTCTCTTCTGGGGCTAAGACAAAGAAAAGTTGGACAGATACCAAAGCTTTTTAAAAGAGATAACTGGGTAGAGGAAGATCTTTTTTCTTTTGCACAATTCATATTTTCCTTCCTAAATAGAAAGACATCCCCAACATCTGAACGTAAGAGATTGTTTCTTTTTGGTCGTTACACATCAAAACATTTACAGGCAGAACTCAAAGCTGTTTGTTAACATTTCTCTCAACAGCAAGATTTCATTCCTTTACTCTGATTGCTGCCTTTTCTTCTTGTAGACCTTCCACATGTCTATTCTCCAGTGGCCTTTGATCTCTCAGGCTATTTAACAAGTGTTCCCATAAAAAGCTCCCACACATGTAGCCACATTATGCTTAAGCAGACAGTCTATTAACAATCCTCCACTACCTATTAAGCAGAGCACTACGTAAAAGCATCACACAAACTGTAGAAACTGGAGAAAACAGAGACCATATACACTCCTCAATATGACTAAGCACTAATGTGGGAAAGACTCTCCCAAAGGGATAAAATTCTACATACTCATTCCCACTGTAAAAACGCATATTTGTGAGTCTCTCCTCAAATTTCTTTTTGATGCTTAAAGAACATCCTATAAAAATGGGGTTTTAACACAGCAGCAGTATGTTGCTCAGATCCTTCACAGCTTTATTCTGTCACAGCACTGGATCACTGCCTTTATAACACTTCTGCTTTCTCTCCAGAGCCGGATAGATACCTACATAGCACATTACCCTGCTGGAACATCCGTACAGAACGTTATTCATTGGCATCAGGTATAACTGTGTACTGATGTGTAAACAGACTCTTACTACTGCTTTTTATGCAACCAACCGCCTACAGGGAATTCCAGAGGCAGTGGATCTGGGAATCTGCCCATCACATCTTCTCACATGCTGCCATGAGCACCTGCCACAGAGGGAGCACTCTTTCCCATGGCTCACCAGACCATCACCCGAATTGCCCCTTTGGTATCAAGCACCGAGATTTCCCCAGGGCATATCAGGCCTCTCTGCATGTTGGGCTCTAATGGCTTCCAGCCTTCATTTTTATTTATGAAGACATTTGCCTTGAAAGCTGCAGAAGTGAGTGCAAGCACAGCCTAGGCACTTGGCAGGCAGTAGGAGAGTGGAAATTGAGCAGCCAGGGGATGAGCTAGACAAAGGAGAGATCCAGGTTAAAGCTTTTCTCCCAGAGTGTTAATTGCAGCCTGGATCACTTCCCAAAGCCAGCTGACTCACACAAACGCTTCTGCTGGCACCAGCGGCAGGTGGGGAACTGCCTCTTCTGCTGGCTTCTTACGTTACTCTCAGATCTAAGCTTGTTCTGCCCGTGCTCCAAATCAGACCAGGGCAAGAGAGCGCCGGCTCAGAAACGCATCACTGTATGTGCACAGAATTGTGGCCACTTCTGCCAGCACTTAAATATATGCATGCTCCTGCACACACCCCTGACTAAAATTCCAAGGACCCAGACTGCCAGCACCCAGACCCAGAAAACAGACAAGCTAGCAGATTTCTAGCATATCCTCGGTTACTTAAAGGCTTGGATAAAAAATATGCACACACATTTTCAGTAAGACAGATTCATCTTTTTTTTTTTTCCTTCTAGACAACATGCATTCAAGATGACAATATAGTTTAGTGTTAAGCTGATCACAGCCTGCTCCCAATAGCCAAACTCTTGTAAGAGGTACAGAGCCTCTGGAAATGTCGCCACTACTGTGAGCCGACCAGACAAAACTGACACACACAAGTCAAGGTGTGTGAGCAGGTATCATTTGTTACACTAGACTAGTAATAGTCCTGACACACCTCTGAGTCACAAACAGGGACCCCAACTTCAGCTAACTAAGATAGTCAAGCAAAATTTTAATGATAAAACATGCCAAGGGTGGCGGCTGAGAATCAGGAGACAATGGTAGCAAAAGGAAAGGCAATGAAGCCACTCACCCTACGATCCATCCTCAGAATCCCTGGAAGCCTGCCCACTGCCTGAGCCTTGGCTTCAATCAAAGGCAAGAAAACACCTCCTGCACTTTGTTCTGTCTCTTAACACTTTCATTTTATCTGTCCTTGTTACAATATTAACAGGTAATACATGCAGACCAATTTCAAGCTTATGACTACGGCTCTAAGGAGAACATGAAGAAATACAACCAGGTAAGGCAATACAGATTTCCAGAGAACTCATCCTTGGGTCCCGGTAAAACTAAGAACAGAAAAGTCCAGATTTCAGCACCTGTGAGCGCTAAAGAGGGGGAGAGTGGTCTGAGGTAATGTTTCACCCAAATCTAACACTCATACATGTAAAAGTCTATTCACAGACAAGGCATAGACAGATCCTTGTGGACAGCTAACAGAAGTTCGTTTTGCCTCCCCTACTGATGCAGGCATGTGTCCAATGACATGTCAATTTACCTGCCATTCCCAAAAGGCTGAGAGTCACACCCAAGTCCTAGGACTTCATGAGTATGGAGCTCTTCACTTCCCCAAAAATCCTCAAGGTCTGCCTTTCAGTTAAACGCTAGACTGGCCAAAGGGGGAATGGAAAAAAGAAAAACAAATGGGGGTGGGGGGAGAAAAAATGGAAATGCATACCTTGGTTTTGGGAAGCTACTTACCACAAAAATAAAAGAGAAGGGATGATTCAGTACAGCACAGTGGAGACTACTGCTGCGGTGAACTAATATGTCCTGTATGGAAAAAAGGAAACGGACAAAACTTGGTCACTAGGAGCTTTGGTTACCACCTAGTCAACACTCAGAAATGCTGCGGTTCTCCTGCAACACCGATAACTTGCCTGACAGTTTTTTAAGGTTTGATCAGATCAGTTGACATGTTGTGAGCTTTTCTGAGTCAGGGCAGGTTCTTTTATGGGTGGCACGTTATTTTACAGGTGGAGAAGGACTCCAAAGAGTTCTCAGACACCTTCCATCCACACATACGGTCTTTAAATACTGAAGTGTAAAGTTTGGAATGGGCAATGTTGTAGTCCCAGTACTTTGGATGGTTAGGAAACTGCCCCAAAAAACAGTCAATGAGAAAAAGAACAGAACCACCCTTAGATACTAGGGGTCAATTTAAAAGCATCTTGTGCCTGGTCCCTTACCACCCCGTAGGCAAATAATCATCCTGCATTAAGTCATTTGGTTCAGGTCTCAGAAGATCTCCATTCCACTTTTCCGTGTTTCTTTGATTTCCTCTGTGATGACGGACAAGGCAAGTGTGCTCACGGGCTATTACTCCATCAGTAGCAACACTGTGACCTAGAGGGAGTGTCAAGTGAAGTCTGGAACAATACCACTAAATATCTTTCACTCCATGCCCCATAGAAGCATGAAGAGGACTGTATATAAGCCAGAAATGGAACACCCATGAACAACAACTCTGCGGTCCTTGCCTGGTAAACACAGACGCTGCTCTTGCCATATCCCCACCTCTGAAGGGCAGGAGTAGGTGTCAAACTGCAGGACAACTCTTAGCCATGCATTAAGGAAAGACACAGGAATAGGATGGATCAGTTCCTTCCATGGTCAACAGGGAATGGGGTTAGGGCAATAGGCACTAAGAGGGTGGCCTTCGTCCTTACAGTTTTACTGTAGTGAGTGCAGAAGGGAAAGAGATGCATGCACAGAATCCTTTCTCTAAACACAACTTCTGATACAACAGCATTCACTCAGGTCTCCTCCCTTTCTTACAGTCTACTCCTCCTGCATACCCAATAGAGAAGATAACCACACCAATTGCTGTTTGGAGCGGTGGACGTGACAAATTTGCAGATCCCAAGGACATAGCAAAGTTACTTCCTCGGATTACTAATCTCATTTACCACGAGCATTTCCCTGCTTGGGGACATCTTGATTTCGTCTGGGGCCTTGATGCACCTGAGAAAATGTTTCAGAAAATCATTGAACTAATAAGAAAACACCCTTAAATCTTCACGCAGGGAATTTATTCATCCAGTAGATTTTTATTTAGCAGTAGAATATGGGTGTAGGGATTGGTGTAGGGGTTTACAAACCACTGTCAATTGGTTTGCAATGTTTTTACGTTGTTTTCCATGGTGTTGCTCTGGTGACTGCACTCTCTCCGACTAAGTTGCGGTACATGGGGATGACCACTGAAAATACAAACATGTTAGAAGGAATACTTCAGGGATCACTTATTTTGGAAGATTTTAGCTTTTATAGGGCTGATTTTGCTTCAACTAAGGTTTCATTTTCTCTTCCCTTGTAGAACAATGCCACATATTCCACATGACACAGAGGTGTTATCCCATGAAAACCCAAAAATGGGAGATACTAATTTCTCTGTTGATGTATTACTTATCTTTGTTTAAATTAAATCATCTATCCTCTTGATAGAGTGTTTTGCCTGTTTTGTCTCTTTATGTTACCAACAGCAGCAAGCCAGACCCAAAAGACCTCCACCTGTAAGACTACCCTGGCATCTAAGCATACAGTAGTTGGCTTTAATGGCCCAAATGCCAAGGAATCAGACATCAGAAAACCTATGTCAGAGAGAAATCACTTGATTGTTGGACAGATGCAGATACTCGCTTACCCTCACACTAAGTAATAGTTTGTTAACCCCCTTACTACAAAGAACACAACTGTCTTCGTGCTCATAACCTGGCAACTGAGGACTGAGGAGATGCAGACAGAGCAGCAGCCTGCACACATAGGAGGACACCATCCATCTCAAGAAATATTCCTGGCACTGTCAGTAAAGAAGTTGTTTCAACTTCTTCTGGCTTCTCAGTTCACTGTGTTAGTGTGTCCCACTTGCTCACCTACAAGATTATTCCAGGAGGTGAAAGATCATGTTAAAGGGTTCATCATTACAGGCCAAGGCAGGGTAGCTCAGGCACTGTGGGTGTTTCTGGGTGGGAGCTTAAGCCCAGATTCTTCAATCAAGACTTGTGGCAAATGAAACTCATTTGATGATAATCTGAGAGAGAGACATCAATATATGTACACGAAGGGTTGAGATAACGACAAACCTGACCAAAGCTTGTTAAAACAAATTTGTTCTAAGCTTTCATTATGTTGATTTTTCTAAGCTTTCATTATGTTGATTTATGTGTTCTTAGAGTTGTTGCTCTGGTTTTTAAAGCTCTGTTATGTATCACCTCACTTGCTGTATGTAGTTCCTCTTCTGCTGCTTATCATGTTTGTCTCATGCAATATAGAAAACATGCTACGGAGATGACACATCTTCTCTAGCAGCCTGTGGTACCACTGGGAACTGAGCTCACAACTTCTGGAGAGCTTCACAGTCCAAAACACTGATTGCCAAGTGGCTACTCTCACTTACACCACACTATTTATAAACCCCAGTGTCCTGACTGCCCCAGAGAACTGAAAACAGACCTAGCCCACCTCCACAACACAGCAGGGCAGACCTGGCACAGTCACATCAAACATTATACCCAATAAAAACATGAGCTCTGGGTCTGAAGGGAAGAGGAACAGGACCAAGAATTCCAGCTTAGGGAAAAAGGAAGCAACCATCTCTTTGAACTGTCTGGCAGCAAAGCCCTTCACCTCTGCTCTCACTCACACTTCTGCAGCACCACCTAACATTTGGACAAGATGCACATGATGAACCTGCACAAAACTTATGACAGAAGATAGGGAAAACAAAGAATCGCAACACCAAACTCCTTCTGCCCTCACCAGTCCTTTTTCCATGCTGCAGAATCAGGGCTAACCATGAACTAAGATTCTCCATAAACCAGAGCATGTGGCTCTGCCCAGCTGAAGAAAGCAATGGGCAGACACTGGCCACCCCTCCTGGAAGATGAATGAAGGGGGAATCTAGCAGTTCCTCAGAACCTGGTTGTGTGAACACAGGTCTGAGATTAAGCTCACTCAGCTTGGAAGCAGCCACCATGGGGCACTCCAGGACATCAAGTTCAAACTTCCCTAGAGGGCCTTCCCATGCTGTACAAGAAGAACCAGCCACAGACACACCCTGCAAGAGGTTGCAGGGAAGTATTCAGGTCAGTGACCAACACTGCTTGGGAAAGAACACAACATGCATGTCTTCCATACCAAGCACCTAAATCAATATAATGTTTAACCTAACATCACCTCTGACCTAACTGAGTTTTACAAAGGATCACCAAATTCTCTAATGGAAGACAACAGTTTCCAAATGCTCATCAAATAATAGGCTCTCCACTTACCAGAGCTTCCTGCAACCGGATGTTATCTTCTTATTGCCATCCGTCAGGAATGCAGTCCTGGAATGGCCAGTGTCTAGACAACAGGAACACCCATCCCTTACACTTCCCCTTGGAACACTGTTAGCTACCCAGACAACATCCTTGCAGCACTGTAAGGGTCTCTTGCACCTCAGCTTCAGGACAGGATTAACTCAACTCTCTACACTGAGCACAGACAAAGCTCTCCATGGCACGGACTGGAGCCTGTACTTTATAACACTTTGAGCCAAACTTAGCGAACCACTGGTGTTGCATGAAAAATCCAAGATAACAAGGTAAATGTTCAAACAAACAGGATTTTTGTTGCTTGCCCAAATCAGACCCTCCTGTTCTTAAAGCCGGGACCAAGACCTGTTGCCCCACACCACAGCCACTAGCACCAGGAGTGGTACTTCCAGGCTGGGATGCCAAGCAGCCAGAACAGCCACGCGCACAACAAAAGGAAGGAAGGGAAATGCCCTTACCGTCCCTGGGGGTGCAGGATGAGCTAAATACAAGTATCTTAGACCACATCTAGACTTCCCTGTCCAGGTTTCGGCCCCAGGAAAGACATCAATACAATCAATATCTGCTGAGCAACTTCAGCAGAAGGCCACCAAGGAGGTCATCCAAATTCGTCATGGCGCAACTGCTGTGTTGGCTAGACATTCCCAGCAGAGATGTGGGCCAGCCCACAGCACAGCACAGTACTGCACTGCTCTGCCCTGCCCTGCCTCCTCAGAAACCCAGGCTGCCTGCCTGCCTGCCTTCCTCCTGCAGCTCCCTGCCTCCTCTGCCTCAGGGGACCAACTCTCCTCCTCTCCATCGATTCCTCTTCCCAGGTACCACAGCCCCATACTGACCACCACGCCTTCATTTCGACCTTCCTCCTCTTCCTCCTCACCCACAGACACCTTCCTCAGCAGCAGCGCTAACTGGGTTTCCCCTCAGCTCGCCGCACCCGAGGTTTAGATCGGCCCAGGTGCGGCTCGCTTGCCCGCCGGTACCCAAGGAGGCGCGGACTTAACCGAACCGATGGCCGGACTGACACCACCAGGAGCGAGGCAAGCGTGGAGGGGACACACGCCAGGTGAGCGCGGGCCATGCTGCAGCCCCCCTGCCCGCCCCTCCCCTCCGGCCCCCCTGCCCTCGCCGCCGCCGCCTCCCCTCGCCCTCCCGGGCAGCCGCTGGGCTGCAACGGCGGCCCCGAGCGCGCGGCGGCGCCCGCGGCCGTCGGGCTGCAGCGGCGGCGGACCCCGCGGCGCAGAGCGGGCCGCGGCCACGCCGCTCGCCCCGGCGGCGCGCAGGCTCCTCCCTTCGCCCCGCACCGTAACCTGGGCCGGCTGCGGCGGCGCAGGGCGCTCGGCTCGCCTCGGCTCGGCTCGGCTCTCCGCGGCGCCGCCGGCACCTGCCGCGCCGCCCCGCCCCGCCCGCCGCTCCTGCGCGGGGCGCCCGGGGCGCCGAGTGCCGGCGGGGCGAGGCCAGGCGAGGCGAGGCGAGGCCGGGCGGCGGAGGCCCAGGCCCCGGCCCCCCCCACCGCCGCTCCTGCCTCCCCCGCCGCGGCGGGGCGGGCGCCCCTCGCTTTGTCTCCAGGAGCACCGGCCGGCCGGGGCCGCAAGGACCGAGGCGAGATCCGGTAAGCGGCCGCCGCCTTCCCCAGTGTGGGGAGCGCGGGGCAGGGAGCCGGCGGGGCGCTGCCTCCCCGCCTCCATCCCGCCGCTTTGCGCCGGCGGCCCCCGCGGACTGAGGGAGAAAGGGACGGCGCCGCGCCGCGCCGCGCCCCCTCCGCGGCCGCTACGAGCTCCATCAGCTCGGCCGCCCCGGCGAACGCCCCCGGTGCGCGATGGGTGCGGGCCGTCCCCGCCTCGGGTGTCAGGTGCCGCGATCCCAGGAGGCCTGTCGGAAATCACCCTCCTCCGGGCAGGGCGGACCTTTCGGCACGAACGGCCTCAGGCGGGGCGCGCCGCGGGGCACGGAGGAGCGAGGGAGCGGCCGTGGGTGCATGGACGCAGCGCGGGCATCGCGGTGCCACCGGCGACTTGTGGGTGTGCGGGGCGGCGGGGAGCGGCCGGCCCGGGCCGGGCCAAGCTGCCGGCTTCACTGCGCCTACGGAAATGGGCGATTACGGTACAGTGGGTAGCAGAGCTCGGAACGCCGCTGCGTTTCCGAGAGAAAGCGAACTTAGAACAGTACTCTACTCTTAAATAATTTCCGTAGGCACGTGAAAGATTAGCATCGGAACAGAAAGCAAAATCACGTAAAAAAAGAAGAAATTGTGACCGCTGGGCACCCCTCTCAGAGGCTGTTTCTGCTCTTGTACTTCACTTTGTACCTACCTCGTTCAGACCTCTGTAGGACCTGAGGTGCGCCTCAAGCACACCGAGGAACGTAACTCGCTTCTCTCACACGTGGATGCGCTGTCCTCTTTCAGAAGGGTGGCAAAAAGTCTCTTCTGCGGGAATTCCTCTTGGTTTGGAATTCTTTTTATTTAATATGCACATGGTTCTGAACGCTTGTCTCGGAATTCATGGGCGGGAAAAACATCACCCTCTACTGAGAACGGAAAGTGGTGAGATTAGGAGGTCTTGGATGGACTGCAGTTCCCAGGGAGTTCATTCCTCAGGTGAAGACCGGCTTTGAGAAAGTTCTGTCTTCACAGAAGTGGGTTTTCGCCTCGTTGCAGGCTAAAGTGATTGACTGTCCAAAGCTGTAGTTAGCATATATTTGATAAATTGCCTTAGACCATCAGGTCCTAGAAAATAGGATACAGACTCAGAACTTGGTGAAATATTCCCAGGAGAATGGAGTCCAGGTTTGTTGTTGTGGGTGTTGCTGAGGCAATATATTGTGTTACTCTGTAACAGCTGGGTTTCCTGACTGGCTAAATGCATTACTGCCTGGTATATTGCATGCCTAGGTGCTAAAGGTACAAACAACTAAAGCAAAGGCCGGTGCTGACAAGTCCAGAGTTTCATGGATTGCAGGAGAGCGTAGGAAGCATTCCTCCCAAACCCTGTATAATTCTGTAGGTGCAAATTTCATAGTTATGGTTTTTTAATAGTATTTAAAATGGCTATAAGTGCAGAGAGGGGTTCAGTGTCTCGATCAATCCTCCAGTCATGTGTATTAGTGATATTGCTGTGGGCATACTGTGAAGGCATTTCTCATGTGGTTTTCTTTATGTGCGTGAAGTATGCTCAAGGTCAGGCCTTAAGGCATTTCCTGGAAGTTAATCACCACGCTGAGGAAGGGTATAGCTCAAGGTGAGGGGTGTAGTGAAATCTTCAACTCCTGATGGAGTGGCAAGGTGACTTATGCATTAAGACACTGAGCAAGTACTGTATAAAAATAAATATTTGGTCTCTGCTGAACTTGTATGCGTAGTGGTTTTCTTCCTGTTCTTACCTGACTCCTGAGATTTTATTTCTGTGTCAAAGTTTACATTTCCAGTTTGTGTTCTGAAACTTAGTTTGCTGCCGTGTAATGAAAGTCTTTGTCTATATCTTTTTAATAAATATTTAACATTTAGATTGCCATACCAGAAAACATGTTTTCTGGTCATAGTTTCCATTATAAATAGAAGTATCAGTCCATGAAAGCAAACGGTCTTGCTCGTACAGTTCCTGAATGATCCGCGTGTAGTGGCTTAGTTGCATAGGCATCCCTTTTATAAAAACCCAGCATTTTCAGTCTTACATGGATGATGATACTTCATGGTAATGCAGTGAGTCAGGCACCTGCTCAGACACAACCCGTTGCCTACCACTTCCTGCTGGCAGCTCTAGATGACTCACAGTTCAGCAGACAACATATGGAATTGCATTAGGGAAGCTGTGGGCTCAATACATAATCAATGTAGAAAGTATCTTCCTCTTTTAGCATCTCTGAACCACTGTCAAAAGGCCTTCAGAGATGTCTAGCTCTCTCAGTTGATATAGAAAGGAGCTTGGATAGGCTGCAAAGATCATTGGACTCATCCTGAAGAGAAAAGCAAATAATTTGGAAATAGGCTCAAAGATAGCCGGTGCATAACTTCACGGGAATGAATAGCCTGTTGGTCTTCCTGCGTACGAGATGTTAGCCACAAATCATTGTGCTCAGCTTTGATACTTTAGATAATTCGGACGACTTTCAAGCAGCCCTGTGAGCTGACCGTGTTACAGTCAGTGCTGCTATAAAACATGTGTTTGCCATTGTCAATCTTAGCAAACTTACAAAAGAGAAATTAAATATTGTAACTATCCAAGTAGACAAAATGATCTAAAGCACACTGAATTCTTCTTGTGAAGCCAGACATTCCTGGTTTTTGTTTGGTTTGTTTTTTGGTTTGTTTTTTTTTTCCCCTCATCTGCTCATGGTATGAGACATCCTGAATCATCTAGGATAGGGCAGGAGGTCAAAGACTTCATTATGAAATCAACTAACTGTGTTACCTTGATATAAGCATTGTACTGCAGAAACATGGTAGTTATTTTTACTGGTTGACCACGCTCCATCCTGTAGGTAACATCACTATCGGGTTTTTACTTGCACTTTTCTTACCTAACCATTAGTGTACAAAGTAGTCAGAATCCATTGAACTAATGCACCAAATTATTTCTTCAAGATTTAAGGCCACAAGACAAGCTTCATGCTTTATAGATGATTTAATAGACTTCAGATGAACTGTGAATTTATATATCAGAAATGCCAATTAAATTTACTTCTCCTTTTTTTTGGTCACCTACGTTGTGAACAGTACAAAGTAAGACAGAATAGGAATTAATCATCAGATAGAAACAGAAATTGATTGTTGCAACCAGTTACTCACCCAATTAACAAATGTCTGTATTAGAGGTTATGGAGTGTGAAAGTGTTATAAAACCAAGTAGCAAATATTGCCAGAAAAATCGTTGCCTTTTATAGGAAGAACAAGAAGGTTCTTAACCCTTTTATCCTAGTGGGACTTTGCCTCTGAGAGAGATAGGGCTACAGGCAGAAAAATCTGTGAAACCTGAGGATTTGCAAAGAATCATGCTTTCTTTGGTTTTAGAAGTCTAAGAAGTGTTGCAGACCTCTGTGCTGATTTTAGCCTCTCATTTGTTTCCCTTAGCAACACAGCTTCTTGTCTTCATGGTGGAAGTGATGTTATGTATTGCAGGTATCTCTTTTTTCAGTATTTCAGCTGAATCATCAGAGAACAAATTATATAACAACAGCTAATTTTTTATTTCTGTCCTCTTCTGGCTTAATGTGTCCTGGTACACTAATTTTGATGGGAGATTGTTGTGAATTTCGTAAAGGAAGGAAATGGCACTGTTTTTCTACACCATGTCTAGAACATCCTTTTAGTGGGTCACTGGAATGATGCCGTTCTGTGTTGCATAAGTATATTTCAGTGACTGCCTAAGAAGGCTATTGCTTGTAATCCAAGACATTCTAACGATGGTGATACTTTATCCATTATGTTAAAAATGCTTTTCTGCTGAAACTGAATGGTGTTGCCAAAAAAGGGAGGGAGAGGGAGGGAGGGATTTTGTTTTGTTTTGACACAAGAAATCACAAGAGAAAGAACTGTCAGCAGTTCACAGATGCATGTTTCAATGTTCAATATTTCCAGTCTGTTTTTCAGGACATTCTTTTAAAAGTGACTAATATCTTTGTAGACAGAGCATATTAATAAATCTGGTAGCAAGCCATCACCTATGTGTACAGCTCAAATGCATAGGGTTATGCTGTAGTAGCACAAACATACTAGATCTTGACTTCAAAATAGTCTGCATGAAAATGAATAAGAAAATAGGTGAAAATCAGTGATCTCCTCTGTGCTCTGAAGCAATGGGAAAAGCCTGTAGGTTCTATGTTCCTATTCTCTCTAGGGAGTCATGTGGGATGTTATCTGCATATTGTAGTTGTTTATCAGAGTCTTAGCAGACCCAGTAGCAATCTAATTTTATTGATGTAGCTTCTTAATGCAGTAATGTTTGTATCTGTTCCAAAAGGAAAACTGTCCCTAGACAACAGCCAGTCAATGATATTCAAGTAGCTACATTAACTAATTGCAGTCATCCAAATATTTGCAGAACAACTTTTAAAGTCTTCAAATAATTGTTCTAACTTTTTTAACTGTGAGAAAACAGAACCTTGTTTCACTCACATTTTCTTTAGATGAAAATAATGCTCAGTTTTGTGATGTAAGATACAGCACTGAGTGGCATAACCGTATAGGCAAGACTTGGGTTTGGCACACCTGTGCATGGAGAATTTCCACTGCATGGTGATTTCTCCCTCCCAGTACCCAAGCAGGTGAAGCTGCTACTGTCTGCATGTTGCTGACACAGTCTGCAGAGGGACCTCCAGGCAGCCTGCTGGGCAGTGGGTGGGACTGGTCCTTCACAGCAGGTGAAAAAGAGGATATAACCTTGACCCACTTCTAAGAGATTGTATAGCTCAGCAGCTGCCTCTGGGAGATTGTGGGGCTTGGGAGGAGATCTTGGCAGTGCTGTTTAAATGGAGCCATGGAGTTAAGGGGCAGTGTTAAATTAGGAACCATTACTGAGACAGGCTTTTCTAGACCCAAGCCTAGTAGCTCCTACTATGAAGAGCAATTTGTCCATTGAAAGACACGGGCTTCTCAGCAAGCGGTTCCTTGCAGTGCTTCTTTTCACTGAATGGCCATTCTCTTGGTTTTGGTTGACTGGGTTTTTTCTCTGCGCAAGAGAATGATCTTGCCATGACATTCAGTGCTTTGTTGTTTTTTTCCAGAAGAGACTACTTAACTATACTAGCTGAATCACTTGCTGTAACAGTGAACAGTTGTTTCAAAAAACATGTTGACAGATGAACATGCTGTTTCTTTTTGGAGAGAACCAACAGAAGGCAGTTTGCTATTTAGGCTGGTTTTCAGCATATTTTATATCAAACCCAAGTGTGCGTATAAATGATTATGTGCTGTGCCAATACATGGCCTAGCACTTCAAAAAGAGCTGAATGAGTTTGGTTGCCTGTATTTCTAACACATTTTTCACCAAATTCCCTTGAACATCCACTTCAGAGTTGTGGGTGGGTTGACCCTGGCTGGACGCCAGGTGCCCACCAAAGCCATTCTATCACTCCCCCTCTCAGCTGGACAGGGGAGAGAAAATATAACACAGGGCTCGTGGCTTGAGATAAGGACAGGGAGAGATCACTCAACCAATTACCGTCACGGGCAAAACAGACTTGACTTGGGGAAAAATAACTTAATTTATTGCCAATCAACCAGAGTAGGGCAATGAGAAATAAACCCAAATCTCAAAACACCTTCCTTCCACCCCTTTCTTCTTCCCAGGCACAACTTCATTCCCGGATTCTCTTCCTAGCCCCCCTGCCAGCAGCACAGGGGACGGGGAATGGGGGTTATGACCAGTTCATCACATTTTGTTTCTGCCGCTCTATCCTCCTCAGGGGCAGGACTCCTCACACTCTTCCCCTGCTCCAGCATGGGGTCCCTCCCATGGGAGACAGTCCTCTATGAACTTCTCCAACGTGGGTCCTTCCCACGGGCTGCAGTTTTTCACAAACTGCTCCAGTGTGGGTCCTTTCCACAGGGTGCAGTCCTTCAGAAGCACACTGCTCCAGCGTGGGTCCTCCACGGGGTCACAAGTGCTGCCAGAAAACCTGCTCCAGCGTGGGGCTCTTCTCCATGGATCTGCAGGTCCTGCCAGGAGCCTGCTCCAGCGTGGGCTTCCCACGGGGTCACAGCCTCCTTTGGGCACCCACCTGCTCCGGTGTGGGGTCCTCCATGGGCTGCAGGTGGAGATCTGCTCCACCGTGGACCTCCCTGGGCTGCAGGGGGACAGCCTGCCTCACCATGGTCTTCCCCACGGGCTGCAGGGGAATCTCTGCTCCAGTGCCTGGAGCACCTCCTCCCCCTCCTTCATCACTGACCTGGGGGTCTGCAGGGTTGTTTCTCTCGCATGTTCTCACCCTCTCTCCAACTGCCATTTCTGCATCCCAGCAACTTTTTTTCCTTCTTAAATATGTTATCCCAGAGGCGCTGCCACTATCACTGATGGGCTTAGCCTTGGCCAGCGGCGGGTCCATCTCAGAGCCGGCTGGCATTGGCTCTGTTGTACACAGGGGAAGCTTCCAGCAGCTTCTCACAGAAGCCACCCCTGTCACCCCTCCCTTCCCCCCCCCCCCCCCCAAACCTTGCCACACAAACCCAATACAAAAGTACAGAAGTACAAGTATCTGGATCATGCATGACATTGCTATGAAACAGTCCTTTATCTTCATCTGGCAATGACTGAATGTGCCCTATTTCAAGTTTGCTGAGACAATTTAGTTCCATTATGGATAATTAAAAGGTGGGGTTTGCACTTGCTAATTTGGCTATTTTAATGAGAACTGACCCCTTTATTGTTTAAGATGCATCTTTATTCTAGGATTCTATAATCACCACACTTCCTAGTATAGTAAACAGAATATTACTGTTTTAACTCCTCACAACAATACTAAAGTAAGCTTTTTCTTACCATGGGATGAATGCAGAATAGTGCTCTCAGGAATAGTTTGTAAAAAGCAGAACTATGACACGTTTTAGCTCCTATATTAGCAAATATTTCTACATATACTGTAAGGATCCGATCCCAATGAACCAAAGTGAATGATTTTGATGGGAAACACATCTGGGCTTTACATTCCACCAAAATATCAAACAAACGGATGAGTATTTCTGAAATAATCCACTATTAAAAAATATGTAAAGAATAAATCATTGGTAATGCCCCAAGTCCCTGTCATTCTTAACAGAACCTAAGCTTTGAGTGAAAAAAGTGCTTTGGAAAATTTTACCAGTGATCTCTTTAATGCAGCTTTTTAGTAGGACCAATAGTCAAAATATTGACAGATGTTTCTGACAGCAGTGAGGTCAGTGTCTTATGACTAATTCACTTGGAATTTAAAAATATCTTACAAAGGGGAAACTAATGTTTCAAAGTAACTAATAACAATGTTTCAAAGTAACGAATGTTATAAAGTGGAAACTGATGATTAAACTAATGGTTATTGAAGTTAGGCAGTTACTTGTTTAAAAATCTGAAAAGCTCATTCAGCATTTAAAAACCTCTTCTGAAGAAGGAAAAGCAGCCTCAAGATGATGGTAAGGAGCTGAAATTCAGTCCTCATGCTCTGCAGTCAGCTAGTTTCTGGGAGGTACTGGTACTCTGAGCTCTGTGGCTGTGTCTTCTCCAGAAAGTCTGAGCAGTGCAACTCCCGCTGGGGTACCACCAGTCCCTGTGTGCATCCTTTGGCAGAGTATGGTCCTGCTTGGCTTCGTTGTCTTTGCTGGTACAGTCACCTCACTGTAGTTGGGTGAAGGACATGCCATACTAAATAGACATTTTGGAGCCAGTCATAGGAATGCATGAAGACTGATACAAGCTCTTTCTGCCCAGACTGTGAGCTGGCTCCACACAAGGCATTGTAAACACAAACTGTGTAACTTAAATAGTTCATACTGCGCTTGAGCTAATAAGTCTTGCTGTGCAGCCATGTGTGCCACCTTTCGCTTTCACAGAGCACCGTTACATAGCTTGCAAACTTAGCTGGGTCATGCCTCCCGGGCTCTGAGCACAGGCAGAGGGGCTCTTGTTTGTCCACATCCATCCATCCCAGCAATTGAAACATGCCAGCATGCAGTGAACTGTGAGGACATTGGGGAATTTGTGATGAATTATGATATTATACCTCTCGGAAAACTATGAGAGTTTGTGTATGCATTCTCCAGATCTTCTTATACCACCTCTGCCTTACTAGCCTACTCTTGAGGTACTTGATGTATCTTGATATACTTATTCTATCTTCATGTACTACTATTTGCCTATACTTTTAAGTTGAAATTGCTCTCTCTGCTTTTCACTTCCCTGGTACTTGGCACCACGGTCTGTAGCCTGAACAGAAAGAATGACTTTCAATGCCATTAAAATGCTTATTTTCTCACTTTGCTCTATTTCCTGTGGCTGAAGACCTTCAATTTAATAAAGCTGGATTTTACAGAGGATTAATGCATAGTATAATAAGCTGGATCGTATAGGAAAACAAGTGGGTTTTGAGGAGGAAATGGGATTTGGTAAGGAGTGCCGTTACCAATGAAATCAAGAAAAGTTTCTTAACTGTTGAGTGAATTCTTATATTCTGATAATGACTTTCAGAATATTCATCATTAGAAAAAGCTTGATTTCATGCTAAATGTCCAAACGTTTCTTCTTAATCAAACATTACCTAAGTCCATCTAAGTTAGTTGGAGTGCCCAAAATTGTAAAGCAGAAAAATGCATCTTTACTCTTAGAATTTAGAGCACTTTACACTCTAATAAACTAATGCATCTTTACTCTTAGAATTTAGAGAACTTTACACTCTAATAAACTAAGACAGCTCCAAGCTAGCATTGCTACTTATCCCTGGTGGTTGGGGTTGGATTGTTGTTCACTGTATTAACATAACGATGTTGAATATTTAAATATAATTAGTTTCAGTTACACAGGGAGGTTTGATATTTGAATTTCTCTTTGCTCTTGTAGAGTGAAATATAAGTGTATTTCCAGAAGACAAAGAGTCACTCATCAGGACTGGGCAATTCTTATAGGTGCTGTACTAGCCCTTAGGGTGCGTTTTCAAAGACAGCTCATATCAGTCTAGGACAGCACTGCCTTGGAAAGGGGCAAGTCTGTCTGTTTTGCTGGCTTCATGTTTCTGCATCCTCCCTTGCATTCAGAGTTTGAGAAGGAAGTAATTAATTTTAAAAGTCCATTTGATTTTAATTTAGATCAGCTACAACTCGCCTTGAAGTCACTGATGCCAACAAAGTGGAAGTACAAAGAAGTATGGTGGGGGTGAGGGGAGCCCCTTGGCAGTGTCATGGCCTTGGACCAGCTGAAGGTGATTGTGGAGCTGCACCATGAGGAACATTATGCACAGAGACATTCCAGGAAACTGGCAGACATGCCTGTGGTGGTGTTTTTAGTAAAGCTTAACTTTCTGCATTTTAATTGCTTACAATTCTGGCCGGTGTGTCCACATGTTAAGGATAATATATTAGAGTGCAGTCATAAGACAGCCCATGTTCTTTTTAGAATTTTCTTTTTTTTTTAATTACACTGCCACCTGTAATAGCTACTATAGTTGAGTCTCATTTGACATTTTTGTAGAATTGATACAAATTCATCCTAGTAGTTCTTTATTTACAGCGTCTGGGTTTTAATGTGCTCCTGAAGCCAAATTTAAAAAGTCAGTTTCCTCTTTCATTTGTAGCGATTCTTCTGCTAAGCTCTTGCACTGTGGCTTGACTTGTGCTCTCTGCAGAGCTTCTTCATCCTTTCAAAGCTCTGACAAAATTTTGAGGAAGTGTCAGTTTCTGCTGTTACCAGATGTCTTCTCTTTAAAATACCTGGTATTAGACATTTTTTTTCTTATTTTTAATGCTTCTTTAGGTTAAAAAAAAAAATTAAAAAATCACTGAATTAGCTTAAAGATAACTTTATCTTTCTTAGAGGCAACCAAGATGAGAAATGTTTGCAAGTAAAGGATTCCATGATGTCTTCCTGTGCCAGTTCCAAAGAGATTTTGGCTGGGGGATACCATAGGCTTCTTTAACAAAGACCTCTTTGAGAATACTGCCCCCCTCAAAACCAAACCAAAACACCAGTTAGTGGCTTTTGTGTTTCCACTTGCTGCACTAACATTTTCCACTTCCCTACCAGCTAGGCTGAAAGGTCTTTAAGGTGTGGTAATAGTTGAAAGAAGCATATGATCCATATTCCATGTCCTCCCTAGGGAAGCATCTCAAGAGCTTTCTCTAAAGTGTCCGTTTCCTCACTAGATTTTGGAGAAAGTCTGTAAGGGAGAAAGTGTTTGAAAAGCAGTTTTCTTGCTCAATGGCTGCTAACTGAAATAGGGAATTGAATAGAAATACATTTCTGCACGCTTTACTTTTGAACAATATTTTTTTTGATAAATTGGATGATGAGAATATTTTGCAGTTTGTCATACTTGGATGCATACTTTAGACCAAAATCAGCCTTTGATTCAGCTATCGTAGATCTCCCAGTTGCTTGTAGGGGAAATTAAAAACCAAAACAACACAAAACAAAACCACAAGTGATGGATAAGTGAGTAAATAAATGGTTTTAAAATACATGCTTTTTAGCTCTCAGCTGTTTTTTTTAAAATGTTATTCCTGAGCCACACAGAGCATCGGAATGCAGAGTCTCTTACTGAAGATTTTATTTCTGCTTGGAATCTGAGCTGCAGGGGCAGAAGACTGACATGATCTCTGTGCTGGCCAAGCTTTTAGCCCTCTTCTTTCACAGTCCACCACATCTACAGTGGTCCAGCTGAAGAAGGGTTTCAGGTGGAACAAGCCATAAGGCAGTATGTTTCTTGCTGTAGGCTAAAGCAAAAATATTTAATTATTGTTGTCCCACAGGGCCTTTCTGCAGTCTGTGAATAGGCAATGAATAGGCTGTCTGGCCAAGCTGATCATTTACATGAGAGCTCCATGTATGTACAATTAAATCATTTAGAGAACTGTTTCCGTTAGCGCTGCAACCACAACTAATGTTGATGTCTTGGGTGTACAAGCCATGCTCCATTTTTTTTGTCACAAATTGTGCAAGCATTTTGAATACCTTAATTTGAAAAATGCAGGTCTTGAAATTGAATTCACAGACCTGTGACATACCTGATGATGAGAATAAAAATCTTGAAAATGGAAAACATGGATATAAAGTTAAGCCAGAACACATTCATTGAGATTGGGAGGTCATACGTAAAAGCAGAGTAAGATTGAATTAATAAGGTGGAATAAATACACCAGTAAGGGCTTTTGCACGTAAAACAGGATGATTCTGATTATTTTAAAGAAAGTGTATTACTTAAATGAATTTAATCTCTCCTGTAATACTTGCACTAATTGTTAAAATTAAAGACTGACCTAATAGACACTGTTAATTTTTGGAAAAAAATGAGGAAGACCCAAATATGGAAATCAATACTTGAGAAATGCAGCCAGCTAAAAATACATTAGGGTTGTTTTTCTCTAACCCAGAGTCCTCTGGCCTCTAGAGAGAGCTGTGCATAGAAAATATCTTTGCCGAACACACTCTTTATGCTTTTACAAAAGCATAAAGCATATTCATTGCAATATATAAAGTACCTTCAACATTCAGGATCAAATCTGTGTAGATTGAGTGCACAGAAGTGAAAAAACACATTAGGAGCGTCATTTTCATATTTCCAGTGCAATTTAAATAATCCATTTCCCTTTCAGGGGTTTGTTGGGGTTTGGGGTTTTTTTGCTTATGACCAAAACATGTCTAAATATTTGTCTTTACTTGTTTAAAGCTGTGCAAGAAGCAATTACTATCAGTTGATTCATCAGAGTTCATTGTATTCTGAGTGGTGTTGAAGTCAGCAAGCTGTGCAGGTGGAACATGTGGTGCTTGAAATATTTTCTCTGCTTTATATTACTGATATGAGTTCACGTGATAAATTTTATTTTTAATTATAGGCTTAGCAGGAAAAAAGATGCCAGATTCACACTGTTGATAAATATTTTTGTCAAAACATATGCTCAAGGAAACATAAATTCTGTGATTAGTCTTTGACCTTTGAGTTTTTCACTTAATGCTTGAAAATTGGGGTTTTTTGAAGTTGCTGTAAAAATTGTAAAAATAATTTGTTATATTGTGTTTAAATCCACTGTAATAACATTAGAACAGGTCAGCTAGATGCCTGGTAAATTTTAGACTATTATTAAATATATAAGTACTATGATAGCGAAGTAATGAGTGGGTGCAGGCATGCAAACTTATGTAATGTTTGAATGTATTTCTAATCTGAATGACTTGTCATATTTTTTCCAGCACAAGACCACGATCAACATATCTATGTTCAAGTTTCCCTTGGGTTAATAACCCCTGAGACAGCTGGCTGCAAATCTTGAGCACGGGATTGATACTGCCCTTAGCAGTCAGATGGAGACTTTGGAGGAAAAGAGCGATCTCCTTGGTTTGCAGACAGAGAACAACATGGAACAACCATTCACTGTTAGCTCATTGGTATGTATTACAAAGAAATGCTTTAATGGCTTAGCGCTCTTTCAAATAAGAAACAATTCAAGAGGGCTGTTTAGCAGTGTTGGCTGTTAGCCACAAGGGTCTCTTCCTGCATGTTGCCGGTTCCTTGCACATTCTGCCTCATGGTTTTGTTGGAATTTATTTTATTTCTATATATGTGCTTTATGGGGGTTTAGCTTGTTTTGGTGATCAGGTTTTTAAGAAGTTGAAGTGAACATTTTGAATAGGAAGAGTAAAAATTTTCATCAAAGCAGGAGGAAACAACTTGTTGCAGCCCTTATTTAGCCACCTAACAGGAAGGTAATGACTATAATAAGCAGCTGTGCTTCTTCTTCAGTAGAATTAGTTCTAACTTCTTAGACTTTAACTGCCTTGTTAGAAAGTGGAAATGAACATTTGAAGTGAACTGTTGACTGACCAGGGAAACTTACTGCTCTCTCTTAGCTGAACTATACCCAGCAGTCATACCCTATACGTCATGTAATAGGAGTCTGAGTATTCAGGCCCTCCACCAATTATCTCAATAACTTAAGGCAGAATCTTATAGGAATGGGGGGGGAGAGGGGGGATTCTAAAGAGGACAACCTTTATATTGCCTTTGGTAATTTCTACAGAGTTTTACTTAATTTTATCTTCTTTTTTTTTTTTTTTTCTTTCCCCCTAGGATTTTTCTGTAGTTTGAAGATTTGGGGAGGAGATAGATCACTTCTTATTTGTAATTGCAATCGCTATTTATTTGCAATTGAGAAACATGTTGGAATGTTTCAACTGTGGCTAGCGATGGGGAAACCAATGCCCATTTTGAGAAAAAAGCTGATGATTTCCCTTGAGTTTCTTGAATTAGATCACTTACTGAAAGTGAAACATAATATCTGGTTCTCTTTGCTAATCTCTCTGTTCTTTCTTAGAAAAAGCTCGTAGCTATTCCTGACCATACAGACATCTCTGTGACCCCAGAAGAGAGAGTACGTGCCTTAAGCAAACTTGGCAGCAATATCACAATCAATGAAGATATCACTCCACGTCGTTACTTTAGATCTGGAGTAGAGATGGAGCGAATGGCATCAGTATATATGGAGGAGGGAAACCTGGAGAATGCTTTTGTTTTTTATAATAAGTTTATAACGTAAGAAGCCATTTGTAGTCATTACAACTTATAATTCTGAGTAAACCAAAATGAAGAGTTGCAATGAAAAAGGGCACCCCTTTAGATTAGGAGAAAAATGTTTTGTGTTTTCTTGCAGAATAGCTTTGCTCTCTGGAGATCTTTACTCTAACCACAGGCTTTGTTATAAATTCATCTCAACTGTTAGTCTAGTAGTCCTGTCTATCGACTGCCAGGCTAATATACAGAGGTTTAAGTTTACTGTACCAGGCTATACTATGAGCATTGTTTCCCACAGATTATTCTGTATCTATCAGCATGTTGGTTAAATACAGCGTGTGGCTTAAAAAGCAATGTTTAGATAAGATTTCTGAGCCTTTAATAGTTACGCTCTATGAGCTTCTGCTGATCTTAAAGATGGTAGTATTGCACAACACTTAAAAAAAATGAAAAAATGGCTTTTTGCCTCTTTTTACTTTTCTTCCCCAAAAGGATTAAGTATAATTTATTGCTTCTTACAGGAGTAAATGCAAAATTCACTGTATATGTTCATTATATGACTATTCTCCCCACCCAGAAAAAAACAAAACTGGGCAGCTTTCATTACAACTCTCAAAATAGCCAGCTGAAAAATACATCAGTGGCAGATTTAAACTTTTTAACTGGCTAGTTTTGCTGTAGGATTGATCGGTTTGTTTAATTACTTCTGAAAGGGTTGGGGGTTTTATATGCATATTTTAAAATTTTTATAACAGGAGACCTCCTTCCCACCCACCTTATTTTCCTCATACTCTGAAAACTAGACCAAATCTTTCTGATTCCACTGAATTTTAAATGTATGTATCTCTATAAAAAGAAGGTCTGGAGGCGAACATTGCACAAATTGCTGAAAGAATGATAGCAGCTGTGTATTCCAAACTCTTTGCAGCTGAGTGTTGCCATAATTTAGATGTCTGGGTAGGTTAATAATACTGCAGTTGGCTGTGCAGCTTGGTCTGGTAAAAATAACTGCTTTAATGGTAGTCGCTGCTGCATTCTGGACTTCCCATTTAAGATGCAGCATTTCAGCTAAGGACAGATAAAGACAGTAGAAATAGGATTTATTAACTCTGGCTAGGGTGGAGGGTGCTTATGAGGGCTGTTTTTAAGTGCTGTCTGCTAGTTAGTCCTTTTTTTCACCCAACCCACTACTAATGAAAATGAAAATATATTCAGATGTAGAAAATAATATCCTGTCATTACCATATGTGTCCCATACAAGTCTATACAAGAATGTCAGTGTTAGTTTAAACAAATGTGCAGAAACCTGCTCCAAGTCATCTGGAATTCAGTCTTTAACAGTTACGTGAAACTTATTTTTCTGCCAACATAAAAGCTATTGTGGATATTCCTCTGGCTACTGAGGCGAATACATGCATGTTTAATTTTCTAGGTTGTTTGTAGAAAAGCTGCCCAGTCACCGAGACTATCATCAATGTGCAGTACCAGAAAAACAAGATATTATTAAGGTAGGGTTGTGGTTTCCTAGCCTTTAAGAAATATTTCCCCCAGAATCTGTCCATTCTTTCCTAGCACTCCTCTTCTCCCAGTACACACGTAGCCCACAGCAACCACCACAGCTTCAATTTCTGATACCTCTCTGCACTAGTCATTCATGTTTTATTTTGGTTTAATCACTTGATCATTACTGGAAATGAAATTATTGTTCTAAAAGGTGAACAAGAATGGTCTCTGCATAAGTTGGTAGACTTTTGGAAACATAGGTACAGCTACTTCTGAAAGTTTACATATTAAACATACACGAATTTAACAACACTTAAGAGTTTGATTCTGGTCCCAATTATGTGAGTGTCTAATGGTCCGAACTGACTATTGCAAACAGAGGAAAAGAGAGATATGTGGCACTACTGGTGTCTGTGCATTATTTAATTACCCTGCTAAATAATCAAAGTATATTTTTGCTTTCTTTATTACCAAATAATATATTTACTTAGTTCTTACAAGATTTTTTTTTTTCTACTTGTATACAAAATAGTTTCACTTTTTTTTTCCCCCTGAAAGAGAAATTTCAAATACAGCCTTATACTGAGCTTAAAACATCTGGAATTGCCCAATGAGAATTATTAGAATAAGCATAAGTGTCTCTTGCTTCACGCTGCCATATTCACATACTTTCTCTACTGTTACAGCTTAGTAAAGTTATATTCAAAGCCAAAATGCTTCATGCCAAAGTTTTGACTGGGCCACAATCTAGGGAAACATCCCTGTTGAGAAAGGGCATCTAACATATGTTCCCTCCTATGGCACTTAGTAGGATTAAGCACATGGTCTCTCTCCCTCCCTTACCTACAGCCTCTAAATTATTTTGTAGTAGCCTCTGCATCAGTAGAAAACATTGGGCATTGTTTTTGCTTTACAAAAGAAAACTGTTTTGTCTGCCAGGGCTGTCACAGGAAGCTGTATTTGTAGCTATCTCTGCAAATAAACATACCCCCCCCCACACACACACACACCCCAGAAATGGGCATATTCAGTCATATTTCTGTCCAGGGAGTCCCAGAGAAAAATGTGATGATCCTACTTGAAACATTGAAAGTTGGATTTAGCTTTTTTTTTTTTTTTAATAAATTACACCTACAACAAAAATGTTAGTCATCACACAGCTATTAAACAAAACAGAGATAACAGATTGCTAGAAAAAGGACTAATCTTTCCTTGAGATAAGAAGTACTCGTATCACACCTTTCACTGACATAAATTAATATAGCTTTATTGAGATCAGTGTACTATAGAAGTTTCATAAGCTGATGATTTAGTGTGTATTTCCCTTTCTTTCCTGGGAGAAGAGCAGTATTTTTTTTTATTTTGTATTTTTTGAAATCCGTATTACAGATGAGTTTCTTTTCCAGGTAGTTCTTTTAAAAAGTGAAAAATAAACTTATTTGTCTTTCTTCCCCACCCCAAAGAAATTGAAGGAGGTTGCATTTCCACGGACAGATGAATTGAAGAGAGATCTTTTAAAAAAATATAACTTAGAATATCAAGAATACATGCAAAACAAAGTAAGTTTTATATGGTTATTAAATCTTTGATACGAATATTTTTTCTGTCCTATGAATCTTCTTAGAAATTAAGCAGTAAAATGCCAGTTCTACAAGAACGTAATCATTTCACGGGCTGCTTAGAATACTTCTCACTTCTCATGATCTAATTGGTTGGTCATTTGAAAATAAGTAATAAAAGTGTGTGCTTGGAAACAAACATGCTGTGATATTTATGTAATATCGGTGTATGAATATCTGAATAGTCCTGGGTACACTCTGATTGTGTTTTATAAAGAGAATACTGTTCAGACACTTGCATGAGTATGTGGAAAAAGTCTCTTGGCTCCGAATGTGCTCAGGTTTGAAGCGATCCTCTTTGAGTCTTTAAGTAACCGTAAATACTTGCATCTTGTGTATTGAAGTCACTGAAAACAAGACCTGTAGTTTTAAAAACTTGTCTTGGAAAAAGCATCTGAGAAGAAACACCTTTTCTTTTCTTGCCTTGAAATGGACCTAAAGAATTAAGAAGAAAACAAAAAAACCACAATCCAACCCAATGCCCACACCTGTCACTGACTGGTTTGAGGTTTTCTTTCCTGTTCTATTTTGTTCATGACATTTAAGAAATTACTTTGCTCTGGTTTTTTTCCTTTGTTTCTGGAGATGCTTGATGCTCTCCTTTACCAGGGAGCAGGAAGGGCTGTTGAAACCTGAAGCTTCTCTTGCAGTCTGTGAGACAGCAGGTGGCTTGGAGGCAAGGGGGCATAGACCAGAGTGGGGAAGGCAGCTCCTGTGTCTGAGGCTAGGCACCAAAGCCAGGTTAAGCAATCCAGGGAAAGCTGAGGAAAGAAAGTGGCAGAAGAAAGTCAACAAACCTATCCAAACAGCAGCGACAAGCAACAAAACCAGATAACAACATGGATTATGAAATCTACCCAGAAACCCCACGTGCTTATGGATCTGCTGTTGCATTGAAAATTGTAAGGGCTTACACTTGTGTCTAGTCTCTTTACCATCACTGTTCTGAAAAGCCTTTTTCTAATGACTTTATTATAATGGCCAAATGAGGCCAGCACTATTCAGTACTGAAGTAAAAACACAAAGCACTGCAGGTGTGCAGATTGGAAGCTTTGTGATAGGAATTCCTTACTTACGGTATTTCCTTCCATATCATAGTACTTTTGGGGATATAGTTGTATTTGCCAGTTGAGCAAATGGGTTCCAAAAGGCTTAATTTTTAATGACAGGATTTAATGGTTTTATTAAACAATTAGATTCTTTCTTTCCCTTCATTTTTGTAGCTTTTTTTAGTGTTCTGAGAATGTCACTCTTTTGCATATGTTTCAGAACAAATGTAAAACGGAATTTCTGAAGAAACTAGAGCATCAAAAGCTAATAGAGGCAGAGAAGAAACGAATCGCACATATGCGGCAACAGCAGCTTGAATCAGAACAGTTTCAATTCTTTGAGGATCAACTAAAGAAGCAAGAACTAGCTCGAGATCAGAAAACCAAAGAGGGCATGGTTATGTCTGAACAGATAGATGGAAGTATGCTATCTTGTATTTCTGTACCGCAGAACAGTTCCTTATCATCTACTGCCCTGCTAGAGAAAAAGGAGAGGAGCGGCATATCTGGCTGCACTGGACATTCACCTCCAGTAAACCGGGTCTTAAAGCCAGCAGCTACTTTAAGTGCTGTTCAGAGTAAGTGCAGAGATCTCTTTTTTTTCCTTTTTTGCAGCCTCTTTGCTGCTTATAGGAGTCCACATATTGCATATACATATGAATATGAACAGGTTGATGTACACACAACAGTTCCATATAGTCTCTTCATTTTAAGGGAGGAGATTAGGTGCATAGTTTCATGTTTTCCAGTTGAGTACCAATAGATGGATCTAGAGATTGAGCCTTAGTGATCCTGTGGAATGAAATCTGAATCTTGCTGTGGACTTCAAGGGAACAGAAGCAGAACCTGCAGTGGTTCACCCTGGAAAGCCCTGGCCTGGGAGATGGCATCAGCTCACTGCCACCTCAGGGGCAGGCTACTGAGTGTATCTTATCTTACGGGCTGGTGACCTCAGTTTAGGGTGAAGTGCTTGTGCTGTAGATTTATTCTCATTAGAAATCTGTGATGTGGTAAGTATAATTCTTTCACTTTTAGTAATTTTCTGTAACCGTGTATATTTTCTTATTTTAGGGAACTTCACTGTGTAAGCTGCAAATGTCTTTTTACCTCTTTCTCCTTTTTTTGTTTGTTTGTTTGTTGGTTTTTTTGTTAGCTCAATTGGCCGAAGCACTCAGAGGCGTCATTTTGCCCAGGGATCTCTGTCACAAATTTCTGCTGCTAGCAGAGGCAAATACAGTAAGAGGAATAGAGACATGTGGAATTCTCTGTGGAAAACTGGTACAGTTTAACCCTCACATTTGTATGGGGAAGACATATTTGATAGTGCTGTATTTTCCTGTAACGTATCAATTTCAGAGCAAAAGCAGATCTAAACAATTAGTCTTTAATGTAATTAACTTCATATTATAACCCGAGTGGTCACTTCAGCAGTGTGGGCTTGCCTTACTGGGGAAACATCTGATCAAAATACACTGCTGTCATTATAAAATGTAGCAGGTTTTTCAGCATGCTGTACAATACAGGCTTTTTCGAGTACTTTCTCTGGCATTCATCTAAGGTAAGTGAGGTTTAGTTACAGGACAATGAAATATAAAGACTGTTAGAATCTACTGGAGTCATCAAATTCATAATGGCACAACAAAAAAAGAAGAAGAAAATCCCCCCATCAAGCTGCAGAACATCTGATTTTCAGGCTGTTTTTTTCCTTTGACCCAGATAACACTTCATGTCCTTTCAGAGCAGGGAAAGATGTCATGGCTGATGCTGGCATACAAAGAATGTTAAAGATGGTGTCCAAGTGTATTTGAATTGCATGAAGAGAAAGAATAGCAAAAGTAGTGATGTTCCAAGTTTCACAGAAAGTAGCTATAGTATTATCAAACCTCTTTTTTCATGTTTTCAATTATTTTAAAGGACAACCTTTTCACACTGCTCTCCAAGAACATTTCAATACAACAATCCATGTTATTACTAATACTACCCTGTATGTTTCAATGATAAAATGTTAAGGCATATTTTCAGGTGCAGTCAGTCAGTATAGCTGCACTAGAATCAGTGGAGTTACACTGCTTTGTTTTAGCTGATAGGATGACATCTTTCAGATTCTGATTCAGCATTTATTCACTAGATCATTTGTTCCACTCTAAGTCAATGTTTGTTTTACAGACACATAATGAATTTACTATTACCCATGTAGTAGTGCCAAAGCAATCTGCGGGACCAGATTACTGCGACATGGAGAATGTGGAAGAATTGTTTGGTATTCAGGATCAGTATGATCTCCTCACTTTGGGTTGGATCCATGTACGTATGGCTCATAGATTCTGGCTTTTCTATATCGGTTCTGCATACTATGTGAAAAAAAAGCCAACCTGGAAATAACAAAGAAATAACTGGAATAATCCAAATTAACTTGCTTACTTAATTCTAATTGTTGTGATGTAAATGAGCACTAATGTTCACCACAGATGAGTATTTCTTAATGCAGTTGAGGCATCCTGTTGACACAATGTGCCTTCTTTTGCCAGTGCAACTTTTGTTTATGTCGATTTAGAGGTATTTTATTACTTTGTAATGCTATTTATTTTTCTACTGTATTCAAAATGTGGGGGGAAGGTATTGTGTTGTTTAAACTTTATATTAATTTATTTCACTCTTAGGGATTTTGGACAATCAAGTCATTTCCCTTTGTCTTGTGCTTCTTCATTCCACCCTTTCCCCCCACCCCGATCAGAAAATTGCTTGTACATCTGGTTGTGAATGTGACCCCATAAACCTTGTACTGAAAAGCCCCCCTAACAATGTAGAATCTGGGTTAGCAGGAACTTAAGAAACCAACCTGGGGAAGTACTGATGCTTCACTTGTTACAAATTATTGTTCCTTCTTGAATGTATGTCGACCTTGATTTGTAAGAAATATTTCATGATGTTGAGTTTTCCCTTTCTTTTTGTAGACACATCCAACACAAACTGCATTCTTATCCAGTGTTGACCTTCATACTCATTGTTCTTATCAGCTAATGTTGCCAGAGGCCATTGCAATTGTTTGTTCACCAAAGCATAATGAGTGAGTTCTGATTTTTCTAAGTAATATTTAGATATTTTCCCCTGCTCCTTATTGTAAAATTTGATCAAACGCAAACAGCACATGTGAACTGGGATGAAGGGCAGGAATATTGTATTGTAAGTTTGTTTTCTTTAAGCTGTTTAGACTTGCATTCCAGTCAGTCTTTATGTACAGTATTGTTTCTGGCTTCTCTCTCCCCCTCCCTTCTCAGCCTCAGGTTTTAAATTTTATTTATTTTTATACTTTGCTTAACCAAGTAGTAATGACAGGAGCTGTTCTTCTGGAGAAGTCATTGCCAGTGGCCTACTACAGCCCTATCTTCATTCTGTCTGATGAAGGAAGTGGAGAGGTTAGATGTATTTCTCTAGCATGATATAAAAATTGCAGTTTGGGGAGTAGAGGGAGAAAGATCATTTTTTGATAATAAGGTCCCAATTTTGTATTTCATAAAATGCAAACAATAAGTATCTGGAAAAAAACTGGAACTGTGTAAGTATTAATGCGAAGGTTTATAATGGAACAGGTTACATTCTACATTCTTGGAGATATTTAAAACCTGACTGGACAGGGTCCTGGGCAACCTGCTCAAGGTGATTCTGCTGGAGCAGGGGCATTGGACTAGACAATCTTCAGAGATTCCTTCCAACCTCAACACTTTTGTGATTCTGCTTTGATGTGCCTGGCATTTCAAGGCTGCAGAGCTAACTCCATAGTTTAGACTGTGCATTTCTTCAGCCTTTCTTTCTGGCCTTCCACCACCATGGGCGACTTCTGTGAATCCCATTCTGGTTGCCTAAGTTCCTGTATGGGTCATTCAGGTAGCACAGCTGTAAATACAGGCTGAGTGGCAAGTTCACAAGCGCTAGGCTTTGTAACCTAGAGCACGTCTGCATACCTTTTCAAATCTCTGGTCGTCTTTCATAGTTTATGCTGATACCCTGTAACTAACTCTAACTCTGTTACACCTATCTGTAACATTTATTAATCAGGTGCTGTTCTGTAGTAATTAGGTATTAATGTTCTTTACAGAAGAGTGATTTTTCTAAAGTTTTATTCAATGCTCAAAGTGTTAGATCATACATACGGAGCAGTGCATTTTTCTAGTGCTTTGTATTACTTGATTACTTAAGAGTGTGGAGGATGGGTACTCTCACTAGTCACTTACACAGCTAGTTTAAAGACTGTTCTCTTTAAGTTGCCCCTCTAGAGTTCAATGAGTGAAATACAATCCAGAACATCTTAAGTTTCTGGTTTGTATCTGTTGCTGTATGAACTAGCCTCGGCCTTTAGTAGGCTAACCTGCCTAATGGGAATAGCACCAGTACTGTGATTTTTCTCTCCCTTTCCTCTCAGCATCCCTTCCTTTACAGGAATACAACTCCCCTTGATTTTAAATACCTTTAAGAATCCAACTCAGCCTTGGCTCCTGTGTATCAAAGGTCCCTGAGTACCATTCTGTTGTCCATCTGTTAAGATAAGCCAAGTCATTTCTATGTGGAACCTTGGACTGGTATTATGGAAGCAGTATGTAACAGGAGTTTCACCTTTTGCTTTCCAGCACTGGCATCTTCAGACTTACTAATGCTGGTATGCTAGAAGTTTCTGCTTGTAAAAAGAAGGGATTCCATCCACATACAAAGGACCCTAGGTTATTTAACGTGAGTATATAATCCAACATGGTTTTGACTATTCAAATTCTTGCCCGTGGTTCTGCTGCAAGCAGAGATTGTATGTACTTCAGATTATATTTCTTTCTAATTTTCCCCCCATTTTAATAATTTATTACCCTCCTTCAGTGACCAAGGTAAACATCAGGAGTCTACTTAAGGAGTCAACAGCAGTCTTGAGTGTTACACACTGCCATTCAAATGGGGGCTAACCAGAGGCAGTTACCATCAGTCACCACTTTTACCTGCTTTCAGAAGAAGCAAAAGCCACAGTTTCAAATAACTACTCCTGAGCATTTCAGTTTTTAAACAGAGAATTCAGTTTGTGTCCCAAAAGAACATTCTAGCTGCTAAAAAGTGCAGCTATGAGTAGATTAAGCCCCATTTCCTTCATTGCCCATGATTTTCCCCGGCTTCTCATAAGCCTTTCTCAGTAACTACCTTATCTCCACCATATCTTTTGATGTTTCAATAGAATAGTATGCTATATGTATGGCTGAACAGTATAGTCAGTCAGAATTATCAGAAATGTCAATGTATGTAGAAGACAACAATCTTTACCTTTGAATAATTAAGTTTGGTTTTTTTAAATGGGTCTCACTTCAGATACAGAGCATCTCATATAGCTCAAAATAAAATGATCAAATGCAGAGAAGTAATAAAGGAAGACATTGGAAATTACTTCTTTGTTGCAGGACTCTCAGAATGTCAGTATTACTCCTCAAAGGAGAGGGTGGGGGTTCTTTGTTTTGTTCTGTTCTTTTATCATTGACTGTAGGGATAATGAGAAGGTAGTCCAACTCTGAAAAATTTTAAGACTTTTGTTCCAGATGGGTTCTTTTCAGTGGTCCTGTGCAGACTTAGTTCATTAATGAAGTTACTGGCTACTTGAGCTCATTTATAATCATTAGACACACTGCTGCTATCACAGATCAAACAAATATCCTTTCAAGTACAATCCCCAAGCCACATTGATCTTCCAGCAAAAACAGTTAGATCACAGCCTCATTTCCAGGGGTGATCTGGTAAAAACTCTTCTCCGCCATCCCAGTATAAGCTGTTACTTAGTGATGACTGTGTCTAAAGACACAAATCTAGTCTTAAATGCTTAAAAAAAAAATCCATCATGCAGGCAGACACATCTGAAACCACTGCAGGAAGAGAACAGAGTTCACGCTATCCTTGCTGCTGTCCCCCATGCACCTGTTCTAATGCAGCACACACCAGCTTCTTTCTCCATTTCAGGCATCCCATGCTGTGATACATAAAGGATAGCACAGAACTATAATCTGTTTCACAGGCTAAGCACTAAACAATATCCTCTTTAGAAATTTATTTCGGATTGGATGTTGTAGTCCTTGCTTTATTCAGCAGTCTATACCTGTGCCAGTCATATTTGCCTGTGAACAGGCACAGTGACAGGCACACACAAAGTTGGATAGATAGGCATAGTATTAAGCAGGCTCAGAAAAATAAAAGGAAACAATAGCCCTCATATGCTATTTTACTGAAACTGATTTCTGTGAGTAATGGGTTGACTTCTTCTGCAGCCATGTACCCACGTGGTCGGGAAAGACATAAAGATAATTGTGCTGGATCTAAGGTGACACGGATGGATGATAGCGATGTTACTATTCAAATGGCCAAAACAGAAAAATGGATTCCTGTTTTTCCTACATTTTCAGAAAGTACTTTTATATTTATACATTTTAGATTGAATGGTTTGATATTTATTGCTCTAGCCTGTTTTGGAGTTATTTTGTTGCTCTGACAAGATGGAGTTCAGTGGCATTACCCCTGAATCTGTAAAACAAATCTCACCTATAAAACACAACAATAAAATGAACTTCAAACAACAGTAACTGTGTTGAAATAAGTAATGTTTCTTTTGTCACTTGTTGGCCTTAATTGCTTTCTGAGAATTAGAGATTTTTAGCAGTGGTTGGCTTTTTGTGACTTCCAGCTATGTACCACTGTTCACTGCTTCTATAAATTTACATGATACATAGTAGAGGTAAATACATCAGTTTGGGTGATTTTTCTTTCATCCTTTTCCCCATTCCATCCCTGTATAACTCAAGTGCTGGCTAAGTTATTATGCAGAAAACACTTAGGAAAACACAAGTCCTTTACCTGAGAGCTGACCCTCATCACATCTTGGAATAGCAGAGATTCATCAGCGTCTCTTGGAGAAAAGTGTCTCCTCCAGCAACCATCCAGTAGAAACTTTTATTTGAAATCAAGTTCTTATCCTGAAAGGGATTCCCTGGATCTATCTAGAGTTAGATAAAAAGATCTAGATAGATAGAGTTAGAAGGAAGAACCATACAAAGTTATTTGCTCTTACAAGAGTTTATTTAGTGTCTGTTCCAAGAACCTAGATGACCTATACTTTAAATAATAAGGTTAGTACAAAAAAGTTTGGAACATGTGCTAACAGTCAGAAGCTGGACAAGATCTGGAACCCAGGGGTTACACAGACATGGTAAATAACAGGTGGTGCTGCAAAGAGCTTACAGTTTGAAAGATAACAAGTAACAGGCGAGTGAGGTAAACTATCGAGTTTAGACAGGAAAATAGGTAACAAAAATAAATAGCATCCTCTATCCTGAACTCCAACGAATACAGATTGCAGCAAGTTCCTTAGAACTGACCTTTTCTAGGTCTGTCTTGGTGAATTCTTTATTCATATATATACTTTTAAGACAGTATTACTGGCTTCAGCCTATATGCCTATACTTCTAGTTGAATATCAGTTCTGATGTATTTAAGACTATAAATGGAATCAGAAAAATCACAGAAAAAGAAAGCTGTCTAAATTATTTTATCTACTTTGATTACATCCCCCCCCCAAAAAAAACAGTTCTGAAAAGAAAGTGTATTAAGCCAGCTTAATTACCCTTTAGACCTTGCCAGAAATCACAACATAAAAATAATAGGCTGCACTCATCCTGAGGGCATATGATAGGAAAGTCATATGTTCAAGTGTAATATTAGTGTTTAGTTATGCTCCCAAAGGAACAGGTCTCGTTTCTTTAAAGAAAACACAAAGAATTGTGGTAGTACACATCATACACCTCCGGGTCACACACTGTAAGAAATTAGCTTTTCCAGCATGACAGCTGTGAATTAAGAAGTGATGTGGATAGATACTATTTCTGGATAGAGCAGATGCAAAGCACAGTGCACATGCTCATCCTGATATCGAACAGACACTATGCTCCTTTGGTACTGCCCAGAACTTTGGAAGAATCAAGACTGGCTCTGTTTGTTTGCTAACTAAAATGTTTTCTGAGGCTAAACTTTGGCAACGTGCACCCTGATAGCTGAGCATTTTCTAGCATCCGTATCATTGAGCAAAAAGTACCACTTCTTCTAAGCTCAGTATAGTGTAGTTACAAATTCAGGCCACAAGATGGAGCTTCAAACCAGCTGTAACGGTACCTCCACAAATGCATGTTGGTGGTGTTTTTTTTTTTAAATAGGAGCAGCAATTTCATAGCATATTTAAAATTTATCAAAAAAAATACACAGTATCCAATTAATTAGAGTAATTACGATGAAGGATTTATGGAATGAAATTATAAGAATGTATTTTCCTGAATACATTCACAGTAATACACTAAGGAGACATATAAAGAAATTTAAAAGCATTTGCGGTGAACAATAGATGGGCCAGCTTCATCATATTCCTGTTTGCTGATCCACATCTGCTGGAAAGTAGACAGGGAGGCAAGAATAGAGCCTCCGATCCAGACAGAGTACTTGCGTTCAGGAGGAGCAATGATCTGTTTAAGAAATAAAAGCATTAAGTACAACAGTCTACTGTGAATAAAATACATTTGTTGTAAAAATATATCAAAGCAGTGATATCTGATATTAACAAAAACATTGTATCTATGTGCTAGTGTTATCCCTGGCATTACAGTAAGCCATCGCTACAAGCAGTAAAGTCAAAGTCTGAGCCTAAATCCTCAATTTCTCTGCCTGAGTTAGTCTGCCCAGTAAAAGTAGTGCATTTATGTATTCATGGATGCCTATGAGAAAAGGGGAGATAATTGCTCTGGAAACATATAATGATAGCCCAGGAGGGCTTGGAAAAACAAGTGACCTCTGGAGCACTCTTATTGGTATAGCTGATAAAATGTTTGTAAAGCAAGGAACAGAAGACTTGAAACAGCAGAAGGAAGATTGGCTTGTCAGAGGCTCTTTTCTGAACTTGTGGGCCAATGACAAAACCAGCATTTTCTCTCTCCCAATTCCATCAGCCAAAAAGGGCTGAAAAAGCTCACATGTAGCCCCAGAGGAAAATTTATGCTGCTGGGTCCACGTTATTCTTCTTTGGCCATGTTAGGGCAGTTTGCAGAATTCACCACGAACAAGAAAATGAGAGGACAGAAGGCTCTCTTCCTCCAGCAACAAAGTTACCAGGTGGTAATTATTGGCTAGAAGGTACAGACATGATTCAACATATGTACAAAGCACTTACTTTGTAAAGTGTTGCTATGTTTCACTAGGTTTTTGAGGACTTTGTAGATGCCAACTCAAATAATCTACAAGATTGCACCATACCTTGATCTTCATAGTGCTGGGAGCCAGAGCAGTTATTTCCTTCTGCATCCTATCTGCAATACCCGGGTACATTGTAGTGCCTCCAGACAGCACATTGTTGGCATAAAGATCCTTTCTGATGTCTATGTCACACTTCATGATGCTGTTGTAAGTGGTTTCATGAATGCCAGCAGATTCCATGCCTGGGGAAGGGTACAGAAGAACACCGAGGAAGCAACTCCATAAAAAGAGTTAAAATTGTTAACACAAAACTGACAACATGAACTTCAGTATCTCTTTGGAAGACAGCAGTCTTCAGAGCTGTGGAAATCTGGTAAGTCATTCTGTAGCTGCCTAAATTATTTGCTTAGGAGTTCCTTGGTGTACAACCCTCCTCTCCCCCTTACACACAGAACTCATCCTTAAAAAGAAAGCTTGGGGGGTGGAATAGTAAAGTTTCCACTAGGCTTTTGCAGGCAATCTCAAATGTCCTAAGAATTCCTTATATGGTCTTGGAATCTTTTTTTTTTTTTTTTTTTTTTAAATCAAGCCAGCTCAGAGCCAGAACAGTCAAAATATGTCCTAATACCTCTAAGTATGCAACTACTTTATCTATTTCTGAGCTGAAATTCTGCCGATTGGCAGAACCAACACTGGATTTCTGTGTGACCTCATTGCAAGTCTGCCTTCATGGCTGTTGATTAGCATGGCATTGTCTTGGCTTTGCTCTGCAAATGTGATGAGCCACGGATTCAGGACTTGGAGCAGTCTTTTTGAAAAATAGAAGTAGTGCTTCCTCTCATCTGTCCGTCGTCCCCCCTCCACCTCCCTGCAAAAACATTCAAACTACAATCCTCACACTATTTATAAAAGTGACTTTGCGGCTACACTTCTTGTAGTAGCCAACTGTATAACATATAAAAAAATGGCATGGGTCCAATGCCAGAAGCCAGGAATAAACATTCAGGGTTTATTTGGGGAAAGCATTTTGCCTTATTGTTTGACATGAGGTTCCTCCCACCATACTATCACTAAAAGATTATTTCATAATGGGTGCTAGGACATACTAGGTCTGAACGAGTTTGCAATGGGACACAATCAAAAGAAAATGGGGGCTTGATATTTATGTGCAGTTTACCAAGGCAGAACAATCATTCAACTTACCAATGAAAGATGGCTGGAAGAGGGTCTCTGGGCAGCGGAAGCGTTCATTTCCAATGGTGATCACCTGACCATCAGGAAGCTCATAGCTTTTTTCCAGAGAGGAGGAAGAGGCAGCAGTAGCCATCTCATTTTCAAAGTCCAGGGCCACATAACACAGCTTCTCCTTGATGTCACGGACAATTTCACGCTCCGCTGTAAAGAGGATTCAGTCTTTAGAATGGCATTCAGGAAGGACCCAGACATGTTGATAGGTTGTTCCCTTACATCCTCCAACACCCTCCCCATTTTTTAAACAAGTCCTCTGCTAGTCTTGCAGGGGACTTGCCTGTTGGATTCCTTCTTGTGTCTATTCAACTGCAGAACCACTGCTAATTCTTCTAAGGCCACTAGAAACATTGCACATTAAACAACTCTCCTCCTCAGTCAGCAGCGTGTCCTTACCAGTGGTCACAAAGGAGTAGCCACGTTCCGTCAGGATTTTCATGAGGTAGTCTGTCAGGTCACGGCCAGCCAGGTCCAGACGCATTATGGCATGTGGCAGGGCGTAGCCTTCATAAATTGGCACATTGTGGGTGACACCATCTCCAGAGTCAAGCACAATCCCTTTGAGAAGATAACACACAATTCATTCCCAGGTGCACATCAACACACTTAACAATTTCAAACATCTATGCCATGTTCCCCAGAGGCCTACCTGTGGTACGTCCAGAAGCATAGAGGGACAGAACAGCTTGAATAGCTACATACATGGCTGGCACATTGAAAGTCTCGAACATAATCTGAAATGCAATGAAAATAATTGCCTTAACACTAGGGGTTTTAGCTTAGTTGAAGCAATTTACTGAAAGAGGAAGACAAGATTTTCATGTTTATTGATGGTTGGTAATAACAAGGAAGGAAAATACAAAATCTAAATCAAAAAATATTTGGTCTATAAGACCTGTCCCTGTATCTGGCCTATATCCTTAATGTATGTATATAGACACATGCTCATATTAAAGATAATTTTGTAATAGGCCTGGGCATAAAACCAGATTAAGACATCATAAAGCTTGCACAGACTGAAGTACTCACATTCAAAGCGGATACACTGATTTTCTGAAGTAAATATGATAATACGCAAATATGATAGGTGGCCACTATGCACTTTCCATCTTCCATAACTGAGAGAGATAGACTACTGGACAGCATGACTAACTGAAATGATGAAGTTCACATCCTGTTGAATTCACAAAGCTGGAATTATTCCATAGCTTTAGTGTGAGCTTACCTGAGTCATTTTCTCTCGGTTGGCTTTGGGATTCAGTGGTGCTTCAGTCAGCAGAGTTGGGTGTTCTTCAGGTGCAACACGGAGCTCATTATAGAAAGAGTGATGCCAGATCTGAGGACAGTGAGAGAAGCCAAAGGGAACACCATCATCCAACAGCTCAGAATCACTTCCAGACAGGTACTGTGCTCCAGCACTCTGCTTACAGGCCTAGAGATGGGCTAGTAATGTTTCTTATGCAGTTGTTCTTACTCCCTTCATAGAGATTACCAAAGTAACTTAGAAATAAAAGCACTATCCTCAGGTTTTACTGCTAGTAATATATGACTTATTTTAAGGACACTTAAGTTAATGAAAATAAATATATTATTCTTACAGTAGAAGAGACAGAGGAGGACAGACTTGGTTCCAGCAACACTATTTCAATAATGACTGAAAGTGAACCAGTTCCAGACCAGCTCTAGAACATATGCAGACCTATGTAGTAGAGTTCAATAGATAACGGGTCTTGAAGACAGTTTCATCATTTGGTTTGCAGAGGCCAGCCCAAGAATTCATAAAAAGAAAGGAAGGCGCATGGCTTGTGAGGCTGAAAGCCAACTAGTATTCATCACCTTCACATGACACATTCCTACCAGCTATAAAAATCTGAGGCCAAGTGGACAGCAATGAGGAGGTTAATACACCAGTAAGAAGTAAAACCACCAGAGACTTTCTAAAGGCCAAGAGTTTTTTTCTAAGCTTGTTTTCAAGCTGGTGGTGATTAGGGACTTGTTGATATGTTAGGCATCTGAAAGGTTCTGCGTCCAAGTAAAACCTACAATGTTATGAGTGTCAGTAAGTTCTGTGTGACTCCACACACTTGCAGTGTATTGTGATGTCCTGACTCTTCCAAATAGCCCTATTTCCACAGCATGACATTAAATAGAAATACCATCTTAGAAATTATATCAACCATACACACTATAACTATAAACATGATTCTAGAACCTTTTCATCCAAATACTGGCTCTGAAATGGATGCATTACACTGCAATATTGCTAATCTTTCAAGCAGTAAAAAGTAAGTGTGTAAACAGTTCCCTTCACATCAGAATTACATGCTTTGCATTTTTGCAGAAACAGATACCTTCTTAAATTCCATCTCCTTACTAGCAAATTGAGGATATTCCTTTTCTTTCCTTTTTTTTCTCCCCCTCCAGTAATTAGCAAGATTTATAGATCAGGCTGGAGTAAAAGAACTCCCAATAACTATTTTTATGTACTCCTAGTGATACTTCAGCTTTAGATGCAAGTTAACCTGTTAACAAGCTTCTCATTAAACCATACTTGATAGCATGATGTTTTCATCTAAAATTTAGTGGGTATTCTGTAAACATTTGGTTCAATTAGTTCTGTTTACCAGCAATATACATGAACTTTCAAAGCTGCAATACCTTCTCCATGTCATCCCAGTTTGTAATGATGCCGTGTTCTATGGGGTATTTCAAGGTCAGGATTCCCCTCTTGCTTTGAGCTTCATCACCTACGTAGCTGTCTTTTTGACCCATACCAACCATCACACCCTATAAAATAACGCAAATGGAGTTAGTCCCTCAGGGAGAGGTGTCACAAAGTAGATAGAACATTAGCTCGGAAATAAACCCAGTTGCCAGTTATACTAGTTACAAAATACGAATACCAATGAATGGAGAATTACTCATTGCTCTTTAATTGCCAAAATTAAATGTTTAAGTCACTTAAATCTCTGGAGTTCATGTTTCCACTACAGTTTAAGTAAACAGGACAAGTACAACATTAAATGCATCAAGATAAAGTGGAAAAACAGGGTTGTTTTAATGTTTGTTATTATTTAGGGATGAACTGTCTGCTGAACTATAATAAAGTGGAGTAAAAGCAGAAAATGATGTGCCATCTAAGGGTGAAAACAGAGCAATATACACTTTACATTTCCCAAAGCTTAAATTTCAACATTTTTTAATGTTCTTTTTGAACACTATAATACTGTCATTAGAGACAATTTAAAATCTACTGGTACAGGCTTCTTTTTAGGTATTTTCATGGATCCTGTAGAAATGGTCCATGGACCAGAAGCTGGAAACTACTCTTGATATACACTAGTCTCTATGTTAAAGTCAGAAGTACTGGAAAAAAATAGTATATAGTAGGATGTTTTGAGTGCATAACACTCTTACCAGAACTTAGTCATTACAGACTCCAAACCTTGGCATTTCTAACTCCCTGTCTTAAAAATATGCAACATGGATTTGCAACTTTTGATGGGATGATCCTTCCTCCAGGGGACTAATACTATCTGTGATATGTGATCAGGAAAGAAAGGCTCTAGAAGTCTGTATTTGTTTCCACTGTGACTGTATGGCTTGGTTTTGAGCAATTAGTACCCTTCACACTATCTACAGAAGCTGGCATTTGAATATATTTTTTTAATTATGGTAATGCCCAGAGGCCTCAATTAGACCTCCAGCCCTAGCTGCTATACTGAAAGGGAGACATTTCTCCAGCCCTGAAGAACTTCAGATGCATTTGCTGGGTATATAAAGTGCCACATATTACAACCAGTTTACTTCTTTCCACTTCGTCAGGGCCTCGGATGACACAGAAGCAATTAGGTGGATCTGCTAATTATGTGGATTAGTTTGTCGTGGTCTAGCCAAGCTGCTCTAGTTCATGCTAATGAGGATCTGGCTCAGAAACTCTCTAATTTAACAGCTCAGATAATAAATGTATTTTGCAAACTATTAAAATTGAGTGGAATGCATCATATACTCAAATGTAAACCTTGAAGCTAAAGAAACTAAACCCTAGACAGGTGCCCATTTGTGATACAACTAAATGAATAAAGTCAGGAAGGTTAAAAGGAAGCTGACTGAGAACTTCTCCTTCCTTTTTTAGTTTTCCACACATCACCTATCATCAGCTTTTAGGGCAGTCAAAATTTCCAGATACTTCTGCGTTGGGCTTTTTTGTTTTGTGTTTTTTAAACTAGCTTTACTCACCAAAGTTCTCTGGGTGATCCAAAATTAAGGGGCAGGGGAAAGAGGGCATAGAAAGGAGTGACGAATTTTAGAAGGATTCTTCTCACAAGACAAGAGACCTGCTTTGACTCAGGTGAGTGCACTGCTGGACTCATTTTGCCTGGAAATACTGTGTTACCCAGGGCTGGGCTAACCCCAGACACAGGAAAAGGTGGCTCTGGGGTGGAAAGCTGGGTATGGGGCAGCAAAGCCTTCTACAAGCCCAGTATGGAACAACCAAAGCAGTTCATCACCTGGTGCCTGGGACGACCCACAATGGAAGGGAATACTGCTCTTGGAGCATCATCCCCAGCAAAGCCGGCTTTACAGAGCCCTGACCCATTGTCACAAACAAGGGCAGTGCTGTCCTCTTCCTCGCACATCTTCTACGTCAATGTCCTCAGGCCCTCCAGACAGAAAACGGCCCTATGAAACAGCAGGAAAGAATTTAAAAAAACAACAAAACAAGACCAAAAACCACACTCAGGTAGTAGACCCACCCTTGAAGACAGAGATGGCTGTATGAAAGCAACCAGGACCAGCAAAGAGATGTATGGGACCGGTTTGGCAATCACAGAGCCATACAAGGGAAGAGGCTTCCTTTTGAAAACACAAGAGGTTTCAACCACGTTTGCCGGAGGCCTGTATGTACCAGAGATTACCCCTGGGACTCCAGAGGAGAATTCCAGTCCTGCAGCATGGGCAGACAGATCAGGGAGCAGCAAACGTTTATCTAAATTTGGTCACAGAAATCCATGGCTGGGGATGGGTGGGAGATAAAAGAGAATGCTAGACTGACAGCTGCAAAAACAAAGATCCATTTGCGTTGGATTCAGCACAACTTCCCCCACTTTTCTATCACCCTGACAAAATCCTGACACGTGGAAAGCTGTCAAAGGTAAGAGCAGTTCAGTCTTCCCCATTCAGTCTTGGGCTTCCCAAAACCTAAGCACGTTAAATGCGATGCATGTACCAGGGGTGTTCTCCTGATGCAGATATTAACCCACTGGGGGGAAGGGGGGAAGCCTTTTCCAGCCCTCCCTTAGTCACTCAGAAGAAATAACCCACATTTAAAACGAAGTCAGGAACAGTATGTGTTTTAAAAACAGGCCATAGCATAATGCTCTATCATCATTTCAAAGCAGCTAATAAACTCAATTTTTAGAGTGGCAGAGTAATTTATGTTGGCTCCTTGTCTCAGTAAAAAGAAACTGTTTTCCTCCTCTGACAACAGGAAGATAATATGGGTAATAAAAATGCTTTGAAGGCTTTGTATTAAAGTGAATTACAGAAACAAGCACTGAATACCAGGACTTGAGAAGAACTATTTGCTCGTAATTTATAGCGTAGCAGGGAATCACTTGGCTAGCTCTGAGCTCCGGCTTTCACGCAGAGTTCAACAAATTGCAATGTGTTAACAGCTAAAGGAGACAGCTGTCATCCACAGACCAGCTGGCTCCACATGCAGTCTCCAAAACCTTCTGCCACAGGAATACTGGAAGCACAGGACGAAGTGGGAATGGGGTCAGCGAGAGCCATGGCTGATGAGCAAGGGAGCCCACAATCCGTTTAGCCTCTACAACGGATGGAACAAGCATGGACAGTTCTCCCAAATCCTTCATTTGAGATCCTCTATTGCTCCCCAGCCAGGCAGCCACGAGACATGGCTGCAGCCCCGCTCCGGCTGCATGGGCATAGCTCCCAGGAGAAGACAAGGATAGGGAAATCCAAACTTGATATACTCCAAATGTTTTACCATTATTATTGGAAAAGGAAAGTAGGTTGCAATTTTTGCGTTTATTAAACTCCTGGGAAAACAGGCTCTTTATCTTCAAGCATTTACTGAATGGAGTACAATTGCCATCTCACATGAATGAACAGGCTGGTTTGGACAAACCATTTCCTAATTAGGAAATAGGCTTTTCAACCGCCTGTTTTTGGAACAGAGTTCGAGGTCAGGGGGTTTGCTCAAACCCATGCAGCTAATGCAATGCCAAAAATCACTTGGGGGAGGGGAAAGAAGGGGGCAGGAAAGGCTACATTTCTGAGCTTAGTGGACTAAATGAAAACCATATTTAGTAATAAAGCACAAAAAGTTGAAAAATCAAAGCTGAATGATTTCAGACAGGGCGCTCTGCTGCCAACCAGTGAGTTACAGCTCAGGACTGCCATGGCATGCAGTAGCAACATCTTACAGCAGCAAATGTCACTCAGTACTGTGGAAGAAAGGAAATTTTCCTCCCAAGTAATTAACAGAGTATTTAGCCTCTTTCTTCTACCTGCTTTACACCTAAAGATAAACAATCACCTCACCAATCTCCACAACAAGCTACTAAGAGAACTCCAGCCCCACAAGAAATACTGTGTGTAGCCTGTTCCTTAATGAAATGTTTGGCATTTTACAGAACAGTACTTTCATATACATAGAGACAAGGATGAATACACACACATCCTCATTGTATCCTATTAGACACTGCTAATTTGCCCACTTCCAGCTCTTCTTACAGTCACATTCCCCAAAACACTCACGTCACCTTACACAGGGTTAACAGCACTGAAGCAAACCTGCTGAGAAACGCTACCACACACCCCTTCAGGAACTTTGTTCTGTTCCAAACTAACACCCCAAGGTCACATGGGTTCATTTAAGCACGAATATAGCTGTAATTCCAGCTGTGGCATTACACAGACTGTGTCTTTATACAATTGCTGGAGAGCTGGTGGAATCAGGAAAATCATCAGGTAGAACTTTTCCTTCCCTTTCAGAAGTGCTATAAAATAAAGACAACTCAGTATAGATATTACAAGCATTTTATCAGTTCAATTCTAATAAGTAAGTTTGCTTAAGCAAACTACAGTACACCAGTGCATCCTCCTGAATTTGCTTCCATTTGACATTTATTTACTTTAAGTCCTCCAGCAATCTGTAAATCATGCTATTGGTTCAGTGCCACTTACCCTGACAGTGCTTGGCTGGGGATAGCTGCTCTGAGATGGTGCACTCTGTATCTGAAAGCTCTGAGGTTATATAGCCCCTTCAGCTCTTCTCCTCCCACTAGCTTCCCAAACAAGGAGCAGAGACAGACAGAGACAGAGCTGAAGTCTCTAACAAAACCATATAGGGACCTTATTACAAAAACCTCTAATCTGGGTGGCCACAGGCCCTGGGTCTCTTCCACTGCATTCCAGTGTAGAGCTCATGAAACAGGAGGAGACTTTCAGCTGTGTAAGGTAAACACTTTAAAACTTCAGGAGAGTTGCTAAAATACAGAGAGACAGAGTATGCCCACAATAGACACCCTCTGGCAGGAGGAGCATGTGTTCAAACAAGAGAGGTCTGGGCCTCCAAAGTAACATCGAAGAGGCAGAATGAGAAATTGGAAGAGCAGTCATTTATAATAGGGAAGGCGTTTTTAAAGAAACACTTTGCTTTCATTAAATATTTTGATAAAAACAATGAAAATGTTTCTGGCAAGCTAAACAGCTGCTGAATTTTGCTACAAAGTCTCTTTAAAAGCTTGGCATTTTGCTTGTATGCTAAATAGTGCCCATAGGCTTAAGGGTAGTGAAAAAATTATCTGCTGTTGTATAGGGTTCACAGTGAATTCTTTGAAGGTTGTGAAAATGTTCTGTTAAAAGATTGTTATGATCCCCCTCCGGACTGCGATGGGTTAGAATCCATCCTGTTTCTCTGTCAGCTTATTTTCAAAATCCTAGGACTTGCGGGCCAACTTTGCCCTAGTGCTACTCCACTGATGGCCACGAGTCTGGACTGTCATAAACTCACATCTCAAATTGTTCATCATAAAGTTGTTGAATTTTATAACTCCAGCTAGCTTTTCTGTTGAACATATTTTTAGCAAACAAAGCAAGGGTTCTCACTGTACAAGTTATTTTCAGCACAGGACTGGATTTTTACAGCTGTAGCCAGCTGTTCTCTGGACAGGCTGATTCTAGCGAAGCAGCCCTTTCATAGTCAACAATATTTTGTCATTAAGTTTGTACTAAAGACCAGAAACCAGCACCTCTAAACTCCAATACTAAACCATGACAAATTCAAAACTGCTTTATGCACACAAGCCAAGAAAGATGTAAGAATCCAACTGAGATCCTTGCTTTGTGGGTCTTGTTACAATGGGGAGGGGCTTCATGTGTTTGCTTACAGAGTGTTTGCTGCCTAATTGAGTAGTCATAATGCAAGAAAATCTCCCATAAAACCGCAGCAGGAGTTTTTCTGATGTGGAGATTTAAGGATTAGGCCACTAGTAGAGTTAGCAGATAGGCAGAATTATGGATTGAAGACCAAAAGGAATTTAACTTTTAAGGAAAGGAACTTTTAAGGAATGTAACTGCCTTTGAGGGTCAGAAACAGAAGCTAACAAGTGTTGGAACATGAGCCCCACAAAAGCTATTTATTTTTTCACTTCCAGCATCGGGGCAAAAGATACTTATTTTTTAAAAAAAGGGGGGAGGGGGGAACCCCACCAAGGTAAGTAACATAAAACAGAGGATATAAACAGATCCTTTTTTGCATATCTCCAACTGACACTCAAAGGACAGCCAAAACCAAATTCTTTGTTTTCAAACAACACTCAGAAAACACAGCTGAGAAAAATTACGTACCTCGTATAGAACGTATAGTATTAGATCAGGGAACTCAGGTCAAGGGGAAGGAGAATTTCACACAGCAGAACCCTTCACTGCAGTATCATGTCTGATTTTGATACAAACATCAATTACCTCCTAGATTGGAGGAAACATAATCCAAGGTTTTCAGAAGCATCATCTACTACTACTCCTTGGAAATACCAAGACTGGGACAAAGATCCAAAAGAATCCAAAATCTTCACCTTAATGAGAAGAGGTTCGTACTCCCAAAAAATCTTACTGGTGATGATGCTGTAGTGGATACAGCACGGCAGACCCAAGTCAACAACCCTTCAGTAGAACTGGTATATCATTCACACTGCACCTAAGCATAGCTAGAAATACAGGCAACAGTTTTCTACAAGAAGCCTCTGTGGATATTATAGGAGGCAGTGGCCACGCAGATACCACAGACACCTTTGTATCTCTGTTAAGCTTCATCACAATTCCTGTAAACTTAGCTTGGTACGTACCACAATTACCAGTGGTGGCAATGATAGCAGCAAGCAACCCCTTGGCTGCTATGACTAATGGTTGTTTGTGTGGGGATCACACGTCACCTTGCCTGTCATGGGCTCCAGATGTGGGAATCTTAGCTTTCAGGGTGCTCATCAAAAAGACACAGCTGACACAGAGTCTTATTCAGAGCAGGCAGTTGTTGATACAGCGATAAAGAGGAAACACACTGAGAAGAGTTGTTCGGAGGTATCTACCATATGAATGATATGTGTTAGAGGCAGGGTTATGCAGACTAGAAGAGAGAAGTAAGCCCAGAGGCTGACTGAGCAGTAGTGATGGATACACAGGAACAGCACAGGAAAAATGTAAAGTTGTTACACAGCCGAGCCTCCAGCGCACAATGGAGAGCCAGCGCTTAACAGGCAGCTCATCTCTGGGGAGTTACATTATGGAAGGTCCTGGGGCAGGAAGGAAGGCAGGCAAACAGGTGAACTATGCAAGGAAATTAGGTCACTCTGGCTCAAGGGACATTATAGAATAAAGGTATTTCTTTTCTTTTTAGTGATTCCATGCTCGAATTGTGATCACACAGATATTACTATAGATAAAAACACACAGTGAAAAAAAAAAAAAAATAAAATTAGTAGTTTACACCTTTCTTCTCAGCAACATAGGTCACTTCCAGAGGGGTAGGGGGGAGGTGGAGAACGTACTTGGCATGAGACAGGAATAAGAACCTAAAGAGAACTGAACAGAACAAGTCTTCTGAGGACCAAGTCTAAATGCTGGGGATTAAACCTCTGAACCCTCCTCTGTAGCTACAGACACGTACCAGCTTCGCCCAAATATATAAATAATTTTTTTGCAAGAAAAAGAACATAACACCATTCCTGAAAGTAGTTTATCTTCCACCTTGGAGGCCAGTTCCATCACCACTTTCTGCTGCCTATCTTTCAGTACTTATCCCACTCATTTGTATAAAAATGGCCACAGCGCAATCTGCCCAGTGTGTCTATACCCCGAAGTTCCTGTTCTTTCATTGTATCCATAGCCAAACCCCATGGTTTTTATTTGTCTTCCCCTGAGAACTTCTCTGTCCATGCTAAACCCTTTTTCAGTCTCCATCACAGGAGCGTGTCTGGAGTACAATCAGAAGAAGGACAATAAGTGGAAAAAATAATTTTGGCTCTTTCTTTCATACCCTTTTTCCTGATCTCTTTATAGTGATACTAGCAAAGCTCCCATCCACATCATGAACTTCCTTATTGACTTAAAGCATCTTCCAAGATGTAGCTAAGAGTTTCCCCTGACATGTTCCTTAAATTCTTTGCTTTTCAGTAACTTCTGCAGATTGTCATATGGACACAAAATGTGCTTGGGACTCCACAGCAGCGGGAGCTGCATAGACACCACGCCTAGGAAATGGGCTTCAGCTGACCTGAAGAATGCCAGCTCAGAGGCCACGCACCAGTAGATGCCATACTTTTTTGGTAAAGGAGGGCAGAAGCTGCAGTCTTATCCCAACTGCTATAGAAAACTGGGAATAAAGTAACCCCTTTGCTCTTAACATTACAAGCCATTACTTTATAAGGGAAAACAACTTCTGAGACGTACGTGGAGACCTTCCTGCCTACATCCAATTGGCTGTTTAGGAATGAGGCTCTGCTAAATATGTCTCTGGCTCCTTTTTATTTGGGGATTCCTTTCATCTTCATAGCATTAGCAGAATCTCTCAATGTTTTAATTTGTCTGGCTTCATGCCCTCTCCTCTATCTCATTGATAGGCTTTACACTTCCCCCACACCCTGTTTTGAGAAAGGCAGGAATAAATAAGCTTTAGGGAGCAGAAAGTCCCTCTAATAACCCGATTCATTGCAGCTGTCACACAGTATGCATCTGTAAAGCGTCAGATCAACCACAAGCTGTCAGACCCATAGACTAGCTTTCTCTATGATTGTCAGGTTCTTGCACTGGTCTCTCTCTAACAACTAAGACAAAATAGCTCTAATCATTCTCAAATATGGCAGCTTTCAACCTACAAAGTTTGGAAGACAGTTTTGTCAGTGCTGTTCAAGAGCTCGAGGATACAGTGTTTGCCTCCTGGGCCTCTTGAGCAGGGTGATGAAGTGTATTAATTCATAACCTTCCTTCTTCTTCTTGACCAGGTATCTTCCTCCATGGTCATGTGGTAAAGTTATCATTCAAGGAACGTATTCAAAGTAAAAATGACCTAATGGCTCCCTCCACACCCTTCTTAGATAAATAAATAGAGTATAAGAATGAGCCCTGCTGGGTCAGGCTGATATCCATCTAGCTCAGTATCCTGTCTCTGAGATTTCCTGATAGCAGATGCTTAGGAAAGAAATGGGACGCCTACAGTGATAATTTTCTTCCTATATCCTTTCTGCTTCCTTATGTGCAGCATAAGGATTTCTTGAGACAGGAGTTTGCACCTTTATCTTCATGCATAATAGACAGATTTTTTCCTCCATAAATTTGCCTTATTTAAACACATAGTTTTGGAGATAGAGTGCCCTCCATGATTTTTTTGTGGAAATAAGCTCTACATTTTATCTGCAAGGCAGCACCCATAGCTGACACTCCAGCTGGTGTAGACATGCCTGATGTTAGAAAGAAAATATCAAATATATCAGAAGCATAGTCAAAGGAACACTATCTTTATACCAAGAGCTGCAAATCCACCAGAGATCCTGGATGAGGCCTCAGGCCACTGGCCCAGGCTGAGCCCACCCCACTGTGCATGAACTCTTAGCAGCACCTCAGTAGCTTGTTCACAGTTCATGCAGACATATCTGTCCTAAATGACATTGTAGACAAGGCTTCATGATAATGTTGTATTGGCACATCTCCTAAGAGCTAAGAGGGAACAAATTCCCCCAGACGATTATAGGAACCTCTCCAGTGACATCCTATCTAAATTTGTCAAAACGTAAATGAAATCTTCCCACCATATCACTGCAAAAACCAAGCCCTGTACTCCTAAGGAAGTCGGACCCACACAGTGTGTGTGTGGGGCAGGCAGAGCACAGGGGTCCTTCCTCCACAATAACTTCCAAGCTCCCCAACCAACATATTCCCAGACTGACAGCAACAAGGAGACTGAGTTCCCACCACGTTTTTGGAAGCTGATGCCCTGTTATTATCTCACCAAAAGAAAGGTTTCAAGGTGAGCTTGCACATTATGAGAAATCAGATCATTCCCATCTCAATTCTCAAACTGAGAAATTTGCTGGAAGTGGGTTTCATAAGGCTATTACTTACAGATTAAACCTGTGGACTCTGCATGCCTACTCCTATCACACGGCTTCACAAGCTCAAGTGCCTGTATCAGCCAATTTGGCTGGCACTCCAGCAAACAGTGAGGAAAAGGACGTCTGCAGGTAATTTCTTTCACTACCAAACTTAACAGTTTTCTGTAGGGCCAGAGTTTCACTTTTTCTGACCAACACAGCTTCTTTGCCCATGGGCTCTGGATGATGACAAACTGTGGAGTCCCTCTCACCACAAATGTCAACAAGTGGGTACCTGCCTCTCCAGCTGGCCCAGCCCTGGTCTCCAGGCCCCTTCTCCTGGTGCCTGGGCTGGGTGCACTCGGAGCAGTTAGGTGTTGCTGCAAGGCGGGACAAGGAGACATAGCCCTGCTGCAACTTCCTCATCTTCTGTATGAGCCACGCAGCACAACCTGTAAACAAACAACTCCTGAGAGCACAGATGAACTCTTTTTTTAAATCTACATGAGAACCACTGTGTCACAGCGAAGCAATGAGCGTTACATGGCAATAAACTGAAGAACATACAAAAAATACAAGGGGAAATCTACAACCTGTGTGACAAAAAAGTGAACACATACTTTTAAAAATAACTTAGGATAAAAAGGAAACATATTGCTGCAATTGGCATGCTATTATATGGAAATATATGCTGTTTTATGGAATTGTCAAAAATAACGTGGCAAATGCAAACATATTTAATACACATGCATTTTCTGTACCAGGAAAAAGTCAGATGTCAATTCAAAGTATTGCAAAACACTTTGGGGTTTTCTATTTCAACTCCATTGCAGGAGGGTGCTAAAAGAGCCAGCAGTAAAGTTGTGCATGCAGCAGGTCTGGAGAGCCTGCATCCATCCAAGTGTTCCAGAGAACAGGCCAAGGTGCCTCCAGAACAATTAACACTTATTTTCATTAGTCCTTAAAAATGCTTAAGGGGCTTTCCCGAAACAGGAAGAAAGGCAGTTTAACAAAAATTTCAAGCACGTAATGGTGAGAAGTAGCTAATTACAAACTTGCCAGATAAACACACCGCTGTAAGTCAAACTATCACAGCTGCCAATATAGCATCCAAATAATAAAAAAATAAAAGGAGATAATATAATAAATGGTGATGAATAAGGCTTTATAAAAATGACTTCTTGTCAGAATATTTTTGAGAAATATTACAAATGTAATAGCCCTCTAAAGCCTTTTGCTTTCTAAAACATGCAATAATTAAAAATAAGGCAAATGCAGAACCATGGAGACTAGCATGAGAACTGTCTAGCAGAAGTCTCACAGCACAGCAGCACAGGGAAATACTGCTGAGTGGGTGCGATTCTGTGGGACTTTCCCTACCCATCATTGGCTGTGCACCTTAATGCCTTTATCAGTGATCTGAACAATAATATAAGTTACAGATAAATGCCACAGATAAAGTGTGTATGTATTTTTATAACTTGCTACAATCTACATTATAGATCTAGAATAAAAGAGTCCTCCCCAGCAGAATCCTGTTTATAATACAAAGCCTTTAGAAAACTCTTTGCATCTCTGACCTGTGCAAAAGGATCTCCACCCCCATACATCACACTTTTGCTGGATGTAATTCTGGTTGATGAAAACAAGGTGCAAACACACCCAGCAAAGTGGTGCCTAACTCACCACAGGTTGCAGAAAGGACAGGACTTCACTGGTGCTCTCCTCTGCCCTGTGTCCAGTCTCAACCTGCCTCTGTCACACCTTCCTGCATGCATCCCGAATGCTGCTTGGGCTTGGAAGACCCTCCTGTTATCTACTGTGGTGCTCAAGGAGACTGACAGCTGATGATGCTTGGTCACTAGCCAGGAGGAACTTAGCACACAGCTATTACTCATGCTCTAGCACATTCAGTTTATAAACCTCTCCCCGAATGATGCTCAGGTCTCACAAGAAGACTGAAACAGGCAGGTTTTTCGCCTTTGCTTTGCAAATGCATCTTAGTTACGTAAGGCAGTTTCTTCTTCCTCTTTCTTACAGACAGTCACAAGAACTATGGAAAAGTACAGATAACTTGCTATTTTTGTTTAACAATTTGGTTGGTTTTCTGAAAGTGCTCCAGCATTTTCCAGCCAAATGTAGGGGTTTTTTCTCTCTTCCACTAAATGGGTTTTACGTGTCCACCTTTAACTGTTTCCTCAAATTCCCTATCAGACCAAAGAGCAATGCTTTGTTCTTTTCTTTTTATAACTGTAAGAGAGACTTAGACACACATTTCTGAAATAAACATAACCACCCCTCAGAAATAAGGAAAAATACAGAATCCTGCAAAGCTTTTGGTCATTCCAGCCCATTTCAAGACCAACTGTTGTACCGCTGGCCTTGTGGGGGATGAAGACTGTCAGGACTCAGGTCTACAGCTGGAGATTTCTCAGCTGTGTTTTGATCCATTCCTTAACCAGGATAAGATCACAGATACTGTCCTGTATTGCATATACACATTTAGTGTGCCCACAGGGACCGGTACAGACACAGCTCTCGCTGCACACAGCTCTCCATTCCATAGACGGAAGGCTAACATCTGCCTGGTTTCACTGCAGTTTTCAGGACTTCAAGAATAACCCAAGTACCTACAGGCAGAAAATGCTAGAGCCAGCTGGTTCGTGTTCTGTTCTTCTTGCAAGTCAGTAACAGCGCTAAATAAAAGACAAGGTTTTGTATATTCTGTCTCAGAATTATAGTTTCTACCGTGTTGTCATTTCTGTAAGTACTTCCCAGGTTTCTCTTTCTTTCAGTTCTTGCTAGTAACTTCTTGAATAGACATAGTAACTCCTTTCACTGCTGCAGAACACTGGTGCCCAAGGATCTTGAAAATGCCTGGATAGTTTCCACCTTAGGATACCAGAACTACATGCAACTCTTTCAGCTTCCTAATTAGAGCCTGTTACTTACTGCAGCATATTTAGCTGTCTCTGGGAATTCATTTACAAGGTCAAACACTCAGACCTCTTCAGCATAATATAAATCATTCCCCTGCACTCTGATTAGTCTGTGTTACACAGTGTGAACACGCTGTTTAATAAAAGGAGAAAATTATGCAATTAGGACAGCTGCAGCATAAACACATCCTTTCTGAATCACATTTAAATAAAACAGTGTTGCTATAGTATTTTATAGCATTAAAAACTCAGCGCCACATGCACTGCAAATGGCCAGGCCTTCCCAGAAAAACAGGCTGGGGGGAACAGGGGACCACCACACTCGGGAGAAAGGGCTAACATCTGTTTTCTTTCTTCTGCTTACACAATACAAGGCACTGTTTTCATGAGGGCTAAACCTTCCCTATTACCTTGATTTTAATAATTTATAGTCATTCTTCCATAGACCTGTTTTTGTCAGATCCTGTTTTTCAGGTACGCCCCCTGAAAAGAAAACTTGTGGGGTTTGTACCAGGTCACTCAGGAATAGTGGAACAGTAGCTGGGGGAGCAGGGAACAAGCTCCCCGTAGCAACAGCCCTGCACTGCACCAAGCTGAGATGCTCCAGGCTCTGCCACGTGGCAAGTGCAGGGCAGACCAGGCTGCCCCTTCGGGGGGCTGATGGAGAACGGGCTGGCGGCCAGCCCTGCCTCCCAGAGGGAGAGAAGTCCCCAGTTGCCAACACAACGTATCTTTACATCCGCTTTATGCACGTGTAGTGAAATCTTAGCTTCACTCAAAACAACATCAAAATTACCATTGATCTCAAGTAAAATCACGGCTCACTGAAGTGATATAATGCAAGCTGAGAATGCAGTCCAAAACCTCTACTTTAAGAAGGTAAGAGAATTTCCTTACACTATTGCAGCAAAGGGGTGCGAGCCCCTCTTCATTTCTCACACAAAACTGAGGAACTGCTCTCCTCTCAGCAGGCTACCTCCAGGCAGGGGGGTTTCTGAGCACCTCTGAGCTGGGAGAAATGCATGGGAAACCTGCGGCTGTTAAAGCTGCAGCCTGCGCTGGCACCAGACTCTCCTGCCCATCCCAGGGAACCAGAAATGCACGTTCTGCTGTTCATCCCTCTGCGGTCCCCCATCCGGTCTCCCGTTCTTGTGTGTGAGCTGGCTGACAGCAGAGAGGCAGCTACTGTGCAGTGTGGAAAGGAAGCCTCTTCCAAAATACTTGGCTTCCAAGAAGTATTGAAAGAAATGATTCAGCTGAAAAATATCACTAATGTCTTATCTGGGAACTTAAAAGACTACTTCAGACAGCAAACATCAGGGTATCCCCCCTTGTTATGACCACCCCTGGAGATGCACAGCTTTCTAAGCCCATCATTTAATTGCTGATGAGAACCACCGACAGAAAACAAAACTGCATTTTGATAGAAATATAAATTAATCTGTACTACATACTCATTTCATTTGCTTCATGCTCATAAAAGCTTGACTATGCAGTGGGCTGTGCAGCTGAACAGAGAAGATATGACTCACTCCTGTAACTGCATGTGCTACCCAGGCCTCTTGCCTGTTTGTGCAGATGTGTGGTAGAAGTGGGCGAGTAGGTAAAGGCAGGGAAAAGCGACAGCCCCACCACCTCCAAACCTTGCTCCTACCACAACAGCCCCTCTCTACCAGAATTTAGCTCTTGATCATCTACCTGAAGCACAAGCCTTGGTTAAAAGCGCACAGCAGTGCCCAGGAGACAAACATTCAGAGCGAGATCACTGCATCCTGTTCTCGCTCTGAAGAACATTTGATGTTGCAGAGGATGCCAAACTGCATCTGAGACATTAGTGGGAGGAATAAAACTTTTCACATCACTGTCCGCCCCCCCCAAGAATTTCAAAGGTTAAGCGATATCCAAAAAAACCCCCGAGAGAGTTTGGAGTCTCAGCCACAAGGCATTGCTTTATCTAAGCGTGCTAGTCTCACTTGTTAGATGACTTCCCAGAAAGAGGAGCATGACAGAGCAAAGCAAAATGGTGGAACTAAATCCCAAAAGACATAATATTTCTTAGTTTCAGAAATTCTGATCAACTTACAGTATGCTAAGATCTTTTAAAATCCTTCCTTTAGCTTCTCCCCCCCCCCTTAATAAAATTTGTCTTAGTTAACCTTAAAATTATTATGAAAATTTTTTTCCTTGAAGGGTGGCTGTTTGGGTGTCACTTGACATCAGAAATAAAGCCATCTGGTGCGCCTGTTACTGCCATCTTCAGATCAAGGGTTAAAAGCAGAACTAAAGACCTCCTTTTACTTGCATTTACCTTTTAACTCCAGACATTTCTCTACAGATCTTTCCTGTCTCATCCTCAGTAGGAGGATTCAGCCTTGGATTTAACTCACAAATGCAGGAAACTACTACTACTCTCACACTAAATCAGCTGTGCTCTGTCCAGGCAGTGCCTGAAGGGAAAAGGTTTGAAGACTTCCTCACTCACCTCTGGAGAACATCTAGCCTCCCTAGCACATTATCTCAAGAGCTTTTACAGTTCATCCATTACACATTTGACAGTTAGTATTTGTTGTACACCAAGCTTTGCAAATATAAAGCATAATCTTAGTAATACCATCATTAAAAACCAACCAAGAGCAAATAGCCTGAAAAAAGAGAAAAGAACATCAGCCAACCTCTGAAGCTAAGTTGCCTGCTGCAAGTTCTGGATGGAAACAGAGCTCTGCAAAACATTTAAAAAGAGATGCATTTACAATATATCAAGGCACAAGTCAAATTTTAAGAGAGTGCGTGTGATGTGCAAGATATTTGCTAAATAATGCAGCATTCAGGATCTCAGCACTCACTAGTAGAGTGCACACACAGAGGACTGGGACAGAATGGTCCCATGGCTAAAACAAAGTCAATAATCAACCCTAAGATAGAAACACATCTACATTTATGGTAAGGTTATAGTGATTGGTTGTAGGAGCCACTAGGCATCCAGCCAATCTGCTTTTCCAGTCTAAGGAAATGCTCGGTTTGTTTGAAAAATGATATTTTTTCCCTGCTGTGAAGAATGCATTGACGTCATCAAGCTGGGTCTGTTGAACAAAAGCACAGATCCAGGGTTGTGGCAAGAAGTTGAGTTACAAGAGAAAGAACACACATCTGTTTCAGCTTTCTTTTAGAGTGACAGAGACTATTCCGTATTCTCCTTTATCACCTTCTCCAGAGGAGAACTGCTAAAGGGGGCAAGTGACTTGCTATGAGTTTTGTTTTCCAATCTGTTTTGTTCCACTCTGTTTTGTTTGTAGTGTGGGGTTTTTTTAGATAAACACTAGCATCTATGGCTCCACAGGCCTGTGTATCAGATCACTATTACTTCTAATAGGAACATGCTGCATGCCAGAACTCCCTGATCTGATTTGATGTAACACCATGCAGCACCCTTACAAAAAAACCCCACAGGTTGTTCATAAACCTCTCTGATCACACACTGCTCTCCCACTTCTATGCTGTCATATCAGCTTCTCCACCCACAGAATGGGGTGTTTGGGCCAATGAAGTGCTTTGCTACCACATCCTCTGACCAAGAACTTTTCACTATACCACTAACCCATGTGACTATAAGTACTATCTTAGAAAGTGAGAAGGATAACCTTGAATTGTCAGAATCCAGCCATATCACACTGCAAAAAAAATAGCCAATAATTACGGTAGTTATAGATCATTTCTGGTTCACAAGACCATAGATCAAAGGGTGCAGCTGGTGCGTGGAACAAGGTCACCAGTTTAATGTTTCTTTAAGGACTGATGCCACTTCAGTCATTTCCCAGTAGGGTTATCTGATGCTTGTAAAAAGAATCACAGAATGGAACAGGTTTGGACCAAGGATGAAGGAGATGCAACAGAGCTGCATGAGTAATGGATTACTCAGTCTAGTACTTGAACCAAAAGCCCAAATTACGTTGTTCTGAACATACATGAAGGTGGGGAGAGGCAAAACAGAAAAGCAAAATAAAACAAAATGCAGACAGAAATTACTCTACTTTGGGCCCAATTATTAAGTGTTTGAGCTTTATCCCCCTTCCCTTTAAACTTCAGGTTATTTAGAAAACCGGAATCACATAACAAAACATTCATTAATTATCTCCAAAACGTATATTCTGTATTCTCTCCTATTTTCCTCCTGTTGCAGCCAAATCAAGTTGTCCAAATACAACAGTTGTGTCAATTAATCTACATTTTAACGCAAACTTACTATCTACTAAAAGACAGGTGAATAAGTAAACATATACAAGACAAGAAAATGCAAAGCTAACAAGAAGACAATTGTAGTGAGGAGCTCATAACTCTTCTCAAATTCAACAGCTCCTACATTTATGATATTAAGGTATCCCAGTGTAAGTCTTCCGTGCAACAATAATCTTCTAATGTGTGTTGTAGGTCAAAAGAGAATTTAGGTCAAAAGAGACTTTAAGTTTGATGGAACTACTTTGGTTAAGTTACACTACATTAATTTAATTGCCCAATCTTAGTACAGAAGAACTGCTAAATAATTACCAATATGCCAAAACAAATCTAAACCAAGTATTTAAAAAACCCCCACAGTATATTTAAATGAAAAAAAGTCTGTAACAATTTAGCAAAGAAAGAAGTAGTAGAAAGCAAGTCAGATCTTATGCTTCCCCCCCTGTTATTTTCCCCCTGGAATATAAATATGGCTTCAACATTCTGAGATGAGACCAATACAATGCACAGGCCTCTGGGCCCTCAGTCATGTTTTATTTCACCTTAACAAATTTCTCTTCACCTGGAGAGACTAATTAAGCTAGCCTTCTCAAAAACTTAGCAATTCATAAGGTCATAATACCCCGATGGAGTCAGTTTCTCTAGGTGCAAGTAGGCTTCTGGAGAGGGAAGAAAAGGTTTGATGCCAGTTAAGGCATGAATACAGATTCCAACTCAGTGACTCTCAGAGCCAGAACATTGCAGTCGTGTGTGTCCAAAATTATTCCTTGGGTGTTTTTACAGCTATCTTGAACAGAATTTCCTATGACCAGTGCACACATGTGGACGTAGAACAACAATAACAAGGAAAAAAAAAACCAAACAAAACACAAAAATTAAAACAGCACAGTAAAAAAACCAAAAAACCAAACTTCACTTTAATTCCAAAACCTTACATTTTTAAAGCTGGAATTGCAAAGGCACTAACAAGTCAGTCTCCTGTGTGTTGGCTCTTCCTGGAGTTTGATCCTGCCACTGTCTGATCCCTCTTCACACATTAGGAAAGGCGCAAGGCCACCTGCTGGAAGAAAAAACAGTGCAGTGTCTTGTACTCCTGAATTAAGCTTTAGGTGAAGGGTGAGTAAATAAAGTAGACAAGGCTGCCACTTTTACCAGCCCCCAAAAAGCTGCTGCAACCCAAGGAACAGTGAAAAGATGAAAACACTGACCTTACAGTGCTGACCGATACCAGCTCAGGATAGTTAAACAACAAACAAAAACACATTGCTGCCTCTCGGTTTGTATCCATTATATATATAAAAAAACCCCAAACGGCTATGCTTATTAACTACACGAGGTATGACTCCAAGTCATATGCAGACACTTGTTTTGACAAGAATCCGGTGGCTTCTCAATGTCTCTCAAAACTCCCTACCAAGACAGAAAACACTCCACCACAAAACAGATAACCTGCATGCAGTCATCACACCTCCGTGGGGGTGGGGAAGAGTGTAAAACACATGCGCCTAATAGACCTTAGCTACATTAGTGGAGGATATTGGGTAACTAGAGCAAGAAGCACACCAAGGTGTTACTGAACGCTAAGCGATGCCTGCTGAGGGTCCAGTCATGTCAGGTTTTGGTTTTAGGAAAAATAACAATCCCCCAAGTGATGAATTTGGAAACTGAGCTTTCTGCTGCAGCAGCCATCCAGATTCGGACAACGCTGCTCACAGTCCCTACTCCACCCCATCTGCACGCAAATTTCCGCTAAAATTAACAGCCTTGGGTAAACACTGATTTGGGTTTGCCCAGTAGGAACTACAGACGTGTAACACAGGCACTGCACCCAAGAGAGAAGCCTCTCGTTTGTCATACTTGGTACTGCCACTGGAAAGGCAAAAAGTTGGTTGTTAAAGGATACTCCAGAGGCAGCACCTCTAAAAATGTGTCAGCAGTACGTTTTGTTTTATCCGGAAGTGGTTAAAAAGCCTGAAATATTTAAAACAGCAGCTATTTTTTGATGATGTTATGAACCCAACTCATCTGTATGGCAGCTAAGAGCCATACAGGCAGAAAATCTGAAGGGTTTCTGAAAATCTGAGTCATAAGCCACTGAAAAATGGTGTTTAAAATGAAAACACCAGCTCAATTGCAACCAAGGTCTTCCAAGGCAACGGCATCATGTCAAAACCTGAAAGACCAAAACACGTATTGATAACTGACACCATCACCCTATTTCTAACGCGACAAAGGAGGCCAGACTACCAGCATCTCAAACCACTGAAAGCTTACAGGAAAAACACAAGGAGTGGCTGGAAATAGCCACGAAATAGAGGTCACAGGCTCGAGCAATCTTTTTGATAGGACGGCAAAAGGCAGTATCTTCTGGTGCAGTGAATTTAGCCTGTTCGGAATGACTGCTCCACCCCTACGGGTTCAGGCTCCCGGCCCCGGGCCTGTCCTTACCAAAACTGCCGAGTTGTGGAGTTTCTGCCCTCGGTGGGGAGGCAATTGCTCCCCCCAGCAGCTGAAGTGCACGAAGCAAACGCCTCATGCCCAGCCCAAAGTCTGTTAGCACTTCGCTTCATCGCCTCGGGGCCGCGCCTGGCATTCTCAACCTGCCAAGCGGGTGCCCCCACGCCCGTACAGCCCCGAGACCTAAGATGCCCGTGGGGAGCGTGGACACCCAAAAGGAGCCGGCGTGCCCTTGCCTCCCTTCCGCAGAGCGGAGCTCAGCGCGGAGAGCGCCGGACCGCCCGCCCCATGCCTGCGGGGTCATCATTCGGGGGCGGAAGCCCCCGCCCGCCGCCGGCTCCCGAAGCCGCGGGGCGGGGAAGGAGCGGCCCTGCCCGCTGCCGGCCCCTCCGCGGGCCCCCCTCGGCGCGGCGCCGGGCCGGGGCCGGGGCCGGGGCCGGGCCCGGGCCCGCCCCGTGTTTACCAACATGGGAGGAGCCGGGCGCGGGCAGGGTGCAGGGTGCAGGCTGCCGGCGGCCGCGGCGGGTCGGGCCGCTTTCGCTTTGCCGGAGGGTGCGGGACAGCGCTGGGCAGCGGCGGCATGGCCCGGGGACTCCTTCCCCTGCTTCCCGTAAGTGTCTGCCCGAGCGGGTGGGGGAGCGGAGCGGGGCGGGCGGCGGGGCCAGCCGGAGCCGGGCGGGGACGCGGGGTGCTGCGGCAGGCGGGGCCAGAAGCGCTGCCCGGCTTCGGGTCGCCGCCGGCCTCGGCGAACTTTTTTTCCCGAGATTTCAGGTAATTCATTTAGGCGATTTTTTTTTTTTTTTTGTCTCCCCTTAAAAAACCGCCACCTTCAATTTCAGGCACTTTATGATTTTACAGTCCCTTCTTAGGGTGCCAGGTGAAGGGAAGCGGGCCTTGTGGAAAAGCAGAAGGAAAGAATAGGGGAGATGGATGCAGGTGGCTGTCAGGGACACCAGGTCGTGTGCCATAGCTGGGGGCGACCCAGGGACAGCTGGTGTTGGCCTCGGTCCGCAGCCACCCAGAGCCGGCCAGAGGCGCCGGCGAGGCAGGTTCAGCATCCGCGTGTAGACAGGATGGTTAGATCTGTGGCTGGGTATCTGCCCGGGCAAAGACCCCGTTAGTGAAAGCCAGCTTGCACTGCACCTCGGGGATCTGTAACAAAGTGATCTGGTAAGGCAACATAAAAGGCAATACCTGTGGCAGAGGAGTTTTGAACCACTACCGACAGTGACCCAGGAAAAGCTGGAGCAATAGTCTGAGTCTGGTGGCATGAAGTGCAGCATTTACTGGAAGTAAGGGCAGGGCCTTCCTTACTTGCCTTAATCATGCCCTATGCACAGTACCAGCCTCTGCAGCTTCAGAGCTTAGGTCATGTGTCTAACTGTCATCAGAAAAGTTACCGTCACAAACACTCATTTTGAAGGGCTACTGCCAACAAGGAAGGTAAGGAAGTGTTTCAGTGTCTGCAGCACAGGGATCTCCACTGCTACAGGTACATTAGGCCAAAGAGCTGTAGTGGCAACAAGCTCCTGCACGGGAGACATAGGCACGGGCGGGCGCAGATGCACTGGCTCTGTCTACACGCTGGCACAGCTGCCCCGAGGCAGCCCTGCCCTGAGAGCCCAGAGGTAGGATAGTGGGGATTAGGCAGGTGGCAGTAAGCCCTGCTGCGTGGTAGAACCGTGACCCTCCTGGAAGTGTGGATGCAATATACATTGCTTACCCAACCCCAATTCTCACCTGTTTCGGAGAGAACTTACTGGAGTTCACATTCAAAATGTCTTCACGGTGCAGTTACAGTGCTAATGAATGCAGTTTGCTTTGAGGTTTGGCAGGTTAAAATCAGGTGTTAAGGTAAAAACTGCTCAAATTCTGATCTGATTTACTATATAGCAGGTAGTAAACTATTTAAAGTGATTCAGAGGGTTATATCCATGCCCCTGCACAAAGCACCAGAGCACAGTTAAATACAAAGAGGGGTGTTCATATGCTGATGGAAGTGTGTACTATCTATTCCTGTACAGGAGCAGCAAACAACTGGCAGAAATGTCAGTCTAGCTCAGTATCTTGGAATTATTCAGAATATAAATTAAGATTAAAAATTACTTTCTCTTATCACACTGCTCCCAGAGAATAAATATAATTTCTACTCCTATTTTCCACTTGTTTACAAATTTCAGTATCCGTTAGACTATAGCACTCCCACATACTTTCTGTTTTAAAAAAATTAGGGCTTTTTTTTTTTTATTAGCATGTTGTTCCACTATTTGTAAATCAGTAAACCTGGGCAGTATTTGACATACTGCTTTGAGTAAACCAGAACATTAAAGTAGTTTGTTGAATGAGACCTCAATTTTGCAAGGAGCTCTGTGTTGCACTAAAGTAGAAGCAGTTGCAGGGATAGTCATGCGAAATAGCAATGGCCTACGTAGTTAGAAAACATTTAACTTTACTGTGTAAAACAAGCCGCAAAACCACATACTACTCGGAGGCACACTCTAAAGTAATAGGCCATCTTAAGAGAGTGAAGTGTTACCTAAATATTTTGTAATTGTCTGATATGACTACAGAGCAGGCAGTTTTCTGGAAATTTAGAAGAGGTACCTTTGAAAACAGGACTCCTATGTTGCCACGCTGACCCTTCTTTCTCATTTCCCAGGCAACTAATGCACGCATTTAAATGTATATGTGTAAACAGCCATAAAGTCATGGGATGACCCAAGACAAGTGAAAACTATTAGGACCCCAATTCTGGAAACATTTGTCTGCTCACATTTCCACAATTAACTGCCTTTATCTTTGAAGCAACTCACTGAACAAAGAGAAAGTGCCAACAATAAAACTGTATTGTGTTACAAAAGGAAAAGGAAAGAGTTCCTAAATTTCTATGCTGTCCAGCTCTTATTCATGCTTAGCCGCAACATCATCAAAGTGAGGTGGGAGCTGTTAATATTGCTCCAACTCTCCCAAACTGTATGGTATTTATTAGGTGTTCACTAGTACAGTACTCCTAAAAGCCAAAAAACAAAACCCCAAACAAAATGACCAATGATACAACCCCCACCCCCCAATATATTACAATAATTTGCATGTGAGCCAGCTAAGATGTGAAATAGTAATGGATTGAATTTGGACAGCAACTGTTTTAAAACACTAGACAGCAACTGAAACGTCTTACTCTCACAGGCACTGAACACATGCAGCTCACTTGAAATTTAAGCAGCTCAGGATGCTTCTAGTTGTAAGGAAATACCAGCTCCCATTGCTGGGCTTCAGAAAATGAACCTGGATTCTTTTTGTCTTTCTCATAAAAGATTTTAGAACTCAAAATACTATTTTTAGTGGTTATTTTGGTGCTATCAACTTCTGCCTTGGGGGGGGGGGGGCAAAGAGATGGGGGAAAAATGATACTGGAGGTATTGGAAGCAGAAATTACTTACTATAGTAAAAGAATTGGAGTAGAGGATCCTCTTAACAAGCAGTGTGAAATTACTTAACCTTTGAAAAAACCATCCTTGCAGGGCTGATGCAAGGGAGATTAATTACATAGAAAACTGTATTGAATGGATGTAACTCTAGCAACCATTTGTAAAAAGTACCAGAAGCAAAAACTCAGAAAATGAGTTGAAGTTTTTCTCAGCTCCCACTAGGCAAAAAAGCAAGACCACACCACCCTCCCCCCCCCCCTTTTTAAACACTTAGCCCCCGATGAGCTCATGCATGTTGCCCCATGTAACAAACGTGGAGTGGAAGAAAAAGGCCACCAAGTTCTGAGGGCATCAGCCTTCTCATCTATAAGCATCTATGGATAAGAAATGGGAGAAGTGGTTTGCTAGAATGTATTATAAAGATAACAGGAGAAAGCAGAGACAATTTTTTTAAAAAATTAAAAGTTGTAAAGCTTTAAAAAGTCCTGTATGCAAATAACATGTTCACACACTTCCAAAGCTGAGGTTACATCCCCATAAGGTAGGGCTGCTGAAACTTTTCAGTTGAAGGAAGTGGACCCGTTGCAAAGAATACTCTGATGCAGGAAGGATTGGAAGCCTGAGAATCTCAAAATGACATGAGTTTTCAAAGAAACTAAAGTTCATGTTACTCTGCCTTCAGAACACAGATGAAAATAGGTTTTGTAAGTCTCCTTAGCAGATGCCTGTTGGTGAAAGCATTTTGGAGGACTCTGTAGGAGTGAAGGAGAGGGAGGAGGTAGAAAGCTTTCTTAAATGCCTGGGCAATGCAAAAAGAGAGAAACTAAAAAATTTGGGCTTGTGATTGTTTTTATGAATTCTGCTAAGGTTAGATATCCCTGATTTTATTCCTATTGACTGCTTAGTTGAATCTAAGTCTTAAGTTTAGATGACAACTATTTGTTAGGCTTAAGATGAGAAAGATAGAAGAGAGCCTCTGTGAGTCATTTTAGCCTGAAAACATACAACCGCTGTTTGAAAGTACGCATCATAAAAAAGCACCTAGCACCCCTGCCTGTGTAAAAGCCCCTAAAGTGCTTCCTTTCCACTATTAGCGCTCACTGATCAGTGGCAAGGAAAGCAATTAAGGTGTGCACAGGAAGCTAAATGACTATTGACTTTTTTTTTTTCCTATAAAACACACCAAAATTTTTATATAGCAAATGCATTGCTTTTAAGAGGGTGCAAATCCAGGAGGAGAAGAAAAGTTTGAAAAAATTAGGGTGTTGCTTTGAAAAATCTCCACGGTTTTCTCATTATTCCTTGTACTGGAAGGCAGTGTAAGACGTCCCTGTGAGCAGAACTGATGTAGGTGTTTGGTGCTGCTTAAATGTCAAATTCTGAGAAGTGATCCCCACTTCTCGTAAGTGTACCAGGAAGTTCATCACTGTGAGCGACAGTGGAGGGCTTCCATCAAAAAGCATTATATTTCTGTGGGTCCGTCGTCCCCCCCCACTGTATCAGCATAGCTCATTTGTATAAAAGCATAAGCAGGAGATGGAGAGGTTTGTTCACTTGAGGGAGGGCTGTGTCTGCACACACACTGTGATTGCAGGCATCCAGTAAACACACACACACACAAATCAGGTTAAGTGTTACTGTTAGTCATTTAGAAAGATGTTTCCTTCTTTCATTATATCTCATTTTCTGCACGACTCTCTGGACGTTTTCTTTCTTTCTTTGTGTGTGCTCTGTGCTTCACCCGTGCTCTTCAGTTTCCCTGCTGTGCCCAGGTACCGTTTGTGGGTGCGTTAGGGCTGTGGTAATCTTCTCTCTCCCTCTTCTCTTTACTGTTGCCCAGGGTCTTCCCCCCGCCAAAAAAAAAAAACAAACAAAAAGGCTTGACTTCTCCGGTCTAAAAAGGGGAGATCTGGGTGCCGAAATCGGGATGCAAGGCGTCCCTGTGGGTGCAGAGTTTCGCCGGGTGTGGCTGTGAGGGCAGGCGAGGCGGCGGGAGCGGGGCCCTCACAGCGGGGCGGGCGCCGCTGAGCCAGGGCAGGTTAGTCAGAGCATGGGCTGCGGTGGGGTTCAAGCGCGGCAGGGAGCAGGCTGAGTCACGGTTCCTCCGTCAGCGTGGGGAGGTGAAGGAGTCACTGCCCCACCAACTTCCTCTCGCCACGAGCGGTGTTTGCGCTGGCCCGCCACGTGCCCCAGCCGCGGCGCCTGCCTTCGGGACTGGAAGCCTTCTGGCACCATCAGCTTTCCTGGGGCGACCAAAGATCTACGGTGCCGCCTCAGGGCCTCCCCGCCCCGGCGACTGCCTCGCTTCCGGACCCTTCTGCTGGCCGAGGCCTCACGGCAGGCAGGCGGGTCGGGGCGTCACGATCCTCCAGCTCCCAGAGCCGTGGCAACGCACGTCCCCCAGTGTTGTCCTGTGGCCGTCCCCTCCCTCAGCCCAGTCCAACATGTGATAGAGGAGCGATGGAGGTACAGGTCTTCACCCTGCTTCGGGGAGAGCCAGACTAGACTGCACACACGTCCCCGACTACATTTTAGTAATCATTTTTCAATCAAACTTGCTATCCCAGTTTTTAGTAAGACAGTTCTCCCAGGCAAAAGGGAAACAAATCACACTAATTTGGCATATCCATTCGACAGCTTCTGGTAAGGCCTAACGCTAACTTTAGGCTTTTAACACCATTACACTGGGATTCGGAGAAGAGCACCCCCAAAGCTTTGGCAGCAAAGGAATTAATTTAATTTTAATTTTTAATTTTTAATTTTAATTTTTAATTTTAATTTATTTTAATTTGGTCCTGGATATTTGAAAGAGGTTAATTCTCAACCCTCGAGGTTCCACGGTGGGCGCCAGAAAGGACTGTCGTGGTTTCAGCCCGGCCGGTAACAGAGGACCACGCGGCCACTCGCTCACTCCTTCCGGCCCCTCCGGTGGGATGGGGGGAAGACGGAGGAGAGGAAAGAAAAAAAAAACCTGGAACCTCGAGGGCTGAGATAAAGGCAGTTTACTGGGACAACACAAAGGAATTACAACAACAACAACGGTACTAATGAACGAGTATACAAGAAGAGTGATGCACAGTGCAACTGCTCACCACCCGGGACCCGACGCTCCGCCACTTCCCCCACCGAAAGAAGAGACCACCCCCCGGCCCGCTCCCTATATATATACTGAGCCTGATGGCACATGGTATGGAATAGCTCCTCGGCTAGTTCAGGTCAGCTGCCCCGGCTATGCCCCCCACCTCCCAGGTTCCTGTAAAAATTAACTCTATCCCAGCTGAACCCAGGACACCTGCACAATAATATTTCTAGGAGGGAATCTAGTTCTCCAGCCAACAAGCATTACATAGTTCCATGTATATAGACATCTCATACTTAGTGCATGCAGAGTATATACACAAACCATTGCCAAGAAGGCAGCAAACTATAGCAGATCTACCCTTCTCATTTTCTTGCCTTACTCCTAACACAGAAAAAAAGAATGGTTTGGCCTCCAGTGCACAGTGCTTTCTTATTACCATGAAAAGAGGCAGGACAGTGACAGCTAGTAATGTTACTACTAGCAGGACAAAAATAAAAAAGCAAGCGCTATGCAATTTAACTTGACAGTGCATTCAAAGAAATTGATCAGGGTGTAAATTAATTTGAAAGGAGAGTGATACATCTTTCCAGAATATATAGGCATCATCTACTAAGAAGAAAAACAAATGAATTGGAAAACAAACTGAGAACAAGATCATTTTATAAATCAGGTATTTTTGGCCAAGATTAAAACATTAGATTTTTTTTTTTTCTTCAAAGATGCATTAACACTGTTCAGTTTGCAAGCAACAGTAGGATGGCAAGAAATTAAGAAAGATATAATTTGAATTTAGGAAGATCTGTATGGAAGATTATTATTAGTGGCTAAGAAAGGGCAGATTTAGGCCCAGTAATCTGAGGCAGAGAGAGGTCTTCCAGAAAATAATGAGAGTTCCGTTGCTTTGCACTATAATTAGTCATATGAGGTCATCTGTTACAACTCAGATGTATGGGCCTGTTCTAAAGCATTAATGTTCAAATGATCAGTACCTGTAGCGGCAGGGTTGATAGCATTAAATCTAATGTGTGTCCTCTTTGTCCATTAACTCTTCTGAAGTAATGAACAACTTTAATAAGGGGGTGAATATCAATATGTTTAGCAATAGAGTAACAGCACTGATTTAACTCTGTGTAGTAAAACACACCTACAGTCCTTGACAGTTTGTTGGGTTTTTTTATAACTTGCTGTTTTTCTCTCCTAGGTGGTTGTCTTAATTATTGAAACACAGTGCAAAAATGATACAGAAGCTCTAATACACAGACCGTACAATAAACTAATTACAAGGAGGATCATTGCTAAGAGGGAAATTAAGTGTAACCTGGATGAGTACAATTTAGGTGTTCAGTGTTGCAAGAAATGTGAACGTGGTAAGTATCATTTTAAGACTGTGTTGAAAAGTCATTAAGAGTGGAAACCACAACATGCACAATTGCTTTCTACTGGGATAGCTAAGCAGTATGCTGTGATTTCCTGGATGCAATGCTTCATTCTAGCTGTATCTTTCTATTACAGGACATCGGACACTTAAAAAGTATGTCTTGAGCTCAATACACCAATAATTTTTCACTATAGATAGTAGTTCTCACATAACATGCTTGTCACAAAAGAGCCAAGAACTACATACACATCTTTGAAAGAGGTTAAAAAAGTGCAAGCATAGGCTTTTGCCTACAATACTCCATATATTCATGGGTTTTCCGATTTTGCATGTACCGTTTTGCTTGAGTCCTAAATTGGAGGAAGAGGGGGGGATAATTCAACCTTATGTATACTACATTCCTGAAGACCATATACGTATGTGTAAAGAATATAGATTCTGTCCATATTTGTAAATCAAAAAAGTATTAAAGATTAAAAAGTCTGATATAGGTCTTAGAGCTGATGGCTTCTGTCCAAAGGTATTGCAAATCTTAATTCTTGTTTTTCTGTCTGTACAGGTTTTGTTAAAAATACCAGCTGCCCAACAGATGTTAGCAAAGACTGTGTTCCATGTAAAAATGGAAAGGAGTACATAGATCATGTCAATGATTTGGACAAGTGTTTGAGATGCTATTCATGTGACAGCATATTTGGTATGTCTATAGAAATAGGAATTCTAGCAGTGACTTTTTTTGATACAGGATTTGACTGAAAATTCTCCACAATCCCTGAATAGTGGGTAGCATGCAGATTAAAGTTTTTTAGTGGTAGTACATGGAAGAATTTATAACAAAGTCATAAGTTTATCCTCCAGTTCCCTTTCATCAAGCACAAAGTAGAAAGAAGAACAAGCTATGTTGGTCCATTATTTCCCCTTATATCTGCCTTTGCTCAGCCAAAGCAGTCCTTGCAAAGCAGACCTTATACAAACTGGTTAGAATCAAGGAAGAAAAGCACTCTCTCTTCTTCACCCTCTATTTAAAAGAAGGGTGTTGTAAGAAGCAGGGATGGGAGAATTCCCAATGGTTCCTTCTGTAGTCTTTCATGTCATTAATAATATTATTTAAAATTGCTAGAGCTGATAGAGTGATGTCTTTCATGCATTCAAGATGCTGTGTGGGATATAGGGTCAAATTATGAGACTGTGAGGCATGCCCTACTGGGTCAGACCAGTGGTCCGCCTACCCCAGTATTCTGCATTCAGCAGCAGAGGCAAGAGATGCTATTTAGAGAAAACACAAAACCATCTACTTCTGTGGTCTGTCCCCTGCAAAGTCTACCACCATCCACAGTTGCGGGAAAGGGTGTTAGAAGGTACATCTCTACCTAGTCATTTTAGTATCTATTTATGAGCCCTTTGTGCATGAACCTGCTGGGAGACACCAGGTTCCAGAAATTCACTACCTGTTGCATGAATACCCATCACAGATTTTTTTTTTTCTTCTTAAATCCATTAAGCTGATCTCCTACAAGTTCCACCAGGTGTCCTGTAGTTCTAGTATACTTGGGTTTACGGAATGATAGTTCTGCATTCCTTGTATCCAAAATCGAGCTTGGTGAGCGGAGAAACAGCTTTTAACTCCGATATGGTTGTACTCAGATCACCTGCTGGACTATCAATCTTTAGTACTTTTCCCTTCCTGCAACACCTCCACATGCATAGAAAATTTTCCACTCATTAGCTACTATAATAAGCATTTTTGGATGGGTAATGAAGTTGAGTACAACAAAACAATTCAGTATTTTGTACAGTACCACAAAGGAAACTATTAGTTAAACTGAATGGGGAAAAAAGGGTAATGGGATGACTAGTCACATTATCCCGTGGACAATAATGTAGTTGAAGAGAAGTCAGTAGAAAACATTAGGCAGGAGGAAAATTACCACTGAAGTTCCACAAGAACCATTCTTAGCATCATTCCGGTTTAATATTTCCATGACTGGCTTCAGCACTGGTTTCACAGTAGAGCTTCATCAAATTCTGAAAGATAACAGGGTTTCCCATTACAGCAGGGCACTGAATGTGGTAACTCAAAAATTCATTTCAAGTCCTCCTATATGCCTATGAAAATAGCTTTCATAGTAGGTAGATACTTAGAGTAATTTTTAATGCAGAAATAATATTTCATAGATGGAGATAGCTTCATCATATACACTGAGTATAGGAGAAAATTAATTCACTTGTTTTGATACTTAAGCAGGGAATATGTTAGCTAAAAAGAGGCAGTGGAATTCCTCACCACTGGAGGTCCTCAAGAAGAGATAAAACTTGTTGTCTGTTAGGGAGAGTAAAGACCCCGTCTCTGACATCAAGCAGGGAGATGGGCTACATGATCTTCCAAGTTTCCTTCTGGCCTTACACTTCTGAATGGGAAAAAGAAGCTGACAACATTTGGCAGTGCTAAATGACTCCTCTTCTAGCAAGTACTTTATGGCGTGATCAGTTGTTTGAGGGCTTGGCCAGCAGAGGTCTCTTTGTCATCTCCATATTTCCAGTACTCCAGGAGCAGGGCTCCTTGTAAAAGCTATGTTGTTGTGAAAATTAAGCCTCACCAGTGCCAGCAGTGGTAGAGCTAAAAGCACGTAAGTCTCAGGACAAGACCATGTGAGCAGAGACTTGCTTTTAAGGCCTACTTTTTCAAACTAACAAACTTTAAGAAATTTATTTTAGGTTTGGAGGTTGCAAAAAACTGTACCCCAGCACAGAACACAGAATGCACCTGTGCAAAGGACCATTTTTGCAATTCTTCTGTGCCATGTAGGCATTGTGATCCATGTACCATGTAAGTTTATGCCTTCATCCTTAAGTATGAAATTTTTAATATCGTATGTTATCACACTTTTTTCCAGACAGTTTCAAGACAGAGGCTAACGTAACGTATAACCTGAGGGAAAACATACTAGTTTTCCTTTGCACTTAGCTTGTTGAGCTGACTTAGCTCAGTCAACTTAACTTGCATCCGTGCAGGCTTTCCAAAGGCATGCAGAAAAACTTGTATACATCCACCACATCTGTATATACTTTTCAAAAAATGTAATGAAGTATCTGAGCTTTCTTGTTGTCTTTGTGTGATCTGTTACATCTAGAAAACCATTTCCACACCTTTTTCCACTCTCATACCTTTCCATACCATTTTCATACCTATTAAATTCCAAACTCCAACATCTTGATATATGAAATATTTAGCTGATAAAAAATGTTAGAAGATTTTGATTTGCTCTCTCGACAGAGTTTATAAAGAGAGAAACAAATCCCATAATAATTTTTGTTCATGTTTTCTGCAGATGTAAAAGTGGCGTAATTGAAAAACAATGTACTTCAACTTCAGACACTGTGTGTGGAACGAGAGGTACTGTTTTAAAATCTAGCATGGTCTAGCATCTGCTGTATTTTTAGTGGCTATTGCAATTGCACTGTCCTACACAATGGCCCATAGTGATTCCTGACAGCTAAGGGCATCATATCTACTGGCCCTGTACAGAACTGCAGAGCATGATTGCTCTTTTCCCTTGATCACTGTGCAGATGTAGGAACTATTACTCCTTTTCTAGGGGAGACTCACAATAGGTAAGACTTTAACAGAGGTAGCTTCTGCCATTAGGAGACAATGAAAAAGCTTTTATTGTCTGACACAATCTTGTTTAAAATTTAGTGTGATGCTGTATTGCATTTCTTGACTTAACTTTCATGTAACGTTTCTAATGTTCCAACATAAACAGGACCACTTTGGTTGGCCATTGCTTTGATAATTGCGTTAGCACTACTAGCAATAGCTGGAGCAACATTCTGGTGTAAGTGATTCCCTATTCCTTATTCCTATCATACTCTGAATAAGATATTCAGCTGCTTAATTAGGTGTAATTTTATATTATTGGAGTCCAGAGGAGTGATACACTGTCCTGGATTTTAAAAATGCTTTTTTGTTTCAGACAGGAGAAAACAGAAGGGTCGTACTAGCAAGGAGAACCTAGGTGAAGTAGTCCCCAAAGCAGAGGCTTCTTATGTAAGTATTGTTGCTTAGATCACAAAAAACTCCGCTTCATGCAAGGAACTTTGTTCCAGTTAAATTACACTGGGACTCCCCAAGCATGTGCATGCCTGTCTTCTATGACATTAACAAAGTAAATTTCACCATGAAGACTCTTTGGGGAGAAGTAAGAGATACCTTGTATCTTCAGGATTTGTTGACACGTTTCCTAAGTTACATGACCAAGATCAAAGCTTCATAAATCATCAGGCCTCCACTGACCCAGGGTACCTGTCCCCATGCATACTTATTGGCCGTATCAATTGTGAAGTGATTCCCCAAGCTTACCCAAGTCAAAAGAGGTCTGTCTGTCCAATCCGATTCCCTCACTCTTAAAACAGGGGAATCATGGAGAATACTAAATGAAAATTACAGAAGTCAAGCGTCATGAAATGTGTTTATCCCATTATACAAGGTTGGTATTTTACAATACTTTTTTCTACTCATTTCTCTCTTGCTTCTCTTTTCAGGAGAATGTACCTCTCATATACACAGGTAAGAGACAAGTACTTTCTCAAAATTCAGTAGAAGGAAAAAAAATATAGACCTGTAAATCCTACACTAGAAAAAGGGTATTTTTGTGTAGACTTTGCCACTGCCTAGAACTGTCATTCTAGCACAACAGTGAACACTTATTAAAGAAATGCCAGTTCACGTTGTGCTTATCAAGGCATTTAGTGGTATCATGAAAGTTTTGCCTCAAGAGGAATTTCTGTCTTACAGGAAGCAATTACTAGTTGACAACAGGTGAATTTCTGTTCTGCATGTGGTACAGACACTAGCAGGCAGCAAGCTGGGTTTCTAGAATCATGGATAATTATGATAATGGAGTAGTCCCACACCCAGCAGTGGGATCACAGAAACACAAACCTACCTTATGTTCAAGGGCAAATCCACAGTAGTAACACACAATAGCAAAAGACCATAAGCTCCAAGGCTGTATCACAACAAAAGACCTGTCCTGTTCCAGGACCTTTCCCAACATTATTTTGAGCAAAACAGGTACCTGAAGGATGACCAGACTTTAATGATAGAGGACAGAGTAGGTTACAGAGGGAACTGAGATTCTATTTCAAGTGGTAGAAAGCAATATGGATGCAACCTCAAATACTTGAATTACCTAGCATTTGGTAGGAACATGTGGAAGCAGACCCGCTGTATATTGTAAAAAAATCACACATAAAACATATTGAGTCATGAATACCTGAAACTTAATCTATTTTGGATAGGAAAAGTATCAACTCTGAGCACAGGTGATAAAAAACAGTAAGATAAAAGTGCGAAGAGCATTAATTTCCCTTTATGCTTCTAGATGTTGACCTGAGCAGCCATGTTGCTGGTATTGTGGAGGAGATGACGCTCCAAGAAGTCAAGACATTTGTTCGTAATCACAAAGTACCAGAACCTGTCATAGATCAAACTGTTCGGGATTATTTTAGCGATACATCTGAACAGAAGATTAAGCTATTTCAAGTCTGGTATCAAAGGCATGGGATAAAAGGAGCCTATGGAACCCTAATAAGCAGTCTGAGAGACTTTAAAATGTGCACTGCAGCTGATAAAATTGAGGAAAAACTGAAGGCAGCTGTTTCCAGCTGTCAGGAAGGGGGACAGTCTTACAATGATGACACTGAGCAAAGCAAAACCTGCACTCAGGAATGTAGAAACTCTTCCAATGGTACTGCTGAACTAAGTAAAACCTATTCTGGTAGTTTGGAAGAGACATAGCACAGAGTCATTTGAAACTTATTTCTGACCGAACTAGTATTTTTATAATAATATAAATAACAAAGCTTTTAAATGCCATTTTCATTGGCAGTTCTGACTGATTCAAAGAAGTTTTAATATGAATGAGGAATAATTATAATTTTTATAGCAGTATCTTTCCTTTAAAAAGAGTTTTAGCTTTTTTGTTGTTGTTAAGTGGGAAGAGAAGTTTTATGGCTCATTTACAAAAAGGTACAATATATGAGTCCAGCTATAGGATTCACTACAAGAAGAAAAGTAGTCATTATTTGAAGAAAAGGTTTACTCTATATGTATGGTCCTGCATTACTTAATCAAAGTAGTGTTTTGCATACATTAAAATTGTGGGATGTTGCATTTTTCAAAGTGAAAACTCTGGTGTTAAGAGTCTATGAAGTGTACCAGGAAGAAGACTTGAACAACAACAACAAATATATATATAATATATACCTAATTAATTTTGAATATAGGTGTTACTGTGTAATTAAATTCTACTCTGTTATAAATGGGATTTCTCTCTTGTATAAAAGCACCTTTGTGTGTGTACAGTTCTGTGTGTGTATATATGTGCAAGTTTTCTATGCAAAAGCTCCCAGTGCTAAGTAAAAATTATTATTTCCCTTGTTCTCCACAATGATTGCAAGCCTTTTCTAATGTTAAAACCCTTCAAAGAAGCAGCAGCTGAAGCAGCACAGCAGAACCATGATTTTTGGAAGGCCATCTGCAGAAGCTATTAAGTCCTCACAAGCAAGTGTGCAACACTAGCTTTTCTAATGCAGGAACCGATACAATGAAAACATCATTGTCCTTAAAAAAAAATAATGCACATAGTGGATGACTTCTGTCTTTCATTCTTATCATGCAACCTATAGATGTCATGTTTAGGTTTTCTTTTACTCAGGTTAGTAAATCGCAAAAAGGGAGATCACTCTCCTGAAAAAAAAAACCCACCTTACCTTTCTTCCATCACAGGACTCAGCTCCTAAATTCAAAGGACCAGTAGCGCTGGCTGCTTTGCAGCAAGGCTTTTCCCACTTACGCACCTGTTTATGCAAAGACTCACAAAATCTTTCAACAGAAGAGGAAACTTAAGTGGAAAGGTTTGATTTTTCCAGGTCATGCAGTAAGCAGGGTGACTTTCTTCTCTAGCTGCCATCAGTTCCCTAGAGAGACTCTCCAGCCAGTGTCAAGACTCAGCCAAAACATGAGGAGACCTGCCCGGGCTTGTTGCCACCTGCCAGCCAGGGTGTACCCCTGTGTGGGATCGGTTCCAATTGCTGCCACCTGGCCCCAGGGGTGTGGAAAGAGCAGGGCAGGTCTGGCAGCAGGGTGCCAGGCACCCACAGCTGTGTGGGGTTGCTCCCAAAGGTCATGTTGCTAGAAGTGAGGTATCTGGGAGGGCAGTGTGTGGCCCTTGAAAACAGCTAGAAATCTGTGTATGGCATTAAGCAGGAGTCTGAAAGGAAAGGCAGGGCTTAGATTAGCTTCAAAAACTAAGCCTTTCATAGACTTGACCCGTCGAAGGTCTGAAGGACACACGGCATGTTTTGTTCCTAAGCCCAGGCCCAATTTAGGCTGTGCAGTTCTTCCCCAGGTCTCAAGCACCACATAGATGTTAAGTGATCAGAAAAACCTTCCACCCCACTTTGGAGCCTCTCACCTCTAACCTTTTTGCATTTTCTAAGCATCTAATCAATCAGCTTACCACTACTATACTGCAAAAATTGCCACACTGTGATGCTTTTCAAAGGAAAACCTTGAGGCGGCTGTAGCTGGATGGTTTAATAGCCATGCACCGGAGTTGTGCACCTATGGACTGATTAAGGCACAGCACTGTATAACTGACTTGTGTCAGTGCTATCCATGTACAGATCTGACGTGCTGTGGCAGTGTGTTGCTCATTGCCATGTTTTGGCTAGGCTCCACATATATAGAAGAATAAAATGTCTGCCTTTCAGAAAAGTAGCGTGGCAGTGGTGGTGGCTATGCCATCTTTCCTAGGTTACAGTTATGCAGAAGCACAGCCAAGACAGGAAGAAAGGAAAGCTCCACGTTCTCACAAGCCCTGGTAGACAGGCTGCTCCCTGTACCATGTCCCACACAGGAAGGCATAAATGTAGTTTAAAGGTATGTTGCCAGGTGCTTGGCTTAAACTTTGGCTTTTCTTGGCTTCCAGCTTTATCTCTCAGAGTGAGGCATCTGGCCACTAGAAACTAAGGTTGTACACCTCTCAGGGATTCGGTGGGTTAGTTAGTATAACTGATCTGAACTAGGCAGATCATAACATGGAGGCACCAAACCTCATAAATTTGTGGCAGTGAAACAGAATGTGACATTTTTTTCATCACACTGGAATCCCCCAACCTTAGTATAATGGGGATGGTTAAAAATAAAAAAAGTCCCTGAGCAATGAGTCATATTCTCCTTAGGAGATGTCTGCAAGGCTGAACCCAGGCTGCCATTAATTCTAGTGGTTAGCATACATCATATTTTTTTTCTTAACTTGAACACTGTGCATCAAAGAAGAGGATTGATTATATTGTGCAGTTGGTTTTCCAAAGGAGTGCGTATGTGTCTACATTGCAGTCAGCAGAGCAGCGTAGAGCTATCAGATTGAGCTTAACAGGAACAGGGACCAGAAGTGATGTAGTTCTGCAGACCCACAGTAGCACACCCAGCTTTCCATTGCCTCCTGCTTCTGGCCTCATTTTCAAATCAGGGCTGCACAGGAAAATCATACCAAGCAGGTTATATTAGCACTGTTTCATCTTTTGCTCCCACCTTTCATTCTCAGAAGGAAAGTCCATGCAGACTCTTGTGCTGATAAGCAAGACGACTGCCACCACCTTAGCTGCTCACTGAAATACAGTTCTGATATCTTTATGCTCTGCACCTCGCACACTTGCCATGACCAGCCTCTTTCTCCCAAACAACAAGGCTGTGTTGTGAGTAGGGTAAAGTAACTTTTCTCAGCATTAGGTAGGGGAAAAGAATAAAAAAGAAAAAAAGAAAGCAACAGAAATTACTTTGAAAACAGAAACTCTCCTGTTTTATGGAAACCCAGCATCAGAAAAGCAAGTGGAAACTGAAACAGAAACTTGCCCAGGGAATGACTTAGCACATTTTGGAATGCAGATTACAAAGGGGAAGGTCCCTTTTCAGGAAGCTGAAACTTTGCAAAACACTTGCATTTGTTATTTAATAGGAAAACCTGAACAATTGTTATTTAAAAATAAGAATAGAAGAACAGGAACATAGAAATAAAAGGCCAGAAGGATGATCTTACTTCAGTCCCCTGCAAACCGAAAGTGACCACACGAGCAAAGGGTCTGTTCAGAAATTCCACCAGCTGTTTTGCGGTGCGCACCCACCCCATCTGCTCACCCACGCTGCAAGCTGTAGTATAGTTCCTGCTACCCCGCAAGCAAACCAAACACCTGCGAGAAGACAGAAACAAGACCACTGTATCAGTGTGGCACTAGTAGAAAGCAGGAGCGGTTCAAGACAGCTCCAGTATGCAGTATTGCTGCAATATGAAATGAATTATTTTTAAAGTTATCCTGCAGGCTGCCAGTTCTTGAAAAGACGTGGCTGAGAAACAAAGTGCTGAGTACAAAGAGTCTGAAATGTTTCTGTACAGATAGCATGACAAGCATATTAAAGTGTGAGAGAGCCGTAGGCTTGTTTCCTGTACAGAGTAAAGTAAAATGATGCAAACAAATTTTTGAGAAGAACTGTATTGGGAAAAGCCTTGGAGTTGCTACAGTTTTCTTGTTTTGAGGGAAGATACAACCTCAAAACTCACATTCCTCTCTTACTGTTTGTCAGTACTTTGATTTTGGACTTGAAAGGGAAGCTTGCATTCCTACTATCCCACTGCTAGCAAGAGGAAAAATGCCCACCATGTGCATCTAGCCTCTAGTATGGAGCTGCGGTTGAGAATTACGAGGGATGTGGGAACAATCACAAGATTTAACGTACAGTCAGTGTTTTCTGGATAGCTTTTCGATGGTTTTAGTTCAAGTTCCTTTCCAAACCTTTTAAGGCAGACAGAATGCTAGGGGGCCCTTTCCCATAGCTTTCTTTACACAGAGATCTCTCACTCCCCCAATCAACCAGCAGCTGTGACAAAGTGCTATCTTCATAGCAGGCAACCTAGCAGGGAATCAGCAAAAAATGGCTGTGATCGCAGGGATGCTGAAAAGAGGGTCCTGAACAAACACAGGGGAGGAGTTAGTGATGGAAAGCACTGGCAGGAGAGGCCCGAAGGTGCAGTCCTTGGAGGGACAGTACTCAGCCTCCCGTGCCCTGGGGGCATGCAGCACACGGAGGTCACTGACCCTGCCTCCCATACATCTTCCAGCAGTGGTGTCCATACCACTGGCTGCCCCCATATGTGTGTCATTGGGATATGAACAAGAAATGATAGTACCCAGGTTCATTTCCTGCATATTTATCCTACAGTCACTAATGGGATTGATAGGTTTTCCAGATTATCAGTATCTGAAGATTTACATTCTCTTTCTTGGTCTTTTCCTGGTCCTTCCTTCATCCCATATGAAGGTCCCTCCCCCGACATACCTCTGGGATAGCTGAAGCTGCAGGGAACATTTTACACCACTCCTCAAATTGCTCTGATGCATAGTCAGGCTTCTGGCAAGCCAGCCCCCGTCCCCGCTGGGGCTGGCTGTGCCCTGGCACCTCCGCTCTTCTGGGTGGGGACCGCAGTTGTCACTGCAGTTCGTAGGGAAAGATGGCCGTGATCTGGGCTGATCTCAGAGCGTTTTGAGGTTCAAGGTCTGTCTCTAAGACGTGAGGACGACACCTGTACTTTGGGGCACAGAGGGGCAACTAAGTTTATACCAGGCAGTGCCCCCTCATTTATCCAAGAATGGGTAGCGGTCGCTAAATGATTGAGTATTTTGGAACCTCTCAGTCAAATCTCTTCAGATTTAAATTTCTTCAACTTGTTTAAACTTCACACAACCACCCCGGGGGGCGCGGGGGGGTCGTTCCTGGGGGGAGAAGGCAGCTACCAGCCAGTGCCTGCCTCACGGTCGGTCGGTCGGTCGGTCACAGAAGGCAGGCACCAGGCGCTGCAGGCTGCCTTTCCCTGCCCCTGCTCAGCAGGGGGCACCCTGGGTCCGCGCAGGCCCACGCGTGTCCCATCCTCCCGGTCCCCGTGCACACCCCCGGGCTGGCTCGGCGAGGACCGACAGCCTGCAAGAGCTCCGTCCCCGCCGCGCCTCCCCTCGCTCCTTCCCAGGCCCGCCGGCTGCCTCGCTCTCTGGGGGACGTGTTATCCTCACAGGGAAAGGACATTTTACACCCGAGCTCGCACACGAAGCAAGCAGCGGACTGGCTATGAGGGGAAGGCACAAAGCCTTGCCCTGGTAGAGCTGAGCCGGTCCCAACTCCAGCTTTACATGCCATCCCTCATGTTCCACAAGGCTTAAAATGACACCTACAACATCATAGAAGGGGGTGTGACAGCTTTTGTGACGCTCCTCAGGTTTGAGGATGAGCACAGCCTGGCTCTCTTCAACCAGCCCTAGGATTAGGCAGCTCAGGAAAGTCCCACGCTGCAATGCCAAACTGCTGCAGCACAGCGGATGACTTGGCATCACCAGTTTTAAGTTTAATACCACATAGAAAAAACTCTGTCATAACAAAACATTTCGGCTGCAAACTCAGCACTCCGAATTGGCACTGTTACTGAAGTACGTGCAGCATTACCTGTGCCAACATGAATATGCATTGCAGTAAAGTCTTAATAAATGTTCACATATAAAATAAAACAGTTGAGAATTAGACATTCGCTTGATCGTTACTTATGCAACTGCCAAGATACCAGTCAAAGGTAGGCGTTAGCAGTGGCTGAGAAAGTTGAGGAAAGACAGGATGGTTGTCCTGAAATTTGGCCCTCTGAAGGGTAGTCTTTGTATCACCATAATGAAGTGAAAAAGCAACTGGTGAAGATGGGGGAGGAGAAGGGGTGGGTGGTGACAGAGGCTTTCTGGAGGAACTGGGTTATGAATAATATCCTTAATTGCTACAACATGCTATTGTAAATGATCTTGTCTTCTTTCTCTTCCAGGCTTTTAAGTTAGCCTATCATTTTAAATGACTACAGAGTAAATGCAGTTTTTACTTCTGTTCTAGCTATAGAAATGTTGGGAATAACCACCTCAGAAAGCTTGCTGCCAAGATTTTTTTTTAATCTTACAAAATCTATGGCTGTTGCTTCCATCAGAAAAACTGGAACGACTATGAGTGCTTGAAAATATATAATCCTGTACCATGAGACATCAGGGCTTGCAAAGTACTCCATGTATTATGCTTTTTGTTAGCTCTATTTATCTATCTTTAGCAAACAGCAAATCAGCAACTAGCTCTGCAAGGTACACATCTCCTTTACTGAGATGTCTCTCCTGAGAAAGCACCTTATTGTAGGGGCTTTATTCAGATCTCCCTACAGCACTCAAAAGCCTTTCCCTGACATCAGGCACACTGGTGTAAAGAACTTCCAAAGAGCAGCCCATAAAGATGCTATAAGGAAAGTAATGAGCAATGTTACTCAGTACAACTTAAATAATAGGTTACATGGTCAGGTCTCTTAGGCACCCTTTAGGCGGCCTGGGTTAAGTGGTTTGTTGAACAGTTACACTAACATGTGCTTCCAAGAATTCCTGAGTTGTGGCCCCACTGCAAGGTACTTGGGGCTCAATGCCTATGGACTGCAGGACAGAGTTACCTTTACCTGGTGACCCAGGGAGTATACACTGCAGGGGGGATCCAAGGAGATGCATAGAAAATTCACAGGGTTATTTGTCCTCACATCATTGCTTGTCTTTACAACTCTAAGACTCAATTAACCTGCTGTCAGTGCAACAGTTTAGGCTCTCTTTTTATTTGTAAATGAAAACAGATGAATAAATTCATGAGCTGGAATTTGGGGGCTGGACACAAGATAAAAGCTCTGTTCTGTTTAAGGGCTGGAGTCAAACAGTCTTTCAGAGACCTGCTTCCTCCTCCCTCGTCCAAAGGGATTCCTACATACATCACAATAAAAATGCACAGATCCTCCAAGAAATGCTGTTTTCAACATCCCCTAACTCATCCAAGTCCAAACCAACTACCAACAGAACGTGCAAAAGCATTTCTCAGAAAGAAATGTTTTACTACTTTCTTCTCTCAGCTGTGGACCTATTCCAAGAAAAGATAGTCATGTATTCATTTTTTACTTAAATGGAGGAAATGGTTCTTCCAAATGTGACTGAAAATATTGTTGGTCAAATTAAATCAATACATTATGTTTGGACAGCAACCAGGTCCAGAAAATTTCAGCAAAGAAAAGAAAGCCTTAGAAGCTGTAAGTAGGTCAAAATAGGACTTCAGGTGAAATCCTGCTCTACTTGAATCCAAGTTAGCAATTGGGATCAAAGAGGCAAACTGTTATCACTAGAAAGCGAGAAGAGTTTTTCTTTTCTAGGCAGCATTCCACCTGCGGATCTAATCAGTCATGAGCTTATACTCACTACCTAACAAATCTGGCCAGACTTACAGACAACCTTTGTATAGATAAGACTATAGGGAAGTCCATGACAGAGCCAAAAAGCAAAGCAGACTTTTTAAATCTAAAAATACTAGAACAGGTTTCTTGGAGCTGAAGGCATGACTTAAAATGGTATGATGCCTACCTCTTTCGTGTCTTGCCACACTATCAAACACAGAAATGCAAGTCAGATGTTCTTCCTCCTTCTTCCACTCTAACCCCATACTGATTGGCACAGTAAATGTGAACATTCACATGAGATGTGGCAGAACCTGGCTGGAATCCCCTTCTCTGCTCTGGAGCAGAAAATTGCATGCAAGCCTCTCGCCTCCCAGAAGCAGGAGTCTGGGGTATTTGAGGACAGCTTTTTCCTGAAAACTCTTGCTGAAGCTGTTCCACTATGTGTAATTAAACTTCCATTACCATGTAAGTTTGCCCCCCTCTCTCTGTTCCAGGGGATGCCTAAACTATTAGGTTATTCACATTAGTTATCTAGTGGACCTCATGCCCCAGGAAAGGCAGCCAAGGAGTCGTCCAGTTTGTGAACCCAACTAACGCACAGGGGCTCAGCAGCTCAGCACTGAGAACTCACTTGTAGACAGTGGCATTTACTGAGATATTAGGTACTTAAATTCTTCTGTGAGACTAATTTGGGTTAGATTGCAGGAGGTAGCAAGAGCAAATAACATGCTGTGAAGGCAATGTTACACTATAAATTTTTTTACTTTGTCACACTACACTGTCCTTTGGGATTTTTTTTTTTAATTCTTTTTTTCCTAATAAGGTATCTGGGAGTTTCTTCTTTGAGAATACAGTACTGTTTATGATATCAAACAGGAAATTGAGTCTTCTAGCTAAGGTGAAACCCAGGAATTTTTCCCATTGAACAATAGACTCCAGAGAGAGTTCCTATTTAAAAAGAAATGGCTGGAAATTCCAGCCACCTTAAAATAGATGCACGTAGTCCTTCTGCTTTAAAAGCTACTGGTTACTTTTTGAGACTCATTAGACTAGAAGGGACTTTGAAAGGTCATTTACTCTAGTCCTTTGCCCTGAGGCAGGATTAACTAAAATGTTTTTATCCTATCTCAGAGATGGAGACTCCAAAACTCTCTAGGTAATTCATACTGATGCTTCACAATCTCTACTCTTAAAAACTTTGTCTTAATATCAAAATGAACCGTTGATTTGTTTTCAGTCCTCTACATCTTGCCATACGCACTATGGCATAGAGAAAAGATTGATCCCTTCCTTTTTGCAATAGCCTTTTACGTACTTGAACGTCATTATCATGCATCCCATCTCATCTTTTTTGCTCCTTTAAGCTACACAGCACCAGTTTGTTCAGCCTTTCATTGAAGGGCACATCTTCTCACAATGACAAGCACACAAAAATGAAAAGAACATTTTTTTCTGCATGATCACATTAGCATGATTAAGCATGCTAACTCAGTTACCCTTGAATTTCCCTTTGGTTATCTATCTTTGAAACTTGCTAATTAGTCCCCAAAGTAGGAGTGTATTTTTAGATGCATACATTTCTGTGTAGATTGCAATCCAGAATTAAACAAGTAGGGAATTCTGACTCTCCCTCATGTGGCAGTATATATGCTTAGGGGTATATAATGTCTAATCCAGGATTCTTTTTGAAAATCTTATGTTCAAAAAATTTCAGTCTAGTTCTGCTAAATCTCTCGTATTCATTACCACCTCAGCAAAGGAAGCAGAATTTATGCAGTTAGTACTTTAGTTCCACAAATAGTTGGCAAAAATATAATGGCTGAAATGAATTTCCTTGGCCCCTAACCAGGCACCTTTTGCAAGTGTGAAGGTATTTTACACATGACCAAGTTTGCGGTCACAACCAGACCTTGGCCTATTCTGGCTCTTTTTCACATATCCTCTAAATATTGCTCTGTGACAAGCCCCATGGGGTTGGGCGCTGTACAAAATCATTGGGTATTACAATGCTTTGGATTTCATTTCCAGGGGAAACATTGCTTTCATCAGGATGAAGTCTGTATTCACCTACTTTAGATATATGATCTAAAAGAGCTCTGTGCATCTGTTTCCTTTATTCTGCTGTCACGCTAAAGGTCTGCTGAGGAATTCTGTCTTTCCTGCCTCATCCTTATTGTAATAAGGCCACAAACATGCAGTTTATTTCTTTTAATGGATGGCTTTTTCTCTTATTGTCTCAGGTCCTAAATGCATTTCTTAACTTTTATGGAATCATTAAATCACTGGAAATGTTAGGAGTTATGACTTTAAAATTACAAGAATGAGATGTTAACATTTTGTGCTAACCAGAGTCCCTTAACCCCTGCCCTTGTGGTGACAGCTTTGCTGCTTTACACATACTCTCAATATTTAGTTACAAGATACAGCCAGAGCATTACCAGAAAAATTAGTTGTGACTTGTCTAAAATCAGTTCTTTCCCGGAATTGTCTTCAAACTTTAATTTCAACATTACTTTTATGCTCTTTGTGACTGAAGCTCTTTCTGAATCGCTGTAATGACTTTCTGAATCATTATAATTAATCAGCTCCTCCTCCGCTGTTGGGACATTGCAGGCAGTCAAAAAAGGTGCCAACTCGTTCTTTTAAGACATAACTCCTGGTGCACCCTACCTCAGCTGCTGTCCCCACAGGGTAGCCAACACACCATGCTCCACCATATATCATTACTCTGCTGGCAACAACGCAGCAACAGTAGTTACAGACAACAGTAATAAAAAAGACAGAAGAACAAATGAAATAAACACAAATATCTTTAGATTAAAAATTAAAGTTTTTTCTTGAGGACCAGTAACAAATGGTCAATCTCCTAGGAAAGGACCCCTTCCCTAAACACACAAATTCAGGCACTGTTGTTCAAAGCGGTTTTCAGATGTGTGTAGATAGGAACTCCAGCAAGAACGCTGCTCAATGCCAGAGGAAACTCTTTTTAAAATACTTTATCACTGAAATAAAATCTTAATCTAAATTAGATAATTGGATATCAATAATGCTAAACATATTAAACTAAGCAAGGTAAATAAGTACTTCTATCCCTAACTCAAAGGCATCACTTCGTATATAGTTATATTCTAAATGGGTTATGAGAGCACATGCGATAATCTAGATGAACAAAATAAAGGTGGTGGCTACTAGGAAACAGGCATTGTGTACCCTAAAACTCACATATTCATGTATCCTGCATGCCATCCATTACTGGTGGGATTCCTTTCACGTCAGGGGTTTGTCAACATTGTTGGTGTATTGATTACACAACTAAGACCCTACAGATGTAATTATCTTGTGGTCTCTCTCTGCCCTGAAGAACACCAGTTGTCAGCTGACACTAGTGAACCAGTTTGTTCCCAGTATAACTTTGGATTCCAAATAATTTTTGGAGCTTGAACCTAGTGTGGTGCGTTGACCCTGGCTGGACGCCAGGTGTCCACCAAAGCCATTCTATCACTCCCCCTCCTCAGCTGGACAGGGGAGAGAAAAATATAACAAAGAGCCTGTGGGTCGAGATAAGGACAGGAGAGATCACTCACCAACTACCGTCACGGGCAAAACAGACTCAGGTTGGGGAAAATTAACTCAATTTATTACAAATCAACCAGAGTAGGGTAATAAGAAATAAAACCAAATCTCAGAACACCTTCCCTCCACCCCTCCCTTCTTCCCGGGAACAACTTCACTCCCAGATTCTCTACCAACCTCCCCCCCAGCAGCACAGGGGGACGGAGATGGGGTTTATGATCATCACACGTTATTTTCTGTCGCTTCATCCTCCTCAGGGGGAGGGCTCATCACACTCTTCCCCTGCTCCAGCGTGGGGTCCCACCCACAGGAGACAGTCCTCCACAAATTTCTCCAACGGTGGTCCTTCCCACAGGCTGCAGTTCTTCACGAACTGCTCCAGCATGGGTCCCTTCCACGGCGTGCAGTCCTTCAGGAGCACACTGCTCCAGCGTCGGTCCCCCGCAGGGTCACAAGTCCTGCCAGAAAACCTGCTCCAATGTGGGATCCTCTCTCCACAGATCCGCAGGTCCTGCCAGGAACCTGCTCCAGCGTGGGCTTCCCACGGGGTCACAGCCTCCTTTGGGAACCCACCTGCTCCGGCCTGGGGTCCTCCCCGGGCTGCAGGTGGAGATCTGCTCCACCGTGGACCTCCCTGGGCTGCAGGGGGACAGCCTGCCTCACCAGGGTCTTCCCCACGGGCTGCAGGGGAATCTCTGCTCCGGTGCCTGGAGCACCTCCTCCCCCTCCTTCTGCACTGACCTGGGGGTCTGCAGGGTTGTTTCTCTTACATGTTCTCAGTCCTCTCTTTGGCGGCTGTTTCCATCTGTCTCAACTTTTTTTCCTTCTTAAAAATGTTATCACAGAGGCATTACCAGTATCGCTGATTGGCTCGGCTTTGGCCAGCGGCGGGCCCATCTCAGAGCCGGCTGGCATTGGCTCTGTTGAACACAGGGGAAGCTTCCAGCAGCTTCTTACAGAAGCCACCCCTGTAACCTCCCCCCCCACCAAAACCTTGCCACACAAAGACAATACACCTAGGCAGGGATCTAATCTGCCATTTGGATCTACATCCTTAGAGATGCTAAGTGACTCATCAGCGTGGGGGCAAGCTCTGTGATCCAAGCTGGGCACTGGCTCCTTTGGCACCTTTCCCTACACCAGCAGTCAGCCTTGCTGCATTCTGATGAAGTGAGGAGGAAAAGAAAAAGAAATATGGAAAATGTTTAACACAAAGCCCATTTAAATGCAAATAAAGCAAACAGCATGTGCCACAGCAACAGAAAAATGTTTGGAAGAACACAGTGCTAGAGGGCTGCCAGTGATTACATGGCTAAAACAGTTCCAAGATCTGGAACACCAGTCACAATGTTTATCATAAGCCAAAACACAGCCTGATCAGCAAAACAGTCAAGCACTGAATGTGGCCAACATCTAAAAAGTCATTCTGAGGACTCACAGGTGTGTTGCAGTTTTAGATATGCTAGCGTTTGACAGAAGTTCATCTTAGCAGCCTCTCCACACACCCATTAACCTGCCAAAGGTCTACATTTGTAGTGGCACTTAAACATCCGTGTTAAAATACGCAGAGCATGACTGTAAATGCACTGTAACTGCAGACATATAGATGTGTCATATTTTGTCCTTTACAAACAATCGCTATATGTGGCCACAGTGGTACAGATGTCCAGAACATAAGCAACACATGTCAAAATTCACTTTCTGCTTCTAGAAATCTGTTTTTCTTTTTCCATCTGCATATCTGTTACTTTTAATTATGCCAGATAACAAAAAGCTTGGGCCACCTCTAGAAGGAAAGCAACAATGATGATGGTGCATCACAGATGGAAACACTGCCACTGGCACCACACCACCAACCTAATGCCTTCCCACCTCTCCCTGGGATTAGCAGCATTGGTGACAGCCAGGCAGACAGACAGCAAGTTTCTCTTTGGGTGTTCAAGATTGCATTATTATAGAGCAGATATAGGATAGACTGTAGGGAGACAGTCCTAATAAATAGAAAGAACTGTAAATACATGGTAGGGACCAGCTAGAAATCACAGCTGATTACATACGGGATGCAAGCAGGAACCTAAGATGAAGCGGGAAAGGACCTGGCCAGAAACCCGGCTGAGAAGGAGACAGATACAGGAGAGGGAATTCTCAATAGATTCCCCAAACAGGCCTGTATCTTCATGGGAACACAAACTGCTATTGCTTGCAGATTGGAAGTGCTGACTAAACAGAACCATGAGTTTGTGCAGGCACCATGCTACAGCCCCACGCCAGACCAGCACCCCAAATTCACTGATGGACATTACCCAACTTTACCTTAATATCAGAGCCAGACAACAGCAATTCGACCTCCGCTGGGAAAGTTGCCAATGTATCTACACTACTACCTTCCCCAAGGCGAGTATGAGGATTGCCTTGAGCATTGTGTTATTTGGGTCCTTACAGCTAAGTGACAGATTTCGGGATCTCAAGGCCTTCCTTGTTCATCAGTGCACTGGGCGAGTACTCAGAGCTTTACTGTAACTGCAGACACCATCAGGCTGACTCTGCAATAAGGTGGACTTTTTCGCATCCTAATTATGGCAGCACTACACGCACCAGTCTCATTACACTTTAGTATGTCCTAGGGAGGCTCCACGTGGAGTGTCAAGAGGGTGAAGAGGAGTAGTTACCCTGCCAGGAGGAGTTAGAGACAAGCAGGTCATCTGGATAGTGAAGTAGGTCAGGGATCAGAGTCTAGCAGCTTGAAGATGTGGCAGAAAATTGCAGATATTGCTGGAGGCTCCATGTGCTGGTATCTGATCCATGGGAATATGGAGGCTGTGTGAGAAGAAAAGCATAGGTAAGTAGGTAAATTATTTAAAAAAAAAAGAAGTAACTGTAAATTAGAGGAAGAAAGTAAAGGATGCTACTGAAGCACAAAACAAAACAGGTCTTACAGCTACATGTATACTTGACATTTTTCCTCCCTTGGCCTGACCAATGTCAGTATAAGGCGTTTCCCATGCCATTGCTGTGGGTAATGCAGCTGATTTTGGATATCTAGCTATAGTCAGAGAAAGTGCTTCCTTGTTTACAATAGGCACTAAATCAAGCCTAAGCTTAGTAGAAGGAAGAGTCCCTTGGAAATTAATAGATTGGATTGTCCTCACATTTAGATGGCTGGCATAATTCATTCACTTCAATAGAATTACTTTTAATTTCTAACAGTGTAAGTTAGAGCGGAATTGTAATAGGATGATGTGTCCTTACCACAGGACTCAAACTAAATCTTCCAGACAGCTAGTAGCACCTAATGACTGCCCATGGCATTATGCAATGGCTGCAGAAATTTTCAGTTCCATCCATGTGTGGAAAGAATAAAAATAGAGAACTGAAGATGACTGGTTTTGAGACATGTAGGAAAAAGCCCAAACCAAGGGCTACAGTGTGTTGCATCATAGTAAACGACAGGAAGAAAACTTCCTATCACCTAATATAGAAGCAGAAATGAAAAGGAAATATAATACATACAATTTTGATACTTAAATGAGATGTTGACCCAAAATAATTCCAGGACCTAAATTTAAATAGAAAGGTATATTTGGGATTTGCTTTTATTAATCGGATAAATGTCAATATTCAGTTTTCCCATTTTTTAAGTTTAAAAAAGAAAAAGAAACAGCATAAAGATTTTACTGTCTTTCAGAAAGCTCGACTGTTTAAACAGCTGCAGTAATACCACTTCAAGTGGAAGATAAAACTTTTGCATGACAAACAACATGACAGTGGCTCCACATAGGCTACCACTGCAAAAATTTGGTTTTCCTCCTTCACTGTTAAATGACGGTGTCAAAAACAGTAGCCAAACTGCATATATGGCCACATACCTTTCTCCCTATCCTTCACCTACCTTTTTTTAAACATCAGGCTATCTCTTTTCTTGGGTTGTACTTAAATTTCTGTCATGGCCTTTAGCATCCCCAGTGTTGAGGACAGAAATGCACCAGAACATCTAAGCTTTTTCAGTCAATGTTACTTAGGGGTCATCAATTCAGTTGTAGCTTAAAACCCACAAAGTCCTATGCTAGCCTTTGCCTTCTCCCTACGGTGCAGCTGCCTAGTCCTCAGTTTCCTTGCCACATCTGTCTTGGGGGAGTGGGATCGAGGGCCCTGTATGTCACTGAGTAGCAGTGCAGTGCCCAGCTGGTTCCCTTAGCCCCCTCCAGTAAGCCAGGTACACAGCTCTCCTTTGTCACACGACTGCATCAGCTGCACTTTGAACAGTACAGCCTATTTCTGCAGGAACTGCGGGTCTGCTGCTATTGCAGAAAACTGGATTTGTTGCACACACATATACAGACTGGTTGTGTAATGCACACACGGCCAACATGATGCTCCTTGAAAGCACTGGAGCTACTGTTTGGGCATGGTGCAGCCACCCAGCGAAGTGTGTGCATGCTCAGGGAGGACACCAGCAAGGAACAGGCTGCCACTGCCAGAATAATTGGTGCAAGCTACTGCTAGCCACCTTCTTCCTCAGGAGTAACCTGAGAATGCACAGGGACTGAGCCAAAGAATTGTTCTGGCAACAGAAATATCTTGAACCTGGACACCTTGAGCTCCTCAGCCCCTCCTATCCAATATATGCCCATCTTTCTATCTTGGAAACCACTATGTGCAGTTCAGGATGACAGACAAGGAGGCAGTTCCCAGCTTTGTTCCCAGAACCTGCTAATACATACCTGGGGCAAACAGGGAGAAGAATGTTGGATGCTTTGCCTGGTCTCGAGGGCATCTGCTTCTCACCTGGCACTGGTGCATCCTTGCCAAGGGTCCTGTTCCTCACAGAAACTTTCCACTGATCCTGCAAGACTGCCCCTGGAAGACTAATCTTATCAGCCTTTCCTTGAGGTTCTACATTTTCTCTCCTCTGTAACAGGAATATTCTAGGACAGTAAATAGGACAGAAAAGCTGTGGGCTTGGTAGAAAATATACTTCTACCAAGCCCACAGCTTTTCTGTCCTGGTTAGCAGAAGGGATCAGAAGTCCTGCCTTTCAGGACACATTGCTTCCAGCACTTTCTTCCTCCCATAACACCCACCCTTACCAAGGGAAACAGCCCAGATTTCAAGCACCTTTATGGAGCATTTCTAGATGTTTGCTTTTCCACTGTGACAGCCTAGTGTGCCTCTTTGCTCTCTCCTGCCAGGGAAAGGCAGTGACTCTCTGTGCCTGGCAAATTTACCATGACATATGCCACCAATGCATGTCCCAAAAAACACTCCACAAAAAGAGCTTATTCCCAGCACTGTTGTCCAGAGGGAGTTTGCTGGAGAAGAAACAATAAGCTGTTTCCACAGTGTCATAACTACCTTGTTTCCTGCCTTGTCAGTAAAGCAGTCTTAAGAGGTCTAAGTCGGAGCAACAAAGCTAACACCAGTGAGATGAAATAAAAGACAGGATATGTCTATAGAGCAGCTGAAGTTGATGGCATCGGCTGAAACAGGGACAGAGCAAGCATGCTGGAGACAGAGATTGGGAGAAAATTAGGTGAGTAAACAGCAAAAAAAGACTGATTGTGTCATGTTTCTGTGGCAGTAGCTAACAGAGGTGCTGTAGAAATGGATAGGCCACTGCAGAAAGGAGGATCAGCTATATCCCTTGACTGGGGCAATTCTAGTGTATGTAGACTGCTCTGCCGTCCTGGCAAAAAACTCTGGGATGCTGTGTGTTCTCGTTTTGCCAACAAGATGCAGTGTTCACCCATTAAGCATCAGTGCCAGGCATGTTTATCCTGCTTCCATCATTATTTCATGACAGGGGAAGATATGGATCTCAGCTCAAGCTCTTGCACTGCCCATCTGACCCAGCAGCACATCTTCCCCTTCCTTAAAAAGATGCAAGAAGGATCTTCCCCCTCTGCCCCTTAAAAACCAAACATCTGATCACTCTAACCAGAGCTAGCTAAGTCCTTCCATCCTCCCACTCCACCACTTCTCACTTCCCCTCTGGAGCAGGGTTTTATAATTGTCTGTGTTCCACAGCGCTGGTGGTACAGGCTCTTCTGCCCCCAGATATTCCACTTGATGTGGCTGAAAAGGAAAGAGAAGTAAGACGTGACACATGGAGTCAATGTGTGAAAGTCTTATGCGCTGCCTCTTCCTCCGAACTTGGCATGATGCACTGGCAACAGTTTCCAGGAGTGTTTACATGGAAGTGGTTTGGTTTTGTCCGGCTGCTTGCTTGTCATTTGCTTGCTCTGTCTGTTTTCTCCACTCTAAATTCTCATCCTAAGCAGAAGTTTTATTGCAGTGGTGTGCAAATCTTTTTCTGCCCACGGTAAAACCATGCACAGTCTGCATCCCTTTCCTCCCTAGTCTGAGCTCTCCTAAAGCCAGGTGCAAATGCTAACATTAACACACTGCAGTAGAGTGTCATCTCAACGTTAAGGGAAGTTTTTTTTTGTTTTGTTTTGGTTTGGTTTGTTTTTTTTTAAAACTGACCTTGCATAAGGCCATTCAAAATCAGGGAACAGTTGCTTTATTTCCTGCCACCACATGCTAAACAAGACTTCTTCTTTCATCTTCTTGCAGGGCGTGCCAGCTCCCTGCCCCTGCATGCTGTGCCTCCAGAGATGCTGCTGGAGCCCCTGGCATGGCAAGCCCTGCACAAGGCTGCTCACCACAAAGGTGCCGGGCACCGGCCTGGCACTGCCGCACCCACACAGCTCTGGTTCAGTGACTCAGCAAGGAGCTGCCAACAAAAGCCCACACCACGGACGCCATTTCTACCAAGTCCCTCTAGCTTTCCTTGAACTTCAGGCTGGAGTTGTCCTCCCACCAGAAACTGGGGTACCAACACCTCCCCGAGGAGCATGGACAGCCGCTGTGTGCCTTAAAGCACAGCTTTTTCCCTCACTGACCTGGAGGGTCTGTGGCTGCCAATGGGGCAGTGAACCTACATCTGTATGTACAGAATGTGGAAGAACAAAATTATATAGACATCACTGAAAAAAAAAAATCATACTTAGCAATTACAAAAGTAATTACTTATATGCAAATTTTACTCTCATTTGTAGTTTGAGCTCATAGTGAAATCACTAAGACTTTCCCAGAAATCAAGAGCAGAAGTAAGCCCAAAACCAATTCAAAGTTTTTAAAATTCAGAAGAATCTAGATTCCCAGCTGGTTAAATGGGAGAAGCTCTGCTGAATTCAATACATCCACATTGATGGACGAGAAAACTTGCTGCCTATATTGCTTAAACCTGTGGGCTGGCACCTATCTAAATCATCAGAACCTAAATGTAAATTTTCTGTCCGGCCACTGCTGAGAACATTCTAGTTCTTAACACCATGATGAACAGATCAAACCCTGTGATCCCTACAAAAGCTGCCACAAGCAGTCATGGGGGCTTGGGCCTTCACATTGTAGAGGTATTTTTCTATCTCAGAGACTCTCTTAAGAACAATTTTTGGTGGTGTGTTAATGTCACGATTTTTGTTTGTTGATTAATGTAGCAATTCATCTTCTGTGCTATTTTTTTCTTTCCTATGAAACTCATACAGAGTAAGAACAGTCCCTGAGGGGGGGAAAAAACCCAACCAAACAACAAAAAACCCAAACATAATCTTTGTTGCAAGGACAGTACCATCTGAAATAATACTGTGTCTGCTTACTGTTAATAAGGAAACTATTAGAACATTTGGTCAAAGGTCAGAAAGCAGCAGGGGCTACTTAGGAACTTTTCCATAGCAAATTAATAGATTCAGATGGAAATTTGACTGGAAAATGTTTTTTATGTATCTCAAATAAAATCACCTGACCAGGAAGTCTCATCAGAAACAAAAGTATTCTACACTCTGAAACAAACAGCCAGGCGAGTCTGATCTTGTAGACACTGAATTCAATGGAAGTAATTCCAGTAGGTTCCCTCAAAGTAGAAATAGATAAAATCTACCCTGACTAATTATAAGCAAAAATAAATCTTTTTTAGTGAAGAATCATTGCTTTAATAGAATACCCTAGATTTTACTAATTTTCACGAAACATTCAAAAGCCTATGGAAGAGAAATTTTCGTCTCAGCTACCTTGCAAAAAGGCAAAAAAACTTCCCAGGTTTGCATTGGTGAGGATTCCCTCAGCGCTGGCTCCTTGGAGCATAGCGATAGGGTAGGGAAGTCCATTTGCACAGCAGACAATACAATGAAATGCCCGGGTTTTATTCTGAGCCATAAATCAGTCACCCCTTACATAAACATCCAGTTCCACTGAATTAGGTTACCTAAGTCTCCTCCACCTCCCAGAAGAGCATGAATGGGGCTTACACAGCCCACAGCTCACTGAGCCTGAAGCTTTGTATTGCATTCTTGAGAGGCACAGCCCAGAACTTTACCTTTAGACCTTCCTGAAGCTCTTGTGCAGCCAGGATCATTTAAGAGTCTGCCAATGTTAGTGCAGGTAACAGGATGCCCCTAGTTGGCAGAATCCTTAATTTTTAGTCTTGCATACTTTTCAAGATTTTGTCTCAGCAAGTCACTCTGGACATACCATTCAGATTATAATAAGAGCCTCAAGTATTTTACTTCAAAGATGCCCTTAATGCTGTCTAACTTAGCTGGCAACAACATTAATAATGTTATGTAAGGGTGATACAGCTGCCTATTTGCCAACACAATATTCATTAGGCATTAGCCATTGTTCTGACACCAAATGGTGAAACTTCTCCTCAATTTCTATTCAGCCTTTCTGAAGGGAATGTGCCTGTGGTCTTGGCAGGTGCTCTGTGTGCTGGTCCTGCTCCATGGAGATCTCCACGGATCTGCTGCGCATATAAATGGACAGTTATAAGACAAGGAGCTATAGTTCATGTGGCAGAGAAGCAAACAGATACTAAAAAAACCTACTTAAAAATATTTGTGGAATAGGAAATAATTTCTGCATATCGCATTGCTTTTTCAGTTACCACCACCAGAAAACTTTTTATCATTTTTACTGTGTTTCATTTTTACTAATCTCACACATGCACAATAAGCCACACAGAGGATTGGAACCAGTTTTGAAGAGAAGCCAGCAGAGTCTCTATGGATACAGAGTTGTCCCCAAGGCTAGGCTAGAGTTATATAAAAGGATGAAGTCTGGCTTCTTCCACTCTACCCAAATTAAATCCAGCCAAATACCAGCAATAGCACTTTAATCTCAAAGGAAAACATCAAGGCATAAGAGAGAACAGACATTCAGAATGACTGTGCTTACACTGCTCACAAAGGGCTTGATCCTGTGGCTGCATTCCCAAGGCAAGAGTGTCAGGGGATGGAGAAATTCCATGGAGTGACCTTTAAGTTCTTGATTCCTGGAAAGCAATAGAGGGAAAAGTCAGCTGACTCTTCCAACATCAATGTTCAAAGTTCTCTCCTCTTTATAGCAACAAAGATTTAAAGGTTCCTGCTCTTCTGCAGTTGAGAGCTTTTCAGTACTCGGAGGCCTCCCCAGAAGCAGAAAGGCAGAATACCCTGTGCCACTTGCATGGCCAGGGCAGCTGCTCCCACAGCCCATAGCTGCAACCCACCCGGGAGGTGTATGGTAAGGTCTACGCAGCCATTGCCACAGTTAGGCAGCTCACAAATGCCGCTGTCTGCTTTGGTGGAAAAAGCTATCCAAAGCAGGCTTTGCATGGACTAGAGAATTCCCCTGCATCACTTCCTCTGTTCCACTCTGCCTCCCTTTCCTCCCATCACAGGGCAGTAAAACTGTCACATTCATCACAGAGGTTTATATGATCACTCTGCCAGTGTATGGCAGTTTGTCTGTCTTTCATGCTGTTGCCTCCTTTTCCCAATGGCTTTACACTCTCTGACCAATTTCAAGCAAATCTGACCATAAGATACCAGCCAAAGAAGACGTTCTCCAGGTTGCAGAAAAACAGACAAGGAGAAGGGACATTTTATAATGACGAAAGGGCTACAGTGTTGCTGCCACTTAGATTAGACATTGGGGAATCCGGGCACAAGCCATGACTCTGCAAGACCAGCATGCCATTAACTCTGCTGCTTGTGCAATACTTTGGCAGCCATGCCCGCGGAAGCATTCAGTCCTTTGGTTATTTATCCAGGGAAAGTGGGTACGTCAGCAGTACAGGAAGTAAAAATCAGTTATTAACTGCATGGTGTTTTCACACCTGGAGAAACTTGCTGTCTTGAAGATTATTACTGCACCATCAAATTTACTTGACAGTAGCCAAAGGCTGGGTAGGAAGATGTTGGGAAAAGGGAGCGAATAGATAACAGACAACTGTATTAGTCACTAACTTAATTCTGTTTAGACAAGGATTACCGAAATATAACAAAAGTAATTGGTAAAAAGTAAAGCTGCTTCTAGAAGTGTTTACTTATGAAGCAGCTTCTGTAAACACAGGGCTTTCTCAGAACCTGACTATAATGAAGATCATAAAATTTTCAGGGCAGTACAATTCTTTTATGCAAGCAGATTATTCAAGAGTTCTCTGTTTTAAACATGATAGTATTAGTGAAAAGTCATACATCGTATGAGAAATCTTGGATTGCACCCTGTAGAAAACTTCTTTCTGTTTGTCAGGCTCCTGTCTTCCTCTACATTTTCTGCTTTGCCATTCAGCAACTAATCAAATGTAAAATCAGCTTTTTTGTGCCTGTAAGTCTATATGAAGGAGAAAGGTTATTATACTGATTTAGTAAAAACAGAGAAGCAGTGTGGTTATCCACCACCACGTCATGGTCATTCTGGCATCTGTAGGAAAATTCATATTATGGATTTGTAACACAAGGTTTTGGTATCAAGAGTGCCTTAAAGTAGTCCTGCTCAGGCCTGTCAGCCACTTACTCCTGGCACACTGGCCTTCTCCACCATGCCAGACCATATCGAGGAACAGATTTGACTTTAAAAAAAATAAACTAAAGATGACCCTTTTTCTTTTTTGCTCAGAGTTGTTTTTCCAGGGCAGATCAACTTCCTGAGGCAGCTCACAGGATAGCTGGGCAAACACTTGGACCAGTGCTCCTGAAAGAACAGCAACACGCCGCAGGTGCCTGGGGTGTGGAGTTGGAACAAGAACATCTTTGCTGATACAACATTCAGGCCTTCCTGCTGTAAAACTACAGCCTCAGGCTCCGTCTCAACTATATGCAAAAGCCAGCTGTGGCCTTCTGTTGCCAGATTGGGCATGCCATGGGCAGATCAAACAAACTGTTGATCCTTTCTAGAAATGTCCCAACATCTCCAAAAAGTTTTGCCAGTTTGCAGCTGTGCCCCCAGGATTTATGGTAGCAGGTGCTGCCTGTGTAGCCAGGGGCTACCCTGCATGTATTTCCACCAACCCATTCTTTCCCTCTGGTGTCTTCTGCTCTTCTTTAAACACAGGTTTATGCTCTGTGTTTTCCATTTCAATTTTTCACCCAATTTCTAGTTGTTTCACCTGGGTCTTGACCTCAAATTTCTTCTTCGACTGTGACTTTATGTGCTACTTGCCTCAGTCCCTCTCCAGCCCCTGGTTTTGTGTCCAGCATGCTGTGTGACAGCCTAATACCAGCGCCAAACTGGAACCTCTCCCTCTGCACTGCAGAGGCTTATCCTTCTGCTGGATCTCATCCCACACCACGAGCCACGCATGGGAAGCCGGTGGAGCCGGCAGACCTGCTAGCGCTGTGGCAGGACACCTCGGGGTGGCTGGGGACCTCAGCGAGAGGTAGTGCCACACAGGTGGCTCAGCATGTGCTCCAAAGGGGGCCGGCAGAGAGCAGAGCCCAAGGTGGGCTCGGGGTGCAGGACAGCATGGGATGGCAGGGACGGCTACACATAGGGGAAGGCATCTTGCCCATACCCCTGGGAGCTTATCCACATCCTGAGTGGGACCGTATGTCCTGAAGAGGCCCCAAGGACCCAAGGACAGGAGAATCCTAGGGCTTTCCTGCACTCAGGGATAGTTTGTCTACCTAGGAGGAGGGGGAAGAATTTATGGGGGAGAATTGGGAGGGAGGGAGAAATCCCTCACAGATAAAGACAGGGCTTTTGGGAGTCAGAATAACCTCAGTTCCCCAGTAACTCAGGAGATAGCTGCTACCTAGCTAGCAAAAAGCTTGTCCTTCCCACCTATTTCTGTTTCTCATTACTTTCTAGCTTTACGGCTGGAAACAGCTCACACAGAGAGTGCTGCTGCTGCCCTCCCCTAGCCTACTCTGGCCTGAGCCTCTTTGCCTCTGTGCCTGCTCAGCCTCTGGAGCAGTGCCACATCCTCCTCCATGACAACTCCCCACCTGACCTTGCAACCCTCTCTGGTCCAGGATTTCACTTCTGCCCCACCTCTGGAGCAGGTCCCAGAGCCACACCTCTCACCATGCCTTCCCAGCAGCCTTCCTCCCTGCCGCACGCACATACTCCTCCAGTCGCATGCTGCTGCCTTCCACTGCCAGTTGGATTACCTTTTTTGGGAAGAGATGCAGGCACAACACAGACACGGCCCCAGCAATAGCTTACTGAGCAGTAGTTTATGACGAGGGTGCAGTATACACCAGGACACCAGGCTTCCTCATTAACCCTCTGGGGACACTTTTCCCTGTTCACATGGCTTGGACACACTTGCTCTTGTCTTGGGCAAGTCCTGACATGGATGAGTGCTGTATTAAGCTAGCCTGCAAAAAGATACTTGTGGAACTTTCTTTCTCCATTACATCTGACTCCCCTACTCCTTGGATCCCATTTTATCAGGCTATCTTGCTGATACAAGAGGTCCAGGCCAAGGATCACAGTACTGCTGAAGCTACAATGAAACCATGCATGTTCCAGAAAAGCAGCATTCACTTTCCCCCAGACATACTCTGCATGGGATCAGCACTGCTTAGGACAGTTCACTAAGTGCCAACCACCTCAAAAGATGGTCCAAGTAGAGAACTGCAGCACTTTGAGCAAATTAGTAGAATGAAGACCTGATGGAGAGAAAATGACAGGTTTTATTTTCTCACTTCAGGAGTACTGACATCTTCACCCAAAGCTGGATGGCCACTAGTAGCTAATCTACAGCCACAGAGCCCAGGCACAGAGAATTGACTGGAAGCCACCCTGAGGGACTACGATGTGGATTGAATCATTCTGTGGCTGCCATGAATCAGAACCACATGACAAGTGCCCTTATGTCTTGCACACAAGCATCGAATAAGAGCAGCATGGGTCAAGACAATGTTGAAGGCTGTGTGAGGTGTAGTGCAGTGACAAGACGACCCCTGGAGCTGTCACCTCTTCACCTCTCCCAGACCTGTACTTATCTCTGCTCCATGGGTCCAACCCCTCCAGCACACACTCTAACACAACAGGATCCGTGATCTGGTGGACCAACAGCAGGCCACAAGACATACCTTGTGTCTGAGCATCAGCAAGACTCCATCTGTGATTTAGTCCAGCACTGTAGCTCTGCAATCTCTCTATATTGCATAAAGCCTAACACTGAAGGAAGCCAACGGCTAGCAACATATTTAGCTCTGTGCAGAGGCTGGCAGAAGCTTAGCCAAGCCAAGATCCATACTGCATGGTTTGCTGCAGCATTCCTTGGTAGTTCTTGACAGGATGCTAAAGGGGAACACTACTTTCACAATGACAAGATGCAAATAATTACTAGCTCTGACACTGCTTAGAAAAAGTCCTTCCTGAGACAGTAACTGATCTGAGAAACAGAAGGCTGAATCACCAAGAAAACTGCTCCCAAATCCCCACAAGGCAACAGACAATACACCAGGAAATCTAAGATATAACACATCCCTAACTCATGTCAGCACAAAATCATTATTATCATATGATCTTACATACTGGGCCAAAGGGAGTCAGATCCAACTACAACCACCCCTTAAACTGTGTCAAAACTTTTCAGCTGGCAGATCTGCCATGCCCACATGTTATAAGTGCTCATAAGAGCACATCCTCACTGATCTCTGGACTTCCACACAGTATGCAGATCCTGCCATATCTTCTGCCAGCTACCCTTTCTCAATTTAGGCAATCCAATCAACCATTCAGTGAGTGTTCTGTTTATCCCTACAGGAACTGAGTTGTAGAGCAGACCTTGGGTATTTTACACTGATTCAACCTGCCTTAACAGGCAGGAATTCCAAAAGGGAATGCCTGGGTTTGCCAGGAATGCTGCCACAGGCATCAGAACCGTCACTGTCCTTCTACTGTGACACCTCTACCCTTCACATGTACCTCTCAAAGCCATGGAGCCTCACAAACAGGATGCTCCTGGTAGATGTCCTCTCTTGGTCAAGTAGAAGGGCTTGTTCTTCTACCTTAGCCAGTTTTGGAAAGGTATTTGTATTGTTTCAATTCTCTAATACAACAAAACAAAGCAGATGGATGACCGAACCCATGGTATTTAATTAATTAACTAATTGCTCAGTGTATCTCCTAAGGTTGTTATTGGAGCATTACCACAGCATCTTCACCCATATTTTGCTATAGTCCTGTTTTGTGATGCAGAGAATGGTGACTTGTGGTATAGTTGCCCCAAAATTAATCTTTTATACATTTGTATAATTTGGGGGCAATGAGAGCATCTAAGTAGGGTGCAGAGATAGTGAAAATGTATTCCACCTATTATGCTTCACTTTGGCATTCAAGTGCCAAGGACACAGAGATATTTAAATAAACACCAAATTACTATTTAGATACCAAAGTTCGAAGTGATTTCAGTGAAGGTCTAGGTGCCTAAGTTCCTCTGTGTATCTCAGTTAAGCTTTTAGAGACAGGCTAAACTTATTATTTTACCAAAAAAAATAGAAGAATAAGGCTACAAAATTATGTGATGGGAGAGAACAAGGAGGAAAGGCAGTGAGAACAGAAGGAGGGTAAAATTTATAACTAACTATTCTTATCAAGCAAAGAGAGATGACTTAGTATGTGATACATGAATCTAGAAGAAATATTGGGGTTGTTAAGTCAGGAAAATAAAAGTTCAGAAATTGTCAGTCTGGCCCATCTGCATGTGGGCAGTGGGAAGGGCTCTGCAATCCTTGCTGTTCAAGCATGCACAACAGTACTGAGCTGCATGCTGGGGAGTTTCCAGAATATCCCAGGCCACCAGTTATCCACAAGGCTAACAAGGGTGCACTGCTTACCCTTTGGGTAGTCTGAAGAATGCACTAGAGAAAGCAGGTACTTGTGACAAGACTGTGTCCCAGCTCATCAGTTCCCTAAATAGATGGATGAGGAAAGCCTCACTGTTGGATAAACCTTAAACCGAGTCGTCTTAAACCAACACTGTCCTCAGGTCAGACTAAAGATAAAATAGAGATAAAAGAGCATTTGTTCATCACATCCAAGACAGACAGAAATCTGTAGATTTTACAGAAATTACTGAAGGAATCAGAAAATTCTTGTTCTGATATCCAGACAATTTGTTTTTAAATGGGATTAAAATATATTGCCCTTGACTGAGACCAGATGTGACCAACCAGTTCAGGATGATCATTAGTTTGGGGTGACTGCTCCCCACAATCTTTAAAAAAATGCTGTACCACACTCTGAGTGTGTTTCATGACATAAGCTCCACACCATACTTTTCACAGACCAGTGGAAAACACACAGGCTCTCTCAGGATGCATCGAGACACATTTCAGAGACAGAGAGGGTTAAAAAAGTGAAAAAGAAAGGCACATTTTCTCTTCTTCCCACTGACGACAGCCTTAAACTCTCTTCATCTCACTCCCGTCTTTTACCTCCCCACATCTGGTCTGGCTCTTGACTCCTCAGCATTCAAATCAAGTGTGGGGAACCAGCTCACAGTCCCTTGCCCTTATGAGTCAGAAAGGACCGAGCATGCTCGGCTGCTAGAGTCCTTCAGAAAATTTTGATCTTCTATTTTAAGAAGCCAGTGTTGAGCTACTTGTCAGTGGTCCAAATGTGCAACAGCTTTCATTAGAAAAGCAACATGTTTGTTACAGATTCAAAGGTCACCCTCTGCTGATAGTTGAGGCCCTGGTCTGACGCTCAAGGGCAGGAGACCACCTGAAAGAAGGTATCGTCACAATAGTTTTAGCATTGCAAACAAACTCATTCTCAATCCCTAATGTAAATTTGTCCCTTTTGTTTGTCTATTATGGGACTTAATCCTGTCTTTAACTGTTCTCAGTTTTATCCTCCTAACCTTAGGGAATGATTGTCATTAGAGTATTTGGAGCAGATCTTGTGCAATGACTTTTGTGACGGACTGGCTCAAGATTTTCACTCTTTAAGGTTTATATCAAAAGCAAAGCTGTCCATCTTGCAGTGGTGCATGGTTTGGCAAGAGATCATGTATCCCATGTAAAGCTGTGTGCAATGTGTACAGGATTTTGGATGTCGTTTCTGATCAGGCTCTTGATGTCCTTAGTTAATAGTATGTCATGCATGTTTGCACAGTTACGTGTATATTATATGTATATATTCTTGCTGAAGTACAATTGCTTTTGGTGTGTGGTCTGCCGAGATGAACTGTTGGAGTCTGACCTCAGTGGAAGCTGTAAAATCTTCATGTCACACAGCAACTATGACAGTAAATGGTCAAGTACACAGTCCCAATAATTGTCTCAAAAGAAATCTGAAGACATTTCCAGCTTTCAGCAGAGACAGTTTACAGTATTTCAATAAGAGGAAGCTCAGACAGACAACACTTGACACTGCTGGGAACTGACAGATGTTTTTGAGAAAAAAAAAAAACAAAAAAAGCCATTTAAAAAAAGCAGCTGAAAGATTCCCATTTCTTTACTACATTGGTAATAAGATGAGGTTTCAGAAACAGTCACAAAAGAGAACAGGGAATTTCCCAAGATTTTAGGAGCTGTTGTCCATCTATGTTCCTGTTCATATTTAAAAGCAAATACACATTATGTAACAGAAGGGAGACAGTTATATATCATTAGCCAGAAGTGCATTTCTAGCAACTGAGTAAGAGAGTATAAATGCAGAGAAATAGCACAAGAAACCTGCAAAATCCAGCCAGCAGAGAAAGTAACTTAAATTCACAACAGACCAGTGTTTCAATCTTTCCACGTTATATCAAATCTGTCTGCCTAGATCACATTAGCATTCACGTAACACAGTTGGGCTGCCTTCCAGCCCACTTGGGCTTTCCTTATCTGAAATGGAACTACTAACTTTCCTGGTTTACTAGTAATTTTATTTATAGTTTACACATGTTTTTCTTTTACATAGAGGCATAGAACAAGCAGCTCACCAGGAACTGAACTGACAGTGCTCAGAGGATGAAAGGAGGGGGATAAACATGTGGATACAGTAGGGAGTGGGAGTTCAAGCACGGGTTAACAGTTGAGGTTAACAGTGAGCTGCTAACAGGGCAGAAGGATGCTCCACACAACATACAACAGATCTGTGCTGCTGGCCCCAGCCAGCCACAAGCTTCTGGTCTTTCCCAGGACTGTACAGAATTGAGCAAGATGAGAACCCTGTTAATGTATATCTGTTAACACTCCCTGTTTTAGGGCAGAATCATGAATCCATATGGGTCCTAACGGATGTCTCTGAACTGTTCTTTCTGACGATGATGACTGAAAACCCTCCTGAGAATCATCTTCCAGCCTTTTGTGATCCTTACCCTCATACATTTTCTTAATACATTTCCCTAATGTCTAAGTAAATCTTCCTTTACTGCAGTTGAAACTCACTGTTTCTATCCTACTTACAGCGGAAAAAAAAAAAGCTATTGCTTCTATCTTTGAAGCAGCCCTTTATGCATTTGAAGATCAGTATGTCTCCCCTTAGTCTTCGTTTTTGATTAAGCAACTTCAGAGTCCCAATTTTTTCCATCTTTCCTCATAGATCAAGTATCCTAAGATTCCTTATTGCTGTTCCTCTTCTCTGAATTATCTTCAATCTGTCTACATCCTTCTAAAGCCATACTGCTCCAACTAGACATAGTGCTGCAGCTAACGTTTTGCTAATGCCAAGTGGAAAACCTTGACGTATCCTGCAAGCTAAGCTCTTTGTTTATATGACCCAGGATTTGTTATTTGCAGAGTAGCAGCACTGTTGACGCATTTTCATGTTTTCACCCACTCAGTCTTTTTTCTGCCACTTAACCACTTGTTCCCCACCAAAACCTGCGACAGACTGCTTGATTTGTTTTAAAATCACATCCTATTTTTATCAGGCCATTTCTTCAATTTGTCAGGATCATTTACTGAAAATATTATTGGATACAAGACATGCTCATGAAGCACCTGATTCTTCCACTTTATCCATCTTATACTAGATTAATCTACATCTTCTTTCCCTGGTTTGCTTATCTGAACAGCATCAAAAGCCTCAGTAAAATCACAAACATCTGAAACCTACTCCTTCCTCCATGTTCACAAGGCCAGTTACATGAAGTCTTAGAAGGGAAAGAGACTGATCTGCTTAGAAATAGTTTCATAGTTTATTATGACTTGAATTTAAACTTAGCTGATGAGTGTTAGTACTCAGTTCTTCTTTCCTACTTTTTTTCTCACTGATGCAGAGTAAATACAAAAAGAGGGTCTAAGCAGTAGATACAAGTGTGTATTCAGCTCACCTCAGAAGAATTTTGCAGATGAAGTCACTGAAGTTAACATTATACAAGGAAATACCAGAAAAAAAATTATTACAGAATTAAAACTAACACTACAATCAGTTTACTGTAGCAACGCAGGATCTACTGGAAGGTTAGAGACTTCACAGGTAAGCAGCAAATAGCTAGTGTTCGAAAGGAAATAGTAGAAAGTGTCATCAAAAGTGCATGAAAATTCTTAGGACAATGTGAAAAATATTTCTAAACTGTAGTCTAGAAGTGAGTTTAACAATTGGAGGACATCCTGTCATTTCAAGGAAAAGAAAAAAAGCCTACTTTATCTTGTTTACATATTCCTGGCAAGAAAAAAATAAAATCATATTTCCAAACTTGTTTTTAATTCGAATAGCCTGAAAATTCTGAGTAGATACTCTGAAAAAAAAAAAAAAAAAAGGAGCAAGTGCCTTTCTTAAACAAGAAAATTATGCCTGTTCTGAAAAGATTTTAATGGGCCGGATAGGATTCCTTTCAACTACCTATAAAAGTGCTTCAGTCATTACAGTTAAGTATGCTGATGACACAGGTTTTTTTCATACAGACAACCCTTCTGTAGCTTCCTACTATTATGACAATGTAATATTTCCATTTTCATCCATTAGATCTCATGACATCATTGAAGAAGTTAATCAGTTAAAAGGTCGGTTAATGTATGGATAGAATCAATGAAGTTGGAGAGGACCTCTGGAGGTCATCTATTCCAACCCCCTGTTCAGGGCCAGTTTCGAAGTCAGATCAAGTTGCTCAGGGCCTTGTCTAAACAAGGTCTGAAAATCTCTGGTTCTTATTATTATTACAGCAGTTATCCACAATGAAAGCCTTTCTTGGGGAATGCTGTTGCAAGTTGCCATGTTCGTTGGCTTTACTATGCATGCCACATGGGGTACAGCCTTGGTCCTCTCACACTAGATGCAGCCAAAGTCAATGACTGCAGCATCAGCACTCTGATTACCACATACTTTTTATATTTTATTCAAATAGGCACTCCTAAAAGAAGTGCTGCCAGCATATATGATATGAACTGAAATGGTTAAGTAGCAACCAATTAATTTCAGGAGTTTCTTCTCCCGTAATATCTTTGTGCTTACAAAAATCACCTATAAAAACCTTCCAAAGAGGAGCAGAACTACAGCTTCCACACATTTTTATGGTACTATTTAGTGAAGAAAGAAACCTTTGGGGGACTAGTATAGAACAAGGAAGGTGGGATTTGGCATCAGCAAGCTATTTGAAAAGCTTTGCAATTTTTCATAATGAGAAAGGAGAATTTGTCTGCCAAATAACCATGCTGCACGGAGCTACACAAAGCGCCCCCAGGGGCACCTAAAAGTTCTGAAGCACCTCCCTGGTGGAATGGAAAGTATGAATGCCTCTGCATGCTGACAGAAGTACATGTAGGAGTGCAAAACAATTATATTTCACTTAGTGAAAGTCCACAGGCCTACTTCAGTTTCAACCACCTGACGTCAGCTAGTAGAAACAAGTCTCATACAGGCAGGTCTTCTGGTCATGGCACTGCTGGAGGGAGGCGTGGGTAGATAACTATTCTCATTAGCAAAATTTCCATTCACCTATTCAGCTGCAAGAAATGGGAATCCCTTATAAATCGAGAGTAATGCTCCCACATTCTTTCCCAGGTGTTAGGGCATGCAGGTTGGCATAAGGCTCAGAGATCTTGGACTTAATTTAGTTAAATTATCTCTTCTCTGTTGATCCCTGTACAGGAGGGAGAACCTGTCACGTGAGGAAAACTTATAGCTTTTACATACATGTTTCTTAAAAAATTTATAAATTGAAACACACTTCATCTAATCTTACCACTATTTTCAGCCAACTTGTTTTATTCGCTACAGATTCATAGCAAAAAAGAAACCCTTCAAATAAAATAAAATTTAAAAAAAAGAAAGAAAATTGCAGAACTAATTTCAACATTCAGAAATCATTATTTTAATTTAGAGTCCTTTGAGAAACAATCCTATTCTTAATATATTTCATCCCTGCTTGATTCTGTTACCACTTTACATGTTTAAAAACAACCACCCTGAAAACAAAACATGTGATCTACCACAAAGTCAATAATCTGATGGAAGTGGTTCCTGGGAGAAAAAGAAGAGTTACAGACTGCTTCAGCTAGACCAGTCCCCACTTGCAGCCATGCTGATTTTTCTTTTTGTATCCAAAAATTAATATGTTCTCACCACTGAACATCCCTGCCATTACTGAAAGCAAAAATATATCTGTGCAATGCAGTGAAGCATCCGACTAGGCTTACCATGGCCCAGCTGCCTCTAAAGAGTAAAATGAACTGTCCGATCCTGCTTCCAGCCATCCATGTCTGCTTTTTGCTCTCGCTGTTCCTAGAAGCCCAGTTAGATGGATGCACACTGGAACCCTTGAACTGAGTTCTCTCCCTTTTTACCAGTGCTTACTGGCTGACAAAATATCCCTCCCTTCCACATTCATAGCATAATCCTTACCAGGGTTGCAATCATGTTACTCCTCAGTTTGTATTGGCAGAGAGACAGACTCTACAGAGGCTTTCAGCCTTACGGCTCCCTCTATACCATAAAACACAGGGAAGAATATGGGAAGATTGCTTTCCATGTAGAAGGAGTTACCATTTATTAAAGCTCAGTGGGAGAGTAGTACTGTCCTGGTGCCATGTTTTCACTGCCATCATGTACCAAAGTAAGATTCCCTTCCTGAAACAGCAACGCTGGTATTTTCTATAATACCAAAGTGTCACTTTGAGATGGTAGGTGGATGCTCCACCCCCAAAATCATCCCATAGTGAACTCCAAATTTTTTGCCAGGCACTGGTTCACAGTGAATGCTGCAGACAATCATACACAGATACAAGAACTACCAAAGCCTAGCTCAAGGTGACAGTTATGCTTATGTTATATGAATTGAGGCTGGCTCTAGGGCAATTCAATTTTCCCCAAAAGATTTTGTATAATTATGTCAGGTGGTCTTGTCTGACCCCCATTTATCTCATGTACTATTGAAGTGATGTTATGTGACCGACATCAAAAGAAGAAAGTTCAGACTCATTCCTACATTTTCCTAGAAATGCCCCGGCATTGCCTCTCATACAGATACAAGTTTTGCAACATGAATAATGGGTTTAGTGCAAACTACCTAAAGGAGCAATATGGAAATGAAGCGTCAGTCTCAAGATCACCCAAAGTTCTTGGCTGCTCTGGGCCTGGCCAGCTCAGGTAGAACACAGACATGGTCAGAAAGTCTTTGACCATTTGGACCTACCCAATTGAAGGAAGATGCCCATAGGGACCACCTAAGGAATGGACAAGTCCTGTTTCTCTGGGAAAGTGCTCTGAAGAGAAGGGTCGAAGAGCAGTTAAAGCAGATTAAGGGGAAAAAAAACCCACCTATATAGTATTAGTTTCCTGGATAAAATTTGTAAGGATTATATGCATTTTAGCTGTAGAAGTTGAGAGAAGAGGAATAGAGAAAGACCTAAAGGCTTAACACCAGACACAAAATCTGACACCTGAGAAGTGGTTTGAGCTCCCAAAAGTGGGTGTCAGATGCACAGATAGTGAATACTGCAACTAAGGAAATGCTAGATTGCTAATACTTCACCTGAGGAAACATCTCATTAATAACCTTATGAGAATAAACACTTATCCTGCCTACAAAAGATAACTCTCCTCTGTACATTCCAGTTGCTCAGCTCTCACCAAAAGGGAAACCTTTAGTAGTTTAACAAAGGCATAAACACTGAAAGAGACAACTTAATGACTCACCAAACATGTTGAGATCCCAGAGAAGGGCATGTCCCTAGAGGAAACTTCTGGACAGATCAAGGGCTTTTTACCTTGTTTGGTTCTGGAAAACATAATCTTTCAAGCCTAGCTTCTTCCCGTAAGTAGACAAAGGTTTTCTTAGTGGAAGACTAATTTTCTGAAGAAGTATTGGCTTAGTTATATTTAGTAGAAAATAAATATACATATTACAATATGTGAGTGATACGGAGAATCTGTTAGAGATAAACATATGCCAGGGAAAATTCTTTATCTTTCTTTATCAGAATTACTTAATCTTAAAAACACAGCGTGTTGGGTTTTGTACAGTGAAAATTGAAACCAAATTAATCTCATTTTCTAAGTCTCAAGACTAACTTGCCAAATTGCTCTGTCTCAGCTCAGACTTAGTAATGTTTAATAAGTGGTGGAAGAAACAGCTGGGAGCATGCTGAATCTTTGAAGCCTACAAATGAAACAAATGCACACAAATTTCTCTGACTTCATAGTGTTTGCTTCTCAAATGAAATTAATTCAGCACTGACAGCTGTCCCCAAATGTTGTTTATACTAGGCTGACCGTTCTGCAAGTGTTTTCTGTGACTAGATCCCACTTATTCTGCTGTTTCTGACAAAAGAACCCTAACAGTTTGGTTGTCCCTGCAGATACAGAGCACCAGGATATGTCCACTCCTGTCAGAGTGGAACTGGTTGGCACATCAGAAGAGTACATGCACTACCTTTCTGGTCATATCAATGAATATCACTACAGAATAAAAAACTTTATTCTTACTCCCAACTTGCTTGATAAATGGCACCATGGATTTTCAGCACACTGTAATGAATACCTGACAATTCTTAGATGCACCTGCAAGCTGATATCAATGTAGACCAATTATTCTCTTAAAATACCTCCCTGCCTCTCCATTCTCACTCCTGACTTTACCCTGTAAGTTGCTTTAAGAGGGAGCATAACCACTCAAAAGACCACATCAAACTTGAAACTGGTCATCTCTACTGTATACAGTGGAGAGGCATACATTCAGATGAGTAGGAGAAAATTTGGAAATGAAGCTACTGTTCTAATTAGTTGGAAGCTATGGATTATTGAACTGTATAATAAAAAAACAACATTTCTGAAAAAGCAGCTTTGAAATGCACAGTTGGAGTTCATATGTGGAGTTAGCTACAGCTTCCCCAAGCACTTGCTGTGCTTTGGGGAAAGCATCATAGAAATAGGAATTATATGGTATTTAATAAGTTAAAATGTTTAGTCACAACATAGGTCACTGTTTCATGCAGGACTTGCTCAAAAATGTTACATTCACTTACAATCCATATACTCTATAATTTAAACAAAGGCATCCAATTTGTCAGTAAATGTTGCCTTTATAGGAAAATGCAGTAAAGTTTAGCTTTTCCTGTATTTACATAACAGTCTGTCCACTGAGACTTATTGTTGTTATTGGCTTGCCTGAAACCATTCATAGCATAAATCTTCTCCTACTTAAAAATCATGTATTAGTCTTGAATACACTCATCATTCTTGCAACAACACCATCACCAGGGAGCCAGCATAAGGACAGTGAGCTTCCAAAACGGGTCTGCAAGAGCCACAAGAAAATGAATACAGGATTTTGCACCATCAAATAAAATTAAGTAATAGCGTAGGTGACTTTGTTAAGCAAACAACATTATAGACTGGCACTACACATTTCTGAGAAAAAGTGGCATGCTGCATCAATGTTTTTTCAAGAGGAAAACAAATAGAAGAGAGGATGCTACTAAAACACACTACAGACCATGAGCCTGAATCCAAAATTATAGGTCTTGCATATACCCTAAATGTCAGCAGCCCTGGAATTTCCTTAAGAAACAGAATAGGGAAGTAGAACTCTGGCAAAGCATGCTTTTGTAATGATATCTAGAATGTCATCTGGAAGTCAAATAAAGACATCAGCCATGTCATCTGCAACTGTGAGACTTTTAAATGGAATACTATCAATGCCAAAAGCTTTTGATGTTGCTAAGTAGGACAAAATGGGACATACTAAAAATGTAAGAATAAATGTGTGCTCTTAGTAGTTATGTTTTTAGTTTTCCTCAAGACTTACTCTTGCCCGTTCTGATGGCAGCTGATGCAGTCTGCAGAGTCCCTATGTCCATGAGGTAACTTTGTTTAAGGGTAGAGGAGATTCTACAGGAAGCAAATATACATAAATAATATTTTAACTGAGGTTAAGCATATGAATACAATGTCTTCAGGAAGCGATTGCTAATAAAATAGTGATAGCAAGAGTAGTGACACATTCATCATTAGGAAATCACAAAACTAAGGAACAGTTTACCATCCAGGATGATTTTCTAATAAACTGTTCTCTGCACAGACAATTATTTTGAAGTAAATTGCTACTCCAGAAACAAGAGGGGAAAAAGCTTGCTGCCCTCACTATACCTTGCCTTTTCTTTCAAAGGAACATATAAACAAAACATTGTTCACCCTTCATTTCATAAAAACAAGCAATTTGAATAGTTTCTTGAATAGCTCCCGAAGTAGAAAACTTTTATGGCAGTAGGGTGTTGAGAACATCTGTTATACTTCTCTCAAAGCCAAGAATAAAAACATTAAAAATGCAGGAACCGTTCTTATGACATAGTGACAAATGTAGTCATACTATAAATCAATAGCATTGTCGTGTCTTTTATCCCCAGCCTAACACACCTCTAAATCAAGCTCGCGTGGGTCACTTTAACATGTTCATGGAAACCAGAAAGATCTACCATGTCATTGAACTCATGCTTTTTCCCGCCAGAAGCAGAAGCAACTCTCATGTTCCAAATCACCCAGTGTTCACTGCATGTTTGGCACAAGCTGAAGGCCAGGGTGAGGTCACAAAGCCATTTGGTCCATTACTGTTATATCCAAATGAGGAAAGAGTCAGCTTGTGAGTCCGAGCTGAAAAGCAACAGACATCACATCCACCAAGAGGTCAAGGTAAAACTGGCAGCCAGCTGCAGAAGTGCTTCTCCTTTATCCTAGGGATAAGTGACACTGGGAATCTTAATCTATGCTTGGCTTGAACTTACGTGCTTGCTCCTGCATGGGAACAGATAACAGCACTTAAACAGTCAGATCACTGTACTGGGTGTTAATTGCTGTAGTTTCCATTGCCCATGTTGAAAGGGGCTTAAAAGACCCTGAACCAGTGCCTGTCCTCTCACCTGTTGCTCCCAGTTGGCTTCAGAATGGAAACATGAAGCCAAAGTAGGTGCCAAGAGAGGGACCAGAAAGATTAACTGCTTGAATGATCCACAACGCAGCTCAGAAGCACTGGCCTGATGGGTCTCCCTAATGCCTAAAAAGAATGCCGAAAACCAACAAAAAAAAGTCCCAACACTTGACTTTTACCCAGTCATTTTCTGTGGAATAGCTGCTGTGTATTCTACTGAGAGATGAAGCTGATAAACAAGGTCCCATTAAAGTCAATGACAATTTTACCACATGACGCTGGCTGGAACAGAGCATTGCTCAAAGAGCTTTTTGAAAGTGTCCTTCTCAACACTATTTTAAGAGCCTCAACACTATTTTAAGAGCCATTAGTGTGGCATATCTAATGATTAGCTAAATTTCAGAAGTCTCAAGAAATGCTTGAAATTGTTGGCTTGGGTTAGCTGCAGTCCTTCTGCAAGAGCAGGCAACCTTATTCACTAGTTTCACCCTCAGAAGGACCTTGGAGGCTGAGTGCTTGTGTATTTTCTGAAGAAAGCCCTGAGTTCTTGCAGGCAGCTGAAACATTTCCAAGATAGACACACTCCTCGCTGTTCACGGGTTCCTTGGAATTAGAGCTTTCCACAAAAATCTGTTTCTTTCAAGAAATACTGTCTTCCTTGAAGGAAGTGTTCACCTATTACTAGTGGCACAAGTTCTGGCGCAATAAATGAAATAATTTCCAACTCTTTCTGGAAAACAAGTCAGACAGATCCATAGTTAGAGGGCCACCTTCCTAGCAAGGACATGCTCAGGCATAAGTTGTACAGACTTCTGCTGAAGGCGTGAACAGGTCGGGTTTCAGGCAGCACACAGTAAAGTTTGCATCCTTCTCTTCTTCCAAAAGGCACATATTTAGTCTGTAGTAGATTGAAAGAAACTTGGTCCTCTTCAGTTTCTTAACAGCCTTCTAAACAGTCAGAGAATGACTTGCATGTAGAGATTCAGATCTTTAACAAGAGAGAAAATAAGTACTTTACATATAGCATGTATCAAGCAGCCCAGCTGACACGTACAGATAACAGTGCTCTCATCATTTGGGTGAATACAGCTCTGACGATATATTCTCAAAACACACCTTCTTCACCTTTTGTGGAGTTTCTTCCAGCTCTGCTGTCACTGCACTCACCTGAACACACTTTTGTCATAGCTCTGTCTCTGCTTAGGGGAGAGGCCCATGTAATTCAAAGATGCTATGTTAAATGAGGGATTGAAAATATCTGTACAGAAAGAGATTTATATTCTGGGTTTCTCTGAATTAGAGTTGGTTTCAATATGACCAGCAATGTGCAAGGCCAGGTTTATCAGAAACTTGTCAGTAGTCCAGATCTGAAGCCTGAATCAAAGTTGGAGCCGACTATCCCATTTCCTCCAAAGCTAAAAGGTTTCTTTCCTCTGCTTATTTTCTTTTGTCCTAGGCAAACAAAAGGTCATAAACTTTTTACTTATTAAGCTGACAAAAAGAAGATGATTCATATTCTTGTCATCCTGTGCCTTTCTCTGTAAGGGAAGGGATCCAGGACTTGAATCCAACATTCAATCATTTTGATCCCTGACCGCTTGAGATGTTTGTTCTCATTAGGGCCATTGAGATCATTTGGCCACATAATCTGACCTCCTATATATCATAATCCACACATTTCACTCAGATTTGTGCTGGTCAAGAATGTCAGTCCTCTAAGACAACCTTTAAAATAGGTGCAGAGAACAGGAGAAATCAAGTGTGGTCACTGCTACTTGGAATGGTGGTGGCATGAGGCAGCTGCAGGGGCTAGACAGGTTTGCAGATGCTGGCAGGAGCAAGGGGATCTCAAGGCACAGGGGAGTCTGCATGAAAGCAGAGAAAAGTAAGAGAGAAAGAATAAAAGATAACATTGCCTTCATCCAAAATTGACTCTACTATTAATTCTTTATCTCATTCTGAGACCCCTTGCAATGTCCTTTCCCTCTCTCAGCTTCCTTTTTATTTCACCCCAAACACCACTTCCCTGCTCCCAGCCTTCCTTCCCTTTTTCCTCTTCTACTGACCCTCTTTTTGCTACTGCTAAAAAAATAAATTTGGAAGCCTCCAGCTTTCTCTGCATAGGAACATTCAAATTGGCCTACTCCACTAAAAAGATTTTGGCTGCCTCTGTCAGCCAGGAGTTTCCCAGCATATAAAGACCTGATTAATGTGACATTTGACAGTCAAGTTATCATTCATACCTACATTTTCAAAACATCTAAAAATACTAACAGAAGTTATTATTATGCTTCCACAGCAGAAACATTCCCTAATTTCCCATAATTATAGCTAAGCCTTATGCAGAGAAGGTATAATCAGAATAATAAAACTGTTAGAGCATTCTTTTGGTAGAACTAAAACTGCAGTTTTAAGCAAGATGCTTGTGCTTTCTGAAAACTGCAAGCATCAATTCTCTTAACAGGAATATGGCATGAAAACAATTTTTATATAGTATTATCAAGTCAGTTTTATACTGGAAATCAGCATTTTCTGGAAAGCAGAAAGAAGAGACATTGCTACTCAGCCTATTCCCTGTTAACATCAGCAAAGACCGAACCTGACTTCAGGCAAAGCTGGTACAAACTCTCCAACAGAAAGTAACGCATTAATAGAAGGAGGCTCCTCTCTGACCTGTGCAGAAATTAATTTGTGTTTTATTGTATGATCTAGAAAAAATGTATTTTGCAAATATGTTTGTAACCATACTCATGCCCTCTCATATATAATTAAACACTGCCCTTATTTTTCAAAGGAACAAATTACATATGGCGAGAATGAATTTGGAATTAGAGATAGATTCTACCTTATTATATCTAGCCAGACTGGTTCTCATCTTTATTCAAATTATTTCATATTATTCCTGAAAATCCTCAAAATGACTGAAAAATTCCTTGGAGCCCCACTTCAACATCAGAAATGCTGTTCATTCAATGTGGAAGTAAAAACATCTATTAGATATTCCTCCACGAGTCTTGGCTATAGAGATTACAATGATAAATCTCATCATCACTGATGACTTGTGCAAATTAAGAAACTACCCTTGTGATGAAGGAATTATGTCAGCTCCCATACACTGACCACCTCTTCCTTCCCTCCCACACAGGCATATACTTATTTGATTAGTCTGCCACTTGCATAGCTCTTTCTACAGGTGAAAAAATATTCCTACTACCCATATCCCACAAATACATGGAGGCTCTTTGTGTTGGCGAAATTGTGAAGTCTAGGAAATGGCAAGGCTGATAAAAAACAGACATCATAGTAAGAAAAAGCTAGAGCTTAAAATGTCCTTCCGGAAAAAAAAGCCCTGCACTTTGAAAATCCACAGAAAGAGAAGTGAGTTATGGACATCAAGAAAACTCAGTCCAGCTGTATAAGGTAAGGCAAATCAATACTCCAGAGTTAACTAAGGCAGTAAGGTTGATCTTCATGCATGAAGCAGATTGGTTTGATCTGCATTTAAAAGTCAGTCACAGTTCTCTCACATGTTATCTGGACCCTCCAGAAACTCTTGGAGATCTAAGGACATTGAAAGCTCAAACAAAAAGAGTCACATTAGGTGCACCCAATTAAAAGGAATTACTGGCTATCATCCCAACCAAATCCACCAGGTTAACAGATCCTCCAAACCCCTTCCCTTATGCCTGGTACAGTTATCTCCACAGCACTTCAAATATGGCAGAGAACACTGGCTTTCATTTGTATCTCTGCAGACACTACAGTTTCTAACAGTTAATATTGTTTTCCAGGCTCTGCTTGCTTGAAGCCTATTTCTAAGCTAAAAGCCCACCCTAACCCTTCCTCAGCAGACTCTGAATTCAACATAATCTTTACTGGCCATAGAAGCTCTCTCTTGCTGCATTACTATAAACATTTCATGATGAAACAGCAAGCCCCCTTTCTAGACTTTGTTTTCTGCAGCTGACTGAAGTACCATACCGTGCTAAAGCTACCTTGAGTTTGGGGACTGGAGTTAGCAGTTTGAGAAAGCAACGAGAGACATTTGCTTTCAGAGATCCCAGTTTTCCTTTTACTTTCATAGATGTTGCAGGATCCAATAACAAACTTTGCTCTCCCAGCCCTACTTTCTCAAATGTTGTCCTTGAACTCAGTTTTATATACATACTGCAGATATTTCAACAAGCCCAAGAAACAGCCATAAGGTATTTGTTCCCAGGTGCTTAGGATCCCACTCTACCTGACAATATCCAGTAGTAAAACATCCTCTCTGGGCCTGGGTTTCTTCAACCACCTCTCTAACCGCAACCCTAATTTACCCAGCTCCACAACCAGATTAAGCACTTCAGTCATTACCAGACCTAAATAAAATACTATCTGAAGCAGTCAGTCAGCTCTGTTTCTATAGTTTCCACAAGCAAACCTTCCTCACCATGTTCAGATGCCTCAAACACTCAGGCTAATCCCAAACAACACACTATCCCTAGGTCTAAGGTAGGTATCCCAGCTGGCCGTTGAACTCGGTGTAATCCATTCTTTCCCATTTGTACAAGTTCAAAGCCTATCTTTACAGGCAGTGCAGGCTTCCTCCTCATGTGAGCAAGACAGAGTTGAGAGGGGAAAGCTATACCAGTATGAATTGGGCAGGGTCTTCTAGGAACACATATGTAATGGCAGCAGATCCAACTTTCAAGGGTGCACTTTGAGAGATAAGAGATGGGACAGGAAGGGGGCTGGCTCATATGATGATGTCAGTGTTAACTTCAGTCAAATGAGGCAAGCACAGTGTCCTGTTCATGGGAAGATGGAGAAGGAAATGCTGTTCAGAACTTGTATGACAGTAATTTTACTTCCTCATTAAGGTTCACATTGCTGATTACATTTTCCCATTATATTTGCTGAGCCAAGCTTTTGTATTGCACTTGAAAGAAAATGATTGAATGAAAGAACATGCACGTTAGGAAACTTCCTGTCAAGTCATTAATGAAAAAAAAAACCAAAAACCCAACATCATTTCTGAGAGTCTTTTTTTTTTTAAGGGAATTTGTACTACTTTTTGTTTCTTTACCTGTCATAGCTGCGACAGCAACAACAATTTTCCAAATCTCTCCCAATGTTTTTCAGGAGTTAAGCTATAAAGCATCCCTTTGATGTTTTCTGCTCTCACTAAGTTTAGCTACCCGTAAGTTAATTCTCTGTATGTTAAGAATTAAATTAAAGTAAATTTAAATATTAATTTAATATTGTAAAGTAAAATATCAATCTGTAATATTAATATAACTATGCATTAATAGAATAATTATTAATTTATATTCTATATTAATACATTGGATATTATTATGGATAATATAGTAAAATTATGAATAAATTTAAGTCAAAAATTAAATCTGACTGTGAAATCCATCCTATGCCTGATCTAGAAATGTTGCAAAGATGCCTTTTTTTTCTTATATTTTGGAATACTAACAGTTTGACTTATCTATAGTTCCAGACCTAAAATAAAGCCCCAAGTAGCATTTTTGTGACAACTGAAACCAATAACCAATTTAACCAAAACCGTGAATAGTTTCAACTAAAGACGACAACCAGCAAGAATGCTTTTTGGAGGTCAAAAAAAGCTGTTAAGAGTCCCAAAGCTAGTAAGGAGTAAGCAAAAGCTTGGGTTCTAGGTTTGTCATATTATTTTGGTATCAAAGTTAACTGTTACTCTGAAGCAATGTTTATTTCTATGCTTGAAGGAAAAAAGCTTTATTTCATATCAACCCCACATTACATATTTGGGTTTTGAACATGCTATGAGATTGAAAAAGGCATTATGTCAGGTATTATATTTTATTAGGCAATTCAATATCGCTGGAAAAAAAAGATTGTAGGTGTGTTATTTTCCAACAACATTGGGTGGTCTAACAGAAGATAATACAACTTCCTACAAACTCTTACTCATTTTTATAACAGTTAAATTAATTTGTAGTCTGCTTAGCTTCCTTCCCTTCTTCCTTGCTAAAATTAGTTCTTCATGCCTCAGTCCATCACCTCCATCCTTCCTGAAATCAATAGTGAAAGCAAGTCTGGATTTTAATTCTCCTCTTTCATTTTTGTTTGAGTTCAGGATTGGGTCAGTCTAAGCCAAATCGTTCAAGAAGTTTCAAATATGACATGAACCTCTCTCAGCAAACTATGTATTGGTGCTTCTACATTCAGACACAGTTTAAATCATGTATTGCAATTTCTTTCTTGAGTATACAGGGGTGAATTTTGGAAAGTATTTGTGAAGTCTGATGAGCAACATGACAAGGTTGCCTTCATAGATTCCTCTAAAGAGGCTCATTCAGAGCAGGAGACTTGCAGGTGATCTGAAGTATCTCCTGCAGGAACCATGTCCCCTTGGCTATAACAGGAGTATTGGCAATCAAACTCCTGTGTGTAGAAACTAGTCTTTGCAACTAGCCCCTTACAGCTGGATTCCTGTGAAAGTAAGAGATTCTTTTTTTCAAATCCAGAAACATATTTAAGATGTCCATGTTGCATACAAAATAATTGCATACAGCAAGTTTTAACTGCTGAACCCAAGTAAATTGACCCACACAAATCCTATTTACATGTACTTACATTCACAAATACAAAGTTTAATTAATATCCTAGGACATAAAGCCCTCTAATTTACATGCAAAAGAAAGCCACCAAAGTTTCTCATTTGGTGTCTCCCTCTACTTACTTCACTTATTCCTGTCATTCCCCTCTGAGCATGCCCCCTGCTCTGTTTCATGCATAGTCATGTCACTTCCATTCCTTCCTAATTATTTCTGGATATTTCCTCTAAAGACTTCAACACGCCTTCAATTCTCCAGTATCAACAATGTCCAAGCAATGTCCAATGTCCTGGCTTCCTTTCACCTCCAAATTCATTGAGCGTATTCTGTGCAACTGCTGCCCGGAAGCAGCTTCTTCCCGTGCCATCCTACCTCTTCTCCAGTCCTGGTGCTCAAAAGAATCTGCTCCCAGGCTATAAGCAACCTGACAACCAATATTTAATCCTTACTTCCTTCTTGAGTGTCAGCTGTTTTCCAAGCTCATAAATATACAATCCTTCCCACTTCTCCACTTATACTTTATCTCCAGTAAATCATAAGATTTACAAACTCAGCTCCCACCTCTAGTCTGACAGTTTACAGATCTGCCACTGAACACTGGATACTTTTGTCCCAACAAAAACTTTCTCCCATGTTTCAAGCATCTTCTTATATACGTTATGATGACACCTCAAGCCCATCAGAATCTAAAAAAGGCTCATAATTCCCTTCCAAATATCTGACACCCTTTTTCTCAGGCACAGTGGATAAGATGCATTGCCATCACTAAAACATTCGTGACACCATTTCTGACATGACTTGTCCTTAAGTCCTCATATTGAGGCTATGCCTAAGTCTTGCCAATCCTTTTTGTAAAACAGCACCAAGATATATCCTTCCTTAACATTTTACATATCTAAGACTTGCTCCTTGCATAGTCATCTCATCACTGTAATATCTTTCTCCTTAAGAAGAACATTCTTGACCTTTTCATATGTAGCCTAGGTGGTACTTCAAAGTTAATTTCTTTCCTCTGTTTGAACTTCTTAGTTCTCTGCATCTTTCCTTTGCTGTAGTACATCAAACATAGACTATTGATCTTCACCTTCAAGATTTTTCATAACACGATCCATTTGTATTCATCATCTCTCATATAATATCAAGGTCAGATTTCAACTTTCACTGCCAGTGATGCTTGTTGCCTAATCATTACATTTTACATCTTTAAGCTTCTGCCTTTGTGTTTATATGCATTTTGCACTCAAAACTTGGAGGATCGCTCTGTTAATACTTGCAAAATGAAAATTACTATTCTCTTTCAAGTACCTGCTTAAAAATCTTCCCTTGTTCTGATACTTTACAGATTCTTGAAAACAATTTGGCATACGATGACCACAGTGCCTCTTGGTGATCATTACTGCCCTATTGTCTCTGCACATAGGCTCTCCAGACACTTGTGTTGTTTTATACTTAAACTGCAAGCTTTGTGAGGCAGGGACATTTTCTCTGTGCTACAGTCAAAACAGAATCCTCCTCTGTGACTACAATTGCCTGGCATTGCAATGATACTGGTAGGAATAATAATAACAAATAAACCACAAAACTCATTGAGCTTCAACTAAGGAATAGTTATTCCCTTTGCATTGAGACAAACGGGGTTTTTTTCAGTTTAAATTTCTCAGTCTTCCATAGCCAAGAAGTTTGATGCAATGCAAAAGGAAGACTCAGGATGCGATCACACACAATAAGAGAGTTGCTTCTCCATGACTGTGAGAGTATGGTAAAATCCTGCTTCACAGTTCTTCAAATAAGCAACTATTGATAACAAAGCTGAAGGAACAACAGTTTTGGATGGAACAGAAGTAATTTTAGTACTGGAATGGGTTATATTCTCCAAAATAAGGGGCATTCAGGAGCTTTATTTTAGTTGCAGAGTGCAATATCCTTTATTTTATACATATCTGAAATCTGATCTGAGAGCAAGGAAAATTTTCTCTTAAATGAAAACAGCCTTTGGGGAGTAGGGCTTGTTTGGTTTGCATTTTTTAGCTGTGACCTTACTTGTGAGACATTGTGGTTTTGGCAGCTACATTATTGCTAATCTGTTCTGGAAATTTTAAAATCAGCCTGAAAGGGTTATTTCTGTATTAATTTTATTTTTTCCAAGACTCTAAAATAAGAGACATGATGAAGATATTAGTTCATACACTAAGGGGAAATTTTCTAAAAAAGTAATTTCAAGATAGGGAATGAGTGTGTATGACAGACACACTTGTAAAAAATTTTAGTATTAAGAAGCATTATGGTATGTCTTCAATACTAACACAATACTGAAGGAAGACAATATAATAAAGTACAAAGGTATATCTGATGAAAAACTAGAATTATTTACTGTACCATGAATTAGGATTCTATAGTAGCTAAATATTGCAGGAAATAGCAAATGAACCTTGTTTTTTGCCCCCCTGTAGATTTTGGAAATGAATGCCTAATTTAGAAAAAAAGGATTACTAAACAGAACTGTTTGTATTCTTGAAAGAAAAATGTGCCTTTCTTTTTTTAAATAAATGTGTTTCCAACAGCTAGAATCATCTGATATGTATCAGGTCAAAATAGGGAAAACAGAATAGAAAGGGGGAAAAGCAGCTTTGGTTACATTTTTACATGCTATATGTAAAAAAGACTGAAAAACAAGGGAAGTCTCTAGAATTGGTGAGACCCCTTTGAGGCTGGGAACCGGTACAATTACACCAGTCACATTTGCTTCTGTGTGCAAAACTTTGCCTGTGGTGTTCCCCTACGAGATATAAGGTTTAAACCTCAGAAGATAGATCAGGGTTGCAGCCATGAGATCCATAAGCACTGTTTCCTGCAGGAATTCTTCCAGATTTCCTCCCCTCAAGCTTCACTTCCATTTCCCAAGCTGCTCTCCTCAGACCTAATTACCCAGTGGTAATTAATTGGTGGATGAAAAGCTGGACATGAGCCCACAATGTGCGGTCGCAGCCCAGAAAGCCAACTGTGTCCTGGGCTGCATCAAAAGCAGCGTGGCCAGCAGGTCAAGATTCTCCCCCTCTACTCTGCTCTGGTGAGACCCCACCTGGAGTCCTGCATCCAGCTCGGGGGTCCTCAGCACAGGAAAGACATGGACCTGTTGGAGCGGGTCCAGAGGAGGGACACAAAAATGATCAGAGGGCTGGAACCCCTCTCCTATGAGGAAAGGCTGAGAGAGTTGGGGTTGTTCAGCCTGGAGAAGAGAAGGCTCTGGGAAGACCTTATTGCAGCCTGTCAATACTTAAAGGGGGCTTATAAGAAAGACAGAGACAAACTTTTTAGTAGGGCCTGTAGTGATAGGACAAGGGGTAATGGTTTTAAACTAAAAGAGGGTAGATTCAGACTAGATACAAGGAAGAAATTGTTTTACAGTGAGAGCAACACTGGAACAGGTTGGCCAGAGAGATTGTAGATGCCCCATCCCTGGAAACATTCAAGGTCAGGTTGGATGGGGCTTTTAGCAGCCTGAACTAGTTGAAGATGTCCCTGCTCACTGCAGGGGGGGTGAACTAGATGACCATAAATGGTCCCTTCCAAGCCAAAATATTCTATGTTTCTATTCTGTCCTCTTTCAGATCTTCCTCAGGCTTTGCTCACTGCTTCAACTAATGCAATACCCTGCACTCCTCTCTTCTAGCAGGGCTCAATTTCCTGCATCCTTTCTCTGTTGGCCTGCTTGGGTCTGACTTCGCCCCAGGCATCTCACTATCAATGGGTAACAAAAGCGTACATTTTATTTTCATATAAACAGAAACACAAGCATCCTCCACCTATCCCTATTTGCATGTATGAGAGGGTACAAATATTAGCAGGAGGAAGTTTGATTTAACGAAGGGAAGAGTTAGAATAAACTTGTTACCATGGGATGCTTCATTCCGTCAAGATCTGTAGCTATGCACAAGCAGGTCACTTCATACTTTCCCTCTTCCTGCCAATTTGGCCTATGTTTTGGCTGTGAATGCTGTTAAAAACTACAGACTGCAGACCAACAGTTTTTATTAGATTCTTCATTGACACGGGATTTTCATATAATAAAAGCATATGAAATATAGTCATCTAGCTAAAAGACTATATACTGAGCTTTCTGACAGCAGTCAAATGCCTTTGTTAACTTCAAAGCTGACCTTTGCAAGGTTACATCACCTTCCCTTGAAAAAAAGGAGCATTTGATACAGGAAGCGGGGTCTGGCATTTTCAACTTTTGGACTCCCAATGGCCCCCCATTTGTGGCCCCTCGCTCCTCTGTCGCCATCAGCGAGGGGAAGCACAGCTAGGAAGGGCCTGTGTCCTCCCCCATCACGACCAATGCAGATGACCTGCAAGAAACCCCATATAGCCTTTGGCTGGTGGTCCTGCAAAAGGAAGGGAATGTTGCCTAGAATTTTGACTTGTAATCTCTAGGGATAACTACCTATATGCGATGCTCTACTTGACTCGTCAATAGTCTACTGCAGTAGTCGAAGACCAGAAAGGCATTGAGATATACCAAGTACTTGTCACTTCTCCAAGATATACTCCTGTCTTCCATAAGTAGAGCCTTTATTTTGAGACAAGTGGGTGGCAATTTTGAACAATTCAAGGCAAAAAGGAAACTTAACAGTATACACATCAGGATTAAAGGATACATAAGTCAAGATTAAAGTCAGATCCTTTACAAGTGATTCATTCAAACCCATGTTCTGAAGAACTGTACAGATCTTGAGGTCTCAGGTTCCCTGAGCTACTGAGAGCTCTCCAAGAGTTGTCTACATTACTGTGTATGTAAGAGCTAAGGCCTCTGGCTGCTTGCTTGAGATTGGAAAGTTCACTCCCACACACTAAAAATCCTCACAGATCTCACCACAGCACTGTCCTCATAGCAAAGGCAATTCTGACCTCCCCTCCCAGAACATATTAACACTATACTAACCTATTAAACAATAAATCCAGAATCTATTAACACTAAAAAATAACACTAAAGTAAAGGGAAAAACTTTAGCTTGATTACAAAATATGCCTTCCACGATGCAGGACAAGGAAGCAGTGAACATTGCCAAGGCAGCTCAGTTCATACACTATGCTTCCCAAGGTGCTCTGATGCCAAAGCACAAACACAAACCATGCAGAGTTGTGCTTACAACAGAGGGGCACCAGGTTGTGAAATTCCACTAGTAAAATAGCCGTTTCTCGCTGTTTCGTACCACATACTCTATCTGCAAGGGTAGGCCAGAAGAATTTTTTGACACAAATTTACTACTGGGAAATTTTTGTTAAAAAAACTCCTACAGCTTGTGCACTGAAAACGGTAGCAGGAAATGTGACATAAAAGCAGCACAGTCAGTAAGTACTCTAGTCAGGGTAAAACCAAAAGAGAAGAAATGGCTTAGATGTAGTTTTATGTGCTATACCTGCGAAAGTTCCCACATCAGGTTTCATGGGTTTATGCTCATATTTTCCTTTAAAAGGTATTTTCTCCTTTCACTGTAAAAGAAGCTACACTGTCATCAGAGGAAACCAACCAGACAGAGTACTTTCTTTATAGTCAAGCTCACCCCAAAACCAAACTGAAAAAAAATTACACGGATAGTTTGGCTCTGTAATTTCTCCCATTTAGCTTATAATAAAAGCAGGTAATGCAAAGTTTCGTTGTTCCTTGTGGTTGCTGAGCTGATAAAGATTAGTCTCTACTTGGGAATTTGCCAATCTCTATAGCAAATGGTTTCACCTACAACCTGGTTTCTGTGAATTGTTCAGGTATCAGTGTTAAACATGTCTAAATATGTCTAAACATGTACTTTGATTTTTTTTTTTACTTTAACGTTATTAGCTTTTACCATTGTGAGCTGCTACTCATTTGTTTAATTTTGTAGCTTTATATTTCTGTGCATTGTTCTGCATGGGAACTGAACTCTCTCAAAAATCTGATCTGATCAAAATCCAACCTTTGTTATGTGCTTTGCACTTAATGGGACTACTTCATCATCATTAAGCAAAAATCATACACTCTGGGCCTAATTCTTATCAGTAAAAAATTTCCAACTGTGAAATCAGGTTCAGACTCAGAAGGTTAAATGAAACCAGATCCCCCAGCCATGGGAAGGGGACCCGTCCCTCCCTGCTTACCGGCCACTCAGAAATGGCAGGCAAGGGGACTCACCCATGGGACTGCCTAAAGTGTGCTCATGTCACTGCCCTGATGAGCTCTCATCTCCAGCACAGGAAAGGAGGAAATACGCCGCCTTACTTTATTCCCTCATGTCGTCGTCCTTCCTTGTATTGTGACTGGACTAATTCACATGTCATCCAGAGATGGGAGCCACCTCCTGTGGCTGCTGAATTCAGGGCCATGAGGAATTGTCTGCCTGACATCTGTGTGCCAGATGAGAGAAAAAAAATATAAAATTTCAACTCACCTGTGGGTCAATAAGTGGTTTTGGCTTTATCCCACTACAACTCACATGCGCTGCTAGCTCATGAGTTGATCCACCTATGACACCAGCACACGCTTCAATTGCCAGACTTTCTCATGGGGCATAGAAAGGATTTTCTCGTATGGGAGAACTTGCAAACTGCAGTGTAAACATCCCAGCAGTACAGGCCTCTGGTTACACTTCCATCTGTCAGAACTCCAAAGTTTCTAATGCTTCTGGCAAACAAACAAACGTGCAAATCCATTATGAAAATGAAAAAGCTTCCAGGGCTACAAGACCCACTTCTATGCTTTCACGAAACCAAACATTCTTAAAATATACCACTTAGGTTCTAAAACATTGAAAAAAATATTTTTAAAAGTTTAAAAAAATTGCACTGATTGCCTCTAAATGAAAACCAAGGACTGATGTATTCCCCTCTGATGCATGTGGTAGAGATGATGCTGGGTATTCCAATACACAAGGTGCAGACAGTCTGCTTAATGCAAGAGAATTCCCTTCAAGTTTCCTACAGAACAGACAGTTTCCTGTAACAGTATGTTTATCTGTGAGAAACTATCATCTTCTCAGCAGTGTGTCTGATGAAGACAAACCCTTGCTAAAGAGAAACTGAGCCCTGCTAGGAAGACAGTGAGAGCGTCATTGCATCACTCAGCACTGATCAACTTAGCCTTCGCTGGTATCTGATAAACTACAATTAACCTAAGGTATATTTTAACACTGTAATCACTTTCAGTCTCATTATTTTTGTCCAGATCAAACATAGGGAAACAAAAGGTGATAAAACTAATCCTTAAAAAAAAAACCACCTTCTTTAGACTTGCAAGTGGTACCTCAGCACTGCAAACAAACACCACACCTCCCTTTTCAGAATTTTGGGGGTACACAAAAGTACATTTAATTTTGGTTTTGTTCATTACTGGGGACCAGATGCTCCAGTGTAGTTCAGAGCTCTCTCCATCTTATGACTTCCACTGCTTTCCCTAAACTCTCATCTCACATTCCACGATCTCTGCTTATCTCTTCCCCCTGCTTTTCACTTTATCCTCTGTGAAAAAAACTGAAACACTTGTAACAAACAAAATTAGCCTGCTCAATCCACCTATATGCTAAGTCCTTGTCATTTTCTATATTCCTGTGAGTCAGTATTTTAACCAGAGTCTATTTTCAGCTGATCTGACCTTTTGTATACCTTCCTTCCATCCCTCGTTCCTTTTCCTTTATGTACAAGGCACACCCTGATAGCCAGTTCCTATCCTCTACCTTTAAGTGTTGTTATCTGGCCTCATAATTTTACCAGACAACTTAGAAAGATAACAGAAGTTTGTTGACAAGCTGCAATCTAATGTACATGAAACTGAAAAGGGAGTTAATGTATAATGGAAAAGGGAAACGTGTTAAAGGCAAGCTCCTAATAAAACCCCCTAAGAATGTGCCATGCTGGAGTGCTAAGGAACTGTAATGCAGACCATGGGCAAGACTATTCAATAAAGAGCTATAAAAAACTCCTGTAAAATAAGAGCTGCAATCCAACTGTTTACTTTTATCAAGACATGCTTAACTTTTAATCTAAATCAATGCCCTGTTTTTCCCATGTGCTTTTCAGAGCTAGCAACCACTTCCCCAGCTAACCCCATGTAAACACTCCAACTCGTCAGTCACACAACTTTAGATGTCAGAGAAAGTGTTTGCTTCCATGCTACAAAGCGGCAGCTTTGGTAAAACTAGCTAGAACAAGTACATTAATTAATAGACTTCTGCTTTTGACAACAAAGAGAAGAAGCCCTCACTAGCTCACCAAATGGCTGGTTTAGGCTCAGAAATAATGAAGGGACTACTGTGAAAGGAATAATGAAGTTCAGATGTCTGTTGCAAAGTGTTTCCAAAAAAGCAAAAGAATATTACTATATTTGCATCCTCAATAAAGCTTTTAATTCCTCTTATTCTGCTGTCTCCTCACTTAAAGCTATGCCTTTTGTCTACCCAAAACCAAGGAAAGAGACTTGGAGAATGGCTTCTCTTTGAGTCTTTGGGTTCAGCCCACAGCTAAATCGCAGCAGTTCTTCCTGTCTAAGACATTTCCTACCCCAGCCAGCCAGCCAAAAATCCTATCCATGTTCTCTTCATGTCAAGTATTGCGACACCCTTTTCTCAGGAGTTGTCAAGCACAGTCTTGTCCTGCTCCAATCCACCTAGAAAGCAGCTGAAAAGATCAGCTCTCTCATCTTTTCTCCATCGCATCCTTCCACTATTGGTCCCCAGGTGAAATTGAAGCTCTTTATTTTCCCTTTCAAGGCCTTTCTGATTTCTGCCTATCTATCCATCTATACAGAATGATTAGCTCCCAGTGCCAGTCAACGTATTCATCACCACTGTTCATCTCGGGAAGGCACCTCTTGCAAAAACTCACACTTGCAAGGAACTCCCATGAAACAAAATCAAAAGCATTTTGCTATCCTTTTCCAAGGATACACAATCCCTTTTGTCATGGTACACAGAAAGAGTGGTGACCAAAATTGCCTCCCTATCTCCTTCCAACTGCTAGGACCTTCCTGTTATCCCATGCTTTACACTCAGTGCATACGCTGTATTGGAGTGGGCATGAGAAGGGGAAGGGAGGATGTTGTAGGTACCATATGTTTACACAGTTCCAGTCACAACAGAGGTCTTCAGCCATGAGTGCAGCTCCTAGACACTATGATAATAAACAAACAGCAACAGCATGCCCAGCAGAGACAGACTTCTCGATCCAGGCCGCAAGCGCCGAATCCCTCTCCAGCACAGGGCAGATTTCACATACCACTGCTCGCTGCTCTCCTTCCAGCTCAGTTCCCCTGAAGAGGCCATTCCCGGTGTCCTCAGCGCTCAGCCCCACTCCCACCCATCGCCTGGGAGCAGCCAAAGCCGTGACAAAGCTCCCAGGCATCTGGGGACTTGGAGCAGACCCCTGCACTGACGCGCCCCAGCTGCTGGCAGGGCCCTTCGTGGCCGGGCGGGTGTCAGGAGCTCCAGCGCTTGCGGTCAAGAAGGGGAAGCGCGCCGCCAGCCCCGCGAAGTGATTCACAGCTCCCCACGAAGCACTTTCCTATTGAGATGACTGCGCTCCCTGCCTTACACAAACGCTCTGCTGACAGACTGCGAAGAAGTTCAAAGGGTCAGCGATCCTGCAGCAGACCCTGGGGAAGGCAACCGGCAGACCTGACTTCAGCTACGTCACCAAAAAGGACGAAGAGTGGTGCCACTGCATCACATCGCAACGGCGGTGGGGAGAAAGGGGTCAGGACTCCTCCTGGGGAGCATCACCAGCCAGTTTTGTAACTCCGTGAACAGCACTGTCAAGGTTAAAAAAAAAAAAAAGTTCATCTACCTGCTAGCAGAAAGTAATGTAGAAGTCTCTCTAGAAGTCTCTGCACTTGAGAGGGGGTCCTGCTGGGGGTCATTGCTCCTCTTCCAACTGTGAAGCCTGAGCACTGGTATAAGGGGGAGAAATACTGGGAGGGCAGCAGAGAACTGGAGAAAATTGAGGAGCCACCCATTTGCCCCAGGGAGCGGCAATGTGCTGGCACAGACCAGCACTGAGCTGGCTGGTTCAGGCCCAGCTGGGAACAGAGGGAACCACTTAATTCTGGAGGCTGGCAGGGACTTCTGGAGATCATCTAGTCCAACCTCCTGCTCACAGCAGGGCTAGCTTCAAACAGCACCCATAGACCTCGGGCAGCTCTTGTCTCTGTGCCAACCTCAGACAGCTCATGGGTTTCAGGGCCTGAGCTGAAGTCAGATGTTTTTAGTAATAGAAACAGAAGGTGGCTTAAACCAGGCTGAACACACCACGTGAATGTCCATAGTGCCATAATCAAAGGGATTGGGGATATCTCCACCATATACACACATTTGTTCCTCTGCCCTTCTGCTTTCTCTGCATCTTCGGCCAGATGCAGTTCACTATCTGCTGGAAAGCCAAGCAGCCTCTTCGTCTGTGTGCAAGCATAAAAGGACAAAGAGCCAAGAGCCATTTGCACAATGAAGACATTGTGTCACAGACTTCTTCATTATCTGTGCTACTTGCGAAGGAACTGGGAGCGGGGAGGACATCAAAACCATCTGTATGGGAAGCATTTTAGTTGACATTCAAGTACAAACAGCTTTGCTCTATTAGACTTTCCGCCACCAAAAGTGATTACATCAGTCAGAATTTGAATATACTCTGACTTAGATTTTAAGAAGCCCACGAAGATGGTTGTCCCAATCCACTTTCACAGATATGTACTGATTCACTTAGGATTTGCTGTTCTCTTTGTTGAAAAAGAAAATAAAATAAATTTTTAAAATCAAGATATACAGACAGTGGCTTGAGAGTTGGATTTTGGGTGAGGATGCAAATGATCTGGTTAGGGAGTGGGAGCAGTAGGATTTTTTTTCCCCAGAAAAGTCTGGGAATTTATATTTTGTATCACTGTTCACATATCAGCAGGAATGTTGTAAGCAGATTGATGCAAGAAAATCAGTTAATTTCCTGGTCCTGCTGCTATGTTTCTGATTAGCCAGTGTCAACTGATGTTTGGACAATGAGTCATCTCATACTTATTATCAGTAATATGTTGTTTTTCCTTGTCAGTATTTCTAAGCCCCCCTGGAAAGCACAGTACACTGGGAACCTTACAGGAATCTTATACTGCTTCTTTTGGGAAGTTACCTGGCAGACCTGGGCCTTGTGCTAGGTACCATCAAAGATCTGCTGTTGTCTTACAGTGATTTATGTACCAACACATTAGTGAGGAGCCATAAAAAGCCCTATTTCTCATAACATGAAGATTGAAAAGTATCAAGTTTTCTCCAAGAAGTAATAAGTCAGAGTTTTATGGTGGAAAGGAACTTACAATTTTTAGCAGAGAGCACAAGTGAGATGATGGTGCTGATCTATTTTCTTTGACAATTTTTTAGTATCCCCTTTTAAAGTTTTTAATATATGAAAAATGTTTCTAATTAAGCTGAGTTGATCTGGAACACATCTCTAACCTTTAAGTGAGAAAATGCTTCTATGAACACTCAAAAATTACTCACCGCTGCCATCTACTTTCATTTTCCTTCTTGTGGGTGTTCCTGTCATAAAAAGTTACCTTAGGCAATTTAGCAGCAAGCAATTGTAACCAACTGTTACAAGCCTCTTCCCCATCCTCACTAGTGATCCAGCAGCTCACCTTAAGCCATCTTCCTCCTCCTCCATAAATCACATCCTACAGCCCTGCTATTCCAACCTCCTTTCCTTCTGCACCGTGCTCAGTTCCACTCCTTGTTTGTTATTTCCTTTGATTCCACATCCCCCATGGCTCAGCTGGTTTCCCAATCAAAATAACCCATTAGCATTTTGTCTCCCTCCTCCCTAAGGAAAATGGTAGCATCTAAAGCTACTAAATCTTCACAGAAGCTTGCTTTTTTTTTTTTTCTTTTTTTTTTCCTGTTGTTTTTGGTGGGGGTTTTTGTTTGTAAAGAAAATAAAAGACAATGATGCCAGGACATACTGTCTTCCTTCACTCTCACATTCAAAATGTCTTTAAAAGTTGTGGAGCTTCGTTAGAAATCTCAGCTCTGATTCTGACCACACTTCTTGCAGAAAGCAGTGTCCCAGGCTGCTGAACTCTATGTGACCTTTAAGTTCTTTGAAATACAGACCACCCTCCCCTTCAGCCCATTTCCAATAGGCTGAGGGTCTGCATCTCTTTAATCCAGCTCTACCCAGCATCTTACTGGGAGTTTCTTTGCTGTCCCGCCCTTGTTTGTGTGATACACAGTTAGAGATTACACTGGCCTTCAGAAAAGAACAGAGTTCAACAAAAGACCTTTGTAGACCAAACTCATTCAAGCTTTAGTGACCTCTTCAGTAAAGAACTAATGATTAGTTTAAATTCTGAATTATATGTCTTATTTTCTATGGGATGTAGCACCTATGGTTATGACTCCTGTCAAGTTAGAAGACATGTAATCAGAACAGATTAAGCAAGCAGAAATGAAATTGCTTTGTATGTGGCAAAATAATTCTTGGGTATAAAAAAACCACAGCAATTAGGGTAAAAAAAACCTCAGAGTGTATGTAAAATAAACACATGGGGATGACTCAGCTGCAAAATGCAGAATGATCAGCTGCGTTTAGGAGTGGTGGGATGTAGGTTTTTGCTCTTGCCATTAGAAAACAGAAGCAGCATTTACAGGCTTTGCTTCTAGATAATCCCCAAACCCAAAATAAGTCTCAAGTAAAATGAGAGCCCATTGGTAGGAACGTCATTATTTTCAGCATCTGGTTTATGCAAATTCAACGTACAAACTGTGCACAGCACCTTCAAAGTAGACTGCATTTTTCAGTTCCTCATGACATCAAATCATCCATCCAAATAAATTAAAGGATTAAAATATTCAATAAACCATAATACACATTGTCAGTAGCCCAACTAGGAAAAGCTTTTCATTAATGAAGATATTAGAAGAAATAGACGTAGCAATATGCAGAAAATAGAGGTCTTGTGTGCATTCCTGGTTGCTATACAATACCAAAAAGATAAGCCAGAGTAAAGCAATGTAAAGAAAGGAAAACGCACTGTCTTTTGATGTCAGAGTTGAAATATAAGAACGTATCCTCCAGAGATGATGTCATGCACCAAATTCTCACATAGTAGCTAGGTGGGTTTTTTTCAGAATAAAACTAAACTTTTATTTCCTGCAAAATATGCATATTTTAATTACTAAAAACAACAAGGAAATGTATATTATTTTTCCTGGGGCTAAAAATCTATTTTTTAAAGTAACACATCTATATGATTCATTTCCATTTTTCAAAATTAAATGCTTTTAGTTTTGGTTCCAAATTAAACTAATAATTTTTGATTAATATAAAACTTAAAAATACCAAGAAATAGATAATGTAACTTTCCTTCTAAAACTAGAGAGAAAAATACGCCACTTGGTTTGACTCCAAGTGACTGTTTTTCCAAGTGAGGCAATTACAGTCACAGAAAGCTCCGATGTTTCTGTGATGCATGCACCCGGTTCTAGACAGCTCCGCACACCTGTGTACCCCTTCCCATGGGGCCCTGGAGGAGGGACACCAAGGCTCTGCCCCTGAGGAGGCAGGTGGAGACACCAGAGCACTGCGCTCTCTTCCAGCCTTGAACCTGTCCCCCTCATAAGCAACTCTGCTGCCGGCTATCAAGCCGTCTCCTGCAGAGCCACCATGAGCTATGGCTACACTATGCTGTGGGTTCTGGGAGGGCACAGGAGCCTGAGATTAGAAACAGCAGATGTTAAGGATGAGAACAAGAGTTTGAGGGCAGAGGAGTAAGAGTCTGTGGAACTGATCATTAGGATCAATGTGGAAATGGTACGGTGTCGTGGTTTAACCCCAGCCAGTGACTAAACACCATGCAGCCACTCGCTCACCCCCCCACGCCCCCCCAGTGGGATGGGGGAGAGAATCGGAAGGAAAAAGGTAAAACTCATGGGTTGAGATAAGAACTCTTTAATAGAACAGAAAAAAAGAAACTAATAATGATAATAATAACGATAATAAAAAGATAATAATAATTAAAGGATTAGAATATACAAAACAAGTGATACACAATGCAATTGCTCACCACTCGCCAAACGATGCCCAGTTAGTTCCCACGCAGCAATCTCCCCCCAGACGAACTCTCCCCAGTTTATATACTGGGCATGACACCACATGGTATGGAATACCCCTTTGGCCAGTTTGGGTCAGCTGCCCTGGCTGTGTCCCCTTCCAGCTTCTTGTGCCCCTCCAGCCTTCTTGCCAGCTGGGCATGAGAAGCTGAACGATCCTTGACTTAGTCTAAACACTACTTAGCAACAACTGAAAACATCAGTGTGTTATCAATATTCTTCTCACTATACCAGCTACTAGGAAGAAAATTAACCCTATCCCAGCTGAAACCAGGACAATACAGGAAAATGCTACAGGATGGGATAAGATGAAACAAAGAGAGGAAACAAAAAACAACCCCAAAAAGACATTTTTAGCAAGTACTTTTGAAATGAAGTGCCAGAGCTTTGCAATCCAATGAGGTCATCATGTTAAGTTTCAGTTTTCATTTCAGAATCAGTATTACATAAACATAATTTATCTAAATTCTTACATTAATATAATTTATCTAATTCTAATTTCTTGCAGAATATTTGCATGTCATTAAGCTGATATGTCCCAGTATTGGCCAGCCTTATTCTCTTAGTCCTCAGCTCACCTGACTAGGAAAGGAGCCAGGAGGCAGGATCTCTGTTTCTGCAACCCTTAGAAAAAGAGGTCAAACTGGATGTTAGACACATTTTGTGACCAAGCTACACGTTCACTGTCTAGACAGAAAGCAGGTCCATCACTAGAAGCTGACCATTTGTGAGTGTCTTTCTTCTCAATCTTTTATCCAGACTGGTTAGTTTTCCTACACAATCCTAGAAAAATCACACTGGTTAGTTTTCCTACACAATCCTAGAAAAATCACACAGTCTTCATTACTATTCTGGACCATCACATCATCAGCATCACACAATCCTCTTCAAAGCTGAATCCACCCTTTCCACTCCACCTGTGGCCAGCCTGCATCTTGTAAAGTAAAATACACATAGGCAATACCAGTCATAGATCTATGCGGAATATATTCATCTAAGATTTGGTATCTATGTTGCTCATTACTTCCTAAGGGATCAGGAGTGAACATTTTCAATCAAATGGAGCCCAGTCACCTAACAGCCTCAGTACAGGTTGGAATTTTCTTCAGTTCTGCAGATCTCCAAGAAAATCTTTCAGTTATCCCAATTTCCAGAAAAATGTTCCAAAAGGTTATAACCAATCCATTCATTTTAAAAGTATACATTCATGAGTGAGACTTTTTTTTTCTTTAAACAAGGATGACAGTGGATAAAAATAAGACTCCCAAAATCCTGATAGATGAAAGGCTTTGACACACATTATCATATTGTCCTCAGTGTGTGATTAGAAGAGTTGTGAACTAGCATCACTTCTGACTGTTGATGGTCTCTCAATTTTCATTCCCTTAAAAGGAGGTCTAGGAATAAAGTTGACCAAGAACCAGAAAGCTTTTGGAGGCAAAACTAGCATTGCAGGGTGGTATGGTATCACAAAAAAAGAAGGGGGGAGCAGGGGAATCACCCAAGTACAAAAATACCAGTATTCAACACAGAGCAATTCTCCTTGCTGCATAGGTAGAGATAGTTAACCTTAGTCAGTGTTTAGACTAGTGATTTTCACAGATTTTATTCTGCTACCTTCACAATGCTGCTTGAGGACTAACACGGGATTTCACATGGACTGGAAAATCCCTCTTTGCCACAAGAAAAATTCCACTCTCTCTGTCCTTAAAGGCTGTTATTCCCCTTTTGTATCACAAAGCTGAGAAAACCCCAGAAAACATTTCAGATCCTTGCACTTTTGAGTAAGCTTTTTTTTCCCCCTCTTCCAGATTCAGATGTTAGTTTCGACTTATAGGAAACATTGCTAAAGTCTTCATCAGCACTTCCTTTTTTTTGGCGGGGAGGTTTAATCTTCATCTTGGCATGCTGCAAGCCAAAACCAAGCCTCTACCTGGGAGAAAGGATTAGGGCCCACTCAGGTGTTGGTTTTTTTTTTTTTTTACTCTTTCTATTCCAGATGCAAACCAACTTATACCAGCCAGGATGACACAACTCAGATCAATGCAATACCTGCAGGCGAGGGGAATGCTTTCAGAGTATTGCTCAAGCAAAGACAGCACAGCTCATTTCAACTGATCTCCAAAAGAGGAAGTGTTTCTGGCACTGGTAAGATGATGTTTTAGCCAGCTGTCACTTGCTCAAGCTGACAGCAAAATGGTAAAGAGAAACTAAATTAAAAAAAAAAAAAAAAGAAAGAAAGAAAAAAAAAAAGCTGGTGTGTTTTCATTTTCAGATATACTCCAGGGCTTGTTCTCTCTCTGATGGGTGCAGGGATGTAGTATGCCATGTAAGAGCAGGAGGAAGGGAGTACGGGGAAAGAGCTGGAACTACCCTGTGCAAATAGGCTTTCTGGAGGTGGGGATGCAGAACTGGGGGGATAGCTGAGCTGGATGAGGCAAGGGCTGGTTTTGCTAGGATGTGGGATTCACAGGTATTTGTAAGATCATGTGTGGAAGGGAGTGGGCAGCATGGATTGCTACAGTCAAAGAGACTGGAGGCCAGAGTACACGGTTTGGGACAAACCGATCTGTTTGGATCTATGGGACAGTCACATGTAAGAAAAAAAAGCTGGATGAACTGAATCCACCCATAGCTTCCTGACTAGTCTACTCAATTTTCAAAGATCTTACAGGTTTAAAGACAAATAAAAGCAATTTGCAACTTCTAGGAAAATTCTTCACAGTGATTTCATCTCCACTTAATGTGGAGTATCTTTCTTCTCAGAAAAGGCTACTGCATTTGATGATTAATGTCTCTACTTCCAGAATTTATAATGGTTTACATTACTATCATGCAATCTTGGGTCTTAAACTCATCTAAACTAGATAAATGAAAAGAGAAGTGATTGACCTAGAAAAAAAGTTTACAACAATGATACTGCAAACACTTTTTGGTGGACAGTGACAATTAAAAATACAGAAAATAACATATTCATGCAATTAAATCACAACATTTCTGTGCCTTCACTTAGAACTGCTGCCATTCTATAACAAAACTTCATTGGCTACAATTATCAGTCCTAAAATAATGTGAGCTCTGAAGTTCACAGCAATCCTTTCTTCATTAACTTCCATAGACTTTGGAACTTGGTTTTAGGACCAAGATTATTTAGTCAAGGTTGAACCTACCTTTCTCAGTGAATGTCAGATAAACTGCAACTCTCCTAGTGTTTTTAACCACTCTTTATGGTCACGTTTCTGTCTTGCTCCACCCTTGGTGTGGTTTCAGAAGTTGAGCATCCCTAGGCGTACTATTTATCTTCTTTTTTTTCCCTTTCTTTATTTTCCCTCTTCTTTTGTTTTTCTCCTCTTTTCTTAAATCAGTCCCATATTTGTGATTAAGCCTCAAAGGTTGAGCTTCCTTTTAGGCAGCATATTCTTACTGGGAATACATCAGACTTTTTAAAGATCAACAGCAAATACATGAAATGTATAATGCATTACACAATTCAAGTTAGCTAATTCAAATAGGTTAGCACGCAGTGAGAGTCAAAATAAGAAACACAGAAGCACAGTTTTACTGACTGCCAGTCCTCTTGTTGCAGCGAAAACTAAAGACAAGAAGATTCCTGTCATGAAAGACTCCTGGTACTATACCACATCAGACTTCCAGAAATAAGTACAAATAGGTGTTTAGTACACACAGAATGTCTGTCATACAAGCTACCACCCAGAATTCACTCCATGCTTCCCACCACTCGCCTTTCCATGTGGTCAGTCTGCCACTATTCCCTCTCCTCCAGCACTGACCAGCACCTCTTGCAAAAGCTGCTCTCCCTTTTTGCAAGCAGGGGCCACAGCTCTGGAGTTCACCTTCCTGAGAAGCAGCGTGACACTGCTGAGCTCATCATTAGGTCTTTTCTGCAGAACTGTACAGTTTGGATCACGAGTTCGCTCCCTGATTTTGTCACATTTATATTCATCTTTTCAGTGAAAGAAAGAGGGGCATAGTTCAAATCAAAGAAACCGCTTGCAAGTTGTAAATCCTTCTCCCCTGTGAATTATTGTCTTTATGAGTTACACACTACAACCACAAAAACCACAGAACCTCTGCCAGGTCCCCCCTGACGCAGCAGTATCGCCAGCTACCTCCAGGTTTTCTACACTGTCCCACAAAATCCTCAGTCCTCTCCCATGTCCCCAGAGGTCACCTCCCACACACGCGCGCTGCAATATCATGCTTGTACCTCATTTGGCCTTTAGCTAAAGAACAGACAGCACAGGCTGCAACTGATCTGGAGCTGCACGATTGTGCAGGGGCCATCAGACTGCTTTCACAGAGTGAACCAGGGTTGGTTCCTCCCTGCCTCTTTATAAATGGGTAAGTGAAATGGTATAAATATCTCTTGCCTCTGCCCAGCTAGTGATTTTCATAAAATGTGAGAGCGCTTAATATCTTTGGGACATCTCCTGCTCTGTCCAATTCTGCTGAGCTGTGCAAGAAGATCACAAATTACTGGAAGACCCTGACAGATGCTGCAGTCGCCTGTTGTTTCCTTCTGAAACGGAGCAAAAAATGACACTATCACCACAACACAAGTTTCAGCTGTCTTGTTTTCTGTCAGCATGTCTTGACTTGGGGGAAAGCCCTTAGGTTGCTCCTGAGATTGACCATGGATGCCCACAACTCCCCATCAGTTCTCCCTCACAGTCCTTTGAGGGAAGTTTGCATCTATCAAACCACAACTCTGGTTTGTTGTCATCTCCGGCTTTCTTACAGCACACCTTATATACCAGAGAGTTTGGGTTTTTTTTATATATATAAATACCCAAACAAAACAAGCAATGGGGCTTTGTTTATATATATATATATATAAAAATTCTTTTTATATGTATTTATATATAATGGATATAAATGCACTATCATGACCTACCTCACATATTGCTGGACAATGACCAGAAGTGCCACACATCCATTTCTAACAATCTCATCCTAGAATTCCCACCCAAAAAGAATGAAAAAGCAGTTCTTCCCTGGAAGCCACTGGCAAAGGTAGTTAGACTAAACACCATTTACCGTCGCGTGACTTGAGTCCAAACCTTGCTTTGGATCTTATGCTAATTTTTTTCTATGCTGCTGTCAGGAATTTTTACATTAAAAGGCAGAAGTAGTGCAAGTACACAGCTCTAACAGCATAATTATTTGAAAACCCTTACACAACACCGGATTTTACACCTTTGATCATGTGTATTGAAACAAGCAAAATGAGCTTCTAAATCCCCCTCCTTGCCACAGCCAGCTAGAAGCTTAGCAGGTGCTACACCCACATTAAATAATCAAGATTTGTAATAATAGCACTGGGAAATAAAAAAAGCCCCATTACTTGCCTTGTTTGGGTATTAGTGCTTTGTAGATAACACATACCTATCAGCTTTTCACATACCTGAAAGGACCAATTACTGCCAAGTCAAATTTAGATGTTTGTATTGAGAAAGTTTTGATTACATTCTTCTAAAAAAAGAAGTGAATACAGCTTTCACAAAATACATTATAGATTTCTTCACTCTTATTTCACAATTTCACTGTTGCCACCAGGAAGGTGTAGGTACCAAGAAAGCTGTTTGGTATAGCAGGGTAAAACATACAACTGAAGTTTTCTGCTGAAATGCTTGGGAGGGAAGGAGTGAATATTTACCTTCTACTGCTATCATCATATTTTTTGAGTTAAAAATCTCCCACAATTATAAGTTTAGTTCTTGTTTCTTACTCTCAGACCTAGTGGGAAAAATACATTAGGTCACAGCAGATGAAGAACCTGTATATTGATTGATTTTATTCTTCATTTTGCTTTTCTTCAGCTGTAATGATTACAAACATTATTCATCCTCAAGGAATGCTTAGGTCTCAGAAGAAAGTTTGGCAGCAAGAAGCAGGTGCTCTAAGTTATTTCTGAATGCAGAAGGTCCATACTATGCTTCTAGCCTCCTGGGAGAGAGCTTTTTCCTCTGTGTTTGTAGAGCTTCTGGCACCTAGAGTTTGGCCAGGGTTTCAAAATTATATTATAAATAATACTATTTGAAATAGTGCTAACTGCACATTTTTAGGATCTATCAGGATGGCTAGCTTCTAGAAACAATACTTATGCTGGTACATGAGCACTAATTTATCCCATTACCCTATGATTAAGAGGTCTGAGAGAAGAGCAGGGAAGCAGTAAGCTGAAGTTCAATAGTCAAAGGAAATAAAACAGAGAATCAGCTTGTTATGCTGACATGGCTGAGTGGGTGTGCCTTTCCACATGTAACATGCTCTGCTCTTTTGTTATCTGTCCATAGCTTTCAGAGTAAACCAGTGCTTTTCTGCTAGCAGTGCCAAGTGTGGAGGAAAATGAAATTCCTTCTTCTAAAAAGTGTTTCAATTATTCAAGATACAAATCTGAGTCACAAAAAGAGAGAGGGGGGAAAAAAAGGACTCTAAAAAATGCATAGAGCATATTGGTTAAACCAGGCAATTAATTTCCAGAAAGAAAAGGAAGCAGAACTGTAGGCTTAGGGCCTAGGTTTAACAGTGGTGGGAGAGGGGGGTTGGTTATAAACACAGCATTGGGATTTGCTAGAAAGCAGATGAAATAGCAAACTATCAGTCATGGTACTTGCAAAAGAGTGTTGCTACGTAGATTAATTGTCCACCAGCCACTTGCGAGCTAGTGATTTTGCTTCAGCTTTCTGGCTTAGGAAACATGCACGCTATGTAATAAGAAATGGAGATGTCGTAACTGGAAAAGCAATTCCCCACAGGTGAGTCGCAAGAAGCACCAGATGGTGCTGAATCCAGGACGAGCCATGGCTGTGGGAACAGAGGAAAGACACTAGCTGGAAACAATCAACCCCACAGCACGAGTAATTAAATATACTTTTGCTTTCCTTACCACATTAGTAGCAAAGCTACTAAGCCATTCTTCACTTTCTTGAGGCTCCAATTTTGAGCCGGGCCCGATCATGCCGGAATTGTCACCGGCAAGAAGCTTTGACACCCTCAAAGGCTGCGTCCTGCAGCTCTACAGCTGACCCGACAGGCACGGCCCCGCCAGAGCCCCCTCCCCTCCCACATCAGCGGTCTGCTCCGCTTCCTCGTCAGAGGACCCGGCACGCGCTTTGCATCCGGGGAAGAAACCACACATGGGACCACTTGAGCTACCCCGCCAGCCACAAACACGCTTACTACCCAGCAGAGAAGTCCAGCGTGAGCTGAGGTCACTTCAGCCAACACAGCCAGCCGAACCGAGGCCTCCCTGGACTGAGATTCAGGAGGGGAAAGCCTCCTCTCCTGCTCCTTGAGCTGGGATGAGCTGGGCTCACGCGGGCTCTAGAGGCGCAGGTGGGAAGGTAACAGGAGGCTCTCCCACGGGGGAAAGACCTAGAAAGAAAACACCCAAAATACCAGCCAGTCTGCATGGAGCTGAGCAGGAGAGGAAGAAGGACAGAGGCAAGCGCTTGGCCTCTCAGACGTAGATTTCCAGGACAGCCTCCATTCACAGCAGACCACGTGCATGCGATGTATCATGGGTTCTCAACCGATGCAGGCACCAGGGAGTGACCATCAGACTGCCTGAGTGAAAAACGCTGCAAACCCGGCAACACAGCTAGCAGTACTCAGCCAGTTTTCTTAGGGGAGGAGGGGAGGCTGCCAGCAGCTGCTCAAGGGAGGCGTTTTGGGGTTACCAGGAGAAGAGAATGCCAGTGGAGAAGATCACTAAGATAAAAAAAAGAGGGAAGGCAGCTGGTAGGCATTTGCTCTTTCTGTAAGCTCAACTGACTAGGCCACCTCTGAGCCTGCAGGTTTTGTAAGCTGCCAGTGTCCGAGGAGCATGCTCACATGGTATTAAATCATTCCAGCCCTTAGCACCCGTCTATTTCCCATGGTCATTTTTCTGCATAGCTTGACAAATTTCATTGTGTCAGCTATGTAGACTAGCTCTGGAAGTTTTGTAAATAAATCACTTAAAGGGGCTTTGTAATTACCCAAGCGTGTTGTTTCTTAGGGGTGTAATCTTCCACAGCTTCTGTGAAGGTCTGTGTGTAAACAGCTTTATATCAATACAATTTCTAGCAGTGCTTTTTCATCTCCTTTTGATAAAGAGGGTGCATCTTGGTCACCTTAAAACCAGATTTTCTATCACTCATCCTAGACTTCGGGCTACTTAATCCCCTGAATTGTTTGCTGCTTAGTTCTGAGGACAAATAAAAGTACTTGCTATCTAAACTCTCCCTGGAAGTATAGGTAACACATCCTTCCACATGCCTCCAAATCACATGTCTATAGTGTTGACGTTCACCTCAATAGACTGAAACCAAAGTCATGTTTCTGCCTGCCTGTCCTACTAACCAACCAGCTTGGTTTGTTAGCTTTTTGGTTTCACATACGTAAAACCTGTTATCTCAAAACTGAGCATGGAGGAGGCACTCCAGTCTATGTGCCTGTAGATTTTTTTTAACTTAACTTTATACCTGATGAAACAAAAGTATGTTTGCATTTATGCTGACCAAAGGTGGAGTTTCCTCTTGCAGGTCGCAGTGTTTTGCTGCTGTGGGAATTTCCAGAAAGAACTAAATGACAGAAAGGAAAAGCTGTGTGTGGATGTGGAGTCTGCACCTCTCTAGAAGAACCTGAGAGCTGAAAGCATCTGTGCCATGCTGGAAAAGATACATCAGAGCAGCAGTCCATCCGTACCTGACGGGCAGTGTGCACTGCACCGAGGGACAGTGATGGAAGTGCCTGCAGACACACCGGTTTCCTTTCCCTTTCTCCTTTCTCTCCTCCCCCTGTCCATATCCACAGCCTTGATCATGGCAATCATTGCAGTTTAGGGGACAAGGTGATTAGTAAACTTTTCAAATCTTCTTTTTAAAAAGAAGTCTGAAAAGAAAGATTTAAAAAACTCAGCATCATTTTCCACAGCTAAAGGCCCCTGTGCATTACTTCTGTTCCCTTTAAAGTCTGGAATGCTTCTATTGGGGGGGAGGGGGGGGGGCTTTTTTCTGTGTCCTAAGCAACTACAGATTTCCATAAATTAGAAACACATTTAAGTTTTGGAAAACAATTGTTTGGCAGTTGTTTTTACAAGAAAAACATATGCAAACACAACTCCAGAGTATGCTACAAAGACCTTTCAGGTTGGATTGTACAGAGCAATGCAGGACCAGCCTAAATGTTTGAGCAAACTGGCACATCAGGTAAGCCCAGGGTCTTAGTTGCAGTTTACATGTAAATGTGATGTAGGCTTGCACTGATTAGTCTCAGTCAAGGTAATCCGGGAATAAATCCACAGGGGTTTTGTATTTTGAGAGAGTCCAAGATGAGTCATTTTTTTCAGATACAGAACTGTACCTGCTTCAAAAAGAGTTGCATGGATGTAGGCAGGTAATAGTTGAAGCTTAATTCTTGTGCATGAAAGCAAGAATAAGTGAAATGGCTGAAGTGACTGCTGAGTCCACTAAGATAAAGTGTTATTCACTCCTTCCAATAACATTGAGGGGCAATGGATGACAATTAAGTGTTCTGTCATTACAAATTGCTTCAACACTAATTTAGAGATAGAACAGTCGGATAGCCCAAAGAGATACTAGTTTTTCATTTAATCCAGATAACACACTAGATTAGATTAACCAAGTCACTAAATCCATTAATGACATAGATCGTTTTTCAAATCATAAAAAAATCATAGCTGTAGACTGTGTTGTTTTCCCCTGTAAAGTACTTGCATTTGATCAACACAAATAAGGACAAAGCCTTTTTCAGAAGTGAATAGTGACTTGGCATGGCTCTAAACTTTATACACGCTCTCTGAAGCACCTGAGAGGCACACTTTCCAGCAGTGCTGAGAACGCACACACTGAGCAAAAACCTGTCCCTTTGCAGTATTGTATACTGTTACTTCAAAATTGCCAAACCTGGTATCATTTAAAAGGCTCAGCCTAAATTCGAAGAGTAGTGCTAAACTGCCAGTGAGAATTTGGGAATTCGTGCAATTTGTAAGATCAGGCTAAGAATTCAGTCTTTAACCATGTGCCTAAGAACTAAGATACAGTTACAAAGAGAAATGCATAAAATCTTGCTGCTTTGACCTTTATTAAGTTAGGATTTCTAAAGATATAAAATGGGCAATAGCAGCATCAAAAAATCTTATTTTTTAGCTTCAAGGTTCTGTGCAAACGTTATTTACTCACAAATGACAACAGATTAGCTTTCGGCAGATTAGATAGGAAGACTGTGTGGCACATCATGTCACATTATAATGAGGAAGGAAGCTAGAAGAATCTTGGAACAGAAATCAGAAAGTTGGTTTGGGTTTTCTGGCATAAACCCTTACAATAGAGTGTCATGCCATTTGTCTGGTAAAGGCTTGTGGTAAAGACCATGGGGAAATGCAAACATAGGAAGTAACTTCTGTAAATTTCTGTTTTAAAATTTCAGCACCATCAGTACAAAGAACTTGCTGTGCTCTCATGCTTGGTGGTACAGTATATGCTGAACTTTCAATGAAAACAGGAAAAAAAAACCACTCTTATTTGCTTTATCTTCAGTATACATTTTCATCTATATTTTGCTTTTCATTGAATTGCAAATGCCTGAAGTTACATGTTTGTCTGGGTCTTCTGCTCATGAGTTTCTCATACATACACCTAAAGTTATATTATTTTTCACTGTTATAGAAAGTGCTTCAAAGTACATGCAATACACAAATGGTTTCAATCCCTCATGGTTTAGAGCCTAAGTTACCTTCAAAGTATTGGAGAAAGAGGGACAAGGTATGCTAGGATTATGTCATGATGACGAAGTACAGATACTTCTAGCATGGAATTCAAATAAGCCATTCCAGACATGTACTAGCCAAATTTTCATTTGACAACTAATTTGTTTATTTGGTTTATTGGGTTTTTTTAGTATTCCAAGTTCATGCAATAATGAGCCTTTAAACCGAGATTCCAGGTCTGATTGGCAAGAGGTTCAGTACAGATATCACCTGGGGGAAATTTCATATTTGAGGAAATGCATTCTTGGTGTGTGTCTGAAGTCATGCAAACATTGTGGATGTAAGGGAGAGAGGCGTAGGCAGGACCATCATGCAGTACATTGCCTCCTTCCATTGTCACTTTGATCATCCTCGCTGCTGTTATGCTACCCTGTCAATGCCAAAGGAGACTATCATCTCACTTGACTTGACAAGAGCAAGCATGCTTTTGCTTGCAGCTGACTAGGACTCTTTCTCCCATAGTAACCTATCTGTTGTATCAAATCTTAAGCTTCACACAAAAAAGCGGAATAATCCCCGTGGGTACAACTACAACCTTTCTTATAGGATTTTCTTATAGGCTTCCTATAGCAACGTATCCAAGCAGCAGTTAGTCTTAACCTTGCTTACTCAGAGAGCCAACAGTACATGAAACAGACTGTTATAGTATATAGTTACAATATATAGTTATAGTATAAGATATAACTCATTGAAACCACAGAGCACCATTGTCAGATGCTCAGTATTTGCCAAGCTGAATTACGTGGGATTTCTAGAACTGAGAGGGTAACTTTGGGGTACCTCAAAATGGCTAAACAGCTCAAAGAAATCAGAGACTCTATTTTGCCTCCTGCATTTGGCAGAAAAAAAGAATACTTCCTTCTCTTTGTAGCACATCCCAAAATACTTAAGATTATAATCATCAGAAAGATTGGGAATTCTTTCAGCTAAATAGTTGCATGGCAAAAATTCCAGTTTTGTATTCTTTTAAGCCTTGGGGTTTGCTCTCTGGATGTGTCATGTTCTTACCGCTGAAAAGAAGGGTTGCTGTTGTGGGATATCCAGAGAGCAGAGGGAGTAGTTAAGTATTAAGATTGCAGCATTTCATACTGTTTATGAAGATGTTTATGAAAATTATTTTCTGTTATCAAAAAGATGCAGTGTCCAAAAGTGCTGTTCCCTTTATAAGTTCACATTGTTGGAAATACTAAGGGTTCTCTCTTCTGGACAAACAGCCTCTGTAAGGTCATACAACCCTCTAGACATAACACAATGACAAAGACATTTTTGGATGATGATGCATAAGTGTTTGTTATGCACTCGCTACATTATTTGCACTTTCTCTGTTCCCTTCAGTATCCTGAGAAGTTTATTAGTAATACAGGATAGAAGATTATAAGCATTAAAATGTTATATAGTGGCCATAAGAAGTCCATACAGATCTCTGCTGAATGAGACATGGAAGACCTGCTTATCTCATCATGCTTATTTTTTTCAGTGTGACTTCTGTGAGACTACATGGCAATGTTTTATATATAACTGTTCTTTTAGCAACATGTAGCTGTTTTGTTCTATGGTTTAGGATTCTGAAAGGTTTGATTCTGTTCGTCTGAAATCTGCTTGAAAGAATCACCTATTTTGTAGAAACCTGTTTATATTCCTTGCCAGGTTTTTGTATGCAAGTAACGATTAATTGATGTGGTTGTGAAGGACCAGTGCTCCCTTTTATTAAGGGGCTGCTTAATGTTCTGCTCTCTCAATTTAGTGAAAACTATTCAAGCTTCTTAAAAATGTAATAATAAAATTTCACTATGTTTTTTTAAACTGCATTCTTTAATATTCTGTTTCTACAAAGTTGAAAACTATTTAAAAATAACACATGATTCTAGAGAAAAAGTAAATGGTTCACTTTTGAAATAACATGGCGATATTTTAATACGAAAAGTCTGAAACTCTGAAACTCAAATAAATGACACCTATGCAAAAGGAATCATACCCGTTCCTAATATGAACAGAGGAATGAATAAAATGAAACAGAATATAATTTTAAAAGAATAACCATATTTATTTTCTATTAAAAACAGACAGTACATCAAGGTTTAAAATATAAATATCAAAATTATTGCAACAGTTAGCCAACTAGCTTTGTTTGGCAGCAATATTTTACAACATCATTGTGCAATAATATGCTTTAGCAGATTAAACTCCACAAAATCCATGATGTGTACCTTTTCTGCTTACATCATAAATCATCCTACAACAGTAAGATAGTTGTTCTGGCGTATGTATAAAACATCATACAGTAATACAATACATGCTTTATGAAAGCTGGAAAGAAGGAAAGAAGAGAGAATGTCTCTTAATGCTTCCCTTACACCTTTGACTCAAACAAATTTAAGCAACAGATATTTACCCTCCCATTTGCAGTCATTTAACATAGGCAGTTCCAAGTATACATACAAATACACATATATTAAGAGGATTTGTTATAAATAGCTATTGCTTTTACAGGCAGCTTCAAATATGCAATCTTCCACATGTCTTTGAAAAATTAATGTCCCCATTTAGTCTATAAAAAAATAAGAGTTTGTCCACAGGTAAATATCCTTAATTAGAATGTGACTCTGTGAATGTCCCGAAGAGTTTGTCCCAGTGGGTGAAGTAAGGAGCATAGTTTGATTTGAATTTGAGATGATGGAGATCATGATGTGGTGCTCCTCCATATAAACCAAAAGGCACAAGTCGGTGAGTTGACCACGGAAGGTCATATCCTGAATGGTCCTCCACTGACAACCAAATGTTTACAAGGAAGAAAATCATTTCTGTCAAAGGATGGCATCCGAGGAGCATTGGGTTGATAGCAGCAAAAAATCCCAGTGAGAGCAATTCCCATACACTGGAATACTGTGTAGTAAGAGCAAACGTTGACACATGCTTGTGATGCACCTTGTGGAAAGTCTTGTAGAGCCAAGGCACCTTGTGATGAAGCAAATGCCACAGGAAGTACTCAAAATCAAACAGAAGCAGGCAAACTCCTACTTCCAGCAGGACCTCAGGCAGCTCTGGAGCTATCACTGGTAGATTCATTGGTCTCCAGTACCAGTGGAGAAACGTCACCGGGAAGATCAAAACAACATGGTGATATGCACTTTGAATAATGCAAGGCACCATCATTCCAAGAGTTGGATAGTTCTGTGGCTGGATTTTGTATTTTCTCAAGTTTGGTAGTCCAGTGCTTAAAAAGTCCAGTGCAATATATGGAAGACAGAAAGCCATGTATGCTGTAAAAGAAAACAGCACTGGAAAAAAAGGTGACTTGATCAATGGCTCCTTTGCTGTGACAAAGTCCCAAAGAGACTGAAGGCACAACCTGTCCCGCTGTCCAGCCATCGCGTAGCTGAGCAGCACTCTGTCTGACAGGCTGCAGTTCATGCTGATTGCAGTCTGAGAGGTCTGTAAATCCCGCAAGCCTTTATCTAGCCTGCTCAAGGGAGAACTCCGCCCATCAGAAATCCTCCTTACTTAGTAATACGTAGCTTTAAAGAGGAAGTTCCCTTTCCTGTTATACAGAAGTGGTATAATGCATTACAATCTCAGAACAGAATTATCCGGCCAGAGTATTTACTGGAGCTCTACAAGAGACTTGTGTGATAGGAAAAATAAGCAGAAATACAGAATTCTAACACTGGAATTCAGAGAAAGAGGGTAGGAACATTTTCCACTCAAGTGCACACACTTGAAAAACTGCTGTCTCTTACTAATTTTAAATTGTGTCATCCTTTGTTATCCTTTTGCCTTTATAAGTAAGGAAATACAACCTACCATTGATTTTTTTTTATGTGACTGCTACCAAAGATGTGTGTGTACCTAAACCCCAGGTCTGACCTGTGGATGTTTGGTGGGTAATGGATGTGTGCAAACACACATTTTCTTAATGATCCCTTGGGTATACAACAGGTTAAGTCAAAACCTTAAGGAGACCTACACTATGCTTCCAGTCTGAATGTGATGGCTGTGACTTACACCCATCTACTTTTGAGGTCATGTTCTCCTTTATGCTCCTGTATCTACTTGACATGGCAAAATTCACCTGACTTGACTAGATGCTAAACTGAGCCAACAACTTTTGAAGAACAAAATATCCCCCAGTAGCTGGGAAGAATACAAGGTAAAATCTCATTATGCTTCCAAACAGATACTTAGTGACAAGTATTATTTTTGCATTAGTACAATAGTCACTCCACATCTCAAAAGCATTTTGAGCAATATGATAGGGAAATCATTCTTTACACAAGTGTCAAACTAACTTATGCAATTAAAAGATCCACTGGTTAGACCTATGTCCTGTAAAGGGTCTTCCTTTGACCATAGGCAAGCACATAGCAGAGAGAAGCTAGCAGGCTTTACTCACAACATTTCTAATCTGATAAAAGTATTTCAGGGGTAAATGATGGAGGTTTTGATTTAACCACTAAGACATCACTTGGTTTGTACTTTTAGAAAAAGACAAACAAAGCTTTGAACATTTAGGGAAACAGAGCTTGCCATCAGCTTCCTATGAACTCACCTCTTTTGTAGGTACAGCATTTATTCTAATATTGGAAATGAGCTCAACTTCCTGGATGACTTTATTAAGCTTGTTCAGACAATTTTAGTTCTTTGCTATTCAGAAAAGAAATCTGATGGGGGGAAATGGGAGATGAAATTTCCTTGCTTCTCAGTAATTAAGAATGATTAACTAGCAGTGACCTTTTCTGAACTATGCATGGACTTCTCCTAATACTTAACTTTGCTTTCAGTCTCAACTGTTTTCAAGAGGTTCTGCTCTTAAGGAAGTCCAGATTTTGCTCTCTCCTTAGACATCAGGGAGTTTACTGAAACAGTAACATTATCTGTGCTTATTATGCAGGCAATCAGAAGTTCTTTCTTGGAGACAGGTATGGTACGGCCTTCAGAGGCTCTAGCCATTGCATATGCATTTTAGAAATAGATTCAGATTCTCTGCTGTTGTGAGACTGTTCTGTTGAACTCAATTAATTCAGACTGTTGAACATAGCGAAACTAAAAGCCAGCGAGAGACACTAATTTAATGGATGAGGATCTATATCCAAGAGCTTCATTTCAATCTTCTGATTGTATTTTATCCTGACCTCCATTTCACAATAAGGACGTGAAAAATGCATTTGTGACTCAGTCACCGGCTGGGTCTGAAAATATTCCTGAGAGGGATGCCTTCTGTTGATTTATGTAGTTGCAATTAGAAATTAAGCCTCCCGGCTGGGATATGTGATCCTCTATTTTATTAGAACTATTCGGGGACTAGATTTATTCTATAACGTATTCCAAAGGGAGATATAGACAGAAATTGCTCAGCTGCCCTAACGACTCTCCTCCGGCTGCCTAGTCCCTAACAGCCAGGTGAAGCCTCCAGCAGTTTTAGAACCACTGCTGCCTGTAAGCCGCGATTTAAAGAACGGGCATTTTGCCCGCCGATTAGGTCATAGAAAAAAAACGTTCTGAAGTCCCGTAAGGAAAAATAACGGCATTCTGCAGTCTCATTGCTAGCGTGTCCCGCAACACGAAGCCCAAGGAAGGCTCAGGGCGAGCAGCCCCCCGCCCGCCCCCCGCGGCCGCGGCAGCCCCGAGCCCGCCCCGCACGCCGCGGCGCCGGCCGCCCCGCGCCCCGCGCCCCACGCATCTGCCGGCGCGCCGGGGGACGGGCTCTGCGGGCACGGCTGACCCCGGCCGGCACCCGGTCGGGCGCGCCCGGCAAGGAGTGCGCTCAGGGGAACGAGCCCGCACGCACCAGAGAGGTCGAACCCCCGCTCTCCGGAAACCGCCTTCCAGCTGTTCGGCTCAGCCACTGAAAGGCGCTTCTCACGCATTTCTGCTTCGCTAGAGTAGGTTTCTTTGTCAGAGCGAAGCACAACGTGAAGACGAGACGAAGGACAGGCAAATCCTTTCTGTACTTAACTCAGCAACACAACCCCAGCTTTTTTCGCTCAGCTTGCGATGCTGCCAAACTTTCCCATGTGTTGCGAGACGCTAAACGGGTCTCAAAAAAATCAGGACTCCTGCTACAGAGTTTAGGTTGAAGGGCACATAGTTTGGAAGGAGGCCCCGCAAAGGGTCTTAAATAGATTCCACATGAGCACAAGAAGCAAGCACCTACCCCAGGCTCCACCATTAGGTACAAGCTCTAAGGCAAACAGCAAAACACTAAGTGGGTAGGAAAATGAGGGAAAGTTAGCAGGAGGGAGCACCAGGCAGGGAAAACATGCTGAAACTAACGTCACAGCAGCAGAGGCAAATCTTCTTTTTCCCTCCTCCTCCTCTCCCCCTCTGTACGGTGGGTCTATCGTTGTACCAGCGATAAGGCGACATCCCAGCGCGTGCTGAGCCTCCTACCAGAAAAAGGGTGCTGGGGAAGAGGGCTGATAACTTGTTCAGGACAGCAGCGGGGAAGCGGGATAGTAACCCGAGCAAAGGCAGGCAGAGGCGGTCCCTTCTCGTTTTAAAAGAAAGTGTTACCATGCTGGAAAAACACGATAAATGTGAGGTCCTCGCATCCTAACTCACCTTGGTCCGACAGCCTGAGTGCAAGGAGACACCCTGGTCAGCAGTACTCATGGCAGCTCTGCGAGGCTGCGGCTCTAAGCGAGCGCTTCATGCGCCCCCCCCGCGCTGGGCTGCAGCGGCCTCTCCGCAGGCAACAGCACCCCCCAGCGCGGACAGGCACGGCCCGCAGCGCCGCTCCCCGCAAACCGCCCGCCGCGGGCTGCGCCGCAGCGAGCGCTCTCCGAGTGCGGGCTGGCTTTCTGTCAGCCTTACCGCTGTCGGGAAGTACTTCTGAGGCTTCCTTAAGGTCTTCGGCGGTAACAAAATACGCGCCGCTTTGCTGCGGGACGAAAGGTTGGTAGGCACAGATCTGTCTACAGGCCGCAGAGCTGTAACGGGCTGGGAGGGAAAGAGGGGGCTTGGCATACTTACATCTTTTCAACCTATAGTCTCCTTATATTTAGGTGTACTGAGATTCAAGCCCAGGGTCTGAATCCGAAGAAGGGGGATGAGCCTCTGCTCCTCGCATCCCAGGTAAGCAGCTTGAATGCTGAGCCCATGGGTATACTGAGTACTTGAGGATAAAGAACACACGTTCGTCTTCAGTTCTGATGAAAAACTTTAGCCTAAAAACAAAATACTTTTCTTAACAGAACTAACACATTTTCTTAATCAAAATATTTTCATAGCAGCACTCCACCTCCCCAACCAAGCTTCACTGAAAACCTCTCCAGCCAGCGTGGAAAGAAGGCTTAATCAAAGGTCTTTTTAATGCGTTCCTAACAACGGCTAGGGATGGAAAGCTGCCAGCAAAGTAAATTGTTAATTCTCAAGCTTTACCTTACCAGGATGAGTTTTCAAAATAGTAACCATCAGGAAAAGATCCTAAAATTCTTTCATTCAGAATTCATAACTCAGTAGTGAGAAATGGATTTGCATCCTCTACAACTACACACATTCATCATTTCTGGAGGAGTCAGAATGCGATACAGGCACTTTTCAGCTCAGTATCCTCAGAAAATAAGGCTCAGGCAATCATGTTACAGGTGTGGCTACTGTCCATCTGACCTTCATAATTTTTTATTTTATTGATGATTTCAATGATTTTGTTCATATAAAGTTATTTGAAAATAGGCTACTGGAGAAGAGAGGCCATTATTAGCATGCTCATGATGGGCAATGCTGCAGCAGGCGTATATATTTTACAAGACATCAAAGAAAGAGAGAAGACATTATAAATGCTCTAATTATAGGAAAATCTTCCACTAAGAGCTGTGTTTTATTATATATAAGAAAACCTATTCAGCCATCAAGGTTTCTCTCTCATATCTTACAGAGTAAAGCCATTTGTAACTTTTCATTATATTAAAGTATTCATGTTTCCTTTTTTTTGGTATAGCACATTCACCATAAAGAGTAATTTATAGAAAACTGGTTTATTTTGTTCCTAAGCTGACAAAACTGTTTCTCTTACAGGGGCCAAGGGAGTAGGAGCTCTTTTACCACAACATCCTATGCTGAGGCACTTCTATGTTGAGTTGATGTGTAAACTTTCGTCAGTGTAATCACTAGCTGCAGAATCACTAAATAGTGTAAAAATGCTCTGCATTGAGCTAGTACATCATTCAGTACGCACCACTAACATAGACACACTCTACCATCCTTAGGCCTTCTGCATCAAATGAACAGTGTGAATATACTTACAGATGACTATAAAAAAATCCTTTTCAACTTCCAAGCAAAACACGTGGACAAAACCACATGCCTTTCTGTCTGTGTAAGCCCTCATATGCCCGATTGTGTTGTACATCTCTAAGTCAAAGCCCTGGCTCGTGCATTCACTTCAGATGCACACCGGTCTGTGAGTCTGGCAATCCATCAGCTGAACAGGGACTACTTTCTTCTGGCTTTCTAGCATAGTTTGATCATGTCACTAAATGCTGAGACTAAGACAGCAGAACGTGTCTGATGCCCTCTGTTATGCTGGTACACTTTTATATTATCCAAAGCTGACATTCAGCCAACCTTCAACATCATATACACACACACCTATAACACAAAGATGTCTATAAAACAGGCACTAAGATCTGCTTTGAAAAATGTACCATTCATCACTGCTCATTCTTATTAGACCAACCTTCTTGCTCTTCTGCTCTGTGTTCAGGGTCTTATTTTGCACATTTCTTCCCACTGACACCTCTCCAAGTTTGTGTCACATAGTGCTTGTAAATTTAACAAGCCAGGGAGAGCAAGCACAGCAGCACACAATTCCCATAGACAACCCTGCTCCAGCAAAGCAGAGAAGCTCCATCCACAATGGCTTTTGTGTAAAGCTTCCACTATTCTGGCCTTGTTTCCAGGCACGCAGGGGTTTCATCAGCTGACAAAGCTGGCAACACATAGGATTTAATACACCCTCCTATCTTGACTGCACATCTACTGTATTCAGAATGTACAGAAAGGTACAGCCTGAGTATATTTATTATTGAAGATGACAAAGGTCAAAAACTGGGTCAAATGTACCATAGCAGAGGTTAGTTCCCTGCCTTACTATGTGGTTAAATACTATGTATGAGATTACCAGACAGTCTGTTAAGCAATCCAATTACCCAGGGTTTAAGAATGTGATACAAGAAGCTTTCCACCATGTCAGTGGTTTGAAAGGAGCCTCACCTGAAGGCTTAGAAAATTACTCTGTCTTGTGAGCAGTTCTTTACAATTGGTACCTTTCTTAAAAGTCCCCCAAAACAACATGAATGGCCTTTTAGTCTTGGGAAAAGCCTCTTTCAGGACAAAACTAAAACGGAAGCTCACTTGGCTATTTTACTTTCCTATGAGTGGATTGAGAGCAGCCCTGCAGAGAAGGACTTGGGGGTGTTGGTTGACAAGAAGCTCAACGTAACCCAGCAATGTGTGTTTGCAGCCCAGAAAGCCAACCGTATCCTGGGCTGCATCAAAAGAAGCATGACCAGCAGGTCGAGGGAGGTGATTCTCCCCCTCTACTCCGCTCTGGTGAGACCCCACCTGGAGTACTGTGTTCAGCTTTGGGGCCCCCAACATAAGAAGGACACACACCTGTTAGAGTGAGTCCAGAGGAGGGCCATGAAGATGACCAGAGGGCTGGAGCACCTCTCCTATGAAGACAGGCTGAGACGGTTGGGGTTGCTCAGCCTGGAGAAGAGAAGGCTCCAGGGAGACCTTATAGCGGCCTTCCAGTACCTAAAGTGGGGGTACAGGAAAGCCGGAGAGGTACTAGTAGTGATAGGGCATGTAATGATAGGACAAGGGGTAATGGCTTTAAACTGAAAGAGGGTAGATTTAGATTAGATATTAGGAAGGAATTCTTCACTGTGAGGGTGGTGAGGCACTGGAACAGGTTGCCCAGAGAGGTTGTGGATGCCCCATCCCTGGAAGTGTTCAAGGACAGGCTGGATGGGGCTTTGAGCAACCTGCTCTAGTGGAAGGTGTCCCTGCCCATGGCAGGGGGTTGGAACTAGATGATCTTTAAGGTTCCTTCCAACCCAAACCACTCTATGATTGTACTTGTTCTACAGATGTATAGCTGTAGAAAACAGACTCAGCTTTCTGGATTCCGTCCCAAAGATTCACATGTATTCATGAAACAACAAGAAGTGAAACACAACACATTGCTCCAAACTCCAAGCAAGTCTCATGTTTATTGAAGTACTCAAGTTTAATAAACATGATGCACATGGCTCTTGCTGTATCACATACTCTCACAACTGCTAAGTTACCCTCTGTGGATTCCTACAGAAACTTCCTTTCAGCACAGCAAGGTGAAGCAAGTACGGTTGCTACAAATATAAAGCAAACTTAAGAGGTCCTGCTAGAAATCACAACTGAAATATCACGAACAACTTTTTCCTTAAATAAAGCCTGAGGATTCTGTGAGTCTGAATTAGGAATAAAAAACCCCAAATAAACAAACCCTAATTTATAACTAATGCATATTTTTGCATCTTTTTTTACAAAAAAAGTTTGCTTCAGCTTAAAATGCACTATTTTCTATGCCATGTAGAAAAGGCTTTTTACCCTGTTGGGATTACTGACAGAAGTCTGGGTTGAATCCAACCATGGCACAGAAATTATCATCTGGACTGAGGCAACTGACTCTGGACATTGTTCATACATCTACATTTGGCATGGAACTTTTGTGCAATTCAGAGGAGCCAAAGTCCTCTGCGTGGTCAATGGAAAGAGCAAGGCACCTATACTGCAGACAATTACAGCTCTAAAGTCAGACCCCTGAAAGAGACATGAATTCTCTCCCCCCATTAAATGGGGTCTTAGCCCCATTTTGAAGTAGAAACTGAGACAAATGGAAACTGCCGTTAATATTGCCAGGCTTTACCAGGGTGTTGTACAGTTCCTGAGCACAATGGTGGCAAGCACCACACAAGCAGCTAAGAAATAAACAGATCTTCAAAGCAGCAGATGATTAAGGGGAAAAGTCCATGCAAATTAAGTCACTCAAGCTATAGAATTAATGCTTTGGCTCTTCCCTCACCAGTAGTATACTGGGGGAGCTTGTTTTCTAGTGGTCAGTGCAAAGAAAACAAAACACGAGTACGTTACATCATTCTCCTTGAAAGCCATAACCCACTGACAAAGCTGACTGAAAGTGGTATTTCTTTTAACCGCTTCTCTTGTTCCAGGAATCTGCAAGGACAAATAACAATCCTTATCCATAGCTGGTACGTGAAACATGAAAGGCTTCAGGGACACTGTTAAATCAAGAAAAATGCAGCAATGAATCAGTGCCAAAATAGATTTCAACTGACAGTGGTGATCTTCTCTGGCTTCATGACAAATCTTCTGGACAATATTGAAAAAGAAAGTCACCTGATGTAGCTAGCTAGTATGTGATGGCTAAAACAATAACACAGCAAAAAAGTCACTAAGTGCTTTTTAAAGTACCAGCACCAAATGGGTCACTGCAGTACAAGGAGTACCTCTGAAAGGTACTCAGTAGTGGCAACACACCGAGAAATGGCAGTGTTTTATGCACAGTGAAATACTTACTGTTTTAATCATCAAGCACCTGAGGTGCTGAATGGACTAACTTGTCTTTCAGACATGTCACTAAATTTATATGCACATGACATACTCCTTTTGTGCAAAGTAACACTGCTGGTTTTTGAATACCATGCCACTGTGTGCAAAATCAGCAGGATGCAATGAGGATTTCTGCGAGAGAGAGAAATAATACTGAGAAAAACAAACCAAATATGAATCCAGTTCAGTAGTCATTGCTGGCATTTTAAAAATGCATCATAAATAAACAATGTAGCATTATTGCCAGAAAAGCATATGTTCCAAAAAGACGAATTCCTGGTGAACTAATACTCTGACATACCATGCCAGTTTAGAGATACTTCCTAATCATGTTAATTATTTCATTATACATGCGGTAAGGTGCATCAAGGCCCCAGATGAAATCCAAATGTTCCCATTCTGGAATGTTTTTGTGGTAAACCAAGTTTGTGATCTGAGTGAGTAGCATAGCAACATCCTTTGGGTCTGCCAGCCAGTCCTGTCCACCAGTCCACACCGCAGTTGGTACAGTCATCTCTTTTATTTTGTAGAAAGGGGGAGTAGACTGAGGAGGGGGAAAGTGAAAACAAAAACATTAGAAAGAAAACTCTTCAGTGTGATACTACACTGCAGTGTAAAATACAAGCAAGTGCAAGAAGAATGTGTCAAGATTCTCATTTTCTCTTCCTTTCTTGGGCAGCTAGAGATGGAGATGGAGTCCTGACTCAAGAGAAAATGTAACTCCAAGAGTCCTACAATATTATAGCACGCATAGTCATAAAGATGTGGTTTGAGGAGTTTACAAGGCAGTCTCAGAGAATGCATCCCATTTGAGTTATTTCTAAACCCTAATCAAATACTAAAAGTGATTGCCACTCTGAAAGTACGATACTGCAAACTTTCCCAGCCACTAAAGTGGCAAAATATTTTTAGTATTGCACACAGCAATTTAGAAACATGCATGGAGATTAAACAGGCTGAAGATAAGCGATACGCATGAATTGACAGTCTATGCCTTATCATGAGAAGTGCAGTGGGATCTCATGATCTAGGCAGGCAAGACCACCCTCAAGAAACTGTGCCATCACAACTTTGTATCCAAGTGTGGGCTCCATACTGATTTAGGACTACCTTAGACCTCTATAGTCCTGCCTTTTTTTTTTTTTTTTTTTTTTTTTTTTGGGAAAAGGCAGATCTCCAGTTGGTTACTGGGCAACACTAGCAGCTCTTTAGCATGCAGCGTAAACACAGCACCCAGAGAAGTGCCCAAGGACTTTTTTTGTGATGCTCAAGAATTATAACATATCCATAAAAGACGTCTACCTGGTTGTAGTGAGCCATATTTGCAGCCTTGCTTCCCCAGTCATAAGCTTTGAGTTCCCCAGTCTTCACAGCCTAGAAATAAATAAGTATTCACACATAGAAAGAAGAACTGCAAGATTTCTATTTCAGGAATAAAAAAAGTATAGGTCACCTGGAGAATCAGCAAAGGCAACTGACATATGAAACAGTGAAATGCCAAGTATTAACAAGTGTCACTGCTTTGCCCAGTATCACAGGAGAGGGAAACATTAACATTCAATACCATTAGACTTTGTCCCTTAAGATTTCACGGTCTTTCATAGCAACGGCAGGAAAGATTAAAGAAAACAGTTTAGTGCATCCAAAGCCAGGATGTGCCAGCTCCATGCTTACTTCTGAAATATTTACCTTGCTGTCTAAATGCGTATGAACACAGCATGGAGCTTTTTTAGAAAGTCTGCTCTGTATGATTTAATTACTATTTTTCAGAAACGGAAGTCTATATAACAGGGATCTGGAAAAAAAAAAGTCTTCACAAAATTCTTCCCGAGCCAACACTTGAACAGCTATTTACAGCAAAACACACTGCTTCTGAATAGATGACCAAGTCCAGTTACAAGATCACAAGTAGCACTGACCGCTGCTTCCATGGCAAATGTCTTCTTTTATTTGTCAACCTGCTGAGCAAGCTTCAGGCACAATAGCATCACAGGCATGAAATTGTGCACTGAGGTGAAATTCAAAATACACTAATAAAATAGAAAATCAAGCCAAACAGAACAGAAAGCCTGCTGCTTTTCACTGGCTAAAAATATAACTTGTAATCAAAACTGGGTTTGCTGAAAGGGGAGCAAATACTTGTTACAGCATCTCTGAGTTAAGTTATTCCATTGTATTCTTTGTTGACCTTAAGTACTTAGTTAGCCTATCTTCAAAGAAATAGGGGAGAGGGGTGAGCCACCATAAGTCTGTATCATCAAAGCAGCTGCAGTGAACAGCTGCCATTCTGACAATTGGCAGTTCCAGAATTCCACTTGGGCTATGTTACATATATATTTTGGCATCTTATTTCATTTAAATATCAGAGACATCAATATTCTACAAACAAGCTAGAGTCACGGACATTTTATATTTTGGAAACTCTACCTGGCTCCAGTGGATCATGTTTTGTACAGATGTCCCTGCCGGGCAGTGTGTTGAATACACATCCACTCGGCTCTGCAACAAGATAATTAATATGGTTTACTCCTCACAGCGCAACAGTGCAACCATTACTGCTTGTTGAATAACTAACAGAAAATTTTCCATTCCTCTTAAAACTGTTATAAACAAAAGTTAACTAGAGCCATATATACAGAAGAGGTAAAAGGTTCAAATGTTTTGGGGATTACTTAAAATTAACTGCAGAACTTTAAAGCCAAACTTTAAACCTGATAATGATATCCACTCAACATTTTTTATATATTCAGAATATCTTTTAAACAGTGCTAGTACTGTAAGAATTGGGAGCACATTAACTAATATTTAGATGGACCTCCAGAGAAACCTTGCATTAGTCTACAGCTAAACTAGTAACTGTCAATCCAAACTGATTCAGAACTTCATATACTTGGAGTTTAGAAGTACAAAATACACAGGCAAACTTAAATCCTGGCAGAAAAAAAGACAATCAACCACCAATAAAACTCTGAAAACTGTATGTGCTGGCAAGAAAAATCAAAACCCACACTTTCACCTTGATATAAAATATAAAAAAATGCACATTTTTGCGCACAGAATAGTGAAAAAAATTAATGCTAATTGTATCTCACTCCAATAAAAATATCCTCAGCCTTCATCTACCTGTGGGTAAACTGATACCAGGTTCTACTTATTTCAGGGATTTAGAAACACTTTAAGAAGCATTATGAAAAAAGGTGGTCTCACGCGAGTTGCTGTTATCTAGCTTTTAGATAACAAAACAAGTCCTATGAACACGTCCTTTGGAACTAGAACCACAGATGAAGCCATCAGCAGAGTCAGAAATTGGTCGCAGCAAAAATAATTGCACACATCCACTGAGAGACCAGAAAACTTCAACAGTTCTCTTGAAAATGGTTGAAAACTGTATCTTTATTCCTCACTTCCTTGCAAAAAGAATGAAATACTTGCACCATCATATTAATTCACTTCTTACCCACTTCTCCCAACAGATCTAAAATAATGTATTTTAGCTTTCCAGTAACACTTTAAAAGGTTAATTCTATCCATCCAAGCTGGGCAACTACATCTATACCAAGGACAGATATTCATCTAAACTCAGTGTGATGAAGGCAGCATTATTTTTTTTCTAATTACATATAAAGGACAATCACTACGGTGATACACAGTCAATACTGTGTTAGAATTCACAATAACTCAGCTATTAAAAGTCACCACAACATACCATATTCAAGTTCCTCTCATTAAAACCACACAGAAGAAAGAATAAGTTGCCGCAAAGGTCATCAAGTATTCTGTGTGTGCAAACATGGGTAGCAAGCCACTTCAGCAAAGAATTCTGAGGGAGGAATTGTTTCTTTCCAAACATGTCCTACAAAATAACACACACATAGGACAAACATAATTGCATAGAATGACCTGGATTTAGTTTTTACACTACAACATTCTTGAGGTAATTTTTTCCATTTGCACTGGTGACAGGTGTGCCATATGAAAATTATTTATCTCTTTATCAACCTCGTTTATAGTCCAACAGGAAGGTCATGGTTAGTGCTTCTGCTACCAATGATACAGTCCATTACCCTCACAAAAAGTATGTGGGAAGTGGGACCATCATTAAAGAATTCCAAACCTCACCTCAAATGCTAATCAGTTTTAAATTCAGTATTTTACAGGAGTACTACACAGCTTCTTGTCATCAGAGTTGTTTAAGGTTAAAGTATTTTAGAGCTACATCTGCTAATGTTAAATGGCTTTGTACTTGCAACTTCCTCTCTTCAAACCATGTAAGAACAACAAGCAGCATGAGCTGTGGTGGACACTTCCTCCTGATGACTATTTTTAAAATGGCCAAGGATTTGAAAATGGCCCACTGAGCACTTCCTTAAAGAGTGACACAGCTCTTTAAAGATACAACTGACACATGGGTTTGTGGCTGTCATGTACTTCTGCACTCCAGGTTTTTTGCAAGTCACCATGAGAATCAAGTTCCTCAGCACAACCCGAACATCTGCACAGGGCACTGATCAGCTACTATCCTTATTAGAAAAAGTTAATTTCACAAGGAACAGGAGACCACAATTGTTAGTATCACTTTTACGCATCTGCCTTTTGAGCAGGAAACTAACAATGCAAACAGCTGCGCATTAAATCTGTACAAGGTACCTTAGAGAAGGGTTTATCTCACAGAACAAACAGCTCTGGGAATCTCCACGGGTGGTGGAAAGAAAAGTGATCGTTAAAAATGACACATGGCAAGCAGAGCGTTCACTATGTCTGACTTCAGGCACTTAGTGCAGCCTGCCAGTCTGCCTACATTCCCTTTGATGTTAATGGTGAAAGGGAAACTCCTCCACAGGATGATTCACAGCATCTAAATAAAGCTGCTGCTCTTCACCACCCTCTGAGGGATCCTCTTCTAATACTAAATGGTTAATCGTGAAACAAATCTGTTAAAGTTCATGATGATTCAAAAGTATTCCGTATAAAGCTATCATATGACTGTTCTAAAACAGGCCAACTATCTAATTAATCATGCGATTTCTGTAGCGTAAATTCTAGAAACATGTAAATGGAAAAACATAATTTTATTCCATCTCTTAAGTTGTAATTGTAAAATACTACTTTAAACTGATGCAAATTGTCTCATTAGACAGCAGTAAAGCCAGAGAAGCCACTGCTTACTTCCATAGCATTATTATGGAAAAACTGGCCCAGTATTCTTCTCAAACACGGTAATCTAATGACAGCTATTAACATTCTTTGCTATGCTGTTTTCAACTAGAAAGGGGGACACCTGGTTTGGCTTAGAACATTTACACTCAAATACAAACCTTGAGTAGCAGGTCAGGAAACACTCCCAATTTTGCCAGAGGACTAGTGGCAAACTTGACTGTAGCTACTGGTGCCAAGGCAAAGAACATTTTGATTTTCTTAGCCAGCTGGGGCAAAGTTGAAAAAGCAATGAAAGCTGTAAATAATATGAGAATAATTAACAAACCTCACTGACACAAGTTAGATGAGAATTTTACCTGGCAGTGATTCTACAAAATCTAAGATACGTTGAGTGTTCACAAGTATTTTTAGATTAATAGTTTCATTGTTGTCTCTAGGATCAGTTTAGATATTTTAAATTAAGCTAGTTACTATGGAACACAAATTAAGAGGCAAATCAGAAGGATTTGTTTTCTTCTGAAAAACAAGTTCATGCTAACTCACTCAACACTCTTCCAGCTCTTTCTATCTGCAGGTCTAAAAGCACCTGAGCCAGGCCTTACCTACAGCAAAATATTTTGGAAGTGGGAATCTTTATTCTACATGTCTGATGATTCTAATTTTATTATGCACAGTTCATCAATTTATTTTAATACAAACTGTACTGGTGGCTACCGGTCACTTCAATTTATCATTTCAATAGCTTCCCACTTTAAGTAAACACCGAAAGGTTAAGTCTTTTCTTTTTAATGTTGATGAATATTCCAGGAAGCAGCTAAAAACCAGAAGGAGTAGATTTCAAAAGCCCTAGTTTTTCATCATTAAACCACATATCGGGAACTTGGTATCATTTCAAACACAACATATTCTAACGAATGCATCTCTTCACATACCCATTGTGGTGCCCTGTGAATGGCCAATGTAAAATACTTGTTCCTGGCCAGTCTTCTTCAAAATAAAGTCCACTGAGGCTGGAATGTCATACTTGGCCATTTCATCGAAGCTACAAAGCAAAGATAAAGTCAGTTGTGTAAGTAAAGTTATCAGCGTGGAACAGCTGCACAGAGCTTTACTGCATTGCAGATCAGTTGTCTGGACATAAAGAAAAGCTTCCTTTGGATGAAGCAGAACACTCTGGTGATTGAGTCTTCACACCAAGCACTGGTGAAAGCAATTAACATTCTGCTCGCCGCGTATGAAGGCTGTCTCAAGACGCTATACTGACCATAAAACTCCCCTTTACTGCCCCTACATATGTGACAGCACAGGTAACCAGAATAAAAGCATCTTGTACATTCACAATGTGACTGAGCTGAGATGATGGGCAAAGAGATGAAGAAAAGCCTGCTCACAAACAGCGTGTGTAGTTTCTCTAGCAAGACGAGGATACCTGAAAACCCAGAATTCTTCTTGCTTCACTGTGAAGTGCGTATGTTTCCTGGACCAGGTATTCCCTCTGCTGTTTCCCAGCCATACATCATAGCCAGCGTCTGCCAGCATAAAGCCAAGGCTGTTGTAATCCAAGTTAGTGATCCAATTGCTGGCATCTGCAAGCAAACCATGCTGCAGAAACACAGCAGGCCTTGGACCTGAAAAATAAAGCACTTAATGTAGCTTCCTGTTCATCTGGAATTGAATGCCCAAGAATAATTCAAGTGAGTTACTGAAAGTCTGCTTTAGATTTGCACTTTGAATATTTAATCTACTTGACTTAATCCACTAAGATTAGCAATTTGTATAATACTCATAGTGCTATGAAAACCCACATTTTCACAAAAAGCTACTTTTTATTATTAAGAATTTTAAACTAGCAACTTGTTAGTTTCCTAACTAGAGCAAAAGACTTTTTGAAGTTCAAAACAGACAGCAAATGTGCAATACGCAAACATGAGAAAAGCAGGAGCTACAAGAAAAATGCAGGTAGCCCTTAAAACTGTTTCAGGCTCACAAATACTCAGCAGAGTGGCCCAAACACAGAGACATCTAAACTACTTATGACCCTTGCCCTGTCCCTAAATCTGGGGAAGGCATTCCCATAGACGCGCTACTGAGATCTTTGTTTTCCAGTTAAGACAATGCCAAACTAGGGTGCTGAGCTGTGGAAATCTCTGCAAGTGGTGGTACTGACTTTGTCTCTACGCAACATCCTGCCATTACCAAAGCTCTGGCAGAACCTGAAGAGCAGTAGCCAACAAGGGAATCTAAGTTTCAAAGGACTTTCTCCCCTTGGCTTAAATAGTTAACCACAGTCAAGACCCAGGTGGAATTCAGGAAGCCTCCCTCCTGACTTCCCCATCCTTAAAAGGGAAATGACACCTTTATGTGGAATGCAGATTAGAAAATTGAAGGTTCCTGCTTATACACAAAGGAAATAAATTAACATACAAGCCTTCAGGAGGAACATGACCTTCAGAAAATTCAAGGCCTGTCTCTGGATCACACAGTAGCACAGGTGTTTTGGGGTGGGGTTTTTCTGCTTTAATAACTGAAATCTGATAACATGGTAACTTTAGCTCAATGCCAGAGATTACTCAGGAATTTACCTTCTCCAATGACACATCACTCTATTACAATACTTCCTCCATTGATAATTTAGACTTGGATCTTTCAGCAGAAACAGCCAAATCACAACTGTTTCAGTCATCTACATGCTCCATTCCAGGTCATGTCTATCAATGTTTGCTGTGAGTTCCAAAATCCAAATTAGCAATATTCCTCCCTCCTGGGAACATTTATACCTGTGATGAGGAACATTTTCAGTGCCTGCTTTTCCCATTTTGTTAAAAAAAACCATGTTGTGACATGCTGTGTCTGCAACCAGAGCAGATCTCCAGCAGTGCCAAAGTGGCACTGGAGACAGTACAGTTCAACTCAGCAGTTTACTCCACTGCAGTAATACTTCATTGCCTTATGAACAGCATGCAGGATTTTCAAGCCAAACATTAAATTTGTTTTCTTTAACGTTCACTTTTAGCTTTGATACCTTCTTTCTGATGTCAAATATAGAAAATCCTGTGGTAGATTCGAAAGTCCTGTTTTAAATTAAGTTAGTTAATCATTTACAACTTCAAACAATTTTCATAATACCTAGAGAAGCAGCCAAGATCATTCTGATCTTTTCTATTCTTCCTGATTAATCGTGCCTCACCTGGAACACCAATTCTGATCCTTTCTATTCTCTCTGATTGATGATGCGTCCCTCTTGGCAGGAAAACAAACCATTGACCCGATACAGAGCAACTTAGCGGTCAAAGCGAGGAGGCGATACCTCCCCAACCAACCACCAAAGACCACCAGAGACTCCTGCGCATGCGGAGAGGGCATTTGATGTACCATGGTTCTACAATCCTATGCATATGCATTAGATAGTTTGAATATATATACTAGGTAGGAGTAGTTTAATAAATTAGATGCAATTGTCACTCTATAAAAGGGACACAACTGATGCATCTGGTGTGTTTGATATGTGGAAAGTCCACTGAGTACCCTGTGCAGAATAAAGCAATCTCCCTCCTGAGATTTGTCTATTGCACAGTGGGTAACAAATCCCTTTTAGGACAATGTTCCCTTTTACTAAACTCAGATCAACCAGGTTCTGTTTTTTTGAAGAACAGGCTCTCCTCAAGCCGCTACTTGCATGTTTCATAACATAGGAAGGGGAAAACTGTTTATGTTTTATGCTTTAATTCTGTTCTCCTATTAGCTTCCAGTTTCTGCCAGTTCCTTTTTCTCTTTACCAAGCAGTCACCAGATCTGCACATGAATTGCACAATCATATGACAAACTGACTTGGACAATAATAATTTTGTATCACCTCTGATCCTAAAAACCCCAGAAGGGGAATAAGAAAGGCAGGTCCTTAAACTACACTTTCCGCTATGGAACTTTTTGTTCTCTTCACTGCACCCCCAAGAAGCTGAAGACAGACTTACTTCCATGCCCTTCTTACGCATGCTATGCAGTTGTTTTAGATTTTTAGTTAATACTAAAGCCAAAAATCATTGATGTTTTGCTTTTAGGTTCTCTGGACATTTTCTCTCTCTTTTTTTTTTTTTTTTTTTTTTTCAGCTGAAGAAATGTAGGTTTTGTTCCAAAACATCATGTGATACGTAATTCCAAGGGATCTTATTCACATTATGCAGGTATTGCAAAACAAGAGTTATGGCATATATACGCTAAGTCAGCAGTAAGACATCATTGGTATCTTTCTGAGAAAAGATACCAAGTCTATAAAAACTTAAGATCAACATGAACTTTGAAATCTTCATTCTTCTAGGAGATCATACTTCCCCAAATGTGCTCAGTAATCCTTGTTTTTAAAATTAAAGCACTTTGCAAAACATGAACTTGGGGTCCAGGGTGTGGCAAGGGGAATGTGGAGAATTCCCACAGGTCAGGAAACTTGTTTGCTTATGTCATTGATGAAGGATTCGACAAAATCAACAGGTACAAAGGCAGCCTGTCTTTTTCCTGTGGGCTTCTCTGAAATTCCTAAGTACAAAGACACCTGCCAGGTTTGACTGGCCTTGTCCATGCACTGATCTTTACACAGCCACCTTGTGAGAGACAACGGACAGTGCAAACATCCTAACTCATACAAAACCAATAGATAAGGTCAGGAAGACTGTTGCTTGGCCTTTGGCAGAGAAGAGGGTTTTTCCGCAGGTCTTGTTCATACTCAAGGCTATAGAACAATCACTGATTTATTTTGTGAGTTCTATGTTTTCACCTCTCACCCTGTTTGTTTTTTTTTTTTTTAGTCCAAATTGTTCTGAGGCAGTCCTTAGAATACTTACAGCTTCTATGTGAACAGGCTGCTGTTGTATGCATGCAGTTGTCTGTAGGATCTTTTATAAGGGGTGGCAACAAGACTGATACCAAATTCAGCCATTGCTCTTCAAATACACTGTTAATTCCATACGCAGTGTACGAGGACAGCAAGTCAAAGGCTACGTGTCTCTCCTCTTCCACATACATTTGACTCATATTTAAAGCATTCCATCATTCAGTCCTTGCAAAAACCTTTGCTCGTATCACTCCCTTAAGTTTCAGCTTACATTCCCCCTACATTTCCTCTCCCCCACCTCCTCACCTGTACACCCACAGCATCCCTTCGATGGTTTTATACCAGCTTTCACAGTAATTCTTACAGCTTGTAACAGTGCCCTGGTGGCATACGCCAATGCTCCTCCCAGTCCCCCATCAAATCACATCCATAAAGCAACCTGGTCTGGGCCGACTGTTGTCAACTACCTGTTACATGTCCTAATTTGCAATATATTTTTAAATGTACTGTACTCAAGATGTTCTGAAGGGATTTTATCTTATTGCATTGTTTTACTTATTTAAGCAGCTGTGTTAAATATTACACCCCAGTAGTACGCAGTATTGGTCTGGCTTGTACCTTACTGCAAAGGGAGCTTCAGAGAGGTTCAAATTAACAAACAAATTTTTATTTTATGCAGAAATCAGGCAGTAATTATTTTGTGAACATTCTAGTGGGAACTCTTGTTGTTTAGTTATATTTCACCAAAAGAGGCATGTGAACAGTGCCTACTTCTGAAAATGGTCAGGCATTTTTAACAAACTTATTTGTTTGTTTATATGTTTGACTACATAGGACATTTAGTCTGCAATCCTGTTCTGGATTATTACAGGAACAAAAGTTTAATAAATCAAAGAGAGCTTTTTCATTACTTCCCATTTTTCCAAGCAGACATAAATCTTACCTTTGCTTCTCTCATGGCCTTTTCTTCCATAAGGAATTCTGTTAACGGAAAGGATATACCCATCTTCTGTTGTCACTTCATACTCCTCACTAGGGTATCCCCTGAAGGTAATAATTTGACTCTGAAGAAAGAAAAGAAACCGCCTTGGAGTCAGACTGCCAGCCTCCTCAGTTCATTAACATGTGCAAAATACTCAGGGATCCTTCCAAAGATAGCAATGTGAAGTTAAAGGATGCAGTAGGAATGTGCCATACCACCCACCTATTCGATGTACACAGGTTTTCTTATGAGACTTATCCCAGTATGGAGTCAGGGACTAGCCAGAGCACAGACCTTATCCCAGGAATTTGGGAGGACTCGCTAGCCTGTCCCCATCCACTGTCATATTAGTTACTCACACGCTGCTTACAGTGAGAAAGGAGACTGAAGTGTTGAAAAGGAGATTATGATAAGAGGGCAAAACACCGAGACATGGATTTGGGAGACAAAAATTGAAACTGCTCTCAAGGAAAGCAGTATCTTTCAGTAACAAACAAGTGAGGACAGCAAAAAGCCACTGGCACCACAGCAGCATATGGAAGAAGAGAGGACTTCATCTCTCCTGAAGGGAAACATTTCAGATTTATATCTGAACTTAGTAAGCCGAGTTCTCTGTTATACAGAGGACGCAACTGTGTTTAGGCGACGTGCTGAAATGAACCACAAACACAGCAGCCTTAAAACACTAAGGGCACACTCTTCACATGTGCGAGCTGCTGACATTGCCACACCTCAGCTCATCGTTTCATGTGCCACTTCTTACTCACCTTTCTCCTCAAACCTTATGTCTGTTTCAGAGCTTTTAAGTGACTTTGCTGACAAGCCAAACAAGAAAATAACAATAAAAAACCCTACACTTGTTTAACACTATGATTTCATTAATAGGTTTATCTCCCACCTCCTATGTCTTGGGCTTTATGTTATTTTCATTTGATGCAACTCCATTAGGACAGAGAACTTGCTATTTAATTGGTTTTACGACAACAACTGCCTTGAGAAAATGTAAAAAATGCAAGGCATGACTGGCATTCTACTCTTAGGCTGCTGGGCAAGGAAGAGAAGGAGCATTTAATTAAATGTGCTATTTCTTTTAAACATATCTTTAATCATCCACAGTGACATTAACATTCCAAAATTATTTTAAGGCTAAATTCCATTCAAATGCTATTAGCTTTAGACTAAATTACTATTTTCAGTTCTCGAAATGATATTTAGATGATACTGAGGACTCAAGAACTTCTTTTCTTATAGACCTTAAGCATTTCTAGCCTGAAGTATCTTCTCGCCCGTGTGAAAAAATGGCACAGTTTAGATGGGGCAGAGGAAAGAGCAACTAATACCAGTTACTAACAGCAGGTATTTCCTGGAGTTGGCTATTCCAGCAGAAGGAGAATAAAGTTCAGAGAGTCAGTGCTAGATGGGGAGAAAAGCAGTTGTGGGTCAGAACGGGGGAGCGTCGTGCTGGCAGCACAAGTACGCTTCACAAACACACGCTTTCCTAGCAGTTAAGAACGAGAGCGTCCTGACTGTAGCAAAAACCACAGGTCTGGATCAGAAAACATGCGAGCGAAAGACCCGCCACAGGCAACAGGGGGGCAAAAAGGACCTGGAAGGCGGAGAAGAGAAAGACGAGGTGCAAGCAGAGGGTGCAAGCAGCAGCAGCAGGCTGACCGCCGACCAGTGGCTGAAGCCTCCCGCGGCTCCCGCCGCGGCTGCTGAGGGCGGCAGGCACCGGGCTTGCGCCCGTGGAGCCGCGAAGGGGCCGCCCGCCGCCCGGACCCCCCGGCCCGCTCCGCTCCTCTCCTCGCCTCGCCCCGCTACAACCCCGCGGCCGCAGCCGGTGACAGGTCTCGGGCACTTCTCCCTCCCCGCCGCGCCCCGCCGCGCCACTCACGATGTTCATGTTCGTTTCGGGGTCCACATTTCTCCTCCCTGCGGCGAACGCGCCCGAGCCGGCGACGCTCTGCAGGAGGAACGCGGCGACCACCAGGCCCCGCATGCTGGCCCCGCGGGAGGGAGGGAGGGAGGCGGCAGGTCCCGAGGCTCGTCTGCTGCCTCCGCCGGGCGCGCAGACCGCTACGGGGCCGCGTCACAGGGGCGGGGGCGGCCGCCCGGCTGACGGGGCGAGGACGCGGGCGGCCGCCGTCCTCTCAGCGGCGGCGGGGCGGCCGCCGCGGGCCGGGGGCGTTGTCCGGCCCCGAGCGGCTGAAAGGGCGCTGCCGGGCTGCGCGCCCCGGCGTGTGTACCGCGCCCCTTCGCGCCTCCCCCCTCCGGGTGACCGCGGCCCGGCGGACCCACCGGGCGGCTGGGCGGCCCGCCCTCCGCGGAGACCGACCTGCGCTCCCGGCGCGGGTGAGCGCGGCGGGAGGAGGGCGCTAGGCCGGCGGCGCGGCGCGGCTCAGGCCATGCGGCGCGGCCTATCGGCGGCGGCGGCGGGGGCCGCCCGGCCCGGCCCGGCCCAGCCCGCCCCACCCCGCCGGGCCGGGAGCCCGCGGGCCGGGGGTGCGCGGCCTTGGGCCGCCTGAGCCGGCGTGATTCAGCGTTTCTCAAGGAATACCTGGGTAGATCCACCGCCCACCGCCCGCCCCGGGCTCCATTTTCAGAAATCTTTCAGCCCCGAGAACGGCGCCCACGATTTTTGCTCCCCAGCCCTCCTCGTCTCCCGCATCTGCTCCTCGTCGGAAGTCTCCAGAGTCCTGACGGTGCCGCCCGCCCTGCGAGGGGGTATTTTATTTTCTGCCCGGATCCCGCAGCAGTCTCCAGGGAGAAAGCAGCAGCAGCACGGAGGGGCCGAGGCCTCGCCTCTCCCGGTGGCGGGAGCGTCCCCGCGGGACGCCCCCCCCGGCGTGCGGAGCGCCTGCCCCTCGGGAAGGGCCGGTCCTGTGGAGGGGCTGTAAGGCGGTGTCAGCGGTCGCTGTTCTTCTTACACGGAGAGATCATCTCTCCATCATCTCTGAGCACAGCCTAAACATACCAGATCTAATACAAGTGGGCTTAAGTTCAATGCAGGCACACGGTTCCAGCGGGGTTACCACCACAGCTCCTTGCAAACCTGTTCGATCTTCATGCTCTGAGGCAACTAATTGGCACTGCATTGCACATCTGTCATTTCCCAGCAAAGCCGTCAGGGGACGTGTGACCAGGCTTGCAAGAACTGGGACCAAATTCAGTCCTGTAAGTATTCATGTTACTAGGTCCAGGGCCATAGTAGTATCCTCAGAGTAATAGAGAAACCTGATATAAAATGCACAGCGGCAGAGCAGGCAGAGCAGGAGTGCGTCAAGAACAGAAATGTTTCTGTTTATTTAGAAAGCATTAAGATTTTAATTGAAAAATCATTGACATTTTCATAGCATCCCCTTGTTTTGGTACATGGATACATCACTCAATACAAGTGATGCTATGCGACCCTTTGCATTCCTGGATGCCATTTCTTAGGGTTGTTTGGTTTTAAAGAACTTGGGTAACAAAAATATCGCTCAGTGATTCACTTGGGTTTTCAGTCAAATTAATTACACGGTACTCTTCCCCCCTAGGGGAAAACCCAAGTTATAAAATGCCACAACTGCTGCTGTCAAACAGTAATTATATGCTAAACTAGGCTAAATTTTAACCAGCATAAAATAGGATACTTAAAGTGATCCTGTCATTTACATTATTTTAATAATGAAAACTGCATTTCAGGCAATTGTTTGGCTGAGCTAATAGTACCAGGGGAGAATTCTTTGTCAGCAGGTATCCATTTCAGCTCCAAGGAAATTTACAGATATGAGTTTTCTCCTCAAAAGCGTAGATATTTTTGAAGCCATTCCTTATTCTTGTATATGTACAGAACACTCAAACAAAGCCTTTGTGTTAAATATGAATGCGGTTGTTGTTTCCAGCCCATTTCTGGACAAGTGTTTTCCAAGAAGCCCTTGCAGTTGCTGCTATGCAACGCAGCTCTCCCTGATACCAATCAGCCCAGCTGCAGCTTTCCCCGAAGTGAAAGCAGCAGGGCTGTAGAAGTATTTCTGAATTTTCCTGTGCCGTGCCAAGCAAGTTACAAAGATGGCTGCAGAAGGGCATTGCATAACTATTTTCTTACTTTCACTTACTCTATTTCAAGCACTTTGTGCACTTATTCTATTCAATAGGCATTTGTGTCAAACCAAAGCATATAGATGCAAATTAATTTGTAAAAATATGGATATTAGGGCAAATTTTTGCATTCCAGAAGGAAAATTCCTGCATTTTCCTATACGTACCAAGCAAGGTACCAAGCGATGTACCAGAGAAAACAGGCACCTGGGACAGAAGCAGAGACAAGAAACCCATAGATACTTAGTAGCATAGTTAGTAAATCATTAACGTCCACATTTGATTTTGGCCTTGCAGAAACCTAACTTTATTTTCCATAAAATACATGAATCTGTGTAGATACCCTAATACTTTTTCCTTCCCAATTCACCGCTTCTTTTCACTGCTTATTAAATACCTGATTGCTAGAACGTTGCATGCCACTCAGAGTAGTAGCTGTACTAATCTTTATCTTGAGCTCTGAAACATCAGCTCCAAAAAATATCCCCAAACCCCACCCACACCCAAGTCACACACAAAAAATCACTTAAATGAGACACAAGAGATGGCTGTGTTACTAAGGCTCTCCAACTTCTTGTAAAAACCAGACTTTCCCATATGTAAGACTGTTTTGTTTTTAAAAGAAGGGGTAAGAGAAAGAGAAGGGAAAGGACAGCCTTGTCCTGAATAGTCCCTGCCTCCCGGGAATTCACTCCATACAGGCTGAAGCTCCCCAAACCTCCGGGAGCGCTTCCCCGGCTTCCCCCCCCCGGACAGCCCGAGGATCGCTGGAGCCAGCCAGCCAGACCCACCACCTGGCCAAACCCGAAGGATGAGTGCAGCTTGCCACCAGATCCAGAGATGTACTCTGCCCTATGTAGATGCTTCCTACACACTGGTGAGGGTGGGAATACAGACTGTTCATACTGCAGAAGATAAACTTTTAGAAGCCAGAACCTAACATTCTCGAAAATGTACAAACTGGCAGTCAGATTATATTCATTTATAAATAAAAACATGGAATACTGTTAATTCTTGTGTGTAATTGCAGAGATTGAACGTGATGGCGGCAGCAGCAGTTCTGAGGTGATAATGAGGTTTGATATAAATGACTTTCTGGCTTGTTAGGACAGAGGGACAACCTTGTGCATCATCCACTAAAAACCTCACAAAACGAGGGGAGCTGACACTGTCATATACCAGGAACAATGAGAAGCCTTGTGAGGCACCCTTATATGCATTTTTATTTGCTTATTCCTACAAAATGGGGAGGGGGCTCAAATTCTACAGATAATAATTATGAAAGGACATTAGACAGTGTCTAATTAAACATATTTCTTAACAAGATGTTCTCACATTTTAAAATGGAATGGATTCTTGTTTATGGGTAAAGAGAAATCAAATCTTATATACATAGGTAAAGACAATTGTTTTGTTAGTATAATGAAAATCTTAGTCTAATGCAAGAATTATCATTAGTCTAGATCTAATTATTACAAAAAGAGAAAGAATGATAATGCAGTTAAAGTACTTTTTTACAGAAAAATTCACAATAATAGTAATATTGTGGTTAAAATTGTTACACACACATGCACGTGCATGGACACTTCTTAGTTTCTATTCCTTCCCTTAGAAATTGCTCCTCTGGGCATTCAGATTAGTAGCTTCAGGCTGCTGGAGGGAATAACACCCACCAACAGTCATCAGCCACTGGCGTCCTTCCGTGGGAGAAACATGATGCTAATGGTGGTGGTTTCTTCTTCCTGTCCCCAGGATCCACTTTGGGTCATTTTTATGTTTGCTAACATGCTTTTACACCTTTTTTTTTCTTCACTGGTCTGCAACTTCAGGTTACATTTGAATTTACCATCTATAGTGCCATTTACTTATGTAAGATACTATTTCTTTGATCTCTTTGTTACCCCTAAAATCATAAAATTTTATCAAGCCAGGTCTGCATTTATTTTTTTTTTTAAACTAAGCATCAGTGAGTTGTTTATATCCATAGGTGCTCCCGTACCCAGCCTGTGCCCCATCTCTTTGTTAACGTGTAGCCCTGTGACACAGCATTGCTGTTGCTAGCAACAGGCCATAAGCTTTGCACGGAGTTTGCATGGCCTCGGGACTGAGGCTTGCCAGGCCCACTCTGTTTGAGCTTTTCCTGACCTGCCCACAGCTTTGTTTTGCTTGGCACAGCTGTGACAGCAATTCCTTGAATTTACTGTTTGTATCATCTAATTTGTTTTACTTTCGTTTCTCTGTGCACAGTACCACTGCAGTTGTATGTAGAGAGCAGCAACAAACAGTTGTTCTAGGTGGGATGAGGTATTTAGTACTCTTACACAATGACATCATAGCGTGGAGAAATACAGGCCTGGTACAACAGCAGAGACCTTGCAATGTGGAGACACAAGATGAAGGAGTGCCGGCAGGGGCGATAAGACATTGTGTGTTATGTGGATGACACAATACCAACAAAACAGGAGCCTAAAGCACGGTAAAAATTGTGCAAAGATGCATCAGCAGAGGCAGGAGGGGGAAATGACCCTTCCCTAGCCTATGTGTGATAACCAGGTCAGTCTATACTAGCCTGAAATATTCACCTTATCATAGATGCCTCTGGATTTGAACAAAGTAAACGCTGGGAGCTGTTAGGAGCTGTTGCCACATTCTCTACAGCACAATGTAATGCATGGCACGGAGCCAGGCTGAAAAAAGCAGCTTGGTGACTCCTAAGTTTCTATTTCCCTGCCGGCAGTTGTTTCAGCTTCTTTGGCAGATTCAGACATAAGCTGAAGTTTCACTTTCTGGTTCCCATTAAATTACTCACAGATCACATGAGGGCCAGAGCACATAAAAGGGAAGTTGTAACAACAGTGAGCAGCACTCCTTTGGCTTTGAAGCTACCTTAAGACAAGTGAGCAGAGAAGGAAAACCATGGGGTAAGTGAGCAAGGCAGTCTCTGAAAGATGCTTTTTTTGCTATGCCACGGGAAAATAATGCTTATTATTTACATAAATGTAAGCAGTGAGAGACTTTGGGGATCCAAACAGCAGAAAATATTTTACAGAATATTTACTGGAAGAATCAAAATAGAATAAGGATGCTATTGAATATTGTAACATTATTGCTTCTCCAGCAAGGGCCAGTCTCTGTGAACAGAACTGACAGTCAGAAAAACTATGTGCATGCAGTTCAGGGATGAAATCCAGGCTGGAGCCATAGCTGGTGCCCAGCCAAATGGGTGACTGGCACTGATGCATTGAGAATTTACTTTCTGATCTCTGCTACTGCAAAGACCAGCAAACAGGGCAGTGCAAGTTCTGGGCTGGAGCTTGGAGCGTAAGGGCGGGGTGTAACGTTTTCTAAAGACTGTCATGCATGCACAGAGGCACACATATTGAAACAGGGCAAAGCCAAGATGTTTATGATGACTTTGGAAATTGCATTTACCAGTTATATGTTGAACTGAGCTAAACTGTATTTAATCTGCATCAGAAACCTGGTTTTGTGACATTCTTAAATATTCATTTCCCACAAATGTCTTTTCATTAATTACTCTCCACTGCTGTTTTCAGCTATGAATTGCCATGGTTCTCAGCTGAGGCAATAAAAACCAGCACACATTTCATTTTAAATGAAATGGGACTACTTAAGTGCTGCAAGCTATTCCTGCTGATTTGAGGGCCACTATCTGTTCTGTAGTATTCACCTGTAGCCAAAGGTTTCTAACAAGATAGTGATAATAACAGGAACTTACCTGCACTTCCCTTTCATGCCAGAAGAACTGTAATTACCTCACATACAGCTCTCTAATTAGGAACTGTTGTTAATACCAATCAAAAACATCAGTGAGGCAGGGTAGATATTATTTGAGAAAGGCAAAGTAGTCTGTAAGACAACCTTATGCATTAACAGCATTTATAAATACCTTTTTTGTCTGACCTTCCTCCCGTACCTCTGTATCAGATGGTGCGGGTGGAAACACGTATTCAGTGTCACTTTCCCCAGTGTCCTTCCCACTGTCCCAGAACCTGTAAGAATTGCTTCCCAATTCCTCCTTGATTTGCTTCCTCATAATTTTCCAGTTTTTCCACTCTGTCCTTTTTTTTTTTTTTACCCCAAAGACATCTCCTCTTTTACATGATTGTGCAGTTGAGCAGCAGCACACGTTGTACCACACAGGCTGTTAGACTCTCTAGGTTTTACAGGAGGGAGAGCAGAGAAGTCTTTCTAACAAAGAAGCATTGGACTGGGAAGCCTCAGTTATAAAATTGTGTATAATTCCTTATTTAAGGGAGAGCGCAATATGGACTAAAGTGTCATCTCCTCTGCATTGTAAAGGTGTGTTCTTGATAGATTGTGTGATAAAAGCTGGTCTGCACACCTACACAGGGGCACAGGCAGGCAATGGCAGGAGGTGGAACCCAAATAACACTCTGCTCTGGTGTATTGGCTTTGTGTGGCAAGGTTTTGGTAGCGGGGGGGGGTTACAGGGGTGGCTTCTGTGAGAAGCTGCTGGAAGCTTCCCCTGTGTCCAACAGAGCCAATGCCAGCTGGCTCCAAGACAGACCCCCCTGCCAGCCAAGGCCGAGCCCATCAGCAATAGTGGGTAGCACCTCTGTGATAACATGTTTAAGAAGGAAAAAGAGTTGCTGGGACAGACAGAAACGGCAGCTGGAGAGAGAGTGACAACATGCAAGAGAAACAACCCTGCAGACCCCCAGGTCAGTGAAGAAGGAGGGGGAGGAGATGCTCCAGGCGCCAGAGAAAAGATTCCCCTGCAGCCCGTGGGGAAGACCCTGGTGAGGCAGGCTGTCCCCCTGCAGCCCAGGGAGGTCCACGGTGGAGCAGATCTCCACCTGCAGCCCGTGGAGGACCCCAGGCCGGAGCAGGTGGGTGCCCAAAGGAGGCTGTGACCCCGTGGGAAGCCCGCGCTGGAGCAGGCTCCTGGCAGGACCTGCGGATCTGTGGAGAGAGGACCCCACATTGGAGCAGGTTTTCTGGCAGGACTTGTGACCCCGTGGGGGACCCACGCTGGAGCAGTGTGCTCCTGAAGGACTGCACACCGTGGAAGGGACCCACTCTGGAGCAGTTTGTGAAGAACTGCAGCCCGTGGGAAGGACCCATGTTGGAGAAGTTCGTGGAGGACTGTCTCCCGTGGGAGGGACCCCACGCTGGAGCAGGGGAAGAGTGTGATGAGTCCTGCCCCTGAGAATGATGAAGTGGCAGAAATAATGTGTGATGAACTGACGGTAAACCCCATTCCCCGTCCCCCTGCACCACTGGGGGAGGTTGGTAGAGAATCTGGGAGTGAAGTTGTTCCCGGGAAGAAGGGAGGGGTGGAGGGAAGGTGTTCTGAGATTTGGTTTTACTTCTCATTACCCTACTCTGGTTGATTGGTAATAAATTGAATTAATTTTCCCCAAGCTGAGCCTGTTTTGCCGTGACGGTAGTTGGTGAGTGATCTTTCCTGTCCTTATCTTGACCCACCAGCCCTCTGTTATATTATTTTCTCTCCCCTGTCCAGCTGAGGAGGGAAGTGATAGAACAGCTTTGGTGGGTGCCTGGCATCCAGCCAGGGTCAACCCACCACACCCGGCTGCTCCCAGACCCATCCCAAGAGCCATCAGCCCATCCCCATGCACATGGAGGAGCGCAGAGGCACGAGGACAGGTGGGGGCTCCCCAATGCCCCAGTCAGGGACACCAGCCCCCACCCGGCCCTCCCAGGGCTGCCCGAGGGACCCTCAGCCCCGTGGGCCAGGGGAACACCCAGCAGCAGGGTCCATGGGAGACCCTTATGGTCTGAACTGCCTACGGATATGGGACACATCACGGGATGCAGGGAAAAGCATTTGGAAGTTGCATAAGACTTCTTATGGGATGTTTGGAGAGGGGACGAAAGGCAAGGAAGCAAGGGATTCTGGGTGACTTGGGAAGGAACAAATGTTGAAAAATAGAGAGGGATAAAGGGGCATTAAGGACCAGTTGTATGTAAACAGGGTCTGGTTGGTACGCATGCGTGCGTGTCTAGGGGTGAGGCACCTGGGTAGAGAGAGGATCCCTGATCAGCTACTGGATGTCCAAAGCCAGCTTCTGGGGATCCGTGGGGTGAGTGAGTGGTCTGTACCAGAAGTGGAGTGGGGTTGCACCCTCGGGGGCCTGTATATCCAAGTGTCAGCAACTGGGGAGACTAGTGGGATTTGGGAGCCAGCTACTGGATACATCAGTATAATCATAACATAAAAATAGTGCTATGATCTAACAAACAAGGATTTACAAATGCTGGAAATTAAAAGTGAAATTTATAATCCAAACCATAAAATATACAGAGACATGGGAAAGGCAATATATCACTTTCTCTATATTTTGGGGGAAGTTTTTTATTTGATTACCTCTTTTGGGTAGGCTTCAGCAATTGTTCCCAGCATAGAAAATATGTTCCTGAGGCCCAGAGATGTGCGAGCTTTACCATAGAGCCTAGCCCTCCTCTTAGCAACAGAGCTGGTGGTCTGGATGTCAATGTAAGAGATGCCCTCATACACCAGCAAGGAGAATTGCTAAGATAACTATTGAGCAATTTAGACCTATGGCTTCCCACAGCTTTGGCTTGTTTGAAGTATTGTTGACTAGTCACACCAGGTAAGGTATTGCTTGGTTTTGAAGTACATCATGCCTGGTTTAAAAACAAGAGTAGCAAAAAGCAAATGGAGTATAAGTAAGTTTTTCTTTGATTTCTTCTAGTACCATTTCCAAGAATTCCTTGAAGAGCTCCCTGCTGCAGCTAGAATGTCATTTTACATGGACTTTGCTGAAGCAGGATGTGGATCTTGATGACCTAGAGGAAACAATAGGCGATCAGATCGAGTTTTTCATAAAATCCAACATCACAAATTATAATCTCCTATCCTATGTATGCCACCTAAAGAATTCAAATGAGAAAGCCCTGAGAAATCTCCAAAAAGCTGAAGAAGAAGTTAAAAAAAATTATTCAGATGAAATTGCCAGGAGAAGTCTTGTTACCTGGGGGAACTATGCCTGGATCTATTACCACATGGAGAGATACGAAGAAGCTCAAACTTATGTAAGCAAAGTGGAAAACTGCTGCAAAAAGCTTTCAAGTACTGCTCAACAGAAGATTCAGCTTCCAGAGATCTATGCTGAGCAAGGATGGGCATTATTAAAGTTTGGGGGAAAGTACTACGAGAGAGCAAAGAATTGCTTTGAAAATGCTCTGAAGAATGAACCCAATAACCCGGAATTTAATGCCGGCTATGCAATAGCAATGTATCGTTTGGAAGATTTTTCTTTCAGACTATGCCAAGATTTAGGCCCGTCCCTCAAGCCCCTGGAGCGTGCAGTGGAACTGAATCCAAAGGATACTTTCATTATGGCATTACTTGCATTAAAACTTCAGGACTTAATGCGAGTTGATGAAGGGGAGAGGTACATTGAAGAAGCAATGCAGAAAACCCCCAATCTTCCTTATTTCCTGCGATATGCTGCTAAATTTTACAGAAGGAAAGGAGAAGTGGACAAGGCAGTGAACATTTTGAAAAAGGCCCTAGCAGTGACACCAAAATCCGCCTTTTTGCATCATCAACTAGGTCTCTGCTACAGATCAAAGCTGATTCAACTGAAAAAGACTACAAGATATCCACCTCAAGAACAAGTGGACGAACTCATCCGACTTTCCATTTTTCATTTTAAAACAGTGACTGGCCAAAAGGCAAAATTTTTTACTGCCCATATTGACCTAGCAAACATGTACGCACAAGCAAAGCGGTATGAAGAAGCAGAAGAGACATTTCAGAAAGCATTTCAGATAAATATTCTAAGCTGTGTCGATAAACAACACTTCTACTATAATTATGGCAATTTTCAGCGTTTTCATATGAAATCAGAATCTGAAGCCATTAGGTATTACATAGAAGGGCTGAAAATTGAAGAAGATTCTTATGTAAGAAAACAGTGCGGAAATGCTCTGAAGAAGTTGTTGGAACAGAGAATTCAGGAAGGTTTAGGTGATGCAACAGATTTTGCTACACTTGGACTAGTTCACAATCTAAATGGTGAGACACATGAAGCAATTGAGTGCTATGAGAAAGCCATTGCATTGTGTCCTGACAATGAAGAATATCTGAGTGCATTATGTGAGCTACGACTTTCCATCTCAAGCTAAAGTTCCCCAAAATCCTTCACAGCAAAAAAAATCCCCAAACTGAAGGACATTTCAACAGACTCTCAAAACTTTTTTTTTTTTTTTTAAGGTTGAAGTTATAACCAGATGAAACATCTGGCAGCATCACTTTCTGGTGATAATGTAGAAACTGCAGATGATTGTTCATTTGTTTGTTCATTCAACAACAGAGAGCATGCTTGCAAAGACTAAGTAATAGCTAAGCTAGCTTAGTTTTCAGTGCTAACGCTGGTAAAAAGGTTGTGTTTAAGTGATGATCTGTAGAACATAGAACTTCTAAGCTGGAAATCAGATCTTACCTTCTACTGAAAAAAAAGATAAGGGAATCATATCGTACTATTTCCTTTATCCACTTAAAAGGCATGCTTATACACAAATGGAAGTTCTGATGCTTTTTCAAATATTTAAAAAATGTCATCTTTTAGTGTTATTTAGAAAAAACTTTTGTTGAAGACTTGTTCAGTTTATTACCTTGTATGTTGTTTAACTATGAAAAATAACTACTGTTTGGCTAGTTCACTGGAATGCTTACAAAATGTGTGTTATTGTTGTGAACTACTAAAGAGCATTGCATCCATCAACTGTTGCTTCTGGTATCTCTCTGTTGACCAATCCTCATGTTAGTAGATGAGAGAAAGGGAAATGGCCATTTGAAAAAGTAACAGGGGTAAAGTTTTGGTAGGATATGAAAGGGTCAGGAGATAGCCCTATTTATTTTCCCAAACTCTCAGCAAAGCTGGCTTCAGAGGTGTCTCACCAAAGAATTAAATTATGCACAAAACAACATCTGCCTAGTTTACCCCAAACCGCACACTCAGGAACCACTACAGCAAACATCTGGAGAGGAAGGAAAGGCAGCCTTTGAGATGCCGAAGAGATGGCTATCTACGGCCATGCTTGTGAAAAAAGCCAGGGACAGAAAACACACACAAGAAATGTACTGAACTGGACATGGAAGGCAGAACGCAGCTACAGCAGAGTTGCATGAGCACTGGAGAACAGGGCAGCAGAGTGCAAGGGGCATGTGGGAAAAGGGGTGGGTGCCCACAGAGTCTATGTAAATGGAAGAAAGGGCTGAAAGGACAGAGAGAACGGGTGGAGGAGGTGATTGTCTTCAGATATCCAACTAAAAGTCAGTATTCTTTACAACAGGCTGGCCTAATTCCAAGGTATCGTACCGTGGTATAATAGATGATGGTGCTCAGGGAAAAGTAATGCTGTACTTCCAAAACATTTCTGAGCTCTAGCCAGTAGCGTAGAATGAAGCAAACTGGTGACAGAGCCCATCAGTAAGGATGGGCGCTTTTGTTTCCAGCCATCCTGGAGCATTTCTGCCCCTGCAACAGCAGTTCCATGTACAGACACGATGACAGGCCTGAAGGAGTATAAAATACGATGCCAGATCATGAAACATCAAGAAACTTCTCCCCTCTCAGCTCTCCCTCAAAGAACCTCTTATAATACAAGCAAAAGTGATCAGGAGCTTAACTGTACATAATAGAACTGCACCGTCTTCCTGGGAGAGGGCTGGGGCAAAGTCCATCCTTGTTTTCCAGCCACCTGCCAGCCTCTCTCTTAGAAACAAAGGTGGCCCTACCTAGGGAAAGGGCAGGGAGGGAGGACAGCTGGAAGGACTGGAAGCAGGACTGACACACCACTCCCAGAAGTGGTGTGTGGTAGGAACAACAGTAGGGCTGAAGTCGAGAGCTGGTGACTACCTATGGCGGTGCGCTCAGTGATGTGGGCAAAAGGGGACATCAGGCGACCTCGCTGCGTTTCTCAATCTTGAGGCTTCTAATGTCAGCGTCGTTGCCGTCCAGACCCTCCTGAGGGCACGGAGGGCAGCAGGGAAGAATTCGAGGAAGAGGTGGTGCAGGTTCCCGAAGCCATGGTGGCACATCCGTGCCCCTCCCCCCCCGCCACCAGGCCCTCTCCTGCCTCTCTCCTGGAAAACAGACCTTGCAGAAATAAGGAGAAGCAATAAAGTATTTGAGAAAAATGTGAGCCTGAATTTTTATGGCGAGTCAGAGCGGCTCAATCTTCTCCACGGAGAAGAAACTGCCTGCGAGGCATAGTGATGCAAGAACTCTATTTATCGTGCCTTACCTTCCGCGGGCTCTGGAGGGTTGCGCTGGGCCGCAGCGCCCCCCGGGGATGCCGTGAGCAACCCCGGCCTCCCAGCTCTCGCCTGGTGCCTCGGGAGCGAGGAGCGCTGCGGTTCCCCACGGGTGGGTGCTGCGCTGCACTGCCTGCCGGGGCGGCCACACGGGGAAAGGGCTGCGCTCCAGCGCCGCCAAGCGGGCGAAACGAAACACGCATTTTGCAGCGTCCAGGGCCAGACCAGCGCAAAACCAGAAGCACAGGGAAGCTGAACAGCTCTCGGTTCGCACCCGAGTACGAATCCATCACCGGGGCCTACGCTAGCAGTGCGGGGAAAAAAGGAGTGAAGACAGCCCTTCAGGAAGCATACGCCCACGAATCAAAAGCACCTTCTGAATTATATAGAAAACTCTAGTGGAACACACCAGAATAGTCACTTAGAAGAAGGTATTCTTTATTGAGGCAAGCCCGCCTAAGGACTTTGTTGTGCTGACCATCAAGTACTGTTACAACTTAACTTAAACAAACTCTTCCTTCTCACATAAATTTGTAACACTTTAGAAAGCCAACAAGGAATTGTTGCTGCAATATAAAATATATTCGCCATACAGTAACACAGCCAACCTTTGTTTTTCTGGAGATAAATCATCGTCCAAACTGGCAGAAATGTTTCAGGCTCAAAGTTTTATCTTTTTTTCTGAAAACAGGGTTGTTTTTCAACAGAAGGTACTTCACTTCTCCAATGCTGTTTTCACACAATTTCTCAAGGTACAGTTTATTAAATGTTCCAAAGCTGATCTGATAAAAATTATCACTAGAACGTAAGCAATTTCAATAGAATGATGATTTCCCCATTTCAAACCTCATGGAATAGAAACAGATGGGATAACTTCAGCAGTTGTAAGCAGTTTCACTTACACTGTATTCCTGTTCACTGCACAGAATAGAGTATTATCCCTGACAGGATTCATCTGAGGTAGGACCTGTCTGTTTCTCAGACAGATGTTACCCCAGCCAAGTCAGACCATGCTGTCCCAGGAAGCCAGACAGGCTCGGTGGTGCTGCGCTCCCTCCAAGCTCGTATCCATCAGTGCTCAACAGGGCTGTTGGAAATATGCAGTGTTAGCTGGTGAAATTGTTCACAGCTGGCCCAGGTATCTGCCTACTGCCGCATCATGCCAGGTCAGGAAACATCCTCTATGGAGAACAGCCTGAATATTATAATATCTGAAAAAAAGCCATTGCAGATACCATAAATCATTTTTTAAAAATGCTATAATCCAGAGGCTTCCATAATGCAGTGCCTGAAACATTTCACAAGGCAGGATGAAGACGAACTGTTCAGTTTGTGTTGTGTGGACTAGGGAGTAGAAGTTTGGCGTGAGGCTTTGCAAACCTGGGTTGTATTCCCATTTCTTCCACTTGCAGGTCATTTCTTGTTACGCTTCCTTCCTTCTGTTTCTGAGCTGGGGAGATTCATGACAGAGCTGATATTTCACAGTGTGTTTTATGCACAGAAAGCATTATTCTTGTATATAAGATTTTGTCCATTGGCTTAATTCATAGCAGAAACAGTGTTAGAAAACCCTGAAATAATTATATCATTTTCTACAAAAGGTCTGTGTATAAACCCAGTTGAATGTTTCTGCTGAAATAGATATTTAAAAGAAGAAATACTGCCTCAATTATAAGTTAAAAACAAAACAGAAAAGCCTATGAAAAAATATCTTGAAATAAAAAAAAAAATTAAAAATGCTAATAATGTAATTACACAGCATTGTTTACTAGGATAAAAATGCATATAGTATTAAGCCAACAGATTTTTATAATATGCAGTTCTGGCACAAACAACTGCTGACATGTTATGATGTGGTAAAAAAAGTAATTAAATTTTTCTAAAGTAAATGTCAGCGGTCACTTATAACTTGTTGAAATAGCTTATCTTCTTTGTAGACCATACATTCCCTACTTTTTGATATAAACTTTTGCATTAAGATCTAAAACAATATCTTCATCACAACTAATTAATAAAGCCGCCTTTTTTTTTTTCCTCCCAAATGTGCATATTTTTCCTAACTCATTAAGAAATACTCATGGATAATTTTTGTCTTTTTTTATGAAAGTATGTTAAAATCAAAATTAGGGCCCAGGGCTCAATTGCCACGTAGAGGTGAAAAAAAGGTTATGTCATTAGTTTTAAGCAGTTTTTGCTTAATCCCATCTCTTAATCTGTGGTCTGTGCACATAAGTCATGCTACTGGCTCTGACCACACTTCTGAAGCAGGACAGCATGAAATGCTTTGTTTGAGCACAGGCAACAGAACTAAAACAATTTTAATGTTACATTTGAAATATACATGAATAACAGAACTATGTGATACACATACTATTCATATATATATATATATATATAAAATACATTATACCACTATGGCTGTTCTCTTGATCTAAATCAAATTTGTGAACATCAGTCTATTTTGCTTTCCCTTCTGAGGCACAGACTGGAACAGGACACCATAAGCAACCACTGAATACACTGCGGGTGATTAACAAAACTACTAGTTCAGCATTGGTAAAAATTATTTGGACTCTGATCAATTTGCTAATGAACAGAACGCAGCTCTATGCAGCATCAAAACACAGAAGTGATTTGCATCACAGAATGTGAAGTTCCTCCACTGCTGACAACAGTTTCACTCTGGAAATGTAGCAACATCCCATTATTTATTAAATCATCACATCAGTAATTTACCCCACAAACTACATAGAGTCTATAGCTTCCATGAAGCAGCCAGCTGTAGTATATTCCTCACACAAGTAGCAGGAAACCATCAGCAAATTCCAGCTGTTGTGTTCCGGCCATCCAGGATAAGTGACCTGATCAGCCCTTCAGTTTGCACAAACGAGTAATTTGCATCACCTGAAGATACAGCTCCTGGGTCCAAGAAGAGACAGACTTGCCACTGGAAAATGCAGAAACAACTTTGTCTTTACTAATAGCCTGTGGAGAGGGCAGTCTGTCAGTCATCTGCTTGCATGGCCTCTAAATTTCTTCAACAGCTGCTGATTTTACAGGAGGAAGAGGCTCTGTGTTTGAAAAAACACAAGCCTCTCCTCTGGTCTCCTGCACTGCCTTTAGGCTTCTTCCAACTAATGCAGCTAAAGCAGGTTTGTCTATCAGCATGCCTAGTTCCCCGGCACAAATTTACTCCTCTTCAGATAGTAGAGCAGCCACAGCACCCCTTCCACCCTCCCAACAGGGATCAGCTGGAGGATCATATCTGGAATGTTAATGTTTAGAAATTCAAGCTTTAAAGATATCCAGGGAAAAAACCAGCAACCACTTCAAAATTTTGCTGTGGAGAGCTTGGCAAAGTAGGTCTAAAACCATATTCGAAGTTAAATTGCAACCTATGTACAAAATTCAGACACACTGTAAAAATTAAAGCTGCTTCAGAGATACTTTCATCATAAATCAGAGTTTCAAGCCAGATTTTCTAAAGAAATGGCTTTGGCATTTGAAACAGTTATTTGCAGAGTTTAATGCAGATTGATAAATGTGGAGATTTTATGATGGTGCATGTGATTAGTCCATTGAAACATAATAGACCAGAACACCGAAAAGCTTATTTCATGAATACTATTTTTTAAATACTTTCAAATTTATTGTTCACAGTTTTGGTGACTGATTACTTTATAGATTTCTTTTATTATAGCCAATTATAATCTTCGAGATTACCTGTGGAGTCAACACATTGCATTTCAAATAAATTTGTGAACATTTGTATCTATGAACTCTATTTTCATTCTAGCTTTCTTCTATGACTGCATTAACTTGGTATTACTGTTGTGGTATGTAGATTTTAGCCATCTAAAACATGACAGAAAAATCTAATTGAGAGATGCCTTGTTTCACAGGAGTAGTATCTTCAGTAGCATTAACACTACAGAGCCACCTCCGTCTCAGTCATAGCTGTGCAGTGCTGATCCTGACGGCGCTTGTCATCTGTTGCTGTAGCTGTTTGTATCTGCAGCCAAAAATTCAAAATTCTTTTGGTCTAATTCTGCTGTGACAGAATAAGCTATTGCTCCATTTGTCCAGATGTGCTGTTTGGTGCCAGTATCATTGGTGAGTGACCGCAAATGCGCTCTTTTGATTTTCTTTGCTAGTCTTGCAAAGCACAATAACATTGAACTAAATATCATAGAAAATCCACATAGGAGGAATGATGCAGTATAGCTGCCAGTTGTGTCCACAAGCCAACCTGTAGGAAAACAAATCATGGGCTTTTAAAGGCTCACCAAAATTCTGATAATTTACAAATTTACAAAGAATTAAGATTTTTATGGGCTTTTGTTTAGAGATCAAACCCATGAGAAAAGGCACAGCAGTCATCACCACAATACTAAATAAATATCTTTCAACTGCATGGAATTAGACATGTTTTAGAGAGCCCTGGAATTAAATATTGTGTGCATGAGATCCTCACACAGAAACATCTAGTGAGCTACACCCTAGGCTCATGCATCACTTAAAATAATTCCATTTTGCAATACTTTTTGCTATGGAAAAGTAAATTAAAAGCTTTAGAAGCAGAGATTAATTGGTAATTGATGTGAACAGCAGATGAAATATGCAAGACATATCTATACATGACTGTTTGAAAAAAGATCTCTGTCCTTCCACAATATTCAAAACTGTGTCAAGTTCTTTCTAAAGAATAATAGGGGTACAGTTTTCATCCTTACTTCACTGTAATGGAACCAATGGGGAAAATGATGGTTCGATATCACAGTGACAAGCCTGTGACCAAACAGTAATAAAGTTGACTCACCCACCTGTTCAAAGCAGTCTGGAGATGAAAAGATCAAGTCCTCCACACAAAAAAAACCCCAACCCCACAACCTTGGAATGAGATCCTCTTTAGGTTATATTTTCAAAATTTTGTAATTTCACAGTGAAATCTTTTGTTCCTTCTACTTGCACAATTTCTGAACTACGTGAAGTGGTGATGTAACAGCTCTTAGAAGCCCCATTCCATACTGTTTTGCTTTTTAAAATTTCAACTCACTCTCTATGTAGAAATCATCTGATCAAGACAGGGATTAAGTGGGATCTAAAGTCTTATGAAGGTCTAGGTGTGTTATTTCTCTGCCCAGGGGCTACCTCCACATTTAGTGTGCATTTGCTGTTCTTCCTCTCCTTTTACATCACACCAACAGGTAAATATAAAGTAGTGATAAGATTATAGTAAAGTCATTTGTGAACTGACCTGCAACAGGTGGGCTCACTAGATAAGGTATGGCATGCAGAAAATACACGACACCCAGTGCAGATGATAAGGAAGAAGTTCCCACTACATCTGCTGTCACAACAGGGATCAGCGTTACATAGGCTCCATCGAAGTAGCCAAAGGTAAATGAGAAAGGCACAAGCAAGGGGAAGTTTTGGAGAAGTGGCAGGAAAAGACAACAGAGGCCGTCCATTCCCACAGCAAAGAGGTAGCAAAAGTGCCGATGCTTCTTCAGACACCTGCAAATTTCAAAACAGAAAAGAAAAAAAGTATGACTGGACACAGCATCTCAGTTTCTACACCCTGGCATGCAGCACTTCAGTCTCTCTTTCATATAGCTCAGATTTGAGTCCATTTTCTTACACAGTCTTCAAGATGAGAAGCTCAACACTGAAAAGCCCAGGTAGAGAAAGCTGTCCGCCTACAGCTGCAGAAACATCTGGTAAGCAGCAGCCCATGCTGCCTGCCGTGTTCTTCGGGCTGCCCCTAGTGAGGGGAGCTGCTCTGCTGCCAGGATTTTGCAGCCCTTTGAGGTTTCAATGTTCGAAGCGGTATTCCATCAGGCTTTACCTCCCAGCTCAGTAAAGTGCTCCCAGTAGTATGCCAAAAATATCACAGTATACCTCTTTTAGATGTCAACCTTCTCATCAGCACATAAACACTGGAGTTAGCATGAGCTAAGTGAGACGGCAATTCCTTTTCTCCCTGCCCCACAAAACCAATGATTGATTTTTCCCACAAACACAATACACACAAAGAATGCGTCCTCTAGAATCAAAATTTGCCTTAATTTAGCCAGTCTCTACTGATGTTACAGATGCTGCACACAGATGTTTGGAGTGAGCCGAGTTAGCAAAGCATGGTGAGTTCTTATATACTGGATAATATATAAGAAATATAGGTCAGTTCTTCTGAGTATATGCCTGACAGTGTTGGGCCAGACCCTTGACACTTTTCCATTACTTCTGTGTCTCCCCAGCAGCACAAAAGAGATGGAAACGTGGAGGAAGCAGAGTGAGATCCTCTAGGAAATAGGTACAGAGGATCATGCTCAATATACCATTACATTTCCACTGTCAAATGCAAGAGCTTTCCACAAACGCATCATTTCTTCAGGGAAAAAAAGAAATTAAACCAGCAGAATTGAACAAACTCAGAAGAGACAAAAACATTAAGTAGTAAGCATTTCTGAAAGTTAGAATGTGTCTTGGGTTTTTTGAAAAGTTACACATCCTACAGAAAAAGTCCATAATGTTAACTTCTATATGTGTTACACCTCACTTGCATCCAGCCTCCCACCAACTAAAGCTTATACTTGCTTAGCCATAAGTCATTACCTTCTGTCTGTTAGCCATCCAAAGGTGATATTACCGATGATGTCTATGACACCAAGTATGGACATGAGGAAGGCGGCCTGGTGATGACTCACTCCAACGCTCAAAGCATAAGGCACTAGGTAGACAAAAAGAGGGCTACAGCCATATGCCATAAATAAAATCGACACTGCCAGCACCATGAAGTCTGGCATCTGTAAAAAGTCATATTCCTTCCATGAACAGTAGCATAAACATTCATGAGACCACACTTTGATTAAAGGTGAACAGATGGACATTCGCTTTAAGTCTCGTTTCTGTGCTTTGGGGACATAATCTTGTTCAAGAAACTCAGGAGCAGTTTTATGGTCCTCCTTAAGAGCAATAGGCCGCATCAAGGCACCACAGACACAGAGGTTTAAAACAAAACCTCCCAGGATGAGTAAAGCTCCACGCCAGGAAAACTGCTCGATTAAGAGCTGGACCACAGGGGCCAGGATGAAGGTACCGATTCCACTTCCTGACATGGCTATTCCATATGCCAATGCTTTTCTTTTGTTGAAATATTTGCCCACCATCGCGATGGCTGGAGAGTAACAGAGTGCAAACCCAAGTCCTAGAAGAGAAAGCACAGTGCAGATGGCTTAATACTAAGCATGACATATGGAACACATTAAACCACATAACCTGCTTTCATTGACACAAATGAACAGGAAGCTTCTTCTGATTCTGTATCACGCAGCCCAGTCACAGTGTGAAGAGAAACCAGGATGACTCCTTTTTTCCACTGTCAGGGTCACTGACTTGACAAACCTAACGGATCATCATTAATCCACCATAACAAGGCTCAGGGAGAAGTAATGGGGTTCACTTAAGAACAAGGACGATCAAGAAACACCAGAGAAATTGTGTGTCAGCCTCTCCTGGATGCAAGATGAGGTCTTGCCCCAGGGTTTGCACAGATGCTGGCACTGGGCACACTGTCCTGATGAGGCACCACTTTGTGTTCCGGTCTGTTGCAAACCTGAACATTAATTTTCAGGCCTCTGAAACACAGTACAAAGAGTCTGTCTGTGTTACTAATATTCTACAATAAACCTTTTTTAGTCAGCTAAACAAACTCCATGCAGCAGCTGCTTGGAGTCCTGACCATTTTAAATCCCTGCCTACAAGTAAAGAGGGGGAAAAAGCCTCAGAAAACAAAGCCATGTCCAATTTAGTAAACAAATAAGATCCATCTCTTGGACTTGGAAAAAGACTGTGGTCTCTGCTGCAGAACCAGAAAGCAGATTTTAATCATCAAATGCTTGCCGTAACACTAAAACATGTATTTCTGAATCAGCTGCAGAAATGAGTTCCTGACTAGGGTTTTGGAGCAGGTCCTACGTGGAGGGTAAAATGGTCCCCACTGCCTTTGACACAACTTGCCAAAAGAGGAGATAATCACCCGGTGCGTAACCAGCTTGCCACGTCCTCCTCAAAGGCCACACTGTGTGGGGCGGGCACTAAGCCTGCCAGGAGGGGATAAGTGGATTAGAGGGACTCCGGGTGGCAGGTGCCCACTCTGGCACCCCTCAGGAGGCGAGGGGAGGAGCAGGGCAGAGAGCTGGGGTTGGACCTGTGTGGGCAGCAGGGCCAGAGGATCACCCCTGAGCTAGACATCATCACTTGAGAGCTGTGAAAGTCATACTCTCTTTGGTGTACACACCATTTATTTTTTAGTGAGTTGGCAGGGGGTAAATAGGTCCCAAAAAAGCCAATATTTGCCCTGTGAAAAGCAGAAATGCAAAGTTTGGGGCTGAAAACATTTTCCTTCCTCTTAGAAGGAACTCTGCTGCTTATTGCCACTCCCCCATCTCACCTCTGCTTCACTCTTCAGGGTTTCAAGTCCTGCAGATTTTATTGATTCAGGCATTCACCAGCTATGGTCCCACCTCTTCCCTGGGTTGGGGCACCACCTCTACCCTTTACCAACAGTTCACCTCTCCATCAATCAGTCCCCACAGACTCGAAATCCACTGTTTGTAGAATTGGCTCTTTACAAGTCCATGTACAAGGTGCAACTGCTTTTCCACCTCAGTATTCACAGCAGTTCTCACTAAGGAAGCCTCAGTGGCATTAGCGTGGTATGTGGCACAATCCCTCGAGTTACAAGGAGGCTTTTTATTTGTTATGAACACATTTGTCAAAGATTAACATTGTAATACAGGAATGACATGCACTACAGTAAGTATTTTTTTTTTCTTTTAAACAAACAAGCTGTTGGCAGCATGTGAACTGCAGTAATTCCACCAACTTGTTACTAAACAGCAGGGGACCAAGTACAAGGGCTTATATCGCCTTGGCTACCAGGTCAGTATTAATGAGGAAGGAATGTCAGTGCGACCATGGGCACCTCTCAAGTTCCTCTGTGCACAGCAAACACTGGGAGATAGGACAGAGCAAAGATTATTTTTTACCACCGTACCTGAACACAAATGGAGGAGCTGCTACACCAACACTAGCAACCAGCAATTTGTTTGTTTTTCAAATGGAATGTAATGCAGACAAAAAAAAGGTGCACAGCTGAGGTACCAGGTATTCACCCAGTGCTCCTCTGCCACTTACTCTTTTGCTTTGATTTAAACTTTTTTTTAATATGCAAATACTTTGGTGCAGTCTAGAACTCCTACCATAACAAACTCCTCCCAAATCACAGGCAAAAAAGGAAACATTTTTGTGTACCACCTGCAACAGCAGTCCTTCCTGACCTCCCATAATTTCAGAACTTTATCCATAGTCCTCTCTGTAACAGCAGTTAAAGAGTTGATTTTCCAGCATGCTGCATTTGGGCTGCATGAGACTCACTGAGTTCTGAAGCCCTCACAGGGGCAGCCAAAGCCTCTCTTTTACAGTGAACAGAACAGGTCTGAGCATCTCTATTCATCAGTGCGGTGACAATATGACATGGAGAAGAGATCATCCCTCTCGAAAGGGAGGACTGTCATTTTTGACATTCCCATGTTGTTTTCCTGGCAGGAACAAAGGGGCTGAATGCCTCCTACCTGTAAGGACTCCTAATGATAAGTAGAGATGTTCCAGGCTGGTGGCGAATGAACTCAGAATTAGTCCAGTAGATGCAAGCAGCCCTCCTAGAATGATACCAACTTGGCAGGATACATGATTACTGATTAAACTCCCAAGCGGGGCTTCAAGGAAACAAATAAAGCTGGTAGTTAATGGCAGGTACTCACACACAGTTCATTGCAATGGTCATCAAGGAAAAGGAAGCAGTAGGCAAGCAGGAGAAAACGGTGATCACAGATACACAGAGTCGTCTTCCAAGATCTCCCCATCACAATGGTGCGAGCACCAAAAACTTCTAAAACTCATTTTCCTGAAAGTCAGGATAAAACTGAAATTTACAGTAGCTTTCTCAGCAGCCATTTTAGTAGATCAAAGTCATTACAGGACACAGCTAGTCTGCAGTTTTGAGGGTCAGGAGAGGCCACAGTGACAGCCCACACTGTTCATTACTTCACGCTTAGTACACTGAGACCTTCCCCCACCTGGAATTTGCACTTCACCCCTCAGTAACTTCAGTCATGCTTCCTCGCTCCTCCCTGGCCTTGTGGGTTCTGTGTCAGACCTAAACAGGAGAAGTCTCATCTTTTGGACCATCTCCAGGGCTGCTACCCCTCTCCTGCACTTCTCCAATGTTGATGGCTCCCAGATCACTCAGCCTATACCATGGGGTGTCATCACCAGCCCTCTCCCTCTCTGCTACCTGCAATGCCAGGGCAAGGTTATCCTTATTTCTCTTTTTTCCCAAGATATAACCTGGCTGACACAGGAGAGTCTCATTCCAGCTGTGTCCCTGTGCCTTCATAGCAATGCTCACAGATTAACCTTCTTCCACAGGCTTAGGGCATGAATTTTCACATAGCTGTACAGTTTTAAAGTAAACCTGTGAGAAATTTGGTACAACTGCTGCATTGATGCTAGACATTTTTAGTAACACTGAATTTTCTTTTAGGGGAAAATACTATTTGTAAACATACAAGTTTGCTGAAAGGAGGATAACTGTGACTTGATCTGAAGGCAAGATGTACATACTGTGCTAAATCTCAAATATGATTCCAATCAAAAGGCAAAAGAAATAAGTGCTCAGTTAGTAGCTCTCAAACATGACTTGTCCCACTAGACCTCAACAAAAGTACATTTCTGAAAACTTAGATCATTTGACAAAACAAAGTTCTGCTTCTTTTCTGTAGTATGAAGACACTCCCTTCCTGCACAACTATGCTGGGAGAAGCAGCTTGGATATACCATACCCCAGAGAGCCCACAATATCTATCTTTCCCAGCTGACTCCACCAACTTGTGAACACGCTAAAACCAGATGGAGCTGAAGGAAAAGCAGCCACATTAGTCTTAAAAGGGCAATACACACCACAGAGCATCGTAGCACAGTCGACGATGGAGTGGATCCAAGCCGTTCTGGCATAATCCTGCCCAAAGTATGCCTGGAACTCCACAAAAAAAATGGAGATGCACCTAGGAAAGAAAACATGAGCACCAATCTATTGAACATGGGATATTTGCCTCATAGAAAACACCAATCTCGCTCTTCAGGTATAAAGAGTACCCACTTGAAAGTCCTCTCCAGCTCCCAGGAAAATCAAATCTGTGGTTTGCTTAAATCCCAATGAGATGGAGAAATTTTTAAACAGTTTCTAATGGATATTGGAAATGAAAGGCTACCTTAATGCATGAGGGACAAGACATGAAATGATGCGTGCAAGTTGAATAATTCCAACAGTACTCTGTGTAAGGCACCTAGGCTAGGGTGATTCAACCAGAGAAGAGTTCTTGCTTTGCACTGGCAACAACTGAATCACAAATTGGTGTCCAACTATTATCCCACTAGTGGGATTAGGCAATCAGGCTGATGTAGAACCTAATTCAGACAGATAACTACTTCAGAGAGATTATGAACATTATAATACCACATGTTTCTCACTGTGGTATCTGCTGCTAGATTTTTATAACTCATACCATTTTTAACTGAAATGAAATTGAAGTTGTAATTATCACCAGCAAATTATAGTCCACAACAGAATGTTGCTTCCCTGGTACACAAAGCCCCAGCTCCCCAATGCTTCACCAACCTGGTTGCTTGCTAATGGTGGCATTCACATCTGCATAAACTGGCAGGGCAGGGCCAGCACAGTACCTGTAAGAGCCAACACCACCTATAGCTATGTGTCCATGGATGCACAAATGCAAAGCAAGTGAAAAGCAACTCCTCATGAACAGAGAATCAAAACACAGCAGGAGCCCATGGACCTTCCAACAGTTTATTAAAATGCTTCCAGGAGAGGTTACTTTGCTCTGCTTAACGAGCGTTACTGTTCTACCTGTCTCTGCGGGAGAACGGATTAAAAGGCTGCATAGTTTCATTCTGGTTTCTGGATCAGCAGGAGATCCCTTTCCCCCCTCTCTTTTTCCCTCCTGCAAATCAACGAACAACCACATTCTTCAGCTTTTCTCTTGCGTATACTTCATTCCTGTATATACTCTAGATGTGTGCCAGCCATTAGATATTTCCTGCATGTAGCACACTTCACATGTGAAAAAGGAATTAAATCCACTAGGAAATCTCTACTGTTATTAGGGAATTAGTACATTTGCATACATAAACCAACATTGTGTCAATGTTTCCATGCCCCTTTTATGCTGTTGACTTCAAGACCCTAGAATTTAGATCCCTAAACCTGGCAACTTTATTTTAAAAGAAACGTAAAAATTAGGTAGGAAACACTGTATTTACATTATACTGACTGTCCAACAAGACACTGTCTCAGTGTTCCTCAGTTACCAGGGTGCCTATCGCTCTGCTTAATATAGCTGAAATGTCCATGTTCACACACAGCAGGGTCTGCTGTCTCCAGTCAACATCAAAGTCACCCGATGGCAGCTGTGGAAGCCATCTCACTCCAGATGTATACATTATGTTTATGCAAGGCAGCAGTCTATTCCTGTTCTTTCTATTTTTGAGAAGAATTTTTGAGAAAATATGTTCTGCATATTTTGGATACCAGAAGGGTATAGAGAGGGGCTTCGTCTCTAGGGCACAGACCTTCTCGGGCAGGCAGGATGGTACCTGAAATGCTTGCAGTAGGAGAAGGGAGTATTTACAGGTCTCAGGTAGGCTCAGGAGCCAAGCAAATCCACTGGGACTAGCAAAATCAAGCACGGCTGTGGGGTCAGAGAGACACAACAGACCCGAAGAGACCCTGCATGATTCCTCCCTCCCCGACCAAACCACCCAGGCTTTGATTCTGCAAAAAATCAAGCAGAGGGTGTTGAAAGAGAGAGCAGCTGTCAGAGGAGACAAGACTAAAACTAGAGGGCTCATAATCCCTCAGCCATCCCCACAGCCTTAGCGATTTCAGGAAGCCTTTAAAAATGTAGTGAGAGAGAGGTCTGTAGCTAGCCAGAATAACCCCTGCAGCTGTGAGACATCAGGGGAGATCCCAAATCCTCTTCCTAAGGAGAGGAGGAAAAAAAAAAGAAAGAAAAAAAAAGAAGGGTAATGCCACAAACAGGTCAGAAAGACAAGAAGCAACCCCTTTACCTCGTCACGGCCCTGGTACAGATAGTGACAAGGAAGCAGCCAGCAACGATCATCCAACCCCAGCCTCCGTCGGGAGGGCCGGCGTGCCGGGCCCGCCGTCGCGAGGCCATGGCGATTCCTCCCTCCTCCCTGCCTCAGTGGCAGGGGCCGACTCCGGCCGGCTCGCCGAGCACGGGCCAGGGCTGCCTGGCACATGGGTTAGTGGCCATCTGAAGAGAGAGAGAGAAGAAACAGGCAGAGAGGGAGTCAGGGTACATCGCATGCGCTGCAACCTGCACAGCTGGGCTAGGACATACTGCTTTGGCTTTAGTGCATAAAAGAGAGGGTTTTCTTTCACACACAGTTTATGAAAATTTGTTGGAAGCAAGAGTGCCATCAGAATTTGGCCCCAACTCTGGTATCATTTATTTCAGGGTAATTTGCCCAGCAGTTACATCCTCGCACATGATACCCTTTTCCCCCACCAATGTCACAGTGCATACAGGTAAGTCACATACTTTACTGGTGCCACTCACTCCCGCACATTACCTTCATGGGCTCCCCCTCTCGTGCTAGTCCCTGGCCTGAACTGTATTTTCAATTGCAGTCTCCAAAGTACCTATTCTTCTTTGTACATACTTTAGTGCAAAATTTGTGTTTGAGGGAGTACAGTTTTCACCTTTGTATGAAAAGGGAATATTCATTGTAAAATCAGAGCAGATCTGATGACAAAATGACCTCCTTGTTCTCACAAGCCAGACCCTAGATTGAGGCTGTAATCAGGCAGGACACAGTGACTTCATTTTCTGAGCATGGGCAATTCACTGAAGGTTAGAGGTAGCCTGTCCCCCTCTTCTATCCACTTATATCAAAGTAGGGTCTGCATCCAGGCCATAACATGGGCTCTAAATGCACACTGAGTGCTGCAGGACACTGCAGGAGACCAAATGACACCGGCTGGACCCTAGATGGGTAATTGAGTTATGTGTGTTGCCAATGCTGTGGGTGTCACCAGCAGCATGGGACCAACAGCCCTTAGTCCTTTCTGCATCAGTGACTGCATGGCACGGCTAGAACGTGGGACCCGAGACACCCCATTTCGCTCAGTGCAGGAACACACAGTGCTGCCTGTCAATACTGGGTTTCAGACCACGTTTTTGCCATCACCAACAGGCACCTAGCCCCTGGATGACTGCAAAATTTATAAGACATAAGAGAACTATCTGGGATGTTTTTCAGTTTTGCTTGGAGAGAAACCTCACATAGCTTCTACATCACCTAATATGACAGATGCTGAATATGCACCATTCCCACTGACAAGAACCACAGGCTTGCCAAGAAATGTTACCTGTTACAGGATGTAAGAGGGCAGCAGAGCTACTCAAAAGTGCAACTCAAAAAGCGGCTACATGGCTAATAATGTGCCTTCTCAGTCCTTGAAGCTGCTCAGCCAGGTGATGCTCAAGGTTTGGCTCTGCAAAGCCCAGAGCTCCCTGACCCAAACCAGCAAGGCACCCCAGAGCCAACCCTAAATATCACCACAGATGAACCTTTGAGAAGTATTCATCAGCTGCCTCCCCTGACATATCAGAAGGTGCATCTAAAAAAACATGAGAAAATTATTTCAGGAAAAACATACACATTGCCAAACTTATAGGTGAACAGAGTAGTAGAAAACAGGAATGACAAAACCAAACAAAAACCACAACACATTGAGAGCTTAGCTGAATTCCTACTAGGCTGTAAACAATACTCTGTAGCAATGCTGTACAAGAGAATCAATCAGTGGACTCTTTTTAAAAAGGTTTAGTAGTCTTTTGTTTTAAAGAGGATAAGAAGCATTATCCTAATCTACCTGCTTGGCTTTCAAAGCCCAAGAATCGCAGCTGATCATACAGGGCACAATCAAGCCCTATATGCTAACACAACTCGGTCCATAAATGTTAAAACCAGAAAAAAACAGTGCCATTTTCAAAGGTGGGCGTTAAGTCCAAAAGCCAGTGAGCGTGCTGCTGTAGGAGGCGCCTGAACTGCCCGGGAAGTGAACAATGAAGAGAACCATTCGTAACCTCACAACAAAATGTGTGCTTGTCAATGCTTTTGAGCAGTGATTTGAGGTAACCATGTTTGAAACAATATCTTTGAAAAACACCAGCAAGTAAAAATATCCACAAAAGATGCCTAAACTATATTATACCACCATCCAGTTACACAAGCTAAAAGACCTGTTCCAGGTCTTTGTGCATTCCTGAAGTACCATTTATTTTTGCCTCTGTGCTAGTCAGCCTGTTAGCTATCACACATTTTGCTTTAGGCCAAAAATGCTGTGTCTATTTGGAAATAAGAATTACTGTCCTATCTTCTCTCATCATATAATAGGTTTTGCTAATATTTATTTATGAGTAAATATTTGTATAAAGCTTTCTAATGATTCAGAGTCCAAAGCAATGCCCACAATAAGCATTAGAACATGTACTAATGCTGTCTTTATTATTCTCTTCTCTTCCATTGTCATAAACATCTGTTTCATTCTAAGTTAAATTGTATTATAAAGTCTTTGCAAGGCCTGTGTTATTCTCTGTGTTTGTATGGAGTCTAGCACAATACAGATCTTCACTGCAGCATAAAGTACTATTACAATATAACCCACGCTAATGAACTAGAAGAGAGATCAGGTATGGTAAAAAGAAATCTCTAATGACGTGCTTTGCTTGTCACTTCTGTGACTTTTTGGAGAGATATCCAGTGCTCTGCTCTGCCTGATTACGTAAACGCTTCACTCTGTGTAAAGAATAGGCCACATCTCAAATGGGACATCTGACATAGCTACAGTTTTGGATTATATAGCAATAGTCATAGCAGCTCACAAAGATCAAACAAGAATTCATAGCTGGGGTTACAAGAGTTTTTGTAAGCAGCCACCAGACCTTGTATCTCATGCGTAGAGGCTCCTAAGTGAGTTTCAAGGGTTCCAGCTGGATGCAGTCTTCACAAGTTCATTCCTACAGCTGATTAGAAAAACCACTCAAATCAAATGAGATCCAAATGAGTTTATGATTTCAAATCTCATCTTCAAGGTATTCAATTGCTAGGACTTACATACATAAAAGATAAATGAAAGTTCTGGAATGGAGACCAGAACAGTTTGCCTTTTCTGACACAACTTTATAATACACAGCAAAAAATTCCAATGCAGCTGAGAGAGCTTTCTGAAGGTGCCCACATGACCCCAAGGACATCACTGGCCTCTTCACCAGCCTTGTGACGTTTTTCTTGAAGTTCATTTTTTGACCTTACCTATTTGCTTCAGGACAAACATACAGCAGTGCCAATGTGTACCCATACCTTCCTTCCTTCCCCACTGTGTTCTGAAACAAACTCTCTGACACAAACACAAACAAATTGAGGAAAAAATGTAGAACAAATTGGCTAATGCAGTAAAATAAGAAAGCACGTATGTAGGCAATTATTCACAAAATTTTTGAGGGAGGCTGACAATGCTTGCAGTCAAAAGTTACAGGATGCTGGGCACATGATGCAGAAGACACATCCATGGACTAGCCACTTGACACACATGTTCTGTATTTGCTTTCCAGCATGTGCTGCTAATTTGTGAGCAGACCATACACCTCGTGTTGATTCCATCCAGATGACAGACAATTTTGCAGGGTTTATGTTACATTTTGAGAAAGCTGAGATGAACTAATGACTGATTCTTTATTTTTGACTAATAGGGTCAATTATACCTCCCTTCCTGTATAGCTCCAAGCAGCAACTCTCTTACTAAATACATGCAAACATTGGATCAACAAGTTATCTGATGGTTAAGGCAGTGGTTACATGATACTTCATGTTGGATCAGTGAATGACCAGATCATCAAGCAGTGCAATTTGGTGCAAACTACCACCACATCCCTGCCTACTTTGACAGAAAACAAAATTCAACACTTTTGTGGGTGTCTGTGTCTAACCTAGCCCCAAAAAAGCTGATGCCCAATCTAGCATGAAGCCAGAGTAGCACAAATAGATTATACCCCTATTTGGCAATAAAGTCTTCCATTACCTTATCCTGCCAAATTCACTTGAACAAGCAGAGCAAGTACCAGTGCTTTACACCACATGGCCACCAGATTTTGCATCTAACACTAGGTGGATTTGTTGTATTATTGCAAGTTTAATATGTTACCTTCAAATGCCTGGATAATTGAATAGCCCGTAAGAATCCATGACAGCCACCTGAATTGACAGGGCACTGATAAAGTTCACATTATTTTGCTCAAGGGTTTCCTGGCAATCAAAAGTAATGCAGTTAGGTGGAGTTTGCATAAGCACATGATACGTCACAGAGGGATCCTGAGCAATTCAGACATACCTCTGCAGCACTTTTGCAGAGTCTTGGCAAGGCAGGGCTTCTTATTTTGGATCTGAGCAGTGTCTTTCACTTCCCTCTCTGGAGGGATGAAGATGTCATTTCAAATTCTGATTATTAAGGGTGGAGGAGGAAGTTCCAGGAATGTCAGAAGGGATAACAGTAACCCTTACAAGAAGCAGAAACATACACAAAATTTTTCAGAGGAGTCAACAATCCCCACATACAGAGCCCTAACTAATTTTAATGCGCAAACAGAAATAGCTGAGTGCCATGACCTCAGCCTAGATCTCTGGCCCAACTTCCCAGGCAAGCTTCAGATCGGGTCTGAGACCCTAGTTCACATTTTAGCTGTATGTTAACGTACTTGGGAAGAATATGACGACATACCAGGCTAAGCAAACAGAGATTAGGTATTTGGCTACATGATCACTTGCTGTTATTTTCACAGAACCCTGCCTGCCAACGTACACACAAATGGCAAATATTTAATGAGGTTACAAACAACCAAACCCAACCATATTGTAAGAAATGCCTAGCCAACATAGAAATAGGCCACCCAACCTCCTCATAGTAGGATCAGTGCAAACCTCATCTCCTTGACTTCATGCTCGCTTCAAGGAGTACCGTGCCTTTCATAGCCACTGAACTAATAGGCAAGTTAAATAATTACCTTTCCTGTTGCTGCACACGTCTAAAACACTTATTATGTCAACCTGGCAATTTTATTCTGAGGTTAGAAAACTTCATTTGCTTATGCCCTGGTGCTGTTTTCCAATTATCTGTATCATGGATAGTACAGATAGTGGACTGCAAATGAAGTTGAACTGGCAGAAAGCACATACTTTGTCTGAGCAACCATGTCCTCCCCTTTCCAGCCCTACCTTTGTTTGTTCTCATGTTGCATCTTTTTCTTAACCTTTCTGGTGCAGGATAAGACTCGTATCGCATATCTGCTCCACCTTTAGCACTGTAAGGCCTGATCCCCACTGGCAGCATTGGTTGCTAGTATAACACATCTTGGACATGCATAAAAGTTCCTGCTGCTTGAGAGAGATAAAGGAAAGCAGGGTTAAAAGAAAAGCTCATGAAAGAGCTCTGCACTTTGCAACCTTTGCTAGATAATTTTCACTCAAGCATTAAGTAAATGCACTTTGCCATGAGTTTAAAGAAGATACAAGTGGGGTGAAGGAGGCAACAAATTCTGCTGATCCCTAGGAAAGCTTTAGTTAGCCAGGGTGCCCTGACAGCCCACTAAACAGTGACTCTGTTCCCCAAGTTAATACATTAGTTCAATTTGGCAGGATAAATAACCTATAAATTTCTTCAGCAGCTGTTTTTGTGAACACTGGAAAGAAAACAACTGCTCCTGAGAGCATCTCCCTTACTCTGTCTGCTCAGCCAGCAGAAAGGAGCGGGTGAGGCTACTGAAAAGGCACTACTATAACCTTGCACCTCATCACGAGGTTCTTTTTGCTGGGGAAAAGAGCACAGAAATCCATGGCAGCCTAGCAACTGGCTGGAACAGTGACGGGAGCTACTGACCTTTTAAAACACGGCATGTAGCCAGCAAAGCACTTGCTGCCCCCTCCGCCTGCCCCTCCTTCCACCGTGAAGATTTTCTTCTTTAAACAAATTGATTCAATAATGATATTGCAACAGTATGAAGTGAAGATGCAAAGCATTTCCGTGACGAAGGACAGAGGAATAGCAGGTACAGTCACACCAGCCTGCCCTGGGACCAGGGGGTTGCTTTTTTCCTACCTTGTTAGCTGCAATATCTACAGTGTTGACGTACTGGGCAGTTCCATCATCTCAACAAACGCTACCTCACCTGCCAGTTTGGATGCTTTTTGAAAATGCTCTGTTTGTAGAAGGATACAGCTTCAACCAGAGGAACAGGCACATGGTCAGTTTTGTGTCACAGCTGCCCCAAGGCAGGAGCACTCAGCCCCTGGACCATACTGGGGGTCTCACTCTGCTACTTTCTGCTTCTTTGCACAATCGTGGCTACACAAAACTAAAATGGCTGCACATTAAGATGCCTTTGCAATTTCTTTCAGAACTGTATGGAAGGATTTTGTGTGTGGTTCATCCCAAAGGAGCTGGCCCAAATATGTATACCAGCATAAATAAGCACAGAATCCAACACCTACTTTTACCTGTTTGATAATACAGAGATGCACATGAGACAAGACTAAGAAGGAGACTTATCTAGAATTTTCTTTCTGGATCAGCGTAAGATACACACATACGCATAAACTGTACGTGCCATTTACTACGTTCACAGCGATGATGGGTTGCGCAAGGTCTGAGAAACTTGTGACAGTCTCTCTGTCCAGAACACCAGGACACACTCCCAGAACAGGTTCATTCACGCCAATGAATTTAAACCCTATATTTCTTGTGAACAACAACATACACAGCTTTCAAAGTCACTCTGAGATCATTCATGCAGATGAATTTTATGAAGTACAGGTATAAAGCAGCTTAAGCATAGGTGGAGAAAATTCTTTAATGCTTAGAGTGAAAGGTAATGGAATTGCATGTATTTACTACATTTACCTCCCTATGCACCTAGCTCTAGGGCAGTCTTAATATTTTTCTATATTTACCCTATTCATGTAGCTCTAGGACAGTTCTACTATCTTTTTTATTTTTCTTGACCTTAAGATTGTACCAAGCATTAATTATTTGTAGTCATTTGCTACATTGATTCATATTAACCTCTTGCTTTAATACTCTTGCTTTCTGTTCCTTTTTTTCTCTGACTGCTGCATCTTTAATAAAAAAAAAACCAAACCCCCCAAAACAGAAGATAAGAACTTTGAATAAAAAAAAAATAAAAAGGGCACAGAATGAATAGCAAAGGATAGAAGGGGAGAGAGAAAGACAGAAAAATGTCAGGTAACAGATAGAAACATTATAAGTGTTAAGTGACAGTGGATCATAAGAAATGTGCAAGATTAAAGATTTAACGTGTTTTGAAAGAGTTAATTTTTAGGTCTTGAAGGATCAAGTATCTGTAACAATCTGCGGTAGAGAACTGAGCTTAAACGAAGTAGCAGGTTAAAGGGAAGACAGAAAACTGGCAGAATACTGTTTACCAATTAATAGCCGATTACTGTTTTGTCACAGGTTCTCTAACTCCACAGAGTCAGGGATCTCCCTTCCACACTGACCAGTGCCCTCCCCAGAGGCTTGCTAGCCCCTCAACTCATTTCCTACATCAAATACACTAGAGCACATGTAAGTGGGACGCAGTATTTGATATGAGCACAGAAGATGCCGACAGCTGCAGAAGCTTCTGTCAACTGGATTGTCAAGAAATGGCACTTTTTCAGCCTCCTTTTGCTCCCTGCTCCCCGTCCCCAGCAATTGCATACCATAGTAGGCACTACAGTCAGCAGTCTGGCAGAAGGATAAATTCCAAGTTGTTCTTAAACACATGGGAAGTAAAGACTCTTTAATTTTGTACAGCTCTTTGGAATCAAAGGCTATTTCTAATCTGATCTAATCTATTTTCTCCAATAAACAGCTGTCCCATTCTGCACCCTGGGAGAGCTCTTTAACTGGAAAAGTACAGCATGTTTTGATTTTAGTAGATGCTGTTTATTAAGAGCTGTATGATTATCACTTTGACTTGTTTAAAAACAACCCAAGAGGTCCTTTCCTATCCTGTATTCCTAAATAAAAATAATTCCACTGAGCATCTTAAGGCTGCTACTCTATATCCTCAGCTTTCTTCTCTGCTTAAAGATGTCTCTGTCCAGCCTCTAGATAAAACCAAAGTTTATGCTTTTCTGAGAGACTGGCAGATTGGTCCACTGAAATTTTCCCTGTGCAAACCAGTAAGCCTAAGGATCATGTGTATCTATATAAAGCAAGATACACATTCAGCTTCTCAGATGTCCATAAATTCAGTACCTCTCCAAGACTGTTACAAATGGTTAACATCAAGAATCACTTACCTTAAAGTTCATTTAGGGAATTGTACCAGAACCAAAGTAAAAAAAAAAAGGAAAATTTAAAAACAAACAAAAACCAACCTGACTTTTAATTGCTATCACAGCACTAACACAAGAAGCATATTAAGACAGATTGTAATAAGTTTTTCCAGTTTTTTATCTATAATATACCTGCATAAATGTGGATGGTTTACTCTGCAAATCTTTAACCGCTTTTATACATTTAAGGAAGGGTTCCTTATGATACAAAATAAGAGCAGCATTAATAACCTATTTGTATTCTAGTAGTACTTTGGAACTTCTAATCAGAGAGTGGGTGTCACGGTGCTAGGCATCATAGAAATATCTAATAAAACTTGCCCACCATCCAAAACATATCAAGATAGAGAAGATGAATCGTATGAGAGCCCAGCTTATTAACTCCCATCTCTATGCTGAGCAGCAAATGTTCTTCATTTGCTTCAGTTCGTGCGCATGAGGGAGGGAGATGCCTGTGAAGATGGCAGACTGAACAGAGCATAGATGTGGGAACAGGAGAAGGAACATGGAAACCAAAGGGATGTTAACCAGCTGGTAGAGAAGGGAGGTGCCAGAGAGGGGCACAGGTGAGTGGGGTAGTGCAGAAGGGGGCAGGAGTTCAGAAAACTGCCTTTTATGCAAGAGCAAAAAACACTCAGAGCAGAAACTTGAAAAGGATAGCAAAAAGTAGAGGTCGTGGAACAGCACAACATCCATTAGTCACTCCCCTACTGAGAAGCGTGTCGCTAGGAAAGGAAGAGCCGCGCTGGCCTCCCCCACAATGATCGCTTTTCAACACTGGCTCTTCAATTTGTCAAATTTGCCAGAAATTGCTAAACCAAATGGCATGGCTAGAGCCCCAGCAGAAATAGTTACTGTCTGCTAAGTTGGTAGCACTCACATGAAAAAATGTAACATGAACTTCCTTTTTCTCTGGAAACCATTGTACAGGGCTGACAGAAAAAACAAGAGCCTGACAGAAGGGGTCTACAGCAAAAGGTCAAGCAAATTATATGGAAACCTTTTGTCCCTTTAACATAGTTTCTGGCTAGGTTAGTCCTTCAATAATGCAGGTTAACTATAGAGGGTAAAAAAAAATACAAAGGAATATTTTTTTAGGAAAACCCTTTTGCACAGAAAGCTTGACTTTAGCCTACTTAACCCCACCTGGAAATGTACATTTTCAATCTGACATTCTGAAAGGTTTTTAAACTTGCATGTGCAACATTCATCATTTCACTTTTCACTGCGATGAAAACAACAGGGCTCAACTACTTTCCTTGAGTACACAGCTGTTACTGAAATCCAAGCAGAGCCCATCAGCGTGCACACCCTTAGGAAGGTTATGGTCATGCATGTTCCATCAAACACGCATTTTCTCCCTGAAAGGCGAATGCTACTAATTGACCAACTGATAGCCAACAGCCACACTGCTGGGGGCGGGGGCATAGTACCATCACTGTCTCAATTTTAACGTCTGTCTCTCCCCTTCCTGCAAATAAGTGAGAATAGCCAAAAAGTCTTACAAAAAAATCTCAGGAAACCTTTCTCTGCTGTCCAGTAACTGCAATTATACAACAAGACTTCTAAGACAATGTTTTGGAATTTTTGGTGTTGAGGGGTTGCTGATGACATATCATGTATATATTGAGAGCAGAAGATAATGTCAGAATTGTCTGATGCTTATTGTTTTGCTAGTATTTATAAATTCTTAAATATTTCTACATTTTCCTAATATTTCTAATATTTATTTCTAATAATTATTTTTAACACATAGTGGGTAGGCAACAGTTGTGGAAGGTTTTTTTTGTTTGTTTACAGAGCTACCTATATGTTTATTGATTTATAATTACATTGCATTTACCTGTTACTTTTGAGATTTATGACATGTCATTAATGATGACTAAACATTTTGTCAAGCAATTCTCGTTTATAGTTAAACTTAATTATGTGATAGCCTAATAATTTTCTGAATCATCAGGAACCTATTAGTATCCCATTATATCCTTAAAGAAATGTTAACATACAACCATAATTGTTTGGAAATGCTGAAAAAGGTTTTGATTCAAAGTGGTCTTCGGCTGACACTTTCCCTACATGTCATATATTAATTTTTCCATCTTCAGGAAAATATTGCTCTGAGAAAGAATACCACTGAAAAGCTGCCATGGAACATGTGGGAATAGGACATTTTTTCTTAGACCACTATGCAGTCAGTCTGTGGAAATCACTACTCTCCCCTTCTTTTACAGATTCTACTTTTGTGATAAGGATCCAAAAATTAATCTCTCTTAGGTTAGCTGGAGATGACCTGGCAAAGGGGATTCCAAGCAAATGCTATTCTGATCCCTCCAGAGAAAACTAGGATGTTATCAGGCACTCCAGGGGTGTTCAGGCACCAACAGTGCGGCTCTGCCTGGATAAAACTGAGGGGCTGAAGACTACGGAGACACGTCTTCCCGCACACACCTGCATGTGCCAAAGGCCACCCGAAACTGTGGTTGCTGCCAGTTTTTACGTCTCATCTCCGACAAGAAATCAACGCAGACAGACACTGATTCCAGCATACCTCCCTGGTGGGGGGGGTCACAGCCTGGGGAAGCGTTGGCAACCGTTCTGCGGTGTCCTGGGAGAGCTGCCACCCAGTGCTCCGACACTCCTCGGCAGAGGGGAAGCCAAGAAAGCAGGAGGCAAGACCATGGGAAACCGATACGCCCTCATCTAGAATCTCAGTGATTACTTACAGAAAACATACTTGTACTTTGAGCTCCTTTGCAGTTGTCACCTTTTCAGCCCTTCTGTTTAGAGAAAAGCCTTATTCAAGTTATGTAAAAATAATTTGGTTTATAATGTGCTTGAGGTTCCTGGCTGGGTTTTAGTAAAATGAGGAACTGCACTTAAACAAAGATAACTTTTTCCCCTGTTCTTGAAGTGTTCAGAGCCTGAGTAGCATTGTCAGGTTTTTAACAATTCACATAGAAAAATACTTTTCACTGTTAATTTTCAAGATGTGAATCTTACACAAGTGCTTTCTAAAGGGAAAGGACGTGACTATTTTAGAAAACAAATTCCGTACCTACAGAACAAGCTATCCAGAAAATTGCCTCTATTTACCTGATGTTCTAGGGCTGCTGTTAGCATCAATTCATCTTCTCCTTCAATACGCAAGATTTGTTTGCAAAACTAATCAGGCGTGAAAAGGCAAGGCAGGTTATTTCCTTTCATTCACACAAGCTTATGTTCTGAAACAAAGCTATTAGGATACTTACGTGCTCTTCTAACGGACAATACGCACCATATGATAGCAAACTGTCACTGTGACCATTATTTTTTTTGGAAGGTTTTCAGCTGAAACCTTGAACTCTGTAAAATTAAGATACCCCTACAATCATTTCAAGGCACTATTAATGTTCCCTTTAATAATGATAATATATCATTATTGTATATACCATGGTGCGTTAATATAATCCCCAGCAGGAATGGAAGAAAAATCTCTAAATACTGGAAAGGCAACAGTTTAAGACAAAAAACAGGACATCTGCTGTTTCCTGAAACAGGTTTCCAACAGCAACTACTGATGAATGTTGCTTTACAGGGTTAGGTATTTCTGAGAAGTCATTTCATAGATCACATTTACTCTATTAAAAAAAGCATAATATAATATATTATATAAATAATATATATAAATAATATAGCCATAGGTACATACCAATGAACACAGCTCTGTACAAGAAGGCTTATATGTGTGTCACTACATACAAATTTCTGAAAATAACAACAGGGAAGCTACTAAAATGGGAAGGAAACATCAAGTACTAAAATGAAAGACAAGGAAACAGATGGAGGACAAGAGGAAAAACTCTTAGCATGCTGTAAAAAAAAAAAATCTCTGACCAGGAAGAACATATTTGACAGCATGCACATTGTGAAAACACGCATCTACTTACAAGTAACAGTTTGTCTTAGTGAAATCACACACTGAAAGTTAACAACCACCATGTCTTGGGCAGATCAGCATATTCTTCATGCTCAGGCTTCCATTCAGCCTCACCAAGCCATCCATATTTCAACTAGATCCTTGCTTAATAGCTTATTTTAGTTTTTAGGGAATCTTTAAAGCTTCGAGAAAAGTGCCTCCAGTTCACTCTGCTGAGTGAATTCTGGTGCAGCTGCTTGATTACATCATTTTCAGGAACGATCAGCAGGAACTTTCCATGCGACTTAAGGGTGTACTTCTGCTAATTAGTATTGCAGCCCAGAAATACATTTTCTCAATTTTATGTTAAAGAACATTTCTCTCCGTAGAGAATGTTTTTGTTTTGGTAAGCGAAACGTGAAAAAAATTTACCTGTCCTATTAATTATGTTTTACCTTTGCTCTTCAGATTTTAATTCTTTAAAAATTAGTTTCCATTTTCATTTTCTGCGGTGTTCCCATACAGCTCCTCTTTTGTATCCTTCCAGTTCCATAGACGCACAGAACTGTCAACAAGCCGAATATTACAGTAAGTGTTCAAACGTGCTTATGTTCACATTTAAGGAATGGAGATGTAATTGGAGAAAATGCTTGAAAAAAACAGCTGACCACAAGAAGCATGGGATTAGCTTAACTCATAAAAAGCACGAGACCAAGGACTCTGCAGCAAAGGACCCAAGAGTGCCTCTGGCAGGAAAACTAACCTTTAAGCAGGGAGGGCAGAAATTTTACAGAAGAGACGTTTGAGTTACATTAGGAGTAATGAGACAGTATGTAGAAAAACAGGAAACTGCTTTCCCCAGATTGTATCATGTTTGTCTTTTCTCTTCAACAGCTACACTGAAAAGGCAGATAGCTATAAAAGAAAGAGGAAAAGAGCCCATATGGAGCAGCAAGACAAGATGTTAAGGAGTCATCTTGTTAAATGTTAGACAGAAATGATAAGAGACCCCATACAAGGTGAAATTTTAAAGGACTTCAAAAGAGAAGAAAGAGAGAAAGAGACTGATGCTATCTAAGAAAATAAATTAGAAATTTATCTAAGAACTGGTCATGAAAGAATTAATAAAAATGTTCCATCTCCCTATTAAACCCAGTCCTAATTACAGCAGCTGAGAGCAGCAGAGCATTTACAGCCACAGAACCAGCCCAGCCTGCCAAATCTCCTGTAAAACACCCAAACACTCCTATCAGCAAACTCTCAAATGGAAACACTTCAGAAGAAAACTATGCAGGCTCTGCTGCTTCATGTGATCCTACAGACCAACTGCAGGCCATTTATCATGGCATCTTGAACCACTGCATTAGGAAGTTTATAAAAACAAACACCTGGCTAAGAAATTCAGGAAAAGATTGTAGAAGTAAGTATAGGCTTTCAAGCTGGTACCATGCTCCCACAGGAGTTACAAGAATGTGTAAAAAAAAAAAAAAAAAAAAAAGTAGTCCTGGCTCCTCTATCTCAGCTTCCTTATTGACATTACTGGTCAAGGAGCCATCGTGAAGAAATGCATTTGCTAGCTGTTCAGACTGGACAGTCATATGAGTATCGTTTGGTCAAAGTCTCAACACATGTCAGCTTGGGAACCAAAAAACAAGAGACTTAAAAGGAGGACTCAACAGTTATCCTCTTATCCTGTTATGCCAGCCAACCTTGTAATTGTCCCTTAACTAGATCCCATTATCAGTAAGTCTTTTAGTGGGATCAATTTCACTTTAAACAGCTTATTGCATGGATGACAAAAGAAACAAAATAACTCAAGAATGGTCAGACAACAAAAATTATGTCTAAAACATTTCTATCTTGAGAGTATCAGGGGGTGATAATCCTTAAAATCTTCTCTAGGTGAAATTAATTTTTTTTCCGTGAAAGAGAACAGGCCCTAGTGATGTTTTTCAAGAACATCATCTACTTACAGTGGAAGTTCACCCCATCTAAGGAACAAACTCTATTATGATAGCATTATTTAAATTGCATCTTCTGAATTACCTGAAAGAGTAACCTGGAACATCCCAAAGAACAGTTGTTACAGGGAACTGCTACTTCACCCATAAATTCAATGACACCATAATAACAACAGGATAAACTTGATCTCACATTAAAACTGGTAAACAAAAATTAAGGTCAAATTAAATGAACATCTCTTTCTTAGCTAAGAGATGTCTCACTGAGCTAAGTTTCCATTTTCAGTTAAGTAACACCTGTGTATGTTGGTAGCCTGAAAAACACCTGGAAGGTGTTGCTAGCAATGTCTGCCTATGAACCTTTCTGAAAAAGCTCTGCTGCATGCTCCAAATCCTGCACCGTTATACCATTTTTCTTCTTAAGCAGGCATTTCACATTAGGGCAGACTGCGTTTGATAAATTTTAAATTACTACAAACTTCCAAATTCACCTGAAGAAAAAAATATCCCAACCAACTTTTAATCAGCCCTCAAGTGCCAGCTGATTTCCTTTTCCTCCTTCACAGCCACCCTAAAACACACTTCACTTGTTTCACACATTATCCTGCCTGTCACCACCTTCACATCCTCTGGGGTTTTTTTTCATTCTTTCCCCACTCGGTTTTTATTTAGTGCTTCAGTTGCCAACTGCATAGTCCTTCCCTGTCAGGAGGCATTGATAAATTGACAACATCATTTACATGCTTGCTATGTTCTCTAGGAGCAATAAAACTAACTTTTTTAATTTTCAAGGAGTTTATCGAAGGAGTAACTTCATGTGCCAGGCTTTCATAACTATCTCCCAAGATTTAGTTTCTCATTTGGATAAAAGTAAAAGAGTAAAGTTGCCTGCTAAATGAGTCCTCTGCAAAATACCTCTGCCGATATGCCTGAGATGCCCATACAAGAGCTCTTATTTGAAGTATTTTGTTATCCCATCCTTTCTGGCAAACAAGCAAAACTTGGAAACTCTCACAAGTGTCATTTTACCATCACCCATGTGTGGGCTGTTTCTATGTAGCATGCACCATAAGCAAAAGGCAGAATTACATCACGTGGGTTGCAACTCCCCGAAGATTACTCTCTACTGCATTAAGGATAAACTATCTGTATGGGATAATTCTATTTATTCTTTCCAACTTGATACTCCTTCAGACTAAACCATGTGGACACTGATAGAATGAACTCTGACCACAAAAGAGAAAGAGATGAAACACTGGCTTCATGAAGAGCAGAGGATTGTGGATCAGGTGGGGGATGAGTCACAATTCATCCTAAATTTCCCATTCTCTCTTGTGCTGCCTTGCTCTAGTGCCCTACATAGTCTGCATCTGGATCCCTAAGCAAACAAAAATGGTAACTGTTCAAAGCTTGGGATCTGTGCTGTGCACCACCGAGCTAAAGAATGGGGTACAGAAATAACAGTGTTTGCTTCTACAGGAAGCCAGTTCCGGCTGGGATGCACAGGTATGTCTCTGCTACAAAGCTTTTTTGCCCAGCCAATTTGCATTGCAGCCACATGTCAATTTGCAAAAAAAGAAAATTAAATTTGACCAATTTAATTGTTCTCCAATTACGTTCTGTTTTGACCGCTGAGATATTCACATATTTAGGGTGAAAGCCAGGTCCTTCAATACATAATGACACAAATTGCATATTTTTGCTGAGAGTTTGAGGGCCCTTTGTGATCAGTTGTGATGCCACATTCAGTACATTCTTTATCCAACGCCAGTTTCTCTGCTGTCATCAAGTTGCATTTTATGGCAGCCGCTTTTCCCCAATTAAATATTTAGGCCACTTTTAATACAAAATATCAGATGCACAGAGAAATAGTCTGAACTGTTTTAGAGGAAGAAACAGAAAATATTAATTCTATACTTAATAATGAAAACAGCTTTTATACAAAAAGCCCTAGATGCTACTGGAGCACAGCACTAATATCACTCAAGTGGAGAAACTACCTAGTCTTTGTATTAACTCAGGCCCTTCAAGAGGGGAAGTGCCGCTCCTCTCAGCTTGCTCTTCTTTCCCAGCTGATTTCCATTTCAATATTCTCTCTGCCCATAGAAGGACGTTTTTCAGTCCCTTCAGAAAAGGCACTTTTGCTTGCTACTGCTGGTATCATGCTGTAGCTGCCCCAGGGACCACTCAGACTAATTAAGAAACACCATTGCAGAATTTTAGCAAAGAGAGAAAAAGGGAGTCAACAGGCAGAGGGCACTTCATGAAGAAGCTTCCCAATGCCTATTGCCTTCAGCCAAAACAAGTAGTGTTGGTTTGTTAGATTAAGCAGGTGGAATAGTGTAATTTTCAAACTTTGATGGAAGAAAGTGTAATTTCCAAGCTTTTCTGGAAGAAAGTGTAATTTAAGGGGATATTTGCATGAAAGCAGGATTGCCGACAGATGCAGTCAATAGGGAGAGAACTCTCCAGGAACATGTTGCAGCACAGGACATGATTATGGTGAGAAGAGATAGGCAGCAGTTTGTTATCCAAACTGACAGGATCTCATCTGGAAGGCTGCAATGCTTAAAAAAAAGTATGTGAACTACCAGAAATGTTTCCTCTAAAAAAATGAAAAACTGCTTCTAATGAGAAGTGTAACAACAGCAGCACATCAGATGGGAATATCACATCTAATCAATTCCTTAAGCATCAACTGAAAATATTAGGTTACAAACTCAAACGTTTGTAATGATAAAAAAGGCAGCCCCCATGCTCCCACCAAGCTCAGTGCTGCAGTGCGTTTTAAAACCAGCTATAGATATTTATTGAACATTGACACTGAACCAAGCCTGTATAGGCAAGTGTCATGGTCTAAGCCCAGCTGGCAACAAAGCACTACGAGGCTGCTCGCTCACTCCTCAGGCAGAGGACTCCTCACACTCTTCCCCTGCTCCAGCATGGGGTCCCTCTCACGGGAGACAGTCCTCCATGAACTGCTCCAATGTGGGTCCTTCCCACGGGCTGCAGTTCTTCACGAACTGCTCTAGTGTGGGTCCTTTTCATGGGCTGCAGTCCTTCAGGCACAGACTTTCCCATGGAGTCACGGCCATCTTTGGGCACAGTCACCTCCTCTGGCATGAGGTCCTCCACAGGCTGCAGGTGGGCATCTTCTCCACCGTTCACCTCCACGGGCTGCAGGGGGACAGCCTGCCATCTCACCACGGGCTGCAGGGGCATCACCTCCTCCCCCTCCTTCTTCACTGATCTTGGTGTTTGCAGAGGGGTTTCTCTCACATTCCACTCCCCTCTCCACTGCAGGTTTCCCTTCTTAAATCTGTTGTCCCAGAGGTGCTACCACCGTCACTGATGGCCTCGGCCTTGGCCAGCGGTGGGTCCAACTTGGAGCCAGGGAAGCTTCTAGCAGCTTCTTACAGGAGCCGTCCCTGTAGCCTCTCCCCCATTACCAAAACCCTGCCACACAAACCCAAACCAGCAAGGCTGAGTGTAATGCCCCTGGCCCAGGAAATTTCAGTCTCAGTAGCTGAGAGACTGGATGCAGCATTCAGTGACAGAAAGGTGAAGCTGGCACGTGCCTTGAAAGTGGAACCCTTTGGGTTTTGACTTCTTATTTCAGCTCTTCCTTACCCTGTCCTTTTATAGTGACTTTCATGGGGAAATAAAGGTGATGAACTTGAAGGTCTGATTACAGGGGCCTCTGAAGGAGAGGAACAAACACAAAGCCAAGAAATTACCAATCCAAATACCCCAGTACCTTGTGGAAAGCATATGAGTAATGCATATGATTTCATGTGGGAGCACGTAGTCCATTGCAGTATCAGCAAATGAAGACAGAGCAGAGAGGAGCTGGGACAGTGACCACAGACAAACAGCGCACAGTCCTATACTACCAGCTTCCCAACTGTGCACTAGCCAGCAGGTTGCCTGAACAAGCTCCAAACCCTCCTCTGTCGAAGGAGCTTGATGTTGTCAGACATGACAACTTGACAAGGTAAGCCCTAAAATAGAGAGGAGAAGGAGGTATTTGCCTATGTCAACAGACAAAATTAAGAAGTTTTGTGTGGTCTTCAAGAAGCCCTCAAAGCCAACCAAGTTTAAGATGCATGTACAATGAACACTCTAAGACATGACTTATTAAGTACTGTAACAGCCCCCAAAACACTGTGGCCAACAGGAAAACCATTTGAATCGGGAGGACGGACTAATCAAGAAACTCAACAGCACCACAGACTCTGAGAAACCCCTAGAGAGGCAGGGGAAAGATCCCACTTCCCACATTTGCATTTCACATCTAGGAAATGTGAGTCATCACACTGGGAGAAATCCAGAAACTGCAGGAAGGAAGGAAGGAAGCTTTGAATTAAAAAAAAGGGAAAGACAGGAGACTGTTTCCATCTTGAACAAAGGGAGAGAAAGAGGTCAGCACCATCCTGCTGAGGACTGAGGATGAGGAGTTAAATTTCTGACTTCAAAACTACTTTCAGGCCCTATTCAGAAAAGGGGATGCAGGAGTCTGGTGGTTCCTAGCTAAAATATCTTCTCAGTTTTTGTACTCAAAACTTACCTCTAGGATCTTCTGCAATGGCTGGGAAACACCTTTCATTTTTGAAATATCCAAAGACAATGTTTTCTTCTTCTACTTGTCTCCTATCTGGAACTTTGCTTCCAACTTTACAATCAAGAACTGAATTTTTTTTAACCATGTTTTCATCTGCACTCTTATCTAATGCTTAAAATTAATTCAAGAGAAACTTCCAAACATTGTGTACACTGTTACCCCAGAAGAAATGGAGTACAAATGGTGTGTGTAGGCAAGGACACTGGCAAACTGAGACAATTGAGGAATCCCAGAAGTTTGGTCACATCTCCTGGCAAGCTATGGATATAATTTTGATGGCATCACCATGTCAAGACCAGAAGAGACATTTCTCTTGACAAGCACAAGCCAGCTCTCATCAAGCAGAAGGAAAATTTATAATTCCCAGTCTCTCCCAGATCGCACAAAAAACTTGGAGAGTTGGAAAGGAAAGGGTGACAAATTAGTTCTCCATAAATAACCTACCAGTGAGTTAAAAGAACAATAACGCATGTTATATCTAAATATCCACATATGGCCTAGGGTTGCAACATTACCATTACTTCTGGACACTGTTACAACAAACCTCTGGCAGCAACTAATGTACTTACCATTCAAAAAGCATTCAAGCACAATACTCCCCAGAAACTGAATAGATTCTCATGACAATCAGAACAGTTAAAGAAAATAATGTTTAATAGTAAAAGGAGCCCAGTTTATCTCAGGTGTATTGTTTTTACATTAATTTTAACTCCATTCACTTAAATAGCATTACCCAACTTACACTTTGCATCAACTTGCAAACCTGTTTCCTGGTGCATGTAAATGTGGAGGTACATCCACAACATAGATCAGACATACAACACATATAAAGAGACAGTTGTTTCATTCTTCTCCATTATTTATGTAACACTCCAAGACAGCATTCACACTAAAGCCCAGAAAATGATCTTACAATAAAACACCAGAAAACAAAAAAAAGAGACCAGCAATCCTTCAGTGAAAACAGGTAACACTCTCTAAAAGCAAACACTAAAGGCCACCTCACTTACTGCCTTCTCACTTCATTATCCCATCAAATGAAACAAGCAGAAACTAATAGATATGATGCATAAACCAAACAACAACAAAAAGTGCTGCTTCATTTGTTTTAAGTCCCAAGGGAAAGAACCAAGAATATCTTGCTTGTGGATAACTTGCAATTTCCAACACTGAACTGCAGCTGAGAAACAACTATTCAATGGCTTTTTTTTGGTATGCAAATTAACTAATAGAGTTTTACTAATGAAGACTAAGCTCATCCCAACTCGCTAATAAAACATATTGCCTCATTCCCTCAAGCCAGTTCCACAATTCCCAGCTGCCGCAGGCTCCAGGGAAGAAGTCTGCCACAAATTGCTAACTAAACTTACCACTGAATAAGTTATCTTGCTGCCAAAGCGATGATCTCTTGCCTGAGGGACCTGCACAGCTTAAAATGCTGCAGAGACAGAAGTGACGGATTTTGCCTTTACAGTGAAAGGAAAGATACTGTATGTGCCTCCTGGCTATACCTGCATTCTGGGGGCTCCTGATCTGTACTACCACGGAGTCTGTGACCGTGCCAGACAGGTGTCATCTGAGCAGCTGGGCATTCAGCACCACTGAAAACGGAGAATGCTTCTTGCAGAAGGATGAGGGACCTTAACTCCAAAGATTTTGTGCTCAGAAGATCATAGCTTGCCCTGCGTGTAGTTATACCCAGCATCCCACAAGCCTAAGAGAGACAAGGAGACAATCCAGAAAAAGACAGTCTTCATCTGGGTATCTTCATCCAGAGCAGCTGAATTGGTATATAGTCCTATACATGTCCTGAATTGGTATATAGTCCTATACATGTCCTGAATTGGTATATAGTCCTATGCCAAGCTGGTAACAGCTCTCCCACTTACCACATCACAGCAAGTGCAGACAGCTTCCAAAGAAGAAAACAAAACTATCTTTGCAGTTCAATAAGCTGAATAGAAAACACCTTCAATTTTCAGTGAAGAAAAATTGAGTTATTAGCCTGGATGCCTTTGATTTTGGTTTTAAAGGATTGCACCTTTCCAAATTTCTCCATACCACAGGCTAGGAGCCTACCGCCTGCAGGCAAACTGTAGCTTGCCATTTTACTGCTCACAGACACATCAATATATGTCAATTAATACAGGCAACAACAGCTGCTGGTAAGAAACCCTTTTCCTCTTAGAAGACATGGATAAAATGAAGATTTTTTTTTTAAATGTGCTTTTTTAAATCTACATGAGACTAAGAAAATAATCCAGACTGCAGCTGTAGTGACCCACCATAGGACAAACAATAAAGGTAAAATATTTTTCTTAACTCTAATACAATTTTTTGGTTTAGGTTAGAAGAAAAAAATACTGTGATTTTTCTCTGTTGAATAAAGACTGTAATAGCAAGTAATTAATCCTTCAAGTTCTGTGAATGAGAAAGTGTACCCTCATTCTCTAAATATGCACACATACTACACAGAAGTTGATGTGCTGAAAGTGTTTTCTTACTGGGTACAATAGGATCATCTCAGAGAAACAAAGTGTCTAAAGTAAGAATGAGAACAAGTCCTAAAGCGATGCATAAATGCTCCATAAAGCAATGCTCTCCAGACTGAAATAAGTTACAGCAGATTATGGAAAGCTTACGCTCCACTGACTTTTAAGTCTCACCATACCAATTAAAACAGTGCTATTTGCCTAATCACTTCTGCCATTCAGAAATTAACAGCAGGTCTACACTACATTCAAAAGTACATTTAACATTATATGTACATGTAAAAGAGTAAATTGCATGCAGGTGACAACTATGCTCTCTAGGATTAGAGGCACCCTCTTAGGGGTTTTAATCTTCCCTCTTAGAATTTTAGGCATCCACCTATCCAGCTGAATATAATCTGATTAATAAAACTCATACCCTTATAATGCCTAGGTCTATTTTCCAGAAAAATGAGTGTTTGAAATGCTCATACTGCAAGTGGGAATAGCATAGGAAATGTATCCTGAAGTTATGCAAACACATAGCTATACATCATGAAAGTAAAATCATTAGGTGGAAACTCAGAATTACAACAGAAATACAGAATCAGTTCTTCGTGTATACGGCTAACTGCACGTGCACACAACTGCATTAAGATATTTGAGCATTCAGCTACATTTTCCAAGCAACTGCCATAACCGCATGTCATCTACCACTGACCACAATCCAATAAGCAGCTATTCAGCGGCAATTTCAGCAGTAGCAATGCCAGCAGAAACAGCCCTTACCTCCTGCTCCCTGCCACACGTTCCCTCCTCCAGGCCACCTTCTCAGCCCTGACACAGCAGCCACACAGTCAGGCAGATCAGAGTTAAAAGTAATCGATAACCAAAGAAGAAAAGATGCTTTTGAAGGCGTGGCAGTTCCCCGATGCGGTTCACCACCAGCCCCACAAATGGTTGTACTAGTACAGCTCAGAGGGTGGCAGGGGGCTGCTTACGCAAGCACAGTTGTCTAAGGAAACACATGCCAAATTTCTCCCTGAGGAAGCAATTGTGCTTACATCAAAACATCTGAAAAATCTTCCCCCTCTGTGCCCAGTCTGTAGGATCTTGGCCTGGGAATACGGATCTGGGAGGGATTCCTGGGGGTCTCCTAGTCCTCTACCTTGCAGTCATGCGCAAGAACAAACCTGGCAAACCCAGTCAGTCAGGAGATCTACTGTAGCGAGCCGCTCGTTAGGTAAACAAAATACAGCTTGTAGCTGAAGCAAATATGCAAGCTGGGGGAAAAGAAGGTTTCTGAGGTTTCCCCCCTTTACATATCAGTTAAATCAATTCCGATAAAGCTTTGTAAAATAAAGTTACCCACTGTGCTATATTGTCTTTCATCATCACTTTCCAGCTTGTTTTTAAGGCAAGAGTTAATGATTGTATTTTAAAGACATTGAGATGGAAATCCCTAACGGAAGCCCTGAGAAACTTTCCATTAAAACACAGCTTCTGTTACACTGTTGCAAAAGATGGAAAAGTAAAAATTAAATATAACGCAAGTGAAAAAATATAAACCAAAAAGCACATAAAATAGCAAGCAATATATAGCTAAAAAAATTCATGTGAAAAGACAGTAACAGCTAATGATTCGAGGTGAGCAATAATACAGCCCTAACTGAGGCATAATAGAATCACTCTGAGCAAAATGCAATCCCGTTTCACTTCATTAAGTTTCATGTTATCCTCAAATTTCCCAGCGCTAGCGGAAACGTTTCCTCATTGCCACTGCAGGAGCGGACTTACAACAACAAACAGACTCGGCTACCCCAACCAGCTTGTTAACTTCATGAAATCAATTCAGTCAAAAGGCTATCATGCAAACCCAAATTCATCCCAAATACCTAATTAATAACTTACTCCTGGAAATATTAAACAGAACGTGTCAATAAATGAGTGGCAAATTATCAGAAAGTTCAAAATAAGGATAATAGTCATTGTGCCTTTGGGCTTTTTTTTTTTTTTTCTTCATTGAACAGTTTCCTGAACTTAGTCACCCTGCCCGTGAACACGAAATTTCCTGTAAGACACATGCCTACAATACCACCTGGCCTAAATACATTATTGCACACCTGGTTAAGTCCTGCAAGCGACTAAGTACTCTCCCGGAGATGAACTATATTGATATCGCAGAAGAAGCATCGAGGCCGCTCGGGACAGGGATCACTGTGAGTAGCCACTTTCACAGCTAACTATTTCTGTGGAAGACCACGGAGCAGCTCTTCTGAGCAGCCCGCGCCTCGGTCTCCGGAGCGATTTGGGGAGCCGCGTGCACCCGCAGGGTGCAGGACACAGCCTGTGCAGGCGGTGTGGGGTCCTGGGGCAGCCGGCAGGGTCCGCACCACTCGGGCACGGCGCACCCCGCAACGCCTCGCTCGGCCGTCTCCGAACAGGTATGGGGTTTTCTGCTTAGGCGACAGAAAAAGAGAGACTCAAGTTTTCCTCACGCCATCCAGGAGCTTGAAACGCTGTTTGTTCTTTAGCTGTCTGACTAGCGTTTTATCTACCCAACAGCCTGTGTACACCTACACACACATATACAGTTGCTGAACTTAACGGTGGGGTGTACGTTTCTTTCTTTCTTTCTTTTTAACGTTTCCGCAGTTCTAGGCTCCACGATGCAGGCAGTGGCACGAAAGCGACCCGGCCGAAGCCCCTGCGGAGCGCGGCAAACGGCAGCCGCGGGAGAGCCCCGCGCCGCCCGCCCGCCACCGCCCCCGCGGCCACCCGAAACCCAGCGCACCCCCCGCGGGCTCGCCCCCCGCCTCCCTGCGCGCCGCTCCCGGGACGAGCCCCGCGGCCCCCCGCGCCGCCCCTACCTGCAGGCTGCAGCCCCCGCGGCGGCGGGAGGAGCGGGGCCCGCCGCTGCGCGCTGCCCCTGTGCGGGCGTCCCCCCCCCGGGGGCGGTGGCTCCCGCGGGCCCGGGGCGGGGGCCGGGGCAGCGCCCGCCCCGCGATCGGGGCTCTGCGGCGCCGACCCCCGGGCACGCGGGGCGAGGAGGCAGGGAGGCAGCCCGGTTTCATCTCCGCTCCGCCAGGCGCCTCAGACCGCCCCCCCCGGGGGCTTGCCCGGCCGCCTCGGTCGCCCACCTCGCCGGCTGGCCGCCTTCGCCCGCCGCCTGGCCGGCGCTGCCCTGCAGCGGGACCCGGTGGGCTCGGCGGGGCCCTCCCCCTCACCGCGGCTCCGGCTCCCTCACGCTGTCATCAGAGGGACCAGGAATCCCTCCCTGCGTGGAATACCCACCAACGTGAAAAGGGCGTCTCGGGAGCGCCACGGGTACTCTCATGGCTTTAAGAGGGGTTTCTTCCCCATTAAGGCAAAGCCTGTGCTGGGATTTCTGGATCAGAGCTCTCGGACATTTCAGAAGGTATTTTTAAACCGTTCCGAAGTCAGGCAACACTCAAGAGTGGAAATAACACCAAAACTTGCGCATACAGATGGCCCTCTGTCACACACACCAGCCCCGCGTGCCCTATACACCATTAGGAGTCGTGCTGCCGTTGCTTGCTAGCCTTTACATTTTCAAACTCGATTCAAAGCCCCAGACCAGGGGAAGGACTCACACAGATTTCAGCAGGCTGTGGACCCTAGACTCTTGGAACAAGTTTCAAATTCCAGCAGCCTTTTGTTTATCCAAGGAAGATAAACTAAGTGGCCTGCTCAATACTGCATGGGTTTTCAGACAAGATCTGGAAAACAGCAGGTCTTTGCTCACAAGGGACATTAAACATTCTGTGACACTTTCCATGAGAACAAAGATAAAATGGACCTTTCCTTACCCTTCCCAAACACTGTCGCCACGCAAGGGCTGCCTGGTTCCTGTCTTTCACCCAGGAAGGACCTTGCTGCCTTTCAGCACTGCTATAAAGGGCAACTGCAAAGCTCCCAGGAGCGCAGAGCCGGGGGAGAGGGTGGCTGGGAGGCCATTGCTACACTGTTCTTCCATGGTAAGTTCAAAATCCTTCAATGGAAGGAAGTACACATAATTTGGGCAAGCACGGCAGCTTCGGGGCGGGTTATTAATTGGAAAAGACTCCCCTTTCCAGGTGACAGAGCTAGTCTGCACATGACAGTGGCATGAGGTGTCCAGGAGAGGCTGGTCTATAAGTGCTTTCCCCTCCTTCTGCGCACTGTGGGGTGAAGCTGTGCACTGGGCAGCCCACACCACCTATGCACAGCTTCCCTAGCACAAGTACTCCCCTTCCTGTGCCGTGGGAGCTCACAGCAGCTGTAGAGAAATGGGGCTAGGTTTTCCCCACTAACTGTGTGGGTAACAAAAACCTGTTCTTGAACAAGAAAAAAGTGCAGCTCTTAGTTTCTTGGTGAGTGTTTGATTTTTTCCTCTTTTTTACAGTTCTGTAATATATTGGAAAGTTTTTTAACCTTACCTGGATTAAACTGTGCTTCGTGTTGAAAGATTTTCCTTGCCAAAATACATTGCTAATGTAATTGCAAGAGGCTTTATTTGTACTGCATAACACTGCCAGATAATAGACAGCTCTGAACAAGATGGCCTGTGCATTAAGCTACCACTCAAGAGACTGGGGATCTCAGCATCACAGCAAACTTCCTCTGCAAGTCTGGTTGGCAGCGTCTCTATGACAACTCCCCATCAGCGGTGGGAATGACAGTGGTTATCTATGTTGGCTGCTGACATTTTGACGCCTGGGTCAACAACAGGTAATGCCTTCTTCTCTGTGGTGTGGAAAGGATAACCGTCAGAGCACCACGGAACCACCTTGTGTATTGTATGTACCAGGGATATACAGAGAGGCAGTAACACCTCTCATACTCTGCTGACCTGGCCACTGGCACAACAACAACTTTAAAATACTTTTGTGCTATTTGTTATATAAACTCATTTTAAGCACTGAAGTATCACAAACTAGATATCACCAAAACAATATGCATGACTCCATTTAGGTCTTTGGAGCAACACTCTAACAATAATAGAAATACAAGGGTTTGGTTTACATTCATATTTTACACATTCATGACAGGCTTTCTCTTGTCATAGCTAGAGCAGATTTTTCTCACGCAAGTTTCAACTGCTGACGCTGGATAAATGATCCATTGCGCTACTCCATTTAGCAGTTTGACAAGCAACACAATATAACTCACCTGTAATGACCTTAATCCCTCCAGGGTTGCAGGACTATGCATGTTGCTCCTCTAGAACTGCTGTAATCACGATAGCAAAGGAGTACATTCCCTTACCTGGAGTGCCTGACCAGGCAAAGACAACACATCGGGAAGGGGATTATTTTGGGTTGGTCCCTATGAAACATGAATAATACCTTTACATCTTTTACACTTTCCAAACCACAAAAATAATCAGAAACTAAAACACTATGGAATTTAACGGGTAAGATAAGTGCTTTTACAGTTTGGAGGATGATTAGGTGCGATGGTACAGTTGATGAATGGCCTTCCTATGCATGTATGTTCTTAAAGTATGTTATTTAATTGAACCCTTATTGAACTGAAAACCCCACTACTCTCCTTCCTCCAACCTCTTCTTCCCCCTCCCTGATACAGCCAACCAACAGTACAGGATGTACTGTAACGGCATGCTCAGAGTAACATTTTCAGATCTGGTCACTAACGTCATCTACCATCTTCGGCATCCTATAGTCAAGGGGACACAGCTTCCCCAACATCTCTGGAAATTAAGCCAAAGACATCACAGGCTGGAGAAAATGTAGTCCCCACGGTTCCCTCAGTTCCCCCTTTGCAGCTACAGTCCAAATCTTGCCAACTCCAAGGCGAGAAGGTAAAGTACTCACTTAGCACTTGTGAGTGGAGGCTCCTTTCTGAAGGTGAAGGCAAGCTCTGTTGCTTATCGACATGCAGGGCTTCAGCAGAAGATCAAAAGACTCTGAATTCCTCAAAATACATGACTGTATAAGTCATATATGGAACTGCATTAGAAAAAAAGAGGGCATGTAATTGTTATTCCATGGCCTCCTCACTTTTCACATGGACATTAGCAATTCCTAGAACGTAAGACCATCATATGTCATCAGACCAAAAGATGCATTTAAAAACAGCCTTGTTTCTAATGACAACCAGAACTAGATACAGGTATGTCCTACCGCCTATTTTGCCTAATCGAGTGTATCATCTTCCATAATCTTTGGAAATTTTGGCAGAAATATCCTCTCAATATAAAATAAGTATAGGCAAATCAGTACTTAATATTAGTTGAACAAGAGGATGATTCACCTTCTTTTAGTGATAACAAGCTTCCACATTTCAGACCTCTTGTCTTGCTGCTGTTTATCTGGGGTAGTCCTTCTGGTCTGCCATTGAAATCCTTGGTCCAAGCACACGCAGTAAGCTTTTCAGACACATTTTGATGCGTGTATTTTACAAAGATCAGCACTCCAGCTAGTCAGAATTTTCTAGTATAACAATTTTTCACTAGAAAACACAGATTCACCGAAACAAAAGTTCCATGGAAATGTGGTTCTGTGGCTATATAAAGGCAGTAGCTTTAAAAAAAATCTTGTCCGCCAAATTACTTTCTTTTGGCAGCCTGTTAGGCTTCCTGCTAGCAGGCTTTTTTGGTGGAAGAGGGGAAATTTCAAAATGTCTACATTTCATTTCACATCAGCAGAAAAACTTAATTAGATGTTGGAATTTTTCACAGCATGGGAATAATAAATTTGAATTAGTTGTACTTGGAAGCAAGCCTTTGCACAGCTATTCCAGTCTCTCTTCCGTATCCACTTGACTGTAGACCAGAGGCCCGGGCTATTTCAATCCATACAGGAATCCAACACCAAATATGGCCTGTAATGTTGCTCTAGTCTGAGAAGAGCTAACCATTTCCATGGCTCTACAACTTTTCATGGCATTATATTTTTGTTCTCCCTGCTGGATGACGAGTATGGCTTGCTGTGCTCTTCTGTAGAGCTGGTGTTAGCAGCTTATCCTGCTCATCATCACCACCCTCCCCTGTACCAACTCTTGGGGAAAAGCACAAGCTAAAGAAGGCTGAACTGGGGTTCAAAGCCTGAAAGCGGCACAGGTTGTCTTTATCCTATTCTCCAAACCAGCACGTGATACCAAGTAAAAGAAGATGGTGAGCGACCACTGATAATCCACACCTCCACAACACAGAAAACCAGTCACTTGACAAGAATTGGCTGTACCTCAGGCGAAACTCCAGCTGGCACTTGCTGACTGCTGCTGGGTCTTTCAGGGAGAGCTCCTCACCCGTCCCAGGGTATGCCATGCCTCTCGACATTTTTTCCCTCCAGCTCACCTGTAAATTGCACAGCTTAACAGCTAGGACTAATTTCAATACAGTTTTTACTACCTAATTGTTGTGTTCACAGGCTGGAGGAAGAGTTTGCTTGCTTTAAACGTTAATATACTCCTTCAAATAATATATGCTTATTGATAATATCTACAGCAAACTTTTACAGAGTTAACAAATGCAGAAACTATTGTCATTCCACCCAGAGAGAAAGTTACAAGCATCAAAGATTTCTGTTTTATTTGGAGATGTACCAGATTAGTTCCAGGGACACTTATGCAACACACAACCTTACAGCCTATTTCCTTTTTTTTTTTCTTTTCTCTGTGCATGTGCAAGGTGGTGGGTTTTTTTCCCCCATTTGTTTGGTTTTTTTCCTCTTTGAGTTAAGCACGCACGGACAGAGACCTAAACCAGAGCCAGCTAAAAGTACATCAGAAGAGCAGAAGTATCTGCTCTGTGTAGCAAGGTATTTTGGTATATATTACGATGTTGACTCTCCAAGGCCTTGCATTTCAGTATTGGCCTTGTGGCTGCAAAGCTGGACAAACTGCTGCCATTCTGACAGTGTGAAGGTTCGGCTCCCTCTGGTCACACATCAGTGGCTAAGCAAGGTGCCTCACAGGTTCTCAGTGATGCATTTTTTGTATGGAAATTCACCAGCCCCTTGAAACGAGAAGTATATTCATGAGACAAGCGTCCCCAGGGAGGCACAGGGCGCCCAGAGGTGGGCAGAGGAGCGTGGGTGCAAGCTGGCTGTGGCTGCGCTCACCCGCACAGGTACTGCACTGGCCTCCGGGGGGGCAGGGGCTGAAATCGGGCTGGCAATTCTGTCTGGTGGGAAAAAAGGCATTACTGCCTGACCCTTCTCTGTGCCACGGGTAGTTTGGTGGGAGGAGGTTTGAGGCATCATCCCTTCAAGGGCTAGCAGGTCAGCACAAACCAACCCACCTCCTCACCAGGCTTTTGTGCTGCAAAAACACCCAGATGCTGTACAAGGTCTGGGGACTTGGCCGCGGGCCTGCAAAGCAAAAGGGACTGCAATTTTTTGCATGTGCATGCACACAAGTGTGCTTTCAGGCAGGCCTGGGTAGAGGCATCCTTCACTACTCTTGGGTGATGAGTACATCTGCATACAGGCTTGGAGCCTAATCTTACCTGCTCAAGACATGAAATTTTAAACAGTAAAGAGACGTGGAACAGTATTATCTACCATTTAATTGCTATAAGACTAATCCTGCTAATTTTATGACTAGTGACAGAAACTGGTTTCTTCATTGATAGATTTCTGACTCAGGCCTGAGTAATGTTTTACTATTTAAGGTATTGTGCTTGTTTGTTTTTAAAAGCAGTTCTTTGATGTTTGTGTATTCAGCCTTTTTTTTTTTTTTTTTTTGGTGGCCATTAGTTCCCATCATTGCATTGCCAGTCATATACCATCAGCTTCCTACCACACCAGGGTAGGTGGAAATGTCAGGGACTGAAAGTGAACCCATTCCAAATTACTTTCTTTCCTCCAACAGGTCTGCAAGGCAAATAGGTTAGAAAAGGAAAAGCCAGTTCTTCTCTTACTCTTGTGAATAAAGAGATTTCAATCGCCAAGCCTAACGATCTCCATATATAGGAAAGCCAGACTTCAAGAATGTCTTCATACCAGTAGTCAGTGGACTCCACAGAGTGGTATTAGTAACAGCTCTTTTGCTCCTATGCTGATAAAAGCACTTGTAATTCCAAGGTTGGCATCTGAGAACTTTGTAGTAATGTCTATAAAATGAAACTTTAAATTCCCATAATGCTGTGAAGCAGATGTTCATGGAAACCTGACAAAGAAGATATAACTCTTTCAGGTAAGAGAGTCAGAACAGGGAGATAGGTTGTATGGCAGTTAAAAATCAAACTCCTAATAGTGGAGAAAAATATCAGAAATTGAAAAAAGAAGTCTTCCTGACAGAAGCTAAGCTGACCTTATGATTCTTCCCATGAATAAAAAGTGAATTCATTTTCAGGGTTGACACCTTCTTTCTTCTGCTTATTTTTTTTTTTTTTTTTGTGTGCAATCTCTCTTGTGATGAGACCAAGGGGTGGAGGGGAGAGAAGACTCTTAGGAAAGTTTGTTTCCTGAATATTTTCAGTCCTACCTGTAAAGGATCAGCTGTAGTGTGAGACGGGTTACGGGTCAGTCTGCAGCCATCGTTAGAAAGCAGCTTTAGTTTCTCCTGCACCACTCTTACCCCTTCAAAGAAGGGGCAAACCAGTGATACATAGGGAGCTGTCACACTGCACAGGCAAATCTGTTGGCGGGAAGACTTCAAACCTCCTATATTTGAAGAGAAGAGATAACGTACTTTCTAAGCTAAAAAAAGAAATGACTAAAACACTGGGAAATTTGGGAGTGGTTTTGGCTTATCTTGTAAGTATTTCTGGATTTTTTTGTGCACAGCCTTTTGTAGCCAAGTGCAATATGCTGAATGCTAGCTGGGTAACAGCATGCTCCATGCTTAGAACATAGGAACAGCATGTATTTGTTTACTTATTCAAATAACACTAGGGGTGAGGTTGACAAAAAAACAAAACAATTCTGCCAAAAGGAACTAAAATTTCTTTTAAGTACATTCAGCAATTTGTGATTCATTTAGCCAGCCAGATTTGAAAATGGAAAATTCATTTGTTTGTTTAGTTTTTTGAACTAATATGTATTATTTTACACTTCATTTTTAAAAACATAAAAAGAGTAAAAATAATTTTCAAACATAAGGGAACATTCTCACTGTTCAAATCAACTCAATAACTGTTTATTTCAATCTTCAGGTGAAGCCTATGCAACCTCTGCAGAGGAGAAGCTTCTCATAGCTTCATTTGCATTGCCCGCACTATACTACTGCATTTCACAAAACAGATGTTCACAGACCACATTTACTGTGCTGCCTCCATTGCATGCTGGGCTAAGGGTATGCAGACAATCAGGATGTCGATGGGGTAATGCCAGTGGGAGGACAGAGGAGGCAGATTCAGTAGAGTAGATAAAAATACTATCTCAACACCGTATTACATCTGCCAGTTGGTAGTGATTTACTGTTTTACACAAGAATACTTTGACTGCAGTCTCCCAACTGATGCAACTGTTATAAATGCTTGTAGGAAAGAATATTTTGATCAGCACGTTTTTCCTAGGGGCTTGAGGCATTAACTTCCTCATCAATACCGGCACAGACATCCCCACTTCCACCCAGACCTAGCTTTGGGAACTCAACTCCTAAAAGCTGAGAACAGCTATTTTATTTTGTGCAATTGGCTAACACATATGAACCCTGCAAAAATTCCCAACAACAGCAACAAAAACCCCCAGCCAAGTCTCAACATACCAGTGGCCAGACCACCCTGTTGTTTGAAGCACTGATGTCTCTGTTGCGACAATCTTCTGCATTATCAAACCAGTAGCTGTTCTTGATGAGGCTCTGTCTTGCTCGAAGCATTTTTCCTCAATACTTTCAAGGCAGCAGAGAATATGCATTCCCTCACAAGTGAAAGTTCCTCTCACAAAAGAATTTAAACCAAAAAAGTATGCCACTTGGGGGAAAAAAAAAAATTCTAACATGTTACATGAGAAAGTGGTAACATGGTTAGCCAAGGCCATGTCCTCATGGATGTGCATAAGTGGAAATCTCTGTAACGGGTAAACTCAACTCTGTACACACACTGTCAAGGCTGCTTTGGTACATCATTACACTTGTTAAAGGGTAACTTCTGCTTTGTACTAGACACAATGTTAAGAGTTGCTCAAACTTTTAAGTTTGCGGAGAGATGGATGGGTCATCCATCCAAAAAGCTGGAAAACAGTGAAGTTGTCAACTTGGAAAGACACTTCTGAAGCTGGAAGTGCCCTGATCACCACAACAAAATAAGCAAAACCACTTAACAGGGAGTGACACATTGCTGTTTAAGTACAACATGATGCCATTTCAGGCTGTTTGCCCCCCTCCGATGCCTTAAATCATACCTTTACCTTGGTGCTTCGTAGTTGCATCTACAATGTTTAGAAATAAAACATGCAGGACCAAAGCACTCTGCTCTGGGGTCTCTGCTGGCTGCACCACCCTGCCATTTGTAAGCAGCTTGGGGTTTACCTCGGGGGAAGCTGCAGGAGGCTGCTGACCCCTTGCTGCAGCCAGCTGCTTTGCACAGCTGCGCACAACAGAGCAAATTGCTGGAGGCCAGCAGAAGAGAGCTGTGCTTCTGCCAATATGATAGAACTGGTTTTGATGTAAAAAAAAATTAAAAAAAAAAATCATCCGGAGGCCAGTACATCCCCTACTGTGTGTCTCACGTACCGAGACAAGCAATGTTTGAGACCAGGCTATTGCCTGCACTAGAGAGCACATCTGCATCTAGAGACCCAATGCTTCAGCACAGGTCGCTGGGTCCTTCACACAGGGATGCTCGACCCAAGTAGTCACCATTAACTGCTTTAGCTCACAATCACTCAGCTGCACCCTTCCTTCACCTCTGAATTAGGATAACACACTGCCTGCCATTTTGTCTAACCTGACCTCCCCACCTCTGCCACCCATCTCTCACTGGTTGTACTAACAAAGAGCTAGTTTCTTGCTTACCCTGCAGTGCCCTTCCCACCTTGTTCATGTCACTCCCCAGAAACCGCTAAAGATGCTGCTGCTGTGTCCCTTTCCCAGGCTCAGAAGCTTCCCTTCCTGAGCCTCCGCTTTTCTTACTCATTTCTCTTCCATCTCTCCAAGTGCCAGTACCTTCTCTTGCTTGAGGTGAATCTTAATTCCCAAGGCAGCCAATAGGTTCTCCTAACTTTTACAATCAGAACCACAATTTTTATTTTGCTTCTTTTTGTTGGGATTTTCTGGGGGGAGCTGGTAGGAGGAGGTTTGAAGAACAGACTCTTATTGCACATCTATCTCTTTTTCTCCAAGCACACTAATAATCATGCAACTAGTGAGTTCCAACCAGCACCAGTAATACTTAAAGAATAAGAAACTGGATTCAGTTTTAAGGTTTAAACAAGCATTTATTTTCCAGGACATCCTAAAGATCAGATGTCCTCTACCTCCCAGGTACTAAGAGGTAGCAAGACACAAACGGACCGTGATCTTTTTCAGAGCCTGTATTTCATTTAATCCCAAATTCAAAGACACCTTGTACTTTAAAAACAGATCCCAGTAGAAGTCATCCGACTGGAAACAATCATGTATGTTTATTTTGTCACCAGTTCAACCCCATATGGTTTTCCCATTTCTAAAATTCTGCTGTGTCCTGCCAAAAATCACTTGCAAGTATCTTATGACAGTCAAATGGGAACATAAGCACTGATAACAGTGAAACACCAGGACAGCTTTGCTGAGGTTGGAATGCACTGCAAACACCCCACTTGTCCTAGAAGTCAGACTCTTGTACTGCACCCCATGCTTTATCAAATCTGATCAAGTAAATACTCTATTGTAGTCAGCTCTCACTCTCCAGCCAGCATCAGCAACTTGTCCCCAATAACTTAGGCCAAAACCTTAGCTTTAAAACATAGACCCTTCTTCCTACGGGATGTAGACTTTTTGTCAAAACCATTAAAAATTGGGTTTCTCAGCAGCGGGGAGAGAATGAGGAGAGTAGAATGTGTTTCAACAAGAACAAATGTTCGAGTGCAAAAGAAGCAGACCTTGGCACAAACCATCACAACTGAGGGCAAGGAATCTCACTCATTCTGCTCCAACTTACCTTAATAATTACCTTAACATGTTTCAGAAAGAGAAGCTAGCTTGTTAAAGAGTTCTCATCAATTTATACAGCAACAAGTGTTTTGAACACATACTAAATCTGCAAACTCACTGATCTTTCTTAGGGAAGTCTGCTCCTTCACCATCACCATTCCCAAAACAAAAAGATCCAAGGATCTGGGTATTTCTAGGTTCTCAGTACAACTCTGTCATCGTGGTGCAACAGAGCTTTGCTTGCTCAAATTTCCAGCTTGCACCAGTTATAGTAGAGGTTCATCTATGTAGTCGAGTAAGACTGTTTTCAGACTCTTTAGATACCTCTGGATGATGAAGTAGGGAAAAGAACCCTCCCACCAGTTGACTGTAGACAGCAACTGGATACAAAACACAATTAGAAAAATTCAAGACAACAGTGATGCTCTTAGAACAGCCCCAAAGTGCTCCCTTATAGCAAAAATATTGGAACTGTGCTAGAAATCAATCACACTATCATTTGTCTGTTACCTTAATTATGAAGGAGGTACATGGGAAGAAAAGAAAAGTTGGGACTAGTGAAGGCAGGCAAAGCCTAAAGGTAAAGAAACAAATTACAGTACTACCAGATTCATAGGATGGTGCTGGTGGGGAAGAAGGAAAAAAAAAAAAAAAAAAGTAAAACGTAGATTTCAATATAACAAAGAAATACTTTTGCAGTAGGCTTTTCTCCCTCAGGAAAGGAAGAACTTAACTTACAATACCATTTTCCTCTTACACCAATTTCTCCTACTTTGTGACTTCTCATAACTCTCTATCCTATAAATTTAGTTTGCTAATATTTTTCCAAACCAAATGTACTCATTTGCGTAGTACACACTTCAGAGTATTTTTTTTCCAGACTTAACTACAGCAACTTACCTATTAATCATTTTAAATTTCAAAACAGCATTTTGAAGTTATAATTTTATTTTGGGCTTCTCTTAGAACTGCTGTGATCAACTTACCTGGCAATCCCTGGAATCTTACTGCTAACATTAGGGCTACCAGAATTGTGTTTTCCTTCTTCAACCACACAGCTTCAATTTATGTGTCTCGAATAGTCCATATATATATATATAAAAAAATATATATGTGTATATATATATTTTTTTCCCCCAAATGACTTGCTAGGGTTGTTGTTTTTTTTTTTTTTTTGAGGACTAGAGGATTTTAATCTTAAAATAAGTGCTATTTCATATTTGTTTACTTAACATTATATTCTTTCTTCACATAACTATAAATACTTAGAATGCAAGAACACCTAAGTGATAGATATTCCCATATCAAATTCCCTTCAAAAATTGACCAGGGAGAAAATGATGGAATCTTTCTCTGAAACAAACCAAGCCCACAAATTGCCCCGAGCTCCACCGCTTTAGCAAAACACATTAATAGTGACGATGTTATGCTTCCCTCTACTGTTTAACATAAGAACTGCAGGTACCTCTTAACATACTGAAGTCTTCCTTAAAAAAAAACAACATACAAACCAATCTTTAGTTGCAGGCAAAACTTAGCAAATAACCTTAATGAAAGTTCCATTTTGTTCATGAACAATTAGAGGCACTGAGCAAAAATACCCTCATTTATCTCGAGCTTTATATTACATGAAATATCAACTACATTCTAATTGTCTCATGTTGTTGTTTATAGTCTATGAAAAAGTCAACTTCAAGCAGGCAAAAAACTTCAAAGACCAAGCAATGTAACAAAGAGTAAAAAAAGTCAAGAACCAAAGAATTATCATGGAAATGATATGACCAGGTGACCCACCTAGTGGATGAGGGGAAGTCTGTGGATGTTGTCTACCTTCAGCAAGGCCTTTGACGCTGTCTCTCATGGCATACTCCTTGAGAAGCGGGCGGCTCATGGTTTGGACAAGTGTACTCTTCGCTGGGTGAAAAACTGGCTGGATGGACGAGCCCAGAGGGTTGTGGTGAATGGAGTTAAACCCAGTTGGCAGCAGGTCACAAGTGGTGTTCTCCAGGGCTCAGTACTGGGGCCAGTTCTGTTAAATGTCTTTATCAATGACCTGGACGAGGGGATCGAGTGCACCCTCAGCAAGTTTGCAGATGACACCAAGTTGGGAGGGAGGGTTGATCTGCTCGAGGGTAGGAAGGCTCTACAGAGGGATCTGGACAGGCTGGATCAATGGGCTGAGGCCAGTTGTATGAGGTTCAACAAGGCCAAGTGCCGGGTCCTGCACTTGGGTCACAACAACCCCATGCAGCGCTACGGGCTTGGGGAAGAGTGGCTGGAAAGCTGCCCAGCAGAGAAAGACCTGGGGGTGCTGGTTGACAGCCGGCTGAACATGAACCGGCAGTGTGCCCAGGTGGCCACGAAGGCCAACGGCATCCTGGCCTGCATCAGAAATAGCGTGGCCAGCAGAAGCAGGGAGGTGATCGTCCCCCTGTATTTGGCACTGGTGAGGCCGCACCTCGAGTGCTGTGTTCAGTTTTGGGCCCCTCACTGCAGGAAAGGCATTTGAGGTGCTGGAACATGTCCAGAGAAGGGCAACAAAGCTGGTGAGGGGCCTGGAGCACAAGTCTTATGAGGAGCAGCTGAGGGAGCTGGGGCTGTTTAGTCTGGAGAAGAGGAGGCTGAGGGGAGACCTTATTGCTCTGTACAACTACCTGAGAGGAGGGTGTAGTGAGGTGGGTGCTGGTCTCTTCTGTCAGGTGGCTGGAGGTAGGACGAGAGGAAATGGCCTCAAGTTGCACCAGGGGAGGTTTAGATTGGATATTAGGAAAAATTTCTTTACTGAAAGGGTTGTCGGGCATTGGAACAGGCTGCCCAGGGAAGTGGTTGAGTCACCATCCCTGGAGGTATTCAAAAAGCGCATAGACAAGGCACTTCAGAACATGGTTTCGTGGGCATGCTTGACGGTTGGACTAGATGATCTTAAAGGTCTTTTCCAACCTAAATGATTCTATGACTCTCTGAAATAACTAGTCAAGTGTCTCAAAACAGTGCTATGTATTTCATATAATTGATTTTACAAAATTAACTCCACAGATACATTAAAACTGTCAAAACAGTAGTGGTCTTTATTTCCATCAGACAAGTTAACACTTCAGTTAATATGAATTTATTTCAACATTTGGGAGATATGGAAATTAATGACTAATAAAAAAGTGAAATAAACCCCCTTCCAAAAATATATTGGATAATACATGTGTCTGAATTTTATACTGTCCCCCTGATAAGCCCTTTACATTATGTGACATCACATACAGTTTTGCAAGACAAAATTTATGGACTGGTTTTCAGCCTCTGATTTGTGAGCCCTCATGGTGTCTAAGAAAAGCAAGTTTATACATGCTATGCAGCAACCTAAGTTCATACATTTCAAAGGGGTCTCAATTCAACTGAGGAAAAAAAAAATCTGGAAAGGTCCACAAATCAAAAAAAGGTAGAAAATACTGTATTTGAATAAACATTCAAACCTTAGTGTCCTGGAGGGAAAGTCAACATTTAGCTTAAAACCAGAAAATACATTAGTTGATATTTTTTTAATTTTAGAAATTGGGCTTTGAAATAATGCAGTTACCAATTGTTTTTGATTAAGATTAAGTTAAAAATTGCAGACTACAGAAAAGTCTTCAAATAAGTGAAAACAAATCTCCTCCCTTTGTCATCTAATGCCAAGTATGTACCATATAAATAACATCTGTACTACAGAACTCTTCATATAGATATTTTCAACAGAAACAGGATTTCATTTTAGTGTCAAACCAGTAATTAAAATTTTAGTTCACATCTTGTTTAAAATTTTTAATATAGAGGAGAATTAGTCCTGCAAAACCAGTTAGCAGTCTGTTCCTGTTGCAAGTCATGACTACTGAAAAATTACAATCTTAAACTCCCTGCCCTCGCCAAGTTTTCTCACAGCCTTGCCAAGAAACCCGTGTAGTCACAGAAAGCTTGTAAAGTTGTTTGTTGTTTTTTTTTTTTGGGGGGGGGGGGAGCAGGGGGATGTTAAATAAAGTGTCTCATCTAATGAGGAAAGGAAAGGCAAAAAATCAATGACTAGTTTTCACAGTAAAATGCATCAGCTTTGTAGTTTCATTTGAAACCAAGAACAAATCATGAAACGTCATGAAAATAAGATAAAAAAATCTCCTAGAGTGATTACTAAATGAAGTTAAAATTACCACACTAATCAGTAAACCCCAGAAGAAAAGCAGATGCCTCATATCACAGGTCCTACATTAAACAGTATCCACTTTTTAAAATAAATCCATAAAATCTGTATGTTTGGCCACTTTGCACATTTTTCCCCTAAAAAATACAGTGTACAGAAAAAAAAAATCTTTTGTTATTCCCAGTATGAATTCTGAAGTATAAGCTCAAAACCCAGAAGTTAAAGATCAGCTAAAAGGATTTTAAGTTATTTACAAATCCAGCAGGTAGAACTACCATAATGGCTTCATTTCCATCCTTGTAGTGGCTCTCACTCTTATCCAGCAGCATCTGCAGTAGGAATCTCTTCAGACAGCTTCATCACTGATCATCTGTCATTTTAAGCAATTCTAAAAGAGCCCCAACAGCTCCAAAATAACCCTTTAAACAAGTCAAAAGCAAAAAAAAAAAACCAAAAAACCAATCAAATTCCAAAATAAGACAAGCATGAACACATAAAGTCTTTGGTTCTGTTAAGGCAATTAAAAGACCTTTCTTATAAGATCAGCCCTGCTGTGCCAAGTATTTGCTGTATCTGAATTATGATTTAATATGATCTTGTTTAGGTCCAAGAAAGGGCCTTAATACCAGGAGAAATCTTACACAGTTCTCAAAATTGTCAGAAAAGAAGAAATTACAGAACTACTATAATGATGCTGTATTGAGGCAGGGCAGTTTCCATTATGAACACATCCATCTGACAGTCACCTCAAAATTATGCTTACAAAAATTAATTCTAGTTGAGGTTTATATACCAGACCACGCAAATGAACATTGTTGGTACTAGGGTCAGAAAGCAAAAACAAGAGATGTGCAATGTTTAGCAACAAATACCCCAAGATTAGTGATCAAGTCAGGGAGTTAACAATGGGTATTCTCAAATGAATTCGTAATTAAATCATGTTTATGCAGAACTTCATTTGTGCATTCACTTCAAAGCAATGGCATTGAAATTCTCCCTTTTAGCTTCACCAAGTCAAGAACCACAAGATTTTTATACTTACAAATAAAAGTTCAACATGTATTTCCTTACCTCATGTTCCAAAAACAGAGCTTTCAGCTGTCCCTTGGACCAATAATCCATAGCATATGCTAGCACCTTCATAGAAATCATATTAATTCTGAGAAAGTTGCCAACAAATACCACCTTGTCGATGTTCTGTAAAATCAAAAAGCAGACCACCAAAAATTATATTCAGCTTCATTATTTGCCCCATTCAACATGTACTTCTGCCTCCACTATGAAGTTAAGTGGGAATTTTGGGTTACAGTTAAATTCTCCAGACTCAAGAGTCAAGAAAATAATTGCAGCTACTGACTGCTAAGTAGAGATGTTGCAAGGAAAAAAAAAAAAAAGTTTTATTCCAAAGAAAGTGAGAGGCTGATGTCACAGATGGTGACTATTTGCTTAAAAGTCCAGGACCTTCCCAACATGAACAGGATTATGTGTGTTTTAGTTTTTGGGTTTTTTTTAATTGTATATGACATGGCAGCACTGAAGACATCTTTTCCCCCTGCTTGTTAAATGAAGCAACTTCACAGAAATCACTATGATTATTCAATCCAGATTGAGAACCTCTGAAGGGTATCTGAGAAGGATTATGTTAGAGATGGGAAGAAGCATCTTTCATTATCTATTATCTGGACTGTGGTTCCATTTTCAAGCAGCAAGCAAAACATGGCTAAGATGATACTTAACATGTACTGCATTCCTTTGTTTCAAAGCTCACTTGAACTCAGTGTTCACACAGAAGCTTAAGTTTTTTGAACAATCAGCACTATGCTGTCAGTGAGAAAGCCACACACTATCCTTACTTGTGTGCACATCAGTGCATGTAAGCAACAGTTCTGGTGCTTAAACAATGCCCATAACTATCTTACCAAGTTCAGTTTTGCCCATTATGCACAAAAATGCACCTGCATTTTGAATTGGTGTACCATATGATGTTCACCATACACTAGAATTGGTCTAGAAGATTCAGTAGGAGGCCAGATCCTGGAGACATAAGCTTTTACAGGAGCCTTGAAGGAGCCCTAGAAATATATCTTCAAGAGTTCTCTGCTGAAAAGTACCAGCAAAAATCTGCATAGAGGCTAGAATTACCAAGTATTAACTCTACTAGATACATACAGCCCTATAAAGCCCAACACTTGGTTCTGCAGCAATTACTTTGCTACAGACCGCAGTTTTGTCATGTCCAGTACCATGCATATGACATACCACAGAGAACATCCTCACTTGAATACTCAGTACTGCAGAGTGCTGATACGCAGATGCAATAATTCATTTATCCAGTCTCTGATGACTGAGTTACATGTCTGACTGTCCTCAAACCAAACGCATCAAGACAAACTTTATTTAAACAATTCAGGTTCATAGTAATCTATAACCTTACACTCTGCAGTCACATCAGCATGCATTCATACTCATTCCTAGGAACTTATGTGGCTGAAAATAAGAACTTCTCAAATTTCAAAAGGCTGCTATTAAACATGGGCAAGAGCACTTTGCATCCTCTGACAAGGCAGTTTCGTCTCTGAAGTAATTTCTGACAAAGGATAGACAAACATGTAACTAATTAATTTCCTGTAGTGCAATACCATCAAATTGATTATAATCTACATTTGAATTTCATCTTCATGACATTATTTTTTTCTGAATATACACACGAAGCTACTGTTACCAGAAATTCAAGCAAGCAGTACCTAACACCAAATATGAAAATTACTGAAAATTTTAAATCTAAAAATACTAGTCGTATCTACTAGAATAGCAGAGTGTATATCAACATGCAAATTTCATATCAATTTTATTTTCCAACATTCCTTGACTTGACAAGGTTAAAAATTATGTTAAAGATGTAAAGTTTCCTAGATTTTTTGAACTGAACTAAAAACAGCTTTAGCATTTTTCAGGAGTCAGAAAATTAAGAAATACTACTTTTATCTCTTAAGAGAGTCTTGCTAATTTACTTTTAAATTGTTCACTGCTAAAATATTCAAAGCTGAAAGACAGAAGTCTTAAACCAATGAAGGAATGGTGATGAAATGCTTACTTAAGCTAACCAAATTACAACATCCTGGAAAAGACATGCACTCTTTCACTCTGTGGGGTCTTGCTAAATTGTTCAACTATCCTGCAGTAGAAAGCTATAGTATAGCTTCAATATAGTATATACACATATTTGCCAATATAATTGAATAGGGGAATCAATATCAAAGATGCAATAAAAAGCCTGCACATATTTTTGCAAGAAGCCTCATTCAGATGCAACTTACATGTTCTGCTAGTAAGAAAAGTATAAACCACAGAGACTGGTTTCCTTTATGCAGTTCTGCTGTGCCTAGGACAGACTGTTTCAAATGATGTGTAGCCAAATGGTTCCAGACTATGGAATTTTTCTACCCCACTGCCAACTTTGTGCAAGCAAACTTCACTTTGAAGTTCTGCAGACAGAATATTTCATTTATTCCCCAGCCTCATTTTTTCCTGCACATATGCAAGTCATTTTCAACACAATATTAAAGCTGCAATCATTGAAAAAAAAAAAAAAACCAACCCAAAACCCCCACTTATCAAAACTCATGCTTCAGGGCATAAACTGATTTTGTCAAAGAACCTAAAAGTGAGCTTCACCATAACCCTAACCTAATACACACAAACTCCACAAAAGAATATATCATATTCAACTGTTTTTTAAGCTCTTATTTAGGCATTTCATTCATCAAACTTGGTGAGTCAGAGCCGTATCTCCCAAAGGCAATTTAGGTGTCTAGATTCTTTAGCAGAACAACAGCATTACTTTTTTTCCCCTGAGAGCAAGCTATCTGGAGATGAGTTTACTTGCAATGATATATCATGTTTGAATTTTTTTTTAATAGTATGTAAAGCTACTAAATGAAGTTTTCATTCTCTAAAAAGCTACAAAATAATTTAGTTCAAGTGTTGGAGAAATTCTACTTTGACATTGTCTGTGAAATGAAGAATACTTTACACATCAATCCACATTCCTCCACAAAATTCTGGGATCATGTCCAGTTTTTAAAGTAAGCTTGCCCACAAAATAAAGATGTTAGGAACTTTTTCACAACGACTCAGAAGCATTAGTTTCATTAGTAGCCTATTTCCTCCTCTGAATGCATCGCATGTGGTTCCCTGCTGCAACTCTCCATGCTTTGATAGCCCTGTACAATGCTGCTTGAACTCCATGCCACAAGGCAACACTGTAAAGAAGCTGAAAGCAGAGAGAACACTGAAAGAGAATCATCCCGACTGAGAAAGTCAAATTGCCAAAAAAAAAATGTCTGTAGCCACTTTTCACGATGAAGGGAGGTTATCAGTGGCATTTGATAGGGGCATACACTAAGACTTGTGCTGTTCAACATATTTTCAAAGTGCTCTAGAGAGGGATATTAGCAACAAACATAACATTTATTGGCATACAAAGTTATTCAGGAGAGTCAGAATAAAAAATGAACAGCATAACAATCCTGAAGAGACTTACACCCAGCAACTGACAAATAAAATGGCAGATGAAGTTTAAATTAAAAAAGTGAAATGACACAAATGGAAGGGGGAAGAGACAGACAGACTTCAGTATTCAGACACAATGATAGGCCCCAAATTAGCCACCACCACTCAAGAAAGACTGTGGAGGAACTGTGCATGGTTTCTTAAAAATATGAGCTCCATGCTCATAAAAATAAAATGTTGGGAACTATTAGTAAAGGAACTCAGAACACAAAATTTATCAATATGCCATCACATAAATTCATTGTGCAACCACACTCTCAATACTGCATGAAGATCTGACCATTCAATCTCAAAATTAGAATCATAAAGAGATAAGACAAAATGAAACAGTGGAAAAGAGACACAGAGTGTCTTCCGTAGGAGAGGAGATTAAGTATTAGGACATTCTGTCTTGGAAAGACCAAGAGGGAGATGTCATAGAGGTTTTTTAAAACCCAAACCAAAACCCACCAAAAGCACTAGTGATGAATTATTTGCTATTTCTCATATAGCAAAAAGCTAGATAGGATCCAATAAAGGAATCAGATGGCAATTTGGTGAGTTTTTTGGGTTTGGGGTATTCTGTTGGGATTTTTGTGGGCTGTGTGGGTGTGTTGTTGATTAAAAAAATAAAAAAGGAGCACTTCCTTCTAACCACAGAATGCTGTGGAGCTAAAAACATCTATGTATTAAAAAAAGATTAGATAAATTCATTGAGAGCAGATAAAAGATTAGTTACCACTTAATGGTAAAGGGTGCAATTTGCAGCTCAAAACAAGTGCCTAAATGTTTGGGTTTGGTTTTTTTATTTATTTACTTATTTATTTTTAAACTGCTGGAACCTGGAAAGGTGTTTGAATGGAACAATCCATCCATAGTTATCATGCCTAAAGAAAACAACGTAACAAGCAGCTGATAGGTTTGAAGCAGGATAAGGTACTATATTTTTCTTCTTTCTGATCCAATGCAAGGGATCTTATATCTATCAAAGCATTTAACCCAATATGCAATTCAAACCCATCATGCTATGGAAACAAGCCAAACAAAATACTGTTAAAAAAAATAATCTGTCATGGAATAGTAAGATCTATTAATAACCACAAGGTAATTGAGAGTATTAATTTGGATTACAAAGGTGCTAATATCTATGTATTACAGCTTGAGAGCAACTGAACAGCTCTAGGCATCAATAGTTCAAGGAGATCTTTACAGTCAGCTCTTCTCCCCTCTTACCTACCTTTGAAGCTCAAGGTACCTTATACTTTTCATCAAAGCACACATAACACAAATCACAAGAGTTAGGACACCACATTAAATATACGCATATTTACCAGGGTCAGTTACACACCTACTATACCAGCAATTTACACTTTTGTATTCTGATAATCTTACTATGTTGTTTCTAAAGGTTTTAAGCTCATAGTAAATATGCTATCTTACCTCGTTCAATGCACACATGCGAGCAATAGAACCTATGTTGTTGGTGATGGTGACCAAAGTAGCTCTGGCCAAGTCCTCTTTACTGATGGAATCTCTCTTTTCTTTACTCATCATATGACCAAAGCTGTGTGAGGAAGATTATTCCTTTTAATATGAGTTATTTAGGAATGCTAAAAGCCCTTAGAAATTATACCATTTAATAAGCTTTGCTTGGATTTGATATCCATTGATTTGAGACAGATTTGAAATGTGAAAAGGTATCTCATTAGAAAGGCAGACCAATAAGCAAAGACACTTCTTCTAAAATAACTGTAATTTAAATGGAAGCAAACTACATCAAGCATTGCTTATACCTGTTTAAAAAAAAAAAGCAAGTAAGTGAGAGATCTAAGGACAAACCACATGATACATTCAGAGTGACATTTCCACATGTACATCGTGCATAGTCCAGGGATTACGCACTCAGTTCAGCATGCACAGTAAGTTTTCCAAAGAACTCCTTAAAACCAGCTCAATTAACATGTACCTTGAGGCTACAGCAGACCCTTGAAGGCCAAATCGCTCATAGTCTCCTCCGTAAATATCTTTCACCAGCTTATCCACATTAGTGCTGTCTCCTTTCGCAGCCATTTCTAGTGCTTCTTCAAACGTCTCGCAGCCAGTCAGTAGGCAGCACAGGCCCAGGAATGTTCCTCCTCCAAGACTAGAAAAGCACAGTTCCTTCAGACCAGCACCTTGAACCAGCTTTTACCACAGCTCTTGACTTGTGTTTTCAACATGGTCTACACAGCTACCAACTGCATCTTGCAACTGCTCCCTTGTGAAGACACCCTAAATTGAGTTTCTATTTAACACAAATGTCATCCAGTGTGATTTTAACTGAACTACTCTTAAGTCCTTAACATTTAAATAGGAGAAACGATGCTAAATAAAGGGTTAGCTGAGAACAAGGTCCAATCCAACACTGCAGACGTCAGTTTGCTATTTGTAGCACTCTAGCAAATTTTTCTTGTGTGAGAATAATTAGCCAACAGATCACTTAAGTCAGTGATGAAAGAATAAACAGCGATCAAAGCTAAAAAACCCTGCAGGGGCAGGCATCCAAGACAGATCCTGCCCCCCTAGCCAGTGGCAGGAAGCAGTCTGGTTGGTTCCCGTTCAAAGAAAGCCCCGAATGTCTCAGCCCTCCAAAGAGCTCTGAGCAAGGAGCAGTCACTTTAATATCTTGCACAGGTTCGAGTACAATATTTACTGACTACATAAATTTAGCAGGGAGTATTTGATTGTGCATAACAGGTTGCTAACTCATCTCATTAAAATTTACTTTGGACTCTTCAGTCTTAACAGACATGAACTCCAACTTACTAACCTCTACATCCTTCCTCATTCTTTCTTAACCCTTGAGAAAGTTAGCTTATTTGCACTGATTGCACGCACACTGACTGGAGGCACTGTAAACAAGAGGATCGGTGAGACACCTCACTTGCACTTCACAAAGAAGCACAGGAGGTCACACGGGAACACCACTCAATCAGTGCTTTCGGATTATTAGGCAAGTTTTTCAGAACGCATCTAGTAGCACTACAATATATTCAGTATCTGAACAGTAGCAAGCCCTCCCTGCACACCAGCCACCAGACAGTATTGATTTCATCATCTACAACAAGTCAGCAACCCACTGCAGTCATGTTTTTCCTTTCATAGTGGAGAGGATGATCAGAAGCACATCTACAGGTATCAAGAGCTATGCTTGAAAAACAACCAGAATTACAAGAAAACCAATACCTCTTCCATTCAACTTGTGTTCATCTGTATTGTATACAGACAAATGGCTCATGGCTACCCTTGTGGCAAAGATAGGCCCTAGACAAGGCAACAGAAGACACATATGCAGTCATGTGCAGTATACAGGAGAAACTTTATTAATATGTACCATGCGCTGAAGAACAGAATGCAGCTTTGGAAGGGACTATAGCAAAACCAAAAAGCTTCTTTGGTTGTTGTTTTGGAAACAGGTTTTTTTTTTAGGTTTCTGTTTTGGTGGTTTGTTTGGGTTTAAGGTTACAGTATTACCAAAAATGAAGGATCCCAATTTAGTTTGCATGTAAGAGGAAAAAGTGGGACAGATTTATTAGTAGTTTTACTACTAGTCTGGATGGACACATTTGTAACTAAAGTGGTTTCCTATAAATAAGCACTGTTGCCACATTTACAGAGTAAGCTTAAATGTGCCTTAGGCTGTTTTTTTGGTCTTGAGAACAAAATTCTGCATCTACACTACTGAACTCCTGAATTCCTAAACAGAGCACTTGCATCTAAATCTCTTACTGAACATGGGCCAGAGACCATTTCAACCCAGCTATACCCTACAAATCATTTCAGAGAGCACTGGATGACCCAGGCTGAAATCACACTGAGGACAAAATAAGAATACAGACAATCAGATTCTAGTCTTTACACGCTGGCATTCCTTAATTTACCAGCATGGTCCAAAGACTAGTGCAATCAGTAAGGAAACAAGATATCCAGTGAGATTCCTCTGCCAAAATCCAGTCGTAGCAAGTAATTCTACAAAGTTTTCCTATATCCTGGACACATCCTAACTACTAAGCAAGAGTTTTTTGTTTAGCCCAAGCATTTTTATTTCACTGCTCTGACTGTTCTGGGGGATCAAAGGAGGGGAGAGAAGATTCATTTACTAGAACAGCTTTATTTTGGTAATTCACAGCAAGAGACAGGAAGCAAGTAAGAACACCAAGAAGAGACTAAGGCAACTCTAAAGTTGAATGGGTCAATGATTTCCCTGATGTAGATACTGTCTCTGAAGGAATCCTAGGATATTTCCAGCCTTGCTACTGGTGGGCTTTTAAAAGAAATGGGAAGACAAGCACAATTTGGGGCTGCACCTACTAGTCACGCTGTCTGGTTCTATCTGTTCAATTATTAAGGAGAAAAGAAAATAGAATTAAAAGAACATAGAATTAATTTTACCTGGATCCTGTGACTCTCTTATAGTTGTCCTTAGAATACACAGCTAGGATGCTGACCCCTGAGCCTATGTTAACCAGCAGCATAGGATATGGATTATCAAGGCAATAAGGCTTTTTCTGGCACTGTTCAGGATCTGTAGGATTTTCAAAATAATAGCACTCTGGTTGGCCATTGAAACCAACAGAATCAACATAAAGGAGGCCCTGAATCAAACAGTCCAATTCATCCAGTTTATGGAGTTGTAGATCAGCAATCTGGAAAACAACAAGAAATTAATAAACAAACATTTCCTAGTATAATATAACACTAAGAAGGACAAAAGGCTCCGCTGAAGCACTTTGATCACTTTACTAGTAACACATTATGCTATTTAAACAGTACAAAGACCTGTCTAAGCCTGAAGTCCGAAATGAAAAGTTTGCTATCTGCCTGACAACAGGTACCTCCCAAACCAGTGATGTACTGCGCAGTAATGTTGTTTAGTTCCTCTGCCTTTGACATATTCCCTGCTCTGCAAGCAGGAAACATTTCCCTCTCCCGCCCCTCAGTATTCTGAAGCAGTAAATGTCTTTCCTCTCAACCCCATCCCAAGAGGAGCTGCATTTTGCAGCTTTTGGACAGTATCTGACACACGCCTGCACAGCAGCATTCCTCAGGATGCAAAGTGCTTTAACTCATCATCCAACTACATTTCCCAGCAGTTTAATGAAATATTCAACAGAAGCGTTAAGATCCAAGAAACTTCAGTTAAAGAACAAGACAGTTAAAGCCTTACAAAGTGCACATGCTTATGTTAATATGCATTAACTATGCAGTGGATTATGCTTAAAAGATTTGCATTTTTTTTTTTAGTATAAGTCACCAGTAATATGAGAGCACTATTTCTTTAAATTACCATAAGGACTTTAAAATGCCTCATGAAAAACAGGGTATACCCAATGTTTGGTGAAAAACAATATAAAAAACCTAAACAAAACTATTGTCAGGCCCATGCCCCCAGCAAAAAGTTCATAAAAATATAACTGTAACAGAAGGCAGAAAAACAATTATAAGAGCTTAGAAAGGACACTCCCCTCTGAGATCTCACAGGTCACCCATGACTGTACTTAAACAGACATGTCTACTTGCCATAGCACTCTGTTTACTAAAACAAGAAATCACATCCCTTTCTCAAAATAGGATACAGTGACAATCTGTAGAAAGTCTTCTTTCCAGATGACATTGAGCTTAGACTTGTGCCAGGGAGAAAAGAGGGAGAAAAAATAGTAAACTTGTCTGTCCAAACCCTGAGGTCATTTGCATCCTCACACCTGCCAAGTAGGTCTTACTTAATTCCACTTTCTAGCAGGAAAAACAATAGTGTATTAGGAACAAAAGGGAGTTATACAGCACAGGGCTGGTTCTCAAACATTTGCATATTGCAGGATGTTTTTGTAACAGCTAATGAGGAAGATTTATGAGGCTACCTACCTCCTATTTTTAATTCTGGAAGCTATATTAAGTCACTATAAAGAGGAGAGAGATTTCTGTGGAACAGGCATGGTCAATAGGTTACATTCTTTTGAGCTATTTAAATCTCTCCCCTTAAGTTTTTTCTGTACTTGTACATAGCTCTAACTTGCCTTAACTGAAAGCCATTCTACTCTTTGGGTCTGCCCTTTTGTTATACTTGCTACTCCTCAAATCCTGGAACCACAGAAAAGAAATTAGACCAAAAAAAACCCCAAACCAGCAGTCTCAAAGACCTCAATATAGTTCCAGTTATTCATAGGACAATAGAGACAGGTGGAGATAATTTCTTCTTATTTCAGTATTTTTTCCTGTAACTTTTGCAATCCCTTCATATTTTTTTCTTGGTTACCACATGGCTATACAAATTACAATTACAGAAATGCAGCATAAAAGACTTGAACCATTTAGCCAGCAAATAAAAAGAAAAAACACAAAGCAGGAGAAAAGGTTTTTAAAGAAATGTTACAAAAAGCTTAAGGCTACTTTGCAAATATCTTGGATTTCAGCAATTTCTTGCTATTAGACTGAGAGGAAAAGCTCCAATCAAGAGATATACAATACAAGGCATTAACATAATAAATGCTTCATGCACTCTTTCTCACAATAGACATTTTATGGAGCCCACTAAGTCATCACTTGTTAGAGGAATTTTTTTTTTGTTTTGTTAAAACCCAACTACTGTTGCACATAGCTAGTCAAAATAAGGAAAGATTCTATACTAACCATTATCTTTCTCTAGATTATGTGCTGTACAGTCTCGGTTTCCTCATTGTACTGTATAAGCTAGATGCAGCATGACCAAACACAATCTAATACAGATACAGCATGCACAAACATGCTATGAACCAGAAGCCTGCTATACAGAGATAAGTCATTAGTAGATTTATGGCCCCTACTGTCAAAACCTCTGTTCTCCCATAAGCCAAGCACCCAGCCACAAGCTGCTTTTGTCTTATCCATGTTACACTTTTATAAATAGGTAAGCATCAGCGAGAGACCTTGCAAGACACAAGCAAGCAATACAAATCTAAGAGTATAACGCTTCTGGCATCAGTGCAAACACACAAACAAAATCCTTGTTTCTACAAACTCACCAGTCAGCCCACCAATTTTGTAAGGATAGAACAAAAGAAACTAATCAAAGCTTCTTTTTCAAGCACTAAGCGTACAAATTTTATTAGGTCCAGCCCTCCACATATAAAAGACATACTAGAATTCGTTCTGCTTTTTATAGCTCTGTGCTATATTTAACAGTTGATAGACTGTAAGCAGAAAAGCCCTATTACTGCTTTCTTTCATGTCTGATATTCATAGCAGACTGAAACACTATTTTCCTGTGTTGTTGCAGCAGTCTGGCTTTCATTTTTGGAAGGAGCAAGACTGGCATCAGTATTCCACGTCAATCTGCCTTCATTCAGAGAACTGCGAGCTCTGCAGCCACCAGACAGACCTCTGAGGCTCCAAACAGCCCTGTGAGCCACTACTGTTCTTGTTACTAAACACAAATTAGGGACAGTTGCAAGAAATGTAGTAATCCAGTCCTGTTCAAGAAACCATGATACAGCCAGGGTCACAATTCCCAGTCCCTTTCCCTGCATATAGAAATCTGCCTTTTTTCTATTCATTTCTTTGCTCACATACACTCAAGTAGCAAAACTGCACCACAAAATAGATGTGTCTGTAAACATCAATAACTAATGTATAAGTAGGCAAACTTTTTTTTTCTGGTGCCATCACCTGACCTACCACACTCTACTTGTCCTCATCTTTCAGCTGTTCAAACCACTTTCTCCTTGCAGGAACTTAAGTTTATGTGCAAAAATGCAAAACAAAAACAGGAGCTGTGTGTAGAAGCACATTTTAATTGGACATTTTTCCTACAACTTTTTACAAAATGCATTTGCAGATATTTTCCAGCCCTTTACAATCCCTAATGTGAGGGCAGACAGCATAATGGTCAACTTATCCTGCTCTGCTCTCCTGTAACTATATTCAGCACAGTGCCTCTCTAGAAAAGTTTTATGTCAGAAAGTTGTGCTATGAGAGGAAGAACTGCAGAACAAAGTAGCATACAGGACCCTGGAGGGAAAATTTATGATGGTTACAAGGAAACCATATGTACATGTTTTAAAAGAAAAATTTTTCTGCATTATAGCCAGACTGTAGAAATTCCTCTTTATTTCAGACTGTTTATTAAAGACCAGGGAAGGCAAGGAAACAAAACACTTTGGACTTCAAGCAATTCTTCAGGACCATCAAAAGGAGGGACTCAGGACTTTAACCATGTTTACAAGCGGGTGCAACACAGCAAGGAAGTGGTGAACACTTCCCCATGACTGTTGACATCTTAGCAACAAACTCCTGAAACCCAGCTGATTTCAAGGATACACAAAAGGTCTGTTGTTACTGCATATGGATGCTATTCTAAAGAGAATGAAATCCCACGTCTTACTGTACAGTTGGAGGAAGTGCTGGAAAATGGTACTGTCTGTTCGAGTTTAAGTTTGTTTTGTTTTTAAATAATATGCATAATGTCAAACAATTTTTAGCTGTATTCACGTACCAGACAGTATAAAAGGAAAAAAAAAGTGGTACCAACTTGCTGCTTTGAAATACAGAAGCACAGAAGTCAAAGACTTCAGTCAACATTTGTTTCTTTACGGGACAGTAAATATTTCCACCTGTGCAAGGAAAACATGAAACAGTCCAGTCCTCTAGAAGTGAGCTGAGGGCAGCTGTGACATATATGCTGCAGGGTTGAAGCCTAATGGATCAACACTGGTGTGCAGACATCTTTCCAATGAAGCTCCAGCTCATGAAAGTTTTCACCCAATTTGAATTTTCACACTGTTACCAAGTTCTGGCGAGCACAGGAACGTCCAAAACTAGATGCAGTTACGAGTTCATCTGTCTCTTGGACTTTCAATCAGAAATACAAATTTTTTTTCTGTAAGAAGCCGTTAGGAACACAATGCCTTGCACGTTTTTAATTACCAATTACAGCAGCCTCATTTACTATATCACTCTGGCTTTCATATGCCTTCTGGGCATTGCTCCAGTTTTTATTTCTTATAATAGCTTATGGTCTAGCTTTTCCTTCCATCTCCCTCCCATTACCTCTCCTCCACTTTCATAAAGATATACTTTGCTTCCTTTATATTTTGGTTGTCTTCACCTCAACCCCCAACCCTGTTTCTTTCTGAGCTCAGATGAGGTACTGCCACCAGCTCGTTCCACACCCTAAGGCTGAGAAATATCTACTCGCATTCAAACAAGACAAAGTCTAATGCAAATAAAGGGTAAGCCCAACATTTGCTGAGCCAGAAGAGAAGACGGACTCTGCACCAGCTTTGGGCAAAAAAAAAAAAGCACTTGTCTGGGATCATCTGCAGAGGATCAGCCCTCTTGCCCAGCTAGCTGTAAGGATCTCTTCCTTCTCTTGACAGGGAAGAGATACACATGGCTGCTCCTCATTCCCTCTGAAGAATCTCCTACCTTCTTGCAGTGGTGGTAACAGAAGGTACCATGGTTACTTCATCCATTCTCTGGATGTCACTTTCAGCTCCAGCCCAGCACCTATGGCCTGAGCAGCAGTGTCCAGCCTCCTCAAGCAAGCGAGGTGCAACAAGATTTTTGAGTGTCTTACACTAAGCCAGAGTTACACAGCTTACTCATCCTACAACACAGGACAGTGAGTTTATTTGTTTTAAGATAAATACAGTCTAGAAGTCATCCACAGGCATTCGGTTCATACCACAAAGTAAAGCATTAGAATCAGCTAATATCTGGCACAAGGAAATCACTCTCCAACAGCAAGCTTACTCTTAAAGCTTTTTTCTTACATATTATGGGGAAGGTCAAGGCCTGAGTTTAAGTTTGTGTTGGTAACAGATTTCCTTCCTTTCCTGCCCCAAATGTTCTTTATTAAGTGACTGGGTTTTGGCCCAGGCCCTGCTTCCACTGCAGCCAGCAGTAAAATTTCTATGAAGATAAATCAGGTTCTGTATGTGTCTGTTCAGAAAAGGAATACAAAAATCCCACCTTTGAGCCACTGTAATCAACAAGAATTTTGCAATAGAGCAGGTTTTAGACAAAAGTACGAATAGTCCTTTCTTCCCTCATCCTCCATGTATCCTTTACATTTGAGTTGCTTTACAAAACTGAGTGACAGCCTAAGAATTTATTCCTCATTACATTAACAGCATAATTCTGTGCAAGTAATGTGCATGTGGTATCACAGAGGAGTCGCAGAGTATGAAGAGATTTATATTACTGGTACACACAGGTACGTACTCCTTACTTTTACAGAAATTACATTACTTGAACATTTACAGAATATGTGAGGTGACAGTACATAGTTGGGGAAAGGAGGAAGGATTATCAGAATTAGGTGACAGTTTCATCCATGCCTTAACACCACTGTTACTGGTCTTTATGGCTGGCTGGCTTTATTTTCAGTCATTCAGAAAGGTGTGGGGAAGAGGGAAACCCAAACAAAAAACAAAACCAAGAAGAAACACCCTAACCTGGAAACAGTCCTTTTTAGTGAATTACTTACTGATGCCCTTCAACAAAACATTTTAAGTATAACCATATGGTTGCTAAAATTATTTCTGTGGTCTAGTTTAATGAATAGAGTCAGTTTTCCTACTTCTAGAGGAAGCATTCAGATCTTAAGAATGAATCAAATGATTTGCCAGGCTACTTATCGTTATTGCTGGCAGTCACCAAGCAGTCCATGAAGACTTCTCCAGGTCTTCTCCTATCCAACACTGTGGATCATGAGAGGGAGGTCAGATAGCTAAACCTAGCTAGCTTTGCAGATTTAGTTCTTTTCTATGGCACAGAATACAGGCTTAAGACAAACAGAGGATGCCTCACAATTTTATTTTAAAAAGCAGAGATGTCTAGATCAAAGCTATTTAACTCATTTAGGGATCAGAAGTAAGACACTGGAACAGGCAAGTAACAACAGGGGTTTTGCTTGTCTATTTTAAGGAGAAAAAGCTGTTGTAATCTTAGGATTCCTTCTCTGGCATTTGAATGCTGTGTTGCAGTATGTTGGATCTTTTGTCCCAAATCTATGCAATCCTGAAAGTCCCGTAAGCATTTAGAAATGCCATGAAAGACAAATAACTTAAAAGCATGTACACAGGGAAATAAAGGGCCAGAACAAAAGCATGTTACCTATATCAGTTTCATAATTTTCCTAGAATTTAGCCAGATTTTTTGATGAAATTAACAACATTCACAAACCTACTTGAGGTTTTCGACATTGCTTCTAAGTTACAGAAACAGGAACATTTAAAGCCTCCTCCATATAAGGCATTACACAATATTGAATCCTGCAACAGCAGGATATTAGACTTGGCATATGTTCTCTACTTCTACAGGTGCATTAGAGTGATCAAATATTTGAAACAGACATTTCAATGCTTTGAGAAAGCAATCCTGAAGCTGTTGTCCAATGTCAATTTACAGTCAGCAGAACACACTGAGATAGCCAGCTGCTGTTACAGTGGCTAATGAAGTGTGACAATTTAAGTGCCAGTACACAGGACACTCAGCCCTTTGAGAGAGATTAAACAAGCAGATCTTCATGTAATGGAAAGTATTTTGCTTCTGTAGTACTCTATGGATATTATTACAGTTTGAGCCAAGAAATACTTGCTATAAAGGAAGGTGTGGAACTGGACAGCTGTTAGAAGATGTCCAATGCACACTTAGGTGTGAGTGCACTTCACTGATTGCTCTATGCTATAAAACACCCCAGTGAGCCTCTAAAGTGTTTTTCTTAAACTACCTACAAGTCTTGCAGCACACAATGTTAACTAACACTGCAGAGATGTGGGATTTCATGCCTAAGTCCACCAGTAATTTGCTATGTGACCTCATATTTTCATACAATACCTAGCAAAACAGCCCGAACTTCAACTATGGCTTCCAGTGCTACATCAACTATATTGCAACTGAGATGATAGAGACTGGTCCCTCGCTGTAAATTGCATATTTACGCCAGATTAAAGCCAAAGCTATGAAGAAAAATGCCTAGCTGTTATAGCCATCAGGTAACTTCCAGTTCAATTCCACAGCTGTAGGAGCAAGGGACAGGAACTTCCTTATTAAGTAAGCAACTGTAGCTGCTATTACGTGATGCAGGAGAGATGAATTTGGGAAGACAGACCATTCCAAAGGGATAGTTGGCCTCTTCAGAAAGTCTCAAAGTGACCTCCCATTATCACTAGAGAATGCGACCTGAATCATCCCTGGACACATGGAAAGACGCTCGAAAACCTGAACTGAGGCAACATTGACTAGCACTAGAATTCACCTTCTACTGTGGTGTCAACATCCTTACACAATGCGAGACAAACTAAAACTTTTGAGGACTCAATCATCAGTAGATCATAACATGTAAGGGACTTGCAATCAGCCTAAAGGACAAGAAATCTGGTACTAGTAGTGGACTACTACAGCAATTCAGAAACTTGGTAGTCCTTCATTAGACTAGCTGTTTCCATGTCCAACATTTACTGAAAACAATTGCACAACAGTATAACAGCTGGAATTCACATTGATTTCTTACAGCATTCTCTTTCCCCCTTGGGATCTTGGTCATCTGGTAGGTGAGGGGTATTGACAAAAAAAATCCTCTTGTACTGCAGGAATAGATGCTTGAAGTTAAAAATGAAGCAGACAAAGCCAAGGACTGCAGTCAACGGCAGTTAGTAAACCAGTATGATAGCTACCTAGACTGAAGCAGAGACAGAAAAGCAACTAATGTAACCTGTCATACCCAGAAGTCATCCCTCACCCTCAAGATCAGGTCAAAAGCTATGGATAGAAGTGTCAGACCTGCCTGCCAAGTAAATCATTCACATTAATTTTAGTGGGACTGCTCTGGTACAGGCAGACTAGTCATTCTTATACAGAAAATAAATGGAGATATGCCCCAGTAGAGACACATATACAACAGGCAACTGCCTTCCAAATGTCTATTTCTCTCTAATGCAGTTTGTACAACAGCATGCTCTGCCTCTGTTGCCACAATCAATTTTTGCAGTGCACTCTAGTGCACTCATTCGGGAGCTAGGACATTGCTGAAGTTTATACAAACAGCAGGATCCAATACTTCAGATCTACATCAGCTTCTGGACCTCCCTGCAGAGGTTATTTTTAAATTCTAGGGGATCTGGGACCTAGTCACCTCATGAACTGCCTTTCTTCACATGATGTACTCCCAGAATTGAAATCATAAGCTAGCTGCTATTGTCATGCTTCCATACACTGTTTCTCCCCCTACTCCACACTTAGCCTTCCAAGACTCTTGACTTAAGTCTGCTTGAAGACTAATACAAGGGGAAGGGAACCTGAATCTAGTCTCTAGCTGTATGGTTTAATTTCTGGTTTTCTAATAGATATCCAGTTTGCAAGACGAGTACCTAGTCTCAGACTTCTAGGTTGTCACAACACACCCTCAGCTGATTATGAGGCATCTGATCATCACAGCCATACTCTAAAAAAACCATTTACTGAAGACATCCTGCACAGTAATACTTCAGTAGAATACCCAGCAAGTAGAATACTCTCCCCTGTCCCCCTCCACGTTCTCAGCAATTCCACCAATTAACAAATGTGAATTGATTCTGTTAGTCTTAACCAGTTAGGATGGACAAAAGAATGTTATTTTCTCTGCAAGTTTTAATAGGACTCCCATGATGTTTTTCCAAAGTAATTCCCACTGAACCCTTAGGAACAGTTCACGTACCATTCTAAAGTCCTCTTCAAACTTGTAAGCTCCACCTCCCGTGGCACAGAGTGTAGTGTGCAAACTGGAGAAGTTCTTTTCACTACCCATCTGTATGAACCTGTGCATGGCACAGCTGGGAAAACGGATGAAGTGCAGGTTTCCTTTGCGTCCACACATAGTCAAATTTTTCAGTTCAAGATGGACATCACGAATGCCAGTTTTACCATAGGCTGTATTGGAGGTCAAGTATTTTCTAATGCTTTTCAGGTTTTCCACCTCCTCCTGTTCCTCTTCTGCAGTAATGTCCTTAGGTTCAAAGTAGACCAGTTTAACCAACGTTCCACCGATATCCATTCCAAACCATGGAAATGCTAAGGACAAGGGGGTAGGGGAGGAAGAAAAAGTCACTGTAAATATATGTTAGCCATATCATTTAAAACATTTGCTGAATGACAATTCACTGCAGTCACAGTAGCAGCATCTGCTCCTGAAAGCTAGTTGTCACTTACGTGTCCAATTCACATGTATGAAACATCTCTCTGAGTTAAGACTTCAAAAAGCCTCGGTTAAGAAAAAGAATAAAGAAAACTCTCAAAGTACTCTTCTCTGGAGAAGCAGATTTTAATAAAATGAAAATATTTTTTACCAGGAAAACTTTTTACTCTTCAGTCAGCACCTCTTGACAGAGCACATTTACTGAATTTCACCCAGTCTGACTCCCGGCACCAATTCTTAAAATAGACTAAGGAGGGAAGGAGGAAGAAACAATCACATAGAAGAACAAGATTTCTCAAGTCACATTCCCACTGCATAATATCTAAAATCGCCTTTCCAAGATGAGTCGGAATTTCCAGTCTCAAGTGTCTGCCTGAGGAGCAGCAATACATAACTCTCCCATTATGCTGGGAGTCCTCATACTTCAACCCACCAGAACTAGCAGCTCTGTTGGAACTACATCACCTGCATATATTAGCAGAAAGAATGAGCTGTTTTAAGTTCAATATTTACTATTTACTACTGACAGTCCTTTTCTTTGAGCATAGACTCCCTTTGCTGGTATACGTGTTAGTCTATCATACAACTATACAAGAAATGCCATTTATTTCTCAGCATATATATGTATATTTGCCACAGCTGGCCTAGGTCTACCAAAGCCTTTGTTCTGTTAATAGCAAGAGAAAATCACTATGGAGAACATGCAGACAGAAGATAGTAACTGAATCAGGTTGGTCGGCCTGCTCTGCCTTCATATATGTGCGCACATTTAAAATAGTAAGCCACGTAACTTTATGAAGAACTAGGAAGTGAGAATACAAAATCTATACACAGGTACTGCAGAAGGAGGCAGCTAGTAAAGTTTCTTAGAGAAATTATATTAAAAGTACTGAGTATGTAACTAACATCTAAGATCCATTTCTAAAATAGCAGTCACAGTCACCCTTGCTTTTAGGGAGAATCAGGCGGACTTGCTAGAAATGTGATTCTACCAACTAGAGCATCCCAACATAGTGTCAATACAAACTCCAAACCATGGATGCTATATGCATTACTGATACTTCTGCCAATGAACCTAAATGTAAACAAGTTTGGGCAAAGATTTTAATAAGCATAGGAGTTACTGATCACACTGTTCTTCCTCAGGTAATCACAGCTCAGTATTAAGTTACTCAACTTCACACTGAAAGGAGCTTAGAGTCTTTTACTTCTTACCCCAAGGGTCTCACCATCATTCTTGTCTGGCTGAATAATTCAAAAGTCTAAATTTCACAGTTGTTAATACCCCCCCCCCCCCCAATGAATCCAGATGTTTAAAACAGTTATTTTGCTCCATTGCTGTATGCCAAATAATTGAATCATTAGTTTCTCCCCCCCCTTCCCTAAGGACAAGGAAGGCATAATGTATAAACTCCCATGAAGTAGGTTGCTTACAGTTCAGTTTTTCTAAAAGCACCTACTGTTATCTGTTGCAAAGTCTAATTTCTTTTTCCATGCCCTACAAGCTGCAAGACACTAAGACACTGAAACGAAGTGTTATTGAGGTTTGGGAAGATACATCCTATGCAGATGCATGAAAGCTCCCTGAAATGGGAAGAATTTGAAACAAGCGTTTTTACAATAGGCTTTATTTTAAAAAGGAAAAATATGTTACCATACACTAAGCTGTACCTCGAACACTTTTCAAAGTACAAGGTAAATATTTAAGCAAAAGTGGTCTGGTCCACGCTATACAACACTACAATGCAGTGGAGCTCAGGATGCCAATCCCATTAGTGATTTACACAAGTCTTTATTTACGCTACTGAGAACTTTAATTATCTGTCTCACTGGAACAGTAAGTCTCCTCCTTGGATGCATCTTAACTATGCAAATACAAAGTTATATTTTAAAAGCAGCATCGTTGAACCAACCTGTAGCTAACTGTAAGCCAAATTCCAATATTTGACATTAAGGGCATAAAATCTGCTGCAATCTACCTGCAACAACAACAGTTGCTTTAAAGCTATAGTGTAGATTTAATCTTTAAGAGAGGGAAGAGGCATTCCATTCTCCTATCAAACACAAGCCCAACAACAGAAGTGTTAAGTACTAAGAGCTGAGAGTTACTCATAAGTGTCTGCATTAACATTTTGAGGAGTCTTAACTAAATCATTAACAAGGAATATGCATTGTAGAAAACTATGAAGTTATTTCAAGTCTGTATAGTTCTTGGGATAGATACACATAATGCTCACATTTGAAAAGCAAGCAGAAATGCCAAGAGTTTTGGGTTTGTTTTTTTTTTAGTTTATGCTCTCTGTGAATCTAAGCTCCTTCCATTTTGTTGCGAGCCAAACAGAGAGCTGCAGAAATAAAAGAACTTTGCTCCTAGAACAGCAGCAGTTTTCTTCAGCACAAATAAAGAGCACAAGATCGGTCCACAGCAACCGGTGTTTCAGTTACCCAGCACAGAAGCTTAGTCTGCTTCACAGCTGTTAACACCAGCTATCTGTTGGAATCACTTGCAATAAAGATGACAACTATTTTGACTGGTTGACCATTTAGGACAAAAAACCAAGTCTCAAAGTTCCTAACAAGTCCCACTGAAATTCATATAACTTCCATACAAATGGAGTGACAGCAGAAACACTTCTGTATTCCAGTGATTATTTTAAAAATTTATTCTTTGTATCTTTTGTTACTTTCAATATGTTTCACAACAAAATGCACCACTGAAGCACCATCAGCTCTTTTCAGTATCTTTAGATAACCCACCTTAGGTGGTATCTATATACTTCAGCTTTCCTGGCATCACTGAACGTGGTGCTAATGGAAACATGCATGCAGACTGCAAGGTGCTCCTGGGTTTTGCTGCCTCCCTGAATGCAGACAGTAAGACCATTCAGAAGCCACCAAAATTATTAGGGTCCTCACTGCTACAACCAGAGGGTATGAAGGAAGAAAGGTGTTTGTGTAGATACAGTCTCCACAGACCTGAGGGAAAAATGTGGGGAAAATTGGGGTGGGGTGGGGGGGTGGGTTTGTTTTGGGTTGTTTGGTTTTTTGTTTGTTTTAAACTGGAAGTCCAGCATTTCATTGATAACCTGAATAAATGCCCAGTTTCTCGAGTTATTAAAAGCCAGGAATGCAAGGAGGAGAAAGTGAAATCCATCACATCCACATCTTAGGCTGGTAACAGTTATTCAAATCCACGTGATTTACTATGAAAAATGAAGACACTGTGTATGTCGCAGAAATGCTTTCACAGTGTAAAAAATGCACTTCTTAACTAAAATTGTCTGATAAGACTGTTTCAGCAGAGTCAGTATGCAATATACCTACTGGATCAATGCAATCTATTATTGTGGAGAAAATAAAATTATTCTACAGTATTGCTACACCGCAGTAAGTCATAAAAAAACCCCACCACTATAAAATCTAGTTCTAGGTCCCACAGAACTGATAGAGAAAGCAGCAAAATGAATCATGCATTCTTAAAAGCCTAGCATAAATCAAAAAACTCCACTTACCTTCTTAAGAAAATTAATTTTCTTTAACATAAAGTGCACCAACTACTTACTGGTTTATTATCTTGAGATAAAAATCTCCACTACTCCAAAATTTAGCTGCTAAAGCATGTGACAATGCAAACAGAAGGTATCTACAGCATTGCATAATTAGGTAATCTAATGCACACCAACAGCTGTGCTATCTGGGGGAAAGGTTCACTCAAGATATTCCATGATACATTTTACCCAGTTTCTGCACAATCTTTGAAGAGTATGAACCTACACAAGACTATTCCTGTAAGGCATATTACATTCAGAATTTAACACATTTGGTTTTTTAAAAATCCTATGCTTAACATACAATATAAAGAGCAGGTGTGGAGGGTAAATATGAAATCACAACACAGACAAGATCGGGGAAGCAAGGATGAACAGGAACTCCTAGGTCACTAAGTAACATTTCCCCCCATTAAAGGGGATAACGAAGGGTAATCTTTTTCATATGTTTAAACCACCACCACCACATAAGGTTAGCTGAATCTTTTTACTCTTCAACTCTTAGAAAAAGACTGTGCCTGAATCCTGCTGGTTAGAACTTTCTTCCCTCTACCTGGACCCTAGTTTTATTCATGACCAATTTGCAGCAGTTTCTTCTTTTGCCAAAACCGTTTCAGCTTATACATCTCTCTTACAAGACCTTTCCTTGTATTTCCTTCTGTATTTCCTTGAACACAGCTACAGTATCTCATTTTTTTAATCAACAATTTGCATGGTAGTATCAATACTCTAGTATCTTAGTCATAAATATCTCAGATGAAATATTTTAGGTTCAGCTGCTTTTCTTCCTGGACACATATATGACAAAATCCTATTACTTCATTTACATTTTTCATTTGCATTTAATTTGCATTGCTTGATGCTTTGATGATCTAAGAACTTCCTGTTTTAATTGTGACTGGAAGAGGGGAGAGAGAACCAAAAATAATAGAAAAAAAACAACCCAAGAGTCACTTGTAAGATGGGATAGCATTCTCATAGCTTCTGAAAGCTGCTTTCTATTAAAAAAAGCTGATAGTAGCTTACACATATTTTTCAGTTACTTCTTCCTATTTTACACAGTTATTTTGAGCAATCCAAACATGTTGTAAAATGGAAGCATTTGTTCTCCTTTGAACAAAAATAGATTATATATCTTTAAAAATTAATTATATCTGCTTAGTAATGGAAGTTTCTTCAAAGTTTACAAAGCTAGACCTAAATAAATCACGCACATATATCAGGCAAAGCCTTCCTGATCATTTTCATCAGCAAGGGCTTATTGAATGTCTACTGCCTCCAGACAAAATGAAAAAAAAAACCCCAAAAAAACAAAAACCAAAAAACCCACCCCAACCCCCCCCCAAAAACCCCGAACAACAAAACACCCAACCAAAAGCACAACCCAAACAAAAAAACTTCAAACAAAAAGCACATAGCTGTTTGTTAAACAGTTGTGACCATTTACACATATTTAGTCATACTACCACAAACTGATTTCTGAAGATAGCACTGGGAGACTAGGTCATTACCTAGCCTGTATAGATTCATTAAAAAAACCCTAACAAACAAAAGCCAAACTTACAAAGCTACAAGAAGCAATGATTAGCTATTGAGAATCTCATTCTTGGATCTGACAGCACCCGACCTGATGGAAGTGATTTGCATGAGTTTCCCATTCCTGTTGGAAATGTGTATCTTGTTGGTAAGGCTGATAGGCAGTTTTAACTCACAGGATGCTGGACCACAACACACCAACTAGTTCAGTTTCTTATGACCAGTCCTATTTCTTAGGCAACCCTTACTCCCACCTACATTAAAATAAACTGGAGACTAACTTTAAGCAGCATGTCACCTGAAGCAATTCTTAAGATTAAAAGATTGTGGGATATTCCAATGCCTTGGACAAAATTTCAGTAACCAATAATGCTGTACTTACTTACTGTGTCAAACAATAGCAAGACCAAAACCATTTTCACTCCTGTATTCTTTGCCAAAATATACTATATAATCATGGCATTCCATATTTAACATCACTACAGGTGAAAAAGCCTAGGTTTTCCACAGTTTTCACCTGGCTTTAAGTAGTATTACAGAATCATGCTGCACCCAAACATCACGGGTGTAACAACCTAAATATTGGCCAAAAGCATTCTTTACTGTGAAGCTACAACTTGAAGTGCTTTGAAATTACAAGTAATATGCATTATAAGTGCCATGGTTAAATGGTCACGATGCCTCAAAATATTCATTCTTTGACCCCTAACAATTACCAGCTGACTTAGAGTGAGACGTAAGATGCTGATTTGAATAGAGACCCTGGCTTCTTCCCTATGTCTGATGTAGAATAATGCTGTGAAGCACCTGCCTAGTTAACTGCCATGCTGAAATCTTTGTCCTTACTTGGCTACAATGCTGTTTCACAGGGATCAATGAAGTCACTTCACTGCCGTTTTTCTTTCTCCTGTTCAAAGATCACATTTAAACTCAACAACATGACACTTTAGCAGGCTTTTGAAATTTGCAGGATTCACACCGATTCAGTATTTTATTCTTTTCTAGAGCACTTCACAGCACAAAGCATCATAACAGATGCTTATCTGTATTCATTACGCTGTGCTGTGATACAGAAAGGTAATGTAAACCCTAGCCTCACAAAGGATCTGTACTAATGATTTGAACCAGAGAACTGACACAAGCCTAACACCCTGACAACTCATCAAGAAAAAAACCAAAGCAAAGACAAGCTTCTAAGCAGAAGCAGCAGAAGGTGAGTCAAAAGGCAGATAAGTTAGTCCCCAGGTCCTCTCTCACCACCGGCTAATCAGCAAAGCATGCTGGTTTCACAGGGAATCTTCCCTTCTCAGAGGGGGAAAAAGACTTGGGAATATAGAAGTCTACCTCACTTTGGCAGAAAGCAAAACCAATCAAGAAAACATATAATTTATGAGGATTTAAAGGAATAATGGCTGCAGAAAGATAGGTTTCATCTGTGAAATACTGGGAAATGCCAATTATCTCATTATCTTTTTCACCACGCAAAGCAAACCCCACAATCAATACTTAAGTCTTACACACCATGTGGCAACTACACTTCATTTTGCAATATGTCCTTAAGCACAGAACAAACATCTGCAAAGGCCAGGATTAAATACAAAACCCAGTAAAATGGGACTGTGTAAAATTCACTAGAGATGGATACAGTGGAAAGCTATGCAGTACCAGGAGAATTTGAGTATAATTTAATGAATTTATTAGGCTGGTGACAACGTGCTATCGTATTTTCCTGCAAGATTAATATTAAGTTGCAAATTTATTCTTTTACAAACTTAACCATAGCAATCAAAAAGTGTAAGATCAGCAAGAATTCATGTCCTTCATTCAGCAAAGAAACTGCCCACAAATTAGTTCTACAAAGCACTTCCCTCACCTGCTGTTTTCATTAAAGCCTCATTTCATTAAAAGCCCACAACTGAAGACTCAGTTGTCATACATCCTGGGCAGTATAGGCACTCACCTATGCTCCATACTCTGATGGGCTCTTTTTCCCCCTCAAGATAGGAGGCAAATTCCAAATTCCCAATTCTTATTCAAGTGATTGCATGAATCCCTAAAAGTCTTATTCTTTGCTTCAAAACAGTTATTAATATTATGAAGAGTTTGATATGCAAGCGCTGACTCTTCTTAGTTAAGCCAAATCAAAATGTAAGTTAGTCCAAGTTCTGCAGTTTTTGCTCCTGAATGAAAATGTGAAGCTGGACAAAGACTGCAAAACCAGTTTGGGACAGAGAATGATTTGGTCACCAATACATCAAATTTGGTAGAAGACTAATTAAATATCTACAAGTACCATAAGCACTGCATGATTAATCAATACAGAGAACATTCTAAGGCAAAGTGGTACATGTAGCTCAGTAAAAACATTTAAAAAGCTAGAAAAGGCACCGGCTACTAAGTAGCCTTGTGAAAGCTGCAGCTGCTCTTCAATGCTCCTTCTGCTTATACAAAAAAAGTTTTTTAAGCATTCATTTCAAAAGAAAGAAAAAAAAAATCCAGAGGAGCTGAATGCACTCTACTTCCTACTGAGAAGAAACATCTTTAAGTTTTGGCAGCGGGTAGCTGTGATCCTGACTATCCCTGATTACCCTTTCGGAACATGCTGAACTTTTAACAAAGCGGCAAACATTTGTTGGCTTTATTTGAAGGGCTAGCAAAGGGAGAGTGCGAAGAAACAGAATACTTTTTGCGTTGGATGGTTTTAGTTGCAGAGTTTACCATGGAATTATTTAATAGCTCCATACCCACGTGCAAGAAGTTAGCTACGATCATGTAAGTAAAACATGCTATTAGTCGACAAACCTTACACAATTAAGTGCGCTACAAACACGGATGTCTGAGACTTGTAGCCTTAAAACAAAGCACGAAGCAGCCAGCCAGTTCACTAACGCCTCCCAAACCAACTAACCAAGAGCCACAGGCGATGCTAATAACGAGCCCACGACGAGTTTATCGCGTTTGCAACATACTCTTTCTTTTTTCCCCCCAGTCAGCCCGATCAGCGCTCAGCTCCCAGGTCTACTTCTTTCTTAATCCGGACGACGTCTGAGGCAGGAGCACGGACTGAGACCGCAGGCAGAGCCTTCCCAACACCCAAGGCACAAGAGCACCCCGGTCGACGCCGGCCCGGCCGTTACTTACAGTGCTGCTTGGGCACTATGAGCTTCATGGGCGCGTCCGGGAGGCGGCGGAGGCCGGCAGGACCCTGGGCGCCGCCCGACGCGGTACTCGGCGCGGCACGGAGCTGGCGCCCGCCGCCCGCCCGCCCGCGTTTGTGCCGGGCCGCCGCTCCCCGCCCGCCGCCGCCCCATTGGCGCAGGGCGGGCCCGGCCCACGCGGCAGCGGGGCCGTGCCCGGGCGCCGCCGCCGCATTGGCCGGCACCGGGGGCCCTCGCTCCGCCCGCCCGGCCCCCCGCCGCCGCCCGCGGAGGGGGAACGCCCGCGCCGCGGGAGCCGGGCGGCGCTCTGCAGGGAGGGCGGCGCAGGACCCGCGGCCGCCCGGCGCCGGGCCGATGGGGAGGCCCGCCGGGGCCGGGCTGCAGCAGCGCCGCGCGGAGCGGGCCGGGCCGGGCCGGCCCGCCGAACCCGGCCAGCGCCGCCGCGCTCGTCACTTACGTGGCCTGTGCCGCCGGCCCGAGTCCATCCTCCGGCGCAGCCTGCATTTCTTGGCCGGGGAGCCGTGGCCGAGCGGCGGCAGCTCCGGGCGGAGCAGCAGCGGGTGCGGCGCCTCCCCGCAGCCGCCGTTGCTCAGCGGCTGGCTCGCGGGGTGGAAGCCGTTCTGCAGCAGCCCGCCGAGCAGCGAGCAGGAGGCGGCGGGCGGCGGCGGCCCCGCCGGGGCGGCGGCCTGGGCGCGGAGCTGCTCCCCCATGGCGGCGGCCTCTCCCCTTTGTCTCCCGGCTCAGCTCCGGCTGGGCGCGGCGGAGCCTCCGCTCATGCCGGCGCCCGTGCCCGCAGCTCCGTGCAGCTGGGGATGCGGCGCCCGCCCCCCCCCCCCGCCGGCGGCGGCGCACGGCGCAGGCGTCCTGCCCGCAGCGCGCTGCAGAGGGGCGGCCGCCGCCCTCCGCCGGGGACGCGGCGACCCCCCTCCCCGGTTAACGTGCGCGCTCCCGGCCGCCGCGCCCGGCACCTGCGGGGCTCCGCGAGCGGCCCCGGGAGCGCGCCGCGGCGGGGCGGGCCCCCGCTCGCACGGTGCGGGCTGGCGGGGAGCACGGTCACGCTGGAAGCGGCGCGATGCCAGCGTGACTTCGCTCCCGTGGCCCCGGCCGCTGGCGCGCACCGGGCGGGCCTGCCCCCGGAACCGGCTGCGGGGTCGTCGTCGCCTCGGGGCGCCCCCACGCACACCCGCTCAGGTGACGGGGGTCTCTGCGCCTCGGAGGCCTCTGTGCGTGCGACCCCCAGCGCGCCTCGTACCTCGCACAAAATTATCTGGGCATCAGCATCAACGCTCAAGTTTCTGTCTGTATTGTCACACGTTTCCTCAACAGCTTTGAGGGACAAGCGTGACCTTGAATGAGTCTGACCTCACGCTTTTTTAGTGTCTTGGCTTTCCCTGCACAGCACCGATAATCTCGTGACTTGCGATTTACTCCCTGACACTGACTGAGACACCCAAGTGTAAAAACGTTTTCTGAATGAAACGTATTCAATATCAAGTGGACATAAAAAAAAACTGGGCGAACTGTGCTGCGGCGTCACATGTATACTTGAAAAGAAACACTAATTGAATTTTGCTCTGCACATGAAGGTCATTTTTTTATACAAACTGCCAGTCACTACATGGATGAGCGTCCTTAAAGTAAAAACAGGTCACGTAATGGCTCCTCCTCACACCTAAAATTAGTACAGGACACAGGCCCTCCACTGTAAAAAAACAGCAAAGAATGAAGAGCTATTCTAACTGCCTCCAGAAAGGGATACTCTATTAAGAAATTGCTTCATGAGAGGTAACCCAAAATTCTCTACACTTCTTGACTGGGACCATAACATTTTGTTTAGGCAACTGGGAGCAAGCCACAGAAAAACATGCACATGAAGTTGGCGAAATGAAGAAAGAGTGTTTGAAATCAAAGAACAAGTACAATTTTCTTCCTAAAAACCAGTAACCAATGTTCTGAAGGTGATTAAACAATCCAAATTTTCCTCATATCCTAATGCATAAGCAACTGCTGCAATTGCCAGCCCAAGAACGATTGCCCTGAAGAGGGTTTGAAGTCAGGCTATACACCTTTACTGCTAGAAGGAGCTGTAGTGCTTCCAAAACTGTGAAATTCTTTGAGAACTCCCTAACTTACTGAATTATGTTTAAACTAAAAATCAGAAGGCTGATGCCTGGACTGGCAGGGACCTTCATACCACTTGTATTGACAGTTCTAGGCAGCTGGCTGATTACGCTTTATGAACTTCCCTTGTTAATTCAGACCTCTCAGGGCATGAGAAATCCTTGCTGCTACAGTCCCCAGCTGGCAATGGTTGTCCCCTTCTCCGTCCCTGATGCAGAAACTGACTGCCCATAAACCAGCATGATGCAGAACAGGGGATCATTCCTGCAAACCTGTTTTTCTCTGCAATTGCAGCGTAACTGGGAGCAGACACGTGGGCAGTTACTGTATCTCAGCTGTAGGGTGGCAACTTTTTTACCTTACTCCAACAAAAGCAGGACCACCTTTAATTGCATGCTTACATTTCCTCCTGGTAGGATAGCAGCCCTTCCACTGACTCTGCAATGGAATACAGTACCTGTTTCAAGTATTGTGCCCAATTTTAGGCACTAAACTTCTGGAATAACTAACAAAGGATTAAATGAAAACGTCAAGTTTTTGTCTAGGAAATGAAAGATTTGAAGGGATATTCAAATCTGGAACAGGTAACAGTAAAGGAGGTATATCACAGTTGCTGAGAAACAAGAAAGAATTCACAAGCGGTAACTGCACTAAAGGAAATTCAGTTTAGACTTGAGGCGTTTCCTAGAATGAAGTTAGACAAGCATTAGACTGCACTGGAAGACTCAACTGTCCATTGCTGCAACTTTTTAGGAACTGCCTAGGTAGAGCTGATCCTGACTTAGAGCAAGGAGAATGCATGGCCTAGACACCTTTCTGACGTTCCTTCTGATCTTTTATTTCTAATTAAATATTCCCCTAATATTTTGCTGTAAATATTGCACAATTATGCCCACGATAGAAGTGGACTAGACTGTGCTGAACAGAAGAGGTAGGTCAGGAAAACACTGTTAGGATATGATCCAAATCACTGAGAAGTTCAGGGGCAGTGTAGACCAATGGCATATAACAACAACAAATGTCACCTCAAATAATGATGGAGAAAATATAAAAATGGAGAAATGTTAAAGACAGTCCAAATCAATTGACAGGTTTTATGTACAGGGACAGATTCACTTCTAAGCATGCAAGTTTCCCTGATCATGTAAGCTTTTCAGCAGGAATGGAGGAAAACACCTTCCAAACTTTCTGCGTTGTTGTGGAAATATTAAGTTTCAAACCACTGTGCTGCTTTATCAAAACAATTTCAGACTCTTGTACTGATGAATATCACATGAAATGATTTCTGCACTGCAAAATACCACCTTCTTCATATTATTTTTCTTTACAATTGCTTGGGTTTGGAATGAGCTTTTAGAAAGGTTTTATATACCCTCTTCAGTTTTGCTATCAGAATTCTTCAGCTCTTCTGCAATGTAAACTAGGACAATAGCAATCAAACTAGAGTGTTTAATGTATTATGTGATCATCTCTAAAGGTTTAAAATGAAGGAATCTTATGTCCTTAGGTGTATACAGCACTGCTTATTTTGGACACAAGCAAACTACAGTGTAATCCATTTGGCATTCAGGGGAAAAAGACCTGAGCTTTTTGCATTGGTAAAGTTGAAACTGGGAGCAGATGAACGGTTCATCCTATTCTGCATCAGCTGCGAGCTTCAGGTAGAACCACAGCACAACATTTCATGAACTCATTGCCTGACGTAGACAGCCTGTGCTCTTCTAATATTCTGCACATGGGCTAAAGTGGTGACATAAAGGTCTCATGTTATGCTTAGTATTGGAAAACCTGGAATACCTTAGAGAACACAGTCCAGAAGAAACATGACAGAAGTAATAATGTCATCTCTTCCAAAAAGGACAAAAAGTAGAAATAAACTATCCTGCTACTCTCACAGTTAAACAGTTGGCTCAAGACCTGCTGTATGCTGGTTTTTTATCCATAATATTTATGAGACAAAGCATCACAGCATAACTGGCTGAAAGCAGGTATTGTTTCTAAGAGGTACTGCACTCTCCCGCCTTCATACCACATAGACACATTCAGTATGTTACTGCCTACTCCACATCCCTTTATATTAATTTATGCATATTTTATATATATTTAAGTTGTTGCAAATCAAGAACTACATGGAACACACAACATCTGTCAATGAAGTCATGGCATGTTCAGTGACTAACACTTTGGTGCAACCAAAGTGAAGTTGTCTCTTCCTTTTGTCCTAACTTTCTAAACAAACCCTATGAGCCAGTTCAGTTTTCAGTCTGAACTTGCAAGACAACAACCCAGGCAGAGGTGCAATATTGACAAACAAAATCAAGGATGCTTCCAGTTCTTTCAATATTAATATTTACTCAGTATTTCTGTCTTCCTTTCTGAACAGGAGTAGGTGGAAACTACTTGTTTATTTTTAAATATTTTCCTATATATTTCACTGTAAACCAGCAATCTAGTGGGAAAAGGACTACAAACACATAGTATGCTGAAGAAACCAGGACACAAATGGACTCAGAACAGTGAACAAGTCTACTGTGCCGACTCATTGCATATTACACATTTGCATGACAAACACTTCATGGATTATTCCGTGCCCACCTGCACTTCATACACCCAGCTTTCTATCACCTCCATTTATTTGTTTATAAACACAGAAAGCCAGGCTGCAAATCTCTAACTCTGTGCTGTGCTCTAGCCCTTACATTTTCATAACCAATGGAACTAAAAAAACAACAACAAACAAACCAAACCAAAACACCCTTTCAGGTATGTTATCATCAGTCAGCCTGGCCTGAAATTTTTAGGAACCTACGAGGATTAGCAACTCCTCTCTCATTCCATGGGGCTCCCATAACCCTGGTCTGAGGCTAAGCTAAAATAAGCACCAAACAGGTGCAGTCCACATGTAAATCCATTACCCAAGAACCACTGCCCCCCCCCCCCGCAAAAAAAAAACCAAAACCCAACAAAAAACCTCTTAAGAGACCACCAATGGTGTTATTCTAATTCAAAGTCAGACAGCTACAAAGCTTTGGTCATATTTTGGAGAGATGCAGTAATGAGGAGCATGTACACATCTTCTCAATTTATAAAAGCTATATTAAGCAATGCAAAGGGTGTAATGAAACAAGACTTCTGGCATAGCTGCCTGCAGATTTATGCTCAAGTGACTGCTGGCAATCCACCATTCCTGTTTATATTTCTATTCAGGTTACTTCTATGTTTATCCTTCTATGTTTCTATATTGCACAAAATTCATACTAGTTCTTATTCAATTTTTCCCCTTTGAAAATAAAGCAAATACAGTACAGCTTAATAAATTAACATAAAAATATTAAGAACATTCCTTGCAAAAAATCAGATACTGTTGATTTGTTTTAGGTACATTCACATATCACAGATATCAAAAGGAAAGTACCAAGTCTAGGAGTGCAGTATTTCTTCCTAATTTCTTTTCAGAACTGGGAAAAAAACCCATACTTTTTTGGTGTATGCAGGGCCTTCAGTAGACACATGTTTAAAATATATTTTAATGCTCTTTTTCCCTTACTTTAAATTGCAGAGCTAGAAGACCAACAGTCAAACATAACTACATAATGACAAATGACAGATGTGTAAATCAAAACAACTCTAAAACTGTGCAGAATTCTTATCTGGAAAATGCAATGACAGAGAATTTAGAAAGGGACCCAAAGGGCTGTAGTTTTATCAGTGTGATCACAAGAAAGCTAAGCCTTACTACGACAACAGCTAGCTAGCACAAGAATTCTGCTTTCCCCAAACACTAACACATCTGAGAGGGGAAACTGACTGCAGATGACAGAGGAAGTGAAGGGCATAAATTTAGTCATATGCCTAAATCTTTGCCATATTGAGGCCAAGAAAGATTATATTGAGACCATCAGTTCCTTCCCTCCCCACCCACCTCCTGGTGCAGGCTCCTTTCAATTATGCCTTCTGTGACACTTAAACAACACCTGATGATTTAATGAAGAAAAGCCCTCTTCTGCACTGAGTTGAAGCTCATCTCCCCTTCACTTTCATCAAGGGAGAGAAAGATGGAGAAAGGCACTCTAAGCAGGAACGTAGCTTTGGTGGTCTTAACAGCCCTCAGGGTCAATGTTCTTCCATTTCATTGATGACAAATAGGGCATAGATAGATCTTCTGGCCCAAACGCCAAGCTGAGTGTCCAAGCAAGGCAGTATGAATGCTACCTGGAAACAGTTGTCTGGACTAGGACATGACTTACATATCTAACAACAATAGCCAAGACTAGGGAATAACAGTCAGAAGAGTACATAGGTGTAGTCTGATATTACCAGCCCGCCCATCCCTGTGGCCAGACTTTGCAGTGGCCCAAGGAGTTTCTACAGTTATCCTCTGGCAGTTCTGAGATGAGGTTAGAGACTGTGGTTGCTCTCTTTCATTCCAACTGAAAAAAAGCATGCAGCAGTCACAAAACAGTGAGAACCTTCTTTCAAATCTTTGCCTGCCAATACCTCTGTTTCTCTGTGTCCAACTAGACAATTACAACTTAATTTGCAGGTGCATTTGCTCCCCACAACTTTAACTGATCCCTGGCAGAGCTGTTGGTGCCCATCTTTTATAGGAAACAAAAGCCTTCAGTGCCTTAGTTCAGACATTTCAAATAAACCCCCCCAAATTAGTAAAGATTTAAAATCTAGTCCTTCATTATTGCTTAGGAGTACAAGCCAGCAAAGATAAAAGTAGGTTTTGGAGATGAATCATTTTTTTTCCATGTCATAGTTTCTATTCTGCAGAGAGTTTGTAAAAAAAGGAAAAACCAGGTAATAGATTCAAACTATTAGGTATGTAAATAAGCTAAAAATCTCATTTTAAATACACTCTCCTTTGCCCCCATCCACTCTACCTCATACCTAAGTATTTGGCTCAGTGTACTGCTGTTTATCTTTAACTATCAAACTTAAATATACAAAATGTAATTGGAAAACATGCAAGTTCACAACCCACTGATTGAGAAATACTGTTCATCATCATAAAAAAAAGATTGCAACAAGTGGCAGAGCATTTGGTAGAGAAAACAATGGCCTTTGCTCCTGACTGCTCCTCCATAGACAATTACCCTCATGTATGTACACATACTGGTTTTGCTTGATTGAATGTCATCACTTTTTTTTTAAGACAGCATTTTTATATGGTCCTTCATAATGCCATCAGGAGGGAAGTGACAGTTTCAAAAGAAGCTCTTTGAAAGACAACAACAGAATGGCTGACAATTACAAAAGACTCTCTCTTCCTCATTCAGCACTGCCACATCTGAAAAGGAGGAAAAACTGGTTCTCCTATCAATACTCAGCTGCACCGAGATTTTTTACTTGCATTGGTCTGTATTCCCAGAGCTTAAATGCTGACATGAAATTCCCATGGATATTAATGATTACAAATCAGGTAACAACAGGGAATCAGACTTTCTATGCCTGTATGTGGAAAAGAAAAAAAGGCATCTTTCTGAACTATTCTAGCTAGACATACATACTTCCAAAACAGACAAAACTGGCTTACTCCTCTAACCCAGGAGGGAAAACACAGTGTCCATCAGAGGTAGAAAGGACACAGAGCTTTTATCTTCCTTCTTCCAAACTAGTCCACAGATGGGAATCAGTACCAAAAGGAAACACACCACACCTTTGGTATTTCTCCTCAACCACCCTGAGTAGCAAGGAAGTGTATGTCTGAAAGAGCATTTAAGCAGAGGGTTAAGTCCAAACACCAAAATTAATCTGGAGTTAAACTTTAGTACTTGAACAATAGGACTTTGCTTTCAGATAGATAAACCAAAGATTTGCTTAGGTTTTTGACGCTGAAAAAAACATTTAATATGTCCTTGTAAGATTAAGCTGAAACCACAGACAATAAAAAAAAAATGCTAGTCTTTCCAAAAATATCTTTTTTTAATCCATGTTTGCAAAGAATGAGAGGCTTGTGTAGGAAGGGGCTGTGCTATAAATGACAAATTTGTTCCTAAAGACTCCAACTACCTAGTAACAAAGAAGGGAAACAACCAAACATTATGCTAACATTGGGTTAGTTTGCCATAGTTACATGCTCTGATATTTTTGGGACTGGTGACCTTTCAGAGTAAGTATTACAGTGAATAGTCTGTTCGGTGCAATGCATTTTTTGTTCAAGTGGCCAATTTAGAGCTTTCAGGTTTTCACATGGTCAATACAAACTACATACACACAAAAAAACCCCAGGACTATAATTACAGACTTCTGTCTTCTCATTAGATACATTGTGAAAAAAAACACAATAGAAAGTAACACCCAGGGTCTCTCCTGCATAGAGGGCAACTTGCATTTCACTGCAGGAACCTTAGTGTCACCAAAATATTTCCTTTCTTGCAGTAAAACATAACTAATACAAACACACACTTGGTCTAATGGGAATTTAAGACTCAAAGAGACCATCTGGGTCATCAAAACAAGTTCTTTGAATCAATGATTAACCTGAAAGGGTGTAAGAAACATATATGCCAAGTACCAGGGAGCACAAAAGATTTTCTATTATCTTGTAACATATGACTGAACACCTTGGGACCAAAACATTATTTTGACACTCACATATAAAGTCCTAATTATACACAAGTGTTCTTTTTAACCCAAAATGGTAAATCAGACTCCTTGATCTCATGAACACTGCTAATCACATTTGTCGTATTTATCCTTAATTTTGACACGGAAGTCAGTTAAAGAAGCTACAGAGTTACTTTTGGTGCCAGCCATTTCACACATGGGAAGAGAAAACAAAAGCACTGTGTATCTCTTGTACAACAGGAGACAAAGATACCTTTTTTGTTTACAAAACCTCTGTATATCCACTGAAAACAGAACTGATAGGGCTAAGATGTCAATCTCTCATACTTTTTGCCTGACTGCTCTACAAGTAGCAAGCACCAATTGATTTGCTTTTCCTCCATTTATAAAATGTACTTAAAATACCAAAGGAGACATGTATCTTATCTTAATTCCATTTCTTCTTAGAAGGAAAGGGGAAGGGGAAAAAAAAAAAAAGAGAAGAAGCACACAGGCCAGAAAGAAAGGTACAGCTACCCCAGTAGATGAAGGTATGAGGAAAATACTGCTGCAGTAGTTATGAGGCATCAGTGGTCATGGATTGCAAGAGAATCCCCACAAATTACGTGACATGATCTAGTCTCCATTCACAGGCATAACTGCAATCTAGTATAAACTGGAATTCATATGCATGACCTAAAATCTTAAACCAAGAAAAGCTGTCTGACTTATGACCTCCTTCTTATTGCCAATTTTCAGACCTTAGATCCTCCCAGAACATATTAACTAAACAATGCATACATAAACCCAGTCATTTTTAGAGCAGATTAATTCTCACATTCTGAAGCAAATGCAAACAGCAGTGGATGGACACATTATGACTGTTTTCATAGGATTAGCAAAGATTACCTAATCAATGAAAACATTTAAAAAAAATTTTAAAAATCTCTTTCCTGCAGAGAGAAATCAGGCTAGAACCCTAGTTTCAGTGAACTAGAAGGTCTGTGGTTAAAACAAAAAACCCCACCAACTTGCCACCCCTATTCACCAACCAAGTTTAAATTTGATTATAAGCAGATTGATTTCAGTCACAGCAGACTGGCATAAGTAAAAAGAAAGAACACATAACATAGTTCTGAATTTAAATACTTTGCACTTATGTAGTGCTCTGTACCCACAGATCTTCAGACACTTCACAAACTGTGAAAACTGCTCTTCTCACCTCCCATTTAAAGAAACAAAATCAACAATGCTAAAACAGAAAGTAGTGAGAGAGCTGTGAAAGGATTTGCAGACAGGTCTCACCTCCAAACTGAAACCCATATTTGGATCAGTTTGACCCAAAACAGAAATTAAAATACCCATGTCCCCCAGCTGGAAAATTTAGTTACAGTATTCCAGAGTCATTCTCAGATTTTTAACTTATTTGCCTAGGCAGGCTGAGTGCTGAAATGAAGTCTGAAAGACTTCTGTTTGAAAAACATCAGAATATCTTAATTTTCTTAAAAGGAATTCCTGTTTTTCTCAGCCAGTCATAGGTTCAAGAAACAGCTTCAGTCCCCAGAAGTTGTATTCTCAGCAAAATTGGCTATTAATCTAGCAATGCTTTGAATTGGCTGCATTGAACTTGCATTTCATCAGACAGAACACGCTGTCTTCCATTTCATATGGTAGGGCCTTGGAAAGACTGCTCCTTCAAGCTGCGTATTGAAAACAGGATCCATTTAGGTTTAAAATCAAACAAGCAAGCAAAAAACCCGCCTTGCTTGCAGTTTCACCAAATTAATTCATCAGTATTAGCTTCCTTTGTTGAAGCTCCTTGAGCCTATTAGAAACATATATTTTCACTTCACTGACATTTTGCTGTTCTGCTTGTAAAATTCAGTGAAAAGCTACCTGTTTATCTTTGCATGTACATCCACATAAGTTATGACATTTGGCTGTTATCAGTGTGATCGAAGTTCTAGGCACACAGGTTACTGACCTAAAACATGCTGTTTGAAGTCCTTGTTTGACATAATTTGTGTTACTGTCTACGTCAACAGTTATTTCATCTCTTGACTACTACATTTACAACTGAACAAAATAAAGAGAACACAAACTACTACTCAATGCAGTCTTCTTAAGACATTCTCCTGTCTCAGTACAGGAATAATTTCAGCTATACTAGCAAATAGCCTACTTTTTAAGAATAAGGATGTATAGGTATATGCAATGAACATGAATAATTTCTAATGTTACTAGAAACTTAAACTCCCAATTTAAGAATCATAGTTGAGAAACATGAACATCTCACTAAAATGCACCAGACTTTCCCCTTCATTACTTCAGCTGAAAATCATTCAGAGCTATTACAATAAAACTGTGTTCCATATTTTCATTGGATGATGAACATCCAACATGGAGGTAACATCTGACTTCTTTAGGGAAGAGTGTATGTATAGCCAAATGAAAGCGGGTTCCTAGCAACCAGTGACACTGAACTTCAATGAGTTAATGATACAGAGGAAGGACAGGAACAAAGGGAACTGGGGGCGAAAGGGGAAGATGAGCAATAGACTTGCCTAATAAGAGGCCAGAAATCCCAAGTTTGTGGTCTGTGTTCTCTTCCCATCATAGGCAGGCATCGGCATTAGTCGTGGTTTCATCAGATCAGACCTGCACTGTGATGCTACCTTACAAACTGCAGCCAAAGAAGGGGGAGGGTGGGGAGAGAAAAAGAAACAAAACAAAGAGAGAGGGTTACAGCCCACAATATGGTACTATATCTGTCCCAAGCAAAGATGGCATGGATCTTCCCATCATCCCCATATTAATGCTCTCAACAATATTTATCAAACAATTTATTAAGAATTCTGAGGTGAAAAGTTTATTCATAGGAATGTTCCTGTGATGAGGCTTTAATAAATCACAGTTCCTGGATGGAAGGAAATACACACCACATTAGATTTTCCTTGTCCAAGTTCACTGCTGAGGTTCTTGGCGGCCATGGCTGCTTTAGACACCCAGTAGCTAGCTACACCATCCACCTAAAACTGAAAACAAAATATCAGATAAAAACATTTGGCATGTGTAACACATCCTCAAGCAGCACTGTGGCATAATTTTCAGGGTATAGCTACATTTGTTATATCTGAAATCAAGCCTCAGGTTTATTTGTAACAGCAATAGCCATCTGATTAAAACAATAATAAAACTTTAGCATCTGAGTGACTTATCTTGGATAATTAATTTGCCAAGAGCATGAGTCACACAGTTAGAAATGAGTTAGAGAATAACTAATTTCTAACTTTATGCTAATATTATCCTCAAAATAAAAGGATTCCTCCTTACCTCTAAATTGTTCCATGTTTTTGTTCTTTTCACAATGCCAAAATCTGCTTTATATAGAATATTTGGATTTATTGTTGGAATAATTACCTTCTTTTTATAACGCCTTTCAGCCAGAAAGATCTTATGGTGCTTTATAAACGTGTGTGTATTCTTCAGTGCACCCACATACATGATGAAACGTGGTAGTATGACAGTACTTGGCAACACTACACAAAAGCACCTGACTGGAACTGCAGTCAGATCCTATAATCTGTTGAAACAGCAAAGGGAAATTCAGATGCACAAAACTGAATTACTAACAATGGAATTTCACTGCTTACATCTCCGTTTTTGCAAAATGGGGTGTATTCTGACTACAGAGGGTCAGATCAGCCAGTGTTTGGTAACACTCATCATTTCCGTGGAAACCTTTCCATTTCTTCAGATTTCAGCTGTGAGCAAATTTTCAGTAGGGTAATCTGGCCTGTTCCAAAACTCTGCTTATCCTTGGCTGCAGCATGTTGTGACAACATCAGGCAGGGCAACATCAAACTGAGAACTATATGTGGAATTACATTTGGAAATACTCTTAACTCTGCAAGTCTGGATATGCCCAAAGACTGCAATCCAACCAGCCACCTGCCTATTTGACTCCTTGCTGAAAAATTGCCAAAGATGCAACTTCACAAGCAATTTAGCCAATCTAACAGAAGAGAAGCAGCACTGCTCTTTTGTCCCACCAGCATTTCTGTCTGCTCTTCTGCTGTCCCAGCACCTGTTTGGTCACATAGATCTACTTGCTGATTTGGCTGAAAATAATGGTATAAGAATGTGTTTAAAAAATTAGCTGCTCATTAATCCACCCCCTGAGAAGCAGCTGAGACTTCAGGAGTTTTCAACACCTTTCATCTGCTGGTCCACTTTCAGGGAAGAAGACTGTGTTTCTCCTCAAGGACTGCAAAGAGCACTGTAGTCCGATTGCATGGCACAAATACAGGCTCTTTTTTCTGGAGTATGACTTCATTCTATGCAGGGCAGATGTCTAGTGTGTATTAAGCTCCCTGCCTTCTGTTTTTCCTACAGGATGGGCAATGCCCAGCCTGAAATACTAATAAAATATAAGCAAAAAGGAAAAAAAAAAAAGGAAAAAAGAAACATGAAAAAAAGAAATAAAAGAAAAAAAAAAAGATGACTTCAGACCAAAACAGGAAATGCCCTGGGCCATTTGCTATTGTCAGAAAGCCATTATTTTCAAGTCCTTTAAAGATAAGTCACGGGTTAAGAAATTTGTTTTCTAAATGTTCATTCCTTGCCCTTTTATCATGCTGTAGGATAACTGTGTCACCCAATACTAGACATTAATTTTGATATCTAAACTAAGAGGCTAGTGAAGAAAGCAAGGTTCCTCCAGAGGGCAATTCAGGTTATGGTTATATTCCTTAGCTGTACCATGTGGCATAACTGCACTTCCAGAACAAGAATTTAACTTGGGCTTGAAACTGTTCTGAGCATTTCTTGCCACTGGCTCTACAGGAAGCCCAAGTTAAAACATCTGAAGGGCAGTGGCATGACTATCCTACTCCAATCGCACCTTCACACGAGTTCAAGGAGAAGTCCTGAGTGCCCAAAGCCATGATGACATTCTGAGGAACGGTACATAATGTCAGAGAACGGCACTAGTCTCTGAGGTCAAAAGAGACAGTTGACACTTGCCAAGAATAAAAGAAGCTCTGTCTTGGGTGTCAGAGCCAGAAAGATGAGTAATACTACACTGAAATACTGTAATGGCTACACTGTAGCACATCCTGCTCCTTGGATTTAGTCCATGTCACACATCTTTTTGAGATACCTTGTATTTTTGAGACACCGAAGTGTCCAGTCTTTTGGCTTCTACATGGAATGTGTGTATATGTATGTACACACACCCCCCTTTAGCGGAAATCTCAGTTTCTTCAGCTATCAGCTATATATCTGGCATATATTTAGATATATCTTGGTCAGTTTCCCTATTTCAGAATTGCATTACTCTAGATATGTACTGACTTCATGTTCCAATTTATTTATCTTGTTAAGTTTCTAGTAAGATGACAGAGCAACAGTTGAGAATGTAACGATCAACAGAATGTCTTTGGTAAGACTTTCTGGGGCTGTTCTGAGAGCTCTGGGACCATTAGACAGCTATTTACAGCCTGTATTTTATGTAACACTACAAAAGAAGAAACAGTATTCTCAAAAAAGTAATCCTAAGGATTAAAGCTTGAATTTCTTACACCATGAAGAATTTCCCTAAGCAGCCTGGAACTGAAATAAAACTTCTGAAACCTCAATTGATATAAAACTCAAACATATGTTTCATTTTAGGAAAGTCAGTCCTGAGATTTTTACCTTTAAATTATGGTTACCCATGTTGGTATTTATACAGCTCTGTGGATCACTGAAAAAGAATCAACAACACATGGAGAGAAATAAAGTTTTACTAATAAGATTTGGAATTCATCCCCAGCCCTTAATCTGGAGGTTACAAGCTAACACACTGTCTCCAAAGAAAATAATTAACATCATGTATGGCAAAAAGTGGCAACAGGCCTAGTCCCAGACTTGGAGCTAAAAAGACATTATGCAAGTATTTGCAGAACTTAGGCACAGGTTTAGAAATTAAAAAAAAAAAAAAAAAAAAAAAAGGAGGCATTTCAGGGAACCAAACAAAATTTGGATACACAGTTCAAATATCCTTCCTGAAATATAAGCAGCATATATAAAAAACATTTTCTGAAGTATCCAGTGTTCCTGGACTGTATATGTTCTTCTCTATTAACAATACTGCTCCATTTTTATGTCCAGAGGATGTAAGGACTTGAAATCCATAGGAAAACTAAGATGCAAGATCGTTGCTATGTGAAAACAGTAGCAAAACTCATACTGACTTCTCTAAGTACAGCATTCAATTTATTATTCCAGCTGTAGACCCATTTCTACCAGTATGTCCTGAGACATCAGTATAATGTTGACTAGGAGGGAAGAATATTACACACCTCATCAACACCAACTGTCAGTCTTCCTGCTTGTGGATTCTCTGTCAAGGTTTCCAATTATGTGATTACTAGTAGCTCAGAAGCGCCTGGTTTACATGACTCAGCATGATCACAACCCAGAGTGAGACAGCGTACTGGGTCTGGTTGGGATGGAGTTTTAATTTTCTGGGGCAAATCACAAATGCCCCAGAAACTATATTTAGCAACCAGTTCTATGGAAAAGCCATATATGCAGACTTGTTCTTAAAAATAACACAGCACACAATTTAAGAGTAGTTATCTTTTCTTGTATAAATAAAATTTCACAAAAAAACTTTTGACAGTACATTTTTAAACAATAGTTTTACTATTCGCAACATGTATCTTAAACACCTGATAACTAATTACACTATTTGCCACATGACTACAACTATGTCAGTCAGACAAAACAGCTGACACATTTATAGGACAAATACTTATGTCACAATGTGAAAACAGTTCTTACCATTTTCTCCAACGGAGGCCGCTTTTGCTGTTATATTGACTAATATGATATTGTGTTGTTTGGCCTGATCAGCCGACTCAGTCTAAATGCTTCAGCCCCTTTCAGCAATAAAGAAGAAAAGTACATAGCCATCACTAGCAGCCTTATAGCATCTGTTGCCAGCATTACAGAAAGACCCTAGAAAAGGCAGAGGAAAAAAAAAGTCATTTTTTTTCCCCCTCCAGTTAGTAAAGCTTCAGTTTCCTTTGGTAGTAAGATATAAATATATATATACACACACACATATACACAAAATATTTCTCAATTATTATTCATCTTCATAGCCTATTAAATTTTACTACAAATGGGGCAGTTCAAATAAGTAGGGTATATCATAGAAACATTTATGAAACATATTTTATCATAATTTATGCTGTGATGATGTTAAAAAGCCCTTGTGAGGTTAAGAATCCCACTATATTAGGAAAACATCAGTACAATTGCCCTAATGGAAGGCCCTAATGATCCTGCCTTGAAAAGCCCCTGTTCGTAACAAAAGATTTAAATATGGATGGGTAGGTGGAGAAAATATACAGCACACTAATACTGAAAAAAATTAACTGCATTACTAATTCCTCAGAATATCCAAGACATTCACTTGCTTTAGTCACTAGAGCCAGTATAGATCACTACCACTACAAGGCACTTCGTTACACATGCTTATTAAAGAGCTGTTCAAATTAAAAGAACCTGAGAACCTAAGTACATTCATACACTTGGTAAGCATAATGATCCAAGACACACAATTATGTCTTCAGGTACGTTTTAAGCCTGTTGATGAGAGGTGGAAGGTTCTGATTTCAAAATGCTAGATCTGACCTTCAAAATGGTGATTATTTATATTATCATATTACAGACAATAATAGATTTTGAAATTTTTGGTTCAATTACAGGATTGAAAGGTTGGTTACAGCTGAAATGATCTCTTTAGCACATCAGAGAATTATGCAATAATTCAAAGAATGACAGAAGGAATAACCAGAGGGTTGAGGGAGAAGCAGGAAGAAACAACGATAGCTTTTTTGTCTCAGTTGCACTCTTTCCAAAGACTAAGTCTCGAGTTATGCAAACTGAACAAAATACATCTCAGTAAATATATTTCAAATCTTCTCCTATGTAAGACAATACAGCTCCTGCTCAAGGAGTAATACTATGCTTGCCATGCACAGGTTTTCAAATGAAGTTATGAAGATTTAAAAATGATATGCTGAGCGCATGTGGCACATTTTCATTCCACAAAACACTGGCATGGCACCAGGTGGCCTCACTGCATTTATGAGAAGCTCCCACAGCAGTACCTAAACAAGCCTTCTTAACACAACCACATCTCCAGCTGCGAGCTCCCTCTCTCTTCTCTTCTCAATGAATGACATTTCAGATAACAACGACCGCAGAACACAGGCAACCCCAACACCTTACTAGCTGGAGCTGCCAGCCCTGGCCCTGCAAAGTGGCCAGAGAGTCCAGCACCAGGCACTAGGGCTTGCCTCCAGATGCCCATCGGCGATCCCCTCCTTCCTCCCCAGGCTCTTGGCTGCCTATCTCACCCTGGCATGTGCTCCTCAAGCTCCCTCTTTGCCCTTGGGTCTACGATTCATTTTCCGGGCTGTATTTTACTCTCCCAGAGCACCTCAAGGGAGCGGCCTCACGACCATCCATCCACAAGCTCTTTCCAGTGACGGTTTCCTCTCACCCCGCCCGAAATCCCGCAATTACTCAGTTAACTAAATTAGCCGGGAAACAGCCGCAGCATTTGCAGGCCGGGGACTGGCAGAAAGCCCCTGCCCGCCCCCCCCTCCCCGGGAAAAGGGCCCCGACGCCCCGGCCAGCCGCCCTTCGCCGCTCGCCTCGCTGCGGCGGCCGGAGACACCCGGCGGGCCGCCCCCCCCCGCCCCTGCAGAGCCGGGCCCTGCCCGCTGCCGGCCGGGGACGCCCAGCCCCGCTGCGACCTGCCGGGCCCCGACGCCGTCACCTGCCCCCCCGGGACGAAGCCTCCCGAGCCGGGGAGCGGCCGCGCCCGGCTCCCCCGGCAGCCTCCGGGCCGGGCTCCGCTCCCGGGCCGGGCGTCTTCCGCCGGGGGTCGGCCCGAGAGCCCGGCGGGGTCGGGGCGGCGGAGGGCGGGCTGCGGCCTCGCTCCCCGCTGAGGCGTGGTTCCGCCAGCGCTGCGGGGCGAGCGGGGCCGGTAGGGCCTTTGCGGCGGGGCCGAGGCGCTCAAGCTGGACGTTACTGCGAGCCTCACGCTCTGGGCCGTGTCACCTCGTCTCCAGCAGTTGACCTGACGCGTGTTCGCGTCTGTCTGAAGGCAGAAACGCGGTGCTAGTCAACTTACACAGGATGGCAAACCCGAACGTTTGTTTGCTTGCAGGTGACCGGCCTCTGTGCCGCTGGGTTCAAGAGAAAGCTTGAACATAGGCACGCTAAAGCACAAAAATCACACTGACAAACCCAAGCCTTTTTTCTCTTAAATTTGTGCCTTTAAAGCTAGTCTTGAGCAGGAAACAAGCAAATAGGTAAAGAATCAAAAGTCAGCCATAGAAAAATGATACTGAACGAACTGGGAAATGTGAGACTGAAGAAGCAACTCTGCCTAAAAGAGATGATAAAGGAATCACTATATTACTGAAGCAAAGTAAGCAAACGAACAGCCTGCAAAGTCATGAGTTCATAAAATCAGCTGTATATGCATTAGAAATAATGTCACCTGAAGGCAACTGATGGGAGTGGGACAGTGAGGGTACCACTACATAGGTTCAAATTAAAGTAAGTGTGAAATACATCCACAGGATGGTGCAAACAACAAGATAAATGACAAGCACTGCCCTGAAAGATAGGGGTGAAAAGGGGCTGACATGGCAGACTACCAAGAAGATAACGCAGCACACCATTTTCCTCCAAGATACTTGTGTGACAAGGAATGGGAGCTTTCTTGCCAGTCAGCTCCAAGCAAACCCTGCAGAAGGACTTTGCCTCCAGCTAGGACTGGAAGGTAGTGCTGTCGGGGCATGGGGAAGCACAGCAGAACCAGGAGTGCTGAGGGGAAACTGAAGTACTTTGTTAATTCCCGAGGGAAGGTGAGTTGAGTACAAAGAAGTTGAAGCCAGTCCTGGTTTGGCTGCTGCTCAGATGTGCTGAAGGATGCTGGGCCAAGTCCCAGCAGTGCTGACTGTGTCTCTAATTACTTCTGACAGCAATGTAAAAGCTAGCTGAGATATGCTGTCTCATAGGGCATCATCTCATCACTCCCATGAGTAGACCATCCACAACTTTTGAGTCCTGTCCCAACTATAAGGAGCATGAGTTTCTAAGGGTAATCGTCAGAGTTGTAACAAGTCATTTACAAAAAATCTTTTCCCCTTGGGGAGTGGCAACCTTGCTCCACAAGTTATAGAGCATTTGAGTGGCAATATAATCAAATTTCAGGGGCTAATGAGTTAACAGTTTTGGCAGCAGATATTTTTATTGCAACTGGCTGTCCTTGCACAAACCACTTTAAGGAGAATATACTGGTGGAAAGCCATAAAGGTTATTTACATAGATGGAGTTTCATCATCTACCACTCCAAAACAGGCTGGGTTGGTTATGCTGATCTAATGTTTTCTTTATCATGGTTTGTGTGAGGCTAGGAACACATGTTAGATTGTGTTTTAGTTTGCTCTTGTAGTATGTTGACGGTAGTCCTTTGAAATACCAGTTTAAATTATGCAGCATGTGCAGTATTATAAAAACAGTTTCAGAAATGTAATATTCAAACAAAACCAAAATATTGCTTGTACCATGAGCTTTGTTATGCCCCAACTTAGCAATAACAATTTTCTGCAGGAAATAGCCCCCAACCTTCTCAAGAATATACCTTGCAAAATATTCTGAGAAGATCTTCAGTTTTCGTTTCCAACAAGTGGAAGAGAACAACGTTCAGGTTTGCTCCCAGGAGCTAATTTTTCCCTCTCTTTGAGAGCCATTCTCAGTTCCGTCCTGGTATGATAAAAGTGGTTTGGCATTAGGTTAGTTCAGTAGTTTGAATTCACGGTTCTGTTCAGGATAGAAACTAAGGTACTTTTAAAAAAGTTAGCCTCAGTCTCAAAGAATGTCTACAAGAGCTTTTCAATTTTGTTTGGCAAACAATTTCAAATTCAAAGTTGCATCATTTTCTGCCATTAAAACAGACCAACTCTTGCAACATGGCCTGCATCTGAACTGAAATCAAGTACACATCTTTTACTGATATGACATAGCCTCTGCTTAAAGAAAGATTGGATTAAATCTTCAAGACAACCTTATCAAAACAGCTGATACATGATCTGCATAGAATTATTCTTTTACAGAATTGCTTGCACTAGCTGGCATTCTTTTCTTCAAATGAAAGAGAAACATTTGGGTTTGGTAGTTACTGACTACTTTCAAGTTACTGTTATTTCCATTAAAAATAGGCAGACGTTCCCTATTAAAGTTCAAAGAATTCCTGTCTGAGTCTAAAGAGAAATTTATGGTGATTTTTGTTACCAAACCCTGTACATTTCCCTACCCTGGCATTCTAGAAAAGGATGACCTGTTTGGCGTTATGACACTGTTTTGAAAATACGGCCAAAGAATTTCTCTCCTTGCAGCTTAAGAAATTAAGCCCCTGTCATGCAAACCTGGTACCAAACAATAATTTCCACCTGGGGCAGGTTTTAAACAAAGATACCTTACTAAGTGTTTTCCACAGCTGCCACTGTCAGTATTGTAACCCAGGGTGAGGAACAAGCACAGCCTGAACTTAAAACCGGAGTTTCCCAATTCTGCTGATCCCTGCTTGGATATAGGGCATCTGCAGCTTGAGGAGGTCACCTGGCCTCTTCCCTTTCACTACCTGCAAACAGCGATTATCCTGTTCATACACAGATCGCAAAGCCTCAGCTTGCCTCTCAGCCTGCAGAACGCCTGTGGAAATAGCATCACTGTAATCATCCGGAGTATCGACAAGCTTGAACTTACATATATCCTCCTGCCAGACCGGCAAAGCCCGGGCACTGCAGACGGCGAGGCGGGCAGGCGAGGGCAGGCCGCGGGGCGGGCAGGCGAGGGCAGGGCGCCTTCCCGTGGCAGTCGAGGTCCTGCTGCCGCCGAGGGGACAGGCCCTGACGGCTCTGGGTGCGTGCGATTCGGAAGTCTCAGTAAAGACCCCCTCGTAGCCCACCCCCACCGCACTGCCCTGCCGCCGCCTGAGAGGAAACCTCCCCCCGCCCCGCCAGCCAGGCAGCTCGGCCCGGCCCCGCCCCCTTCCACCGCCCCGCCAAGACTACACTTCCCGTCGAGCCTTTCGCCGCAGCAACGGCCGCCCTCCCAGAAGGCCGCGCGGCGCTGCCGCGCACTCCCATTGGTCGGATTCGAAAAGAAGCCGCGGCCGGGCCGGTTGCGCCCGTACCGGTGAGCGGCGGCGGTTCTCCGGCCCGTGAGCGGAGCGGGGAGGGGAGGAGAGGAAAAGAGAGCGGGGCTGCCCTCACCCGGTGGGGGTCGGCGGCTGGGCCAGGCCCGCCCCGCCCGGCGTGGCGTAGGCTCTCGGGTAAGCCCGTGCGGGTTGCGGGGCTGTCGCTTGAGTAGGGAGGGCGGCGGCGGCTGCGGGCTGAGGGGTCGCGGAGATGGGAAGCAGCGTGGGCGGCCTTCGTGGCGGCCGGTGCTTCGTGGGGTCTCTTCCCCGCGCTTCTCCCTGCCGCGAGCGTGGTTACCAGCCTTACGGTGCGCGAAAACTTTTCGGCGCCGCCGTGGGGCGCGCAAGCCGCGGGTAGCGCCCGGCCCGGGGCCGCGGTGCTGCCGGAGCCACGCGGCAGCGTCCGGCGAGAGCGGGGAAGCAGTGCAACGCCTGGAAGGGAAAGGTGGATGTTTGCAGGGGGGAAACTTTCCTCTTAATGTTTCTGAAGTGTAAGGGCTGGTGCTTCACGCTTGATACTAGCTGCCAGGCTTATCGCGCGGCTTGAGCCGTTTCTACCCTTCCTTGCGCGGGCTGTGCCCACCGTTGGCTGTGTGTGCCGCGCTCGTTCCCCTTCGCTTGGGGTGTCTGCGGCTCTACGCTACTGTCACGGTAAGCAGTTACAGTAACGTATCCCCGTATACAAGTACCTTTTAGTGGCTGCAGCCAGGAAACGTACCTGTTTACACCAGAATAGCTACGGCAATTACAGTGCTGTGTGACACCACGTGGAGACAGAGGGATAGTCCGCATCGTGGGTTTTGCATGCTGTCAGTGGCTGAACCTTTCTGGCCTGCGTGCTGGGCTCATACAAACAACTTTAATTCCAGCTTTGCACACATAGCTCGATGTTTGTCTTTCGCCTCTTACGTAAAAAGGCACAGAACGAGAGCATAATCTTGACAAATCACACTTTAAAATCAGCTTATATTTAAAGCAACTAAAATACCAGTTATCTAAAAATTATGTTTCCTGTCAAGGCCTGATAAGGGTTTCGCAGTGTGACTTTGTGTAGCTGATGAATAAGACTTCTAGATTGTGACAGCACAGGTGTGTTTCTTTCCTGCAGTAGCTTATTCACAGATCAGTGTTTGTTCAAGCTGTGGTAATATTTCATGCCAAGTTTTTCCTGGTTTTCATGCAGTTACCTGACAAAAACTGTAGATTAGAAAAAACAAAGTAAACATTGCTGCTTACTTTATGTACAGCATTTGCAGCTTGGTGACGTTTGTCTAGATTCATGAAGTCCTATATCTGCCTTTTACAGGCTAGATAGGAAGACTGAGCTGTTAAGTGTTTTGGCACTGTCGTGTCAGACATGGTTTTTTTAGCAAGGTTGTGGTATACATGTAAGGCTTTTCCCTGGTAAACAGTTGCTGTTCGTTGAAAGAGGAACAGCTGTTCTTGTTTCATCATGATGTGAACCCCTCTGCAGACCCTCTCCCCAGCTATCAGAAACTTGCTATGTCAATTATGAATAGGGTGAAGAAAGCTTTCTCTTTAAAGAAATTGCAGCTATCGATCTCAAATTGACTTGTCTTCTAAGGCACTTCAGAAGCTCTACTTTATGTGATCAGAGAGGAAAAAAAATAGTTTTATTTTATGTTGCAGGATGGAACCGACTTTGGATAATGATAAATTTTTCAGACCATCTTATATTGCTAGTGTTGAGCCGCCTCAAAGAACAGGACCAGTAAATGTGGACGATATTAAAGCAGATCTCTCTGCTGAGTTTTCTTCGGTTTCTTCAAGCTCGGACACAAGCCAGGTAAGAAAGTAATATTTGTATTGTTTGGGTATTTATTTTTTTAATAAGCTTAGTCTTTCCATCCATAAGAATAATCAGAATTTTACAGATAAGATGAGAAGCATCTTTAGGATGTTTTTAATTTGGAGGAGATGCATAGAATTAGACTAATTTGTGTGGTACTGCATTGATACCTTATTGGGTGCATCAGTCTTCTGTGAATGAGGCTAATTGCCTGTTCAGAGCAGCTTAAACATTGAATATTTTTATGGGTTTCATTCTTGATCTCTAGTTGGCCTGAATGTAGTGCATGTATGTGTTGCAAGACTATTAACTCTAAGTTATCACAGCAAACTTCTGCAGGGGCCTAAGCACTTGTAAAAGCTGATGTAATGAATTACTTTTGCTTCTCACGTCATCAAGTAAGTCTGTTCAAAATAGCCTGATGAAAACAAAACTGCCTTAACATGCTAGTTATCAAACACAGAATCTAGTCAAATTTCTAACTTCCTTAATTTGTTGGGGTTTTTTTGTTTTGTTTTGTTTTTTTAATTTAGAGGAACAGTTTGGAGTCTAAGGGACACATACAAGTTTGCCTGCGTATTAGGCCATTGACGTCGTTGGAAAGAGAAAATGAATTGCAGGTGTGACATTTAATTACTTAAAAAATACCTTAAATGTATGTGTATTTTTTTTTTCCTGTAAGCTGAGCTCTCTATACTCTTTTCATGCCTGTGTTGATTGTGCTTCCTTTAATAGGACTGTATTTTACTTGAAGACTCAACAAGCATCATACTGAAACCCCCCAAAAACTCTTTGAGTCGGCTAAGTGAAAAAACTGCTGGACAGATGATACAGAAGTTCACTTTTTCACGAGTAAATTAATTGTCTTTAATAGTCTTTAATTTATTTCTGGAAAAAGTTGTTTAACTTATGTTATTTAATACCAAGCAAACTAGATTTTTAAACTGTCGATAGCCTTTATAAACATAGGGAATTTAAAAGATTCTTTAAAAGTCTCTAATGATTGCTTAAATAAAATGAAGATGTTTCTTGGTAATGCTCAGGTGTTTGGACCTGAAACAACTCAAGAAGAATTCTTTGAAGGTACCATGAAGCAACCAGTGCAAGACTTCTTAGACGGATATAATCGTCTTATTTTTACATATGGCGTTACAAATGCTGGGAAAACCTACACATTCCAAGGTATAAGTAGAAATGTATTCTCCTTGAATGAACTTCCCTTTTTTAAGTGAGGATTACTTCTAGCAGAAATATTATAACTTTTTCCTTTATTTAAACTGTAGGCCCTATACATTTGCTTCTCTTGAATATTAATAAATAGCCTTTGAAAGTCTCCTTCCATAACAAATACCACTAACCTACCAACAGACAGAGTCACTGCAAGAGTTTACATGAACACATAATGATACTGCTTTGTAGGGCTGTAAAGTTCAACCAAGTGTGTGTGACTTGTTTTTTTTCCTGCAAGTATCTAGAGGGACCCCCCCTCAGGGAGGAGGGGGAGGTAGGAAAATATATCTTCTGTGTATCAGGATGTGAAAAGTGTGTAAGTCACTCTACACCAGACTAGCATTTTGTTACTTTTTTTTATTATTATAAAAGTCATAGGCATCTTATATGGAAAGTCTTAAAATAAGAAATAATATTTGAGTCTGTTTCAATTATTATAGGCAGAGAATAAATGTTTTGAAACATGTTTGATTACTTCCAAGTATTTCTGTCTTGTCTCAAGATTCTGAGCTTAATAATATCCTGGGAGACCTTGTCTCCTGATGCACTATTCTGTACTGTTAAAGCTCAATATACTTTCTGGTCCCAAGATGTCATTCTTTAATTATTTTTAAAGCATTTTAACAAATGAGGTGATTTGATTCACACGGAAACAATTTCTCCTATAATGAAATGGCAGTTCTAGGTGCTATACTGCTGATTTTATACACAGAAGTAGTAGAAAGACAATGAGTTTTGTGCCATGTGAAATTGATCTTTATTGAAGTGATGTTGTCTTCTAAGTGATCTTCTGTTAAGTGGATTATAGCTGAAGACTACTGCCGCTACTTTCAGTTGTTATTAATCTGGGGCAATAATGGGATGCTCTTCCCTGTCATAATAATTAATAGGTAAATAACAAAACCCAAATTTCCTAAAGCATACAGCCCCTCATGCTTGACGAGTTTGGGGTGTATTGTGTGAGAATTTTTGATTCATATCTTCTCAGACTCTGGAGGCTTTTTCATGGTATTATATTTTTAGCACTTAACTATCGACTTGTGATAAGAATTGGCAGGGCAGAATGTTGCTGCTGGGTGCCATGATTTTCTCTTCTGTTATTCCCAGTGTTGTCAGTATAGCCTTTCCACTTTGGCATTACGTGGGAGCCCGTATTCAATCAATGATGAAGGACTGAAGTGAAGGATGAAGCAGGATTTTTTTGACTGTTGATTGTTCGCCAGCAACTGTGAACTTTGTTCATGTTAAGTTGAATTACAAGTGGCATTACAATAAACAAAAAATAATTAGAGAAAAGAGGAGATGAGGATAAAGAAATTTAATGCAACAGTACTTTTAACTTAATATGTTATTTGGTTACTAGCTTGGTGTTTGAGTGCCAACCAGATTTTACACAAGTTCTGACTTGGGCTTTTATCAGCTATAGCACTAGCTGTGTTGCCTATCTGTCTCAAGAGTAGGAGAAATCAGTCTGGAAGATGATGCTGTCAGTCTGATACAGGATAGTAGTTTCTTTTCCTCTATCCCCTTCTTTTCTCTGATTTAGAAATTAAAGTCAAGTGAACCCTTTTCAAACTTGCATCTGGATTCAGAAAGATCAAGTGTGCACTGAGGTTTTTATTTGACTGTTTTGCCTTTCAGGTGCAAAAGTAGTATGCTCTGAGAAAAGGGTATGGGACCAGGGAAGGAGTAAGCCTTCACAAGTCTTCTAGAACTTTATATGTAGGGTATGTGAAATTAGTACAGGACTGCAGCTGAGAGATCAGTTATCAGTTGTACTTTAGGATTACTTCCTTGAGAGAGAGTGTGAAGGCAGCCTATGAAATGCGATTGAAAAACCACAAATCTCTATTAAATGTCTGTCGGTTGTGGTTTGTTTGGTTTTTTTCTTAAGGCTAAGCTTATGCAGAATACTCCAGCAGTTTTTCTTTTATCTTAGGCCCCTTACTGTCCAAGGGGTAGAGCATGAGCTGTTGCTGAAAGCCAAATGCGTTTCAAAACACTCTTAAGACATTTCTGTTACCTTGAAAATACAAAAAACCTACTGCCTTGTGCTGTAAGTGGCCTCCACATTCCTCATGTATGCCTTGAGATTAGAATTGCTTATCTTTCTGTCTTCATTTATCTGTATACCTTGTTTACAGTAATAATTAGGATCTTTCTTTTGTATGTTGCTTTCAGGGACAGAAGATGATGTTGGTGTTCTGCCAAGGACTATGGATATGTTGTTTAAAAGTATTCAAGGAAAGCTATACACAGCAATGGATCTCAAACCCCATCGGTGTAGAGATTATATAAAGCTGACTAAAGACCAAGTGAGAGAAGAAACCGCTATTAAAAATTCAATACTCCGCCTAACAAAAGAGGTAGAGGAGCACTTCTTTTTATACTGATGAGTATACACATCTTTGGATAGTCTCTTCCAATTGAAAAATGAACAGGGTAACATTGAGCTATCTGTATTTAAGCATGGATGTGTCCATTTGCTGTCAGCCATCTATTCAGGTTAGCAGTAAAGTGAGCAATAGGGTTGATGAACCCTGTTCTGCTGTGGATTTCTGTCTTGTGGCTGAATACTTGATAGGATGTAAACTCTAAGATTTTTTTCTATAGTGTGGACACCTGATAACTTATCCTCTGGGGTTACTCGTGCTTAAGAAGGACTGAATGAAAGTACTCTCTCCATCTGTGGGTATGCTAGTAGGTCTGCTCCTTTAAATGATTTACTGTCTTTGAGGGTACTGGAAAGAAACTAATGATTTTGAGGTTGTTCCTCTCTTCCAGTTTGGCAAATATCCTCAAAGGAAGCAAAATTTTTTTTTAAACAGCAGAGCTATAAAGCCAGTAGACTTGAATTAAAATGGGCTTCTGCTGGACTTTATTCTTAAACAGATTGCTATTGGGCAGTCCAGAAACACACTTCAGTTTTATGAGTTGCCTGGAATTCTAAAGCTGTTCAATCCAGTTACAGTTATAGGGAATTTGTATTTTGTATAAGTATACCTTTTTCTTGGTGTTTCTAATTTTGAAATGAATGGAATAATATAAAAAAAACCTGAGCATATTCTAGAAATTGGAGCTAGAAAGGGATTATTGTGCTTTTTTTTATTTTTAACGAAAAGAATTAAGCATTTCCGCAGTGGTATGCTAGATTATAATGAGGTGTTCTGGCTGTTGTGGGACAGAATATATCTGTTACCTTGATTTTTATCTCTTATTTAGTTAACTGGACTTCTCCAGTGTGGAAGGCAGGTGGCAGCAAAATTCTTCAAGACTTCACTTCAAAAGCACAGGCATATGTTAAATCTAACTCTAGCAGTCTTTAAGGACTTCAGAAAAACCTGTCATGTATGTGTGTTCGAATAAACATATGTCCCCTACAGTTTCTAAAACTGGTTGTAAGAACAATACTTTAGCTTATAAATTTGGTGGCAAAGTTTGCACCTACTTCAACAGAGACAGGTTTGGGTGGGTGTTTTATATATGTAAAGCTTAAACCTTAAAGTTTTGATTACATAAATATTAAACTATTTCAGGGATCACTTCATGAAATCCCAGCATTGTATGAAGTATACTCTTGCCAAAACACTAAAAAAACCCTGACCCAAACCACACTCACTTTCTAATCCATGTTTCTTTTAAGCATACTGGTTTTTGTAGATGAGTTGTACTTCTTTGCAGTTCTGTGCCTAAAAAAAAAAAACAACCAACCAAAACTAAGACTGGGAACGGAGTGTATGTGTATGAACCTCATAAGCTATAGCTGTAGGGACTTGTTTTACCCTTTTATGAAAATTTTCCTTTTCTTATTAAAACCTAGACTTTTTTCAACTGTGAAAGGTTTCTACAGCCTGTATCATGAAGCAGGAAGTTGGTCACTTAATTTCTTAAGTGAATGAGTATTCTACATACACATCTGTTTCTGAGGGTTGACCTAGTAAGCCTTAAGATAAGGAATCCTGAATTAGCAGAATACCAATAATAAAAAATTTCAGTACTCTCTAGATTCACCAGATTGACAGTAATGTGTAAACTGCAACTGGACTCCTGCAAATCATCCTGTTAAATCACCCTGTTTCTGTTTGGGCTCTCAACCCTCTATTTTTCTGTGGCTAGTTTTCTTCTGGTTCAGCAAGCTGAAATGCTGTATACTGTGATAGGGCCTGATATAAGGGAAGTGTCAGGAATGAGTATTAATGCAAGAATCAACCCTTTCAATAGGAGTGTACAGGTGCATTGAACTAGGCATGATGTGTAACCAGGATCTTTGTATTGGCATATTGCAATTACATTGTATCCCTATCTAGTAGGACAATAGAGCTGTTACAAAAGTAACTGTTGGTGTACTGGTGATGTACTGTCAATGATATATCTTAATATCTTTTTTCTCTTTTGTAGGTAGACCATCAAAATAACAGTAATAACAAAGGACCAGTTGATTCTAAGGGTATGTTGAAGAATTGTAATTAAAGCTGGCAAAGAAGCTTTCTTAAAGTCAGTAACTGAATTCTGGCCTATGTTAATAACAAAATGACTACTTGGCATTTTTATATGCATGTCAATTAGATAGTGAGCAAGTTATCTGGGCAGAAAACAAGGATAAAATAGCTAGAAGAATACCTGAACAGGCATTAAATGAGATGAAACTATAGCAAGGAAAAGTAGCATTACTTATGCTATGGGCCCCAGTGGTATCCTGACAGGCTTTTAGAGTACCTGCATGTAATTAGATAAACCTAATTCTAGCATTTAAAAACTACCTAAATACTAGGTTTGCTTTAAAAAGTCTGAATGAAGTATACTTGACAGTTTAATTCTGTCTTCTGAAGATATTGAAGAGACTCAAATAATTCTAGCCAAGCTGGATGTGTTTGGTAGAATTTGCAAGTGGAAAAGGAAGTGGTAGAGTAGGTATCTCTTGCAGATGTGTAGGGTAAACATGTGACTTCCAGATACTTAAGAAAGGGTGGGAAACTTCAATGGATTTTTGCCTGCAGTAGGTATTTTTTAGAAGGCTTCTGTAATATCAATTTTCACTTATTAATTTTTTAAATGAAATTCACTTTACTAGGCCTATATTGACTTGTAATATTTTGTACTTGGCAGATTTGGAAGAACTCTTAAAAGACTTGGAACAATCTAGCACAGCTGTGAAAAATTACATCAAGTTTTCTGTTTGGGTTTCATTTTTCGAGATTTACAATGAATGTTTTTATGATCTACTGATTCCTATGTCAAATGAAAAGAAGAGAAAAACACTACGCCTTGCTCAAGACGTCAAGGGATGTTCTTATGTAAAAGGTGATTAGAATAGATTGCAAATTGCTAAACACATAACTTGAAAAGTTAGCCTTCCTGTAATAATGTCTCTTTCTAGATTAGAAAACTCCTAACTGCATACACAGTGGCACTAGAAATGTCTACCTTGAGTATGAAAGGCAACAATCTACATAAATAGTAGTATCTGTACCTTTAATAGCGTTTTCTCTTTATTCTTGACTGTAACTCTTAAAAACCTGTGTGCACTTCACTGCCCTGAAATTTCTTTGAAATGGAAGAAATATTGAAAACAGTTGGCAAATTTGTAGGTGGCTTGGTCTTTTTTTTTTTTCCCCACTCTCTTAAAAAAGCCTCCAAAAATTCTTAACTATAGTTATAACTGGCTCAACAGTTCTCTTTTGCTTTGTTTTTTTTTTTTGTATTTTCTGTAGAGAAACAGTCTGACTACAAATTACATTTTACAGTACTCCAGTTTAATCAAACCTGTGATGTAATTTGTTTTGGGTTGGGGGTGGTGCGGAGTTAACAGAACTCAAAATAGCAGTAGAGTGTTTGTTTCTGGCCATGGAAAAAATAGCGTTTGAAACGTGTTTGATTTGTTACAGGTTCTTTGGACAATCAAGACACCAATTCTAGATTAAAGGCTTTTTTGTAGGTGTTTTGCCCGCTACTTTTATCTTTCATATGCCAAACTATAGATTCAAAAAGCTGAATTGGACAATAAACCCAACTTCTTCATTCTTCAAAGACTAGAAAACGGGTGAAGTGGGAGATAGTTTACTTTGAGCTATGCTTCAGCATAATCTTTTTTTATAAAGCTTGGAAGTATAAATGTGTGGAAGTGTTCCTGATGTAATTGAGGAAAACCAGTTAATGATTTTTCTTGTTTTTTCTTGGTCACAGGTGGTATTTTTCCTAGTACAATTTTGGTGACATCTAATTTAAGAGGTCATAATGTTCATATTAGAAGTTCTGTTAGTAGGGTTGTTGGTATTTACTCTAGCACATATCAAGATGACATACAGTCATGATTTTGCAGACAAAATTCTTGACTGATATCAAAAATGTCTTTCAGTTGATAGCCCTGAAAGGTGTCCATTCCCTGCCCCCCCACTCCAAATCATGGGCTAGAACAGAGAGGCTGTCCAGGTAGAATTCTGCCTTGATGAATATGAACATGGGGCTTTCATATTCATATTAGACCCAACCTTTTGGCTTTTCAGTGCTCAAGCTAAGGTTGCTCACTTAATATGCATGGAACCTATTTTAGTGTGCTAATAGGATGAAATGATGTGATATACTTGTCCTTCCTTTCCCATGGAAGGAGGAACCTTGATATTATTTGTCATGTAATTTCTGTCTAAAGCAAGCTTAGTGAAATGTTTGTATGTCTCAAGTAAATGTATTATTCTTGGCGTGTGTACATTATCCCCTAATCCCTTTCTTTTTGATAATGATATTTACAAGATTATCATGTTTGTTCTTCCTAAAGATCTGCAGTGGGTTCAGATTTCTGATTCTAAAGAAGCTTTTAGACTTCTAAAACTGGGGTTGAAACACCAAAGTATTGCAAGCACGAAACTAAATACTTGCTCCAGCAGAAGGTGAGAAACATTTTGAATAACATTCGGCATAGGATGGTGTGTGGGAGGACGGAGAAAGTAAAATATGGCTTGTGGCTTTTAGGAGAGGAAGAGTCTTTAACAAGGTCTAGATATCTAGGTTTCAGTTTTGGTGTCCTTTAGCAGTATGTGACCCAATGCTTTAAGCCAAAAGGATTCGATCCTTCAATAACATGAACATGTACAAAAGCTAACAGTGTTTTATCAAATACTCTCCTTCAAGTAAAAGCACTTAGCTTTATTCCATCTAAATGTCTGAGGAAAAAGCAAAATAAGTGCTACATAAAGGTGTATTTAAAAGTTTGTATTTGATAGAGTATATGCGTAGATATGTTGACAGATTTAACAGTGTTTTGAACAGATGTTGTGGAGGCTAAAAATATTTTGAAGGTATTGGTCTACTTTACCGCTTCACTGATTTAAACTTCTCCTTTTAGTCACAGCATATTCACAGTTAAGATACTAAAAATTGAAGATTCAGGAGTACCACGAGTGACCCGAGTCAATGAGTAAGTGCAGAGCAGACTCCCCCTCTTCTGTTATGATGAAGTTGTCAATTACTTTCCATGTCGGTGTACCTGGTACTGCACTGCACATCCAGTGCTCCCTGGCAGAGCCTCATGTATGTGTGGTGGTTTTCCCACTTCCTACACTCATAAGAGTACTTGGCCCTCTACCGCAAGCCATCAGGTTGCAGTGCTGTTCTATATCTTGTCCCCTCTGTTCAGCACAAGGTTCTGCTACCCTGCTATACTCCTGAACGCATGTAAGTCCTCAGAAGGGAAGGACAGGGGGGGAAAAATAGGAAGTGTGTTGGGAAAAGATTTGGCAGGAAGTAGTGTGAAATTTGATTGGGGAAGCAACATTGAAAAGGATGGAAGAGTTCATGTAGATGAAGATCAAGAAATTCTTCCTCTAAGAGAACTGATCATATTTAAAAGTGAATAATTTGTGCATGTTCTAAGGTAAATAAAGTGACTTTGTCTTATCTGCTTTCAGATTGTCAATGTGTGATCTTGCTGGTTCAGAAAGATGTACCAAGACCCGCAATGAAGGTGACAGATTGAAAGAGAGTGGAAATATAAACACCTCTCTCCTGATCCTAGGCAAGTGTATTAATGCACTCAAGAACTGTCAACAGTCAAAGTAAGTCCTTCTATGAATTGCAGACTGGTTGTGGTTTTTAGGTATTACCTACAATGTTTATAAGATATACAATGCTAACACTAAGGTTTTGGTAGAAAAGATATATAGACTTGCAAAGTCTATTTTGTAAAGTCTTGTTGATACACCAAAGTTATCTTAAACTTGCCTTGTTTTGCTCTTTAATTAAATCATTCAAATTCTACCATCCTTTAAACATGCAATCGTAGATTTTAGCAATTTAACTTTCTTCTGAGCTTGGTTTATCAAACAAACTTTGGAATAGTTTAAAACTCCCTTCTCACTAGTGTCATAGTAAGAGTCAAATTTTCAGCATTTTATTATTCCTTTGTGAACTAACTCCATTTTCTACATAGTTCTAGTGTAACATTTTTCAGCAGCAGGATATTGCTGTGCTCTCATAACTGTGCACTCTGACAAAATTTGTCTTTTTTTTTTTCTAAATCTTGACATAACTTTAATATTCTCCTACTGATCTAGCTAACCACATGCAGACAAAAGAAAGCCTTCCCACTATTTATGCCATAGCTGGATGTAACTGTCCAGGAGCTGCTTTTACCTCAGGTTGTCATTTGAAGATCTTTTTCTGTCCCAGAAGATAAACGAACTCTCAATCTGCTGATTGATATGCCCAGATGTGCTTTGCCAAAATCACTTACCCCACAACACTGTTCCTGACAGCCTATTCAAAGTCTATCACACCCTAAGGTGAAAAAGTTTTGCTAGTGCATGTTCCTGATTAACCCTATGTTTTGTGCATTTATGGTCTTTCTTATCATTCCTGTCTGGAGAGAACAGGAAGATGTGTTAAAACTAGCAGCTGCTTAGAGAGCTGTTAATGTATTCAGAATGTCATCTTCTGATCCTAATAACTTGGAATTTTAACAATATAGAAGAAATGTTCTGAAGCATGATCTCTTAAAGTGTTAATAGATGCCCCTTGCAAGTTGAATAGGAAGCAGTAGCTCTCTTAAAATTCTTGTTTATCAGTCCTGCAGCGAAGCTACTTATGAGCTGTATGTGTATTCTGGCAGGAGGGTCACTATCTTGCCGAGTTCTGTAGCACTATTCATGTAACTGTCATGTGTCCAAAATGCAAGCAACCTATTTAGCAGCAAGTGTGTGTTCAGTCATGTTTTAGGAATTCTCATAAAATTTCCTATAAGCATCAAAACTACATCACCAGCTGTTAAATTCAAGGGCACAACTTCTGATTTAGGAAATACCAAACTGCTGGGGGATTACAGAAGTTGTTCTGAAAAGTATCTACATCTGTTTGGTGTATACTCATTTGCTTGCCTAGGCGCTTGCTATTGTCCATTCTCAGAGGCAGGAATACTGAGTGAGAAAGATCTCTGGTATGTTGGATACTGCATGCCTAGAATGAGACATCTCCTTTTTATGAATGTGGAAAGGAGAATAGAAAGGTGGGGTATAGTTTGGTGTAGCATGAGGCTATGTGACCTACCATAGGCTAAATGATGCTAAATGATGAACACACTTTTTAAGTGCTCCCATTGATTGTATTGCTATAGCCTATCTGAGATAATGGCTAAAGCAGCAGTCACAACAGCTATGCAGTCTCTTCACAAACAGCTGTATCTAGTCCAAAACAATTTTAATTGATTTAAAGACTGCTGCTTTTAAAAATATTTTTAAGTCTTCAGGCTGGATAGCTCTTACCCTGACTGGAAATTATTAAACTTCTTGTCATCTGTTCTTTTGTCTTTAAAGGTTGCAGCAGCACATACCCTTTCGGGAAAGTAAGTTAACTCATTTTCTTCAAGGATTCTTCAGTGGAAAGGGGAAGGTATACATGATAGTAAACATAAGCCAATGTGCCTCAGTATATGATGAAACACTTAATGTGCTAAAGTTCTCGGCCATTGCACAAAAAGTAAGTGTGTTGTAGTTTATCTTGTTGATCAGTACTTACGATTTGCATTTAAAGAGTAGGTTCTCTCACTTCTAAGAATATGAATTTAGTTACTGGATTTTTCTGTCTCGTATTGCAATCATATTTTCTAATTACTTCTAGTCAGGCTTTTTTTCTTTGTAAAGCTTTTAAAAAGGCTTTGCGGGGTCACTTTTTTCTTTGGAGTGTGGGCATGGGAGCATCTCCTACTGAAAATCCATAATTCCTATAAAAAGTCCAGCCTAACAAGACACTATATTTGGAAAGAAATTCCTGAGATCTAGGTAAATTTGTCTTCTGCATGCATAACATGCTGTCACCTAGGAGCAATTCTGGCTGCCCCGTGTATTACTGCTATCTTAATTTGGAATATTGCTCACTTGAAATACTGATAAAATAGGTTGAGCACCAAAGAGTTTAAAAGGTCGTCTTTATGTCCGTAGAGGCTTCAGTGGGAAGGTGGTGGAGGTTAAGCAGAATGAGTAGAAGTAAGTGCAGTGATATAACCCTGGCAAAGTTGGAAGACTAAAGTATCAGGGATCAGAGCTGCAGTCTTAATAGAAGCTGTGGAAAACTTCTTATTGACAGTTAGATATGTTCCAAGGACAATAGACCTTTGGAATGTCGGCTCATCTAACCAGGTTAAGTATGTTAGAGGGAACAGACTGTAAGGTTGATACAGTTGTTGAAGAAATAGAATTTGTAGGATGATATTTGTCTAATGCAAGTAGAAACTCAAAGTATAGGAAACACAGAAATCTGAGGTGGCAACCCTCTTGTAGGTTGTCTGGCTAGTGAAACTTGGTGTTCCTGGGATCAAAAGAAGGGTTAGACTATAAAGTGACTCCTTTGTACTCTAGCTGGAAACTGGTCTAAGTAGTGACTCTGATCAGAGGGTAAGTTGGGAGAGTACTGTGCTCAGGACACCTATAGGAAAGTGCAACAGGTATGTCTTGGAAACGCCAGTAGAAGTTTTAAAAAACACTGAGTTTTTTTCTTTCTTTTTTGGGTAGGTTTTAGTTATGGACACATCTATTCTTCCCCAAGATCAGTCATTTGGCCAGAAATCAGCAAGAGAATCATCAGTAGTTAGTGACACTAAAATGCCAATCCCAAGGAAAAGAGCTACTATCTTATGGGACAGGAGCTTAGAAGATGTGATTGAAGATGATGATGATGAGATGGAGGAACAACATAATATGTCAAGAGAAGAAGCAGTGCAGAAACACGAAGAAAATAAAGTTCTTATTGGAAAAGAAGACTATAAGGTATGTGCCAGGGCTACTTTAAGAATTAGGGTAGCATGGAGTCTTGAAGCAAGGTATTTTTCTCCTGGTTTCTCCCATATCTCACCTGTTGGGGTTTTTTTTCTGATCACCCTTATTCTACCTAAATCCAGTATTAAGAACTAAAAGTGGGATTACTCATGACTTAGTGCCTATTGTGGGAAAATTATGAAATGTGTCTAAATACAGACTAAGCAGTAAAAATTGCAGATTTGGCTTTCTCTCCTTTTGGTAATCTACAGTCAATGCACAGCAAGTATTACTGTGTTTCTAGCAATACAGAAGACTATTCCTTTGTATTCTATGCACAAGAAAACTCTGGAAGCCGTTCTTTAAGAAACAGCAATTTTAGTCACTTTTAGGGAAGATGAGGAGAGAACAGAGGACTAGAGACTGTTTTGTGGAGGTTTCATTAATATTGCCCCAAAAATGAGCATCTGGAAAACAAGAGCCAAATCCTGTGGAACTTAAGCCTGTTTTTTAAGACAGCTTCAAGAATTCTTGTAAGAAACTTAATGTTCTTTGCAAATGCCTGCTCTGTGCAAACTTATAAATTGCTGGTCTAGTACCAAACAGATATTTCAATCTACTCATGAATCCTCTTGTTTATGAATAAGCTAATAAAAGAACTGGAATAACTTTTGCCAGCTGGAAGAGTAAACTGTTGTTGTAGTGTTTGGGGAATGGGAAAAATCTCACTTCTGGGAAACTATTTCTTTATGAAAAACTTAATACTAATGGTAATTCTAGACACTGCTGAGTCTCATAGAAGACTTGAAGAACAAACTTATTACTGAAAAGAAGAATAAATTGCTGCTGGAACTGAAAATCCGTGAAGAAGTGATACAAGAATTTACCCAATATTTTGCTGGGCGGGAAATAGATTTCAAGTAAGTTAGCATTAAGTGGCTTTAAAATTACTGGTTAAAAAAAATGAAAGTAAATTCACTTATTTCTTAAATCTGTTTTTTGGCTATAAGAGACCACACTCTTCTGCTAGGCTTACTGCTTCTGTTAAAAGATCAGTTTCTGTTTGGACTAAGAGTTCAGGAAAAATACTGTGTAGGAAAGGCTTTGATTTTTGTGAGATGTGTAGGGGTGTGTGTGTGGAATCTGTAAGCAGTGTTTTTGTTCCTGTAGAGCTCCCCCTAAGAGCAGAGCTTTGTTGATAGGATGTCTATAGAAAGAGTGACACTTGCAAATTCTTCATTTACTGCAGTCTTAGTGATACTCCAAACAGGTATTCTGCCTCAAGAAGCTTAGAAAAAATGCTTGTAGTTAAATGCTATCCATAATATGTATATATATTAGTCTCCACCTCATTCTTCAGGGGTGTGTGTCTGGGAAATACAGTTCTATTTTGGTGTAGCAACACAGTTTTGTGTATTGTTCTATTGTGCCAAAATAAAGAAAAAAGTCTTTGTTAATAGGCAGCTTAACTAATAATTTCTTAGCAGCTCATATGGCTAGCTTTTAGCTGACTTATTTTTCTTACTGTAGAGAGTGCCTTTCTCATGAACGACAACGGCTTGAAGAAAATTCTGAAAGACGGTTGGAAATCTTCAAGGAACTTGTAAATGGTTATACTAAATACACAGATGAAGAAAATAAATTAATGGATCAGGCTTGCAGTGAACCAGCTGGAACTCTGGTATATTTATTTGCCCCCAATAATATCCCTTTTACTAACTGCCTTATGTTATGGTGATGGTATGTCTCAAGGATTAGAAGGATAGTTTCAAGGACTTGCATGCTGTGTAACTGTATCCTCAGCAAGATATATTTGTCACATTTAATAGGAGTAGTTACTGAGCCTCGGGTATGCATTTAGGAATCTTTGGGGTTTTCTGCATTTCTGCAACACAAAGTGAAAATTACTGTACACAAATTGGGGGGGAAAGCTGCAATTATGGTGTAAACTGTATTGCATTAAGTGCCTATTTAAAATATTTGAAGCTGACTTCTCAGACCCTATATATTGACTGTACTGGAGTGGTCCCAGAGGCTTTTTCCCTCTTAAGGCTATTGTAGCTACAACTGAAGCAATGAGAAGTGTATGTACACTTAAACCATAACTAGACTCTTAACTTGAGGCTGGCTCTTGTGACTTTGGAACCTTTGTTGTTAAAAGACAAAGAGGAAATATATAAAGTCAATGTTTTGAGTACAACTTAATTTGATAAGTTGCCACAAACCTATTTCACCTCAAACTTACTGATGTGTGAAAATTTCAGGTGTATTCCTTCTAAAACTGTTCACTTGCTGTGTTCATGCAATGTTCTCATTGAGTTAAAAAAAAGTAGCTTTTATATTAAATTTGGAGGGGATGCTTTTGCAGTGCTATAGAAGGGAATGTGATGGTGGGTCATTAAATGCTATAAAAATCAAATGGCTATTACTTGATACTGGAGACTTGTCTGTGAAAGTAGGCAGAAACTGGCAATCAAATTGTATATGAACCCACAAGATGGCTTTGAAGTCAGAATTAACTGTACTTACATGTTTGAATTCATAATGGTCTTCCAAATTTTCTGTAGAAATAATGGCTGTTGTGTAATTTTTTGCTGTTTCTAAATGCATATAAATTATCTTTCAGGATGAAGACTGTAGTATAGGACCAGGCACCTACGCTGATCTTGAGGGCATTATTGATTCTCTGCAGAATGATGTCATTGATATAAAAAAGCAGGCAGAAGAAGCACACAGGTACATTGTATCTCTAGAGGACCCACAGGAAGCTATAGGCTGGCTTGAAAAACAACTGGGAAAAGTTACCACTGAACTAACTAAGACCAAAGAAGAGCTGATGAAGAGAACCAATGAACTAATCAGAACTGAAGAAGAGCTGACACAGAAAACCAAAGGTGAGCTGGGTGTAAGTGTGATGTGAAAGGCAGAAAAAAGAAATGACTGACTACTGTAGAATAGAAATAATAATCCAGTTGAGCAGGATTTTGGAATCAAATCATATGTATAGAGGTGGTAACAAATTGTTTTGTGTATGTTCAGATTGAACAATTCCATAGGCCTTGGTTATTTCATTTTTAAGACAAAACTTAAAATTGTTAATTGTAGGCTTCTGAATTGTGGGGTAAAATGTCAACATTATTGATTTTATGGTTATATTGTAATCCCCACGCTTCTCTACATTTTGCTGATGCAGTGTTTTCAGGTGTCCTGTAGAATGTTCAGAGGAAAAAGTAGCAATACCTCATAACACTATTTTAGCAGAAGACTCCTGGCATGATTTATATGGGTTGCAAGGCCCAATTCTCCTATTCAAAAAAAAAAAAAAACCAAACCCTAAACAACTCTTGAAATGTGTCCTATAAGTAGAAGACAGCATGAAAATAAATTGGTTTGTTCAAAAGCTACTGAGGTACCAGAAGATCTGGAAAAATGGATTACTGAGTAAACTATGTAATGGCTGCTTATTTGATGTAGGCTTCTTTTCCTGTTACAGACTTTGAAACGCAGATGATTAAATTGGATGAGTCTGCTGAGCAGCTTAAAGCAGCAACTGAGGTAACTTTTCCCAAGGAAAAACTTGTGCAAAATTATTTGCTTTAATACAAAACTCTGGTAGCTTAAAATGCTATAATAGTATGCTTCTAGCTTTTTTTATATCAAGCTTTGCTTAACTGATCTTGCTTCTAAATACATGGTATAGGTCAACAGTTTAACAGTGACTGAACTACTATTCTTTCTTTTCCAAGAAAATGAATACACAGAATAAAAGGATTCAAGAGCTAATGGACATTGTGGAGCAAAAAGATGATGTTATTGTGAGACTACAAGATTTGATATCCCATTTAGAAGAAACCATAAAAGACTACGTAAGTCTTAGACATCTCAATTTTCTTCATACAAAAAAAAAAATCTAAATCTGTGCTTATAATGGACTTAACTACTTTGGAAAATTGAAATTTTCTGTAAGTAATTGCTACTTGCTTGAAATTGTAGCAGGTGAAGTTGGTATTGAAGCTAAAGTTACAGCAAAATGTGTGTGTGGGCGTGTGAGAAAAGTGGGACTTTTGGAAGCAGTGATCTGGAGTTATTATTGGAGGACTGTAGGTGAGACTCTGAAGAGCCACTCTAAATTAAAAAACTCAAAATGGGAGGACTTAAGCAGTGGGAATAGAGGGATTATGTCACTGTCTCTATTTTTGCCTGAATGAAAGAGGAAGGAATGGAGGTTTTGCTGCAGCAAAACGTCAAATTTAATTAAAGTTAGAAGTTAATAATGTGAGAACAACAGTGATTGTGTAAATTGGCAACAAAAATCAGTGTGTTCTGCCCACCACCGCCATGCATGCACACTTTCAAAGGAAGAGCAATAATAAGAATTTATTGAGCAGAGTTTGACCTAAGAGTGGATGGATGGCCAGGATCCTTCTGCTTTTCATGTGATTAATAAAACTTGCTACTGGCTAGTCTACTGCCAGCTGCTGAATGCCAAAAGACTAGCTTGGCTAAATGTATACAGGTTAAAAAAATCAAACCATGTAGTTAAGGGGTTTTTTTGAGCCTGATGTCCAGTAACCTGAAGTAATTTTGGGAACATTTTAAATGAAACTTAGTCAGCACTCTGATCTGTTTTTCTCTTCTACCGTAAACTCAAGGCTTTGACCATACTTAATCTTCTATTCCCTCTCTCTGCTCCACAGCAACTTAGCTTTTTGATAGTATGAGCGCTCCAAGAGTGATAAGAGTTGTGATGACTGCTCCCTATTACTACTCCTTCCAAGAGCAAGGCTCCAACTCTATCCAGTGTTTCTATGAGACTGTGTGGCACGAAACTTAAAACATGACCACAAACCTCAAGCCTGTTCTATGCATTATGTTTTTTAATGAAGTACTTTAAGATGAGTAATTGGTCCTTGGCAACCAGCAAGGCTTGCCACTTGTGTCATCTTGCAAGTAAAGAAACTTTACTCTTAGTCAGATATATAGTCTAAAGTATGTATGACAGAACTGACTAGGCTTTCAAATTGCATCAGATCTGTCATGATACAAATGATCTGTGGCTTTGCTGAAGGCGGTTAAAACTCCCAACTCTACCAACTATGACAAGAAAGTGATGAACTTGTAGAGCTGATCATTTGCCCTTTGAACAAATCGGGAACTTCATCAACTCTTCTGACACTGGAAATTGTTTTCAGATGGCAAACAAACTCCTCTTACATCCAAGTCTTGCATTTTGTAATTTCCTAGTCTCTTGCTCGGCTTTCTGTACAGTGCGAAGCATTGTGTTTGTTAGTATCTGAAGGTGTACCTGCTTTTGGTTTAAGTAACTGATCTGTAACTGATTTGTTCCTTTGACAACCCCTATACATGTTACCTAGGTAGTTTTGTAAAAATATTTGCATATAAAAAATTATTAAGCATTTTAAGTGCTCACTTTGTAAAACTTCAAAGTAATTGATCTTATTTTAACCCAGGACAACACTGTAACTACCATTAAGAGAAAATTGGCCGAAAAGAACTCTCAAAAAGTGATTGAAAGCAGCCAGTTCAAGGATTGTGAGGAAACTGTATTGGAAGTGGGAAGAAAACGTTGCTTTGGAAATAAGGCTACTGTGGAAGAAGAGCCACCTACAAAGAAAGGTACAATTTCTACCATCACTCAACAGGGGGTCTTCCATAAAAACTTGATTACTATTCCAGAACAGAAGCAAAAATTTGTGAATCGTAAACGTGATGTAATGAGGAGAAAATCTACTATGTTAAACTGTAAATGGAAGTAACTGTTACGTAAATATCTGTCTTGCAGAAGGTCCTATACTGTTCACGCCTAAATGCTTAAAATAAAAGTTAGTTTTTAGACTCTTTCCTTTTTGCTGCTTTTTCTCATGTGTTAATGTACTTGCAGACTCAGCTGTAGTTCTTGAGCAATTTCTTAACAGTTGTTTTTGTACTGAACTTGCTGTTGCTGGACTTCTGGGAAAGTAGTATCTCCTGCTTAAGTTTTTTAAAATTGTCTAAGCAAGCATCAAAGGTGTCAATGACTTAATGATTGTTCAGTCATACAATTTGTGCTGTGAAACTTGATGTTTCATTCTGTATGCATGCTGTAAACACACTACCTCTCATCGAGGTGACAGTGCTGGCAAAGGAGAAAAAATAATTTTACTTCCATTCAAGTGGAAAGCTTAAGTCCACAAATGGCATATTTTGTGCAGCTCCCACCTTTGCACTTCCAATCTTTTTGCTTTCCTTGCTTTATCTCTGAGCTTACCAGTCTTTTTAGAATGAGGTGAATAAACTAGTTGCAGTTGAAGACCTTCAAGGATAAGGGTGAAACTTAAAAGGACACCACTACTTATGTTATCCACTTCATTAAAGTCTATTAATCAGTGAGATTGAGCTATATGGGACTGACTTGTGCAAAATGGCATTTGTAAGATCTGCCTGCCTCTAACTTGAGTTTAGGACACAGCTGGGCTTCAGTTTCTCATAGAATTATGGAAAGGATATGCGAAAGGAGAATGAAAGGTCTTCCCTTCATGTCCCTTACTTTCTTGCCTTCCTCCTGCAGAACAGGTGCAAGTAAGAAAATCTTCCAGGCATTGTTTGGGTGAGGTTGGGATAAAAAGAAAAGTTTAAAAATGGGAAGCTGAAAATATTTATCCTCATAAAGAGAGATAAAGCATGTTAAAAGGAGACTTGTCAAATTCACATGATCACAGAAAACTGTGGATACAGATGGTGAATAAACTGAATGCAGGACTGTCATTCGTCACATTCTGCAGTGAAAGAAAAGTGAACACTCAGTCTAGTGGAAGATCAGCTTAAGCTTATGGAACAAAGCACTTCATGCAGTGGGTAGTGAACTTCTAATGTTTGCTGCCCTAGAAGGTGAGAGAGGCAGATAATTCTCAGATTCCATGAGTGGTTAGACAAGCAAACAGCCAACAGATTCATACATAGATACTGAAGGGGTTAAGCAGGGATGTACTGTCTTGTATTCCTCCAACATTCCCAATTGTTCTGTGTTGGGAAAGCTCTGTAGGAAGTGGCTGGGCCTACCAACAGTAGCAAAAGGAGGTAAAATATTAGGCTAGATCAACTGATAGTGTGTGTGATCCAGTAAGGCATTTCTGATGTACAACTTGAACAAGTGTACATCTCTTTCTTAAGAGAAGCTTCTGTCTCTGTACCAGGCGCATCTCTGATTTGTCTCTACTGTCTTTTGTTGGGATGAATATTGGATCCTAGCATGACCATTTGATGGTGCCACCTATATAAACATTACAGGAAGGGTGTGGAAAATGATGCTGATGTAGACTCCTTGATATACTAGACAGTAGTAGTTTTGTTATAAACTCATGACTGATAACTCTTCTCAAACAAGAAACTAAAGTGGATAACTAATAGTGCTAATTAATGTCAGCACTGAGATTTTTCTGTTGGGAAGAACAGGGTATTCAGTCATGTTAAATATGTTTTATTTGTGGGTGTTGAGAATACAAGGCATCTGATTTAAAAATGGAATTGTTAAATGCTCCATAATAATGAAATTTATTAATATATAAACTTATATTTGATAAGAATGGTTAAATGTACTTGGCACAATAGAACAATGAGCACAGCTACACTGTGATGGCTTTCTTGTAGAATTTAGATATGCTAGTGCCCTATGACCAAAGTTTATTTTGGGAGCAGATAGATTATTTTGTCCTGAAGTTCAGGTTTTTGTACTCTTCTCTAGGATTTGCCTCCCATGTTTTGTGGTGGGGCTTTTTTTTTTTTCAGTACTTCCTACATAAAAAGCTTCTGGACTGAATATCATATATCTTCTTGCACTAATATTTATCCCGCTTTGCTGCATGATTGTGGTTGTCAGTACAAAGCATCTAGATCACTTCTAAATTCTCTTATGAATGATCATACCCTTCTCACTATAGGTTTTGGACTAAGCTTTGCTAGTTTTTTCATCTTGCCAACTTAGATCACAAAATATGTTTTAAGATACCTTTAGCATGTCTCCCTTTTAGTGAAGTATATAAAATTCGTGTCCAGTGTGAAGAATGTGTAGTATTTTGTCTGATATGTTTTCTTGGGACTACACAACTGGGCTTTCAGTGAAAACCATCTCCCAGTCCAAAATTTTCATCTTGTAGGGTTTAGAAGCATGGCTTTACAAGCCAAAGTGAAGCTGCTGTTGTGTCTGACCTAGCAGGAGCACTTGATATGTCTAATTAGAACAGAAAAGGTACAGAAAAGCAGGAGGAAAAAAGTGTCCTGTGGAATTTGATCACTCTAAAAATACTCAAAAACCAAAACCTGAATTGAGATGGAAAACACTATTGCTAATGCTTCAGTATGACTTTTTGTTAGTGACTCAAAAGTCAGTGACTCTATAAAACTTCTTGGATCTATCTGTTCATGGGATGTTTCCATGCAGTACACATGTACCCATGTGTTTAATGCTCCCAAAGCGCCATGTCTGCCAAACTCCACCTTACTGTAGTTGCAGTACTCACAAGAATCCATAGTATCTTCCTGGAATACATAGTTGTGATGACCTAATTGTTAGAGATAGTCAAGCTTGATTTTAATACTAAAACATAGCATGTGTGTTACTAAATGGACACAGTTGGATTCTAAAACACTTGTGTGAAATGCAGCTGGAGTCAATTTTGAAGATGGTGAAATGCATGTGATTTTTAGTTAGAATTACTCTTTACTTTGGGGAAACAACAGTCTTAAGCTAATAAATATTTATGGCAATTGAGGGTTGTAACGGAATGTTGTACATCTTTCTGGGAGAAGTTTACGTGCAACACATTAGGTGTGGGCATAAATAGTTATCCTTGTATCTAGTTTAGAAACCAATTGAAAAAAGAGAGGAATGTCCCAAACACTAAGCGAAAAACTTGTGCTGATTTTTTAGCTTCATTTTTAAAATAAGAGAATATTGAGTAAGAATGAAACTTCTCAGAAAAGTATGACACCATTGCTCTTCTAAATGTAGAATGGGTGATTGCTGACTGTATTAAAATGATTGTTGAACCAGTGAAGGTGGAAACTAGATATAACTGTGGATGTTAGCTAGGTCATAGGTATTACTACATATTAGTAAAACTAGCTAGACTTTTCTACTAGTGGCGCAGAGTAGAAGGCTGGAATAGAGCTGTGGCAAGGTGTTCTTTAAGGCTTGAACACCTCTTGCTGCAAACTATGTCTAGAAGCCTGAGAGGCACCTCTTGCATGTTAAACCATTCAGAGGGCTTTAACTACTTCAAGACTTAAAAATGTCATATGATATGAGGGTGTGGCTTTCAGATGGTGACCTTTTTCTGTATGGTAATTGCTATTTGATATTGCTAGTGACTTGTACTATTGATTTTAATCAACCTGAGCTGGTTTTTTTGTTGTTTTTTTGTTGTTTTTTTTTTCTTTTAGGAGACATAAAGGAAAGTTGGGAAGATGACCTTCTAGAGAAAAAGACAACTGATTATGTGAAAAAAAATACTTCTGAGAACTACGCAGAAATACTAGCACTGAAGGAAAGAACTGAAACCTTGGAAGGTCAGCTAGCTGCACTTGAAGAACAATGCAGAAGAGAAAAAAACAAAAAAGAAGAGTTCAGTGGGCAGGTAACAAACTTGAATCTCAAGCTCTCTGCTTCTGAAGAAAGGGCTTCTGGCTTAAGTGAAGAACTTCAGCAGTGTCAAGCTGCCTATCAGGAGATTGTTTCTGAATTAGACAAACAGAAAACTATAAATAGGGAACAAAAAGAAAAGATTATTCAGCTAAACAATGAAGTAGAAGTTGCCAAACAAAATGTAATTGATAAAGTATCACAAATTAAAACAATGCAGTCTAAAGTAGATGAGTTATATAAATGTCACTTAGAGTCTTATGCTATGGATATTGATTTAGTTAATCTAAAGGGTTCCTTAGACTCTCAAAAAGATGAACCAGAGAGAGCTCAATTGAGTCCTGTATGCATGCAGTCCCAAACTGCTTCTACAGCAGATCTGAGACGGGAGAGCTCCTTTCACTGCAGTGTTGAATGCATTTGGGAAGAATGCAAAAATATTATTAAGACTTCTTCACAAAAAAGTCAGCGGATTCGAGAACTACTTCAACAAGTTGAAGACTTAAAGAAGGGACTTGATGACACTAAGAATTATAACAATCAACTAAAAATAAAATTAAATGAGATTGCAAATCAAGATCGTCAATCTGTAAAGGAAAAAGATCTTATGAATCAGTTACAAGAGCAGATCCAGAAGAAAACCCAGGATCTTGAAAAACAGGCTGCAGAAGATCACAGAGTAATTGCACAGTTTGAGGAGGAAGTTATAAGCTATCGGGGAAAAATAAGAGAACTTGAATGTCTTTTGGAGGCTTTTAGAGCTAAAGATGAGAGCATAACAAAATTAGAAGAAGTACTTAAAGAAAAAGAATCTATTATTTTAAATCTGGAAAGTAATACAGTAGCTCTGCAAGAGAAATGTGCCAATTCAGAAAAAAACCTGAAAGTATTAAATGATCAAGAAGCAAATCTGAAGGAGGAAGTTGTGCAGTTGATGAATAGCTTGGAAAACATGAAACACTCCCTTCAGGAAAAGGAGAAAAATGAGGATGAACAAATAAAATCTATTGAATTGTAAGTAAATGAGAACTCGTAGCCCTTTGAGAATGGAATCAAGTTAAAACTACATTCTGTGAACATTAGTTTATTTTGACATAACACATGTGCATGTTTATCAACTTTATTAATCAAACTGCTTCTTTAACAAGTTTTAATACACTACTTGACTTTTATATTTGCATATTCTGCTGGCTATCTTTTCCTTTTTTTCCTTTTGAAAAAAATACATTTAATTCATGTGGAACTACTGTAGGGGGAAACAGGAGCATGCAAGGAAATGAATTATTTGGGGATTTCTAATGGTTTTATGTTGTGTACCCTTTCTGGAGGAAATGGCATATAGCTTAATATTATATCCTGTAACTTGTATAAAAGCAGGCAGTGTTTTTTTGGAAAGGACTGAAAGGTATAAAGGAAAAGAAGAAAGGGAAAAAAAAAAGGGAGCCCAGGGATTAAACAGTAAACAGCTGGTTTTGGTAATAGCTATTCTAGGTGAACACAGAAGGAATAATGGGTGTGGGAGGGTAGAACTTCCCTCAGCCCCCTTTGCTTTTTAAAACTTTGAGAAATAAGAGAATAAATATATCTGAGAGATTATATTTAAAGAAAAAAAAAAAACAACTTTAAGATGCTACGTAGCCCTTCTCCTGACTAGGGTTTCTTTAGTGCCATATCTGTGGATACCTGCATATACTCTAAAGTACAATTTAGCAGGAAAGTCTGGGGATCCCTGACCCTGTGTTTGTAACGCTTTAAAAGGTTTTCCTTTTGTGAGGCCTTGTTTTGTACTGTCAATTACAGAATCTAAAAAAACTTCTGTTGGTTAGTTGTAAAGTAAAAATCCAAGATGTCTTACTGTAAACTTTTTAAAATAAATATCATAATTTAAAAATAAACCCATTAAACTTCTTAATTACTTTGTAGCACTTGTAACAGCAATACTTGTTGCAATGTAACTTTTTCTATTTTATTTTGATTTTTATTTATTTTGATCCTTACAAGTTCTTGTATGTAGATATCAAGTTTAAACTTACTTGATATTAACCTTGTTCATTTCGTTACTTTGTAAGGACACATAATGATAAAAATGGTTGCTCTGCTGTACTAAAAAAAAAATATAATAGTTGCAGTGTTCAGAAGTAAATCTGAGCAATTTGTTACTTTTCAGGACCATATAATAGTAAGCTGAAATCCAAAGGTAAAATTAGAAAGCTTGTCATTGGTCTGATAGATCTGAGATTTTATTCACGAATAAAACCAGAGCCTGAGTTAATGTGTAAAAGCTGTTTCTTTGAGATGTGTAGCACTAATGTTAATTATGTCTCTTAATTTCTAACACAAGGCTACGTAAAGATCTTTCTGAGAGCTCTGCCCTTGTACAGAGTTTGAAAAAAGATTTGCAGAGGAAAGATGAAGAATATACAGATTTGAAAGACAAATTTTCTGATGCCAAGAAACAAATTCAGCAAGTACAGAAAGAGGTTGGTAACCATAGGCCAAATATTTCTCTGCAAGTTTTTGCTTGGGGTTCTGTAATTAAAACTTGTTTTCATGAATCTTAAACTAGGAATGTTAAAAGTGATTCATAATAAGGCTATTTTGAGTGATACATTTAGAGTAATAGTGAATCTTAGGTTACGTTGCCACTGAAGCTGTAAGCTAACAATAAGACTAGATGTCAAAACATGGATTAGTACAGATATTGAAGGGGGGAAGTAAATTTTATTAATACACTTGAAAAAGGTTTGTGAAAACTATGGCTAATTTAATTATGGATAAGAGCTTTATAATCTTTATCACAACAGTAGCCTTATGTTGCTGACTTGAAAGCCTCAGACTTGTGGAAAATGCTGATCTCTGGGAGGAAAAGATGGATTGATCAGTAAAGAAAAGCACTAACTTCTAGAGACTTCTTTAAACTCTGAGCAATGTTTTCTATTGAGGTTGGGGAGAAGAAATGGAAAAATGGGATAACTTTTACTGATGTTACTTGTCAGTATTTAGTTAACAAGTACTAAGATTTCTTAGAACCTCATGGGATATCACAAGAACTTAAAATCGAAAAGATCATTGCAATAGTTTGGGCTTGAAAGTTAAGCTTTAAAAAGTATTAATGTCTTCCCCAGCAGCCTAATGTTTAAGGACCTTTTCCTACTCAACATTCAGTGTATAATCCTCTGAGCAGTAGCAAGGAGTGGATGGGATCACATGTCAGAAAATTTTTTTTTATTGGTGTTTTTTTTTCCCTGCCACATGTAATACTCTGTGATGAAAATCCTTCCCTAGGAAGAATGTACAGTATAGTGCACTTCAGCCCCTGAAATTTAGCTAAGATGCTTCAAAAATTTGACTTTTAATTAAGATATTTGGTTATTTAGATAACTTACAGAGACTGTAAAAGGCTTATAGCTAAATGTTAGCTTTGCTTGCTGTCTTTGTGCATTGTTACAGGTGTGTACAATGCGATCTGAGGAGAAATCCCTGAGAAACAAAGTTAATGAACTTCAGAAAATTAAAAACCAGTTTAGTGCAGAATTAGAGATCAAACAGCGCACAATCCTGCAACTTAAAAAGGTATTCTATTTTTTAAAAGGTTACTTGCTCTTAATTTTTTTTAACTAATCCATTAACGAGGTAAGTTTTCCAAGCAACAGGAGAAAGCTTACAGAAATTGGGGTAAAAATAAAAGTAGCTAGCTGAAATTAGTTTTAATAGATGAATGAAAAATGTTTGAAGACCTTCTCAATGCAGGACATTGTCAAATTGTTTTAAATAAATTAATCTGCCTAGTAAATACATACTTACTACCTGCAGATATTCTGATTAGTGACACTTAGATATGTTAGTAGTAATGTCTTCCTCTAAACTTTTTTTTGATCAGCTTGAATGCTCCTTTACACTACATGAAAAACTTATATATTCTGGACTGTTTGTCTGAAATACTTTATTCATTACTTATTAAAGCTCAGAATGAAAAGGTACACATTTCTAACATGTATATTTATTTTTTTCAACATGTTTTCTTTAATTTGCTTTCAATGTGATATTTAGGAACAGTTGAATAATGAGAAGCTGGAAGAAATCTCCAAACAGTATGAGAAAACATGTAAAGGTCAGAAAAAGCCATTATTGTTCCATTTTTTTTTGGTGTGTCATGGCAACATAATGAGTTGTCATGTTGTTAATGAATTTGGAGTCTTGTATATTTATATTTTAAATTACTGTGAAACTCCAACCTAGATATTAAAATGTTACTGTCAGGAACTAATTTTTATTGAATCATTATTAGCAAGTGTATTTGAAAGCAAAGAAACGGGCTCAGAATAAGAAACATAAGAAACAGAGGAACTGTGGATTTACTGTATCAGTGTTAACTTATTAAGTGTTGGTATTTATTGGCCATTTTAAAAAAAATCAAATACTGAAACATGAACTAACACAATGACAGTTTCTGCAGGTTTGATACCATTGTTTAACAGCTAAACGTTTTAGTTTCTCATATAATACAAGCCGTAGTCTGACTGACTTTAACACTGAAATGCTCACCTAAATCAAGTTGAGAATGACTTAAGAATTTTGGATTTGGATAGTTGAGTAGCGATGTTCTATTTCTTACAAACAGAGCTTTTGATCTCGGGGAATGGGGAAACAACTTGTAATGAAAGCACTTTGGGAGAGAATGGTGGGAACTAGGAGGGGACTCATCTGTAAATTTATTTTCAAATCTTCAGATCTGTGTGCAAAAGAAAAAATAATTGAAGATATGCGGATGACATTAGAAGAACAAGAACAGACTCAGATTGAACAAGATCAAGTGCTTGAAGCCAAATTAGAAGAGACCAACAGACTAGTTTGGGGTAATTTCTCCATGGAAAGGGAGCAAGGAGGCAAAATTGGTTTGGATGTATTGTGACAGCTGCTTTAAATTTCTGTTTTTATTTGTCGACTGTTATTTAGGCATTAATTTTATATAGTACATAACGAACTTCTAACAGTTAAAGGCTTCTGTTGTCTCTTTGTGGTCATAGCTGATAAGTCCAAGTAACTTCAGTAGAAGGATGTGAATATGGTCAAATATGCATTTGAACTATACATTATGTAACCTCATTTTGTGTACTGACTAGAACTGGAAGAATGGAAGCAGAAATACAGAGAGCTGAATACCCAGAGCAATAGTGACTGGCAGCAAAAGATGAGAGAAAATGAAGAGAAAAACATAAATGAAAATGAGGAACTAATAAAGCTGCAAAAAGAACTGAAGGTAAAATATGGTGACATAATTCATACTTACATTTAAAGCTGTAACTGTCATTTAGGGTCTAAATTTTTTTTGCGTCACTATCTTCTAGAGCTAGGGCATGATATAGCAAGTTGTTACACTGGTAAAAGATATCTCCTCTAAAAGCTGCAGTGTATCAGTGCAGCAAAGTCTGGATGCAGTGTCTTTGTAATATATGGCATCGCTGATGCCCCGTAATGGAGCGCACCCTTCACTACGTTATGCTACCATGGATGGGGCTTCTGTAGCTGGGCTTCTCTTACAGTTGTTTTCACCAATCCAACACCTGATAGCCATTTGGAACCTCTTTCCTGACAGTTGCTTGGGCAACTAAATCAAACTCTTTCAAGATCTTGTTCTTGCTGTATAACCTGTAAGCCCTTCCTGTTAGGCTGAGGACTTACCTCTAATACTCCTTGGATTAGAAAGTAGACTTTTTTTTCCAAGCAGCTTTTCAGATGCCTTCTGTCTTATGTGGGAGAATGTCTGACGAGGTTTGATTGTGATAGGAAAGGAGGCAAAGTTGCTGTGGATTGAAGTGATGTTCTTGGGTACGCACTATCTCTGCCTACCATTCAAATTGTATTGCATTCTTTGCCTTTTAGTTTTGAAGTAGAAGTAAAATTTCTAACATGTCCTGTAAGGCAGTATAAAAGATTAGGAATTTGCAAGTTAAAAGAGTCTCTTTACCATTACTTTTGGTGTAACTTTTATAGTGTTTGTGACTTACCCAAAGCATTTTTAGAGGAAAAAATTTCTGTTCCATGAAGATGTGCCAGTCTGAATAAGTGCTGAAAACTGTTAATTTTTTTCAATGGAGAAGAACAAATGACAATGTAATACTTGCACTTGGGAATATGCTGGAGTAAAACTGTGCCTGTATTTCTGTTATCTTTTTGAAACAAATCCCTTTAATGGTAATCTGGATTTTAAGAGTACTTTTTTTTCCTTTATCTCTACCTGTGGTTTTATTTCTGGTTTCATTAAAATAGGAAAATGAGGCGAAGTATCAAACCGATAGAAAGAAGTGGCTGGAGGAAAAAATGAGACTCATAAGTCAAGTAAAAGAAGCTGAGAGCCATCGCAACAGAGAAATGAGAAAATTTGCAGAGTACAGAGAACATCATGTAGAGCAACAAGCAGAAATGGTAAGTGACTGGAGGTCTCAGCAGAGTCCTCTAGTATAAATATATAGTACAAAGCAAATATGTCAAGTGTTAACAGTATGGGCAATTGAGAGTAGCTGGCCTTTGTCAATATCTTGTCACTTTATCACATGGCAAAGCCTAGATGAGATCTCCTCAATATGAAAAGGGAAGAATAAGAGGATCACAAAGTGGAAAAGCATAATATGTAACGGAAGTTAACATTTCTGTTCCTTTCTATCCTATCACCACTGCCACCTCACTATGACTTCTTCAAACTTCATCTTGTGTGTAAAACACCAATAAGTAACCTACACTTAAATGAATTGCTACTTAATGAAGCTAAGAAAACATACTTTGGAAACGAAGATTTGTTGCTTGGCTTTTCTTAAAAAAAGAAAAAAAGCCTATGAGACTTTAGAAGGAAGAGAAAAAGCAAGCAGAAGTTGGCAAAAAAAGCTTCTTTCCATATATGGTGTAAAAATAGTTGGTCAAAATGCTAGTGGTTTTGCTCCCATATTGCTTTCAAAGTAGACTGACTAATAGTTAATAACAAGGTGGATACCTTGCTTGTTCACTGGACTATGTCAAGGTTGTAATTTCTTAAGCATATGAAATTATTATATGAATCTGTACAATCTAAAACTATATTTGTATCTAGAGGTAGTTAGTGATGACTTTCTGGACCTGCAATCAGTACAGGACGTTGTTAGGAGCTTAGGACTACTTTCATTTTGTCTGTGACTTTGCTTGCCTGAGATTTGTTAGTAAGAAAATCACAAAGCAAGTAAACAGAAGTGGTGGTTCTTACCAAAAATTCTTTTCACAAAGAGTGTAAACATACATACAGATTTTATAATTGAAGCATGGTTTGCTTTTGCATATTTGTAATGAAACTAGTTATATGTGAGCTTTTTAAAATTACATAGGCTCTCAAGTTTGCTAAGGCCTTAAAATAGTACTAACTATGTGAAACCAAACTATCAGAACAGTTCAGATAGAACTGAACACAACTTCTGCACACTACCCTATTTTTTCCCCATTTAGGAAAGACTTGCTGCACAGGTGGTAGAAAAGGACAGCAATCTTCAAAAGTGGCGTGAAGAAAGAGATAAATTAGTAGAAGCTTTGGAAGTACAGCTCAAGACTTTGGCTTCTAACACCATAGACAAAGATAAAGAAATAGCGGAACTGAAACAGGCTGCATTACTAAAGGATTCAGGAAAGGTCATCTGTCTCTCTTGTTTCTGTGTGATTTTTCTGGGGGGTGGTTTTTGTGGTTTTTTTTTTTTGTTAGCCCTTAATTCTGCAAAACACTATACTTGCTCTGCATTTTGGTTCTATTTTTCGCTTTAAAACACTGTCATATTGAAACCATTTGCAGTTAATTAAAAAAAAATTATTTGTTTTTTTGAAACTGAATTTGTAACTGTAACTGAAGCTTCAAAATATTTAGTAGTTCAAATAAACACTCAAGTCTATTTGATCCTTTGATTGCAAAGTTGGACTAGAAATCCGAAACAATCATCACATTTGATCTGAAACAACTATCACATTTGCTGCCTTTTTCTCAGCACCAAGGACTTCATGAACAAATGGGAGGTCAATTTCTTAGAACTCTACATAAGTAGAGTAAAATACAAAAATTTGCATTACATCTCCCCAGGCTGTTATATGACTTTTCTTCACTTTAAATAATGGCCACACGTACATGAAATTATCAGCTTTTTGTTGGATAGCTGGCTGTTTTAGCCTGCAATTCTAAAACTGATGCTACCAAGTAATTGTAATGTTGCTCGTGTATACATTAATTGCAAGATTGGCAAAAGAAATATGTGGCAATTTTTCCTATGTTTATTAGGATAAGGAAACTGATAGAGAAGAACTAAGAAAACAGCTGGCTGAGAAAGATGACTTTATAAAGGAATTGAAACAACTCATTAACCATGAAAGTCTTCAGTCTTTGGCAGAGTTATCTTTACCTGAAGAAGCACAAGATAGAATAGATCAGTCTGTAAACAAAGAGGTATGTGTGTTATATTTATAGAAGGTATGTACTAATGATATGTCGTTAATAACTCTTGTTATGTTGTTTTCTCAGTATATATTTTAGCAACATTGGGAATCTCCCAAAAGTTATTTTTCATAGTTCTCCATGCTTTATCTTCAGTTCTGAGTTTGTATTCATTCTTTCTCTCTCCCTATTTCATACCCTCAGAAGAAAAAGTAATTTAGTTAATGGAATACCACCTCTCTATACAACTTAAGTACCTGAGGGAAAAACTAGTTAAATCCAGGTTCTAGAGATTTGAAGACATAATATTTGTAGTGTCATCTCAGTTTGGTTATGTCAGTATTAAGGGGATTTCAGCTCAAACAACTTTCCTGATATTACCTATAGTGTTGGTAATAGACATGATTCTGTAATTGGAGCTGCCAGCCCATATGGGGGTTCACAAGAACAAATCAGTATCTTGCATCCCACTTAAAACTAAACCAAAACAATATTTGAAGATTACACAAAGAAAATATCTACTTTGCATGTTTTCTGAAGAAAAATTAGAAGTCTTGCAACTGTACTAAGACTCCTAATTCTGACCGAACCCTTGTGTGCTACATGAACAGTATTTAATGAGGTAGTTCTGCTAAACTGAATTATTAATGCTATGTGGCTGCATGGCTAATTAATAATGAACAGGGCTGAACATGGATTTCCTAGCAGTCCCTCCCCTGGCTGCTAGAAGATGCGATTCTCTTGTTGTAGAACTGGACTGAATGCCAAAATGCATCTCCATCTCTTTCCTGTCTACTGCCAAATAAAACTGACTGGCTAGTTTCTTGCTACTTCATCAATTCAGCTAGTGCCTTATAGATAAAGCTTGTGATGTGTGAGGGAGGAGGACAGGATAGCTCTCAAGGGTTACTGCTTTATACGGCTTTGTAATAGCAGCTAAGAGAACACCATAAAATTAGTTAGTTATGCTATAAAATTAGTTACAGAGAAGAATTGTTGTGAACAGTTGGTGCTGAAGCATTTACCTCAAGCCAGCAGCAAAAATACTTGGTGTTATGAATAAGGAGAGGATGCTAACAGCATTATTGTGTGAGAAACTGTTATGGTGGTGTTGAAGTGAATGGGGTCAAGTTTTGAGGGGAAGAAATAATTCTCAGAAAAGACAGTGGAGATAAAGAAGAAAAACCAAAGTTATCAAGGTGATATGTGCCTCCTGCCTTGTGAGGAGAGGCTAAGAAGCTGACACTGATTAGGAGAGGTTAAGGCCATCAGAGGGTTATGGGGCTGGGGCTTTGTTGTAGTTTAAACCCAGCTAGCAACTAAGCACCACACGGCTGCTCACTCACTTCCCTCTGCCCAATGGGATGGGGGAGAGAATTGGGGCGGGGGAAGTAAAACTTGTGGGTTGAGGTAAAGACAGTTTAATAGGACAGGAAGGAAGAAAATGATGATGATGATATTTTAAAAACCCAACAATAATAAAATAATTGGAATATACAAAGTTGATGCATAATGCAATTGCTCACCATTTGCTGACTGATGCCCAGTTAGTTCCTGAGCAGTGATCTGCCCCCTTCCCCCCCCAGCCAACTCCCCCCAGTTTATATACTGGGCATGACATCACATGGTATGGAATACCCCTTTGGTCAGTTTGGGTCAGGTGCCCTGGCTGTGTCCCCTCCCAACTTCTTGTGCCCCTCCAGCCTTCTTGCTGGCTGGGCATGAGAAGCTGAACAATCCTTGACAGTCTAAACATTACTTGGCAACAACAGAAAACATCAGTGTGTTATCAACATGCTTCTCATACTGAACTCAGAACATAACACTATACCAGCTACTAGAAAGAAAATTATTTTTATCCAACTGAAACCAGGATAGTGTTCACCCCTTACTCTATACCACTTATGTCATGCTCAGGTCCCATACTTTTCCATATATCCCAATTAATCACCATCACCTTTCCTATCCTTTGAGAGAGACACACACCCACAGATATATCATTCCCTTGGTCAATGGGCTATCCCTATAAAATGTCTGTTGAGTTCATTTATTCCATGCCTTTGGGCTCCACCTGTCATAACAGTCTTTCTGGGCAGGAGGGGTTGTGCAAAGTCTGCTCAGTTGGCAGAGCAGGATCAGGCTTCAGTGTGGTGCAGCAGGTGGGTGACACTGGGTGCAGCAGGAGGATGGTGTGTAGTTGCATGCTGAAGTCAGTTCTGATGCCATCACTACTGTACTTAACTCTGTTTTATCAGAGTTCATTGTTCCTTAATCTAAGTAACTCTTACTATAATACCATTGGTATAGCATATAACAATTATAGTAATGATGGCATACAGTGGTGGCAGGGTTGTATAGCAATTGTCATACAGTTTAATTCATTGGCTGTTCTCACCTAAAATCAAATCCCCTTGAGGCACACGTTGGACTTGCCCATCCTTTCACATCACCTGCCAAGTGCACCCAGGTCCTTGAGTGAAAGCAATCCCACGAACGGGTTTGCCTTTGCCTGAGACAGGAGTAACGTAGACTGTCTTCCCTAGCATAATTATGTGCACCACAGGGACTTTATCTCCTTCTACAGTTACGTAGAGGTTCTGACTGGGCAGGGCCAGCCCGATTGGCAGATCCTCTGGTGTTGACTAACCAGGTGGTTTTTGCTAAATGTGTATCCCAATGTTTGAAGGTTCCACCCCCCATTGCTTTCAATATAGTCTTTAACAGTCCAGTGTATTGTTTAAGGCAGTAACATCTACTCACAATGCAATCATAAGATGTCCCCTGCTGGGTCTTACCAACAGTCCATCTAGTTCGATAGTCTGTCTCCAAGAGTGGCAAAGGGAGATGCTATTTAATGATAACATGTAAACTTGGTCACCTTGTCATCTGTTCACTCCATACTCTCCCAGCACTCTTAGCTGTTGCATTAGAAGTGTCAGAAGGTACACCTCTGCCTGATCCTCAGAGTATCCATCTACAAATACATTTATGTATTTCTACTACAAATTTTTCTAATCTCTGCTGACAGTACCTGTTTCCACCACCTCCAGAAGATGGCTAGCTGCTTCATATAGGAATATGTTATTTTACCTGTTTTATTTCCTATTAGTTTTATCAAATGCTGCCCGCTTCTTGCAGGATTTTAGGAAGGACAGTTCTGCCTTCTCTTTACCCACTGCAACCATAAGTCACCTTGAAAGAAAAAAACACAAGCCCTTTTAAATGGATAAGCAATAGCAGGGCAAATTGGAATTGTTTTCTTCCACTGGAGGATTTCTGTGTGTGGCTTTGTGTTAGTTAATGGCACTAACTATTCCTGTGTAGCTTTTTGATTGCTAACTCTTTCATGAAGTAGCAGTTATAAAGAGAATTGTTCTTATTAGCCAACTCCATTCTTGGGAATGCAGTGGTGATGGTGGTATTGTCACTCAGAATCCCAGTAGAGCCTGTTGAAGGTGACTACCTTTTGGCTTTCCATGAGCTTTGATCATGTTCCATTTTGAGAGGAGGAAGGTACCCTTCGGGGTGAACCAGCATAAGAAGCAACAGGAGTGAGTCTGTTTGGGGCCCTACTAGGAGCAGTAGTAGCAGCCACCTGCCACTTCTCACCACCACCAACCCCAGCAGCCTATCTTCCAGGTTTCATTCAAACCTGCCGAGTTCATTTTTGTATGCTAGACAGCAGCTGATGTGCTGCCACAGAGATGCAGGAGCCGGGGAGACCACAGCTCTGACTTTCTTGCTGGTGTTGCTAAGAAAAACAGGGTTGTGTGGATGGTGGAAGGTAAGTGCTGCTGGGGAAGAAGAGTTGTGCAAACTGACCTTTCTGCCCCACCCTCACTGTGCAGCTTTTGCGGTTTGGCTGTAAGCAGGTGCAAGACAAGGTCTCAGCTTGCAGGCAGTGATGCTGCCTGAATGCCTGCTCTTCCCCCAGAGAACAGATGGTGATGTAGAAGACTCTCATAGGTTGAATTTGGCTTGTAGCTTGCCAGTTGGATCTTGTTACTTACACAATTAACTTCCTTAGTGTAAAAGGGGAAGGGAAAACTTGCTAAAGGTCAGATAGAGAAAGAGTATACTTTTCTCTCAAAAGCTCCTATTACTGCCTAGTTCCTAAGGAGCAGCAGAGTTAAGGTGAAGAAAATCATGTCAGTTTTACTACTGCTAGCTGTGAAAGCTGTGACTAGCTGCCTCTGCCTTTGAGGAAAATGACTTGGAAACAAAGTATCAGGCTGAGTTCAGCAAGGAAAACTTTAAGTTGTGTAATGGTAGCTAAAAATATTAACTTTCTGAAATTTAACAAAGAAGTTTTAGACAATAAGAGTTGAACTCTGCTATAGTTGAAGTAGATTTCTTCACTTCTATTATAATGAAAGCTAACAGCTGGAAAATGGAATGCTTACTCTGCAGTCCACTGGGGAGGGATATGTATTATAGTTTTTAAACTCATAGTTATTTTAAAACTTGTTTTCTTAAAATTTCCATATGCTTGCAGGACCATTCAGAAATTGTCCTTGACTCTTCTGAAGTGTCCACAGAAAATGGAAAAACTAGTCGGTTCCCAAAACCAGAGATGGAAATTCAATTCACACCTCTGCAACCCAATAAGATGGAGGTCAAGCACCAGGGCAGTGCCTTACCAGTTACAGTTAAAATGCTTAAGCCAAGAAAGAAAAGGAAGAGTGAAGAGGTAGATGAGGTATGACCTAGACCAACCGACAAAATATGTTGTGCGGTTTTTCAATGTATTACTCTGATCATTTGTTAAAATCCTATCTTTTTCTTCTGATTCTCACTGAGATCCTAAGGATATATCTAGGGTATATTTAAACCTCTTCCCTGCCCCCAGCTCTGCAAGTGGTAGATTTCTGGCCTGTGTTGAATAAGGTCATAGACTTCAGTTTATCCAGACTCTGGCCCATTGCCCCTGATTTTCACTTTTTCTTTATCTTTAACATTTCTTTCTCCCTGCTGGTACCATTTGCTCCTGTCTCCAGCTCTGATCTGTGGGTTTACAGATAAGTTCTATAGAATTGCTTCTTTTGGTTTAGGCAATCGATGGTGTCAATTGTAATTGCCTATTAGAAGAGATTATAAATTAAGCCCCTGGGCTTAGTCAATGCATTTCAGAGTCTCAAGACTACTTCCTTTGACTTTATTTCTCCAGCCTGTGTTTTCTTTGATCTTTTTGTAGTTAGAGGGACTATACAGAACTAATTGCACCAGCACCTGAACGTTCCTGTTTTCTGTAGACCGTAATTCCACTTTAATTCCTTCAGTTGTGCTAGGTTATATGCTCCAGCCTTCTTAATGTGCTATGATGTTTATGTGTGAGACTAAGGCTCTACAGCAGTTCAAGGTGGTGAAAATCTTCACTGCTCCTATCTGAACTACATGTTTCTTTCCTCTGCCTTTTGTCAGCATTAGCACCACCACAGCTATCTCTAAGACACTTACAGAGGCTATGAAACCCTGAGACCACATTGTGGTGGTACTTACTTATTTGTAATCCTCCTTATGGGGCTTATGAATCTCTATACTTCTGAGGACTTTTGAAGCTAACAGGTCAGTATGAGGGATATGACCTGTGGATGATTTGGCTAGGTGGTAAGTGATCTCTTTCAGTGAGTGAGCTTGTCTTAGCTAGAGACCAAAATATCTGATGCTTTTCTGGCATTTCTCACTCAAGCATTCCCAATTGATACCTTTTTGTTTTTTTAATCTCTTAGTAAAATAGTTAAGGAAGTAATCACTGAAGTGATTAGTCTTCCACAGTACTTCAATAAACTCATTTTGGTAAACCTGTATTGCAAAAGTAACTGTTAAAAGCTGTGTAAGTTAATTCATCTGGAATTCAACACTTAATTCTGGAATAATGTCCAGAGTTGATTTAAACTTCTTGTGTCTTGAACCAAATTTCTTTGAGAGTAGTATTCTCTCAGGTTGCTAGAAAAGTAGGTATAAAAATAACCAGCCATCTGAAGGCACTGAAAAAGTACTGAACCTTATCTACAGATGAATATATTTCATCTAACATAGTTATCCATGTTTTTAGAGAAGACTGTTTTACCAATCCATTTAAATCCTTTCATAGAGTAGCAGTCCACGTTCATACCCTTATGGGATAACTTTTAGCCAAGTAACTTCTCAATAACATGGAACTAAATTTTTAAAAGTTATCTTATTGCTGTTTTATTCACCTGAATGTTACTCTTAAGTATTATTTTTGTTACATATATCAAAGGGAAATAGATTATAAAATGATTCTGTAACTTTTAACTGTCACAAGTCTACTGAAGACACAGTTTGTTTTTTTAAATTTCCTAAAACTGAAAAGCACGTTTGTCGCCACTAAAACTAAGCACTAAGGGGAAACCTGTGGTGCTAAAATAACCATGTACTGCTAATCTCAATTTTTAAAAAAATATAACAAAAACACCCTTGGTTTTTAGAAACAAACAAACCCAAATCTTTTGCAGAGATTCCCTTCTACTTAAAGAACAAAATCCTCCTTCCCTTTTCTGACACTGTTAACGGTCACTATGGCTATTGGTTACCTGAAATCTCTTGGCACCACTTCACAAGATAGAAGTCATCTTTTAATGACAGTTTAATAATGGTACTATGCTACCAATCTGTTTTTATACTTGTCACTGTAAATTACATTTAGATTTCTTGCGTAAATTTCAATTTGTGTGTTTGCTTGTCAAATATCTTAAGACCAAAAGTATAGGAAGTAATGGAGAGAAGAAAATAGTAAATGTCAGAATGGTTTCAATACAGGTATTTCTAGTTTCCTTCCACAGGTTTTAGTGTTTAATTCACATTTGAATAGTTACCTCTATCCAGTATTAGCCAATGCCTCCTTACTGTTTCTCATCTAACTTAAACAGTGTCTACTTCTGTAATATAAATCAATTATTTCTGGAAGAATCCTAGTTAAAATTTGTCATATTTATTTTCTTAGGATTTCGTGAAAAGTGAGAACAAGAAAAATTCAAAACCTGCTATGACTAATTCACCTTCTACAAGCAACAAGAAAATGGTTTGATTTTGTTCTATTTTTGAAGTTAGTTTGGCCTTTTCTGTAAAGGTGGACTTGTGAAAAGAGCAAACGTTCTTATGCAGCAGTATCTTATCCTTATCTATGTACTTGAACAGGATTCTTAAACGCTTATGTTGTCTTCCTACTAAATTCTATAAGCTAGCCAAAGAAAGTAAGTCTGCATTTGCCAAGAACGTGTACTAGCTGCAGTGTACAATGATTCAAAGGGAAGGATGTTGCATATTGAATAGTTATGAAGACTAGTTTGAACTTACCATTAGTATATGTGATGTTATAGGCAATGCCTTTGAAGTAAAACTAAGGTTCATGTCATCCATATGCATGACAATTATAAAAAGATGATTTTAGGCCTTAGTAGTAATCTGGGCCAAGTTCAGAGGGTAGGTAGTACGTTCATTTTCCCTATCAGTTTCCTCCTGTTTTATTTATAACTAGAATAGCTTGTCTAATGAAATACTCTACAACTGTGAATCTACTCTTTTTTTTTTAAAGAAACTATTTGTTTCCTATGTGACTCATGCCCTTAAATGTATTCTGTGAAACTTTGACTTTTTTTTTCTTCTGGATTTAAATTGAGATTGTCTATACTGCTTGCTGTGGTAGTATTGTTAATATAAAGAACAGAGGTGTCAGTAGCAAAGCTCAAAATGTCAGCTTGAAAATAACATTGAAGTGAAATAAACTGGAATTAGACTTGAAGATAAGTCAGTTTTCAATTTAAACAATGATCTTGTATTTCTGTACAGAAGTCTACTATACAGCCGTCTAGAAAAGAATACTCCCTAAGAAAGCAAGAATCTACTTCAAGTAAGAAGTCAGCTAAAAAGAAAGATGGAACACTACAAAAAATCGGAGATTTTTTTCAAAGTTCTCCTAATATTATTCACTCTAAAGGTTTGTACAGAATAAATAAGGCTTATTCTATGTTCTCTGGGCATTGTAGAATGGCTTATTTCTACTGTAATCTATTAATGTATGTGTTGTTAAAGGATATGTCTCCTGCATTAAGTTGCTCTTTTGTTTATGAAATAACGGAGTCTGAACTGGGGCCTGCTATATTGAATCTTGCAGAGTACAAAAGGCTGTCTTGACTGCAAGGACTACACGGTTCTAAAGTTTAAGTGTGAAAGGTAAACCAGGTGGAATGGAAGGACACAGCGTGGAATATGTGCATATATATTTATCATAAAAGCAATGGTAACTGTTAAGCTCAAAATGTCTGAGTTACTTTGTTCTTGCTTACAGTAAAACAGTTAAAGGCAATTTCAGAAACTTGCCCTACTGCTCTAAAAAAATCAGGAGCTGAATCCAAACTCCAGATCTTTCCTTATTTTATAAGCAATCCCACTTCCCCTTCTCACCCTGCTTTGTTTCTGTCGAAACTGTATTAATGATTTTTTGATGTACATATGTGGGAGGAGGAGATGAGCGCTACAGAATCTGAAAGTGGGTGTCTTGTGAAAATAGTTATCTTTATATAAATATATGTAATACTGTATTTATATATGAAAATATAAGCAATTAATGGATTTTAAGTTTACGCATAGCCTTGGGAAGATTAGCTGCTAGGACTTGCCATTGAAGAATATATTTTTATTCTTTCCTACAGTAAGACATGATCTGAGTTACTGTGCTTTTAAAAAAAAGATTAAAATTAGCAGAGGGCACAAGGAATTGCCAGCGTTAAAATTCTAAAAGACGCTATTATTTGGTTGGTTAAACCAAGGTCAGTCATTATTCAATATGGACAGTTAAGATCTCTGTACCAACTTGAAAACTTTACTTGCTACAGAGTACATCTTACTTATCTGCTCTAAGACAGTCTAGATGATAACAGTGGGACTTTGAAAATTTTCCTGTTTTGTCAGGTTGGTTCCATGAGGACAACATATCCTTATCGGTGGAAGACAAATTTGGACTACTCAATTTCACCCTGAAAATACTTAAATTGAGCAAATGAGTTTTAGTTTGTAACCTTTATTACCATGTCCTGTATTTTTTTCCTCTTTTGCATAACTTGGTATTGTTTGGGATTTCTTCTTTCTTTCTAGCTCATAATATGCATACACTCATCACTTTATAGAGCCAGTACTAGACTGATAGAACTATACAAGTATATAGAGAAAATTGTCTCTATCCTGTGCTTGTGTCAGCACAAAGAAGTTAAGCCTGTTGTTCAGCTCCTGTTGAAGTGTTTAACTTCCAGTGAAATCTGACTCCTAATTGATTTTTAATGTATTATTTAAATGTGTCCTTTAAGCTTTTGCATCTGAAGCTATAGAAAACTGTCATAGTCAAATACCACTTCTGAATTTTTATATTGAAACTTCAGACTACATCCGTTTCATTTTTAAACTGTTTTTAATAAAGCTTGCTTTATTAATTTATTTTGAGGCTCACAAAGCCGGTAAGACATTGATTTACGATAGAATTTTTCTTCTAGCAAAGAAGCTGATTTCAACAATAAGCTCTCCCAAGTCTGCAGAACCAGAAAGTGTCAAAGAAAATGAGCTTAAGCCAAAACGATCTAAGAGAAAGCTGTATTCAACTGATATTTCTTGTCCTCTAGATATCCCTGCTTCTTCGGTAAGTGATGAGAGGTTACTGTTCTGTCCACTGTAATGTATTTCTGTAATATTGGATTAAAGTAAACTATTAGGGGGACAGAACAAACCTGAAAGTCTGATTAAGTTGCAGAAGAGGTTTGAAAGTACTGACTTATTTCTTGATTCTACCTAACCATTCCTTTTGGTCTTTTCTTCCTGCTGTTTTACTTAATTTTCTCTGTTTCCTCACCTGTCTTCTCTGTGTTTGCTGACTTACCATATAGGTGATACAGCAATCATGGAGATTTCTTTAAATTTGGAGTCATAGATATCTTAGTTGTGGTATGTGGAGGATTACTTTTTCCTCTACCACAGCAGTTGAGTCTTAATTTGATTTTCTAGTAGTTGGTGTTCATGTAAGTGTAGCATAAAGGGAGAATAAATTGAGACCCTTAAGGGATCCGTAGATGGGGAATAGCATGCTTGAAACACTAAAGATAAAACTCTGCATGTACAATTAACTTTGCAAGTGAGCACCTAAGGTAATTTCCAATTCCATTTATGCCCAGCTGATACTTGGGTTACTTCGGGATGTGGATATATCCTTGCTTTTCCAAAGCATAGTTTAGATAGCCTTCTGCATGTGCTTAAATTGTGGTGTCCTGTCTAAGCCAGTCTATAAAGAGTCTTACAGGCCAGAGCTTGATGTATTGTTTCTGAAATCCAACTTTCTGGTTTTGACAGTAACTATAGTGCTGAGGGTACTCTTGCTCTGTTGGAAGTACATCTCTTCATTCTGTTCAATCCTTTCTTCCCTTTACTATCGTGAGCGTTGGCCCATACTGAGATATCCTATTGAATTTTCTGTAAATTGTATGAGTGGATGTGGCAGAAACCAAAATGCTGCCCATAGGAGGATGAAGAAAATGACAGAAATGCAGAGCAAAAGAAGCTAAGAAGCTTGGAAGTGAAAAGTGAAAGACTGAATCCCAGGAAAGTCAGAGAAAGCTAAAGGGATTTAAGCTAAAAATGTTTTCTGAGCACTTCCTGGTTCACAAAATGAGTATTAGAGACTAGAAGTGAGAGCTGCTTTCACATCACATTTTTCTTTGGACTTTGGTATTTGTTTCAGCAAAACCAGAATTTTGTATGTTCCTAGTATTTGTTGTTTATTATGATGCACTAAAATGGACTCTCTGTCTTGGAGACCTCTGACTAAAAGATAATAGGCACATTTTCATTCTGAAAACAGCTTCTGGGAAAAAACATGTTGTTGGTTACATGGGTCTAGAAGTGAATGTCGTTTGTCTCTGAAGAAATGCTGATTAACTCCTGAAATACTGTCTTTTTCAGATCTTTATAGAACAGAAAGAGAAGGAAAGTGATCATCTAATCATCAAGCGACGGCTACGATCAAAAACAGCCAAATAATCTTGCAAAAGCATGTTTGTATTTCCTAGTTAGGGCATATTTCCCTTGTATTATTTCAGTTCATTGTATATAGGAAATAACAGATACTTAGTTGTGCTCCCAAGTCTGTATATAGATATATGGAATTGTTCTGATGGTTTCCAGTTCTGACTCCATTAAAGATGAGATACTGTTCAAGAAAGCTTGTGTCTGAATCTTGTATTTTTAGGAATGGTGTCTTCGGAAGTGTTCATAATTTACCCATTGTGCAGTAAGAACTACGCCTGTGTAGAATGGTTTAAGTTGCTTTTTTCAGGTGGCCTGTATACCTATGATAACTTTGAGTGGAAAAAAAAATGAGTACCCATCAAAACTTGTATATCCTTAAATTCTTCAAAAAGATTTTAAAAAAAAAATGGCAGCATGTGGAGAAATAAGACGGTTTTCATCCCTTGTGTGTTTTTAACTGTCTTCTATTAAATCTTCTCAATTAAGTAATTTATAAGCATAATATTCTTTCTTTGGGGGTTATAATATCCATAAATAATTATAATCTGCTATTAGAAGTGACCCACTCTCAGACATTTGACATTTTATTCTAACCATCCAGTTCTGCTCAGCTACAACAGCTACTTTTTATATAGTAAGGCTTCAGCTTATCAGTGACTGAGTAAACATTTAAAACACTTTTGGTTTCATCAATGTAGCATTTACTTAAGTCACAGGCAGTGACTGTATTTCATAGGATTTTGCATTGTTTGAAGAACAGTACTGGTCATCTTTCAGAAAGGGCTGAAATTACTTTGACCATGACCTGCTCTTGATGTGGATGAAGCAAGATAATCCCAGTGAGTGATCATTTACTCTAAATTCTTGCTCATGCAGCTTTCTTACTTCTATTTTCTTGAGTTACTACCAAATGTACAATGTTGTTTTCACTTAAGACTATTGGATTATTTTCATTATTACTGCATTTTGGTCCGTTTTACCCATCACATCTATGATTCTATGATATCTGTCTATTTAAAGAGTTCCTTACCAATCCGTTTTGTACATACACAGGGTTTAGCACCATAGAAAGAGTATCTTGTTTACAAGATTGCCTTTTGAGGTTTGGTATTGGCCTGACCACAAAAATTTTTCAGACATTCTCTGTCAACATCCAATTTGAGATTTCACCACCCCATCCTCCCACCCCCTTCCTGCAAGTTCATCAGCAACAACTGTTTGATCTGTAGAGTCAGTGATAGTTTGCTCATACAGCCAGGTAATACTCATTTTTGATAGTACAGCTGCAACCTTACTGTCCTTCAGAAATTATTCCATTATTTGTTATAAATGTTTGTTTGTTTGTTTGTTTTCTTGGACTGCTGGTCTGTATTGTTGTTTGTTTGAGTGAAGAAAAAAAATTAGATTGACTCATTGACACAAAAGAGATTAAAATTGTTTTTCTTCAAAGAAAAAAGTGACTTTAAATACCTGTTGCAGTTTAGCTTTAATAACAAATGCAATATTTTTAACAATGCAAATCAATGTAAAAATGGTCATTAGTCATTTCTTTAGTAGAGGTAGTTGTCCTTCAATTTTTATGTGACTATAGCTTAAATGTGGACAGCAAAGCTGTGAGTCAGTTTAGTGGCAACAAGCTGATGATGGTTTTCTCTACTGTTCTCCAGTAGATTGTCTGAGCATGAAATGTTTCTTCATAAGGATAATGCATAGTTCAGTTCTGTAGCTCCTGACTTGTAAGATCAGATTCTCATACTAAGTTGCTTCTCTAGTTTCCCAGCTGTAAAATGGAGTTGCACCCGTATACTCTTCTGTGTTTTGTCCTTAACAAAGAAAGGTTGATGTTTTGTTCTTTCTAACTTGAAAGTGGCAGTAAGCCTGCTTCACAAATCATTCAGCTCTTCCATTGCTTCAGCTTTTTGCCTTTATCTTCTGTCTGTGTGAAAGAGAATGCAGATTTCCTTTTCATTAACTCATGCTTGGTATTACCATCTTCTTCCCTCTTTTCATTCTAAAGGAAAAATACAAAATCCAGGTGGTGGTCAGATAATTCTAAATAAAAATAAATGCAATGTTGCTCAATATCTCTTCTCAGGTAGGATTTTATACTTTGAGCCCCTTTGTCCTTCTCCAGATCTCCTGTTTTCTGCTGTCTGTAGTCCAGATATCTGGATTGATTTCTTTTAGGGCTATAGAAAAGCACAGCAGTGAAGACTCTTACCTGATGTAGGTGCAAGTTGCTCATTTTACAGAAGTCTCATGTCTGGAGATTGTAAATATACAAGGTGAAGTCATGTAACAGTCTTAGACAATGGGACAGTATGGGATATTTATTCTTTGTTTTAACGTTTTGTCTGGGTTTTTTCATTTTTAGCAGATGTTCTGTCAGCTGTTGGTCTTGACCTTTAACTTGTTTTTACTGAATGGTTTCAGTTAATTTTAGAACTCATCAGCATGTGCCTGTTTAGCTGGATTGTTCCTTCCATTGTGTATAACCTTGCCCTTGTCTGCAGTGAAATTCATATGCTATCATGTTGCCTTGAATGACTGATTACTTATCATAAAATTATCAAATGGTCTTCTAGCTCTTTAACTGAAAAATATGTGCAAGGTAAATGCAGGATTGGAAAGATGCTGAATTACTTGATTGTTACCTATATGATATCTTTATTGATTCAAACGTGTAGAAAGTAATAGAAATATCTTGAGCCTTTTAACGTCTTTGTGAAATTTCTGATAGTGCTCTCCCTATCAAACATAAAATTTCATAGTTTCAAATAACTTGTGCTTTCTGATTTTGTGGGTAAATATCAAGTGACAAAACATTTAACAGTTTATTTCAATTACTCTGGTAAATTGCAGTTTAGTTATCTGTGCAACTGACTAGGAAGTAGTGTCTCAATCAAGCCACTATGGCATTCAGGAATGCTACTGTACTTCTACAAGTATTTCTAATTTTTTTGAGCTCTTATTATTTACTAAAATTTCATCAGTGTTTTTGAGCTATCTGGAGACTATATGAAAAGCTATTTTTTCTGGAAGCCATTTGAATAGGTGTTGTCATTATAACCTGAGCATTAGAGTAGCTATATACACAAACATTTTGTGCATGTATATTTCACTTATTCTAGTTTTTTTTCTTGTCCCCAAGTTAACTTTTCCAATTGCAAGAACCGCACTGAATTAACTTCCTTCATAGCTTTAGGCTTGGTTATCAAACTCAATGGTTACAGAATTTTAATACATACAGAAATAAAGCATGTTCCTTTTGCTTTGATCAAGGGATTGTGATTTCTCTACTTCCTACAGCTCTTGGAGTTTGAGGCTATAAGTTGCTAGCCTACAAAATGGGTCATACTTTGTGTACCTCCTTTGTCTATGTCAGGATGATCAGTTATTTCATGAGCAGGAAGAACATGGGTGTGATATGAAGGGAATAAAAACAATAATCCAGCAAAGCAGTTTCTTTGATACTATCACATACAAGAAGATGTTCACTTTCAGTTCTTTGGAAGTAATAGGAAATACTTTTTTTTCCTGGTCAAGACTGAGGCTAGCTCAGTATTGTCCCTCTTTTAGCTCCTCTAGTAAAGTATGAAGCAAAAAGGTGTTTTAGGACATCATTTCCCTTTTGCCTTCTGACTCTTCCTGATAAGTACTGTTGTTAATTAAAAGCTGAGCAAAACCTCTTTATTTTTCTCTTACCTTAGTGTACAGTTCATCACTTAGCTTGCAAAGCAAAGAGAACAGTTTTAGTCCATTAATAGAGGAGAGATCAATTCTTTACCTAGCAAAGATGAAGATAAGCACCATTTAATGGAAATTTGGTCTATATGTTGACATGGAGAAGACATCTGCTAATACTTAAATTGTCCTTGTTCTCTTTAGAACTTGGCTGTAGGAAGGTGAACCCTAACAATGTTGTGTGACGCATGTATCACTACATCTTTGGCTGAAGGGGGGAATAAGAGCTTCTATACATGAAATTGGGTCATGCAGTGCTGATATACTAAGAAAACTCAAATCCCACAAAGTAAAATCTCCTGGCCTAGCAACAGTGACTTCTACTGTTTTGCTGGGGGGGAGGGGGGTCCCCTCAAATTTGAGTAAATCTAGTTCCTGAAACTATCTGATATAAGACATCATAGTTCAATATCAATCTCTTCTATACATTGAAAATTTCTGATACTTCAAATGAAGTTTCCTTTTCCTGAGAGAATAAGCTTAGATCCTTATAACTTTAATAACAGACTTTAAAGACTTACTCTCACTTCTTCGGTGTTTTGTTTTCCCACACAAGGAAGGAAACTCTTCTGCAGTATGAAATGGTTCTATTTCTGGTGTAACACCTCAATCCTGCAAAGTGCCTTGTACATCAACACCATTGTCTTTGAATAGTTGCTTTTGAGCATGTCATGCTGTGAAGGATAATTCTTAGAAAATAGCCTATGCTATACTTCTGTCAAGCTGCCCCAACTTTTCCAATGGTTGAGTCTCAGCTTGAAAAGCCTATTCCTTGCTCAACTTCAGCTTATTTGGGGTGAACATTTTTTCTTTTTCCGTTCTCATGGCACTCCAATTACAGAAGTAATGAAGGCTTCTGGAAGGAAAATGAGGACACTACTTAATAGAGGTCAAGCGTTTCTCTTTGGCAAAAGAAAACAAGGAGGAACAGTGGCACCATTTGATCAGATAGCTCATGAGGTGTGATGGTAACTGGTTCTGGAGTTTTCTCACTTCAGTGAGAAAAGGGAGCAGAATATTTTTGGGGATGACTTTTCAGTAGTAGGACAGCTTTCTGTACATAATGCAAGTACTTGTAAGTTCTTGACACTTGAGTAGTGCTGTGAGAGAAAAAAATAAAAATACTTTAATAAAACACGCCTACTCAGCTCTCTACAAAGCCAGTTAATGTGCAAGTCTTGCCAACAACAGCACAATCCCCAGGAGATGCCGCTGAGGCACTGCTCAGGGTCTCAAGTCTTGACAGAATTTCTCCTGGGAGGTACAGGGGGACAGAAAATCTTTACTTTGTTTTAAACTAAGCCACTTTTCATCCCATTTAGCCAAGCTTCATAAAAAGTTCAGAATGGGGCCTTGCTGGACTATATTCTCTTGGCAAGGTCCTAGTCCTCCAGGTCTTTTTTTTTCCTGCTACAATGACACTACCCTTGCACACAAGCAACCACTATATAGTCCTGTCATATAGGATTTTGTTTCTCGGGTTGGGATTCTGAGATGAAGTATTGGTTTATATGCACTGATATTTACTGTAACCTGTTCATCCCTTGCTGCACACTAACATTTCACAAGAGTTTATATACTTCTCTTTTAACAAAGATAATAGATGCTTCTGTTGAAAAATTCATTAGGCAGAACTAGAGGTCCTGCGAGGCTTAAGAAAAGTATGAGATCAGATTCATTAAGGAAGAGCTTGTTTCCATAGTTGCTGGATTTAATATGTATAGATCTTTGTATTGATGGATAAAGTTGGACTTTACCTTTTCTTCTTTTTTTTTTTTTCTCTCTAGATATGTTGACACTAAACAAAACCAGTATTCTGCTATGGGGACTTAGAATGCATTTCATGTAAGTGATATAACGTTTTATTTTTGATTAATCTATGAGAATAAGGAATATTCTGAGAACTAAGCTTTGGCTTATTTTATAACATAAAAATGCCAAATTGTACCTTTCCTACTGTGCACTGAAGCCTCCATGTACTCTCAGATTGCTGCTGAAAGATGAGTTCTGAAACTTATCTTGGAACAAAGTTTTTTGGAGTTTAACTGAAACACCAGCTTTTTTAATTCATTAAATAACTACAAAATTTGGGAAAAAATGAGCTTGTATCTCTTTCAGTTCATTTCTAACTGTTTAAAGTGTTTTGCTTTTAAAAAGGAGTCCTTTTAATCATAGGTGAATTGCTAATGTGATGCATCAATGCTGTTTCATGTCAGATTGGAGAGAATAGAAAACTGGCTAAAAAAAAAGTGGATAAAGGAAAGGCAGCATGTGTAGATACAATACCTCAGTACATTAAACAGCATGTCTATTTTAGATCTCCTTAAAGTTTTGTATCTTATGAGCAGGTATACTTCATCATCTTGGAGACCTCATATAAAGTGGATAATTCTGACTGTGTATGATGGGAGAAAGCTATCCAGCTATGCTTCTGTGTGCATGACTAATCAAGGAAGATTTAGATGTTCTTTCCTTGTCATCTGCGGTCAATAGCCCTTTAAATAGTATTTCTGCTCTGACATGTGTTAGTGCCTCAAAGTAACAACAAAAATGATTGCACAGGCTCAGTGTAAAACCCCAAATACTAATCCTCCCCTCAGTGACCTTCAAAACTTCAGGTGCAGTAAGACGAGCCACTTAAAAGGTTCTTGGCTGGCAATATGTCCCCATGCAATCTCCTATGGATTCAATTGCTCAAAGGATAGAAGTGTGACATGAGTGAGTACTTGAGAGTGTTTGATAGGAATGAATTGCCTTAAAAGCAGCTGGCAATGGAATGATCTGGGTTTATTGTCTGAAGATGACAGAATCACAGTGTTGCTGTACAAATAAGCTTTTTCTTTGCTTGTAGACTTGTGATATCCAGGTTTGTGTTCTGGAGAAAATGACTGGTGAAAAAAAAAATCACAGAAATCATATGTTCGTATTTAATTACCTTGTTAAAAACTTGAACTTTGGAAGTTTAACTGCTTGGTGTTAGCCAGACCCACCTGCATGTGGATGCCAGTGTGGAGGTTAGTACTGATCTTGAGAGGAATGCAACATTCATGACTCTCCAGAGAGACAGGCAGCTACTATGCAAGCACCTAAACAAGCAATTTATAAAAGTAGATGCATTTGAAATCATTGTCCTCACCCTTTTTTAACCTGTTCCACATATAACAGTTACAAGACAACGCTGTTTGAACTTTGGCAGTGTTGTGTTTTACCCCCAGCCAGCAAATAAGCACCAAACAGCTGCTCGCTCACTTCCCCCTCCCCAGCCCAAGTGGGATGGGGGAGAGAATCGGGAGAAAAAAAGTGAAACTCATGGGTTGAGATAAAGACAGTTTAATAGGACAGGAAAGAAGAGAATAATAATAATAACAATAATAAAATGATAATAATAAAAATAGGATTAGAATGTGCAAAACAAGCGATGCACAACGCAATTGCTCACCACTCGCTGACTGATGCCCAGTTAGTTCCTGAGCAGCAATCCCCCCCCAGGCCAACTCCCTCCAGTTTATATACTGGGCATGACATCACGTGGTATGGAATACCCCTTTGGCCAGTTTGGGTCAGGTGCCCTGGCTGTGTCCCCTCCCAACTTCTTGTGCCCCTCCAGCCTTCTTGCCAGCTGGGCATGAGGAGCTGAATGATCCTTGACTTATTCTAAATGCTACTTGGCAGCAACTGAAAACATCAGTGTGTTATCAACATTCTTCTCATACTGAACCCAAAATATAACACTATACCAGCTGCTAGGAAGAAAATTTACCCTATCCCAACTGAAAACAGGACAGGCAGAAACCAGTTTTAAAAGTTTTATTTGACTTATTTTTAAGGGGATACATGCAATGTCTTACTCCACATGGAAATGTGTATACTACATCTATTGCATAGTACTTATTTTGGTTTGGGTTTTAGGATAGCATTTGAAAGGAAAAAAAAAAAATTAACGTGGGAGGCAGAAGTACCCAGAAAAAAAGGAATCCAATCAGATAAAAACTGTTATCTCCTTCCATTATTAATGAGACCTGGGCAAATGATTCCACTGGACAGCAGAATGCCTCAGGACCAGATTGCAAAATGAAACACTGTAGTTTGAAATCATCAGTGAGGCCATTGAAGCTGACTGATTAACTGCAATCTGCAAATTACTTGAGCAAATATTTCCATTCCAGAAATCTGCAAGTTATTGACCATGTGGCATTAAAGGCAAAGGTATAGTAGAGGTGAGAGTGAACAACTTGAAACAAGAGATGTCAACAGACCTTTCATCTGTATCAAACATTTCATAATACACAATTACATCACAGAAGCACTTTTTAAAAAAACAGCATTTTTAACATGAGAACAGCCTAATTGCTAGCTTCCACTGTACAAAAACCAAAGTAGCAGCGTACTTACTATACTGATCTTGTGCTTTGCTGCACAAAATTGACCTTTTATAAAATGTCACAGTTGTTTGAGTCTCAGACTTATTTGTGTGCATTTTCATAATGCATAACAGGGAGGGAGAATAAGTTGCCTCACTTAAATGTTTCAATTACTTTTCTTAACATAGCAATTTTATCTGTTTGACAACCTCTGACCTTTAATCACTGTGACTTAATAGGGTATCTTACAAAGCTACTGACAATTTTTTAAGACACCATGTTGTCAGTGGGTTCCATCTGAGCTGAGGCTTTTTGAGGTGTTGACGGCAAGAAAGACGTTAGTCCTACACAACTTCTTTTCAACACTGCTCTCTTGCTACTAGGTGTTTCTAGAAAACTAGACAGTGCTGGCTCCTCCCTCTCTGCAGCCCTCTGGGATGCTGCAGTGTTGTCATCCAGAGCCAGGCTATGGGCACTATATAGTGGTCAGCTAAGAACAGATAAATGTGCTGGCTTGCCATTTTGGCAAAATCTCTCGGGTACCTATTGCCCAGTGATAAGTGGAATGAAATTACCTGCACTTACTTGTAGCTACACCAGCCTCTCAGCATTTAACTTGATGTTATTTTTTGTGGTTTTGATGAATTATTTAGACCATGTCACTGATTTCAGTGGAACTGGGATTTGACTTCTAAATGTGAGTGGTGTTTGGAGGTCTCAGACTTTGCTCCACACACATGAGGTCACAACCTCCTCCTCTGAAATAGATTTTTACAATAATGATCCAAGTGTTTACTTATTGGAAGAAAGTTTTGTGATCATCTGTGGGAACAAGTAGATTTGAGTGACAACTGAGATGCTGCTGCACAGGTTGACATCCTCACTTTCTCCCACAAGAAAATCTGGCTTTGACCCGTGCCAATTTGGACATGGTTTATGTATCTTTGTATTCGGGATTTAAGATGTTGATGAGGAAGATGCATTTGGAGAAAAGATGAAAAAGCCTGTGTCTTTAGACCCCACAGAAGGAGCACACTGCTTCTGTAATACGGAAGTCATTGAAAAGTGGCTTTGAAGCAGTCTTACACTTTGAGCATAGCTGGGTGTTGAAGTAAAGGCAATGACTGAATTCCTGAGGAAAGTGCTTTTACAGACCCACTTCCATGCTCGCAGGCATTTGAAAAAATCACTTATTCCTCTCGTGGCAGGGAGGAATGTCACCAGCCCTGAACTGGTATCATTAAATGTGAGGCCTATGTGGGTACTTAAATAAGATGCATTCCTCTTTAGGCAAAAACACAACAGGAACATCCCAGGAAACACTTGGACACATTCCAGCTTCTCTCATTAAAGTGTTTCTGTCCTTCCTTAACTGTGATGGGAGGTCAGGAGAAAGAGGCTACTGCCCAGTCACCTGCTTAAGCTTTCCCCTGATGAGGTGTAAATCACCTGGTACACAGCCTTCAGAGTGCTAGGCGCTCCACAGCCCCTTAGAAACAGTCTTGGTTTGTTTGTGTCTGAGTAGTTCGATGAATAATGCTGAATTAGGGAAGCGATTGCTTTGTGGAAAGACTGTGTGCAAGATGTTCTGGATGTCTTTCTTTCCGAGCAGTTTAGCCAGCTGAAACACAGTATCCAAATAATAAATTTGAATAACCTTTGTTTTTCAAACAAGGATTTCAACCATTTTGAAACCAGTTTTGGAGGAAATGCTTTGAGCTTAATTTATATCATCTTTTTAAACATATGATCTCAATGTGTGAAATGCCACATGGTATTCATTTCCTCTATCATCTATTAATAATGTTAAGATGATTAGATAGATGCTCTAATCACTAATATTGACTGTTAAATTTCTTGCTTATGAAAAAAGGGCTGGTGAAGTACTTACTGCTGCAGACACTGCTTAAGCAAAGCTGGAACACTGAGTTCCCAGCAGGAAATCTCTTGGACAATCTCACACAAGGGAAGTTTTTCCCTTCCTTGTAAATTAAACTTCATAAACGTAGTCAAGCTTTAGTGATGCAAATGGGTAATAAAAAATGAAATAGCAAGTACAGTCAGTCTCTTTGACTCTCATGACAGCTTTTCAAAGAAAAACCCTGAAGTTGAATTTCATTTAAGGAGTTATTCCTGTTTGTTAATGCAATAAACATAACTGATAAAAGGAAATTTCTGTTATACAGATATTGCCAAAATACTAAGTGCTTCATAACTTAAATATTTCAGTGTTGTGGGAAGTAGAAATCTATGTTCCAGCAAAAGATATATATATATATTTTATGCAAGCCATATTTGCTTATCATTTGTGATTTAGAGAAATGAAATGTTCTGCTTGATTCAAACACATTTATAATATTTAATTCACAAAGATATTGAAATTTCACTTTTGCTTAGGGAAAAAAAAAGTTCAAAATCCTGTGTAAACTGACCTTTCCCATTTCTGCATTGCTTTAATGTTATAGTTACTAGGGAAAATATGTTGTTTGTACGTCAATGCTCTACAAGTAAAAAGCAAGATGGATGCTAACTGGTATGGTTATGGACTCCCTAACATCTCCAGCAAGCAAGATGAAGTTAGGGGGAAAAGAGGGCTGTTTAATCATGGGGTATTTCAATCTAGTCAAGAAAGCTGTATTAAAGATTGCATTTTGCATCAAATGTTTTCTCTTTTGAATGCCTTTTAGAAGTATTGATATCTATCTCTGTCTCACTGCCTTTCATTTTTCTGACTTTTGCCTCTTATGTTGTTTTTATGGTTAACTTTTAAGCCGTGGGATTATATGTATTTTTTAATGTCCATATTCCATTTGTTATCCCTTTCCTAGAGATTAAAAGCGCTGTGCTGTGCACTGTTTTATGCAGTTTTACTCTCATTCTTTCTCATGCTCCAGACCAGCTGAGCAACTTTGATGTGGAATTCAAGGATATGGTGCCTGATTTATCACAAGAGTGATACCTTGTGCTGCATTATAGCTTGATGGGAGTGTGCAACTGCTTCTGGTTTTGACTATATTAATAGTTCTTGAGTTTGTATCAGCAGTTTTGCTTCTATCAGCAGGAACTTGAAGGGAGATTGGGCCCTATTTGCCAATCTGATACTGGGAGCAGAAGCTGGATCTTCAGATAGCTTCTCTTATTGAATGTTGCTTTATCTTATTGTTGACAGCAAGGGCCTGTTTCTTGCATTAAGATTTTAAAGAAATGAGCAGTAGTGGCATTATTTAGGGAAATTCATAAAACAAACTATTTGAAAAAGCTGATGGAACAACATTAAGCAGCCTATTTCAGTATATGGACCGTTTTGCCTGTCAGCATTGCTGAATATGCTGTCTGCAAATTGTTCATCTGGACCGGTCTTGGATTTAGAACTGGTATCAGGGTCATGCCTATTCACCTTTGCTGACTGACACAGTTTTTGAACAGAAGATTCGCCAAGCTCACATGAACTGTTTAATGGAAGAGACTGGAATGTTTCCTCTCTTATTAAGGTTTTCCCATGAGGACACCACTTGTTTGCTGAAAAATTGGTCTATGGCAAGTTAAACTAGGACAGGTGACACAGAAACCAGATCTGGTAAATACTCCCAAGCTGTTAAGAGCTTACAGCCTGATGTAGTTTAAATAGCAGCCCTCTGATGTTAGTTTTTCCACTAACACCAGAGAGCTGTGATGGTTTAGGATGAGACTTAAAGCTTCAAGAAATCACCTGTGCTGTCTCCCACATACATAGCAAAGGCAAAGGAAGCAATGGACCTGTCTCTTCATGGTGAAAAGACCAAAACAACATCATGGCAGAAATCAATCAAACATGAGTCCTCTCAAATGAGGAACTTAAAGGAGCAGGGAGGAAATAAATAAAAAGGAAGAGGAGTTGTCCAAGTGATTTGCAGAGATGGAGGGAGAAAGCTTTAGGGAGAGGGGTGCTATGAGCTGCTAAAGTAAGTACACTACAAACTGTGTATGCTACTCAGTGGTGACATTGACTTGGAGAAGATGATTTTGATGTATGCAAACCCCAGGTAATGGCACTTGGGCATCTTTCTTTTAAGCCATTGGGAAGGATGCCCAGAGTCAACTTTGGTTCTCTGCTTTTTACTCATACTTTTTCCTGGGTATGGGGCTTCAATTTATGTAAATTTGAGTAGCTGTAGCATAGTCAGTACCTGATTTTTTTTTTTTCTCTCTCTCTCTAGCTGAACATTTGGTTCATGAGATCACAAGACTGGTTTTGGACCACCAGAGGGGTCAACCCACATTCAATTAGGCTATGGCTGTACTGATGAATTTGTGCTTCTAAGCAGTACCTACTGCCTGCTCAGAGCTGCAGCAGTGCCCCTGGACCCATAAGCTTGCCTGATCTGAATAACTACACTTGCAGAACCTCCCCTCTTTAGATCTGTCCTGTGGCTTAAGGTGTAGGTGTCTCACCAAACACAGCTCCTGGCCTGGGCTAATATTTTTTGACTAGCATCTTAAATTGCCACAGCGAGGCTAACTAACTGCACAGTACTGCAGCTTTTCTGCTTTTGTAGATAGGGAGAAAGGAAGATGCCTATAAGGTGCTGAAGTCATGCTATCTTGGGAGGAAACAAGTGTCTCAGCAGATGTCTTCTCTAGCTCACTACCCTTCCTTCTTTTCCCCTCTTGCTTTTTTCCTAATATGCTACAGCTTTTGAAATACAGGCAGTGTTATTCCACAGCTTGTTCTATTCTCTTATAAAAATTTATGCTCTTCATCAGTATTTTGCTTTTGTAGTTCAATAAAATATCATCTACAGTAAAACAGCACTTGAGGGTCCTGTTTACTACAGTTGGAATGGGCTGATGACTCTCAATTCCCTTTTTATCTAACATTAATTCACTCCTTTTATTCCAACCTATGTGGAGAATCAAAATATCAGTTTTGGTTTTGTTTTTAACTTTACTGACAGATCTTATTGCCAGAGAAAGGCACAATAAAACTTCTCACATCTTTTTAACATATGATATTTTAGATTTTTGTAAACTCAGTTAACAAAATCTTGTTTAAATCAAAAACTGGGTTCCAGAGGCAGTGAGTCACTAAATAGCATTTTTTTTTTTTAATGTCAACATTCAAATGACTGAAAATGAATTAATTTATTACCACATGGACAATAGTGGATTAAAACTGTGGGCAGAGAATTTCAAAACTACCTTTTACTTTATCTTTCTTTTGACATATTTTTCTCTTGGTTGCTGTCAATTTTTCTTGCATTAACTAAAGACACTTGAAACATGAGTCCATGTAATAGTAAGACTAATTACAGATGATTTGGAACAGCTCATGATAGATGTAGTGGTGGATAAAACCCCAAAAATACATTCAGAACTGAGACACTGCAGCACATCAGGTACTTGGATATCAGACTAGCACACTAGAATTGCAGACAATACTGATATGAGGATGTACTGATTTTAAAATGGTAGATAATGGACTTATTGTTTCATACAGCTTTGTTTTCCAATGCTGTGATTCAAAAATATGTACACTAAGGACTAAAGCAGAAAGAGGGGACTACATTATTATGTTGGGAATATACATACCTATCCCAGCTTGGAAGGTGATTTAATTTGTAAATCAAATTGGAACAAATTGGCTGTGTGATAAATAATATAGCAGCTAATACAGATGTTTTATTCAAGCTGCCCTGACTGACTGCTGTGTTAACTACAGCATGCCAAAACCTGTTCTTAAATCCCATTGTACATGATTGTGTTGGCTTCCATGGAAATTTGCCTGCAAGCAGAATTTAGCCCTGTGGCTTCATGAGGGACTGCAAATACTTTAGGAGATACAACCTGTGAGTTCTGAATGCAAAGTAAGAAATCTGTGGCTTAGAGTCTGCCAGAACAACAAAAAGTTACCGTTTCATGGACACTGATCAAACAAAAGCTCCTGAAGCACTGAATTGCTTGCTGGTGTTATCAGAGATTCATTGACAGGTGAATGCTGGCAAAGTAATTTTATTTAAAGGAGGAGCTGGACAAGCTGTTAGCAGTCCCTACTAAGAGCATAGCCTCAAAATCAGCAGAAGCATAAAGGTTAGACTACCTCAGGTATTTTAAGTAGTTTTTCATCAATGGGTGCTTAGTCTCTGCAGTGCTTCTTTGTAGTGTTCCAAACAACGATGGGATGAAAAACAAATTAATTAAACAAAACTGCTACATTTCTAGCTTCTTGCCTTTACTGAACATCACAAACCTTTTGACACAAAGTAGTTCTACGAGTCTGTCTCCACAACTTGCCATCAACTTTCTTTTGCTTACAGTTATGGTGTCAGCACTTTGGGGATCGGAGGAACTTCACTGAGCTCCATTAGTGGCCAGTGAGAACAACAACCAGTGTGGCAGAAATCTGAATTCCTACTTCTCCCCAGTCTGATCTGTATTCTGTCAAAGCCATTCCCTGAAAGCTGTGAAGTTTCCATGAAGCTAGGAAAGGTAGGAACTTGAAGCTAAAAATCTGAGGTGGTATTATGTGATTGCCCATCAGCAAAAAGACATTCTACAGTCAGTGATGTAATTTTCCTGTAATAGAGATTAGCAGTGTCTGCAGGTTGTCAGGTGCCATCTCTGTTAGAGGGGTATGACAAAGGCACAAGAGAATAGCACATCTCTGGAAAGGATAATGCTAATTTTTAACTTCAATGGTAGCCGCAGTCAACCTTTGTGGGAAATGAACTTCAGAGAATGTCCTACATTGCATATCTCTGAAATGTATTTTTCCCTTTTAAACAACACAAACTTCAGAAACTATCTAGGCATAAACATTTCACTTCTGATCTTGCTGACTTCCACTGCCTTTCATGTGGTTTATGTATTTTGAGTGACTCAGTAAAATTAACAGAAAATTAAGGGAAAAACAGGGTTGGGTTATCTCCATGAAAAGTTAGGAAAAGGATTACTGAGTGGAGTCAAAATGGCCTAAAGAATGGCAGTGTGTAGAACCAGAAGTAAGATAAAAGAAAAAGCTATGGGAATAAGAGACTGGAAGAGGACTGGACTGGATGACTTTTCCAAGAATCAGGTTGCTCTGCTGCATCCGTGACAGACTGTAGCCCCATCCAGTAACAAAGTCTTCCAGAGTGGGAGTCCAGAACCTTCTGGAAATCTAGTCCAAGAGCTCATCCTCTTTACCCTTAGATTTCCCTGCCCTCTAGATCTCCCTGCTGCAATATCAGTTCATTATTCCTTGTTCCGTCCTCATAGGATGTAACCCCTTTATATCTACTTTTATATATTTAAAGATAGCCTTTTGTGTTCTCTGATGTTCAGCCTTTCTTGAAAGGTCATGTTTTCTAGATCTCTGCTCATTTCCTGCTCTCTCCTGATTATCCCTATTTGGGGGAAGAGGCCTCTCTCTCCTGGTGACCATCATGCTTCAGCTCCACCTGCTTCAGGTCTTCATGGCATGTTACATTCTGTGGGATCTGGAGCCTGTGCTAAAACTTGTGATGTTTTGCTGTAGCTATAATTGACCAAAGACACAGGTAGAACGAGGTCTGCAAATAGAGGTAATGCCTTTAAGATATTTTTTAGACTGACAGGTATTTTTGGAAAGATCAGACAAGCTTGTGCCCACAAAGACTCGGGCCCTACTTTTTAGTTGCTGCTTCATACCGCAATTATTTTTATCTTCCATGCTATATCATCGCGTGGAGATATATACACAGATACCATCCAACATACAAGATTTGTAGTAGCCATGGTGGTCTAAGGAAGTAATTGCCCTTACAAGGTCAAGGAGGGCTTACATGTCTAAAGGCTTGTCTAATTCTTCCCTCTGCACAAGTTAGTCTAATAAGTGACATCTCTTCTGTTTGTAATCCTTGTCCTGCATGAGAATTTAGAGCTCTTGTGTGCCCTACTGTGGCCATTTCATAAATTTATGAGATCCATGATTAAGGAATGGCTTCTTGTTATTCAGTTAGATTAAAAATACTCTTAACTCAAGCAAAGTTAAGATAAAATGTAAATAAAACATCCAAAATAGAAAAGACAGGCCTGATCTACTCATAAATAAATCAGAAGTTGCTGAATCTCCATTATTCAGGAACTGGCTGTAGGTTTTTCCCTGACATGGGAATGACTGTCCCTGACACTTTCTCAGAAGCGCAAATGTCTCTTCACCAGCCAGGTGTCATCTCTCATTCTTTAATGCCTGAACAACAAGTCCTTGGGTGAGAAAGGGCTGCAACTCCTCTGCTGATCCAACGCACACTTCACCGTCGCTCTGCTTGACCATGCCAGAGGATAGGATTCAGTGACGAAGGTGAGCTGGTCTAGTGGCCTGTTGTTGTCAGACACTGAAGTCCTGTCCCCCTGCTGTCCCTCTTCTTGCTCCCGTTTCTAGTGCTGATCCCAGGACCCAAAAGACCATTTGGGGAGCCACAGAAAACTACCCCAGGAACAAAGCAGATCGACCTTTCTGTGGTTTGAGGAAGGGGGATCGGCTCAGCGAGCCGGGGACAACCGCCACAGCTGCAGCAGGAGCACAGAGGAGCGGGAGGGTGCAGCTGGGCGCAGAGCCCATCCGGAGCGGGAGGAGTGGTCCACGGGGCCCTCCCCGAGCCTGTCCATCAGCTCAGCTGTGCTCATGAGCAGTGTGTACCCTGTGCTCTCTTTCAGCCTGAACTTCGGCAAGAGTAGACGACATAAATATTTAACGGCGATAGCTGTCAGCAGCTTGTTACTGGCTCTTGCTGAGGACCAGGCGCACCGGTGATTGATTTGGAGGTGACTGCCAAGCATCTTTCTTCCCAGAGTACCTTAACCCCTTGGCTGACACTGTGGGCTAGAAGGGTGAGTAGGGGCAGGGGTCTCAGCTCTGAGGCAACATCTTGCCCTGTGGTGCAACAGGGGCACTGGCCAAACTCAGAGGGCGTGAGAAGCGTTGGCCACTTCACCGGGGACTGGAATGGGCTTAGATGCCATTTTGGATGTGGTAGAATAGCTTCTTGCTTTAACAGAGCTTATGTAATCTCAGGGGAAGTTTAAATGTGTTTTCTCTAGAGACAAATATTTGCTATGTGGAATAAGATTTACGTGCTTGTACAGAAAAAGCTAAGAAAGTAATTTTTATGTGTTTTTAAGTATGAGATTCCAGGCTCTCCAGGGATACATAACAGTAAATAAAATCTATAGATGAACATAAAAATTCTCTTGATCAAGAGGTGAATTTTTACTTTGTGTAAACCACAGCATAATTTTACTCTGTAGAGAGAATAAAAAAGAATTGTTGCAAGATGTGCTCCAGCCATAGTTTTCCAGTATTACCAGATAAAACTTAAGGTAAACCTTTTCATTAGAAAAAAGATCAGTGCTCAGCAAATGCTGTCACCAGACTCTTCTAGGACAGAGCAAGGTTATTCTATTAATTATCGTTCTGGTCACTCGTCTTACTAATGTCAAAGTTTTGGCCCACAAGTTTCCACTGAATGAACAGCTTCAGCTGGAGGTGAGCGATGGAGCAGCATTACAAACTTCATGTCTCTGCTTTCAAACACAGAACACATAGCGAGCTCACTATGGATATTTCTGGGCAGCTGTAGTGTGCTACGACAAAGCAAATCTGAGATTCAAGACATTTCAGCTAATAGTTTCCGCTAATAGTCTGCTGTGGGCGTTGTTGTGTGAGATGTGGGTTTCTGCTGATTTAGTGAGCAGGCTCAGGCGGTGGCAGGGCCCCGCAGGTGATAGAAGAGAACGGAGGGGCATAGCCAGGAGTGCAGGGGAAGAAGGGCAAGCTGTCTCCTCCTGTCCGTCAGTACCTCTGCTTCTGAATTAAGGCTGCAGTTTCACAAAGACTATTACAGTCAGCAACAGAAGCACATCTAGCCAAATTTATCTAGTCTGGTGAGGGCGTAAATAGAATGAAATATAAAGAGGATGAAAAAGCCAGAGGGGAGGAGGAATGTGGGGATTACCCTGTACCAGTCATGTTTTCTGTGAAAACTAATGCTCCCCTCTGTAGGGTTACCAGCCTTTTCTTAGTGTGCACCATGTATATTGAAGATAGTGGAAAGTTATTATATGGTCTGCCTATTACCCATGCCCTTTCCCCTTTTGCCAGGCTTAGATTAATTTTCATCTCTGGGTTTATTTTTCTCTCTGTATGTCTCTATCTAGATATCTGAAGTGACTCACACTAGAATTTCAGTGACAGTTTCATGTAAAAAAGGCAACAAGAATTTTCACTATTAATTTCTTGGTGGTGGGTGACTAATCGTGCCCTTGGTGTCTCAGGAGTTATGAGAAGAGGGTTGGAATTATGTACAAGAATTCTAACTGGATGCTAAAGAAGTGGTCAGTGCTGAAATGGTTAATAAAGTTAATGTTTCTGAAGAGCTAATGTGCTCCTGGCTTACTTGGAACAGCTGGTACCCTGTAACACTGTTTGTGAAGTGGAGATAGACAGCAGCATCTGTTCTTAGTTCTTCGGGTAAGCACTGATATATTAATAAGTCTACAGAAACACTTTATACATAGAAATGTAACTATAAACAGATGAGAACCGTAGATTTGTGGCAGAGGATACCTCTGAATATTCTTCAGGCAGTTCATTGTGAGAGTGCAGCATTTGTTCTGCCCTTCATAGCTCCGTTTTGGGGAGAAGTCTCCCTGAATTTTTAAACTTGTGGCTTGCTCAGTCCCTGAAGCATGCTGAAATCTCAGAATTTATATAGCTTAAGCTTGTGTCCCTCTCAGACCCCCTATGGAGTTAAATCTGCACAGTTCTATGAAAACACAGCAAGCAGTCAGCAGCTCATAGTCTGAATATTTATCAGTGCTGAAGGCACGTTCTTGTCACTAGGGTAAGTAAGAACCCCTAATCTTCTAGTGTTTAGCAAACACTTTTGGGCATCCTAGACAAATTAGGTTCTGTGCAGCCCATCAGTGGCCCCTTCTTTGATTTATACTGGCCATAAATCAAGAGCTGCCTTCTAAGCTACCTTCTACACAACCATGCAGAAGGAGGGAGAAATTGCACTAAACTCTGCAAAGAAAAACCTTTCCTTCAAATGCAGGTTTTGCTTTAGTTGAAGTATGTTGAAAGTGTAAACAAAGCAAGGAAGCTCCTGCTGACCCTGCCTGATAACACTTGGCTGAGTGGTTGCTCCATTACAGTGTTTGGGGATGGGATAGATACACCCCTCTTTCTACCTGGTTACAGGCTTTGCTTGTCCTTGGTTGTACCAACAGGTAGCTGGAGCAGTGAAAAGGGCAGCTGAAACGCCTTACTATGGCCTTACTCCAAGGTTAAGCCAAGGACTGTCTACTCTACCCGGATACTGATGGTCACTGGTTTACTTGAGCTGAGGACTTAAAAGGCAAATATATTAGTGTCCATGGAACAATGCTAAATTAAAGGCTCACATGGATCTAACAGCTGTCCCTGGTGTGGACCTTGGTCACTTATCTTAACTCTGCAAGCAAAAATACTCCAGAAGAGATCATACAGCTCTACCTTCATCTCAGCCCATTTGATCTCCCTTTTAGAAGTTTGCATTAAGTAATATACAAATAAAGTTATGATGCAAAGCCCTGCACCGATAAAGGATTTGCAGTTTACTTTATCTCTGTCTTCACACAATTTATGTACGAAGCATTTTTTTGGTTTGAATTCCCTTACAATCTGATGTGTGCTGAGGTGTGCACCTTGGTAAACATGTTTCTCTTAGAAAACTTAATAAAAACATAGGAGAAAACCTATCTTTGAATCACAAAATAGATAAGAAGTGTGGTGTGGTATAGTATAGCATCATTTATTATCTTTGGCAATATTTTAATTTAATTAAAACTCCTACAAAAAACACATGAGGCTATCTTTGAAAAATCTAGGAGAGTCCCAACTCTTAGCTAAACTTCCTTTTTCACAGAGTTCCCTGTCCTGATTTCCATTAATGAGTGGAAGAAAGGATTCTTGGAAAATGTTGATGTGTCAAAAGGAGTTAATCTGAGGCAGTTTATGGGTAAGATTTTTTGGAATTTTCTTTAAACTCAGATTTTATGGAACTCTTTTTTATGTCTCAGGATGTTTCAGCATAAAAAAAGATAAATAAACTAAAGTGTATATGTGTGTGCATTTGGGGAAGAAAAAGACTTTTAAACTCCAAATTCTATTATGGTAGCCAAATCTTTGCTCTGTCTGATTTGTTGGCATAATTTTACAGCTGTTCTCAGTTAAGCCAATTGCTCACAAATCTTTTAAACAACCCAGTGTCACGGAGCACAGATCAAGCTTTCTCTCATTTAATTATAGCTGCTACACTATATGGCATAATTGGATCTTCAGGAGAATTTCCCTTTATCTCATGGATGATAGCAAGAAGCAGCCTGAACTCAAAATCAGGTGTAAATGATTAGAAAGGGGCTGTAACTGCATGTTATAATTTACTTTAAGAATCTGAAAATTATAGATTCTTTCCAAACTTAATGCTCTTTTTTTTTTCTTTTTTTCTTTTTTCTTTTTTTCTTTTTTTTCTGGTAACTTCTAGAATTCCCATTTTACAGTATTTCACTGTTTATCATTGAATTTGAGAATCCTGGAACTGAGTTGGCCTTACTTCAACAATTTCAGTTACAACGGGGTGTTTTGGAAAATAATTAGATTTGAACCTGCCGCAGAAGAAGTGAGCCCCCTACAGGAGAGAGAAGGTGAATGTTGGAGTGATATTCCTCACGCAGACTTCGACTGGCCTTAATGTCAGAACTATGGACACTGTCCTGCGGAGTGTTTGGTCAAAGCTTGGAAGTTACGAAGGCGTCTTGAATGTCTCATCAGCGTGATACATGTCTATGTCCAGGGAAAGGAAAAGAACTTCTTTCATTCACTCCAAGGTGCCCTATTGCAAATTGTATTTTTCTTGTCAGTGTCTCTGCGTCAGACAGGGTCTTGGTGCTGCTGGAAATGGGAATCAGAGAATTAAGTGAAATTTCCATCACATTCAATTTAAATAGGCAAAGTACAATTCAAACTAAACACAAACGCAAGGAACAGTTGACAGAATTTTTATGAGAAGAGTGGCTGTTTGAAGGCACAAACAGTGCATGATTTTTCTCCGTAGTGTGAAATTGATTTTGTTGCCTCTTCTTCTAACAGTCCCTTGAGTGCTTTTAGATTTGCAGAAGACACATTCTATCAGTTTGTTCTGTATTTTCTGCGCCAATTGCTTAGAGGATTTTAGCCTGTTGCTGTGCTGCTTTCTCTGAAGGGCATGGAAAGTCTGCACGACGACTCCTGTCAATGAGGAAATGCCCAAGATGGCGGTCGTCCCGCCTACTGCTTACACCTTTCCACGCCTTCTTCCACTGCAGCTCTTAGGGGGGCTGAGGGTGCAGACGGCTGTTACATTCTGGCTCCGTCCTCAACACCGAGGAATTATCAACTCTTTTGGGGGAGTATCTGTAATGTAAAACAATTAGCATTATACTTCTTAACACTATAATCTATCAAATACGGGGGAAACACAGCCATTTACAGGAGCGTCTGCAGCTTAGATCTGACATCATCTGATACACGATTGCAAAGTAGGTTCTCCTAGTAGAGGAAAAATTGCGGCTGAATTCAGCCTCTGATTAGCCTAGCAGTTTCTCTTTACAGTTGAGAGACAATATCACAAACCGTGTCTCAAACATGGATGCCAGAGCACGTTATCCTACCAGGCAAAGCTACCGTAGCTTGTTTACAGAGCAGCGTCATGTCTCTCCTATAGCCAATGCTCTAGCCCTGGCTTCCCACGCTCGGTATCGCATTGTGTCAAAGTCCAACCCCTACCAAGGCAGCCTGATCTTGCCATGCTTCGGTAATCCTCACTGACCAATGTGGTTAACTTATGATTTTTGTGCCAGGGTGTTAGGCACAGAAATTCAACTGTATCCTTGTGCACTGATCGGTTTTACTTTATCATGAAAACAAAATCATCGTTAGGTGAAAAGTCCTCTGTTAAAGTGCTTGTAGGACTCGTGGGATAATTTCAGTCCTAAGCAGCAGTTCAAGTGGTAGCAACACTTATATGCTGAATGTTTTAATGAAGGTGTTTATAGATACCCCTTGCTTCTGCGTTTTGCAACATCATAATACACCCACATGCTTTTATATGAAAGAACATCCTGAGAAGGAGGCTTTCTCTTATGGACTGTAAACAGAGCTAGAGACAGTATTCAGTAATTTTTCTCAAAGGCATACCAGCAATTTCTAAGTATCCAGGGACTTCACAGCGTTGCTTAACAAAAAAAAACCCAAACAACCAAACAAGCCCAAATGCAACAAACCTACCAACCAAAAAGATATAGCACTATAATAGCAAAGCCTAGGAGAAATGGTGTATGGACTGTCAGATCCCCAAAAGTGGTTGTTAGTGGAAAATCATCATTAAACAGCAGTATTTCCAATGGAATTGTAAAGACTAGTGCTACGTCTGATACAACTCAGGGTTTTTTAAAAACAACAGAGAAAGGTAAATGAAATCTTTTACAAAGTTTCAGGTTGTTAAGTTATGTTGAGAGGTAAATAACAGAGTTAACCTGAACCCATTCAGCTGAAATGTGATTTAAAGGCAAACAAATGCAAAGTTCAGCATCTAGCAGCAATGCATGCAAGGTCACGCTTACAGAAGGGAGGAATGCTTCTGGAATACAGTGTCTCTGAGTACCTTTGCAGGGTTGCATATCAGACACTGGTGTGTTGAGTTTAATGAAAAATGCCAAACTAGAATCAAAATTTAGGTGTGCAGAGACCAAGGCAATTGAAATGGGAAACTAGGCATCACTTTTTAGACTTAGAAGGCTTAAGCATTTCTAGCATACCACTCCAGTAACAGGTAAACTCACTGCTTGATGTCCTCAGGCCTTTCTGGAAGAGATGTTTTAGCCAAACACAAATTAAGTTAAATACTCTGGCCTCTTCTAAACAGTTTCAACAAAATCTGAGCCTGAGAAGGGACCAGTCAGTCTGATCTCCATATGAATCCTTCTGGCTTCAGTTCCCTTCAAACCTGACGCAGGCAAATGGCAGAGTGCCTTTAAGCAAAGGCTGTTGGTAACTGTGTTCCTGTTATCTGCAATGTCAGAACAGGGCAGCACGTGATGCTATCTCGGGTGCCCCATGAGAGGATGAAGAAGCCCACAGAAGATATTTGGTGACATGAAAATATTTAGAAACGATCCTACTCAGCAGTCCCTGGGTGGGACTAAGAAGGGCAAGCGGAATTTGCAGCTCAGTTTGAAAAGGACCCTCATCAACACCCACAAAATCATAGCTTAAGTTAGCTCTAGAGGAACCAGGTTTGGACACAGTGTTGAGTATCTGTGGCCAGTTCCAAAGAGCTGAAATCAGTTTAAGCCATTCAAGGAACTTGTCTTCTACAACCATGAAAGGTGGAAAAAGCAACACAAGAAACATGAGAACTGCGAATAAGTGATTAAGAAAATAAAGTTATTTAGTTTATTGGAACAAGAGTATACTGTATAAATAAGCAATTATAGCCATTTCTATCATTCTGCTGTTTCTAGCTTGTAGGTCTTGTTGTAGAGGGCCTTGACATTCCTTTCCAGTCTGCATGTGAAGTGGCTACCTGTACATGGGGAGATAGTCTGCATTGGCAGGCAGATGTATGAGCAGTAAAGAAGCTCTTCTAACACTTTTAAACCTACGATTCTATAATTATTCAGCACCCATCTGTCTTGAACTCTTCACAGCTTCTGAGCAGCAACATTTGCCATGTATGTCTTCTGTGCCTCATTCAAATTTTGCCTCTCTGCTTTCGGATCTTTCTCATTGTTGTGGTTTAACCCCAGCCAGCAACTAGGCACCACGCAGCTGCTCACTCACTTCTTCCCCCCCCCGCCCAGTGGGATGGGGGAGAAAATTGGGAAAAGAAGTAAAACTCGTGGGTTGAGATAAGAACGGTTTAATAGAAAAGAAAAGAAGAAACTAATAATGATAATGATAACACTAATAAAATGACAACAGTAATAATAAAAGGATTGGAATATACAAAACAAGTGATGCACAGGGCAATTGCTCACCACCCACCGATCGACACCCAGTTAATCCCCGAGCGGCGATCGCCCCCACCCCCACTCCCCCCAGTTCCTATACTATATATGACGTCCCATGGTATGGAGTACACCATTGCCCAGTTTGGGTCAGCTGCCCTGGCTGTGTCCTGTGCCAACTTCTTGTGCCCCTCCAGCTTTCTCGCTAGCTGGGCATGAGAAGCTGAAAAATCCTTGACTATAGTCTAAACATTACTGAGCAACAACTGAAAACATCAGTGTTATCAACATTCTTCGCATACTGAACTCAAAACATAGCACTGTACCAGCTACTAGGAAGACAGTTAACTCTATCCCAGCTGAAACCAGGACACTCATACAAATCAAACTGGTTTAAATTGCCATGGTATACAGCTATTATTCATATATTTTATTTTGTCTAGAAACACAGGCTTAACTGCATTAACAAGTACAGTAATCATTGTTTGGTAAGGTTCTCCTGAGGGGCATCATTTTATATTCAGAATTACCTGAATTGTAGTTTGAATGAAGGATGTCTTTGAATGTGTCTGAAATAGCAGCTATTACCTGGTAGATAATGATGTTTTTGGAAGTTTGTATTCTCACAACCAGAGAGATGGCAGACATCTGTTCCCTGCTGCAGTCAAGGTATATAACCAAGCATAACGTTTATAGGGACTTAATTTTATAATAAATCCAAGCAGTTTTGGCAAGTGCTACTAAAAGAGGTTATTTCTCATGTAAATCAGTTTATCTCTGTGTCAATGACTGTATTATAAACTGTTGATATAAAGTCTTCCCTATTTAAGGAAATCTGCAATTAACATAACTGTCTTTTTAAATAAATTTATTTCAAGAGATTTTGTGGCTCTTAATTATAAATTGCTTTACATTTTTTAGGAAAAAAAGAAGCTATAATTGTCTTACTCCCTCCTTTTTCATATAGCTTGACTGTGTTATGCTTAAGCCAGTCCTGAAGATCACCCTGTTTTTCCATTTAGGCCTTGATTCAGTCAGATACTTGCTTGAGTTTGAGCAAATGAATATGCAGAGTGATTTTTAACTGACCTGGACACTCACAGAGAATATACTGGTGAATCTGCACTAATGTTGCAAGAATAATATGGCTATTAATGTGATGATAAAGTGGGGGCCAAATTGGGGAAAACACCTTGAAGATCAATATGATAGGATCAGCTAAGGTCAGTTTTGAGTTTATTGATTCTGGAATAAACAAGCACATATATTATTCTGCATAGAACAAAACATTTTGCTTAATGCAAAACAGAACATCTTGATTTGGGAGCATTTGTAACAAAGCCAAGGAAACAGAAGGCTAGAATTACAAAATAAGACGCACCAGTGGAGATTTCCTGTCCCAGATCACCTTAGTTAACACTTTACCGGTGGTCATGGGCTCACTAGTTTTCTCCATTTCAAAACAACCCAGACCTAATTACCATACCCTTCTCATTTTCTCCTATTGTCTTTTTTCCACTTTGCAAGGATGGTTCAAATGCTTACTGGGAGGGGTAGGGGTGAGAAGGAACAGGCAGATGGACAGACAGCCACGGGTGGTGGCTAGGGTAGCATGCAGGTCATGTGGGTCACCTCCAGGTCTTCATGTAGATCATTGCTGTGAATCACAAGAGTTACCTTCCAAGCATAGTGGTTGCACATATTCAATGGTTTGAAATGTCCACGATGGAGGACAACATGCAGGTATCCAATGATGCTCTTTTGTAAATACTCTGCCTTTTGAAGGGCCCCTGTTTAACATTGCTTTCCACTTTTCGTATGAAATTGTCAGGGCTAAAGATATTCCCAGTTCTTTTCACTCACCAGGGGACTTACCAAGTGCGTAGTGAACACAGTCCTTGACAGTAAGATTTACAAATTTCAGCACCCAGTAACCTTTTTCTATCAGTTTGTGTCTTTTCCCATTTAAATCATCACTGCTAATTCGTCTGCCAGCTACGAACCTGGGGGCAAATGCCTTATTGCTTGATGATGTTGTTAGAACAGGACCTTTATGTCATTAAACATATCTCAAAATCAGCAGGAAAAGGTGTCTAAAGGAGGGATGGGGGTGGGAATGTTAAAGTTAGAAAAACAATGCCAGCTGTCCTTGCAGTTTTGCTGCTCTCTTTGGGGTCACTATAGCACATCCTCTGGTGAGACGCTTATAGAAACCTGATGCAAATTAAACTGAAGACACAGAACCAGCTGTGTTTCTGCAGAATGAGAGCCCTCTGTGTTGTGCCTGGGGCAAGGGAAGACTTCTAATAAGTTTATGGGCCCTTCCACTTCCATTAGCATTTTCTTTTTCAGAGCAGTGGGATGGTTTTCTTTTCTCTCCCCGCTGGTTCTGTCAGGATGCAGCAAGGGCCAGGGAGCCAAGGGGGATCCCAGGGATGCTGGCTGGGACAGGGCCCATCCCACAGCATGGTGTGGGAGTGGGTCCCGGGGGAGGCTGGGCAGTGCCATAGGGACTCCTGGAGTGCCCTGACAGGCTCTTTGTTTAAGCAAGGGCAAACAAGAACCAGTCCAGAACTATTTTACTAGGTAATCCAAAGGAGAACCAGGCTTTAGTATTCTGGGAAATGGTGAAAAACACAGGTGGAAGTGTTCATGTTTCCTTCTCAGCTGATCCTCACTTCCTTTGAGAAGTTTTTGGCAGCTAGGGAAGGGTTTTTTTAATAAGAGTCTGAGCTTTCACTCTGGCTGAAAAACTGTTTGAGTATAATATATCAGTATGATTCTCTTCCATAAAGAGAAAAAGAGCTGAGACTTTTTAACAAGGTTCTAGTAAATTTCCCGCTTTCATTTAGTGCTTCTTTGTTTGGCTTCAGATACAACTCAAAGATTTTGTTTGGGTTTTTTTTGTGTTATGTGTTTATCTGAAACACATGTAGTGGATTGTAATGCTTCAAAACGCTATCTGTTCTCGAAAGGGCTGAAGTGCTTCAGCAATGCTTGCAGAGATTTCCAAATTACAAGACAACTGCACTGAAACATCCTATATCTTTCTACTTCTCCCTAAAGAAACTGCAAGACTAAAACCAAAGCTTTTTGTCTGATTTTTTTTGGCTTGTTTTTATACAAAGGTACAGAGAGGAAGGAAAAAGATGTCTTAAAGGGAGTTCCGTTATAAAAGTGCCACCAAGAATAGGGCAAAGGCATGTTTTTCCAGGTTATGAGATGGTTAGTCTATTCCTTAGTTACTACCAATATATATCAATAATTATTAATTGCTGTTGGCAGGTGGCTTTCACTGACAGTGAAGTTTTTAAAAAAACTGGGTTTGCAGTTGTGAGTTTGTGCAAGAGCCTCTCACCTCTGGGGATGAGCCTTCAGCTTTTGAATTAGATGCCAAAAGAAAATGTTTCAATTCTGTGCTGCTACTTCTTACAATGTGATTTATGCCTGAATATCTGCTTGGGCAGTGGGGTTGTGAGTGGGGAATACTGCAAGACAATGTCTGGGTACACTGACAGAGAGGAAGGCAAAGCTTCCAGTAAGTCTGTCCGGACAACTCCAGAGATGCCTCAAACTGCTGAAATTTCCTGAACATGAAACTTAATCACAATTTACACTTCTTCTTTTCAAGTTCTTTCTCTCTGTCTTTGCCTGAAAGCTTAGTTTCCCTTTTGAATAAGAAATATTTAAAAAGTATTTTCATAAAATATGTGGATGCCTGCCGAAGAAATAATAAAATTCTTCTTGTTTTCTTCAGGAGGCAAAGTAAGTTGAAGTGTGGAAAGATCCCATATTTGCAAGTCAGTGTATCTAGATCTGCATGTTTCTTGTGAGATCTAAAAAACCTTGGCAGTACATCTAGAGGACCTTGTCAGGGACCACTCCTAGACTTTCTTTAGGCTCAGAATTTAAAAGCACGTGCCTGGTGGATGGAGGGCAGCCCAATGTTCAGCAGATGGCTGTACGGTGACTGTGGCTGTTGCGTCCATTTGCCTGGTGAGTAGGTTTACCTATCCACCTTTTCAGAAGATGGATTGCTCTGGTCCTGCAGGAGTTACCCACAGCTCTTCCGGAATACAGTCATGGCAAAGATCAGCTGTAGGTAAGTTATGTCTGCAACCTGATATAGCAGATGGTGGGTGGTTTTTTTCTTGGTTTCCTCAAGAGACAAGACTTTATACAGCCATACGATGTGTGTTCACATCTTAACTGTTTAATCCATAGGCAGACATGTCAAAATTATTCCATCTTCACAGGTTTCATGAAAGTAGGCAGGAGGAAAAGACTGCAAGATGATCTCATTCCTTACCAAATAATGCACACTGATGAAAGTCACCATGCAGTAAATCATACAAGTCTTATCACTGCAATTGATAATACTTGAATAAACAGTATCTTGGTAATAAGATAGTGATACAGCTTTTTTTTGTTGTTGTTAATGCAGTAAATGGACTTCAAACCCATTAGACTATATGTTAGCTCAAATAATGGCTTACGTTAGAAATAATGACATGAAAAGTAACTACAAAGTCCTGCTGTACATATCTATACTATAATCTTGCCATCATGAATTAAATGCTTCAGCAAGTTTGTGAGAACATTTAAAGATGATTTAATTCAGGAAAGCAAGATGTGGTTTTACCACAGCTGAAGGTAAGACTCTCTTCCCCAGTCTTATGCTAGATGTTTTTCCTTCTTAGAACTACTGATGTGCCATGTTCAGAGCTTGCTTTTCTGAGTATTTTACCTATCAGTCTTTCTCATTGAGGAGTTCATGTTGGCAAGATCTAATTTAATGGCAATTAGACACAGATTAACCACTTTTTTTATTTTAAGTATCAGCCTTTTGCTGATGACTGACAATGAAAAACCTTCAATTCAAAAGAACTAATTAGAATTTACAAGATTTTGTTTAGTTTTAATCAAAATGTAAGAAATAAAAAGAAAATCTGGCTTTTGTACTACGGAATAAAAACTAATTGACACACCACAATTTGAAATATATTAGAACTAGAAATGTTCAACAGAAATTCAGTGGGCCAGTTTCTTTAGGACCAAGTGCTGAACCTCTAGTAGGTGTGAATTACAGCTGACTGACAGAGTTTGCATTTAAAGATAACCCAAGACACTAATAATTTCTTCTTATGCACGTACAAATTTTATGGAACAACTGTGCATGTTACAATGCCTACCCACCAATTTAGGCTTTGATTTTCTGTAAAGTGGGAACTGAAATTCTTCTGAGGGATGGTCTGGGAACTCTGTGCTTGAAATGAAAGTGTAAGGTGTCTCTTTTAAACCTGCCAGAATACTACAAGTTGTAGAACTGGAAAGGCTAATCTTTCTTATCATAGCATGAGTGTATGGGGCAATGCTTAGAAGAGGGGCAGATCCAGGTTCATGTGAGGCTTCAGCTATTTGTCCACATCTCCAGGGCAAAGTAGATTATGAGATTTGGTAAGTGAAAATTAATTGGTATCAGGAAAAAGTGTTTCATAACAGATCACTAGACCGAATAAGAGTATGGGATATGCAGATTACTTTAGATGATCTCAGACAAGCAGCTGTCACAAATAAAATAAGACTATTAAATCTCATGTCAGAACAAAAGGATTTACCAATTTCTGCCAACAATGATGCCAGTAACTTCAGGAAATCTTTAAGACCAAAGAGTGGTGTCCAGCACTTTGACAATTAGTAAAAATAGCCGATTGGTTCGAGGTGTTTGAATTACATAAATATTGTTTGTTTGCTCACAAAGAAGTGGGAAATTGTACTTTAAGAGGTTTGTGTTACATGAAATATGTTTGAAACACTAAAGGAAGCAAGTGCCATATTTCTGCTAAAGACAGATTCTTCCTCCTCTGTCCCATGGCTGGGAAGACACAGAGTAATATAAACTGAACGGTTTTCTAGTTTTAGTATTGCTTTTAGCTTTTTCAGTAGAACCACTGTTTTGAATCAACATCAATGATGAACTGACACATCTTTTACCATTGCTTTTGGCAATTCATCAGTGGCAAGATGTGGCACAGTACTTGTTATGGTTAAGGGTTAACTATAATAATAAATATGTTAATAACAACATAGGCACTTCCAAACCTCAGATCTAAGCTGAACTTTCCCAAAGTGCAGGCAGAGAAACTAGGCAATATGAATTTCCCCAGAAATCTGACTTCCTTGTTCTAAATGCATCTTCTCTGCCACACATTCTATGCACTTGCACTCCACATTCAAATGTGGTGGCTTTGGCTAGTGTGCTGAAAAGATTAGGATGAGATAAGGATGCAAGCATTACAAGCTAAGACCTATGGGCTTTTTTGCTCTTGAGAGAAAACATCTTCTTAAAGCATTTAATGAAACCTGGTGATGTGAGCTGTATTGTGCTGGGACCTGCACTGGCTTCCCTTCTGAACTGTGGAGAACTGGCAAAACCTTCACACACAGAACCAGCTGAGGGGATGGAAAACTCGTGGTAGGTGGAATTTGTTCAACTGATCTTTTGGAGAAGAAGTACTTTGAGGGTGTTTTGGGGGTTTGGGGTTTTTTAATTTATACAATAAAATGCTGACTCAAAAGAGGAACAAAACTTTTTAGCTTTGACGAAATAAACAGCTCAGCTGCCTTAAAGTACATCTTATTTTGAGATGACGGTGTGACTTTGGGGTCATTTTATTTACATGTTTTAAACTGGAAAACCATATAAAAGTTGAAAAAGTCCCTTTCTCTCACCTCTAGACAAAAAAACCTCACCTCACAAATTTCTGGAGGCAAATATAAAGTCTTCAAGCACATAGAAAGCAGGCTAGGCTCTGCTATTACTTAGGGACTCTCAGCAGAATTATTTACTGAGGTAAATTCATTAAAGGTGTGAGAGTTCTCAGGTGTCTCTGCAGGGGTAATTTGATGCCCGAGAAGTTGTTCAGGCATTGGTGAGGATGTCTGATTTGAGAGATATTAAGGACAGCTGAAGTCAATAGCTAGATAGGTCTTCTGGGGTTGGAGAGAAGGGATGTGTTGGGTGGAAGCACACTGTGGTGTTTGCCCTGTGCTGCGGGGAGGGGAAGAAAGACTTGCCAGAGCAGTTGCTGGTGAAGGTCTGAACTACTGAGCACAAGTTTGGGCCTCTGCCTGCTGAAGGCATTGAATGAACCAGTGCAGCTTCAGTCCTCTGTTAGGTAAGAGTTGGGTGCTTATTTTTTTCTTTATGTCTTTTATTAAATCTTCTTTTTCTTGAGAGGCTAATATTTTTTCTCATCTGTAAAGTGTTTCTGCTGTTTGTCTGGGAGGTTATTGAAGTGACTTCTGATGTAGGCTTTATCTTCTGTGGTGCAGAAAGAGATAAAAATACTAAAGATTTTTCAGGTTTTATGTTCTTTATTTAGCCTGTGTTTTGTAAAACTTTATTTCACTTCAAAGAGTACTCTGCTTACATAAGAACTGAAGTGAGTGGTTTTAAAGAACAGTTATTTCTGCAGCAGTTGAAAAGACCTAGTGCTTTTCCTAGTGCGTTGGGCTGCATGTTCAGTGCTGTGGAGGTGAATACTTGACTAAAAACTCCATTAAGTTTGTGTGAATCTTTGGGCTTTCACAAGTACAATATGTTGGTTTTGTCTGTATTTCAGCAAGCAGATTTTTAAATAAATGTGTAGGTAAATGTTATGGTGCTGTTAAAACATAAAAAGATGTGACTATAACCAAATATTAAAGAGAAATTTGGTTTTTTTTTCCCTCGCATTTGTAAGTGGAAACTGATTGTGTCATCACCCCAAATAAAATTCAGACATATTGTATTTCAATGTGAAAAATGTGATTGGTTTTGTAGGCTCATGCTCAAGTTGTACAGCTGTTCCCTTCCCCCCCAGATAACTTTGCAATATTTCTATTCAGAACACTAGACAACTTTAAAGGTTTAATTCTATATTACTCAAGATCTCTAAGACTTGACTGTAAGGGTAAAAATCAAGCCCTACTGCTTTGACTACCAAATGTTTCAAATTTCAGTCTTGAAACAGAAAGCTGCCTTCTAGCACAGCCAAGCTCTGCTGTAAAAGTATGAGGCTCAGGCATGATCAGACTCATGTGTGGGGCTGTGAGGTCACCCTCTTTGTGTAATGGTGAGTTTGGTGTAGGTGTAGTGCCTGTTAGGTTTTTTTTTTTTAGTATGCTGCGCAGACTTTTGCTTTCATCTCTAGTACTGCTGGTAAGGTGAAGGTAGCAAGAAACAATGGAACTTTTTTTTTCTTTTTTTAGCTTGTTGTGCCCATGCTCCTAAGGGCTTAAATGTAGAAGTTAGAAGGAAAGGTTGGGGCCAGCAGGCTGGCCTGATGTCACACAGGTGCACCAGATGAGGCCGAATGATGGACTGCCTCCATCAAAGGTGACCCTGAGGTTTGCTGAAGCAGCTTGTGGTGAGTTTGAGCAGACAAATTACTTCATGTGTTTGCTTGTATAAAGACTGGCTTAGGACAACAAAACGTAGGGATGCACTTGAAACAAATGCTTTGCTCTGGGAGAAATGTGCTTGAAACAATTGCATGAAGTGTAAATGACTTGGGGAATTGGAGGATCCATAGGTGACTTTGAGTGTGGTTTTCTTAAGATTTCTGTCAAACCTGTTTAATTTTGTAATTCCTTTGACTCTTACTGCAAGCACCCCAAGAGGGAAGTAACAACGGTTTCCTTGAAACGTGACAGTCTGAAACACCAGGTTGTTAGCTGAAGCACGTGAGGATTGCATGAAGGGTATGACTTCTCTGCCGGTTTTCTCATGAAGTGTCGTGATAACTTAATTGGAAGAGTACAAACAGCTAAGAGCTGGAATTAAAACTTTGGGTATCTGGGGAGGAAGGACAGCTCTACCTGTAAGTAAGCTACATTCAGTAAGCCAGGATTGCTTTCTGTAGGTCTGGTTTGTCAGTATGAGCCCTGCCAATACAAAATCAGACTCTGAACTTCATTAGCTGTGTTTCCATCATAACACCTGTGGATGCTACTTTCAGCAGATGGCTGAAGCAAAACCTGAGATGTTAAGTGGTACAAAGAGAAATACAGCCAAGAGCTGTAGCATGTGTTTCTTGAAATCCCTGCCTCCCTGTGGAGGGACAGAGCTGGATCTGACAGAAGGATGTTTTTGACTGCAGTTGTTTCTATCTACATATGTGTGTGCAAAAGGCTTTATTGTTTGACTAGATCTGCCTTAATTCTGTCATTAAATGTAGTAAAGATTGTTTGGTAGAAGCTTGTATTTATTCACGATACCAGTTTCAGCAAGAATCAAACATCTGAAAAACCTGGAGTGTACAGGGACTTGCCCAGCCTTACCTACACCCTCTGAAGCTGGTGGTAGTCAAAGAGGATGCATGCAGGTAATTCTGTTTGCATTGGGTGTAACTGTGCTACCAGATTGGTTAGGGTTGTATGGCAGTGCTGTGAGTCTGATAAAATGAGCTGCTTCAGGTTCTCAACTTAATGTTTGTGTGCATGTGTGCTTCGCATCTGAGAAGATCTGGTATGTCTTGCTTAAGCACCAGCTGCAAGTCCTTACTGCAGAGATGAGGATCTACAGGAGGCTCACCTCCACTTCAGTGGCTAAAGTGGAGATCAGTAGGACCTCAGGTGTAATGAAGGATAATTGAGAAGCATAGTGTAAAGTGGGCTGATGGTACTGGGGGAATCAAGATGACTATGAAGCTTACTGTACAGAGGCTTATTTCCATGGGTAGAGGGAGGTGGGCAATAGAAATGCTCTTGGACGTTGCTTAGAGACCAGAGTTAAGAGATGGAAATGACATTTTTCTGCCTGAGTACTGCTTGACTTGGCATCCTGGAACAGTACTAAATATTGCTTGGTAGTCTTAATTTTTAGGCAATAAAGCTGTTTATCTAAACTCTTCAGGGGAAAAAAGTGCTTTGAAAGGGGAGATTTTATACACTTATAAGAAAATACATCCAGTAAATCATTGCTGTGTATGAGGGTAAAAAGTAAGTGTGACAATGTTGTTTTTATGTGATTCTTAAATATTCCTCCTTGCACACTCCCACCTTTAATGCAAGTGGCTGACACCATCTCTCCTCTCTGATCCAACAATAATACAAGTCTCCAAGTCTCATTTTCCCTCTGATATGCTATGAAAATTAATATTAAAGCCACCAGTTTCTCCCCAAAAAGAACTCTTGCTGTTGTGGCTAGTGGTGTTTTAACAGTTGATGTTGTTACGAGAGGAAAATGCTTAACAAAAGGTCTCAAGAAAATGAACAGACCTGATGAGGAAAGGCTTACTAAACTCTTACTATTAAAAAAAAAAAACAACTAGAAAAGCCGTTGGTTGTCAACCAGTAAACTATGGAACAGGACTACTGGAAAATGATTACAAGCCAATTTAAAAAATGTAATTTGTGCTTGGGTATTGACAAAAAAGGTATCTTCTCAAAGAGATAAAAAGGACAGATGTGTCATCTCCTCATAATGGCAAAATAAAATGAGTTCATAGTGATTGGGTGAAGACTTTAATAGTCCCTAATCTGAATGTTATGAATAATTAAGGTTTAGAAGTACAGCCAGACAATGGAATTGATTACCCTGGATTTAGGAAATGTACAGTGATTATCCAAATGGGTTGATATCACCAGTATAGGTATCAGCCAAGTTTTTATCCATTTTTAATATCAATATAGAATTAGCTGCTTCTATTTTCCACATAATGAAGGCTTTTTTTTCTATAAATTTATGCAGACAAATCCTTTTTCTCACCTTGCTCTAAAAGCCTGCACACTGTCCTGTTCATATGCTCTTCAGGATCACTAGGTATTGCTCAAGACCAGGTTGGAAATGAAATGGGCAAAATTAACAGGTGACAAAAAAAATACTGATTTTTATTTTTATTGCTTGTCCATGACAAGACAGCTGTCCTCACTGAACCTCACTGAGTAATTCACCATACTTAATGAAGAATTGTCCTCAGTATGTTACATGATCCGATTAGCTCAGTCACTCTCACTTCTTGAGAAAATGAGTCTAATTCCTTTGTTTTTCTTGATATTTTTACAAGTAATTTAACATCTTGTAAAGATTAATGTCTCAGAAATGTCATTTTGTTCTTTGCTCCGATCTATAACTATTCTTTTGCAGCAAGAACAAATTAGTGAATTTCAATTAATGCAGTAATCTGTCTTCCTGGATACAAATTTGCCTTTGAGCACTTCCTTTTTAAGCTGAAAGATTTTAACAGCAGTAAATATTACTGTTGAAGGAAACCAAATTCAATCATCTAATTTCTCTACCTACAATACTTCATTACATGAGCTACAAGAGGTGGTTGATTTGACCGTTTCATTAACTCTGAAATATTTCAGTGCATACCGCATTGGATTTCAAAGCTGAATATGTCTTGCCAATCGTGGCATGCTCCTGGATGCTCTTAATGGATTTTCATGATGCAGTAATCTTATTTCTTGATTTGGGTTTTCTTTGTTTTCAGAGAAATCTAAAATGCCGAGATCAATAAAATTCATTCATAAACTGGCTTTAGTTATCCAAGACATAAATCATTCAAATGTTATTCACTGTATTGAAATAATTTTGGTGACTCTTTTGGCCTAGACTTTAACTTCAGATGCTTTAAAGTTTTTGTCATTCTTAATTTGTGAAATAATATTTTGGGTTTTCTTATATGCATATTTTTGTGTATAAAATCTGACATTTGCTCCTGAAGACAATAGTTATATATACACACACATATATTATGGCTTCCATTAAAGATACCTGAATGATTTCTGAAAACCCTCAGTTACTTTTTCTAGCACTTTACATGGATGAAAACCTAAATAGAAAAAGAAGCAGATGTTGCCTAGGTAACTGCAGTATTCACATATCTGATTTTAAATGATACTTGACCTTGCTGTTGCTACATATTTGGTTATACTTCTAATTGACTCTTGAAATTAGCATTTATAGTTTTGGTGTTGTTTTTTTACATTAAAGTTAGCCTGATCTCTCTGTTGATGTCCTCTCCTCTTCACTTGGATGCCCTGTATGCACATGCATCTAACTTTGCATGACAGGAGTGCTAATATGACTGATGGGTTAAAGAAAGGTGTCTTCAAGTGTGCTGGTGAGGTGGAAGTAGACACATCACCATTTTAACTTTCTGCTTATTACATACTAATGTATGCATTTAATATACATTTGGTTTTGCTGGGGGATAGTTAGTGAGAGAATTAAGCAGATGCTTTTTTAAAAAAGCATATTCTTACTAAACACAAAATTAATCTAATTAAGTTTAGGAAATGGAGTTATAGTGATTGCATTTCCTCTTGGGATGAAGTTGCTCAGATGCATATCAGTAACCTCTTCCTTGACTCTTTCTGTTTGCAAATCAGTACCATGTAAGAGCACTCTTTTAATCTAAGCACTAGCACCATTTGCAATATAGCTGGAGAAAAGTGATAAAGTTTATCAGCTGTGTGAGGTACAGGGAGCTAGAAGAAGGCTGAGTAATAGCCAGGCAGCAAAGATCTGAAATGGAGCAAGCCTGAAACTTTCTGAATGAGGAAAAACACTTGATGTGCAGTCACTGGGACATAGAGTATCATATCACCTTGTTTCTCCTGCTTGTGCCTTGCCACTATGTCCTGGTCCTCTGCCACATCAGGAAAGATGGCAAACATGCATTAGCCTGTTCAAGAAGAACTTGAAGGACTATGAGGCAAAAGAAGTCAGTGCTCTGAGAAAGGGCTTGGTGCTTCAGTCTGGCATGTGGGTGCAATGGGCTGCTGGGTCTGGGATGAGGGGGGGGAAAGCTCTGCTTGTACTGCTGCTAAACTTTTGTTTACTTAAGCTATTTCAGCTGAACTTTATCTCTTCAGGAAAAATCTCACATTGAAAGTGAGCAAGCAAGTGTCTTTGGGGGACACTTTCACTGAGGTGAAAGCAAATAACTGCTGCTGTGCTTAATAGTATTGTAGCTGCTTAAGTGTAAAGAGTAGGACAGCCTGCTAATATGGAGTATATGTATATATATTTTTAATACCAATCAAGTGCTCAAATCTTATAATGTGAATATATGTCACCTGGCAGAGGCTGTTATATTTGTGCTTAAAATGTTGGTAGTGTATGTCTTTATAATACATGTTCCCTGGATGTTGCTGATTGAAGTGCACTAATTTTTCTGTGCCATTCGTTTGATTATATCCTGTAAGTAAATTGCCTGTTTAGAACCACTCACCTCTGCTTTGTCACTCTCTAAAGAGCTTCCCAACACCTGTATTTTGTCCATGTATGTCATACCTAATGGGGGGGGGGGAGAAGTCTATCATCCTTTGCAGTCATGTGTTTCTATGAAATATAGTGAGATTTCAATAGTAGAGAATCCCACAATGTGATTCTCCCCCTGCTGCAGTAGCACTGTGCCTTCCTGCCAAGAGACTGGGGCTGCTATCTTTTGAGGTACAATAGCTCTATAATGCCCCTGAAAAGTTTCTCATTAAACATCTGTCCCCCTTAAATTAAACTCTCAAAAATGACAGATCAGAGCTTTTATTAGCTCTGCCTGTTCCTGGCTTCCAGGTCAGGAAAAAACTTCAGTTTTTCCTCATCCTTCGTCCTAAGCAGTGTTATTGTGCTTGATGAATTCTGTATAAGCAGTGCTACTGAACTGTACTGCATTTACATTAATGTAATAATAAAAGTAAAAATAAAGTTACCACTTACTATTCAGTATATACTATCTCAATTTAACTGATTATGAAAAAAATCATAATTTGGGATGTTTCATGAAAACTGCTAAATAAATTTAAAAAGTCACAATAGAATTAGGAGTATGGCTATAATAGTTGGCAATTTTGCACAAGAGTAGCTTATGAAATGGCTTCTCTAATGTTAAACTTGATCATTGCAGAACTTCAGTTGTGTCTTATTTGGGAAGCTTTTTTTTTAATTGTAAACTAAGTGGAATTTTGGTCTCATTTTAATAAGTGAGGAAATAAGATCCTCCCTTGTTCTTTCATGCCAAAAATAGCTCCACCCCTGTATCCTCAGGGACTTCTGCTTAAGATCTCCTGTACATTAGGAGAAAGCAATAAGATCGTAAAAAGCAAAGGAGCTGAAGGGCTGAGACTGTACAACCAGGTAAAATGATGACCTCATGGTACCTATTGGTATCCAGAGCTCATTTTCTCAGATATTCCTCTCCCCTGTATCATGCCCTGATATTTTCAGGCATCCTTAAACCTGGGGCCCCTGTAAGTATGAGATGTGCTTGCTACTGACAGGCAAAGAAGCAAGATGTAGTCTTACAAGCCTTTGGGCTCTAGACATCTTGTTCCAGAGGGATGCTGCAGTGATATCCATCTTCTCTTCCTGTGGAGGGTACTCTGTATAATTGTATAACGTATTAGCTTGACTCATGTGCCAATTAAGTGACTTACTGTCATAACTCTGGATTTTAGCCCTGTTGAGTAAGTGCATTTCCCTCAGCCAAGTAATATCTATTTATAACATGATGGTTCAATTTTCTCTTGGCCTGGAATTTCTATTCTGTCTTCTCCAATTTATGCCCAGTCTTTGCTGTATTGCGCATTGATTAAACACAAGATTGTGATTAGTCTGAAACTAACCTTTAAAATTCATTGCTTCATTGCCATGAGAAGGGATAGGAATGTTAGTCCTAGTGAGGAGATAGTAGTTATTTGTCTGTCTTGAGTTTTGGTTGACCTGAGTCAACTAAGAAAGCAGGGCTTTGGTCCTTTGAGATGTTGCTAGAAGCTTCACAAACCATTCTGTTATGGGTGCTCCCCTTGCAGCAAGCAGGTGCTTTGCTATACCCTTTCCCAAGATAAGCTTTGGCCTTCCTGAGTTATTACTAATTTACATAAAATTTTATACTATTTAAATAGCAAATAAAACAACTTGTAAGATGGAACACTGAGGGCCTGTGTCTTTTTTTTTTCCTGTAATGACTTGTGCCTTTGTCATGCCAAAAAATTTATTGTTGTTTACTTTACTCTGCAAGACCCACAAGCTGAAAAAGCAACACTGTAAATATAGTTCTGACTCAGCTGGTAGCCTGTGGCTTTCATGTCCATTTTGAGCATGTTGGTAGGTTTGTAAGTTTCTTACTGAGCTTTGTTTTCAGTTTCTCTGAGAATGAAATGAACAACAAAAAAAAGGAAAAAAAGAACCAAAATATCCTCCTCAAATCTCCCTTACCTCAGTAATTCTGTCCACCACGATGCCCCATTTGGATGTTCTGCCATGCTGCTAATGCGCTTTCAAGAGACAATGGTGATGTGATGCTGTTGATACCAGAATGTGATGCTTGGCATGCAGAAATTTCAGCATTTTGCCACTTTGTCAATGTTTTCCATTCTTAACCTTACAAGAAATTTTTACCACCTCTGCTTCATTTTTGTGTAGGAGATAATAACATGAAAAGCCAACTTGCATAATGATTACCGTCATATATGAATACTCTTCTATTATGTTCTTTTGGTTTATTCTGAAGTACTTTTTAAAGGGGCTCTGTGACTCAAGTCATAAAAACACCACAACACAAAATTCCATGTTTGTACATATCTATAAAAGGTAGTGTTAAAAATACGTTGTTGCCTGGTACCTATTTTTTAATAAGTTAAAAAGTATCAATTGCAATGCGATCTTCTAAGGCATTTGTCATATTGCTGTTGCAGACTCCTTTTCTTTTCAGCTCCCTCCTACATGTATTAATTTAAATCTTAAATCTTTGCAATAAGAGTTAACTCTTTGATATGACTCTGACTTTGAATAGACTATAGACCATGAAAACTGAAAAATGACTGCAAAATGACTCAGTAGAAATATACTATCACAGATGAGGAAAGTACTAGTGCCAAAGCTTATGTAAGTAATCACTCTGACATAATATGAGGTTATGGGAATTTTTCTGGTGTAGATAAATCCAGAGCCAGCTGGGTCTCAGTCTGGTAGAATTGTAATGTAAACAGGTATGAGCCACTGTGGTGTTAAGAAGAAAAAAAAATAAATCTTTCTGGTGTAGTGGTCAAAGTTCTGCCTCTGTAAGTCCCCTGAGAAATTAAGGGGGATGGTATGTTTCTGTGTGCTACTTAGGGCAAGGGGAATAAAGTTTCTGTTGTGGGGAAAATCAATAAATTTTTTGAAGTGTATGACATGGATATTAGGGCAAAGTCTTTTATTAACTCTTCTAGTTCCAGAGAGAGGTTAAAAAAAAAATTATCACTTGATGGATGGGAAAGTTAAGCATGAAAAAGGAAACATTCAACCAATGTACCTCCATATACAACAGGCAGTATTGTATGTCTGAGCACTTCATCTTAAAATAAAGGGTTTGCTAATATTTGCCTGTCTCACTTCAGCAGATTTAGTATTTGTAAAACTCCTGAAAAGTGGAAATGGTCATACAATCGCCATCTGGGAGCAGCGCTGAAGCGAGGTGGAAGTAGCTGTTTCACCCCTAACTTTTAAACACTAGAGGCATGACTCATGTTGTGGGCAATTACAAAGGAGTTTTGTTTTCTTCCAAGTACCTATTGTCTATTTTAGAAGTCCTAATTGGCTAGTTGTTGCTTTTTTTTAATCCTCAGCTTCCCTCATGTCTCACCGGGATGGTCTGTGATTAAGACATTACACAGTCTAGTAGCTGTGCTCATGCAGAGTGTAATGAAGCTGGTATCTGCGATAGGAGTTACTGTTGTGAAGGCCTGCATTATCACAACAGAACATGATTTGCTAGCATCCCTGAAGTGTTAATGAGCCATGGCAAGTTTAAGCCAGGCTGTAGTAGAAGTGATGTGGAAATGAACAAATACATAAACAGTGTCTTCAACTCTAATACCTTACTATCATGACTTATAAATACTCCAAACCATACTCTGGTTGCGGTTGGTTTTCATCTGTACCACAGCCAGCTCTTCATACCCCCTCTGTTTTTCCCTGCCTGCTTTCTTGTCCGTCTGAATGATGGTGATCTGTCTTATTGTTTCATCTCTGTGCCAGCCATATTTTTCATGTTAAATCATTTCCTTTGCCTTCTCAGTTGTTGGGTTCAGTCATCTGTTCTTTCACCTATTTTCTGCTCTCTTCCCTCTGTCTCTTGGTGGAGCTGCTCTTGCACTACTTGGGACAAAACAAGCTGCCGTTATTTTTGCCATTGCTAGCTGCATTCTGGTAGCTCTGAGCTAGAGATGATTTACCTGGATGGTTAGGTTTATGTTTCCTTGGAAACAATAGTTGAAGACTCAGAAGAATGTGGCAAACTTCATAATTTCACCTTCTCGGTCTCTTTATTTAAAGTAGGCCTGGAAATGCATCTTTTCAGGAGGCAATGAAATGAATATTATTTCTGCTCTAATCCTTTGCTACTTTTTCTCCTGATTTTTGGTTGACTGTATTAATAGCCCAATAACTGGAGAGTTCCCTGAAGACCCTACTAAGAGCGAGTGTCAAGAGTAAGTCTTGCCTTAAAACTCTTCTGCCTTCACGCTCTGTGATCCATGTAACAAGAGACCAAAGGTCTCCGAAGTTATTCGCCCCGACAAAACTATTGATGGGGTTGTGGCTGCTGTTGTAAGTTCCCTACAATGGACTTGTACTTTCCTCTGTGTTCTTAAAAGACATCTTTTGGGGGCTTTTTCTGCTGTTGTTGGCTTGCTTTTCCCTCAGCTCTTCATAGATAGAGGGTGATGCCATCTGTATTCCATGGGGTCTAGAGAACTGGGCCTGCTGTCAGTAGAGGATAGTGTCTGTAGTGCATCTTCCACAGGTTAGGTGTCGGCGGGTTTGAGCCCTGTTGAGTCAGTAAATGCAAGTATATGCTGCTATTGATGGGAGCAGTAAAGGCATCTCTCTGAGTTGCTTCTCATTCTCTTTTGCAACTGAACCAACGGCTATTGAAAAGCAGTGGATCTCAACACTGTAAGGGAAAAGCTTGCAGCTTTATAGGTACATATATAAAGCTGTAACCTATTGTCTCTTGTAATAGTTTTCAAACAAACTACGGTGTTATCCCACTTCTAATAGCCATTTTGATGCAGGAATCTTTTTTGACTGTTTTGCCTTTAACTCTGATTATTTTTTTTTAACAATTGATGCTGAAATACAATGTCACACTTGCCACCTCAGATATGTTAAAGTGTGAGATTACTACAATCGTCTGGAAAGTGTCAGGATGTGCTCTCTTATTAAACTTGATGGCTCAGAATGTTTCATCAAATGAAGTTGTTCCTTGGGAAGGCAATGGGAAACACACTTTGGATTGTCATTATCTGTGACATCAGATGAGAGTTTAATGCTCAAGAGTTGGGAGGTGGAAAAGGATCCTGTTATGCTTGTCATTGCCTTGACAAATATTCCTTGCCAAACACTTCTCTGCTTCCTATCTGGAGTTATGAAGACAAACACAGAATATTTCTTCTGCTGAAAATAACCAGTGAAATACAATAGATTTGCACAATTTAGCTGAACAAATGGTTCACTAATTGTATCCCTTCCAACCATGCAGAAAAAGCTGCTTTGGAAACATATTGGGGAAAATGAGTCAAATCTATATAAAGAAGGGGGGTGTGTGTTTGGATTATAACCTAGAGACTTTATTCTGACACTTGACTCATGGATGCCCAGGAAGCTTAGTTCTGTGCAGTGGTGCGTTTTCCACATTTGGATGTGAAGACTAATGTACTTGTTTAGCATGGTGTGGTGGGTTTTTTGTGTTGGGTTTTTTTGGGGGGGGGGCGTGGGGTGTGTCTGGTTTTGCCTTGCTTTTTTCTGTTTAAAAAAAAATCTACAATAATGTCTACTGATGTCAGTGAAAAGACTGACTTAAATGGGGCTGGATGTGGCCTTTGCTCTTTCCCTGTTTGAGGAGAAAGGCTGCCCATGTTTGTTATGCTTTGTAGTTCACAAAACAAAAATATGAATAAGTTATATCAGGCTTTCATCAACACAAGATTATTTTAAGGGACATCTTTAGCTCAAACACCATAGCATTTAGAATAGGTATAACCAGTAGTAATACTGTTTAAAAACAGACAAATCAGTTCACGTGTAATCTACCATAGTATTGTATAGGTTAACTTATAATTTTCAAGTTTTAAACACTTTCCAAGTAATTGGTCTGTGGCAAGGCAAGAGTATGACAAGCTGTAAAATGGCTGACACTAAACTTATATAAAATTATTAGGAGTAACTTGAAAAAATGTTTCATAAATGAAAAATAGAATGACTGTTTCTAACTTCAGAATCAACCTTTTCAGTCATACAGTACCAGAAAATATCTGACATATTTCACCCTGGTTTGTAATAGTGCTCACTTATTCAAGTGAAGAATCATAAATGATGATGGCTTATCTATTCATGGAGCAGAAAAAGGAAGGATCTTGGGGATTAATTAGTAATTAAAGTTAACCTGTGTTGCCTAAATAAGATGAATTTATCCTAAGTGATTTTCTGCTCTGTTGAGATTTTTCTCTAAGGAGATAGGACTATAATATCAGCAAATATCACTTGCTATTATGCCTGGATACCTGTCTGGATATGCACTGTTCCATGCAACTCACTGGAAAATTATTCTTCCTTTTCTGGTTCAAATGCACTTTTTCTGCTGTGTCTTGCTGTGGAATTAATTGATAACCACAAACTATTATATAGGGCTATTACTGAGTGACTTTTTCAATTAAGTCAGATACAGCTGAGGCATTTGAAACACCATTTATTCCTTACACTTTTGATTGTGAAGAAATTGACTTTTTGTAGCTGTAGCCTTAGAGGATTTCAATATGGATGTATATCTTTGGCATTTTAAGGATACTTAAATGCATATATTAAAACCAACAACAGTAACAAAACCTGAACCAATCAAACAAAACAACTCGCTACCAAACCAAACAACAAAATAATAAACTCTGAAGGCTTGAGCAGAGCTTGTGCACCTTAGTAAAGTAATCCTGGGAGAATCAAGTTTATTAAAAACAAGAGGCAAACTTTAGAGTTAGCTTTTGCAAATCTTATCTTTCAAATTATTTCTTTGGTTCAAAAAGTTGCTTGTTATGGGTTTTTTTCTATCCTGCTTACTTGATTTATATCAGCTTCAGTGTTTTCTATGTGAGAATGATCTGGCCTTTGCCTCTTACTCAGTTTTGTGCATGCATGTGAATACCATTTAATCCTGATTAAGTTATAAAACTTCTCTCTTGAAAAGGTGTGTATAGATAGTAACTTCATGTAGATGCTATCCCATTGAAATAAGAAGCATCAAATGTAAAGAATAATTTATGTACCAAGTACACAGCACAAGTCTTATGTCCTCAGATGACTTTCTCCTGACTTGTTTGGTAAGTGTTATTTCTGAGGAAAGGCTAATGCAGGCAAGCAGGTCTTGCTCATAGATGTGAGACTAGTTGGATTATTCCAGTCCCTTCACAGGGAGCTGTAGAATAGCAGGTTGATTGCAGGAAGAATTTTGTACTGTTCTCATTCAAGCTTTAAAATTGGCATGGAAAAGGCTATAATCACTGTTTCCATTCTCTAGCTCTTGCATGCGTGTGTGGTTTTTAATTTTTTTTTGTTTTATTGTTCCCCCCATGAAGACAATAATACAATGTTCTGGGTTTCAGGATTTAGGTGCAAAGCATTCTTTTTTTCTTTTTGGACTATATGTTCTAACCTGTTCAGAGCAGTTCTACAGCTGTAACGGTGAGAGGCAGTCAGTTCATTTCCGATAAGAAAACAGTCTTCATGAGGGGAAAAACTTGTGAAAACTCTAGTGAAAATAATTGTTAGAATGGTTTTTAAATTGTTTAGACTAGTAATCTTTGAAAACCAAACTTATCAAGCAATCAGGATGCTGTGAATATGGCATTAATAGATTCTCTCAGTGGCAGTTGAGCAGAGGTAGGCTCCCATAGATACGGAATGAGGTGAGATTAATAGGAACTCTAGATCAACTGAGATTTAGCTTCTGTATGCAAACAGGGTTTATACTCATTATTTGCAGTTTCACAGCCCATATGTTTACGAGCTGAAAAATTGCCAAGAATTGAATATTTCACCCTGGCTTTACTTTGTGTTTCCCTATCTTTCCATTTCCACCCAGTAGCATTCACTTCCCATGACTCTGTCATACCTTCTTAGCCACATCCAGCCCCCAACAAACTCTAGTTTTGCATGTGTCACTTTTCATTGCATTTGTTACTCTATGTTCCATTCTTCACATTATATTTCTCCCATATGCTTGTACTGGGAGCACTTAGGTTATTTGCTGTTCTTTATGTGATGCCTAGCACAATATAGTCCCATTTGTGGTTGATGCCATGTTTAGAATAGAAGTGAAGACTGATAGTAAAGAGGCAGCAAAAAATGTAGTTTTGCTTGAATAGGCAAAATACATTAAAGAGAACTGCAGAGACAATGTAGTTAAAGTGATGTGAGAAGGGGAAAAATGTGTTAAAATGTGTACCTCCTCTGCGCTGGTTTCAATTGCCCCCTCTCCCTTTAAATAGGATATACCAAACTCTTCCAAAATTTCGCTTGTCTCTTTCTTAGTTATAAATTTTTTTAAAACTATTTTCCATAGCTGTGCTTTATCAGAGAAATGTTTTCTTATGAGCTTTCTAGTTTTCTAATAGCATTTTTGTTGTTTTTTTCTGAGACTATATTTTTTTGTGTAATAGTGTACAAATGTTTTAATTGAAACTACAAAAATAAAATCTCCAAATAGATTACACCTTTTCAATTTTGGAATTTGGCCTGATGTACAGATTATTTGTACTTTTGATGGTAGAAGTTTTATTTCTGTTCTTCTACCCCAGCTATGCAGTGCTTCATATATCTTCAAGGTTGCACATCTAAAATGTGTACTTTCAACCTGGAAAAAAATCTGCAAAGAGCAAGGGCAGCCTCAGGTGTGAGCAATACAAATGGGCACACAAAATAAGAGGTGCTCATGGGCAGATGTATGCTTTGCCTGTGTTCCTTTCTATTTTAAACAGCAGTGACCTCGGTTATTCAGGGCACCAGTTGCTGAGTGATAGTGTTGATCTGTTCCAGCAGCACTGATCTCGATTCTTTTATAATTCATTGCTTTGGAGGGAAGCAGAGGGGAGATAGTTGATTAGACAATGAATATGCTTTTTTTTTCTTTATTTCTCTCTCTAAAGGGGGAACTGAAAAGGGAAGCACAACAATAGACAAGGAAGACAGCCAGCTGGCCTTCACCAGTCCCCCAGACAAATTCAGCCTGGCCTTGAAGCCTGAAATAACCTGCCTGCCTATTACCATTAGACTAGAACTCAAATGTGCATATTTATATTAAAAGTAGGTCAAGACCACAGTAAAGACAAAAGAGAGCAGCTCTGCTGGTTCCATAAATCTGTTGAACAGGCTTATGTTTCTGCTCAAATAATTTTGAAACTCTTAATCATGTATTGATATTCTGAGATTTGTTGATGAATTTTTTGCCTTGCTCCTTTTATTGTATCTGCCATCAATCATGGAACCCCAGATCATCGTGCAGACATCCCTGGAGCAGATGTAAGGGTTGCAGACAAGTTGTGACAGAGCTAAATTCTCGCCATGCAGGTGACGTTCCTCCAGGGCTGTTTCAACATGTTTTACATTTGACTCTTCAATGTGGTACAAATTAACCTTTTTAGACGAGACAGTTGAACCCCAAATTTCTTCTACTTTTCCCCTGTCTTTTCAATAGTCAGACTACTTCACTGTGGAAACTCTACTTGCTTGGTCCATCCCTTGTTTTCCGTTTGGAGATTATACTGTAAATTGTTAGAATACAGAGGTTATAGTACAGAAGGTGTGTTGTTCCTACCTCATTGGCAGCAATACTTTGACCCTGTTCTGAGCAGAGTATGTATCACTGACTATATTGCAATTTTAGCGTAGAATTACAAGGCAGAATTTCTCATCTTAGTGTCTTTCACAGCACCTTATTTTAGCAATGGTTACACTAATCTTCTCTATATAAAGTGGGCAATTTTTTGGACTGTAGAATACACACAAAAGGGTTGTCAACCGGTGTTTCTCTCTCTTTGGGATCATTTAGTGTAATATTAGCACTGTGGTATTGTTTGCTAACTGACTCACTGTTGCTAAGTTTTTCTTTTCAGAGGGGACTGCATTGACACAACTTCTGTTGTTTAATAGGTCGTCTTCAGAGAATATTCAAAGCTGGTGGGGAAAATATAACTGCAAATGTGACTGAGGTGTTAACACTTCTGCTGGGGGCCAATCTGAAGCTATTGCTCTTGAAAAGGACTACTGTAGCACTGATTTGATTTCTTATTATTCTTCTCCAGACATAAACCAAAGCATCATTCTGTACATGTTTTATTATGGTTGTCTTATAAAGACACAAAAATGCCTTCACAGTGGTAGACCTTGTTGTTGCTGTGGTAAAACATAAGAAAATTCTAAGAATGGCCAAAACTTTCCTTCCTTTTTTTTGTTTCCCCAATGCTGCAGTGCCCCATGTGGGAGAAGCACCTGCTGTTACTGGAGCAACTTTTTTTCTATAAATATCTGTAATAATTTCATTTTATCAGGCTATTTTAGTTGTAGCTTATCTGATGGGAGAGTAGAGATACCAAGTACATACATTCTCTCAGTAGCTCAATTGTAAAACAAAATATTCTTGAAATCTTACTAAGGTTTGTTCAGCTTTTTTTCCCCACTGTTGAAATTACCATTTCATATTTTCAGCTTGTGCATGTTGGTAAGCCTTTACAGAAAGTCCCACTACTTGTTTTATCAGTGGATGAGTAAAGGCTAGGATAGAATGGTGATCTTGTACTGGGAGATGTGCAAACATGTTTATTGAATTAAAAATAAAATAAATAAAAATTGTATATCTTCTATCATACTAAACTGGTTCCAAGGGCTGAGATTTTGCTTGTATTTGGAAATATATCATATAAACCTTCTTGGTAATTATTCTGGAATAGTTATTTTAGTTTCAACAAAAACAGTTATTCTGGGATAACTATTCTAATAAAATTCCAAGTGTAGACAAATGTTAATAAACACAAGTCTGTCATTTTGTTCACACGAGTTACACTTCCACAATTAGAGTTCTGTTTGCCTTCTCGGCTGCTTCGTTCCACATGTCGTTATTGGTGTCATCCAAAAAGGCTTTTTATACTTAATTTGCCATGGCCTTGAGGAGACCTGCCAGGCAAAGGTTATGAAAACTTTCATCAATCTTTGGAAGGAGAAAGATTTAAAACTTAATAGTGAAACTAAAACCAAAAACACTAAACACAAAACAATTCAGTGGCAACTTCATTTCTCTTACAATTCAGGTATGCTGTAAAAATTAAAGAAGCATCTATAATTTAACTACCATGTAGCAAAATCCTTCTGGAAGGAAGGATTTTCTCCAACTTTAGTGATCATATAATGACAGCAGATGGTTGAGAGGGTTTTTAAAAGCTCTCTTGCAACCAAAAATGCTCATCTTTTACTTTCATGACTAATTTGTTCAGCGTCGTGTGTATTATTTCAAATTGCTGAGAATGGAACCTCTTGTTATTTTGCTCAGTTTTTACTTAATTGGCTTTTCCTTATGTGCAATGTATATTTTCCCCTTCTGAATTGTCTCCTAGAATATAATGTTTTCTAACTGCTGTCTTTCTAGCCTAACAGCGACCCTGAGGGAGGAAAGCCAGATGTGTTCCTCAGTATTATTAACAGAGAAGGGGAGAGAAAGCTCTCATTTTCATGAAAATATTTTGCTTCTAGCATTTTTTCTGTTATTTTTTTTCTTCCCTTTTTCTACATGTCATCACTGAGGTGCTCAGCCCTGCTCTGATGTAGGTGAGTGGTGTAGCTGTTGGGTTTGGCTTTCCATGATAGAGCTTACTTGGATATTTTTCTCCTTTTTTGTCTTCCTAGCTTTTTGTGGGATACCCCAAAAAAGGACATAAAGCAACAATTGGATAGTAGTTAAGATATGTTCTTCCCTTTTTACACTTTGTCCTTTCTTACCCTAGTCTTTCCCTGTAACTTTATTTAGAATATGGGGAAAAGCTTTACTCACAGCAAAAATCAGCAACTAAATTTTCATCATACAAAACAACTGTCAGAAGTTGCTTAGTGTTTCCACTGCTCAGAAAGGAGGTGCTGCAGGTGCTACTACCATAACCTGGTGAAAGAGTTTCTGGTTTTTTTTTTTTCCCTTGTTTTTTTTTCTTGGCAAAACAAAGACTGCGAAAGAGGATCCATTTACTTTCCTTAAGAGCATCAGGTAGTAGGTCTGCAGGACAAAGAAGAGAAAGTAAGCTATCCAAACAGTATTGGCAGCAGGACAGCTGCATGACCAAAGCTAGGACAGAAATAAGTTGGGGGTGGGTTTTTTGGTTGGTTTGGGGTTTTGTTTGGTTGCCAGAGGAATAAGACTTAAGCTTCCAGTGGGAGAGATGGCATAGGAAGTAATCTGAAAGTTGGAGCTTGCAAGGTTTGTGGCATGTAGAGGAGAGCTGTGAGGGGCTGCTCATCATTGTAGGCTGTGGTGTGGGAAATGACTCGTGTATACAGTGGCTTTGAACAGGTGATATGGGGACATTGGATCTGGGTATATATTTATTTCTTGGGTAATGATCCATGTTTCTGATGTATTTGGTTGCATTTGTCAGTGTGTCCTACAAAATAAGAATCGGGGGGGAACCCTAAAATTTTTCCTTCATTAGCATAAAAACTTTTTATGAATAAAAGCTGTCTACTTTACTCTGAATGTGGTGCTTGTTAATTTCTAGGTAGAAGATGTTGTCCCTCACCCTGCCTTCAAGCTGTAGACAGACTGTGTTCCTTTAATTATTTCCTGGGAAAAATGAAACCACAGTACTTTTCTTTTAAAACCCTTCTGTGCAAAATCTGAAGTGCCAAGACCCCTTCCTCTCTGTCCTTTGCATTTCTGAAGATTGTGGGACTGGGTTTGTGTTTTTCTAACAGTGCAGTCACTTTGTCACATCCACTTCTGCTACTTTGCACAGGCTTATGTCGATGCATGTCAGATAGGCATGTCCCTGCAACTGGTTCTCCTTGGTGTGCAGTTCTGCTCAGTGGGTGCAGGGAATCACCCAGTGGTAGTCTGAGGATCCATGAGAGTGGATGACAGTGGTACTGTTAAACTACTGATTTATTTATTTATTTGTAACTTGGGTGATCAACAGGGGAAAGGGTGTCTACATGTTGCCATAATGCTTTGCACAAATGCAAATTAAACCATAAATGTTATCTCTCTCCCATTAGGAAAACGAGTTCTTACCTATTGTGGCTGATACAGTTCTCCCTGCTGCTTCCCCAGTGATGCTGCAGCAGGTTCAGTGTATGCTTTTTGGGGTGCTTTGCTTAGCTAGTGTTCACTCTGGCATGATGGGAACTTTTCTCAGGGAGATAAACAACATCCTCATGAACAGCAGGGAGCATTGTGATAAATCAACAACAGCACTTTTACCAGAGCTGCCAAGCTCTTCAGTGCGGACTGTTTCTGCATCTCCTGATGCCTAGAGCTAGTAGGAACTCTCATTTTATATCTGTTTTACTTTGAACACTTGTCACTCTGCCTGTTGCTCCTTCAAAGCAATTGCTTTTCAAGAAGGAGAGCAGGTCATTTGAAAACAACAGTGCTTCTAGATTAAAGCTCTCTTCTTACTGACAAGAGCTGAGTCTAAGCACCTCAGAATTGGGCTGGAAGTAGAAGCAAGCATGAAGTGAAAATTCACTCTTCTTAAATAAAAACTTTCAGATATTTTCCAAACTGTGAATGTGTCACAGGATTTGGCTGCCTAAATGTGACCATGTTTCATTTTAAACACAATCAAATAAAAGCTTTTACTGATCTTGGACAACGCCTAATTTCTTTTTAAACTTGGTTTAAAGGAAAAAAACCCTCAGCAATCATGACAACAGAAAAAGCTCCAGCAACTTTGTTATTCAAGATAAATATATGTATTTACTATAACAGAGGAGGTTGGTAAAGCTGAATTCCAATCAAGACAGTAATCATAGCATATAGAGAGCTCTGTTCAGGAAGCTGATTAGTCAATTAAAATGCAAATAATTTGCAATCTGCATAATATCTTGTAGTATTTGGTTTATGGATACTTTCAGTAGAGTTCCCCTAAAACATTCACTGTGTTTGCATTTGAGAGCATGTGGTTTGTAAAAGGATTAGTGAACCAAAGCAGTGTGACGTGATTTGTCTGGTAAAGGGCAAGCTGTTTCTTTGAGCCTTTGTGTAACCTCTATGTGGATACAACTTTCTAGCTCACAGGCCTGTGCCTGTTCTCTCCCATAAAATTGTATTCACTGTACTTGGAGTCCTTGGCTCGCAGCTCTCCTGTGAGACCTCAGCAGACCCAACTGGGTTTTGTTTCATTAGAGAAATCTGTTTGGGTCCTGTGAGTGGGGCTATGAGTATAAATGACTTTATTTTCCTCCCCCTCACCACCCCTATATCTGTTGTGGGGTGAAGAAAAAGAAATTAAAGGCAGTCACTCAAAACAGATTTGAACCAATCTATTTTTGTGTCCTGAGGTGGTGTAAAAAACAGGTTTCACAACATGCACCAACATAAGTTGTTCCACTTCTGCAAGAAAAGACAACTAAGATCTATGCTCGTAGTGTTGGAAGAACAGGCTGCTCTTTTTTGTAATAATCCAGTAGTGAAGGTACCCACCTGGCAAGTGGGAGACTTGAAATCATGTCCTTCCACAACCCAGGAGGATGCCCTAACCTCCTGTTAGAGCTGTCCTATCTTGTATAAAAGAATTAAATAGCTGATGAGATAGAACAAGAGAAGAATAGCTTTTCAGCCTGCCAGCAAGGATGCACACTCGAGATAGGACACAGGGTTTTTACTCTCTGCTCCAGTGATTTTATTATTAATTTAAATTTTTTCCTCTACAGAGCTTGGCTTGCATACAGAAAAACCATCTCATTAGACTACATTGTGTATGTTTAGGGAAGGTAAGCAAGCATGAAGGCAAAGCATTGATACTGAAAGGGGACTTTGCCAGGACACCTTACTGCATCTCTGTGGTCAGGGCTTTTCCAGGATAGGGAGGATGTGGGACCAAATCCAGTCAAGCAGAGGAAGGAGCTGAACATATACCTCTGTCAATATGCATGACTGCCTCAATCGAGGGACTTTCAGGTACCTGGGGATAATAGCACTACTACTGATGACCTCCTCAGAAAGAGCATCTCTACGTTTCTGGGAAACTTGCCACTGGCAGTGATCAGTGCAAAAGTATGGTAAGCAAGGATTTTCTGCTCAAAACAGATCAAAATTTGTCTGTGGAGCAAATAAATTTATCATATAAATATAGCAGTACTGTTATAAGTGATTATGTTTTTCCCAATTTGCTTTATCTCACTGAATTAGGTGCAGTTTATCACTATGTTTTCCTCACAAGGGTTGCACCTCTATGATATGGGCACTTCCCTGTGACTCTGCAAGGGATTTCTCCCTGTGCCTGAAAGTCAGGGCTGTCAACAAAGCCCATTTGTTTGTCTCTTGTTCTGGAGACCCAGTTTGGGCAGCAGGCTTGTGGCATGACATTGGATTTATGAAGCAACATGGAATAGATTGAGGCCATTATTTACCTTTCTAGGGGTTATGTTGATTATTATTCTTTTTTTCTCTTTTAACTGGAGTTTAACTCTTTTAGTGGGCAGTGTGTCAGTAATTGTAATACTTGAGACTAGTTACCTGCTGTGTATTTGGTGCTTTGGAGCACATAAGTTGAAAGTTAATCAAGAATAAAACTTTCTTCTTAAGATGACACTTAACAGCCCCATCAGCCTGTCTCCAAGGCACAATATCTACTGTTGAATGCTCTCCCCAGCCCTGTGCATAGGCACCAAATGCTGTGCTTTATATCTGCTGTATTACTCACTAGGCAATAATTTAAACTATACATAAGTGAGTATGTATATAAAATAGAAGCAAAACATGAAAAATGGAGACAATACATTATTTCTTCAAGAATACCTCTAACATGAGGTAATTCCAGCCCTTTCAGAAGTGCCAGCTTTTCTTTATTCCATCCCATTGTACAGATTACTGCTTGAAGGCTTTTGAAAATTGCCTCTCCTGTGGCTCATTTGTTATGTTGTCTCCTTTTTTTACTAACAAGCAGTTTCCAAAATGCTGAGCGACACTGCCAGTGAAGTACCTGGAATGCTTGCCTGCTTATACTGGGAGAGAGAATGTGATCGTACTCTGCTATGTTCTGGACCATGTCAATGGTTTTCTTGCTTTGAATATTATAGTCATTTCTGTGTGTTAGTGTGGTGGGGAGAGAGACTAAAAGAAGCCAAAGTTTGGGGAAACTTATATAATCTTGCTAATGAACTCTGGCATCATGAGTCAAACTCTGGCTCTGCCCAAGTCACCTGGGAATTTTGCCATTGAGTCTGTCAGGCTGGAATTTCTATGTCAATACTTGAAACTAGAGGAAATTTGTTTTAGCCTTTGTTTTAGAAAATTGTCTCTTTTTACAAAAATTCCTATTTTAAAGTCTTCTCATGAAGATTGGCAATTATTATTCTAAATATAACAAATTGTTTAAATAGAAAGCTTAGTCTAATGAGCAGATAAATGAGCATGAACATAACCATTTATTTGGACAGTGCCATCTAGTTGTTATAAAATGTAGCGAGTTTTTCTTTTGTAAAATATAATTACCAAGGCAAATCACAGCTCTATAAAAAACCTTCAGTGTAATTTAAGGCTGTTTTCATTCATTATCCAAACAATTCTTTCTCTGAAAAGAGACTATTAATGTAAAGCAATGACTGTCTTAATGGAATTTGTGGAGCTGGCTGTAATGTGATTTTTCCTGTGGTAGACTCCATTAGAAGACTTTATTTACAGTGTAAAAGGTAATCTCTGAAAAATCTAATGGCTTTCTGGTTTTGCCAGAGCACCTCTCCACCTCTTTCTCCTAAATTTCCCCAGTAATCTTTCTCTACCACATTCTTACTGATAAGTTAGATTTGGTGAATTTTTATCTGAGATATTGTTAATATATCTGTGCCCAGACCATCCAGGGTCAATAATCAATTTAGATTTTTCAGTCATACAGAAGGAGGTCAGGCAGCAATAACTTCTAAGGATTTATTTAAGAACTTCAATAGTATTTCATCTTTCTTTGGTACTTGCCTTGCTGTATGCCTTATTCTTGATTTGAATGTTGAGCAAATGTTGAATATAATGATTGCTTTCCACCCAAGACTGCAGTCTTCTCTATTTTTAATAACTGAGTAATCTTGCTTGTCTTGAATATGATGCCAAAGAAAGATTAGGAACATGAAAGCTATTTATTGGGAAAGTAAGCCCTGAGTTGGTGGAATAAATGTTATAGGAAATTTCAATATTAGTGAATATATTGGAAGACTGAGGTCTCTAAATTTTTTCCATGTTTATTTTCCATCACACCTAAAACTGAATATTTTCTGAACATTCAGCTGATAGTTGAGAGTCTTTTTTGTGACTTGTTAATTCACTGAGTGCTAGTCTGGAATAAAGAGATGTCCATTTAATAACATCATTAGATTGCCTTTTCCCCTGCCTCTTTTGAGATAATTCATTCTAAACTTCTAAAGAACCCTTAATCAAAAAAGCAAACAAAAATCACCATTTATTCAGTCTATTTCTTACAGTGGTCCTTTGTTTTTTCCTATGTAAATTGAATGAAACAAAATAGATTAAACTTTTTTCTTTGAGGGAAAACTGCAGATTAAAAAGATTCAGCAAGCACCCCTAGTATTCAAGGGAGTTATTGAGTAGAATGATTTCTGGGATAATAGTTGCTTAACTGAAAACATCTTACTCTTAAAATAAGCTCTTGGTATAACACTATAGGCCCAGAGGAGTGGACCATATAGCTCCCTAGCACTGTCTCTAAGAGCAGTCAGTAGCGGATGTATTGGGCAGAGCATATTACAGTCAGCAGTTTGCTTCCAGCAATTTGTGGAAGTTGATACCTGTATATTACAGAAGGCAAACCTGAAAATGAGATCACTCATGAGATGGAGCACTTGCTTTTCACCCCAGTAACTTTTTTGTTTTCCCCCAAAGGCATTTGAATTGTAATAGTATGCCAGGGAGGGAAATTCATAAGCTAAGAAATAAAGTCATTGTGCAGGAACCTTATTCACACAGTTTGGTAGAGCTTGAAATACTTTTCCTTGAAAACAGTGCAAGCTCTGTGTTGCAGAGCAGTTACGTATAAGAGAATAGGTAATCAGTCTCACCTCTTTCTTGGCCTTGTGGTCTTAGAGCTTGGGTTGCTCAAGGGCTGGAAAAGAAACTGTACCTAAGACATCTTACTGAGAATCTGAGGGGAGTGCAAGGTGTCAGCAGACTGCCTTACCTGAAGCTTCTACAGTGAGTTCTATGGAAAAAGTTATCTCTGGCCAAGAGAATTGTTTGCATATGATGTGAATGGCAGTGGGAAAACAACAATATCCTCATCTTTAATTCCTGCCTCCCAGGGGAAACAGTAAATCAGGATCAATATCAGTGTGCTCACAACTCCTAATGAAGCTGCAGGTATGCAGACAAAACTGTTACTACCATAGTTTGGTTTCTTCTGGGTGGTATATTTGTACAAAGCATGCTTCTGCCAGTCCGTTTGTGTTCATCTTGGTTTAATATTGCGCTATTTCTGTCCCAGAAAAGAGATCCCTCTGTAATATGATTCTGACCCGCCTGGTTCTGAAATCTTGCTTTGACAAGTATTTAACTTGTAGTGATAGTTCTTGATGTTTAATTAAGCTGCACTGTCTGAGCCGAGATGTTCTGCAGGCTTTTGGAGGAGGTCAGAATTTATTGGGATGCTGGAAGTAATTAGTTGGTCTGCAGTAAAACTTGAAACGGTAGGAGTAGTTTTACTGCTATTGATTGGTTAGAAGTAGTCTGGGACAAAGATTCATTGTGCACAATTATTTTATAAGTACAGACAGTACTTATGCAGTACAGAGAGTCAGTGACTGTTAAGGTATAGGAGCAAATAGTTACAGTTTGAACTAAGTCACTTTGACTCCAGGATTGTTACTAGTGTATTCCAGTCACTTCAGTGATTAGGAAGGTGATTCTTCCTATGTTGCAATATCCTTTAGATAAGGTATACATTTTCAATAGCATTGTTCAAGAGTGTCATAAGACATATTCTCTGGCTTCTGCTTGTTCAATTCCTGGCTAGATACAGTCATTGCATCTTAAAAAAAAAATAATCCAAAGTATAAATTTATGAATTACGGGTAACAAGTCTGAAAAAAAAAATGTTCTCTTCACACATTGCAGAATTTGCCAGGTAAAAGCTATTCACATTAGAAATTTTCTTATAGCCTTATGCAGTACTTGAATAGGAGGACAAAAAAAAGGAAGCTATATTGTCAGCTGAAGCATATGCAGAGGAATCTAGTTGCTTTACCAGAACATGCATACTAACAGCTGATGCTGCAGAGCATGTGGATTCCACAGAGGCATCAGTTGACAAATTCTGAATCTGACTTAGTATTTTTAGTTACTAATTGATTTATCCTACTGGGAAGTAGTTATGATGATAATTTTTCATGTAGTTATTAAAAAATACAGAAATGTCAAACTGTCTGACAGCAGGATTCAAAACTTGTCAGTAGGGTTTGTTAATTTTGGGTTATTGACAAGAAGATTGCAAAGTTGAGGAGGGATTCAGGGCAGGGTGTAACTTTTTTGATGTATTATTATTTCTCAAGGAGCATAATAATCCAGAATATATAATCCAGCCTGTGTGCCCCTGTTCCAATTTCAGAAGTGGCTTCTGTGCCTAAGTTATGCAGGTCCTTTTGAAAATCTTATTTTCCATCAGGAATAGCGAAAGAATAACAATATACAAAGCCTTCCTTCACTCAGGAGCTGAGTCTACTTCTAATCATTCTAGATGAGAAGAGACAAAGAGTCTGGAAAAAGGAATGTTCAAAGTATGAATAATTCATTTTGTGTTTTAAATGAATGAGCATTCATAGTTATATTTTAATTGACAAAATTTGTTTTCAATACAAGGCACTATGAATGGCTTGACAAAATTTGTTATTTTCTTGTATAATGCAATGTGAGGAAGACATGCAATTGGAGCTCAGCTTCCTGCTGGATCCCAGGTGACTGTGCTGTCAGCTGGCCCTCCAGATGGCACAGATCTTGAGATGACGACATGCTGGTTTATGAAGTGGAAAGTGTAATTACTGTGTTAACAATGCATAATGTTGGATTTACTGTTGGTACTAAAGCTAGAGTAGTTGAATAATACATCACTAAAATCTCTCTCAGGAAAAGACAAATGCTTTAATCCATGAAGAATGTCTTCACTGGCATCCTTAAAAATTTTCAAGTGCTTTTCAAAAGCATTTTTTTCTTTTTACTTCCTGTCCATCAACACAAGAAACAATGCACTATGAACAGAAGCAAAGAATCTCATCCATTTTCCAACCATTTCATGACATGTTTAACAGTGTCAGTTTTGAACAGAACCATCTGAATGGCCACTGGAAGAATAAAAATGGCAAATGAATGTGAAGCATGATTGCATTTGAGACAGCTGTACAACCCTTTTAAACTATTAATTCTGAGGTACTGACAGAATGACCCAAGACTGCAAACATGACCTGTTACTCTACAACTACTCTAGAAAAGCATTAAGAAATTCCTTGGGTGACCTAATCTCTTTAGCTCTTTTGAAATTCTTGACATATTATGAAGTGATACATTACTAAGAAGACCATAGTACAGTATTTTATAACAACGTATAAACCACATGCACACATACATAAATACATATAAATTTCCAACACTTGCTGAGTGGTTTGGTGAAAAACCCCAAATGTTCCTATGAGAGTTTACAAATTGTTAGGTGGTGTTAGTAGTGTCATCACTGGTAAAGTTTAGTAAGGTTACTACACATTTGTATATGTAATAAAAAAAAAAGTACTGGGGGAAACCTCTTGCTTGATGACATCATGTGTACCTATTTTGATAATTTGGGCTCAAATAGGATAAATTTTGAGATTAATAATTCTCTGTCAAAGACAACAGTGACTAATAGGGAGATTGGTAAATAGAACATTGGCCAAAACCTCAGATGGCAACATCTCTTCCATGGAAGTGAAAGCATATAAAGCAAGCTTAGTTCATAAATTTGCTACCAGTTGTTGCCTCTTGGATAAATTCTAAGGTAAATCCTTGTTACTGTACAGTGTGTAGGATTAGAAAAGTTGATTGCATTTATATCTTCCTCCTCTCCTGAAAAAGGCAAGCAGGTGCCTTCAGATTTACTGAAATAGAAGGAAGACAGGCAATAATTTAAATTTCTGTCTAGGTGATAAAGGTCTGAACTAATGCTAATGTATGCTAAGTTAATGTAGCATGTTTGCTGCATTAATGATGAATGTGATGAACAGTGATGAATGTGATCATGGAGGTGGGTCCCAATACTCAAGCGTCAGCCCTGTTCACATCTTCATATCTGTACTTGCTTGTTTTTCTGCACATGTGAGACGTGCCTGGATAGGTAGTAAGAGGACCAGATGTGTGCCTACAGGTGTATACAGGACTGATGTCTAAAAGCCAGTTCTAAATTGTATTATCACAACTCAAGTTGAATGTATTTAAAACAACTACAAAAATACAGAACTTGGCAATGAAATCATTCCACTCTGGAAAAACAACCTAGTATATCAAAAAAGGGCATTCTATTTCCCAAATGTCCTGGTTTCAGCTGGGACAGTTAACTGTCTTCCTAGTAGCTGGTACAGTGCTATGTTTTGAGTTCAGTATGCGAAGAATGTTGATAACACTGATGTTTTCAGTTGTTGCTCAGTAGTGTTTAGACTATAGTCAAGGATTTCTCAGCTTCTCCTGCCCAGCTAGCGAGAAAGCTGGAGGGGCACAGAAGTTGGCACAGGGCACAGCCAAACTGGGCAACGGTGTACTCCATACAATGTGATGTCACATCTAGTATAGGAACTGGGGGGAGTGGGGGTGGGGGATCGCCGCTCGGGGACTAGCTGGGTGTCAATCGGCGGATGGTGAGCAATTGCCCTGCGCATCATTTGTACATTCCAATCCTATTATTATTACTGTTGTCATTTTATTAGTGTTATCATTATCATTATTAGTTTCTTCTTTTCTGTTCTATTAAACCGTTCTTATCTCAACCCACGAGTTTTACTTTTCCCGATTTTCTCTCCCATCCCATTGGATGGGGGGAGTGAGTGAGCAGCTGCGTGGTGCTTAGTTGCTGGCTGGGGTTAAACCATGACACCAGATATTGCGTAACTTTGTGGGCTTGTTCTTCCAAGGCATGATCCTCCTTGGAATAGCTGTCCAGCAGTCCAGAACACGCAGTAAGATTTTGAAAGCAACTCTTGTGATGAATCATGTAAATAACTAGGGTCAAAGTGAGGCTTCCCTTGTTTTGCTTTGACGCTTCTCTTGTTTTGCTTTCAGGCAGGTGATGTTAAGCACATTGTTTTATTCCTAAAATATTATTTAATGTAATTTAGAAGTAATATATCTTTGCCACTGTTCTATTTTTTAACTGCATAAATTCCTTACACTGACTTATTTGAACCATTCCCCTAATGGGAAAAGGAAGACTGTGGGCAACAATTGAATTCAGATGTCTTATTTTAGCCTGTTTGCTTGTGCTGTGTCTCTGTACTAGAAGAGTTTGCATTGGTGTTAGGCTTTATAACAACTGCCTTGCAAACCATCGAAGTATTTGTGGTTTGGTTTCCCAATTGTCAAGATTTGCAGTGGATGAGAGAATTTAAGGAGCAGCATATGCACTGTATGGGGCAGATCTGTTCTTTTGAAACAAGTATTAGTCTCCCTTGAACAAATGCTGATACTCTCTGTTTCATGATCTTGGTAGTCCCTTCCTGTATTCTTACAATATTTAAAGACTTATGATAGTCTGATATTGGACATCTTTGGAACTACCTGCAATGTTGATTTTCTAATAAGTGTCACCTCTTTGCTTATAAAGAATTATGATGGATGCATACTCATAAACAGAAATGTAAATATGAACTGTTCTTGTGAAATAACGCTATACTTGAGTCACGCTATTTAATGATGCAGAGGTCTAGATTAAGATTAACAATTAAAAAAATATTTAAGACATGACGTTTTTAAATGCTGTGATCTGGCATTTAAGAATTCCCAGAATAGGTTCCAGTAGGCATCCTATATTCTGTTATTTTTAGTTGCAGACATTGTTTTTAAGGATATTAAAAATACAGTATAATTTTGCAATGTTTCATATCTTCAAAACATCTTAAAAGGAACAAAGTTAGTGTTTGTGGAATATGCATCTATGGTAACTGTTGTCTAGAAAAAAACCAAAAACAAAGACTTCTATGAATCAGCCTTTTTAAAAAAATGTTTCTCCGCAATTTATTTCAAGGTATTAAATGAATCCTATGGATATTGACAGATAAAACTATTTACAGTGTCAGAATAAATTCTCTGTCAAACAATTTCTTTGTAAAATCAGGATTATTTTTTTGAAAACTTTTTGTCAGGAGGAAAAAAATGCTAATAGTTAATGATTCTCTAATATTTGTAGATTACACTGTGGTTTTTTCTAGTTGTTTGGAAAACTAGCTAGACATCAGTAACCTGACAAATTCAGGTTCTCCAATTTTAATTTACAAGGTGGGTACACTCATGAATTGCATCACTTTTTATTGTACTATAATGCTCTGACAATAGAGGTGTGTTCTGGGGGGGGGTTGGGATGTTGTATGTTTTTTAATGATGGAAACAACTGCAGAATGTTTCTGCGTGGGATTTGACTTCTGGCTGAGCCTGTATAAACTGAAATAAATGTAGAGCTTATCTTATGTTTCCTAACATTATCATAACCTTCACATATTAAAAAAGATAATGCTGAGCTCTGCCATTCAATTTGGCTAGGTAGAATATTTTCTACTGATGTTTTTTAATTGCAAATACGTTTGTGATTAAAAATGTGCATGTTCTATGGAAATGCGTAAATTGTGGCAGTAGCTGTAGTTTGCTGTCAGCTTGTTTCCCTCCCCTACTTGGCAGTCTTTCAGCACAATGAGAGAAAGCATGGATTGGCTGGTTTCTTAGCAGCATGTCTGGCAAGTTGACTGGGAGCTGTGACAACTGAAGCCCTAAGTCATCTTCTCAAGATCCAGGCACCAAAATCCTTTTTGATCTAAGCTTTTTAGGGCTCTTGGGGGAGCCCTGTCTCTGACTGAGAGAGTTTTTACTGTGTAATCCTACACCATTATGTGTACATTTTAAAAAGCTGTTTATCTTTTCGGTTCTTGATCCAAGAAAAGGTCTTGTTCCCACAGACAGTTGTGTTGTGTGGAGACCGTGTATGTCTCGGGAGACACTGACTGAAGCAGTGCTAACAAAGTTGGCAGTTGTGAGCTTAAAGTACTAAAGATCAGATAATTGTTGGTAAAATCAACAGAGTGACTTCCCCCTCCCTGCCCCTGCCTCCCCTCAGCCCTAGGATAAATCTCAGTTGTTCTGACTGGATGAGGAGAGTGCTCCATCTGGTTACAGTCTTGTCCCGTGGGTGCTTTGGCAAACAAAGAAATCCCTAGGGAGCAAAATGCCATCAGTGCTTGTGGGGCTGCCGGGTCTTCTGGCCAAGACATGCAGGCAGGCAAGGAAGCCTTTTCCAGTGCTCCTTTCTCCCTACATGGAAGAAAGCAGAAAGCACAACAGCTCTATAACGCACTGGAAACAATTTTGATATGCTAGCACTGTGTAGAAGGGGGCATTTTGTTTTTCTCTTCCTATAGTTTGGTAATATTGTTAATGGGCAGAAAAAAAATTTGTTATTCATTGAAAGAAAACTGAAAGTTCCTTAAGGTTCATTTATATAACTGCATAGAACTTTTAGATTTTTAAATTTTTTTTGCTAGTTTTGATCTAGCTTAAGAAATAGCTAGAAGATAAGGAAGACTGATTATAAAAGTAATATATCTTTTCAATATATTACTATGTAATGTTGAAAACACCTATGTTCTTCAGACTTTTTAATACACAAGTTCTAATGCAAGATGTTGTCTGGTAGTTGAGGAAAACCACAAATGGTAAAGGAATGAGTTCATAAGAGTAAATTTTTTTTTTAAAAAAGTGAAAATTATGAAGGCAAAATTCAGCATCAGCATGAGCTCTGGATCATGTTTCAATCACCAGATATTCCATTGGTTTGCTTTCCTGTGCCCATTTTGAAGAATTTGTCTAGCCCCAGTATAACATCCAAACCTGTTGAGAATTCAGTAGTATTCCAGAGTTTAGTGATGGAAGAATGTTTGTAAAATCCAGATCAAAATAGTATTTTACTATGACAAGTGAAAATGTTCTTCAGATGTGTGGGTGTCCAGTCCTTGTGATTATGACTCTGTGTCTGACTTCAACTAGAACTTGTTGGCCAGATGTGTCCATCTTCTTCATTTCCTTGTGTGAGTGACTCTGTGTGCTTGTAGTGAAATGGAGGGCAGAAAGCTGCCTGCTTCCTGAAATATCCTGAAGATTCTCTTCCTCCTATAGCTCTTCAACTTCCTTAGTTTGTATTTGCTGTCTGCATTTTTCCTCACCGCAGCACCTTCCAAAATAGTTGTTATTCAGCTTGCAATGTAAATGGAGTAAATGGATGTAACGTGTTGGGTGAGAGGTGATGAACATAATTGACCCTTAGCTTATTGGACACTTTTACAGCATTTTAGTCTTTCATACTGGTTTTGGAAATGCTTTTGGAAACTGTTTTCAAGTTGCAATGGCAGAATAAGAAAAGCGTGAAACAAGGTTTATTCTAAACATTACATTTATTTTTATGTTTTAGGGCCTATTTTTATAGAGTAGCTGCTCAGTGCCAGGAGGTGTATACTTTGGCATATTCTCCATTATCTGAACTTACTACTGCCTGCAAAAGTATAAAAAACAGTGAGCTGTAAAGTGGCTCAGTGGATATTCAAGAATCGATAAGGATGTGGTGTGTGTGAAGTGGATACTTGTTAAAAATTATTATTTTGACATAGAGGATTGCATGTGAACTTGATATGTTTGGGGTAACCTAACAAGGGCAAGCTGAAGTGTCCCACTACTGGGGAAACACTGATTAGTTTAAACTTTGAACATGTTTGGTACATGAAAACATTTCTTCCTCTTGTCATTGCTCTCCTCTTCCTCCTAGTGGTCTTTCAATTGGACTATAACCTTAGATACAGTTTTTCCTGGATGTATAGGAAAAAATGGGGATTTTTGTATAAAGTATTTAGGCAAGTACCTAGAAATATCTAGGCTTTGGTGTGAAAACAAGGGATTTCCTGACTAGTTTATATTGCAGAAATAAAAATCAACAATCATTGAAATATTTAATAGCCAATGTGCTTAAAAACTCTTTATAATCCTTTTTGGCTGAAGAAACAGATAAATGTTCATTGATCCATATAAGATTTCCCCCCTTGCCCCTCCTGTCCTTCTCTAAAGAAAAAGTATTTAGGGGTTGCACTTAGAAGGAGGATTGAAATAATGAGACATACTTGTGCTTTAAGTGGCAAATTAACTGCTTTTTCAAGCCAGGGTATATATCTTAAAACCTCAATATAAATGCATGTATGGTATATCCATGGGGCATAACAGATGTTGCCTTGTGAAGCATGTATCGAATATATAAGGCAGTGAGGTAGTGGTAAACATTATGCTGTCAGATGCTGCATAGCCTGAGGAGTTAATAACTATTATCAGTGCAAAGCTGAAACAATGTGCAGAGGGGTTTTGTTGCTTTTACCTAATTTTCAGCACAGTTTTTAGTACAATATGACTGTATGAGGGATAAATTGCCAAAGCCTCGTCTCACTGATATTTATCTCGGAAGAATTCAGTTGTGTGACTAAACAAAAGGCTACAGGCATTAGTGACTTTCTCTTGATATGTCTTTTCTCCTCCGGGTGACATCTGACAGGCTTGGGCAGCATTTTCGGTTAAAATAGTTTCTGCAGGTGATTGAAAAACCAAACAAAAAAGGATCCCCGTGCTGGGCGATGCAATGCATTTGCACGGTGCAGTGTCCCTTTGCTCTAGCACACTTGATCAAATTTGTTTGGGATGCTTGTTTGTCAAGATCTGTCCTGATATGTGCTTATAAAATAGGAAGAGATAAAGGTACTTGTTGTTTTCCTTGGCTAAAAAAAGAATCTCTTTAGAATGTTTCTCCCTTATGTCCTTGCACTCCATGCTCTAAGATTTATCTGCAAAAAAATTTTTTTGTTACAAAAGTGTCTCAGTAGAATTAAGCAAAATGTATTCTCATCCCAACAGTTTTATTTCAGTATTTTCAGTAAGGCAAATTTGCACAAAACTCCTATTCAGATAAATTCAATATCAACTCCTGCTGATCACTTCAGTATAGCTCAGCATTTTCCTCGCTTGCTGAAGAACCACCTTTATGTATTTGGAATTGAGTATTTCTCTGTGTGCATATGCATATTTCTCTAGCTGCTGCATTGCTACTAAACCCTTTGATTTATGACAGTTTCATTCTTATAATTGCTCTGGTTTCACTACATAAAACAGAAAATGCTGTTTACTTTCATCCTAGATGTGTCTTAGTGAAATAAACATATATAGACACTGGGAGACAAGGGGAAATAATGTTATGCAAATGGCAGTGACCCCAATAATTGCCCCTGTAGCTAACAGACACAGCCATGGTAGGCACAGTGCATAGGAAACAGAATATCCTCTTAAATGGAATAATAACGTGTACTGTTAAGGAACATATTTTGAGGTCTAGTTCAGAGATCCAGTCAGTCTCCAACTTTCCACTGGATCTCATGCTGACCAGAACAGCACAGATGTAAGGATCTCTTGCATTTTCTGCTTAGATAAGATCCTGTGCTACCTTGAATGCTCGGAGAGTTTAATCATAGTAGAAAGCAAGTAGATGGAGCAAGTAGCAAGGAGCTTAGCGAGTTGTGTGACTTGCATCAAATGCTTTTGCAAATCGTGGAGTTTCAGAGAAAGCTAACTGCATTCCCTATTTCAAAAGCTAAAAAGTGCAACAATTATAAAAGTGCATACTTAAAGCTCAAGAAAACCTTTTTTGAGGCATGCAGAGGCTGAAACTTTTTTCTCTTGAAGTAGCTAGGGATTATTTTCTTTCTCAACCAGTGAATTTTCCATTAAATGGGGTTTTCATTTAAAGATGTTAAGAAAGCATCACTTTCAATAATATGAAGCACAGACAGGTTCTTACAGACTTTCCTTTTTTTCATCAGACTTAATGGAAAGTATGATGCAGTGTGCTGTCAGATAAGAAATAAACACCACCTTTCTTTCCAGGGTGTATCTTTGAAAAATGCTGGTTGGCAAAACTTACCTGGAGTTTGATTGTGCCAAATGATGAAAGTCTGTAAATATTATATGCCATCAGAGCTGAGAGTGCATGCTACTTTCCAATAAGCTTAATATGTAGCAATTTACAGGGAAGCTGGTCCTCTGGATCTTGGGAGATGTGGTTCACGTCTAAATGGATCTGTAAGTTTCTCTATGTGTTCTTGGCCAAGTTGCTTCATCCCATCTATTGATTCTGGAGAAGGAAGTGATACATGTTTCATTCAGAAAAGTCTAAATGTCCATGACAGATGTCCAACAGGTTGGCAGAGCACATGCAATTGTGTTTTCTTCCAGGTAAAATCCTTCTGTAATCAGGGATTTTGCAGATTTCACAGTTCTCTTCCTGAAGGATTAACATCGATAATTGCATTACACTTTAGTTTGTTTCAGAAATCATATTGACAACATGCATTTTCTAATAAAGATATTTATTTGTTTGTTACTACATATTCAGTTACAAGGCAACATATCTGAATGTTTTCTCTATTTTATACTTTAATATTCTTGATTTCTGTGTGTGAAGTGTATTGTATGTTTCTTAGAACGCACACCTGCTTTTTCAGTCTATAGAAGTGTACTTTGAGTACCCCATACTATAGATACCTTAAAATGAAGCTGTGGCTCCTGGAAAACAATGTGTACAAACTGTTTAGGCAGAGCTGTGCTAAGAGAAACGATCTAGAGACTGCATCCAATACATTGTAATGTATAGAATCTATGCATTTCCCTTTTCCTGTGCTTGCTATTCATTTCCTTGGGCTCTTTGCCATACTCCTCTTTTTCTTTCTTTTCTACACTGCTCTTACTGAGAGGTTAGGACAGGCCATGAACAGTCTGGATCTTTTCAGGCCACCGTGAAATGTTTTCCTGGCTCCCATCCTTGTATCTTGAATCCTTTTTCGCCCTGCACCACAGTTCAGAGTATGTTTGTTTGTGCTCATATAATGTCTTGAATAATGATTTCTTAATCCTCATTAGGACTGAGTATTGCCAAAAAACAAACAGTAACTGTTCTATGGTATTTTGAAGACTAACAGAGGTTGATGTTAAGGAAACAATTGCAGATAAATGCTTATTTGCCATTAATTAGTAAGCCTGATTGTTTGAGGTTTTTTCTTTTTTCTTCAGGCTTTATTTCCTCCTAGTGAATTTTTCAGCCTAATCAAACAGTATTGCTGAAAATGCAGTCAGAATATTCTCTGCCTGACTGATTTATAACTGATCTCCTTCTGCGCTTGCACCTTACAATCAGCCTAAAGAGACCAAATTTATACCACAGATTATTGTCATAGATAAAATAACTGCTAATCTTGGATTAATGATTGAAAGCTAAAGATTTGAGTGATAATGCTAGGAATGTGTCAGTGGAAAGCAGTAGGACACCAGTGTAAACGTGTCCCTAAATGTAATGACATGGGGACACTAAGCCAAGCACACTACAGTGAAATTGAGTTCAGTCAAGATATTGGAAAGTAACATCAGATATAACAACAATTGTAACTTGTGAAGGAATACTCAGGCCAAGCTGATATTAAAACAGGCAAGGCTGACATACTGGTGGTGTCCAGTACAAAGGTAGGTTGCTTTTGAGTTAGTCTAATGTCTGTTCTTTATTGTATCTTGTACTCTTCCACTGAACTTGAAACTTCCAGTGTTGTATGAAATGAGACCTAAAAGCTATTGTCTGTACTTTGACTTTAAAGGTCATTCAAACTAACATGGTGGTTTACCTCCTGCAAGGTTGTCACACCAGCTCATGTGGAGATACTGCTGAGCTCTGCAGGTCTGAGGATGGCACATTCCAGCACTGGGGTGCAGCACCGTGGGGTGCCTTGGGTAGCTGCAGGCCTTCCAGATGTTCCTTTTTTGACAGCTGGTTTTCATCCTGGAGCCACATGCTACCAACCTTCAATTATGCTGGTATAGCCACAGGGCTGCAATGAAAATGGTATTACTGGAAAGTCCTTGGGTTTAATAATAAATCCCTAAACATTCCTTCTTCTCCCTTCTACAAAATTCCTAAATAGTTCTATAACTAGGGAGAAGGATATTTCTAACACAGGTTATTTCACTTTTGCATTCCTAGTTCCTAGTCCAGCCCAGCAAACAGTTTTGCTACCACTGCTGGCGAGTTGCTGAGCAGCAAGGCAGTGGTGGAAACATCTCTCTCACTGATGCTAGTGTCTCTCTGTGGCTGTGGTTTGATGTTACACAGGGTTTGGCAGTAATAGTGCTCTTTGTTGCTACCTCTCTCTCTGTCGTGGTTTAACCCCAGCCAGCAACTAAGCACCACGCAGCCGCTCACTCACTCCCCCCCATCCAGTGGGATGGGGGAGAAAATCAGGAAAAAGAAGTAAAACTCCTGGGTTGAGATAAGAACAGTTTAATAGAACAGAAAAGAAGAAACTAATAATGATAATACTAATAAAATGACAACAGTAGTAATAAAAGAATTGGAATGTACAAATGATGCTCAGTGCAGTTGCTCACCACCTGCTGACCGACACCCCCCCAGTCCCAAGTGGCGATTTCCCCACCTCCCCACTTCCCAGTTCCTAAACTAGATGGGACGTCACACGATATGGAATACCCTGTTGCCCAGTTTGGGTCAGGTGCCCTGGTTGTGTCCTGTGCCAACTTCTTGTGCCCCTCCAGCTTTCTCACTGGCTGAGCATGAGAAGCTGAAAAATCCTTGACTTTAGTCTAAACACTACTGAGCAACAACTGAAAACATCAGTGTTATCAACATTCTTCGCATACTGAACTCAAAACATAGCACTGTACCAGCTACTAGGAAGACAGTTAACTCTATCCCAACTGAAACTAGGACACTCTCCTTTCTAGGTCTTCATATCACCTCTTCAGTTTTGCTAGGGTGACCTGGGCTGCCATGTCTAGCATCTGGGCTGTGAAATCAAACTGGTTTAAAAATATATATATCTATATTTGTACCTACCTGAGTTTCTGTCAGTTCAAGCTGTAACCATGCAAATAGATGTATCAGCAACACTGAAGAGTTGGTGCCATAGGAAAGGAGAATGAATAGTAGGGATACAGATTCAAGAAATTGCTGTATTGCTGTCAGTTGCTTAGTAATGTCTAACCACAGCTGGCAAGGGAGCTTTATAATGTGCCATGCAGCCACTGTGAAATTCTTGTCTTGACTGACTCACCAAATATTAATTTTTCAAAAAGACCAGTATCTTAAAAGCTGCTTTTGTTAGTAGCTTGAGGGAACAGGTGTGATTGCTATGCTGCAGATGCAAAATGACTTTTACTGATGTACCATCTTTCCACGTGATCATAGTTCAAGAAATGTTTTGGGGTGAAAATTTCATTTCTGTTCATTCAGATGTAATTTGTGGTGTGATCAGGCAAAAGCTATTCAGTAGGTTAAGACAGTGAGCAGCTCTTATTTCTGTTGGGTAATCTTTCAGAATGGCTTTGACAATCTGTATATGTGCAGTTTAAATTTGGCATAGAACTAATTTAATGAACTGTTCTGCTCAGCTTCTTTTGCTTCACCTGCCTGAGACTGTAAGCAGGAATAACTGGCTGTGCACCTACAGAGAAAGGAATAACTGGCTGGTTGATGGTACATGTGCAGAGGGACTGAAGTTTACAGTGGATAATGAGTTGAATAGGAATCTATGATGTTGTGCTGTTGAGAAAGGCAAAGATTGAATAGAAGCTGCAACACTGTTTAGAAGACATCTGATTTATTTCTCCTGCTCTGCTCTCATAGGGCTTTAAGTGTTGTTTGTGTCCCATAGGGTTGGATAATATAAGAACCAAATAGAGAGGACCAGAACAGACTGATGCTGAGAACCATCACTTCTAGAAAATGTCCTGTGAAGAAAGGTTGCAGGAATTGATGCTGAATTTGTCCAGAGACAAAAAGACAACTAGGACCATGGTGCTACAGTTTTCAGATAAGTGAAGAGTAAGAAGGAATAAACTATTCCCTTTCTGTGTACAAATAACGAGCAAGGTGCTTGAATTACAACAAAAAGTAGTTTATTAGGCTTTGGGAAAAGCTCTAAGGAACAACAGGAAAACACTGCAATAACCTGCCAAGGAAGACTGTTAAATCACTACTGTATAAATGCGTTTCTGAAGACCACCACCATGCATTTATCTGGAATGGCACGCTATTATTGATTTCTCCTTTATGAAGGAGACATAATTACCTTCTGCCTCCTATGGAGGTGGAAAAAGACTAGGCAGGTTAAAGCTTTAAAATTCAAATAGTTACAATACAGTGAAAATGGAAGAAAGCAGTTATGAAGAAATGGGCATGTCAGCAGAACTAAGAATCTGCAAATGTGTGATGTGCTAAGTCAGTAAACGCTTGTCTAGTATGTTCTTTGTAAAGTATGTACCGTATCTGATATGAGGTAACAAAGCAGTTGCGTACTGCGAACAGCGTGTGGATCTGCACAATGAAACCAGGTCGAAGTCCCTCAGATGCTGTAGATGTGCCAAGTGCAGCATGCATCCGAGCTCTACGATTGCAAAACAAAAACTGCAGTGCTCTACCAGATGTCTGAAAACTGGAATGCTGAAAAGGGAGCAGTTTGATAGTCTGATGCAGAGCTGCATTAATTAGAGGGTGTCTTAGCACCAAAGCTGTGAAAAAATCCTCAGACACTTGTACTCTAGTGCGGCAGTCAGAGAAGAGCTGGCTGAAAACAGCCGCAGGGTATTAGTCTAATGGTGACTGCCGCAGAATGATGCAGGAGGCCTTTGGCCAAACTGCCAATGTCTCGAAAAGGTTGCGAATTCAAGCTGCTGAGGGAGTTGTGCCAATTACTGTAATACATTTGCTGTATGATGTTATTATTGATCATATCACTTTGAGATGTGATTTGCAGTCCTGCTGCAATGTTAACAAAATGTGTTTCTCATGTTGAGATTACACTCAGTTCTTCTTGGCATTTGGCATGCAGATTGTTTTGGGGTTTGAGTTTCTGTGTCCGTTGCCCCCAGGAAAAAAAGGGAAATTCAGAGAATGAAGCAGAGACAGGGAGGGAGGGAGAGGCACTGGCCCTGACACCCAACTGGCTGCAATTTGCTTTGCCCAAAACAATGTTCTTTCAGATACTGATAGGTCTTAGGCCTCCTTAGGGAAGGAGTGAGGAGAGGCATTCTTGCACTTTGTGCAAGATCTGTTCTGACCCCTTTTGCTGTTATAATTAGGGTTTTTTTCCCCTTGACAGTGTTACAGAATTTTCTATTGAATTTGGTAATCATATCATCTGATGAGGCGCAGAACTGCAAGAAATAGTCAGACATGTTAAAGGAGGAAATGCTCTATTATGCTGCTTAGCCAATTCTCTGGCACTTGACATTCCCACCAGCACATAACCAAGTGTTTGGGCCTGACTAGGTTAATAGAGAATAATTTTAAAAGCATTAAATACATAGCTTTTGTTGTTAGTCCTAAAAAACAGGTTTTGTGATGGAAGATGCACAACAGAATAAAGTGTGTGTGTAACTGCACACACTGGGCAGCTAAGGTTTACAGCTAAGCTTTACCGTACCTATGGATTTGCTTGGAAGCGAGGGTGACGCTTGCATTAATGACACCTGTAGACAGTCTTGTACTAAATTAGAGACTAAAATAGAATAGCCCTATGATGATCTACCTTAAATTTGCCTCTAGAACTTTCCAAAACTATGGTAATAGTTGCCATGTACAGTCAGCATCCTTCTTACCAGCTTCCCAGCACATGTTACACCCGCTCCATGTTCCAGCCTTGCTCTTACAACACATATCCTGTGCTGATTCTGGGCTGCCTCAGCATTCACTGTGCTGGGGAGTCTCTGCTCGAAATCACAAGATTGATTTGAACCACAGAAAGAGCACAGAAGAACTTGCTGGAGCTGAAAATCCAATCATCTATACTTACATACATGTATATGTCTATGCATATATATCCTTGATATATAAATAGGATTAGATGTATGCATATCCTATACCCTTGCATCTATGTATACATACATATATTCTGCTGCTGAAAAGCTACTGAAGTATAGAGAGATATTTTGAGGCACTGTTGAAAGAGATTCTGTGAGGTTCCTAACTGTAATTAAAAAAGTTTTTTTTTAAATATTTTTTTCTTTTAACAGCAAAGACCTTTTTGTAGATTCTATATGGTTGGTTTGGGTTTTTTACACATGTAATGCCACAGAGTGACAGAATAACCTTGCTACAGAATAAATAGGCAATTTATTTAAAATAACCTTATAATAGATGGCTTTGATATCTACAGTAAATCCAAGGACAATAAATTATTTAAAACGTCTATTTTCTACTCTCTCGGAGAACTCGGTCCATAAACAGAGCTTCTAGCAGACTTTGAAACATTTAAGGGAAAACACAGTAACAGTAAACAGTAATTTCTTTTGTGCTATGGAACCCAGTTACAGATTTTAGATAACTTATAGCAGGTTGAGAGATGCACTAAGTTTGAAGCAGCTTATTGAAGTCATGATCTGCATCTAAGGAAGAATTGAATGTTTGAGATATTGCACAGAAATTCTTAATGGAACATAACTTTTGTAAGATCATTTTATGATGGCGATATATCTGTTACTATGAAATAAACATTTTACAAACTTGCAATCTAGATTGATAATAGGAGAAGATTTCATTTTGAAATTCAACCTCTGCTAATAAAGTTTTTTCTCTCTATGCTTGTTTATCTTAATATCAGTTATTTCAAGCAGGTAGTTCTAAAAAGGTTAATGGATTTTGTGATAAAAGGCAACCAATATGTAAGTTCTAGTCCAGTCTTCTGTTTTCAAAGCTACAATAAATTTTTCAACTGAAGGGCACATTTTAGTTTAAGAATTGTATTCCAAATGATGAACTAGAAGTTTGAGCTTTTAGTGGATTGCAGATGATGATACTTGAATAAAGAAAAGCTAGTCAGAGTGTTGAACTAGCTGAAAAATATTTTGAAATTAATAAACTTGGAAAGGAATCTAATGTTGTTTCTGCTTGGCTGAGCTGTTAGAACATCTCTGGTAATTTGGAACTGTATTTAGAAAGAGCAGGGACAAATATTCCTTTTTGTTCTCATGGTTAGATTAGGGTAGATGGGTAGGTTAGTGTCAAAAGCTTTTTGTCCTTGAAATGATTACTGTGACTCTTCCATTCTTGGATTTCTTGACCATTATAAATGCTACATATCTGTGTTCTGAGAAAATTAAGAAGGGAAGTAACTGTATGATTGTTAGAACTGGCCAGATAAGGGAAATCTTTTGCTGAAAAACATTTTTGCATCTTCCATATTGGAAGCTTGTTTTTTGGTTTGTTTTGGGGTTTTGGTTTTGGTGTGGTTTTTTTTCTTTTTTTGTTTGGGGTTTGGTTTTTGTGGTTTTGTTTTTTGTTTTTTGTTTTTTTTAACCCAAACAAACCAAGCAAAAAAAACCCCCACTCAATCAACTTTCTTGAAAAAGATTTTTCAGGGGATAAGATACATTTGGGGAGAAATTAAAAGAATGGCCTAATGTAAATTGGGGGTTGTGTGTTTTGATAGCAAATGGAATTTTTTCTGGCCAAGGATACGTGATTTTTGCTTAAAGGATGTTTTCTGTCATGAAATTATTCCAACAAAGCATTTCCAGTTGTCTGCAACTGTTATAATTCTGGCTATTAGTAATAGCATCCTCTGTATGCGGGTCCTCTCTAAATGAAAAAGGAAAACAGCCCCTGTTCATAGGATTACACTCCACCATTGTTCAAAAAGCAAATTATTTCTTATCTTTCAATGGCTAAGTTCTTCTAAGAAAGATCAACTGCATTTGTAAAAAGCAGGCCTTAAAATTGCCTCAGACTTCAGTATTCTCCCCAGTGATTGAAACCTGAATATGCTGTTGAAAATGGACTTTGATAGCATAGCTCTTCAGCCATGTCCATTGGCTGCATCCTGAGGCAAATACAGAATCTGTGTGTGTATATAATAATCTGGGATGAATATCAAAAAGGTTCTTTCTCTGAACCTTCTGCTCACAGATGCTGAACAGGTTTAAATGCACTGACAAGGATTTCATGCTGTCTATAACAAATGCACACATTTTAGATTTTTAGGTAAGGAGAGTGCCTTTTGTAAATGAACCTGTTTAGCACTAGAGCTGTATTTGGAAACTGGTGAGGAGGAACTGAGCAACACAGTTTGCAGAATTTCAAATAATAAAAGGACAAACTATGAATTAGACTGGAAAGCTGTTAATGATATTGCTTTGCTCCAGAAGAGAAGGCCTGTGAAGTTTTGCAACATAGTTGGTTCCTTGAGACTATTGTACTTTTGTGCAAGTATTATTAACCATATAACCATACCACATTCACAAGACTGAATTAAGAATGTCCCAAAGACTCTTTCAGTCATTACTTAAACCAGACAGTGAAAGCTGTTATGGCTCTATAATTGCCATCATCAGTAGTTACTTCTTTTCACACTTTCAGTACTTATTTCCTATGATAAATCAAGAGGGAACACACATGTAACCCCTTGATGTTAATTAGAACACCACTGACAAAATTTTATATTTGGAAAAAATCGCTGTAAGAACAAAATGGTAATTACTGTAGGCAATCCAGAAATGCTTGTACTTGATGGGCACTCTGATTTGCGAGATAACTAATTTGCTAACCACATACAGTACAGCTACCGTAACCCTCTAAAATTGTTTTGTCATCGTAATTATACCTTGTGCCAGCAGTTCTAAGCAAAACTTGCTATTAGCTTAATTGAGGAAAGAAATGAAGTAAAAAAAAAAAAAAATTCTGATCTAATGGTACAAAAGCTACAGCAGGTACACAGCAAACCCAAGAAATAGGTCCCTGGAGCACACAGAGGTGAATTCGTGATCCTGGAGCACTAAAGATAAATACTGCCAATTACTCCAAAGGTGCTTAATGAATAGATGCACTCACTGCTTTTGCCTATTTTTGAAACGGGTCTTGGAATGAATTCAGCTATCCATTACAGTAGTTTTTACTAAGTATGTGTCCTCATACAGGGCTTGGTTGGGGGCTGGGAGGTGCCTCTGCTTTCTTCTCCACCAGAAGGGAATAACTGAAACACTGAGGGAGCTGAATGAGAAGCATATGAAACCTAGTATGACAGGAATGACAGCTGATCATCATGTCTCCAAAGAGCAGACACTGGCAAGTTGTCCTTTCAAGTTAGAGAGCTGGGTTTTGCTGGTAGAGAACAGCAGTGCTGATGATAACCTACTCCTTTCCATCCTCAATCCCTTCTGGACGAAAGGACAGTACCTGCATTTGCTGACAGTGTAGCTGCCATCATGTAGTATGGGACTGGAACCTACTAGACTTATATTGCTCCAGGAAAGGAAAAAGGGAAAAAACAAATTGTTCTTCAGATGTGAAAACTTCTATTTTGTGAATTTAACATAGTCTCCTAAAGAGATAACATCCATGTGTACTTACTTACCTTACTTGCCTAGGGTTTTCTGGGCAAACGGTGAGCAGAACCACATGATTTTATAGCAGTGCCTTCTACATGAAATAGTGCTGCTGGAGACTTTAGCAGCAGCATCTTCCAAAGTAGCACTAGTTACAGTGCTGACTACCCCTCTTGTGAACAATGCTGCCTTCTCAGCAAGACTTGGCTTGTTTTAGGCAAAAAGAATTCCTGTGCTTTGTCTTGCAGTACTTATAAATGGAGAAAAAAATAAGAGACTCAGCTTTATTTTAAAACAACAGGTTCTGTTTTTTTATTTAACTATTTTGCTGTTTATTCTTCAGTGCCTAACGTAAAGCTGATTCTCTCAGCTTCTAATCTGCCTGTTTGTCAACTCTTAATTTAAGTAAATTAATGGGAGGTAGATTTGAAGCTCTGCAAAATGATCAGAGGGTCAGACAATCAAATCCAAACACTTTGCTTCACCCTTTTGAAAGTCATTTATTTCTCCTAGCATGCTGTTGTGATTTTTAGGCTAGTGAAGTGTATTATATGTCCTGGAGAATGCTATGTGTTTTGTGTCTTGATGAAAGAAAGTAGTGATTTTTCCAATTTGCATGCTTTCATTCTTAATTTGTACTGTTAATCATTTTTACCAGAAAACTATATGGAATAAAAGGCAAATGTTCACACAGGATGAGATCTTCATCATACTGGGCACTGTTTGGATCCATCTGCAGCTCTTGCTCCAGGAATTTATCATCAGCTAGCAAAATTTTAAGTATGGGAAAATTTATATATGCCTAAGGGAAAGTAATTTAATGATCTACACACAGATTTAAGGTTAGCTCTGCTGATGTCAGCAAGCAGGTTAAAATTAATGATGTAATCTGGCCTTGGGTAATCTGCTTTTAAATAGCTCGCTGAAGCAAAGTATCAAAAGTCAAAGATGTAATGCTAACCTCACTCAGGTGATTCGTCATTACAGTGTTATTAGAATGCGGCTTAAAATGCTTACTTACAGTGATTATTCAATATGTTTCATAAGTTAGCCATAAGTGTGTCTACCATTTGTAGCTGTGTAGTAATAAAACAATGATGCTCTCGGAGACTGTTTTGGGGACAGCTATCATTCCCACTGGCTCTGGAAATGAATGTCTCCTATTTCAGTTGGAAGTAATAGCAAGGACCATTTCTAATGAAATACTTTTCCTTTCCAAATTTTTAGCCATTGTGACTTTAAGGGACTGAAATCCTTAAAAGACCTTCTTTTTAACTGATAAAATACTGTCTCTTCTTTTTTCCCTTTATTTTGAAAGCTAATGTCAAAATGATGCTAAAAGGTAAATTTCAGGTCAAATCATGGTATATTCTTCATGCTGAATTGGAGTTTTTTGTTAAAAGCAGCCCTTAGAAAGTCAAAAGGGACAGTTAACTTGGAAGAGTGGGGCCACCTGATTCTTAAGGATTATAGGGTATGGTTCTTTCTGGGCCAAATGAGTAGCCTTTCCTCTTATTGATATGTGTATCTTTCCTCAAGCAAAACCAGATGTATAAGTAATTGTGAAAATATTGAAATACTTCTTTTTAACTTGAAATACTCTTATTCCAGTAGTCATTAAGGCTATAAAACAGAAACCTTAATTTGCCTTGCATTTTTTTTAAAGACAAGCTTGATTAGTAAATTTATTTCAGTAAATCTCAAAATACTGTAATACGTATAAAACCCTTCAACTACAACTTAGAAAGCTATCTCTAGCCACCTCCCCCCCCCCCCCCCCCACCTCTGTCCTTTCCTAGATATTGTGGTTTTGGCTTGCTTTATTTTTTCCCTCTACCAGGTTATGTTAAAGTGTTGATACTGGACTTTGCAGAATTTACGTTATTTGACTACAATTCTTTCATAGTAAGCTAGTTCCCAAGACAAAATTTTGAAGCAGCAGTTCAGTGATGTAGAATGATTTTTAAAACCCACAGAACCTTCCCCCAAAACTCTCCCTGAAAATTTTTGCTAAAACTCATATGTTTTCTCAAGTCTCGTAGATAGGCAGCATGTAGAAATAATGATTCAAGGAGATGGAGGCTTAAACAGTATAAATACTAAACACATAATAAATTAAAGTTCTCCTTAAAATAGCCATTAATCTTTCATGTTTGCATAAAACAATCCAGTTGCTTAAGAACATCACATGATGCTATCTTTCAAAAAAAGAATAGACCCCTGATGGATGCCTATTCCTACTGGAGAAAATAGACCTTAACATCTTCAAGAATCTGGACCAAAATGCTTTGGGTAATCATTAAAACCGAAGCATGTATCTTGTAATCTTGAAAAAAAGTAAGATAGTACTAAGTATTTCCTATCTTAAAATAGCACCCTATTAATGCTTAGAGCATTTCTTTTCAAATGCCTTTAATGAGAGTTCAGTAACTGTCAAAAATAACAAAGGCTAATAAATATTAGGTCTAGAAGCAAACAATATTTCAGGCAGTAGAACATACATATTAGCAGTAGGTGTTGATTATTGACAGGTATATGAGTTCAAAGTTTGCATAAAATATCACATTAATAGCCTATCTGCTTAAGAAAGTTGTTAACACTTAATTAGAACTGAAGTGTAATGCTCTGTCTGGGGCTTGATTACCTTATATTTCTGCTTATCTGATTGTTCTGGTGTTATCTTCCTCTGATTTTATTAGTTGGTGTGAATAAGCAATCTAATCAGTCATATTAGAGCAGAGTCCAAAGAGTCTGAGACTTGGACTCAGTTCCACAAATAAGCTGTAACTGTTTCCCTAGTATCTGTGCTTTAAATATTCCCTGTAAAAGTATTTTATGTAAAATGCTTCTGAGAACCCTGGAATTCCTGGTGGTGGAATAGAAAAGGGATAATCATGATAATTTAAATATCAAAGTTTAAATCTATTTTATGGTAAGCTAATCCTTAAAACTCTATGTATTTCTGGAGGAGATTAGCTGAGAACATATTTTTTGAGTAGAAGGACAGCAGTTCTTAATGATGTTGCCTTATTTTAACAGAGTTAAAAATGTTTACATATGATGGTGAATTTATGTCAATACCCCTTACATCTACCACCTGTAGCCTGATTTTCAGGATTAGCAAACAAATGTGCCACAGGCTCACCCCAAAATACAAGAAATATTCATGTAATCATATACTCAACTAACAAGTTCCACCTGAGCGATGGTTAACGATTGACCTCGGAAACCACAGCATCTGGATTCACAAATGTTCATGCAGAAATGTTTTTAAGTATCTGTTTGAACAGTAGTATAATTCTGTGGTTTACTTGCCTTAAAATGATGATTTGTTGGCTGAGGTGACAAAGCAAGAAGCAGCCGGGGTTTTTTTCAAGCAGTATGTAGTATTTTAATTGTATGTAGCAGTGTTGCTGATGCAGAGTTAAATACGAGACCTGGCCACAGTCAAAACTCTGCCTTGATTCCCTGTCATACTGCTGTCAGACCTGCAGTGTTTGTAAAACTGATTTTGAGGGAGCGTCCATATTAGCAGTGTGTATATTCCTCTGCCTGACATGCAGTTGCCAACAGCTAGGCATGTTTAGAGCAGTCTGATGCTAATATCTAGAGAACCATTACATATAGTAATAATGCCCCCCACCAAGGGAGCGGAGCTATGTAGTTGTAGCTATTTGCTTATTTGACTTAAATAAAATTGTGTTTGTAAATTCCTGTGAATAGATTGACTTGAATAATGACTTTTATATGTTTTAAATATTTGTGCAATTTTTGCATGCAAATCATAAGATAGATTCAGAAGACAGATGTCAAAACTGGCTAGTTCACCCAGAGTGGGTGTACAGCTAAGTGTAAATCACTTGTACGAGCCGGTCTCAACAAAGCTCCTAGGTAACGTCTTTCCGTATTTAACTACAGTTACAGCTAAAAAGTTCCATTTATACCTGACATAAGCTTTTCTTGCTGCCACATACAAGTGTTCCTTCTACATTTACAATAGAAGTTATCTATAATTGCTTTACAGAACATTTAATTTCCTTTCTCTTTGTGACAATATTTTGTGGAGGATAAGACTTATCCCTGCATCTAGTTTTGTCTTTCCCTGATTTCATAGGCGTTGTTTGTGCAACTGCAACATGGATCATGGGGTTAGCACCTCTGATCACTTACTGCTCTTCCTTACCTGGTCCAAATCTTCCCTAGAAAGCAGAGCAGTACTTGAAATTCAACAAGATGCTTCTGCTGAAGCCTTGCCAAGGACTGGTAAAAAGAAGATTGACTTTACAGATTTGCATGGGGCTAACCTGTTCCTGTACCCAGGTCTGCTATTAGCTTTCTCCTATTTCATATTCAGTTTGTGTTCTGCAGCACCATACAACATATTTTGAATTCTGAATTGCTCAGCAACTAATCACTGTTTATTGTTTGAAGTGTTTGCTATTCATGATTTGCCAGCCATAACATGGTTACCTAAATCATACCATGGGTTTTCCCTTTTCTTTCCTGCCTCTTACAAATAGATGGCTAACAATTTACAAGTATTAACTCATTTATTTACAGGGTGAATGATCTTATATGCATTCATGTGTAGTGGAACCATATAATAATTTCTGTTATTTTTCTTAAGCATCTTACTGGTCTTTCCACATTCTCTTCTGTACTCTTATTATAACAGATTTTCAAATCCTGTTTGGATGGGTAGGATAGACAGTTGTGCTTTGTGATGGTTGGGTAGTCTGGTTTTGGATTTTTTTTTTCTTGACAGATTTTCTGAAAGATTATATAGAAGCAACTTCATGCAAGAATGTGTTCTGTGTGCTCAAAGACTTTGGGCTGACCGATACTAAAGGCATTTTATTAAATCAGCAGATTTAACTTTTTCTTATATCCTTATTAAAACAAACTATAAAATAGTACTAAGTGCTAATATCTACTTCAGATAGTTTGTTGATCTGATTTCCTTACCGATACGCTATGGTGGGAATTTTTGGTGCCCTCTGTCTCAGCAAGATAATTTAACTTGTTGTGAAGATTAAAGGTTAAAATAGCTTAGACCTACAATAATGCAGATTTCTTTGTATCTTGAAATTCTCGGGGTTTTGTTTGGTGTGGGTTGGTTTTTTTATTCTTATTAAATACTGAAAGAGGTACATATTTTCTTTTTCTAAAAGGTTTCAAAATATTTTAAGCTTTTAATTTATCCATCTATTGGGAGCGTTCGCAGGCCCTGGGGAATCTGTTTTGAGGCAAGACTGTTCTCTGCACAGCTATGAAAGCTCTGAAATTTGAAAAAATATTTATAAAAGTCTTTTTGCATCTCTGAATGATAAATCTATTTCTAATAGTATTTTTGCTGCTAGAAAGACTTTGAATTCTTTTTTGCTTTATTATGCATATTTATAAGGCTTGTTTAAAAAAGAAATCATAAATAATGGATAAAGCTCCCTTTAGAATAACAGGATGAGTGGATTAAATCTCCTACAAATGTTCAGTATATTAATATCTTTTCAACATCAGTTTCTCTGTAAAAAAAGTGTGTCCATGAGTGATATTCTTTTCAATTAGATCATGTATTTGGGTCCTATATGTTATCCAGCTTTTACGTTCACACACAACAGTGTGCAGCACACAACAGTTAGCAGTGGCATAAAAGCCAAAGACGACAGAAGTGTAAGCACAAAGTTATACTACTTCTCTGCCTGTTTTTGGGGGAGGGGGGGAAGCTCAGAATCAGGTGGGTTTTTCTTTCTTCTGTCTCTTGTTGGTTTTGTGGGTTTTGTTCATTTTGCTTTGTTTTGATGTTTGGTTGTTTTGGGGTTTTGTGTGTGTGTTTTCGTTTTGGTTTTTTTTTGTTGTTGTTGTTTTAAATGTTCTGGCAGGACAGACCAGTAAGTCCATGTTTTAAAAAGCAGCTGAAAACCACTAATAATAGACCCTCCTTTGCTCTTCTACTGAGAGACTGCATGTGCAGGATGCCAACATAACAAGTATTACGTTTTCTGTGCCTGTTGGCCTATACTAGCCTCATTTCACGGAGGGCAGCAGAACTGGCACCTGAAAAACTGTTGTCCCTCTCTGTTAAGATCTTTGCAGAGGAGAATGTGAAGTGAAATACTGACAGGGGGCATTTGCACTCATTTGTTTTTTGTTGACAAGAGCTCTACTGGATCGTGTGCCAGTTTCATGGTTTTTAAAGGATGCAGGTAGCCCACCAGTAAACTTGCAATGGTATAACCCTATCAAATTAATGATTAAATGAGTATTGGTTTAGGATGGAGCATCCCAGCCAATATTGAATTTTTTTATCTTCATTTTAGAAAGCAGAAGTGAATGCATGATAGTGGTTTCAAAAAGTTGTCTAATGTTCCATTCAAGCAAGAATGACAGAATTGCATCTTGAAAGTAGAGGTGGTTAAATATATAACAAATTGATTAAACTCAATTAACAGGTGGAACACAGTAGGCTAACTGGGCAGTACTTGGATTTGCAGACATGTGTAGCCTTACTTACTGGAATTCATTGCCCTTTTTTGGATGACCAAAAGAAATATACACCCACACATTAATACTTATATACAGTGCATAAAAGTATGGTTGATTTAGCTCTGGGTTTTGCTTGTTTGCTTTGGTGAGAGCCACGATAGTAAGATAAAAATGTCAGGCAGATATTCATTAACACAAATATCTCTTTTTATCTCTGTACAGATAAAAGAAGTCCTGGCAAAGCTGAAGAGGAAAATTATCTCTGCTGTGCCAGTGACATTTCTACTGAATACATTGGCTTAATGCAAAGTTAATATCTACTTAAATGCTTCCAAGACTTAGTTAATGGAAGTACAAATTGAATATTCTGTATAAGCAGTTTAATTTAGTTAAATATTTGAAGTTGTGGCATAGCAGAATCATGAAAATATTTGCTGAAGTTTACCCCACTTTTACAGTTGCTTTTTAGTAGCTGTATTTTAGATTGTGTTTGATATTTTCTGATATTTTCCCAGTAGCCTTCCACATGGTATAATACATTATACAAAGCCTAGCGTTTTGTATGAGTTCTTCTGTAATAATAGTTTTCAGCATATTGGTCTAGACCTTCCTTTTTTGATGCCAGTGGCAAGAATCCCATTAATTTAACTGGGAAAAGAATATGTCAGTTTAGAAAACAACCATGTGCTGGCTTCTGAAAAACTAGATGCGCGAGTTCTTTTAAAAAAAAAAAAATTACTTCCATACTAAATAATACATTGCCACAATTCACTTGTATTTATGGGTATTAAGAATTGAATGGCCAGAACAGCTGGGCCGATTCTTTTCATTTTAGCTAATCTCCCACTTTCCCTTTTATCTCAGGGGATGAGTTGGCTGTGGTGATGTGGGTGTTTGGATGCTGTTTATGAAATCATTATCTGTTATATTTATGTTGGTCCTGGGTTGTATATGTTTATCTGGGCACATTAATGAGTCCGTTTATATGTATTTTTAAATGGTGACCAAAGTTGCTAGCAGCATTGGCTAGCTTTGTTTACAAACTGTAAAGAAACAGTGTAATAGTTCAAATGTTTGCCAGTAAGTCTTTCCTCCTCCTTCTATGGAGTGTAACAGTTTTTTGAGTTTTTACAATGTTAAGAATACAGTGCCTGTTAACCTAGTGTGGAAGGTACCCACAATGACAGCAATCCACCCACTGTTCCTTGCTCAGCAACCTTCCAGATGGAAAGGGGCAATGGTAACGAAATGTCACCTGGGGAAAGTTAAGAAATTAACTATATGATAATTATTAATATATGATATATATTAACTATATGATTATATTAATCTATATTAATGAGATGATGATTATTATCCAGCTACCTATTCTCTTAATGGATTCTGTGTGACCAGGGCTGGGTTCAGTCATGCTGTAAATGGAGAGGCAGAGCAGAGCCTTGTTTACTTTTGGTGCAGGGCTGTATTGAATAGCCATCCTGCTCTGCATTTAGAAACGGAAGTCAAGGCAATGAGCTCTGCACATCTACCAAAATGTGGTGAGACTTGCTGCAGCCCTCTGTTCCTGGTGGAGAGGTTTATAGTCTCAGGATGGCCCTGAACTTTTCTCCCTGCTACAGAGGGAACACCTCTACTTTTATTTTGGCAAACACGACTGTGTTGGGAGAGGTTAGGTGGTAGTCAAGTATCCACCCTGGAGCTTTATCACATGCATACGAGGTCATGTTTGCTACTTAGAACAACTGTGTAAAACCTGTAAGTGAAGCTAAGCTAGCAAAATAGTTTTGACTTAAACTTTTTGAACTAAAAATTTACTTGTATGTAAGCTATAAGAAACTCTAAATTATCAACTTCATTTTTTCCATACTTTTTTCCCCACAGATGTGATATAAACTTTGTTGTTTCATTTGATTCCCCTCAGTTTTTCCAAACTGTGCTGATCAAAGCTGGTAAAGTCTGTTTCTTATCTCTGTCCTTTCCTGTACAATGACTGTTGAAGTGAAGATCAGAGGTTTTTTTCACTTTGACACTTGCTATTAAATGCATAGAAAACTGTCTTGCAGTCTGACGCACTTGAAATTTCATTCTCGTATTTGACATCAGCATTAACATTAGTGGTTTTCATATAACAGTTTCATCCAGGTTCTTCAGATGAAGCTTTCAGAGTTTTTGCTTTCCAAGTGAAAGGTGATGTGCCCAGGTTCTAGATAAAAATTTAAACTCAAAGGGAATTTTTAAAATTTTGTGGCCAATTCTAGCTGACTACCATATATGGTAAAATATATTTATAAAATATTGATATATTTTATATATGAATATTTAAAATCATATAATAAACTTTATCCTTAATAACAATAGAGGAGCTGACTGTTAGTCATATTTTGCTAGAAATGATTGATTTTTCAAAAATTATTACTTGAGGCAAAATGTTCCATGGGTAACATACCCTGGTCTGGACATTGAACACCAAACAGCAAATATCTCCAAGCATCTACCTGCCCGCTCAGGGGAAGTGGAATGCAACATGATTTCCCTACGTGCCAGAGCTGGAAGAAAAAGTAGCTAAACCTTTGAAACTCTATAATGTATACTAACTGTGAGCAACCTCTTACCTGATGTACAAAATAGTGTTCAAAACATGGGGGTTTAGCAGGAGGGGTGTGGGGGGGGTGTTTGGGGCTTTTTTTGCCCCCCACCCCCTATCTGGAGACTTGCCAAGAAATTCTCTCGTTTGCATTAAGCCTGTTGATAACTCCTAGTGAAAAGATGAAATATTAACCTTTTCTTTTTTTAAAATTTAATTGCTGTTTGAGAAAATAAAGCTTTTCATCTGCTGATGGTACTTGCTGATGTCAGCTTTCAGGAACAGTATTCTAGAACTAGAACAGATTTGATAAAACCTTTAAATGGAATCTAAATTGAAATTGCTCAGAATATGAAACAAAAAGGCAAAATCCATCCCCTCTGATTTTGGCTGAATTTCTGTGTAAATATAGAGATAATATTTTGCTGAAGATGTGCGCGCACACACACAAATACATATATGCTATATATATAAAATATGTACACACATACATAGTCTGTATGCGTGTGTGGCTATTTAGATGTATGTATACACTCACATTTTTTGTCAGTGTCCTTACCCCATCAATTTGCCAATACAATTTTATTTGTATTGATGAATACAGTCACATTGATGAACTTCTATGCAAATTAGTTTTGGCTTTCAAAAATTTATTTAATTTATTCCATTGATCCAAGTAGTACCAGGTAAAAAACATTTGCAGTCTATCATAAACAATCAGTACTCTTATGTCCCCATAACACAGGCATTGATGGACTTTTGATTGATGAGAACTTCTACTGAAGTCCTTATCAGAAATCATAGTGAGCGCATGATATAATTGTGTGTGGGATCAATGTGTGGTTGTGTAATATATAATCATTATGTACCTAAAAGTCATTTTAAATTCCTCTGTGTAAACACCCATTCATGAGTTTGAGTTAAAGTCAATGTATATGTTGTTGTTATGTATGGTGAATTTTTTTTTTAAGAGTACTTGTAGGTGAGTAGGCACAAACATCAAATTACACCACTTCATCTTCGTGTTACTCCATAAAATAAGATTTCACGTCATGCAATGGTTGCTGTGAACATCTCCCTGTGGCCTCATTCTCTTCCCCTCGTTCACTTACCCAAAGTGGCCTTAATATGTGTTGTAATACTGTCCACGTAGAGGCTGCAGAGTTTTCTGGAAGTTGTAAAGTTAGTATATGCAGTGAGCAGACAACGGCTCCCAGCAGCTCCCTGCCCGGGCTTGCAGAGAAGAGCAGGTTCCTGCCTGGGATGTGCTCCTGCTGCTGCAGGCAGGGACAGGAGATGAACCACTCTGACCCTCAAACTGGGAAACTGCCTCAACTTCAACTGCAGTCTGTGCACTACAAAATAATAGCAGAAATGTCAGTTCTCCACAATACAAGGGTTCAAACAGTACAAACACATGCCTTTTCAGCAGGGGTGATAACCTGGCATCTTCCAAAAAGGAAGCTTAAACAAGAGAGTGAGTTGTTCCCTGGATATGCTCTGCGGAAGGCTGAGCTTCACACTGAGGCAGAGCAACAGGGCTACCTTCAGACATTTTTCAACTAATCTGATCCTTCTGTGACACTTGCAGCTTCACTGGCCACCCCCACCCACAGCCATCAGGCACTGCCTGAAGCTGGGGCTTCGTACAGGTAAAGCTTGCAGGCAGAAAATGCATGAGGTCAATCTTAAGGCGAAGATGCTTACAGCAGTGTGTGGTGTGGAGCAACAGTCTTCCAAAATTTGGTCCTGACTAGCAAAGTTATCCTTCTCTGCAACTAGTGTCATATTCAAATAAATGTTATTGTAAACAGAGTGACAGCTCCCAGTGTTTAGCAATGATGGGGACACTATCTGTGTCAAGCGTATTCTGCAACGCCTTCCCCCACCTCACTTCTTAAAATGCTTCTCTGATTTGACTACTCAATAATGCTGCTGAGTACTTTAGCAGGGGGGGTTGGAGAGCTAGATTATTTATCATGCCGTGCCTAGGTGCATCGTCGGAGCTGTTCTGTCACTGTTCCCAGAAGAATGTGCTGAGTTGTGTGAAGCACAAGTGAGACACCAAACTATTGTATGCAGTCACTGAATTTACCTTCTGCACCAGCTGATTTAGTCACACTATTAGATACTTGTTTTACAAGACTTTAAGTATTCCTCTACAAACAGGAGGTAAGGATATGCACTGCTTCTTAGAGACGGTGAAAAATTCGAAGAACTGCGTATTTTGATTTAAAAGCTTTCATGGTGTACTCCAGAGAGCCTTTCAATTTCCACCTCAGTTGTTCCCTGGGGGAAGGAAACTTTAAAATACTCAAAAATTTCCAGTTTTTCTTTGCAATATCATCTCATTGCTGGTCAGCTCATAGCCAGTTGTCTTTGATCATGTTCTTAGACATTTCCATTAGCTTCATTACCTAATACCCGTAATGCTTTATTTCAATCATCAGTTATCTAGCTGGAGCCACCGGGAGTCTCACTAAGAATGTTTTGCTTAACGGTGTGACTGCTGGAGCAACCCCAAATCTCAGTGTAATCAATTGATCTGTTCCTATTGGAAACGATTTTATTAAGTCTGGACTGAAAAGCAATACAGCCAGTTCTTGTGATCTGCACCATCCTCACCCCAGTGTTTTGTCCGAGTAGTGCCCTGATAGTGGCTAGTCATTCCTGTAAGCTACTGGTTTGCAGGTGGGGTAAGGAGATACTAACATCGACAAAGTTTAGAAACAGAAACTGTAATCTAATTTCTGGATCTAAATAACAGAGTGCAGTACCTCTGACAGGTGTAAAAGATTCACTTAAAGAGAAACTGCATTTCAGAACCTCACAGAATTAGGTCACTTGAATTATATAATCAGGCTTTCAGAAAAGCGGTGTTTGTTCAGGTTTTTGTTTATTCCTGAGGGTGGGGATGCCTTGCTATATTTGGTGCAGCAATATTTGTCTCAGTGACATGGCAACATATGGAGCAATAGTCACAAAGACCAGAGGTTACTTCATTACACTGAAATGACTACCTCATAAACAGAAAAAACCCCAAACCCATACCAATTTAGATTAAGCCCTTGCATACTATACCTGTTCAACATTAAGGTCTCCACTGATGCTTTCTAATGTATGATTAAAAAAAAGATCTTTAGAGATTCTAAAGTTTCTTACAAAATTTAAGAATGATGTCTGAAAATTCTTGAACAGTCTCAACTGTCGTATAAGGTCATCTTGCTGGATTCTGAAGAGTTAAAAATTTGTGAATTCCTCATATGTACTTCTGGGTTTTGCTCTTTTTATTTTCTACACCCACACAGTAACCATTTATCACGTGCCAGAACTCGAATGTTTTTCTGCTTGACTTTGTGATTGTATTCAGTATCACTAATAAGCCAGTCTATTTCCATCCATTTGTATTGCTTTTGCTTTCTGTTTAGAGTTCCTCCTTTGCCTCTCAAGTGACGCACTGCACTTATCACCTGATTCTCAAATTCTTTTTAATCCACTTAGTTTACACAGAGCAGGCTTAAACTCTGTTGAGGGCAAGGCTAGTTAGAAGCTGATTATTGCCAAAGTACACCAAGCTGTACTTTAGAAGCAACATTTGCGAGGTATGCTCTTGGCCATGGATGACTACAAAGGTTTTGTTCAATGTGTCATACCTATTACTGGTTATTCCAGCACTGTGATTCTCCCTGTATTTGGATGCAGATGGCAAGAGATGTGAAGTGCTTCTGGAGACATCTTCGCACTGGTATCTGTGTCCTGCTTGCTAGTCACAAAGCCTGAGTGCTCTCTTCCTTTTTTTTTTTTCCACTAACATAGTTCTCACTAAAAATTGTTTCCTGAGCTGTAGTAGATGTGATCTGTTGCTCAGTTTTTCCATGCATGTTTTTCACAGGAGACAGAGATGAATGGTGGCCTGACCTACACCGTGCGGAGACCAGTGCTGATTGTACAGAGCCATGGGTAGCCAGAGGCTCTGTTGATATCCGCCTCAAATACATCGTGTAGTTCCTGGTAATGCTGGCATGTAAGCAGAGCTGCTTTGGAAATCTGGCTTCTCTCTATGTCACATCATTAAGCAGGCATCAGGCTTTGAAGCTTGTACCACCAAGGTGTGTCAGCTCCTGTAAGACTAGCCTGTGCTAGCAACTGTCCTGTGTTGCTTCCCAGACAGTCTTCTCATCAACATCCTGCGTGTAATTGTGGTCCTGGTCCATGAGAGTCATCAGCCGTCACCTCTTTGTCCCCCTGCCATGAATAGGTGCTGAGCAGTATTAACGGGAGAGCTGTTTTGCAGCTTTCCAGAGATGAGTTAGGGCAGATGGGCATACCCATAGGGCTGTACTGGGGAGATGGGAGAAAAAAGTGCATAAAACTTGCTGTGATACACTTGGAAAGCTGGAATGGGCTGAGGGGAACTAGAAGTCTAAGTTTTTCTGTGCTCCACAGTGAAGCTTGCCTTGAACTGATGCATGGAGTGCAAGTAAGGGTTAGCAGCCTGGCTCAGAACAGGTAACTTAAAACTGATAGTGTAGTTTTATTGTGTGAAATTACTAAAGCTTTTTGGGTTGGGGTTTTGGTTTGGTTTTCTTTTTGTTTGTTTGTTTTTAACTAAGCCTTTTCCATCTTCTTCCAATGCGCAGTGTAACTCTTTCTAGGTGCTATTAAGAAACTCAGTGAACCTGGCATTGTGGCTATAATTTTCAGTAGTCTAGGAATTAATGTCCTCTATTATTGCTTCCAGTTATTGAGAAATGTAGGTGTAGACCCAGTTGTTAGTCAGAGACTCCAATCAAAGAAAAAGGTCAATTTCTTATTTTCTCATGTAGCTTTTAGTAAATCTTCAATTTGTCATGTTCCTTATTTGTGTTACTGTTTGTCATTCGAATGGCTAAGAATACATGGCAATGAATTAACCAAAAATAATTCCTAGAAATGCTTCTAGGAACATTGAGGGGTAGATGATGGAATCATGTTGGGGGCAGTCCTACTTTAAAATGAAATATTTGAGAACAAGATTAGTTTTGTTTTGTTTTAATCTTCTAAGATAATAGATTGACAAAAAATGGAAACTACCATAATAAAAGAAGAAAATGCAAAAAAGGCCTGGAGATGAACTGGATGGTGAAACAAATGTTTGAACATCTGAATGTCTCCTGTGGTGTGTGCGCATCTTGCTCTGCTCTCAGAGACTTCGTTCTGTAATCTTCATGAGTACAGAAGTGTTAGTATGTGAGAAGTTCAACATTGGTCAGACCAAAGGTCGACACTGGCTCATGTCGTCTTTCCTAGCGCAGCCAGCAGCAGCATGTACAGCAGAAACCAGGACCAGGACAAGCATGCAGCAATACTTCTGCAATAGACTCATCAAAGGGGTCTGAAGCACCAGGTCTGTCCTAATCAGAGATAACATCTTTGTGGTGTTATCCATGCTTTGGAGTTGGCGACATGTAAAGGCCAATATATTTATCTTTAAATGTTCTAGGTGTCCTCAATGTCATATATAAGAAGTTGTGAATTCACAAATATCATCCAAATCAGACCAGTCTCTATTAACAAAACAAATCTTTTGCTCGCTTTTCTTGCCTAAGTACTTTATCCCTTGCAATGTCTTAATTTGCATCTTAGTAATGTACATTAGTGTTTGTTTCATGAGGTAGATAAGTCAAAAGAACAGTCTTAAATAGACACTTTAAACTTGAATTTGTACAAGTAGTTACAAGTAGTTCTGCATCCACCACAAATAGTGTCTTTTTCAATAGAAAAATAACTGAATGCTTCAACACTGGTAACTCATTCCACTAACAGCAGTAGACCGTGGATTACCACCCCAATTTAAAGATCTACTCATCTTGCTGAAGAATTGAAGCTGTAGGATATAAGGCCCTTTCTTTCCTCTTCACAAAGCTGTTTCTGCCTTATTTCAAGCTAAATGAAAACAGCTGTGTATCTCATTAATTATGCATTCAGAGAGCACTCTGACATGATCCTCTTCAAAACACAGTTAATTTTAATCTTTCTCATGCAATTTTATGACAAAGAGTTTGATGGTCCTTTGTTTCCTCATCTTACTGTAATTTTGACAGTGAAATATCAGAGTACATTAAGTAGTCTATTATACATCTGATTTTAAGGCAATTCTTATACAAACTATGACCAGAGAAGATGTAGCCCATCTATTCCACATTCAATATTTCATGAAGCAAATCCAAAATATAATGTGACAGAAACACCTAAAAAAAAAAAAAGAAAAAAAAAGGGCAGAGGGACACACACACACTCAGACATACTGCCATGATACATTTCTTTATTTCAATGGGAGGTCCTCAAGTATCTGACCATTATTGCAACGTAGTTAGTAGGGCAGTGACAGCTTAATTTAGACATTTTTTTAGTCATATTTGTAAAGCCTTTCTTATTTGGAACTGTGCTGATTAACTCTAGAGCAAAGGTAATGCCCTCAACACCAGAGTGCTTAGAGGCTGAAGCATATGGTGGAAAGTGTGTGTCCAAGAGCCATCACAGCAGCAGCTCTTCAGCATTAAAGTGACATTCTCAAAAGTAATACTAATAAATCAAGTGGAAAAATGCTTGATGGCAGCTGTTGTGAACAGATTATTTCCACTTCTTGTTTTTCTAAATGCACTGCTTTTTAATGCACCAAGACCATTCGTCCAAGTTCCTCAGCTGTTGATACATGTTTTTTCCCACTTTTCTCCTTACCTGTGTGATGGGTTGACCCTGGCTGGATGCCAGGTGCCCACCAAAGCCATTCTATCACTCCCCCATCCTCAGCTGGACAGGGGAGAGAAAAATATAACAAAAAGCTTGTGGGTCGAGATAAAGACAGGAGCGATCATTCACTAATTACCATCACAGGCAAAACAGACTCAGGTTGGGGAAAATTAACTCAATTTATTACCAATCCAATCAGAGTAGGGTAATGAGAAATAAAACCAAATCTCAGAACACCTTCCCTCCACCCCTCCCTTCTTCCCGGGCACAACTTCACTCCCGGATTTCTCCACCAAGCCCCCCCCAGCGGCGCAGGGGGATGGGGTTTACGGTCAGTTCATCACACGTTATTTCTGACGCTCCATCCTCCTCAGGGGCAGGGCTCATCACACTCTTCCCCTGCTCCAGTGTGGGGTCCCACCCACAGGAGACAGTCCTCCATGAACTTCTCCAACATGGGTCCTTCCCATGGGCTGCAGTTCTTCACGAACTGCTCCAGCATGGGTCCCTTCCACGGCGTGCAGTCCTTCAGGAGCACACTGCTCCAGCGTCGGTCCCCCGCAGGGTCACAAGTCCTGCCAGAAAACCTGCTCCAATGTGGGCTCCTCTCTCCACAGATCCGCAGGTCCTGCCAGGAGCCTGCTCCAGCGTGGGCTTCCTAGGGGGTCACAGCCTCCTTCGGGAACCCACCTGCTCCAGCGTGGGGTCCTCCCCGGGCTGCAGGTGGAGATCTGCTCCACCGTGGACCTCCCTGGGCTGCAGGGGGACAGCCTGCCTCACCATGGTCTTCCCCACGGGCTGCAGGGGAATCTCTGCTCTGGCGCCTGGAGCATCTCCTCCCCCTCCTTCGTCACTGACCTGGGGGTCTGCAGGGCTGCTTCTCTTACATGTTCTCACTCCTCGCTCTGGCGGCTGTTTCTCACTGTCCCAACTTTTTTTCCTTCTTAAAAATGTTATCACAGAGGCATTACCACTATCACTGATGGGCTCGGCCTTGGCTGGCGGTGGGTCCGTCTCAGAGCCAGCTGGTATGGCCTGTCTCGAACACAGGGGAAGCTTCCAGCAGCTTCTTACAGAAGCCACCCCTGTAACCCCCCCCGCTACCAAAACCTTGCCACACAAAACCATTACAACCTGAATCTGAGAGCAGCAGCAGCAAAATTTCTCTGTTGTGATAAGTAACCTTACAGATCTGCAAATCCTTGTTCTCCTGGTACCTTCTCTGCCATTACTGCAAAACCCCAAGGGTTTTTTTGCTATGGAGGTGATAGCAAAATTCTTGGCATGGCAAAACATATATGATGTCTATGCTGTTAAGTAGTCTTGACCTGTCTCTGAATCCTGGCATCCACTAACACAAGTGAATAGAATATGTGTTTGTCATGATCCGTGAAACTTTTCTGGATTTCAAGAACATTCTTGCTCAAACCTGCAAAACAAATTACTTGTGAGGGTTATTCTCAAAATTGAAACTTCATGCTATTAAGGGAAAATGTTCCATCCTGTTTATGTTGCCTTTCAAAAAAAAAGTCTTGTTTGCAGTGCTTTCCAGCTTAAGGAATAAGATTCCTTAATTCAGAAGCAAACAGCAGCTGATTGTCACAGTAGGGATTGAGAGCGCCCTAAAACCCTTTTATTGGCATCATATTGGCTGGCAGTGGAGCCCCAAGAAGACTCGCCATGGGGTCACTCATAGATGACTGCTGTCTGTAGCTACCTGCTGGGAAAATCAGCTAGAAAGTGTGCTTTAAGTAGCTGTACCACAATTATAGAGAAGTGCAAAAATGAGATAGGAGATGCTTTTCACTCTTTGGAAAGATGCACAAGGGACATGTCCAGCTCTTGAAATCCTACAAATGTTCCTTAGGCAGCAGAGTTGCAAAGCATTAGAAAAAGGCACTCTTAATTCAGTACACATCTTTAAAGCCAGATGTATGCTTCTAAACTATAATTTTATTTCCATTTTTATTAAATGCAGTAAGAGTCTAATGATAAAGCAAAAACTCAACTCAAAACTTAAGGATGTTTTTGCAAAATAAAACCTTGTGGTTCCATCTTCCTTCTCCTGTAAGATTTGGACAATTGTTTCTCTCCATAAATCTTGTAAATTGTGTAAGATGACTTTCAATCATTGGAGTTTGCAGCTTTTTTTTCTCTAGGTTGATGATCTTGAGTTTTTCTATATGATAAAGGAGGTGCTTGCATTAAAGCCAAATTTAAACTCTTTTAGTGGACCAAGTAAAAAGGATCCATGAAATGGTTATAGCCTACAGTATTTTAGCTTTTTTTCAAAGCATTCAGTATTTCTGAGCAACTTGTTCTTCATTTAAAAATAAGGTAGATCTATAAAACATATCTTTCTTGCATATTATTAGAATTATGTGAAATGTTCTCATGGAAAAAAAAAACCATAAATTTTTCCGTCTTTACAAAATGATAGGATGAAATATCTTTTCAGTGTTCCATATGATTGAATTTTCCTTTTCAATATATAAAACCTAGTGAAGAGAAGAGATGAGAAGGCTGACACTGGCTGTGAAAGCTGGTTGCCTGAAGTCTGTGCAAGATTATCTTTTTATTGTACAGCTGTACATTGATAGTCATCTAAATAGAAGTACTAAGCTTCTAAACAAGGCATCTGAAATGTTGCAGCAGGATGGTGCATGTACATTCAGCTGGACACAGTGCAGAGTTGGAAAGTTCTGTTGATGTTTCATCTCTAGTTTCCACTTCCACTCCAGAAAACTGTTGCAAATTCACCTATGTCTGCTATTATTTGGCTTTGCATTTTTAAATGGGGTTTAAAGTGATGAGGAGATCACAGATTGTTTTTACTTGAACATTTAAAGCCCTTATGTTAGGAAAAGCTGTGATTTTTCTGACAGGAGATGGTCTTCAACATGTCACTAATATATTTTAGCTTACTTAATACACATGATAATGTTGAGTGACTTGAGGGAAATCTGCAAGCTGATTGTAAGAAGCAAGCAGTGAACTAGAACAATATTAAATTGATCCCAATGCATGTTTTGTCTTGTTATGTACAGAGAAGTCTTGCAACATAAATGTAAACTACATGCATGTTAAAAGGCTTCAACATTGCACATCACTAGGAGTACCTTTCCAGTCCATTTCTGCGAGCAAGTACATAGAGACAAAATGAACTGGTAGGGATGTTAAGCAACATACTCTTAAAAGCTGGTGAGAAGATAGGAAACAAAAGCAAGCTCTTCATACAGTTCAGAAAGAGGTCTGAAACAGCTCCCTGTTTATCTCTCTGAGCTAACCACAGGCCATGGTGAGCTGAGGGAGAGCATTCCTCTCTTTCTGGGGTTTCATGTGTCCATTCAGGCTTGCAGGGAGATGATACCAATCATGTAAGTACCCCATGCTTTTTACTGCAAGTGACTCCAAAGGTTTTATTTCTGAAAGGACTGAACAAAACCAGCTCACTTCCAGGTCTGCTGTTGGTAGTGGTGCTATTCTGAGTTTGGTCTGGAGTTGCTATGCTTTTAAAAACCCTTTTGGTAGTTGCAGTTCAAAGTTGGTATACCTCTGCAAACATATATACTGTCACAAGTAGAACACTTTCATTTTGAAGATGTTATCTGGGAGTATCTTGGAGGAGGATTGACTTCAAAATGTCCTGTGCTGTTAAAGATGCTTTTTTCCAAATAGAATTTTTTCTGTGTAAGGAAAAATATTTCATTATTATATGACATAAGCAGATAAAAAAGGTGTAGTAAATCATATTTTGATGGCTAAAGAGTTATTACTAATGGTAGATTGCCAATTTTAATTTAAGAAAGAAAATCTTATTCCTTCTCCAGGACTGGAATTTATATGAAAAATCATTCTATACTATTGGATTAGTAGAAACAGTTTGGAATGTGTGGGGTTTGGGGTTTTTTTGTAGTTTAGAAACCTTTGCTGAAGTGTCCTGGTTTCAGTTGGGATAGAGTTAATTTTCTTTCTAGTAACTGGTATAGTGTTATGTTTTGGGTTCAGTATAAGAACATCATTGATAACACACTGATGTTTTCAGTTGTTGCTAAGTAGTGTTTAGACTAAGTCAAGGATCATTCAGCTTCTCATGCCCAGCCAGCAAGAAGGCTGGAGGGGCACAAGAAGTTGGGAGGGGACACAGCCAGGGCACCTGACCCAAACTGGCCAAAGGGGTATTCCATACCATGTGATGTCATGCCCAGTATATAAACTGGGGGGAGTTGGCTAGGTGGGATCTCTGCTCGGGAACTAACTGGGCATCGGTCAGCGAGTGGTGAGTAATTGCACTGTGCATCGCTTGTTTTGTATATTCCAATCCTTTTATTATTATTAGTGTCATTTTATTATTGTTGTTGTTGTTATTTTCTTCCTTCCTGTTCTACTAAACTGTTCTTATCTCAACCCATGAGTTTTACCTTTTTTTTCCCCCTGATTCTCTCCCCCATCCTGGGGGCAGGGAGGGGGGAAGTGAGCAAGTGGCTGCATGGTGTTTAGTCACTGGCTGGGGTTAAACCATGACATGAAGATATAAAAAAGTTAATGAAATGCTTGTTCATCAAGCCTGAGAATGTCTTAGATTTAGCCTAATCACATATTACTTATTTTGTGATGCATCTTAGCAAATAATGCTTTCACTTGTAAAAGACTTCTTATTTTTTCAGTATTTTTTGTTGCATCATTTTCTACAAAATGTACTTCAATATGCAATAATCTATTCCAAATGGCACTGCAAAACTTTTGAATAATTACAAACATTAAAAAGTACTTTGAAATGACTGAACTAGTTTTAGTATAGTGCTGTTCTGTTCCACTTTGCAGAGTTCCAAGCCCACCTGTCCTGTGTACAATAAATGTTTGACATCATCTGTTTGTGTAATATCTACGTATCATTCCTGCATCATCTGCAAGCATTACAGAATAATAAGCACTGAGGTTTTGAAGACACCTACTGTAACTCAAACTTGATGACTTAATGTTTTCCTAAGAGCTGTAGTTCTTACGAATGTTGGTGATTTGTTACTGTATGTTGTGGCCTTCAGGCACTGCATCCGATGCTGAAAATAGCTTCCTAAAAATCTTACAGTGCACTGACACGTGACTAGGCAGCATAGTGGAAGCAGCCGTTCAGATACAATCATGTGTCATACAAGTTGCTGTGCAGGCACAACCCAAACTGTACAGCGGATAAAAGTTCTGTATTTTTTAAACTGTTTCTGATACTTGGATTGTGAAAACAATCACCTTGCTTGGGTCTAAACCCTATTCTTCTCCAGCAGACCTCTCTACAAGACCCATGGTTTCTGAATGCTTGAGTTAATAGCAATCTGCCCTGATTCTCAGAATATTTGAGAAAGTAGTTCTAGGAAGAGTTTGGAGACATATTTCTCAGTTATCTTAACTTCTACTATTTCTATTAATTTTTGAAACAGTACTGACGCATAATGATTGTGCTCTGAAAAATGAGATGTTATCTGCAGCATCGGGCTTATGCCAGAGCTGGAGAATGTCTGCTCCAGTGGAAGGAGGACAGCAGAAATGATGGAATGAACAGTATTTCCTTGCTGCAACATACTAAAATGAATTTTCAGGCTGAATAATACTCATTTTGAAATGTATGCTGTTTGCCCATGTAGTCTTTCACCAATGAACTTACTGTGATTTTGGTGCAAATTTGTCTCCTCACCAGGTACTAAGTGTACAAATGAGTGATCTAATGGCATCTATGTGAGGGAGAAGCCACACCTTTATTTTATGTAGTAAAAGTATGGTCGTATCATTAAAGCAAAGACATCTTTTCTTAGGTAATTCCTTTATCATACATGAGGCAAAGGCAATTAAATGTCTGTTGTTTTTCTTTCTGACCCAACACTGTGAACACATTATAAGCAGTATTGTGTTTTTTTCTGAGCAATAAGAAAACTAGAGCAAGAGGGGTTTAACAGCAAGCTGAACTTGCTTGCAAGTAGAGATGAGACCGTGGTTACTGTATACCATGCCACTCATAGTAATCCCACTTTTCTCACTCTGTTAGAGGGTGTTCTGCGATGCAAATCCATTCCTTTTGTAGCTAGCTCTTTCACCAAAACATTTTTTCTTTGTTCTCTTGTTATGAATTCTGACAAATGCAGTTGAGTCATTTGAAGCCTGATTTTCTAGCTATTTTTACTTTCTTTTTCAGCTTCTTTAATCTGGGAAATAAAATTGGAAAATCTCTGCTGTCATGTTAGCAAAGGATCTGTACTGCCCTGTGTAAAACTAGTACTAGTAAATAGAGTAAAACTCCCTGATTCTCCTCTCTACTAACCATCTCTGTAACATTTCCTGCCCACAAGGAGATGATTTACGTCCATTGTTGCTGACACTTATTTTAGATGAAGAACCTAAAACATCCGTGAGTATGAAGGCATAACATTTCCCTCTACTTGTAAGAGTCTGCAGTTTTTAATCTCCGAGTAAGGAATTCAGGTAGGCTGCATGTAGAGTGGGCATGAGAAAACAGAGCAAGTTGCACATCCTTCACTTCCCTTCCCTTCTCATTTTTCTCCATTTCTACCGATGCTGCTTTCTCTATTGCTGGTTTCTCCCCAGTGTG